>NC_088377.1:33228333-34670000 GCF_037993035.2 Macaca fascicularis | reverse complement strand
CAGGCAGAGAGCCCCATCTGTGGAAGTCTGGGGCGGCCACCTCATTGTGCCAGCCCACCGGACAGCAGTCAGCGTCCCTCCTCCCAACACCCCCCTTCGCCAGAGGACAGCCCGTGGACACTTTCCCCAACACCCCAGGCCCCTCTGCTGCCCCCTCAGAGGTCCAGGGGGTCTGCGGTCCTGGTCGCCCGCGCCCTACTGGTTCCCCCAGGCCAGGGGCAGCTCCACCCTCCGAGTCTGGGGAGCCGGAAGACTGTGAAGGGTTAACACTCTTTGTTATGGCTCCTTTTAATCCTCAGATGGGCCGGCGGCTCACGTTGTTCGGATCTGGTAGAGAGAAAGCGTTAACTATTATCTGCTTCTAGCTGACCATCTGCTGTTGCAGAAAATTCAAAACCCTGGAGATCTACTTATATCCACATCGTAAACGAGAAAAGATGTTTTAATTAAGGGAAATCAGGTTAACTTAGCTCTAATTTACAAGCCGCCTGCCTAATGAATTGTCTGGGCTGCTCTCTCTTTGTAGAGAGTAAATCTAGGATCCTTTCCCTCCGCAGTTCAGACACTAATTAACTAACCAAGAATTTTAGTAGCACACCCGCCTGTCGTCTAATAGTTTTACCTAAAGCCAGCCCGGTCATTGCTCCTACAAATTGCCAATTAAATGTGATTGATATAATGAAATTGGATTGTATTTTTCACTCACCTTCTCCCTTCCTTCCCCTTCCTCCTGTATATTCTGACCCTCTCTGCCCAGGGCTGGGGGCCCAGGCGCCCGACCATGCGCACCAAGAACAACAAAGCCAAACGGAACCGGGCCCGGCCCGGGCCACGCGGGCTGCAGCGGCGCCGGCGCCGGAGCGGTGCAAGTTCCTGTTAAACCAACATTTCTATTAGTTGAAGTTAACAGGCATAATCTTGTTTCCAGATATTTATCCACGTTCGGAGGGCTGTAGTTACATGTTTGAAGTTAGGGGGGAAAAGTGAAGGATCTGAGCTGCCATTCTAAAAATACATTAACAGTTTCCAAAATCCATATCGCTGCTTAATTAAATATGTTATCCTGTTTATAGGATCTGTGGCTAATTATTTAGAGTCATTTAATCTACTCAATTTGCACGTTAATTAAACAGCATCGGTTTGCAGAGCGCGGCCGGGCGGGCTCGGAAGGGCGCAGCGCCGCCTGGTGGGGATCGCGTCTGGACAGCGCGCTTGGGGCCGGAGCCGCGCGGACCGGGCCTGGGTCCTGGGGTCCCGGGGCTAGAGTCCCCAGAGGGTGAGCGGCCCCGATGGTGGAGGCCGGGAGAGGGGCTGTGCGGCTTCTAGGAAACGCTCTCAGGTCATCCTGCCAGTAGAGTGGCCTGGGGTGGCCACGGTCAGCCACCAGGACGCAGCTCTTGTTATTTACGGGCAGGGGGATTCATTCATTCATGCATGCATGCATGCATTCATTCATTCACTCACTCATACATCCCTCGCTTCCTCCCTCTCCCCTGCCCCTCCTTCTGCCCCCACCCCGGGTACCGGGACGCAACTCTTCTGTTATTCACAGGCAGGAGGATTTATTCATTCATTCATTCACTCATTCATCCATCCATCCATCCCTCCCTCCCTCCCTCCGCCTCCCCTGTCCCTCCTTCTGCCCCAAACCCGGGCACCGGGACGCAACTCTTCTGTTATTTACGGCAGGGGGATTCATCCATTCATTCATTCACTCATTCATCCATCCATCCATCCTTCCCTCCCTCTCCCCTGCCCTCCTTCTGCCCCCACCCCCGGCACGGAGTGGAGGGGTCGGGAGGGGGTGCAGGCCGGGGTGCAGGACTAGCGCGCGCAGCAGAAGCCGGTCTGCTCTGCGCTTCCGCACCGCTCCAGCCTGGGGCGTGGGGCCCGCGCCGGCCGGGCCTGGTTAACTGGAAAACGATGGAGCCGCGCCCCGCCCCCGCACTTGCGGCCTAATTGTTTTCCCTCGCCCGTCCCCATCTGTCCCTCTCCGCCCGTGTGTGTTTTGGCCTTTGTCTCGCTGCCCCGCGCTGACACCCTCTTTCAAAGGCCGCTTCTGTCGCCCTTCACCGATCTCTTCTGCCCCATTAACCCATCGGCACGAGGCTCCTGCAACAAAGGCCTGAAATCGGACCGATGCGTGCGCGCCCTCCCCACCGTCCGCCGCGGACTTCGCGCCCCGCTCAGCCCGGCCAGGCCTGGCCCGACGGGGCGGGAACAGAGCTGGCCAGGAAAGTGCCTTCGGTGGCAGCCCGATCCTGAGTCCATCCTGCAGACGCCGAAGCCTTGGCAGGGGCCGGCGAAGCAGCTGCACCCCGGGAACCCACCGCACGCTGCGAAAGCTAATCCGGCCGCGGCCCCCTTTGTCCCTCCCTGGATATGAAACTGTCAAGTGGGGAGCCCAGGGCTGCAGGAGGAGAGAAATAGGTCCTCCTAGGGGCCTGGTAAACAAAGACCAGGAAGCTGGGGACAAAACCCGGGGTGGGACATCTTCGAATTCCCCCCACCTCCCCGAGAAGGTCACGCAGCGGCCGACCCTCGGGGCGCGCAGATGCCAGCGCTCATGCCCATGCCGCGAAACCCCTGGGGCAGGAAACCCACGATCCTGGGAGGGAGCAGGGTCCTGAAGCTGCAGGCGCCCTCCCCAACCCACCGCCCTCAGGGAAGCCGGGACCTCCGTGCAGTCTCTTCCACGCCCGCTCATGGGAGAGGAAGGGGTTGAGGCTTTCCCTGGGACCTGTGCAGTAGCTTGAGGCCTGGCAGCTCCTTGGAGAGGGCTGGGGGCAGAAGGGAGCCTCCAAGCCGCCTGTCTTTGCAGTGTGGCCTGCATCTTCCCTCTCCTGGGCATGGGGCTTCCTCCCAGGGCTGCCTTCTTCTGACCACTGTGGCAGGAGGAAGGTGGAGGTCACCTGAGTGCCATCCTACAGGCCACCCAAAGGTCACCTTTCTCTAAAATGGGGCTTGGGACCTCAGCAGGAGGCCTCACATTGGTCCAGTTGGTGCTGAGATGCACACGGGTTCTTAGCCAGTGTGGTCTTGGAGTCCAGCTCCGAGAAAACTTTTTTCACCCAGCACTGACCTGTTTTTATTTTCTGTCCTATGACTCAGCAATGCTGTCTGCAGAGCCATCCTAGGAGATGCCGAGTTGGTCCCCAGGAGGATGGGGACACCTTGTGTCCAGGCTGGGTGAAGGGGTTCCAGCGTCAAACTCAGCCTGGGTTATCTTCTTGTTTTTCAATTCGTTAAACATTTGAAATTAGGAAGTTGCAAGAACAAGAAAGGGCATAGCAAGGCCGCTGGAGACCTCCCGGTCCCCTCTGCCAGGACTTCCCATGCCTGATGGGCCTCTCCATGCTCCACCCTTGGGCTCCGTGGACCAGAGGCCCAATTCTGGGAGTTTTGCCGTTTCCTGCAACTGACCTGGTGAAAGGAGGGTCTTTTTATTGTTCCTTTCAGAGGGTCTGGTGGGCTCTAAGGACCCAGAAAGAGCAGGGTCCTCCCTGTCTCCCCATCTCCCTTTGACTGGGGCTCAAGTCACATTTCAGTTTTTCTGCTACAGGACTTTTTTTTTTTTTTTTTTTTGAGACGGAGTCTCGCTCTGTCGCCCAGGCTGGAGTGCAGTGGCGCGATCTCGGCTCACTGTAAGCTCTGCCTCCCAGGTTCCCGCCATTCTCCTGCCTCAGTCTCCCGAGTAGCTGAGACTACAGGCGCTGCCACCACGCCCGGCTAATTTTTTGTACTTTTAGTAGAGACAGGGTTTCACCGTGTTAGCCAGGATGGTCTCAATCTCCTGACCTCGTGATCCGCCTGCCTCAGCCTCCCAAAGTGCTGAGATTACAGGTGTGAGCCACCGCTCCTGGCCCTGCTACAGGATTTTTATAAACCCATTTTACAACTTAGAAATCCAAGCCCTGGCTGGGCACAGTGGTTTATGCCTGTAATCCCAGCACTTTGGGAGGCCGAGGTGAGTAGATCACCTGAGGTCAGGAGTTCAAGACCAGCCTGGCCAACATGGTGAAACCCTTTCTCTACTAAAACTACAAAAATTAGCCAGGCGGTGGTGGTGGGTACCTGTAATCCCAACTATTTGGGAGGCTGAGGCAGAAGAATCACTTGAACCTGCAAGGTGGAGGTTGCAGTAAGCTCAGATCATGCCACTGCACTCCAGCCTGGGCAACAGAACGAGACTTTGTCTAAAAAAAAGAAAAGAAATCCAAGGTCTGTGTCTGCTCCAGATGCAGCTTTTAGCACATGGACTCCAGAACGGACACCGGGGGTCTTCCACATTGGCCAACTTGTACAAGTGTTCAGGCAAAAGCTAGGGGTGAATTCAAACTTTGAGAGCAACTCATAGAACCACTGGAATAACTTCACATGAGTTCCCATCCAGAGGCTGAAGACACACGGTCTCAGCAATTGTAATAGGACCGCAACAACAAGCAAGGCTGATTTTTTTTTTTTTTTTTTTTTTTTTTTTTTTTTTTTTGAGACGGAGTCTCTCTCTGTTGCTAGGCTGGAGTGCAGTGGCGTGATCTCAGCTCACTGTAACCTCCGCCTCCCAGGTTCAACCCATTCTCCTGCCTCAGCCTCCTGAGTAGCTGGGATTACAGGCACACGTCACCACACCTGCCTAATATTTTGTATTTTTAGTAGAGATGGGGTTTCACCTTGTTGGTCAGGCTGGTCTTGATCTCCTGACCTTATGGTCCACCCACCTCGGCCTTCCAAAGTGCTGGGATTACAGGCATGAGCCACTGCACCCGGCCAAGGCCGATTTTTAAAATAACAGCTTTATTGAGATATTATTGACACCATCACATCCATCCTTTTAAAGTATACAATTCGGCATCTGTTTATACATCCCCAGAGCTGCGTCACCATCACCCCTATCCAGTTCTGGAACATTTTCATCACCCCTAAAAGAGACCTGGCACCCATTAGCAGTCACTCCCCATCCCTAGCCCCCTCCCCCAGCCCCTGGCAACCACTAATCCACTTTCTGTCTCCATGGATTAGGCGAGGATAATTTTGCAAGAAGAGATCCTACCCGTCTGGAAAGGAGTATAAAATGAGGAAAGGCGGGGGTGAGGACTGAAAATACTTTCTCCTGTGATCAACACGCAAACAAGAAACAAGGGAGGAAATGCTATCTGGGAACTGGAGGCGGGGAAGGACCAGGAGCTGAACTCTGCATCCCTGCGTCCTCAACTCCCGCCATATGGTTTAAACATCAGCACTCTGGTTTTTTGGTTTTTTTTTGTTTTTTTTTTTCAGAGTTTACAGATATGCTCTTAAATCCCCCCAGCCCCTGCTCCTTTTGCTGGCAATGTCTGCATTCTGTGGGCGCAGGGTGGCTGCCAGCATGCTGGAGCTCACAACTGTCCTCTCAGTCCAGCCCTCCTCAATTATATGCCAACCTGTGTGGCCAGCTCAGTGCCCCAAGGGGTCCCTGGGGAGGGTCCTCTTGGCCTACTCGTCTCCCGCCACTCCCTGGTCTTGAGGACTCGATTCCATATCTGCTGGTTTGGTGTCCTCCTACTACCTTACCAGGTTCAATTTAGAGTTTAACACACTTAAGAGGGCCGGGCGCGGTAGCTCACGTCTGTAATTCCAGCAGTTTGGGAGGCTGAGGCGGGCAGATCACGAGGTCAAGAGATTGAGACCAGCCTGGCCAACATGGTGAAACTCCATCTCTACTAAAAATACAAAAATTAGCTGGGTGTGGTGGTGCGTGCCTGTAATCCCAACTACTTGGGAGGCTGAGGTAGGAGAATCACTTGAACCTGGGAGGTGGAGGTTGCAGTGAGCCAAGATCGCACCATTGCACTCCAGCCTGGACAACAAGAGTGAAAGTCTATCTCAAAAAAAAAAAAAAATTTAAGAGGTTGCTCAGTTCAGAAAACGCCATTTCGTTTTCCCTGAATAAAACTACTTTTGAACTTAGCCTATTTTCACACTAAATTTTGCCCTCCCCCCAGTTCTTTACAAGCCCTGACTCCTGACAAATCTCAACATTGGGCTTCTAATGAGTATTTTCTTGATTTACAGCAGAAATGAGCAGTTATCTGCTAATAACCCCTGAGTCTGAAATTAAAAGGGGTAGAGAAAATAAACCAAATTGCAAAGATCAGCTCTTGTTAAATAAAGTCATTGTGAAAAGACATATAACAACATTTTCATGTATCAGATCAGCGACATGATAGCTCGTCATTTGAGGGTTGCAATTATTTAACACTACTAAGTAGCCAAGGGACACTTACCCCGGGAATATTTAATGGGCATTTGTTAATTAATTCTCAGCAGAGCCCTTCCAGCTACTTACACACAGAGAAACTGAGGCAGGGGTGAGGGGCAGGGTGGAAGAGAGCTCTTCCCTCCTCCCCCCTGCTCCATTATGACCTAGGCCCCTCCAGTCTTATCAACTCGTTCCCGCCTAGGGATGTATGACAGTCAGAGGGTGGCTAAACTGCTCTGAAGATTTCATAAACAAAGGCATAACTAAAGGAATAATGTTCTTGTTGCCTTTGACCTTCCTACAGAGTCAGAGGTCAGTCAAATTCCACCCACCAGGAGAAAAACAAGAAACTTGAGATGGTTCACGGTAATCTCCAGTTAAGGAGTCCATGGGTAATGAGTTCCGGGGGTAACGGGAGTAGGACGTCTGTCAATGGAGAAATGTAGTGAGTTTGTAAGAAGAAATTACATCCCAGTTAGGGTCATGTGTGCGAACTGGTCATGAGTGCGAACTGGAGCTCACCGGCGTCGTTGTGAGTGAGGGCCAAGGTGGCAGAGAAGTTTAAACCTTAAGTCTCCCAGGTTCCTGGTTCTCCTGCCCGCCCCAGCCATCAGGGATGTCTCCAGGCCCCACACAGGAACACGAGAGCTGCTTGCTCTCTGTGGCTTGCTGCAAAGAGCTTTCATTCCTAGACACAGTATTTTTTTTTTTTTTTTGAGATAGGGTCTCACTCTGTTGCCCAGTATGGAGTGCAGTGGCACGATCTCTGCTCACTGCAGCCTCCACCTCCTGGGTTCAAGCAATTCTCCTGCCTCAGCCTCCCAAGTAACTGGGAGTACAGGCGCATGCCACCATGTCCAGCTAATTTTTGTATTTTTAGGAGAGATGGGGTTTCACCATGTTGGCCAGGCTTGTCTCGAACTCCTGACCTCAGGCGATCTGCCCAACTCAGCCTGGAATTAAAGGCATGGGCCACCACGCCCGGGCCCTAGACACAAATATTAATAGCAGTGGAGGAGTGAGCCCGGGAGACCTGGGGAATGGGACTTCTTGGTGCTCTGTCTGAGCGCCTTGCTGCCCGGCTTGCAGGGGGACATCTGCATGGCAGGCACAGGGGTTGCTACTCCAGAGCCCCTCCTGACCCCTACTCCCCCACACCTGGCTCATTTTCAGAACCCCATCGTGACCTCCCGCTGGGCCATTGCAGCTCTGGGCAGGTCAGTCTGACACTGCAACACACCCGGGGTGCACCCCACGTTCGGAACGGGCAGGAGGAGCGCTGGGGGCCTATGTCTCAATGACCTGAGTAGAGGCTGTGTGGCTCATTGGATTCTCAGGACCACTGCGAAGTAGAGGGAGTCCAGCCTGTGGCAAGCGTGAGCGGGGGCCACCTGCTGCTCCTTCTCTGCCAGGTTACACAGGCCGGGGCAGGCTACTGGAAGAGGCCCACCGAGTTCCCCCGCGGCAGCGTGTCTGGGGTCTCGGGGCCCTGGCCACTCCCACAGAGCGGCCGAACCTTGCCCTATTCACGGGGCTGAATAGGGCATTGCTGAAAAGGCCTCCTTTGCTTTCATCAACATTGTTAAAGTGTGCTGGAGACAATGGGCACCTGGCTTGTTCACCTTCAGGGTTGGCTCAGGGCCGCTGGCAAGGGCGGACCCACCTCTCTCTGCCTGCTCTAGGAAAATTCTGCATCATTTGGTTGTGACTGTTTCCTCCTAAATAAGACACCCTCAAACTTACTAAGATGGGAATGACTCATTTTTTTCATTAAAAAAAATTTATTATTATTATCAAGCCGGGCATGGTGGTTTACGCCTGTAATCCCAGCACTTTGGGAGGCCAAGGTGAGTGGATCACTTGAGGTCAGGAGTTTGAGACCAGCCTGGTCAACATGGCGAAACTCCATCTCTACTAAAAATAAAAAAATTACCTCAGCGTGATGGCACTTGCCTGTAATCTCAGCTACTCGGGAGGCTGAGGTAGAGGAATCGCTTGAGCCCAGGAGGCAGAGGTTGCAGTGAGCCGAGATCACGCCGCTGCACTCCAGCCCGGGAGAGAGAGTGAGATTTTGTCTCAAAAAAAAAAAAAAAAATTACTATTATTATTTTTAGACAGGGTTCCACTGTCACCCAGGCTGTCACCCAGTCTGTCACCATGAAGCCATCTCGGCTCTACAGGCACATACCACCATCCCTGGCTAATTTTTTTTTTTTTTTTTTTGGTAGAGTTGAGGTCTTGCTATGTTGCCCAAGGTGGTCTCAAACTCCTGGGCTCAAGCAATCCTCCCACCTTGGTCTCCCAAAGTGCTAGGATCACAGGCATGCACCACCGCACCTGGCTGAGAATGACATTCTTTTTTGTTTTGTTTTGCCTTTTTTTTTGAAACGGAGTCTCACTCTGTCACCCAGGCTG
The DNA here is from genome assembly GCF_037993035.2 of Macaca fascicularis. Taxonomy (NCBI): domain Eukaryota; kingdom Metazoa; phylum Chordata; class Mammalia; order Primates; family Cercopithecidae; genus Macaca; species Macaca fascicularis. Next base: position 34,661,347 of record NC_088377.1, on the reverse strand, counting down.
GAGTGCAGTGGCCAGAGCTCAGCTCACTGCAAGCTCCGCCTCCCGGGTTTACGCCATTCTCCTGCCTCAGCCTCCGGAGTAGCTGGGGCTACAGGAGCCCGCCACCTCGCCTGGCTAGCTTTTTGTACTTTTTTAGTAGAGATGGGGTTTCACCATGTTAGCCAGGATGGTCTCGATCTCCTGACCTCGTGATCTGCCGGTCTCGGCCTCCCAAAGTGCTGGGATTACAGGCTTGAGCCACCGTGCCCGTCCTGTCTTTCGTTTTTTTGAGGCAAAGTCTTACTCTGTGGCCCAGACTGGAGTGCAGTGGTGCGATCTTGGCTCACTGCAACCTCCGCCTCCTGGGCTCAAGCAATTCTCCTGCCTCTGCCTCCCTGGTAGCTGGGATTGCAGTCATCTGCCACCATGCCCGGCTCATTTTTGTGTTTTAGTAGACATAGGTTTTCACCATGTTGGCCAGGCTGGTCTTGAACTCCTGACCTCAAGCAATCCACCCACCTCTGCCTCCCAAAGAATGACTTTCAAACAGAGTTCTATATGATGGTGAAGAACCACAGACTGCAAGATGGAGGCAATGGCCACGAGTCAATACCTCAGCACTCAGACAAAACACAGGAGAACAGAGACCAGAGAGGACCTGTGTCACCAGGAGGCTCCTGCGGCCGCCGTCCTGAGAAACTGGGGGTGATGCTTTGCTGAACTCAGGTATGTGAATGAGAAGGTGACTGGTGCAGTGTGCAGGGGTGGCTGGGAGCTGTCCTAGAAAGGAGGCTTTGGTCATCTCCCCCGAAGGACAGGCTGTTCCAGAGTCCAGAAGAAGCTCCCACCTGCCTGAGTGCCCAGGGGTCAGAGGGGTGCAGCAACCTCGTTGCCCTGTACATGGCACACATAAGGGCCCCTAGCTTGAGGCAGCATCTGGGGTCTTCCACCCAGACTACCGGGCCCCACCTGCACAGGTCAGATTTATTACTATGGCCATGAGGGAGACCACCTATCTGGGGGTTTTGGGGGCATCTCAGTAAAGAATGAAAATGGCCCGGCACGATGGCTCACGCCTGTAATCCCAGCACTCTGGGAGGCAGAGGTGGGCCGATCACTTGAGGTCAGGAGTTCGAGACCAGCCTGGCCAACATGATGAAACCCCATCTCTACAAAAAAATACAAAACTTAGCCAGGCAGCCGGGTGCGGTGGCTCAAGCCTGTAATCCCAGCACTTTGGGAGGCCAAGACGGGCGGATCACGAGGTCAGGAGATCGAGACCATCCTGGCTAATATGGTGAAACCCCGTCTCTACTAAAAATACAAAAAACTAGCCAGGCGAGGTGGTAGGCGCCTGTAGTCCCAGCTACTCGGGAGGCTGAGGCAGGAGAATGGCGTAAACCCGGGAGGCGGAGCTTGCAGTGAGCTGAGATCCGGCCACTGCACTCCAGCCTAGGCGACAAAGCAAGGCTCCGTCTCAAAAAAAAAAAAAAAAATTAGCCAGGCGTGTTGGCGCCCATCTGTAGTTCCAGCTACTCGAGAGGCTGAGTCATGAGAATCACTTGAACTCAGGAGGTAGAGGTTACAGTGAACCGAGATTGTACCACTTCACTCCAACCTGGGTGACAGTGAGACTCTGTCTAAAAATAATTTTTTTGTTTAAATGTCCATTAAAATAAAATAAAAAATATTAAAATTAAAAACTGCACCTTTAGTCCCAGTTACTTGGGAGGCTGAGGTAAGAGGATCACTTGAACTGGGGAGGTCGAGGCTGTAGTGAGCCTTGGTTATGTCACTGGACTCCAGCCTGGGCAACAAAATGAAACCCTGTCTCAAAGAAAGCAAAAACAAGTGGTTAATATGGAAAATTGTATGTTATGTACATTTTACCACAATGGAAGGGAAATGGAAGGGAGAGATGAGAAAACCGGTGATGGCTGCGTGTGGATTCACACTACTGAATCTCTCCTTGTGTTCATGGTTGAAATTTTCCATAGTAATTTTTAAACAAGATTTCTCAGAGAAGTCCTAGCCAGCGCAATTAAGCAAGAGAAAGAAATAAAGGGCATCCAAACTGGAAAAGAAGAAGTCAGATTGTCCCTCTTTGCAGACAACATGATCTTACCTACAGAAAAACCTAAAGGTGGCTCACGCCTATAATCCCAGCACTTTGGGAGGCCGAGGCGGGCAGATCACAAGGTCAGGAGATCGAGACCATCCTGGCTAACACGGTGAGACCCCGTCTCTACTAAAAATACAAAAAATTAGCCGGGCGTGGTGGTGGCGCCTGTAGTCCCAGCTACTCAGTAGACTGAGGCAGGAGAATGGCGTGAACCCAGGAGGTGGAGCTTGCAGTGAGCCGAGATAGCACCACTGCACTCCAACCTGGGTGACAAAGGGAGACTTCGTCTCAAAAAAAAAGAAAAGAAAGAAAGAAAGAAAGAAAAAGAACAACCTAAAGGTCCCCCCAAAACTCTTAGAAGTGAAAAGCGAATTCAGTAAAGTTACACGATATAAGGTCAATATACAAATCCCAGTAGCATTTCTACATACTAATAAAAAAACTAGCTGAAAAAGAAATCAAGAAAGCAATCTTGTTTATAGTAGCCATAAAAATAATAATAAAATGTCTAGGAATAAACTTAACCAAGGAGGTGAAAAATCTCTATAGTGAAAACTACAGGTCAGGCACAGTGGCTCCTATCTGTATTCTCAATGTTTTATGAAGCCAAGGCAGGAGGATTGTTTGAGGCCAGAAGTTTGAGACCAGCCTGGGCAACACAGTGAGACACCATCTCTAAAAAAATAGTAAAAAATATAATGCATGGTGGTGCATGCCTGTATTCCCAGCTACTCAGGAGACTGAGGCAGGAGGATTGCTTGAGTCCAGGAGTTCAAGGTTACAGTGAGCTAGGATTGCACCACTGCACTCCAGCCTGAGTGACAGAACAAGACCTTGTCTCAAAAAACAAACAAAACACAGAGAACTACAAAACACTGATGAAAGACATTAAAGAGGACACACAAAAAATAAAAAGACATCCCATGTTCATGAATTGGAAGAATTAAGGTTGTTAAAATGACCATACTACCCAAAGCACTCTATAGATTTGATGTAACTCCTATCAAAATACCAATGACATTTTTCACGGAAATAGAAAAAAATATCCTAAACTTTATATGTAAAGCTGGAGGCATTACACAACTTGACTTCAAAATATACCACAGAGCTATAGTAACCAAAACAGCATAGTATTGGTACAAAAAAAAAAATACAGACTAGTGGAGCAAAACAGAGAACACAGAAATAAATGCACATTTTTATGGTCAACTGATTTTCAACAAAATTGCCAAGAGCATTCATTGGGGGAAAGGACAGCCTCTTAAATAAATGGTGCTGGGGAAATGATATTCATATGCAGATGAATGAAGTTAGACCCTCATCTCTCACCATATACAAAAATCTACTCAAGATAGATTAAAGACTTAAATGTAAGACCTGAAACTATATACCTACTAGAAGAAAATAGAGAGGAAATGCCTCAGGACGTTGGTTTGGGCAAAGATTTGAGTAAGACCTGAAAGGCACAGACAACGAAATCAAAAATAGATGGGACTACATCAAACAGAAAAGTTTTGCCCAGCAAAGAAAATAATCAACAGAGCGAAGAGATAACCTGCATAAGGGGGAAAAACATTTGCAAACTATCCACCTGACAAGTGACTAATATCCAGAACATACAAAGAACTCAACAGCATAAACCCAAAGATTCCAGTTTAAGAATGGGCAAAGGATCTAAAGAGACTTTCTCAAAAGAAGACATATAACTGGCCGACAAACATGAAAAAATGCTCGGCATCACTAATCATCATGGAAAAGCAAATCAAAACCACAATGAGATATCATCTTACCCCAGTTAGAATGGCTATTATCAAAAAGACAAAAAATAACCAATGCTGGTGAGGATGTGGAGAAAGGGGAGCTCTCATATGCCCTTGCCGGGAATGTAAACCAGTACAGCCGTGACGAAAAACAGCATGGAGGGTCCTCAAAAAACTAAGAGAGGGGCAGGTGTGGTGGCTCACGCCTGTAATCCCAGCACTTTGGGAGGCCAAGGCGGGTGGTTCACCTGAGGTCAGGAGTTTCAGACCAGCCTGGCCAACATAGTGAAACCCCATCTCTATTACAAATACAAAAAATTAGCTGGGTGTGGTGGCGCATGCCTGTAATCCCAGCTACTCAGGAGGCTGAGGCAGGAGAATCACTTGAACCCAGTAGGTGGAGGTTGCAGTAAGCCGAGATCGCGCCACTGCACTCCAGTTTGGGAAACAGTGAGAGTCCATCTCAAAAAAAAAAAAGAACAAAATAAAAAGAAAAAACATTAAGAGAACTACCACATGATCCAGCAATCCCACTACTAGGTATTTACTCAAAAGAAGGGAAATCAGTACATTAAAGAGATACCTACACTTCCTTTATTGCAGCACTATTCACAATAGCCAAGATTTGGAAGCAGCCTAGGTGTCCATCTACAGACAAATGGAGGCCAGGCACGGTGGCTCATGCCTGTAATATCAGTACTTTGGGTGGCCGAGGCACGCGGATCACAAGGTTAGGAGTTCGAAACCAGCCTGACCAACATGGTGAAACCTCATCTCTACTAAAAATACAAAAATTAGCCGAGCATGGTGGCAGGTGCCTGTAATCCCAGCTACTTAGGAGGCTGAGGCAGGAGAATCGCTTGAACCTGGGAGGCAGAGGTTGCAGTGAGCCAAGATAGCACCACTACACTCTAGCCTGGGCAACAGAGCGAGACTCCATCTCAAACAAACAAAAAAAAAAAAAAGAAAAGAAAGAAAGAAAAAGAAAACAGACAAATCAATAAAGAAAATGTGGTATACTGTCCAGGATCTTGATTTAAAAGAAAATGTGGTATATATACACTATGGAGTACTATTCACTCATAAAAAAGGATTCAATTCCAGCCGGGCGCGGTGGCTCAAGCCTGTAATCCCAGCACTTTGGGAGGCCGAGACGGGCGGATCACGAGGTCAGGAGATCGAGACCATCCTGGCTAACACAATGAAACCCCGTCTCTACTAAAAATACAAAAAAATTAGCCAGGCGAGGTGGCAGGCGCCTGTGGTCCCAGCTACTCGGGAGGCTGAGGCAGGAGAATGGCGTGGACCCGGGAGGCGGAGCTTGCAGTGAGCCGAGATAGCGCCACTGCACTCCAGCCTGGGCGACAGAGCGAGACTCCGTCTCAAAAAAAAAAAAAAAAAAAAAGGATTCAATTCCATCACCTGCAGGAACATGGGTGAGGCCAGAGCTTATCATGTTAAGAGAAATTAGCCAGGCAGAGAGACAGGTACTCCTTGTCCTCACTCATGTGTGGGAGCTTAAAAAGCTGAGCTCAGGCTGCGTGCAGTGGCTCACACCTGTAATCCCAGCACTTAGGGAGGCTGAGGCGGGCAGATCACCTGAGGTCGGGAATTCGAGACCAGCCTGACCAACATGATGAAACCCTGTCTCTACTAAAAATACAAAAATTAGCCGGGCATGGTGGCACATGCCTGTCGTCCCAGCTACTGGGAGACTGAGGCAAGAGAATCACTTGAACCCAGGAGGCGGAAGTTGCAGTGAGCCCAGATCGCGCCACTGCACTCCAGTCTGGGCAACAAGAGTGAGACTGCTGAGCTTGTGGAAGTAGAGAGGAAAATTGTGTTAGGAGAACCTGGGTCGGGGAGGGGAGGGAGGGTGAAGAGAGGTTGGTTAATGGAGCAGAATCACAGCGGGATGGGAGTAGTATGTTAAACTGTTCCATGGCACTCTCGGGTGACTCAAGTTAACTGTAATTTATTGTATTTTTTCAAAACACTACAAAAGCAGATCTGGGTTTTTTTGGGGGGTTATTTGTTTGTTTTTGTTTTTTTGAGATGGAGTTTCTCTCTTTTTCCCCAGGCCAGAGAGCCGTGGCACAATCTCAGCTCACTGCAATCTCCACCTTCCGGGTTCAAGCAATTCTCCTGCCTCAGCCTCCCGAGTAACTGGGATTACAGGTGTGTGCCACCACGCCCAACTCATTTTTTGTATTTTTAGTGGAGACGGGGTTTCACCATGTTGGCCAGGATGGTCTTGATCTCTTGACTTTGTGATCCACCCGCCTCGGCCTCCCAAAGTGCTGGGATTACAGGCATGAGCCACTGCGCGCGGCCTTGTTTTTGTTTTTTTGAGACAGAGTCTCGCTCTGTCACCCAGGCTGGAGTGCAACTTCCACCTCCAGGGCTCATGATCCTCCCACCTCAGCCTCCCGAGGGGCTGGGACTATAGGTGTGCACTACCATGTCCCAGTAATTTTATTTGTGGAGACAGGGCCTCACTATGTCGCCCAGGCTGGTCTCAAACTCCTGGGTTCAAGCAATCCTCCTGCCTTGGCCTCCTAAAGTGCTAGGATTACAGGCATGAGCCACCACAGCCACCAAGAGTGGAATTGGAGTGTTTCTTACACAGATGGTGATGGACGTTAGAGTGGTGGGTCTGAGAATTACCCTGATTTGATCCTTATGCATTGTACACATATATCCAAATATGGGACACAGGGTAATATTTGGTACATGTATACAATCAAAATAAATATGCCTAATGATCAAAATAAAGTAAATATAATATAATTTTTTTTTTAAGACGGAGTCTCGCTCTGTCGCCCAGGCTGGAGTGCAGTGGCGCAGTATTGGCTCACTGCAAGCTCCGCCTCCCGGGTTCAAGCGATTCTCCTGCCTCAGCCTCCCATGTAGCTGGGATTACAGGTGCCCGCCACCACGCCCAGCTAATTTTTTTGTATTTTTAGTAGAGACCGGGTTTCACCGTGTTAGCTAGGGTGGTCTCGATTTCCTGACCTTGTGATCCGCCTGTCTCGGCCTCCCAAAGTGCTGGGATTACAGGCGTGAGCCACCGCGCCCGGCCAAAAATAATATAAATTATTATGTAGCAACTAAAAAAAAGAAGAAAAGATTTCTCAAGCCTCTCCCAGGAACAGCCGATCTTGTTTATCTCGCTGCAGAAGAGGGGCTTTCCCCAGGAACAGGGTCTTGGGTGCTGGCTGAGCTCATCTGGGCAGGTCTGAACAACACACCTGAACACAATTCCGGTTTCAGCAAAGCCGTCAAGTCCATGGAGACAAAGTAGAACAGGTCCCAACGGAAATCTGAGGGCTTGATCCCAATCCCAATGGGTTTCTACCCAAGCCAGCCTTTTTCCCTCTCGGTGGCTCTTGCCTCTCTTTCTAAGGAGGCATCAACAAGACCCAGGACACCCACCGGTCGCAGACGGGCTCTCCCCGTGCCTCTGTCTGCAGCAACTCAAGACGCAGGGCTTCCTTGGTGTCCCCTGGCTCCCAGCAACGCGGCTCCAAGCAGGAGGCGTCGGGAGGCTTCAGGCCTCCGCTGGCTCCCTCAGGGTCCCTCTGCAGACCTCAGTCCCGCTGCATTCCCCGGCCTGGAGGTCTCACAGGTCACACCTCATGCTCTGTCTCCCCCAGACACACAGGTGTCTGCCTGCAGGGCAGGGCACCGATTTCTGGCCAAGTTTAAATTATTTCCGATTCTAGTTCTGGCATTTAGGGAAGAAAGCTGGCTGCATGAAGACCACACTAACCAAGGTTTTCTCTTCCCTACTGCTTTCGTTTTTTTTTTTTTTTCTTTCTTTTGAGACAGAGCCTCGCTCTGTCGCCCAGCCTGGAGTGCAGTGGTGCAATCTCGGCTCACTGCAAGCTCTGCCTCCCGGGTTCACACCATTCTCCTGTCTCAGCCTCCTGAGTAGCTGGGACTACAGGTGCCCGCCACCATGCCCGGCTAATTTTTTGTATTTTTTAGTACAGATGGGGTTTCACTGTGTTAGCCAGGATGGTCTCGATCTCCTGACCTCATGATCCACCCACCTCAGCCTCCCAAAATGCTGGGATTACAGGCTTGAGCCACCAACCGCGCCGGGCCCTGCTTTCATTTTTATACTTTCCTCACCTTTAAAAAAAAAAACTGCCAGGCTGAGCACGGTGGCTCATGCCTGTAATCCCAGCACTTTGGGAGGCCGGCCAAGGCAGGCAGATCACAAGGTCAGGAGTTCGAGATCACCCTGGCCAATATGGCAAGACCCCTGTCTCTACTAAAAATATAAAAATTAGCTCCCAGCTACTCGGGAGGCAGAGGCAGGAGAATCGCTTGAACCAGGAGGCAGAGGTTGTAGTGAACTGAGATCAAGCCACTGCACTCCAGCCTGGGTGACAGAGTGAGACTCCGTCTCAAAAAGAGAAAAAAGAAAACTCCGTCTGACCAAAAACATTCCCATTTGATCAGGGGAGAGAATATCTCAACAGAGCAGACCTCAACTACAAGCCCTGGGCTCGGACACGGGGGCTTTTCCAAACCACAGCAGTCACGCTTCCCGCAAACGCCACGTCTAGTGGAAAACCCCCTTTTTATGTGATCATACAGCATACCTGGAATTTGTTTCCTTTCTTCCTTTCTTTCTTTTCCTCTTTCTCTTTTTTTCCCCTTTCTTTCTCTTTCTGTTTTTCCTTTCTCTTTCTCTCTTTCTTTTCTTTCTTTTGAGACAGTCTTGCTCTGTCATCCAGGCTGGAGTGCAATGGCACTATCTCGGCTCACTGCAACCTCCTCCTCCTGGGTTCAAGCGATCCTCCTGCCTCAGTCTCCCAAGTAGCTGGGATTACAGGCATGTGCCACCATGCCCAGCTAATTTTTTTGTAATTTTAATAAGGATGGGGTTTCGCCATGTTGGCCAGGCTGGTCTCGAACTCCTGACCTCAAGTCATCCGCCCACCTCGACCTCCCAAAGTACTGGGATTACAGGTGTGAGCCACCACACCTGACCTTCCCAGCACTTTGGGAGGCCGAGGCGGGTGGATCACCTGAGGTCAGGAGTTCGAGACCAGCCTGGCCAACATAGTGAAACCCCGTCCCTACTAAAAATACAAAACTTAGCCGGACGTGATGGTGCATGCTTGTAATCCCAGCTACTTGGGAGGCTGAGGCAGAGAATCGTTTGAACCCAGGAGGAAGAGGTTGCAGGGAGCTAAGATTGCACCACTGCACTCTAGCCTGGGTGACAGAGCGAAGACTCCATCTCAAAAAAAAATTAAAAATAAATAAATAAATAAAAATAAGCCACCAAACGAAGTGGGTTAGTTAAAGGTCCAGGGAGATGTTCAACGCACAGAGTGAGGGAAAGGCACTGGGAGGGGATCTGTTCGGCCCCCGTACCTCTGGGCAGGCAGAACACAGACCGTGTCCCCGTATTTGAGCCTCACGGTCCCTAGCCTCAGCTGTTTTATTAATTTTTTTTAATCTACAATTTTAAACTACTGTTGTATTTATGAGAACAATGGGAGAGCTTATTGAGGTTGTATTTTTATTAAAATTTATATTAACTTTTGCTATCAGTGCAGTTGTAGATTAATTAATTTCTACTACTCTTCTAAAGCAAAAAAGTATTAGAGCCGATCCCAAATTACCTCAAATGTGAAACAAGTCAAGCCAGAAAAAGAGCAAGCGTGATCTCCACGCACACATTTACACCTGGAAGAAGTTTGCGACTGAAGCACTGGGGTCAGCCAGGTGGCGCCCTGGAAGAAGAAATTTCCCTTCATCTAGGAAGGATTTGGGCAAAGTTCTGCTCGAAGAAAGGTGCTCTTAATTCTGATCAATAAACACATACCGATTTACTCTTTCAGTTTAGTTTTGGGGAATGTCCTTCTAAGAGTTTAAATTGAGGATTGATTCACATGATATAAAATTCACTATTTTAAAGAGAGCAGCAGTCAGGCATAGTGGCTCATGCCTGTAATCCCAGCACTTTGGGAGGCCGAGGCGGGCGGATCATTTGAGACCAGGATTTCGAGACCAGCCTGGCCCACACTGTGAAACCCCATATCTACTAAAAATACAAAAATTAGCCAGGTGTCATGGTGCATGCCTGTAGTCCTAGCTATTCGGGAGGCTGAGGCAGGAGAATCGCTTGAACCCAGGAGGTGGAGGTTGCAGTGAGCTGAGATGGCGCCACTGCACTCCAGCCTGAGAGACAGAGTGAAATTCCTTCTCAAAAAATAAAAAAAATAAAATAAAATATCAAACAGGCCAGGCTCGGGGGCTTCCACTGTCATCCCAGCAAGAGGGATGTGAGGCTGAGGCGGGTGGATCACTTGAGGCTAGGAGTTTGAGACCAGGCTGGGCAACAGAGCAAGACCCCATCTCTACAAAAAATACAGAAGTTAGCCAGGTACTGTGGTGGGTGCCTGTAATCTCAGCTACTTGGGAGGCTGAGGCAGGAGAATCACTTGAGCCCAGAAGGCAGAGGCTGCAGTGAGCTGCCCCTGCCTGGGTGACATAGTGGTGCACGCCTGCAGTCCCAGCTACTTAGGAGGCTGAGGCAGGAGATCACTTGAGCTCAGGAGGTCAAGGTTGAAGCGTGTTGTGATTACATCACTGTGCTCCAGGCTGGGTGACAGAGTAACACCCTGTCTCAAAAAAAGAATAACAAACGGACCTGAAGCAACTCTCGCTGCCTTCATCCCCCTGGTCTGGACATTTCTGGCTGAGAGGGATCACCACCATTCCGGAGCCTCCTGCGTGGGGCTGCCGGGCTGGGCCATGTTGGCTGCCCATGTGGCTGGCTTGGTTTTCATGCCTGGCCCCCACCGGTCCTCATCTGCGCCCAGCAGCCGGCTCTTCCTCTAATGACGACACTGGTGGGTTTGCCTATCGAAACTCCTGCTGTGTGCCCCAGGGAGCTCTCCAGTGTTTGTGTCCAGCGACCGTGTGGACCAAGCATGACGTGGACAGTCAGTGACACGGCCCAACCCCACGTGCTCATGAGAACGGAGTTCTCTTCCCACGGCTTCTCCCAGATGAATCCCAGCAGAGATACCGTGGCATGAAGAACCCACACGGGCACCAGGGTCTGCTGCTGCAATCACCAAGCAGAGGTTGGGCAGCCACTCCTTTGCACTGTCAGGCAGGAAGGGGTGCCACAGGTCTGGGCAGTGCAGAGAGGAGAAATGCAGGCAGCGGAAAGAAAGCCGGCCCAGGTCGGCCTCCAGCCCTGGTCCCTCTGAGCAAAGCAGCGACGGTGTGGGTGTGGAAAGTGCGGCCATTGGGTCAACAGTGGTCCCCGTGCAGAGGGCACATCTGGCGCCCAGGTGTTCCAGCTCCGCCTGGCAGCCGGCCAGCAGGCGGGATCCCGCTCCCCTTCCTCTGACCTCGCTGTGCTCCGTGTTACCCGAGGAACAATTGGGAGTCGTTGCCTGAGTTGGATGAGGCCAAACGGCAAAACAGCTTCTGTCTCAGAGCCCGGGCTTGGCTTTTCACCCCGTACCCTGGCTCGATCCGGCCTTCTGTGCTCTGGCTGGAGAAGGAGGGGCAGGAGGTGCTGGGCTGACGTCTCCTGCCTAATTAGAGCAGCTGGGGTAAGAGGCAACCACGGATGGGGGAAGATTTTCCGGGGAATGTTGTGAAAAGAGGCTTCCTCTCGGCTTTGGGAATACCCCCCAGACTAGGAAACTCCCCTCTAGGGACCTGCAGCCTTGAACGTGGCTGGAGGGGGCCTGGGGCCAGCAATGCAGCCCAAGACAGTCCCCCCACCGTGGCTAACCAGCCTCTTTAACCCTCAACAGAGAGTGAGCACCGCTTCCTACCATTTACACAGACGGTGAGAGTTTAGAAAGGGCTTTACATCCTGGCTTTGTCTTTTTTCTCTTTTCAGAGACAACTGTCCAGGAGAGGCTCCACTGCAAGATAACTAATTGCAGAGAACAGACCTGGGTCTGCTGGAGGGTCCGCGGCTCCTCAGAACGGGAGGTGAGCCGGAGCTCGTGGCCGCCAGAAAGCCCAGGGCAATGATTTGTCTGTCAAAGCTTGAAAGCATAAATGCAGTTATCAAAATAAGCACCAGCTCCTATGCAAGGGACCAAAAATAAATTAGGGTGGGCTTAAAAGAAACAGGCCGGCTGCCAACTGAAACACCAGCGTCTCGGAGAGGAGTCTATAAAGCTGATCCTGTTTATTTGGATGGCGTTCTCAAGGAAAACCTTTTTTGAGTGGAATTCTGGGTGTTTCTTCCTGCAATTTCTTTTTTTGTTGTTCACTTTTTTTTTTTTTTTTTTTTTTTGAGACAGGGTCTGTTGCCCAGGGTGGAGTGCAGTGGCACAGTCTCGGCTCACTGCACCCTCCGTCTCCCAGGCTCAAGTGATACTCCTGCCTCAGCCTCCCAAGCAGCTGGGATTACAGGTGCCCACCACCACGCCAGGTTAATTTGTTCGGTATTTTTGTTTATATTACTTTTATTTATTCATTTATTCAATTAATTAATTTATTTTTTTGAGATGGAGCCTCCCTCTGTCACCCAGGCTGGAGTGCAGTGGTGCTATCTCGGCTTATTGCAACCTCCGCCTCCCAGGTCCAAGCGATTCTCCTGCCTCAGCCTCCCAAACAGCTGGTATTACAGGCATATACCACCACACCAGGCTAATTTTTCATATTTTTAGTAGAGACAGGATTTCACCATGCTGGCCAGGCTGGTCTTGAACCCCTCACCTCAAGTGATCTGCCCACCTCGGCCTCCCAAAGTGCTGGGATGACAGGCGTGAGCCACTGCACTCAGCCTGAAATTTCTTAAAATGAAATTAAATCGACAAATGGTTATTGTGGTTGTATGATGAGTAAGGTATTGTTTTGGGTGCTGTAATTTGGGAGCAGGAAAGGAAGAGAGAGAACAAGGACGAAAAGGAGGGTTAGAGGATTTCTGTGTCTAAACCCGGGTGGGGACAGGCAGAAGAGAGAGGAGGGTGAGGTGAACTCAGGGCCAGTAACAGGGCAGCCCAGGAAAGCTAAGAGCCTGCAGGCCGCTGAGGCTGCCTACGTCCCTCTCACAGGTGCTCGGGGAGGACACAGAAATGGGGTAGAGGCCAGAGGCAGAGGGAGGGGCTGAGAATTTTATGGAACTGATGAAAGATAGATGTTTCTGGACTCAGAAAACATAGGTCCCAAGCAGGATGCATGAGGAGAAATCCAAACCAAAACAGGCCTCGGTGGAAAAACCACAGGCCATCGAAGACAGGGAGATGGTTCACAGACTGCCAGGGAGAAGACACTGGTCACCCACGGATGGGTGACAAGAGTGGCAGCAACAAGCAGAGACATGACAGAACGAGGCCTCCGAACGCTGAGAGAAAGCTGAGGCCAGTGTAGGAGTCCGCACACCCAGCTGAGCCATTTCAAAAACATTTTGTAATAGAGTCTTGGTCTCGCCGTGCTGCCCAGGCTGGTGTGCTGGTGACACCACGATTCACTGCAGCCTCCAACTCCAGCTTGCCTCAGCCTCCCGAGCAACTGGGACTACAGGCACGAGCCACCACGCCAGCCTCCAGCTAAGCTGTCTAAAGGTGAAATAAGGACGTTCCTTTTTTTTTTTTTTCGTTTTGAGGCGGAGTCACACTCTTGTCATCCAGGCTGGAGTACAGTGGTGCAATCTCAGCTCACTGCAACCTCCACCTCCTGAGTTCAAGCAATGCTTCCGTCTCAGCCTCCCCAATAGCTGGGATTACACGCACACACCACCACCCCTGGTTAATTTTGTGTTTTTAGTAGAGTCGGGGTTTCGCCATGTTGGCCAGGCTGATCTCGAACTCATGACCTCATGATCCACCCACCTCGGCCTCCCAAAGTGCTGGGATTACAGGCATGAGCCACCCTACCCAGCCCAAGACATACATTTTCAAACAAGAACATTTACTTCAACAGGCCTTTGCTGAAAGAACTACTGGGCCAGGTACAGTGGCTCATGCCTGTAATCTCAGCACTCTGGGAGGCTGAGGTAGGTGCATGGCTTGAGTCCAGGAGCTCAAGACCAGCCTGGGCAACATGGTGAAACCCCATCTCTGTGGAAAAAAAAAAATATATATATATATATGTATATGTGTGTGTGTGTGTGTTTGTGTGTGTGTATGTGTGTGTATATATATATATATAGAGAGAGAGAGCTGGGTATGGTCCACCTGTGGTCCCAGCTACTCAGAAGGCTGAGGTGGGAGGATTCCTTGCGCCCAGGAGGTGAAGGTTGCAGTGAGCCAAGATTATACTTCTACACTCTAGCCTGGGCAACAGAGTGACGTCGTATCTTAAATAAAATAATTTAAAAACACTAACTACTAAGGAAATAAGGAAATTTCAGAAGAGGGAAGTGAGATGCATGAATGGTGACATCAAAAAAAAAAAAAAAGTGGCCAGGTGCAGTGGCTCATACCCGTAATCCCAGAACTTTAGGGGGCCAAGAGGGTAGGATCGCTTGAGCTCAGGAGTTTGAAACCAGCCTGCGCAACATGGCAAGCCCCATCTCGAAAAAAGAAAAATTGGCCAGGTGCGGTGGCTCACGCATCTAATCCCAGCACTTTGGGAGGACTAGGTGGGCGGATCATGAGGTCAAGAGATTGAGACCATCCTGGCCAACATGGTGAAACCCTGTCTCTACTAAAAATACAAAAATTAGCTGGGTGTGGTGGTGCACACCTGTAGTCCCAGCTACTCAGGAGGCTGAGGCAGGAGAATCACTTGAACCCGGGAGGCAGAGAATGCAGTGAGCCGAGATCACGCCACTGCACTCCATCCTGGGCCACAGAGCATGACTCTGTCTCAAAAACAAACAAACACGAATAAAGAAAAATTACCTTGGCATGGTAGTGCATGCCTGTGGTCCCAGCTACTCAGGAGGCTGAGATGGGAGGATCACTTGAGCCCAGGACAGTGAGCTGGTTGCACCCCTGTATTCCAGCCTGGGCAACAGAGTAAGTCCTGTCTAAAAAAAACAAAAACAAAAACAAAATTGAAAACAAGATGGAAACAAAATGCCGGTTAACAATAACATGTAACACAGAGGATGGTTGTTACAATTGAAGAAATCTGAGGTCCTTGTTTGGTTCAGGAGGAGGATAAGATTCTGGTTCATCGTAGATTTTAATTGAAGTATGCCCGTTAAAAAATTAAGAGTAGATGAAACCCCTTCTCTACTAAAAATACAAAAAAAAATTAGCTGGGCGTGGTGGTGGGCGCCTGTAATCCCAGCTACTTGGGAGGCTGAGGCAAGAGAATCATTTGAGCCCAGGAGGCAGAGGTTGCAGTGAGCCAAGATCGCGCCACTGCACTCCAGCTGGGCAATAAGACTGAAACTCTATCTCGGAAAAAAAAAAAAATTCAGAGTAGGCTGGGCACAGTGGCTTGCCCCTGTAATCCCAGTACTTTAGGAGGCTGAGGTGGGTGGATCATTTGAGGTCAGGAGTTTGAGACCAGCCTGCCCAACATGGTGAAACCCCATCTCTACTAAAAATATAAAAATTAGCCAGGCGTGGTGGTGGGTGCCTATAATCCCAGCTACTTGGAAGGCTGAGGCAGGAGAATCGCTTGAACTCAGGAAGCAGAGGTTGCAATGAGCCGAGATCACGCCATTGCACTCCAGCCTGGGTGACAGAGCAAGACTCTGTTTCAAAAAAAAAAAATTTGGGAGTACAGGAGTCCGCCCTTATCCAGAGGGGATACGTTCCAAGACCCCAGTAGACGCCTGAAACCAGACAGTCCCGAAACCTACTTGTACTTGTATTTTCCTATGCACACATACACATCTATGATAAAGCTTAATTTATAAATTAGGCACAGGAAGAGATTAACAACAACTAATAATAAAACAGAGCAATTATAACGATAGGCTGTAATACAAGTTATGTGAATGTCATCTTTCTCTCTCTCCCAAGATACTGTCACATGTTTAGACTGAAACAATAGAAAGCAAAACCTCAAATCAGGGGGCACTGCCGTCCTCCCAAAAGCGTAATTCTACAGCGGTGAGGTAGAGCTTCATCTGAAGCGAATTTATTTAAGCTAAAAGAGCAAATTGGTTTAAAAAACACACATCATAGTTGATCATACAGGTGGTCCGGGGACGTGGCCATGGCTGAGCAGGTGGCCTGTGAATGACTGAAGCCTGGAAACATTGTTGCAACAGACATCACAGAACTTGATTTTAGTTGAAGGACATCAAATTTGTTTAAGTGGGATTTTTTGGGACTTTTTTTGGGATTTTTTTGGGAATTTTTTTTTCCCTGTACAATCCTCGAAAGCTATCTTCAGGCTGGGCGCGGTGGCTCATGCCTGTCATCCCAGCACTGTGGGAGGCCAACGCGGGTGGATCTCCTAAGGTCAGGAATTCCAGGCCAGCCTGGCCAACACAGTGAAACCCCATATGTACTAAAAATACAAAAATTAGCCGGGCCTCGGCCAGGCATGGTGGCTCACGCCTGTAATGCCAGCATTGTGGGAGGCGGGCGGATCACCTAAGGTCAGGTGTTTGAGACCAGCCTGGCCAACATGGCGAAACTCTGCCTCTACTAAAAATGCAAAAATTGGCCGGGCGCGGTGGCTCAAGCCTGTAATCCCAGCACTTTGGGAGGCCGAGACGGGCGGATCACGAGGTCAGGAGATCGAGACCATCCTGGCTAACACGGTGAAACCCCGTCTCTACTAAAAAATACAAAAAACTAGCCGGGCGAGGTGGCGGGCGCCTGTAGTCCCAGCTACTCGGGAGGCTGAGGCAGGAGAATGGCGTAAACCCGGGAGGCGGAGCTTGCAGTGAGCTGAGATCCGGCCACTGCACTCCAGCCTGGGCGGCAGAGCGAGACTCCGTCTCAAAAAAATAAAAAATAAAAAATAAATAAATAAATAAAAATAAAAATGCAAAAATTAGCTGGGCATGGTGGCAGGTGACTGTAATCCTAGCTACTCGGGAGGCTGAGGTAGGAGAATTGCTTGAACCCGGGAGACAGGTTGCAGTGAGCCAAGATCGCACCACTGCACTCCAGCCTGGGCAACAGAGCAAGACTCCATCTTAAAAAAAAAAAAATTAGCCAGACCTGATGGTGGGCACCTGTCATCCCAGCTACTTGGGAGGCTGAGGCAGGAGAAATCACTTGAGCCTGGGAGGTGGAGGTTGCAGTGAGCAGAGATTGTGCCACTGACTCCAGCTTGGGTGACATAGTGAGACTCCCTCTAAAAAAAAAAAAAAAAATTAGCCAGGTGTGGTGGTGGGCACCTGTAATACCAGCTACTTGGGAGGCTGAGACAAGAGAATCGATTGAATCCAGGAGGCAGAGGTTGCAGTGAGCTGAGACCACGCCATTGCACTCCATCCAGCCTAGGCGACAAGAGCGAAACTGTCTCAAAACAAAACAAAAAGAAAAGAAAAGAAAAAGAAAGAAAGTTATCTTCAGACCCTTGTCAACTAATGCTATGAACACTCATAATTATCTTTTAGATTTTCAAGTGACACCAGAATCTGTGGGTGGTATTTAAAATGAAGTCACCGCTTGGAGGTCGTCGATTTTCTTAAACCAAAATGCTCAGCGAGGACTTCTGCTTTGGTGGTGTCTTCCTGGTGTCGCCAATCAAGGTTTTAAATGAACACAGGCAAGAAGGCCTGGAACCCAGGGGGCCCCACCCAGCCCAGCTGAGCCCAGACACTACCAGAAATTCATGGCAACACCACTTCTGAGGCTTGCCAAAATAAATACGGAGCTCCTCACACAGCCCAGGCGCGGGAAGAAGGAAAGCCTGCTCTCTGACTACAAGCAGTAGTTTTTATAGAATTGGAGTTAGAGGAGAACTGCCTTGCTCTCCGAAATCCTTAGCCGTGCACACACACACACACACATACACACACACTCTCACACATACACACGCACACATGCACACACACACGCACACATACACACATACGCACACATACACACACGCACACATACACACACGCACACACACACGCACATATACACACGCACACACATGCACACACACGCACACACATGCACACACATACACACACATGCACACACTCACACATGCATACACACTCACACGCACACACACTCCCACACTCACACGTACACACACACATGCACACACACACACACTCACACGTACACACACACATGCACACACACACACACTCACACGTACACACACACATGCACACGCACACATACACACACGCACACATACACTCATACACACATGCACACACACTCACACATGCATACACACACGCACACACACACACATACACACACGTGCGCACACATACACACACGTGTGCACACACATACACACACGCACACACATGCACACGCATACACACACATACGCACACACACATACACACACACATACACACACATACACACTCACACGCACACACACATGCACACACACACGCACACACGCATGCACACACACAGCTCCAGCAAAGTCCAGTGGCTGCCAACAGGGCAGTGCACACGTGCTGTTTTGGGGGCATTTGTCCAGCCGGCCCTGGCCTCGAAGGCTCAGATCTAAAACAAAAACAGAGTGGGATGGCTGGGCAGAGTGGCCCGCATGCCACCCTCCCCGGGTGTCTGGCCAGCCTTACTTAATTTTTTCTTTTTTCTTTTTCTTTTTTCTTTTTTTTTCTTTTTGAGACGGAGCCTCACTCTGTCACCCAGGCTGGAGTGCAATGGCACGATCTGGGCTCACTGCAACCTCTGCCTCCCTGGTTCCAGCGATTCTCCTGCCTCAGCCTCCCGAGTACCTAAGATTACAGGCGCCCACCACCACGCCTGCCTAATTTTGTGTATTTTTAGTACAGATGGGGTTTCACCACGTTGGCCAGGCTGGTCTCGAACTCCTGACCTCAAGTGATCCGTGTGCCTCAGCCTTTCAAAGTTCTGAGATTACAGGCGTGAGCCACCACCGTGCCCAGCCTGGCCAGCCTTATTTATTTCACATTTTGTTTATTATTTGGGAGTTCAGAAGAAATTACTTGACAAGTCTGAATATTAAAGAGAACATTTTCACATTCAGCCAGCCTAAATCACTGTCGAAATTTACCTGCAGCTCCCTTCCCCCCATCACCTATTGTTGGAGTTTATGAGTGTTGCTAAAATCTGAATGTGGCATGTCTTCCCATGTGTCTGTGCCTTATGATGGTAACTTACATACATTTCCAGATCTCCCTCAGCGCCCGTGGTTCTCAGGAATACTCCTTCCAACCTTAGAGAGAATAAATTGCTGCCCCCTTTAGGTTAAATGTGCTATAAATTGCTGCCCCCTTTAGGTTAAATGTGATTGAACTTCTTTCTGTTACACAACTTCTTCTATTTTTTTTTTTTTTTTTTTTTTTGACGGAGTCTTGCTCTTGTCTCCCAGGCTGGAGTGCAATGGCACAACCTTGGGTCACTGCAACCTCTGCCTCCCAGGTTCAAGCAATTCTCCTGCCTCAGTCTCCCGAGTAGTTGGGATTACAGGCATGTACCACCACACCTGGCTAATTTTTGTATTTTCAGTAGAGACGGAGTTTCACCATGTTGGCCACGCTGGTCTTGAACTCCTGACCTCAGGCGATCCACCCACCTCGGCCTCCTAAAGTGCTGGGATTACAGGCGTGAGCCACTGCATCTGGCCTCTGTTGAACAACCTCTTTTGCACAAATATGTCGAATTTAAATTTTCACATATGAATTAGCCCAATTCAATGACTTCTCAAGTCAGCTTTCAGTCAGTGCAGGCCTTGTACTTTGATAATTGCATAGTGTAAACCTTCTTTTTCTACTGGTCCACAGATTCTCACTAGTGAAGTGCTATTCTTTTTTCATCGGGGCTAAAAATAAGAAAACTAGGGACCCTCTGTTTTAACTATATTCTGCATGACATTACTGTGGCAGTTTGGGGAAGAAAGAAGAGAAAGAATTTGCAGGCTGGGCACAATGGCTCAGGCCTGTCACCCCAGCACTTAGGGAGGTGGAGGCAGGAGGATTGCTTGAGCCCAGGAATTAGATACCAGCCTGGACAACATAACAAGACCCCATCTCTACAAAGGAAAAACTTTTAAATTATCTGGGCATGGTGACACACACCTGTGGTCACAGATACTTGGGAGGCTGGGGTAGGAGGATTGCTTGAGTCCGGGAGCTCAAGACCAGCTGGCGCAACATAGTGAGACTCCATCTCTAAAAAATTAAAAATAGGCCAGACACAAAGGCTCACACCTGTAATCCCAGCACTTTGAGAGGCTGAGGTGGGCGGATCACTTGAGCTCAGGACTTTGAGACCAGCCTGGCCAACATGGTGAAACCCCATCTCTACCAAAAATACAAAAATTAGTGGGGCATGGTGGTGGGTACCTGTAATCCCAGCTACTCGGGAGGCTGAGGTGGGAGAATCACTCGAACCCGGGAGGAGGAGGTTGCAGTGAGGCCGCTCCACTGCACTCCAGCCTGGGCGACAGAGCGAGACTGTATCTCAAAAACTAATAATAATAATAAATAATAAAAAATTAAAAAATTAGCACCTGAGCGTGGTTCTGTGCTGTGGACGGCAGGTGCCTTTGGATGATGACCACGGAGGTGGCCATGGTGGCAGCACAGCACAGCTGCTGAAAGAGCCTGCATAGAGGCCCCTGTCCATGCCACGTGGCCACCTCCAGGGGACCAAACTGCCAGGAATACCAAGAAGCCAGAACAGAGGCCTCATGACCTCCGCTCCCTGGGACCTCCGGCTCTCACTTTCACAGCAGCAGAGATGCACCCGCGCGATGTGGCAGGGCCGTTTCTGAAACTGGAAAATTCCCCTGGTTCCCCCTTGCAGGCGTGTGATGAGGCGTGTCTCGCTTCCTCAGTGCCCCGCTCTCAACCTCCAGGGGAGCATACAGACAGGCAGGCTGTGGGGCTCCTACCCCATGGCAGTGTCTAGGGCTGAATGTTTCCAGCTCCTGAGGCCCCAGTGGGTGTGTGTTCCAGGTGCCCTGTAGGCGGCTTGTGTTAACCAGCTCAATTCGACCCTCTGCCTTGCTGCAAGGACAGAGAGCTTTCTGCATCCCAGGTTCTTGCCTTGGTGTACCAGAAGGATCACACTTGGGCTGCGAGAATGAGTGCAAAGTTTTATTGAGTGGAGGTGGTTTCATTCAGCCAGAAGGGAGACGGTCTTTCCCTGGAGTTGGGCCTCTCGGGGGGCCCACCTCTCCTCTGACTGCCCCGGTCGATGGGTCGATGGTCGGCCAGCGTGCCAGAGTCTGTTGGGGAGTTCTCCTGCCGGTGTGCTCCTCTCAACCTCCAGCCGCTTGCATCTTCTTCCTCCGACGTGCTCCTCTCCACCTCTGGTCACCTGCGTGTCTGCCCTAGGGTTTCGGGTTTTCAGAGGCCCAGGATGGGGGCGTGGCGGGCCAGGGTGGTCTTGGGAAATGGGAAATGCAACACTGGGGCAGGAAATGCCTGTCCTCACCTAGGTCCATGGGGGTGGAGCCCTAGCCAGGGACCAGCCTTTCTCTACCCAGCACTTCCCTCCCACCTTCCATATCATTGAAAGGGACCACACTCTTCCCTTCCCAGTACTCCAGTATCATTTCTACTGCAGAAGTGGCAAATGTGGTCGTGGCCTGCGTGGCTGGGCTACAGCGCTCCTAGCTGCAAATCTTCACAACTTTGCAAGGAAGCACTGCTGGTTTTGGGGGGGTTTTCTGTTGTTGCTTCTTCTTTTTTTTTTTTTTTTTTTTTGAGATGGAGTCTCACTCTGTCGCCCAGGCTGGAGTGCAGTGGCAAGATCTTGGCTCACTACAAGCTCTGCCTCCTGGGTTCATGCCATTCTCCTGCCTCTGCCTCCCGAGCAGCTAGGACTACAGGTACCCGCCACCACGCCTGGCTTTTTTTTTTTTTGTATTTTTAATAGAGACAGGGCTTCATCGTGTTAGCCAGGATGGTCTCCATCTCCTGACTTCGTGATCCGCCCGCCTCAGCCTCCCAAAGTGCTGGGATTACAGGCGTGAGCCACCGCGCCTGGCCTGTTGTTGTTTTTTTGAGACGGAGCCTCACTCTGTCACCCAGGCTGGAGTACAGTGGTGCGATCTCAGCTCACTGCAACCCCCACTTCCTGGGGTCAAGCAATTCTCCTGCCTCAGCCACCTGAGTAACTGGGATTACAGGCACCCACCACCATGCCTGGCTAATTTTTGTATTTTTAGTAGAGACAGGGTTTCCCCATGTTGCCCAGGCTGGTCTCAAACTCTTGACCTCGGGTGATCCGTATGCCTTGGCCTCCCAAAGTTCTGGGATTACAGACGTGAGCCACTACGCCCCACCTACTCCTGGTTTTTTGTTGGCTGAGGTTAAAAATCAATCTTAAGAAGCAACAAAACCAAACCACTCTGAAGAGCGCGGTTCTCATGCACGCACGTTCTCGGGGCTCCCTGAGTTTGAGCGGAGCCTCCCTGGGATGGGAGATTGGCAGCCTGGAGCCCTGGGGGACGGGCCCATTCAGCATCTTTACCTTAATTGCTTCCATGCGCCATATGTATCCGAGGACCGCGTAAACAACAGCCCAAAACAACAGGAGGCAGAACTGCACTTCTCACAGGGGCTTCTGTGGAACTTGGGAAAACTGCCAGCAAAATTCAAGAGCCAAGCGCTGCGCCTTCCCCAGGCTTCGGGCCAACTGGAGGCCGGGGAGCATGTAGACAAGTGCCCCTGAAGAACTCCTCGCCTCTTGGGGGTCCCCGAGTCGGGGCCACCACCCAGCACTGTTGGGACAGGCAGAGACCCATCTCCAGTAGCGAAACAATGTGCAGTCATTAGAATTCGGTGGGGCCTGGGGCGGCTTCTGAGAATTTAGAGGCAAACAGTTTTGACAGGTGAGGAAGTTAGAAGAAAATAAGCCCCTTGACCCAAACTTCACTTTAAAAAAAAATGTGTATTTTATTTTTATGGATTGATTGATTGAGATGGAGTCTCGCTCTGTTGCCGAGGCTGGAGTGCAGTGGTGTGATCTCAGCTCACTGCAACTTCCACCTCTGGGTGCCAGCAATAGTCCTGCCTCAGCCTCCCGAGTAACTGGGATCACAGATTCACGCCACCACGCCCGGCTAATTTTTGTATATTTAGTAGAGATGGAGTTTCACCATGTTGGCCAGGCTGGTCTGGAACTCCTGACCTCAGGTGATCCGGCCTCCTTGGCCTCCCTAAGTGCTGGGATTACAGGCATCAGCCATCCTCCTGGCCCAATTTTTGTGTATTTTAAAAATAAAGTTACAGACAGGGTTTCACCATGCCCCAGCCGGTCTTGAACTCCTGACCTCAAGTAGTCCTCCAGCTTCTGCCTCCCAAGGTACTGGGATTACAGACATGAGCCACCACACCCAGCTCCTAACTTTACTTTAAAAATATGACTTTTTGCTGGGCACAGTGGCTCACGCCTGTAATCCCAGCACTTTGGGAGGCTGAGACGGGCGGATCACGAGGTCAGGAGATCCAGACCATCCTGGCTAACACGGTGAAACCCCGTCTCTACTAAAAATACAAAAAATTAGCCGGCCGTGGTGGCAGGCACCTGTAGTCCCAGCTACTCGGGAGGCTGAGGCAGGAGAATGGCGTGAACCCCAGAGGCGGAGCTTGCAGTGAGCTGAGATCGCGCCACTGCACTCCGGCCTGAGCGACAGAGAGAGACTCTGTCTCAAAAAAAAAAAAAAAAAAAGATACGACGTTTCTGACTGGGCACAGTGGCTCACGCCTGTAATCCCAGCATTTTGGGAGGCTGAGGCGGGTGAATCATGAAGTCAGGAGTTCGCAACCAGCATGGCCAACATGGTGAAACCCTGTCTCTACTAAAAATACAAAAATTAGCCAGGAGTGCTGATGCATGCCTGTAGTCCCAGCTACTCAGGAGGCTGAGGCAGGAGAATCACCTGAACCCAGGAAGTGGAGGTTGCAGTGAGCCGAGGTCGTGCCACGGGACTCCAGCCTGGGCGACAGAGTGAGACTCCATCTCCAAAAGGTAGGTAGGTAGATAGATAGATAGATAGATAGATAGATAGATAGATAGATAGATAGATAGATAGATAGAATAAAAATACAAAAATTTAGCTGGGCATAGTGGCGGGCACCTGTAATCCCAGCTACTTGGAAAGCTGAGGCAGGAGAATAGCTTGAACCCGGGAGCCAGGGGTTGCAGTGAGCCGAGATCGCACTATTGCACTCCAGCCTGGGTGACGGAGTGAGACTCTGTCTCAAAAAAAAAAAAAAAAAAAACAAATATGACTTCTCTTCATAAACAATAAACATGTTACGTGAGTCTGTTGAACTACCGAGTCTGGGCTTCGGCCTCCGTGGCAGATGTCTTGTGTATCACATCTAAGAAGCTGCTGTTACCCCATAAATATTTATGGGCAACCATAATCCTCTCACATTACAAGGATTTCTGTACTCATTTTACAACCCCGGTCGATGTTCTGTGCTGGGTTAGAAGTCATTTCACCAAAGTGTGTTTCTAACACTCCGGAAAACCCTCTCCTCCCTCTCGTCTCAGAATGAAGAACAGAGCTACAACCAACGCGGGTCAGTAACAACGTTTAAACCTCTCCAACACCGGGCAGCCAGGCCAGATGGTGCCAGTGACGCTGCTAACATGGCCACATTGGTCTGGTGCCCGATTCAAAGGTATCTGGTGGGCCTTCCTTTGTTGGTGAGATTTTCACAAGAAAGCATGGGATTTCTAGCTCCAGCCAACTTGGCCCCAAATCTAAGACTGTAGGAAAAAAATCCGCTGTTTATACAGTCTCACTCTATCTTTTAAAAGTTTATGTATGCACTTAAAATTTAGCCCTTTTTAATTTTAATTTTAATTTTTTATTTATTTATTTTTTGAGACGGAGTCTCGCTCTGTTGCCCAGGCTGGAGTGCAGTGGCCGGATCTCAGCTCACTGCTAGCTCCGCTTCCTGGGTTACGCCATTCTCCTGCCTCAGCCTCCTGAGTAGCTGGGACTACAGGCGCCTGCCACCTCGCCCGGCTACTTTTTTGTATTTTTTTTAGTAGAGACGGGGTTTCACCGTGTTAGCCAGGATGGTCTCAATCTCCTGACCTCGTGATCCGCCTGTCTCAGCCTCCCAAAGTGCTGGGATTACAGGCTTGAGCCACCACGCCCAGCCGCCCTTTTTTATTTTACTATTATTATTATTATTTATTATTTTTGAGACAGAGTTTTGCTCTGTTTCCTAGGCTGGAGTTCAGTGGTGCGATCTCGGCTCACTGCAGCCTCCACCTCCTGGGTTCAAGTGATTCTCCTGCCTCAGTCTCCCAAGTAGCTGGGATTACAGACACGTGCCACCACGTCTGGCTATTTTTTGTATTTTTAGTAGAGATGGGATTTCACCATGTTGGCCAGGCTGGTCTCTAACTCCTAACCCCAAGTGATCTGCCCGCCTCGGCCTCCCAAAGTGCTGGGATGACAGGTGTGAGCCACCGTGCCTGCCTTAGCCATTTCTTTAAAACAATCACTGTGCATTTTCTTCTCTGCAAGCTGTGAGGTTTATTTTTCTTTTTTTTTTTTTTTTTTTTTTTTTGAGACGGAGTCTCGCTCTGTCGCCCAGGCTGGGGTGCAGTGGCCAGATCTCAGCTCACTGCAAGCTCCGCCTCCCGGGTTCCCGCCATTCTCCTGCCTCAGCCTCCTGAGTAGCTGGGACTACAGGCGCCTGCCACCTCGCCCGGCTAGTTTTTTGTACTTTTTAGTAGAGACGGGGTTTCACCGGGTTAGCCAGGATGGTCTTGATCTCCTGACCTCGTGATCCGCCCGTCTCGGCCTCCCAAAGTGCTGGGATTACAGGCTTGAGCCACCGCGCCCGGCCTATTTTTCATCTATTGATGTGAGAATCGCTAATTTAGTGGTTCATTTAATGACTATCGCTTGGCTAGGGGAATAGGATAAAGTTTCTGATCCCACGGAACTTACATTTTAGGGGAGAGAGGCAGAAAATAAAAATAGTCACTTAAATAGGAAGAAAAATACCAAACAGCAAAAAGTAAAAGAAAATTAAAATAGGGTGTCCAGGTTCAAAAAGAGAGTGGCTCTGAGGTGTCGGGTGGCAGGTGCAGCCCCCGTTGGGGAGATGACCTTTAACCTGGCATCCTCCCCCCCGCAGGGAGCCAGGCAGGCCGGAAAGCTCTCAGGTCTAGAAGCACTGATGTGAGGCTGGGTGCAGTGGCTCACGCCTGTGACCCAGCACTTTGGGAGGCCGAGGTGGGAGGATCGCTTGAACCCAGGAGTCCCAGACCAGCCTGGGCAACAGAGCAAGACTCAGTCTCTACCAAAAAAAAAAAAAGAATTAGCCAGGCATGGTGGCAAGCGCCTGTAGTCCCAGCTACTGAGGAGGCTGAGGCGGGAGGATCTTCTGGGCCCAAGAAGTTGAGGCTGCAATGAACTGTGATTGCACCATTTCACTGTACTCCAGCCTGGGCAACAAAGTGAGACCCTGTCTCAAAAAAGCAAAAAACCAAAATCACTGACGTGAACACAGTTTGTGAACTGTAAAGGATTCCACAGGCTCCTGCATTCCCCCGACCTGCCCCTCTTCATCCGTTCTCCAGCCAGGCCTCCCAAAGTGCTGGGATTCCAGGTGAATCCTGGAAATGCTGACCACAGTCCAATCCCCCCCACGTGTGTGTGTGTGTGTGTGTGTGTGTGTGTGTGTGTGTGTGTGTGTGTGAGAGAGAGAGAGAGAGAGAGAGAGACAGAGTCTGCTCTGTTGCAGAGGCTGGAGTGTAATGGCACAATCGCAGATCACTGTAGCCTCAACCTCCTGGGCTCAAGTAAGCCTTCCGCCTCAGCCTCCTGAGGAGCTGGGACCACAGGCGTTCACCACCATGCCCAGCTAATTTTTTTTAATTTTTTGTGGGGATGAGGTCTCACTACATTGGCTTCGAATTCCTGGGCTCAAGCAGTCCTCCTAACTCAGCCTCCCAAAGTGCTAGGATTACAGGCATGAGCCATTGTGCTTGGCCCCAAATCCCTTTACAGCAGGTGTGAAAGTAGTAACCAGACACCAGGCTGGACCCTGGATCTGGTGGTAAAATCAAGGAAGCTGCTGCGCGCTGCAGGGAAAGTGATGTTTCTCCAGTTGAGAGGATGATCTGGAGAGTCTGTGCGTCGGAAACTGCGGTTTTGGGGGTCAGACAGCCTGAGGTGGAATTCCGGCTCCACTCTTCCCGGGCCGGACACCTTGGGCAAGGTCCCTTGCGGCTTCGAGCTTCATGTCTGTGACCATCACCCACACTGACCTGCGGGGTCACTGTGAAGACTGGACAAAGTGCGGCGTGAAGGGCACAGGGGCAGGCTGTGAGGAGTGTTTCTTAAACGGTAGGAACTGTTTTTTTGTTTTTGTTTTGAGACAGAGTCTAGGTCTGTCACCCAGGCTGGAGTGCAATGGCACCATCTCAGCTCACTGCAACCTCCACCTCCTGGGTTCAAACGATTTTCCTGCCGCAGCCTTCCAAGTAGCTGGGATTACAGGCTCCTGCCACCACACCCGGCTAATTTTTGTACTTTTAGTAGAGACGGGGTTTCGCCATGTTGGTCAGGCTGGTCTCAAACTCCTGACCTCAGGTGATCTGCCCACCTTGGCCTCCCACAGTGCTGGGATTACAAGCATGAGCCACCGCACCTGACCGGTAGGAACTACTGGTTTTTGTTGTTGTTGTTGTTTTGAGACGGAGTCTCGCTCTGTCACCCAGGCTGGAGTGCTGTGGCGAGATCTCAGCTCACTGCAAGCTCCCCCTCCTGGGTTGACGTCATTCTCCCGCCTCAGCCTCCCAAGTAGCTGGGACTACAGGCGCCCACCACCACACCCAGCTTTTTTTTTTTTTTTTTTTAATAGTATTTTTAGTAGAGACGGGGTTTCTCCGGGTTAGCCAGGATGGTCTCGATCTCCTGACCTCGTGATCCGCCTGCCTCGGCCTCCCAAAGTGCTGGGATTACAGGCATGAGCCACCGTGCCCGGCCAAATACTGTTTTTATCAGCTAAGAGCCAATATTTAAATCAACAGCTCCCCAAGCAGAAAGATTTCTTCCCCAACATTTATCCAACATAAAGACCACTGATCTCGGCTGAATACCTACCTCCAGGAATGAGTAAACTCCACAACCCCTATACCCTAGCACTGCCCCTCGGGGCACATCGGAGAACTTGGGAGCCCAGGTAATCCGGGGTGTTGCTGTCCTCTGCAGAAAGCTGCACCTGTTTGTCCCCGGGACACCTGCCGTGTTCGAGGACATGCTCCCAGGATTCCGCTAGGTTCAATCACCTTCTCTGCATTTCCAAATTACAGATGAAGGAAACTGACTAGAAAGAAGATTTCTAAATGGCCCCTCCACAGCCAATCCAGTTCCTGAAAGAAATGTCTAAGTTATGGGGTCCAAACCAGAACAATGTGATTTTTTAAATGTAAAGCTCTGAGCAGCACAGGTTTCCTGAGCCTTGTGGGAGCAGAAGCACTTGGAGCCGGAGGGACACCTGTGAGGCAGAGAGCGCCTGGGAGGCTGAGGGCTTCCACGCCACGCCAGGCACCACTCTGCCAGCAGAGGCCAATGGTGAGCAAACAGTGCCACCCCCTGGCACCCGGCTCAGAGACACTCACGCACGGGCTCTGCAAAGCCAGGGTGTCCTGAGAGAGGCAGGGTGAATGAACGTCCTGGGGCAGCCAAGATTCCCACACAGTGTCCCAGAGCGGGGTTCGTCTGGGGAGACAGCTGGCCTGGTGTCAAGCCCACTCGCTCTCAGCTAGTACAGAGTCGATGGCTCTGGCACAGCCCTGTCCCGAGGCTGCACGCAGGAACAGCCTGGACCCTTCACAATCACCTGCCCAGGCTGCCACGTGTATCTCAATCTCTCTTCTTCAGACCAGGAAACCGGGGCAGACCAGCCCACACTGCTGGGGAGTGGCAGAGTCGCGAGACAAGGCCAGCACGTCTGACAGCAGCGCCCGCTCCCTGACATCAGGGCGACAGAGCTGTAGGACGGAGACCCAGGTGGGAAGAGCCACTGCCTGAGAAAAGCCAGGTGTGGCTGTGTGGGGCCCCTCGGGTGTATGGGGACGGCTGGACTGAGGCGCCCAGTGCGGAGGGCGACTCACTGTTCACTCATTCACCCACCTGCCGACCCCACCATGGCCTCAATCCAGGCCTTGCTCTAGGCGCAGGAGCTATGGTGGCCTTAATTTTTTGTTTGTTTGTTTGTTTTTTGAGATGGAGTCTCACTGCATTGCCCAGGTTGGATTTCAACGGCACAATCTCAGGTGACTGCAACCTCCGCCTCCCAGGTTCAAGTGATTCTCCTGCATCAGCCTCCCGAGTAGCTGGGACTACAGGCACCTGCCGCTACACCTGGCTAATTTTTCCATTTTCTTTTCTTTTCTTTTCTTTTTTTAGTACAGACAGGGTTGGTTTCCTTCCTTCCTTCCTTCCTTCCTTCCTTCCTTCCTTCCTTCCTTCCTCCCTCCCTCCCTCCCTCCCTCCCTCCCTTCCTCCCTCCCTCCCTCCCTCCCTCCCTTCCTCCCTCCCTTCCTCCCTCCCTCCCTTCCTCCCTCCCTTCCTCCCTCCCTTCCTTTGCTGCAATCTTCGCTCATTGCAACCTCCACCTCCCAGGTTCAAGCAATTCTCCTACCTCAGCCTCCCATGTAGCTAAAATTACAGGCACCAGCCACCATGCCCAGCTATTTTTGTATTTTTTTTAGTAGAGACGGGGTTTCACCATGTTGGTCAGGCTCTTCTCGAACTCCTGAGCTCAAGTGATCCTCCTGCCTTGGCCTCCCAAAGTGCGGGAATTACAGGCTTAAGCCACCGCACTTGGCCCATTTTTATTTTTTGCTTTTTGATTTTTTTGAGGGGTGGACAGGGTCTTGCTGTGTTGCCCAGGCTGGAGGGCAGTGGTACAATTGTATTAATAGCTCACTGCAGCCTCGACCTCCAGAGTTCAAGCAAACCTCCCACCTCAGCCTCCTGAGTAGCTGGGACCCGTAGGCATGAGCCACCACGCCCAGCTAATTTTAAATATTTTATAGGCATGGGGGGTCTCTCTCTCTGTTGGTCAGGATGGTCTCGAACTCCTGGCCTCAAGTAATCCTCCCGCCTTGGCCTCCTATAATGCTGGGGTTTCAGGCTTGGGCCTGCCTGCCCGTGGCCTCGGTTCCATTTGTTCTGGTGCCGCCCCACTCTGCAGGTGACTGAGGTCCCTGCTGATGCTCCCCGTGTCCCCAGGTTGCCTGTCGATTGCCCCACACTAGGAAACGACTCCCCACCTTCAACGCCTTTCGTTACACAACCTGAACGCGGCTCTGTTTTCCTGTTAGACTCTGACTAACATGAAGCCACAGGAGGTTTTAAACAGGCAAATGACATCATCGTGTTTCTGGTTTTGAAGGAAATCATTCTGGCCGTTGTGTTAAAGGATGTTATAGGGTAAGCAGGAAGTCCAGCTGGGAAGCATCACAGCTGTCCTAGGGAGGAGGATGCGACCTGGACCAGGGCGGCTGCGGTGAGAGGGACAGGGAGCAGCAGCAGGCAGGTTGGCTGGAGAGAGAGGATACGGCCTGGACCAGGGTGGCTGTGGTGGGAGGGATGGGGAACAGCAGGCAGGTTGGCTGGGGAGAGAGGACGTGGCCTGGACCAGGGCGGCTGCAGTGACTAGGACGGGGTACAGCAGCAGGTTGGGGAGGTGCCTGGGGGTCATCAATAGCAGGGAGCCCCAACCTTTTTGGCACCAGGGACCAGTTTCGTGGAAGACAGTTTTTCCATGGACAGTGGGGGTGGGGGGTGGTTTCGGGAGAATTCAAGCGCATTCGATTTATGGTGCACTTTACTTCTACTATTATTATATTGTGATATAGAACGAAATAATTCTACAACTCGCCATCATGTAGAATCAGTGGAGCCCTGAGCTTGTTTTCCTGCAACTAGATGAACCCACCTGGGGGTGATGGGAGACAAAGACAGATCATCAGGCATTAGATTCTCATAAGGAGGGTGAAACCTAATCCCTCGACTGCACAGTTCACAGTGGGGTTCACGCTCCTGTGAGAGTCAAATGCCGCTGCTGATCTGACAAGGTGGAGCTCAGGCGGTAACATCAGCGATGGGAGCGGCTGTTAATACAGATGAAGGGGTTGCCCGTGGCGGCTCACACCTGTAATCCTAGTACTTTGGAAGGCTGAGGTGGGTGGATCACCTGAGGTCAGGAGTTCAAGACCAGCCTGGGCAACATGGTGAAACCCCATCTCTACTAAAAATACAAAAAGTAGCCAGGTATGGCGGCAGGTGCCTGTAATCCCAGCTCCTGGGTGTTCGCCGGAGGGGCTGCAGGGGGCGGCTCTGAGCTCTGTTCCGGACACTCTTTGTCCGAGTTCCAGGGAGCAGCCAGGTGCTCACAGCAGCTGCTGCCCAAGGGTAAAGGAAGGCAGGAGGCTGTGTCCCAATTTTGTCTGAGACTAAAGTTGATCCCTCCTTGAAATACACTTCTGAATTTTTTTTTTTTTTTGAGATGGAGTCTCGCTCTGTTGCCCAGGCTGGAGTGAGTGGCGCCATCTCGGCTCACTGCAAGCTCTGCCTCCCGGGTTCCCGCCATTCTCCTGCCTCAGTCTCCCAAGTAGCTGGGACTACAGGTGCCCGCCACCACGCCCGGCTAATTTTTTGTATTTTTAGTGGAGACGGGGTTTCACCACGTTAGCCAGGATGGTCTCGATCTCCTGACCTCGTGATCCACTTGTCTTGGCCTCCCACGGTGCTGGGATTGCAGACGTGAGCCACCGCGCCCGGCCTCACTTCTGAATTTTATGGGGAGGATCCGTCCTTTTCAAAAAGCTCAACCCCTAAGTTGACACGGGAACGTTCCAGAAGGCAGAGATGGTTATTCCCTGTGTGCCAGGGAATCTCAAGTTTGCTCAGGAAGCAGAGCCTCCAGAGGTGGTGAAGGTTTTGTTCAACATTTAGAACTATCCCTCCATTTGACTCCCGCCTACATTTGACTCCTGCCTCGGTTTGACTCCCTCATCAATAAACTGCACTGGGGTAATTTGCATATAGTTCTCTGCACCTAAAAATTCACTCTAAAAAATACAATATTTCAAGAACCCCCATTTTCGCTAGACAGAAATACATTTCATCAGTCTACTCAGTAAGTCCAACGTGCAGGACCACGGCAAAGCTCAGCTGGTGCTAGATAGCTGAGCGACTGGGCGCCCTCCCTGGCAGCAGGTAGCAGTCCTGGGAACCCAGGGTCTGAGGAAGCTGTAGAGAGAAAATCCTTACATCGAGAACATCCCATTGTTAACTTAGACTCCTTCCCCTGAGACCACTTTCTTCTTATCATTATTCTGTTTTTGGAGACAGCGTCTCGCTTGTCGTCCAGGCTGCAGTGCAGTGGTGTGAGCTCAGCTCACTGCAACCTCAACCTCCCCATGCTCAAGCAATCCTCCAGCCTCAGCCTCCTGGAGAACTGGGACCACAGGGATGTGCCATCATGCCCAACTAATATTTTTGTATTTTTTGTGTATTTGACAGAGTCTCTCCATGTTGCCCAGGCTGGTCTTGAACTCCTGGCTTCAAGCGATCCTCTCGCCTTGGCCTCCCAAAGTGCCGAGATTACAGGTATGAGCCACTGCGCCTGGCTGAGACAGTTTTCTTACTTTGTTACAGGATCCCCTGGGTCCCCAAACCTCAGCGTTAAAGAGCTGGTCATAGTGGACAGCCCGTGTAGCCAGGTACGTCATGGCCAATGGAGGAGGTGAGGTCGCAGACTAAGGCGGCCTTGGCCAGCTTCTTCTTCTTTCTTCTTCTTCTTTCTTTTTCCTCCTTCTTTCTCCTTCTCCTCCTCCTCCTTCTCCTTCTCCTCCTCCTTCTCCTCCTCCTCCTCCTTCTCCTCCTCCTCCTTCTCCTCCTCCTCCTCCTTCTCCTCCTTCTCCTCCTCCTCCTCCTCCTCCTTCTTCTTTATCATCATTATTATTACCATTATTATTATTATTTGTAGAGATAGAGTCTTCCTATGTTGCCCAGGCTGGTCTCAAACTCCTGGGCTTAAACAATTCTCTCACCTTGGCAGGAGGAGGGTTAGGTTTGGGGTTAGGGTTAGGTTTATGGGAAGCAATGCCATCATTTTAGTCTAGAAAGTCATGACAGATAAATCATCTTAATTTACAGAATGTAGTGAGATGCCGGCTTCTTTCTTTTTGGTCAAAGAGAAGTAGGCTAGAGTTTTTGCCAGAGAAAAAAGGTGCCTCTGGCACTCCCAGAGGCCTGGGCAGGCTGG
This sequence comes from Macaca fascicularis, assembly GCF_037993035.2. Lineage (NCBI taxonomy): Eukaryota > Metazoa > Chordata > Mammalia > Primates > Cercopithecidae > Macaca > Macaca fascicularis. Next base: position 34,628,175 of record NC_088377.1, on the reverse strand, counting down.
GAGCAGTGCTTGTGCCTGTAACCCCAGCACTTTGTGAGGCCAATGCAGAAGGATCCCTTGAGCCAGGAGTTCAAGACCAGCCTGGGAAACAGAGAGAGACCCCCCCCACCCCCACCTGCTCTACAAAATATTTAAAAATTAGTTGGGCATGGTAGCTCACGCCTGTGGTTCCAGGTACTCAGGAGGCTGAGGTGGGAGGATTACCTGAACTCCGGAGATCGAGGATGCAGTGAGCTATTAATACAATTGTACTGCACTCTAGCCTGGGCAAGAGCAAGACCCTGTCTAGAAAAACAAAAACAGATAGAATCAAAGACTCAATAATTCAAATTCAAAACTTCTCAAAAGAGAAGATAGAGGCCAGGTGCAGTGGCTCACATCTGTAATCCCAGCACTTTGGGAGGCTGAGGCGAGTGGATCATGAGATCAGGAGTTCAAGACCAGCCTGGCCAAGATGGTGAAACCCTGTCTCTACTAAAAATACAAAAACTGGCCGGGCACAGTGGCTCAAGCCTGTAATCCCAGCACTTTGGGAGACTGAGACAGGCGGATCATGAGGTCAGGAGATCGAGACCATCCTGGCTAACACGGTGAAACCCCGTCTCTACTAAAAAAAATACAAAAAAGTAGCCGGGCGAGGTGACAGGCGCCTGTAGTCCCAGCTACTCGGGAGGCTGAGGCAGGAGAATAGCGTAAACCTGGGAGGCAGATCTTGCAGTGAGCTGAGATCTGGCCACTGCACTCCAGCCTGGGTGACAGAGCGAGACTCCGTCTCAACAACAACAACAACAAAAATACAAAAATTAGCTGGGTGTGGTGGCATGTGCCTGTAATCCCAGCTACTCAGGAGGCTGAAGCAGAGAATTACTTGAACCCAGGAGGCGGAGGTTGCAGTGAGCCAAGATCATGCTACTGCACTCCAGCCTGGGTGACAGAGCGAAACTCCGTCTAAAAAAAAAGAGAAGATAGAGACAGACTTCTTTTTTTGGTGAGGGTGGGGGACAGAGTCTCGCTCTGTCGCCCAGTCTGGAGTCCAATGGCGAGATCTCGGCTCACTGCAACCTCTGTCTCCCAGGTTCAGGCAATTCTCCTGCCTCAGTTTCCCACATAGCTGGAATTATAGGTGCCCACCACCGCGCCTAGCTAATTTCTTTGTGTTTTTAGTAGAGACAGGATTTTACCATGTTGGCCAGGCTGGTCTCGAACTCCTGACCTCGTGATCCACCCACCTCGGCCTCCCAGAATGCTGGGATCCCAGGCGTGAGCCCCCGCGCTGGCCGTGACCTACATTTCTACACAGTTGTCATTTCAGGAATGTCGTAGACATGAAACCACATGGGCCGCAGCCTCTGAGACTGACTTCTTTCCATCCAGCACAATTCTCTGGAGATAAACCCACGTTGTGTGTGTCAACATCCCTTCCTCTTTCTTGCTGAACAGATTCCACCTGATGAGATTTTAAAAGAAGAGAACAGTTTTAAAGACCACGTGCCACTTTTCAGATGAAGGGGGATTTGCCCTGCTGGGGTCTGCGGCACTCAAACAAGAACATATTCTCGCATATCTCCAGAGTCTTAAAAATGCTTAAAAATCGGCCGGGCGCGGTGGCTCAAGCCTGTAATCCCAGCACTTTGGGAGGCCGAGACGGGCGGATCACGAGGTCAGGAGATCGAGACCATCCTGGCTAACACGGTGAAACCCCGTCTCTACTAAAAATTACAAAAAACTAGCCGGGCGAAGTGGCGGGCGCCTGTAGTCCCAGCTACTCGGGAGGCTGAGGCAGGAGAATGGTCTAAACCCGCGAGGCGGAGCTTGCAGTGAGCCGAGATCTGGCCACTGCACCCCAGCCTGGGCGACAGAGCAAGACTCTGTCTCAAAAAAAAAAAAAAAAAAAAAAAAAAAAAAAAAGCTTAAAAATCCTACTTGTGTGTCTGTTTTTTGGGGAACTAACTTAATCCCCCAGCCTTTTTTTTTTTTTTTTTTTTTTTTTTTTTTTTGGAGATGGAGTCTCACTCTGTTACCCAGGCTGGAGTGCAGTGGTGTGATCTTGGCTCACTGCAAGCTCTGCCTCTCGGGTTCAAGTGATTCTCTAGTCTCAGCCTCCCAAGTAGCTAAGATCACAGGCGCCCGCCACCACACCCGGCTAATTTTTGTATTTTTAGTAGAGACGGGGTTTCACCATGTTGGCCAGGCTGGTTTCCAACTCCTGACCTCAGGTGATCCTCCCACCTCAGCCTCCCAAAGTGCTGGGATTACAGGCATGAGCCACCATGCCTGGCCAGGAACTAACTTAATCCTGATCATGCAAAATTTCAGCTCAACTTATCACCTCTTACTTCACTGCAATTAAATAATCTCCACCACATATATTAAATGTTATAGAAGTCATTTATTGTTCCTCTTTAAAGTTATTTATGCACAGAATATAACCCACATCTTATTTCTATTTTATCTTCCCTGTGGTTAACACGCCGTCCATTTGTCTCTTCCGTTGGCTTGCTTTTTAATTGTGCCACTGCTCTAATATATGGTCTTTATTGTATTAGTTTATGCCTTATATTAAATTACGTTCATATAAGATTTGCAAGAAAAATAGCTTTTCGGCTTACTCAGGAATTTGGGAGACTTAATTTTGGTCGGCTGATTCTCAAGAAAGAAATTACAGTGTGAAAGGCAAAGTACCATGGAAGGGATGGGGGCTTCTGAGGATGCAAACCAGATGGGAAGGCGCCCTCAGCCTCATGCCCTCTCTCAAGGTGAAAGGCACCTGAAGACGTTTTCGCTCAACACTTTCCTTTCTGTTTTGTTTTTCCAGACAGCTCTCACTCTGTCACCCAGGCTGGAGCTCAACGGTTCAATCATAGCTCACTGCAGCTTTGACCGCCTGAGTTCATGTGATCCTCCCGCCTCAGCCTCCCTAGTAGGTGGGACTACAGGCGCCCACCACCATGCCTGGCTAATTTTTGCGTTTTCAGTAGAGACAGGGTTTTGCCATGTTGCCCAGGCTGGTCACGAACTCCTGACCTCAGGTGATCCACCCGCCTTGGCCTCCCAAACTGCTGGGATTACAGGTGTGAGCCACCATGCCTGGCCTCGTTCGTTAAACACTTTCCATGGCAAGGCAGGCGGCTTGGGTAGGGCAATACGCTGCAGGGCTCCTGTGGGGAGCAGGTGCCAGTTTGAGACTGGCACTCCTGGGGGCCTCTGACTCTCCCCAGCAGCTCTCCACTCGGTTTCCCTGTTGCAATGATGAGATCAGCTTGTCCCTGCCCCCGTCTGCCTGAAGCTTCTCTTCAGATCCTGCTGCCTGGCTCAGGCCACTCTGGACTCTGGGACTGACAATCTAACTGCCTCTGCTGCACCTGGCGGGGGCCCTGTAGACCCTGTCCACATGCAGCCCGCGGACACCCAGTGCTCAGCCAGTCTTCCCTGCTGGGGGCTGAGGGTGGATGGAAAAGGCGGCAGGGAAAGTCCACGGAGAGGCCAGGGGTGTCGGGGCTGCAGCATGACCATGGAGACAGCTCGGTCCACGTCACCACACTGAAAGGTGCTATCCTTTCAGGGCATGGCAGGTAGGGAGACTGAGGCAGAGGAGAGGTGCACAGCGAGGCGGTGACTCCTGAGGCCACATCCTCACCGGCCATTTCTCTTTTTTTTTTTTTTTTTTTTGAGACGCAGTCTTGCTCTGTCACCCAGGCTGGAGTGCAGTGGTACAATCTCCACTCACTGCAAGCTCCGCCTCCCGGGTTCACACCATTCTCCTGCCTCAGCCTCCCGTGTACCTGGGACTACAGGCGCCTGCCACCGCGCCGGGCTTATTTTTTGTATTTTTAGTAGAGACGGGGTTTCACCATGTTAGCCAGGATGGTCTCGATCTCCTGACCTCATGATCCGCCCGTCTTGGCCTCCCAAAGTGCTGGGATTACAGGCGTGAGCCACCACGCCCAGCCCTCACTGGCCATTTCAATGGCAGCTGGAACAGAAGTTCCCTGCTCTGTCCCTGGGACGACCGTGTGTGTGGCACGTTCTCAGCGCATGCTGCTGAACCAGGAACACGTGAATGTCAGACTCCAGTTCCACGCCTGGGCATGTGCCCAACAGAAGGGGGTGCCCGTGGCCACCCGAAGACAGCACTGGTCAGAGCATGATATTCATAACAGTCAAAAAATGGAAGCATCGGCCAGATTGGGCAATATAGTGAGACTCCATTGCTACAAAAATAGAGAGATGGAGTCTCACTCTATCACCCAGGCTGGAGCAAAGTAGCATGATCTTGGCTCACTACAACCTCCGCCTCCTGGGTTCAGGCAATTCTCCTGCCTCAGCCTCCTGAGAGTAGCTGGGATTACAGGTGCCCGCCACCACACCTGGCTCATTTTTGTAATTTTAGTAGAGATGGGGTTTGCCATGTTGGCCAGGCTGGTCTCAAACTCCTGACCTCAGGTGATCCACCTGCCTTGGCCTCCCAAATTTGTTAGCCGGGCATGGTGGTAGGCGACCTTGTCTCTAGGGAAAAAAATAAAAGACAAACCAAAAAACCGAGGAAGCAGCCCAGATGTCCATCACAGAATGGGTGGGTGTGAAATGCACTCATCATGGAATACTACGTGATAAGGAAGTAAAGAAAACTGCTGCACATGGCCACACAAATGAACCTCACGGTCAGCTCATTGAGGCCAGGCGCGGCAGCTCACGCCTGTCATCCCAGCACTTTGGGAGGGCAAGGCAGGTGGATCACCTGAGATCGGGAGTTTGAGACCAGCCTGGCCAACATTGGAAAACCCTGTCTCTACTAAAAATACAAAAAATTAGGCTGGGCATGGTGGCTTACACCTGTAATCCCAACACTTTGGAAGGCTGAGGGAGGTGGATCACCTGAGGTCATGAGTTTGAGACCAGCCTGACCAACATGGTGAAACTCTGTCTCTACTAAAAATACAAAATTAGCCAGGCATGGTGGCGCATGCCTGTAATCCCAGCTTCTCAGGAGGCTGAGGCAGGAGAATTGCTTGAACCTGGGAGGCAGAGGTTACAGTGAGCTGAGAATGTGCCATTGCACTCCAGCCTGGGCAACAACAGTGAAACTCTCTCTCACAACAAACAAACAAAGAAACAAACACATTTAACTGGGTGTGGTAGCTGATGCCTGTCATCCAAGCTACTTGGGAGGCAGAGGCAGGAGAATCGCTTGAACCTGGGAGGCGGAGCTTGCAGTGAGCAGAGATCATGCCACTGCACTCCAGCCTGGGCGGCAGAGCGAGACTCTTGTCTCAAAGAAAAAAAAAAGAAGAAGAAGAAATACAGACCCGAGACTGCCCTGAGCAAGGCCACCAGCGGGAAGTGCAGGTGGTCAGCCCTGCTTCATGGTGACAGCAGTCAGAATTGCAGCTCCTTCCAGAGTGACACCATCTGGGACCTGCTGATCCCAGCTACTTGGGAGGCTGAGGCAGGAGAATCACTTGAACCCAGGAGGTGGAGATTGCAGTGAGCCGAGATCGCGCCACTGCACTCCAGCCTGGGAGACACAGCGAGACTCCACCTCTAAATAAATGAATAAATATTTAAAAATTCACTAAGCTGGCCAGATGTTCTGGCACATCTATAGTCCCAGCTTCTCGGGAGGCTGAGGCAGGAGGATCGCTTGAGCCCAGGAAGCTGAGGCTGCAGTGAACCAAGTTCACATCACTGCATTCTAGCCTGGGTGACAGAGTGAGCCCCTGTGTCAAAAATAAATAAATTTTAAAAATTTGTAAAATTGTAAAAAATTTTAAAGTGCACTATGCCGTCTGTTTCAGGTTTGCAAACAGGACCGCACATGACGTGACTCAATTTCAAAAATCCGATGTTTCGGGGGCCTCACACCCAGGGGAATCCTAGACAAGAGGACATGGGGGTACTTTCTTTATTCTACGACAGGGCCAGGGATCTCAGAAACTCCTCTCCAGCTTTTCCTGAGATGTCTATCCTTACTAACAGAGTCTCAGGTGTGCAGCTAGTGTCGGCTCATAGCCCGCGGGCAGGAACCCCCCAGCGCCTCATGCCCCAGCGGGCTTCCCTTCTTCACAGGCTGCTGGGTGGGTGATGAGTGGGAATGGCCCCCGGCAGCCCCTGGTGTCCTCCAGGCTCCCCTGGGGGACCCGGTGCTCATCGCCCCCAGGCCCTCCTCAGCATCTGCAGTCCACCCTCAGCAGTGTGTTGGCCCGGGTGAATGCTGGCCATGTACGCCCGGAGAACGGGCTGCTGAGCCTTCCCAAGGGGGATCCTGGGCTGGACTCGGGTTTTTGAGGCTGAAATGAAGGTGACTGGAAAAGCTTCAAACAAATAAAGCTTTCGGAAAAGAGGATGTGAGGCTGCCCTCAGGAACTACACACTCGAGGCTACCTTTGTATTTTCTTTTTTTTTTTTTTTTTTTTTTTTTTTTTTGCGGGGGAGACGGAGTCTCGCTCTGTCACCCGGGCTGGAGTGCAGTGGTGCAATCTCAGCTCACTGCAAGCTTTGCCTCCCGGGTTCATGCCATTCTCTTGCCTCAGCCTCCCAAGTAACTGGGACTACAGGTGCCTGCTGCCACACCCGGCTAATTTTTTGTATTTTTAGTAAAGAGGGGGTTTCACCATGTTATCCATTATGGTCTCGATCTCCTGACCTCGTGATCCGCCCGCCTTGGCCTCCCAAAGTGTTGGGATTACAGGCGTGAGCCACTGCGCCCGACCCCTTCATATTTTCATAAATATCACATGCGTGAGCCACATGTCTTCATGTCTCAAAAAAGGCTGCAACAGGCCCAGTTAGAGAGCCATGGAAAGGGCAAGGCCAGTGTTGCTCAGGTCTGCAGGAAACAAGCCAGAGGTGGACCCATAAGACGTACCCCGTAAGCTTTATGGGAGTGACTGATTTGAAAACTGTTTGATCTGGACAGCAGCTGGTGAGAGGACAGACAAATGCAGTCTCTCCACACAACGTGGAGTATTATTGAGCCATAAAAAGGAAAAAGGTAGCTGGGCGTAGTGGTGTATGCCTGTAGTCCCAGCTACTCTGGAGGCTGAGGAAGGAGGATCAATTGAATCCAGGAGGTGGAGGTTGCAGCAAGCTGAGATCCAGCCACTCTACTCCAGCCTGGTCAACAGAGTGAGACTCAAAAAAAAAAAAAGGAATGAGGCCAGGTGCGGTGGCTCATGCCTGTAATTCCAACACTTAGGGAGGCCGAGGCGGGAGGATCAATTGAGCCCAGGAGGTTGAGACCAGCCTGGCCAACATGGTGAAACCCCGTCTCTACTAAAAATACAAAATTAACCAGGCGTGGTGGCAGGCGCCTGTAATCCCAGCAACTCGGGAGGCTGAGGCAGGAGAATCATTTGGGCCCAGGAGGGAGAGGTTGCAGTGAGCCGAGATCACGCCACTGCACTCTAGCCCAGGCGACAGAGCAAGACTCTGTCTCAAAAAAAAAAAAAAAAAAAAAAAAAAACCAGAGAGAAAGAAAGCCTGACTCTGGGCTTTGCAATATCGCCAGGAAAGGCAGGCACTCCACGCCCTGAACAGAGGTGAAGTCCTTGTGCCTCCCACGGGCCCAGCTGAGCCTGACTCAGATTCTCATCCCTCCATGGCAGGGTCCACCACTGCAACAGGTGTCTTGCCTGTCCCTGGCCACTTGGTGGCAGTGTGTTGACCAAAGGAGAATTGGATCCGGTTGCCCAGGTTCCCAGGAGCAAATCATAATGGAAAACCTTCAGCCGGGTGCAGTGGCTCAAGCCTCTAATCCCAGCACTTTGGGAGGCTGAGGCGGGAGGATCGCTTGAGCCCAGGAGTTTGAGACCAGCCTGAGCAACATACTGAGACCCTGTCTCTACAAAAAAAACACAAAAGAAAAGCTTTGCCAGGCGTGGCGGTGTGTGTCTGTGGTCCCAGCTATGCAGGAGGCTGAGGCAGGAGGATCACTTGAGCCCAGGAGGTGGAGGCTGCAGCGAGCCGAGAGTGTACCACTGCACTCCAGCCTGGGTGACGGAGTGAGACCCTGTCTCAAAACAGAAACGAAAAGAAAGTCAGGCTTTGTAAAGAAGGTTCTCATCCCTCCATGGCGGGGTCCACCACTGGAACAGGCATCTTGCTTGCCTCTGGCCACTTGGTGGCAGTGTGTTGACCAAAGGAGAATTGGATCTGGTTCCCCAGGTTCCCAGGAGCAAATCATAGTCTCTGGAGAGTAAATCATTCAGTCCATAGGATTTATCCAGAAGGCTGCGCGTGGGCAGCAGCCACGGGTCTGTGCCTGCAACAGCAACGCAGCCGGGTGGTGAGTGCCGTGGGTTCTGGGGCTCCCCGAGTCTGGGGGAGTTCACAGCAGAGGTGATGTCTGCACTGAGCTGGGTGAGGGACGGTGTGCAGAGCCAAATGGTGCAGAGCCAGCCTCCCTCCAAGCCCGGTCTTACCACTGTGTTCGCCATGCAAGTAGGAAAGGGATTCATTTCCTGCTCTAAGCAAACTTGCCCAGGCTCAGTAGGAGACAGGTCTCAAACTCTGAACCCTCCAAATATTCCGAGCATGGCTTCTATTTTTAGCCAAATGCATTCAGTCATTCAGAAAACACTTATTCATTTATTTAATTTATTTTTTAGAGATAGAGTTCCTTTTTTTTTTTTTTTTTTTGAGATGGAGTTTTGCTGTTATCACCTAGGCTGGAGTGAGTGGCATGATCTTGGCTCACTGCAACCTCCGCCTCCTGGGTTCAAGTGATTCTCCTGCCTCAGCCTCCCAAGTAGCTGGGATTACAGGCGCTCACCACCACATCCGGTTAATGTTTTGTATTTTTAGTAGAAACAGGACTTCCCCATGTTGGCCAGGCTGGTCTCAAACTCCTAGCCTCAGGTGATCCCCCCGCCTCAACCTCCCAAAGTTCTGAGATTACAGGCGTGAGCCACCGCACCCAGCCTCGTGGTTTTAATTTGAGTTTCTCTGATGATTAGTGATGTTGAGCATTATTCATATACCTTTTGGCCATTTGTTTGCCTTCTTTTGAAAAATGTCTCTTCATATCCCTTGCCCACTTTGCCCCTCCCGGGTTTAAGCGATTCTCCTGCCTCAGCCTCCCGAGTAGCTGAGACTGCAGGTGTACATGACCATGCCTGGCTAATTTTTGTATTTTTAGTAGAGACGGGGTTTCGCCATGTTGCCCAGGCCAGTCTTGAACTCCTGACCTCAGGTGATCTGCCTGCTTCAGCCTCCCAAAGTGCTGGGATTACAGGCATGAGCCACCACATCCAGCCTGTCTTTAATTTCAAATGCTAACTGTGTGTCGCTGATGTATAGGAAAACAACTGAGTTTTGATTCATAACCTTGTACACTGCATTTGCTCATGAGTTCCAAAAGTCGTGTTTTTCTTTTCTTCTCTTTTCCTTTTTGGATTCTTTAGGATTTTCTGCAATCACGTCATTTGTGAACAAAGAAGTTTTATTTCTTCCTTCCCAATCTGTATACTGGTGATTTCCTTTTCCAGTCCTTTTGCTGCAGCGGGGACTCCCAGTTTGAGGCCGGATGGGGTGGTGGGAGGGCACGTTCCTGCCTCTTCCTGATCATGGTTCCCTGCAGTCCCACCTGCTGGGCCCTGAGCTGCTGCGGGAATCGCCGAGCACTGGCTCTGTAAGCCCTGGGTCCCCATACCGCTTTCCTGCGGGCCCTGCCCCGCCTGCCTGCCTCCAGGCCCCATCGCCCAGTGAGCCGTCCAGTTGAGCAGTCCTGCCCCCTCCTTGTCATGCACCCTCGGGGGTCCTCATTGCTCCCAGATGAAAGCCCCTGTTGTTCCCAGAGGCTCTGTCTCCTTGGAGGACGTTCACCAGCTGCCTCTCAAAGGACTGCCTGAGATCAGACACTTCTGTGGCCTATGGCTTCCTCAAGGACTCTACAAGACACAGAAGTCCTTGCTCTTTCTAGTGAAAAGAAAGGGTAAGGAGGGTCATTTCGACACCATGTCAGAGCCGTTCCTCACTGCCCCGGCTTCCTGTGTGACCAGGTGTTGGTGAAACGAGATTAATCCACCACTGACACGCACAGGAATCTGTGACGAGGCCCCCTGCCATGCTGGGCTGAGTGGACGGCACGAGAGATGACCCACAGACCATTCTTGCTTTGCCTCCACTGTCGTTCGAAGGGCACCTGCAAGAAGGAGATGCAGGGCTTTGGAGGTGTGGGATTTCTTCTTACCTCTGTTCCCACTTCTTACCTTCAGAATAAATCTCTAAGTCCAGTATTAGCAACTTCTTCACAGATGTAGGCCACACAAAGCACCCTCATTGTCTGTCATAAATATAATATCTTTTAAAATCTCCAATGCAACCCACGGGCCTGTTTCTTCTCATAAATCTAGGCTGCCTGTCTCTGATCAAATTCTGCTTTTCCAGCAGTTTTACAGCTAAGTCCTCCCACATAATTTGTAATCGTTTCTTTACAAAGGACATTAAGCTAACCGTGATCCTGTGCTGAATTATGTAGCATTTACCACGCTCCTGTTTTTAGATTTCTTATCCCTTTCTAGTGGATTCTAAAAATATCAGTTAAGCTACCAACTAATTTCTAATCCTTGCTTCTATTAATATTGACCGTTCATCTCTTAGCCTTTGTCCTTGCTTGATTAAGCAATTCAAATCTTTTCCTGAAAATTTGATTGTTGACAATGTGACTGGCTCTGGCTGGAACACCGGGCAGGAAGGGATTCTGGCTCGTGGGGGTCCGGAGACCAGCTTAGCCACAGAAAGCCCTTCAGGTAACTCTGAGCGTTCTCTCCCCCTCACTCTCTCATGAGGCAAGAAACCAACAGTATCTTAACGTATAGATTAAATTTTAAATTCTCCATTGTCAGCACCCTGCATGGTGAGACAGGCCTCCAGATTTTAAGGTTGGCTTAAAAGGCCTCCCAACCGTGAGGCTGCCCAGGCAGACCACTTAACCTCGAGCCGCGTCTGTCAACACAGACGGTTTCTCTGATGAGTGAGATTCGGCTGAGATCTGAAGAGGGTAGTGGGTGCTGGAGTCCACCATCCAGAGCCCTGCAAAACGGAGGCGCTCATTCCCCTGGCTGCCTGTCTCTGCGAGGGATCTTCCCTCCGCCAAAGGGGCCTCCGCACCCAGGGTGGCACTGAATCATTGCAAGCTGCAGGGACGATGCCCAGCCCCTAGGCCTCAATTTGGGACGATGGTGAAGGGACATTCCAGCTCCAGAGCCCCTGGGGTGCCCTCAGATGCTGCTGTATTGCATTCCTTTTTTGAGACAGTCTCGCTCTGTCGTCCAGGCTGGAGTGCAGTGGTGCAATCTAGGCTCACTGCAACCTCTGCCTCCTGGGTTCAAGCGATCCTCCTGCCTCAGCCTCCAGATAGCTGGGATTATAGGTGCGAGCCACCATGACCGCCTAATTTTTTTTTGTATTTTTTTTGAGACAGAGTCTCGCTCTGTCACCCAGGCTGGAGTGCAGTGGCCGGATTTCAGCTCACTGTAAGCTCCACCTCAAATGGCGGGTTTACGCCATTCTCCTGTCTCAGTCTCCTGAGTAGCTGGGACTACAGGCGCCCACCACCTCGCCCGGCTACTTTTTTGTATATTTTAGTAGAGACGGGGTTTCACCGTGGTAGCCAGGGTGGTCTCGATCTCCTGACCTCGTGATCCGCCAGTCTCGGCCTCCCAAAGTGCTGGGATTACAGGTATGAGCCACCATGCCCAGCCCACTGGATTGCATTTCAGCTTCACCCTCTGCCCCCCAGCTTCCTGCAGGGCCTTCCAGATGCTGTCCACGAATGCACTCCCCAGTAGACCCTTGCATGTGATGATCCATCTGAGTCCATTTCCAGGGAACCCAACCTACAGCAGTCAGTGCCAGGAACGGTCCCGCAAGTATAATCTGCAGGGGAGGCTTAGAGCCGGGCCCCCTGCCAGCCAGTATCAAGGCTGGCCACCAGCACCCGACACCAGTGGCTGTGAATTACAGTCTGATAACCCCTAGCAGGTGCAGCAAAACCATTTTTAAGGCTTTTTAATAATATCTGACTTCAAGACTTAACATAAAGCTACAATAATCGAGACAGTGATATCGGTGAAAGGACACAATAGATAATGGAACAGAAGAGAGAGCACAGAGACCGGCCACACAAATACCATCCACAAATCTTTGACAAAGGAGCAGAGAAAACGTAATGAAGGAAGAACGGTCTTTTCAACAAATGGTGCTGGGACTAGTGAACATGCACATACAAAAGGGAAAAAAAAGAATCTAGGCCGGCCTCAGTGGCTCACGCCTGTGATCCCAGCACTGTGGGAGGCTGAGGCAGGAGGATCACTTGAGGTCAGGAGTTTGAGACCAGCCTGGGCAACACAGTGATATGCCATCTCTACAAAAAAACAAACAAAAGTTTTAAATGAGTCAGGCATGGTGGTGGGTACCTGTAGTCCCAGCTACTCAGGAGGCTGAGGCAGGAGGATCCCTTGAACCCAGGAGTTCAAGGCTGCAGTGAGCTGTGATCACACCACTGCACTTCAACCTGGGCAACAGAGTGAGACCCTGTCTCACTAAAATAGATAAATAAGGGCCAGGCTTGGTGGTTCACGCCTGTAATCCCAGCACTTTGGGAGGCCGAGGCGGGTGGATCACTTGAGCTCAGGAATCCGAGACCATCCTGGCCAACATGGTGAAACTCTGTCTCTATTAAAAATACAAAAAATTAGCCGGGCGTGGTGGCACATGCCTGTAATCCCAGCTACTTATAAGGCTGAGACAGGAGAATCACTGGAACCCAGGAGGCGAAGGTTGCAGTGAGCCGAGATTGCACCACTGCACTCCAGCCTGGGTGACAGAGTGAGACTTCATCTCAAAATAAAATAAAATAAAATTAAAAAAGTATACATATGTGTATATATACATACACATATATATAGACACAGGCCTTACACCTTTCACGAAAATTAATTCAAGATGGATCATTACTTAAAATCACTTGATTATAAAATGCAAAGCTATACAACTTCCGGAAGATTACACAGGAGAAAATCAAAGTGACCTTGTGTTTGGCAATGAGTTTTTATCATCTTTATTATTATTATTTGAGATGGAGTCCTGCTACATTACCCAGGCTGTTCTCCAACTGCTGGACTCAAGCAATCCTCCCTCCTCAGCCTCCCCAGTGGGTGGGACAGCAGGCACACACCACCATGCCTGGCTTGGCAATGAATTTTTAGATACCACACCAAAAACATAATCTATAAAAGATTGATAAATTGGACCTTATGAAGGGCATCAGATGCCAAAGAAGACATACAGATGGCAAATAAGCATACAGAAAGATGCTCAACATCTTATGTCCTTAGGGAACTACCAATGAAAATGACAATGTAGAAACCACCACACACCTGTTAGAATGACCAAAATCCAGACACTGACATCACCAAATGCTGGTGAGGACGCAGAGCAACAGGAACCCTCATCATGGCTGTGAGAATGCAAAATGGTCCAGCCACTTTGGAAGACACTTGGGTGGTTTCTTACAGAAATAAACATATTCTTGCCATCAGATCCAGCAATTGTACCTCTTAGAATTTACCCAAATGGGCCAGGTGCGGTGGCTCATGCCTGTAATCCCAGCACTTTGGGAGGCCGAGGTGGGCAGATCACGAGGTCAGGAGATCAAGACCATCCTGGCTAACACAGTGAAACGCTGTCTCTACTAAAAATACAAAAAATTAGCGGGGCGTGGTGGCAGGTGCCTGTAGTCCCAGCTACTCGGGAGGCTGAGGCAGGAGAATGGCGTGAACCCAGGAGGCAGAACTTGCAATGAGTTGAGATGGCGCCACTGCACTCCAGCCTGAGCGACATAGCGAGATTCCATCTCAAAAAGAAAAAGAATTTACCCAAATGAGTTGAAAACATATATTCACACAAAAACCTGCACGTGAATGTTTGTAGCAGTTTTATTCATCATTGTTCAAATTTGGAAGCAACCAAGGTGACCTTCAAGAGGGAAATGTTGAATGGATAAGCAAAGTGTGGCACATCCGTCTGCTGAAATATTATCTGACGATAAAAAGAAATGAGGCTGGGTGCAGTGGCTCACACCTGTAACTCCAGCATTTTGTTAGACCAAGGCAGGCGGATCACATGAGGTTGGGAGCTTGAGACCAGTCTGGCCAATATGGTGAAACCTGGCTAAAAATACAAAAAATTAGCCAGGTGTTGTAGTGGACACCTGTAATCTCAGTTACTTAGGAGACTGAGGCAGGAGAATTGCTTGAACCCAGGAGGCAGAGGTTGCAGTGAGCTGAGATCGCACCCAGGTCACACCACTGCACCACTGCAGCCTGGCCTCAACACAGTGAGACTTCGTCTCAAAAAAAAAAAAAAAAAAGGTCAGGCGCAGTGGCTCATGCCTGTAATCCCAGCACTTTGGGAGGCTGAGGCGGGCGGATCACGAGGTCAGGAGATCAAGACCATCCTGGCTAACACGGTGAAACCTCATCTCTACTAAAAATACAAAAAAAGTAGCTGAGCATGGTGGTGGGCACCTGTAGTCCCAGCTACTTGGGAGGCTGAGGCAGGAAAATGGTGTGAACCTGGGAGGCAGAGCTTGCAGTGAGCTGAGATTGCACCAATGCACTCCAGCCTGGGCGACAGAGGGAGACTCCGTCTCAAAAAAAAAAAAAAAAGAAAGAAAGAAGGGAAGAAAAGAAAAAAAAAAAAGAAAGAAAAGAAATGATCTGGCTGGGTATAGTGGCTCACGCCTGTAATTCCAGCACTCTGGGAGGCTGAGGCAGGAGGATCATTTGAGCCCAGTAGCCTGGGCAACATAACAAGACCCCATCTCTACAAAAACTGAAAAACAAAATTGGCTGGGCATGGTGGTGTGCACCTGTAATCCCAGCTACTCAGGAGGCAGAAGCAGGAGGGTTGTTTAAGGCCAGGAGTTCGAGGCTGCAGTGAGCTGCGATGATGCCACTGCATTCCAGCCTGGGCCACAGAGCAAGATCCTGTCTCTAAAATAAAAAAATTAAAAAAAAAAAAAGAAGGCTGCAGGAAGTGGGCAGCTACCAGGGAGATACCACATACAGCTGGAAAACACACACACAAAAAACAAAAAAGCCAGCCAACCACG
Organism: Macaca fascicularis; assembly: GCF_037993035.2. Taxonomy (NCBI): domain Eukaryota; kingdom Metazoa; phylum Chordata; class Mammalia; order Primates; family Cercopithecidae; genus Macaca; species Macaca fascicularis. The sequence continues at coordinate 34,613,060 of NC_088377.1, read as the reverse complement.
TTGCACAGGACGACCCAGGGGAATGCAACCTGGTATCAACAAGGAATGGGCTGACCGGGGGCACCGATGTTATCCAGGGGCCGGGGAGTGTCTGTCCTCTGTAAACCAGAGCAGACGATACAAGATGTGGTTCTTTTTTTTTTTGAGACGGAGTCTCACTCTGTCGCCCAGGCTGGAGTGCAGTGGCGCAATCTCGGCTCACTGCAAGCTCCGCCTCCCGGGTTCATGCCATTCTCCTGCCTCAGCCTCCTGAGTAGCTGGGACTACAGGCGCCCGCCACCGCGCCCGGCTAATTTTTTGTATTTTTAGTAGAGACGGGGTTTCACCGTGGTCTCGATCTCCTGACCTTGTGCTGGGATTACAGGCGTGAGCCACTGCGCCCAGCCACAAGACGTGGTTCTAGAAAGGGTTCCCTAGTAGCAGTGAGAATCATGGGACCCCAGAATAATTGGGGTCAGGTGGCAGTGCTGAGTCATCAGAAGCCAGGTGGGTGCAATCCTAGCGAGGGCAGCAGGCTGAGTGGTGAGGGGGAGGGGGGAACTGCAGACGGCTATGAAGATGGTTCCTAAAACGTGGTATTCGTAGGGGACAGACAGACAGGCAGCCAACAAGAGAATTACTTAAAGATGGAACCAAGAGAAGTCAACAATGGATACTAGAGGGCGGGGGGCCACCCCAAGGCAACGTCTCGGTGCTTTGCTTGGGCTTCCAGACCTGAGCCAGCCTTTGACCTGTGACTCAGTGCCTGGAGGAAGACCTACCCCAAACCACAGCGCGTGCAAGCTGTCACGATGCGCCTGGGCCTTGCACGAGAGGACCCTACAGCCTCTCTCTCGAAGGGGATGCCGGACACTTCAGGGACGGCTGGACGGGGGTCTAGGCTGCCGTTAATGCTTAGGGAGGAAACTCTCATCGTGTCCAGTCGGTCTCCTGCTCCCGACCAGTCGTCATTCCTGAAAACACCACTGGAGGGCGCACATGGTCACTTGAAAACTCTCACATGGGTTCCTGGGTGTTCAGGGAGCTGTCCTCTCCGACAAGGCCACGCAGAAGCCTCTGAAACTGCAGTCCCTGCCGCCCCCGCCCCCTTGCAAGATAGGAAATCCAAGCAATGATGTGTTCCTAGGAGACGGCCAGGGCTTTGAGCCAGCTGTAGAGATTCAGAGGTCCCCATGCCCGTTTAAATAATTATTCTGGCCCCTGCAAAAAAAATAAGACCAGTCATGAAATACGACCAAGGATGGTGCAGACCTCACCAAGTCAAAGCCTGAAACGGCTGCAGGCATGGCGTCTTTCCCGGAGCAGACACACAGCCTCATGGATGTGACGTTGGCCGCTGAGCTGGAAACGGCCTTTTCCCATCCCTGTCAGTAAGATAGGAAGCAGTTCCTGTTCGCACGGAAGGACAAGAGCCTGCATTTGCAATTTTGTACTGGCCGGGCACGGTGGCTCACACCTGTAACCCCAGTGCTTCGGGAGGCCGAGGCGGGCGGATCGCTGGAACACAGGAGCTCAAGACCAGCCTGACCAACATGGCGAAACCCCGTCTCTACAAAAACAATCACAGGAATTAGCTGGGCACACCTGCTGACCCTCATGGCATTAGGGGTATCTGGGGTGGGAAGAGACCTGTGTGGAATTCATGACAGCCCGACGAGGGAACACACTATGGACTCCCAGGACTTTGGAGCAAGGCCTGGTGTCCCCTGCCCCATGTCCCCTGCAGGAGGGAACCATCTGGCCCTGGCAGAGACGGAACAGGGGACCATCCGGCCAGGGGGCATGAAGCAACCATGCGGAAAGAGCTTCCCTTCTGAGCTGGACCCTGTCAGATCCAACAAGTCACAGGCCAGGCAGCCCAGCCACAGGGCTCCGAGTGGAAGGGTCCATGGGACAGGCCTAAGCAGGCCCGAGTGCAGGGGGGACGCCACCCTCCCCTGCCACGCCAGTACCTTCTGTCCGTTCCCACCTGCGGTCACGGGAGGGGACCTTGGTGACCAGCAGACGGAGGAAGAACAGAGCTGCCCTTGGTTCACAAGTGGGTTGGCTCGGTACTGAGCGCCCACTGAAGGTGGACGGTTGCCACATTACGGGCCCACTCAGAGGTGGCCCTGAAAGACACTGTGGACAGAAATCTCCGGGCCAGAGCCTCAGGCCGCACACCTGGCCGTCCACTCCTCGGTGTGGGAAGAACAGTGGCCCACGGTAAGAACACACACAGCCCACGGGCAGCAGTGGATGGCGTGGCTGTTTTGTCAGGGGCCTGGAAGTAAGGTAGGAGAGGGGACTTGACTCCGGAGGCGGGGCTTGGACATTAGACCTAACTGAGGACTAGCTGAAACAGGGATGAGGCCCAGACGTGGTGGCTCATGCCTGTGATCTTAGCACTTTGGGAGGCTGAGGCGGGTGGATCACCTGAGGTCAGGAGTTCGAGACCAGCCTGGCCAACATGGTGAGAGTCCGTCTCTACTAAAAATACAAAAATTAGCCAGGTGTGGTGGCGTGTGCTTGTAGTCCCAGCTACTTAGGAGGCTGAGGCAGGAGAATCACTTGAACCTGGTAGGGGGAGGTTACAGTGAGCCAACATCGTGCCGCTGCACTCCAGCCTAGGTGACAGAGCGAGACTCTGTGTCAAAAAAATAAAAATTTGGCCGGGCGCGGTAACTCAAGCCTGTAATCCCAGCACTTTGGGAGGCCGAGACGGGTGGATCACGAGGTCAGGAGATCAAGACCATCCTAGCTAACCTGGTGAAACCCCGTCTCTACTAAAAAATACAAAAAACTAGCCGGGGGACGTGGCGGGCGCCTATAGTCCCAGCTACTCGGGAGGCTGAGGCAGGAGAATGGCGTAAACCCGGGAGGCGGAGCTTGCAGTGAGCTGAGATCCGGCCACTGCACTCCAGCCTGGGCGACAGAGCGAGACTCCGTCTCAAAAAAAAAAATTAAAATTAAAATTAAAAATAAAAATAAAGGCTGGGCATGGTGGCTCAAGCCTGTAATCCCAGCACTTTGGGAGGCCGAGACGGGCGGATCACGAGGTCAGGAGATCGAGACCATCCTGGCTAACACAGTGAAACCCCGTCTCTACTAAAAAATACAAAAAACTAGCCGTGCAAGGTGGCGGGCGCCTGTAGTCCCAGCTACTCGGGAGGCTGAGGCAGGAGAATGGCGTAAACCCGGGAGGCAGAGCTTGCATGAGCCGAGATCCGGCCACTGCACTCCAGCCTGGGCGACAGAGTGAGACTCCGTCTAAAAAAAAAAAATTAAAAATTAATCAGGTTGTGGAGTGCGGGTGCTCTCACCAAGAGTGCCTCACTCTATTCACTGCGTCTCCTGGCTGACACACGTCCAATCCAGCTAAAATCAGAGCTTCCTAATGATAGCAGCCTGGTCTCCCCATGCGCCCCTTACTTACAACACCCTGGGGAGCTGAGTAACTGCCAATTATTATTGCGGGGAAGGAGGTAAGAAACCTTAACTGTGTTTTATACCTTTACCGTGAAGGAGACTGTCAGGGAAAATGGGAAGGGATGGGGTCCTGCGTGCGTGGGACTCAATTTTAACGCTCGTGTGGATGTGGCACGTCGGGCCCATCTCCCCGCCGGGTTCCTGGTCCTGGATGGATGGGGCTGGGAAACCTCAGCGCTGCTTATCGAGCTCTGCTGCAGAGGCTGCAGCCGCATAATTACTCTTTTGCCTTGTTTGTGCCTGACTTCACGGCGCACTGTTCCCCTGGTTCCGGGGTCTGTTCACGTTTGCGAGTCTGTGTCACCGGGTTCTTTATGTGCCCACTTAGCCACCCTGGCACCTGCCGTCCTATTTCCTGCTTAGACCTAACAGGAATGGATTTCCATCACGGGTGTTTCTAATGTGTGCTGAACAAGCTTCTGGGAGGCGCCGGGACGTGCAGAGCGGATGGCTACTGATGAGACAGGCGGGGGGTAAGCAGGAGGCACACTGGGGCCTATGTGTCCTTAAAGAAGAGACAAGGTTTGCCAGGCGCGGTGGTTCACGCCTGTAATCCCAGCACTTTGGGAGGCCAAGGTGGGCGGATCACCTGAGGTCGGGAGTTCAAGACCAGCCTGGCCAACATGGCAAAACCCCGTCTCTATTAAAAATACAAAAATTAACTGGGCATGGTGGTAGGCATCTGTAATCCCAACTACTCGGGAAGCTGAGGCAGGAGAATCGGTTGAACCTGGGAGACAGAGGTTGCAGTGAGCCGAGATCACGCCATTGCACTCCAGCCTGGGCAACAAGAGTGAGACTCCGTCTCAAAAAAAAACAAAAAGGCCGGGCGCGGTGGCTCAAGCCTGTAATCCCAGCACTTTGGGAGGCCGAGACGGGCGGATCACGAGGTCAGGAGATCGAGACCATCCTGGCTAATACGGTGAAACCCGTCTCTACTAAAAATACAAAAAACTAGCCGGGCGAGGTGGCGGGCGCCTGTGGTCCCAGCTACTCGGGAGGCTGAGGCAGGAGAATGGCGGGAACCCGGGAGGCGGAGCTTGCAGTGAGCTGAGGTCCGGCCACTGCACTCCAGCCCGGCGACAGAGCGAGACTCTGTCTCAAAAAAAAAAAAAAAAAAAAAAAGGGAAGAGACAGGGTTGAGCCCCGCATGTCAGAGCCAAGGACAGAGGAGAGGGTGACCTCAAGGCTGCCATGCAGTGGGCAACAGTGCGCTGCGACTATACGAATCCGGGGGACGGAATCTTCCACCACCAGCGACCTGGACCACGCCATCCGAAGCCAGGGAGACTTGGGCCCCGGCAGCCTAGCAGAGGCCAGCTGTCTCCTGCTGATGACAGACAGCCACAGAGCACACCCCACCCACCCTTGGATGCCGCATGGCCTGCGGCAGCAGCTCTGTCAGATTTCATGTCCGCAGTCCTCTATCGCATCTCGCTCATGACTCAATGTTCAAAAGCTTTCAGCCAGCCCGGTTCTGCCCTCTCTGGGATAATATAACAATCAGAGAAAAGGAGCTTGGCCTGCACAGGAGGCCCCAGGAGGAGCCGGGTTCAGGCCACGTGGCTTCCAGCACCTGGGTCCACTTGCCCATCAAAGAGGAGGTACAAAAATGGGAGAGTCTGTGGTTTCCTTATCAGCTCAGATCAAAGCCATGACAGGGGAGAACCCCAAACTCCTCATTAAATCCATTCAGTTTTGGGGGTGGGGGAAGAGTAAACAACTTCTCTGCTAGCACCAGGCAGTGAGTTCTGATTCCCACGCAGGCCAGCCTGGTGCTAGCAGTGAGTGAGGGCAGCTCCTGCCCCGGTCTCCTGCCAGCTGCTCAGATAGACCCGGAATGTCAGGGACCTGGCACCAGCCACCCAGGCCAGCACTGTCCTACACCCTAACACAGGATCCCGCCACCGACCTGCCTGAACTCCAGCCAAGAGGGACCAGAGAGAATGGAAAGGCCGTGGGTACCTGGGCTTTGTCTACCTGGCCCGGAGATGACCACCTTTGTGAGTGGGAGGGGCTGGATGAGGAGCAAGGTCCCTCCCGGGGGGCGGGGGACAACAACCACCTGAGCGAGTGGGGAGGGCCTGGACGGAGAGGGGGGCCCTCCTGGGGGTGATGACCACCTGAGTGGGGAGAAGCTGGGCGGGGAGCGGGGGGCCTCCTGGGGGTGATGACTACCTGAGTGGGTAGGGGCTGGACAGGAGTGCAGCGGGACCTCCTGGTAAGGTCCATTGTGCTTTGCTTTCCGCCTGGCCCAGCGGAAGAGTTTGGTAATCGATGGCTATGATGGTGGCTGTTTTTAAGAGTTTGTGTTGCTGGCAAAAAAAGGACACAGGGTCCCTTTGCAAAGAATAGTTCAGGGAGCTTCGGGGATGCAGGGACATAGCGTGTCCAGAGTTGGTTCCTGTTGTTGGGTTCGTGGTCTCCCTTCAATAATGGAGCCACGGACCTTCGCGGTGAGTGTTACAGGTCTTAAAGATAGCACGGACCCAAACAGTGAGCGGTAGCAAGGTTTATTGTGAAGACAGAAAGAACTAACCTTCCACAACATAGAAGAAGACTGGAGCAGGTTGCGGCTGCGTGCTGGCGGTGGGTGGGGAGTGCATCGATGAAGGCCAGCTTTTATTCCCTTATTGGCCCCTCCATGTTCCATTTCTGTCCTATCAGAGTGCCCTTTTTTCAATCCTCCCCACGATTGACTGCTTTTAGAATCCTGCTGATTGGTGTATTTTACAGAGTGCTGATTGGTGCATTTTACATAGCACTGATTGGTGCATTTTTACAGAGTGGTGATTGGTGCTTTTTACAGAGTGCTGATTGGTACGCTTTACAATCCTCTTGCTAGCTACAGAGCACTGATTGGTGCATTTTTACAGAGTGCTGATTGGTGCATTTTACAATCCTCTTGCTAGACAGAAAAGTTCTCCAAGTCCCCACTTGACCCAGGAAGTCCAGCTGGTTTCACCTCTGCCTGGGAGGCTGGCGCCTGCCACCTGCTGTCTCCCTCCCAAGGACACAGCCTACCCTTCCCTCCAGGTGGAATTCCCTAGACCTAATCACAGCGCCCTGGAAGGGCCAACCCCACAGGGCTCAGATTGGCATAGGGCGTAACTGGTCCAGAAAGAACAAAGCCTGCATACATCATGTCCCAGGAGACGAACGGAGTCCCTATGGGGAAACTCGAGGACGCTTCGTTTGGATTTCAGACTCACAAAGACCATCAAGCATTTTCGGGTTCCTCAAAGATCCCAGGGGTCAGCCACTCATTGGTGCTGACTTCGGGCCTGAGCTGAGCTCTCCCTCTGCTCCTAAAATCCTTCCTCACCCTGCACAGAGGTCAGAGCCTGTGTTTCCCAGAGACCCTCTGGTCCCCTTTCCAGCCACGAGCAGGGTCCCCGCAGGTCCAGCCGGCTGCATGCTTGCCCCCACACCCTCTGAGCCCCTCTGGTACTGTCTCCATCACTCACCCTGTCCATGCTGGCGCTGCTTTGGGCTGAGCTGTCTTTAAAAATATATATACATTGGCTGGGCACAGTGGCTCACACCTGTAATCCCAGCACTTTGGGAGGCTGAGGCGCGCTGATCACATCGTCAGGAGTTCGAGACCAGCCTGGCCAATGTGGTGAAACCCTGTCTCTACTAAAAATACAAAAATTAGCCGGGCATGGTGGCGTGCACCCGTAGTCCCAGCTACTCCGGAGGCTGAGGCAGGAGAATCGCTTGAACCTGGGAGGAGGAGGTTGCAGTCAGCCGAGATCCTGCCACTGCACTCCAGCCTGGCAAAAGAGGGAGACTGTCTAAAAATACACACACACACACACACACACACACACACACACACACACACACACACATTTGCATTCTCCAGGCAGCTTACAAGCTAAAATCATGCTTTCCTCAACTGCACCCCGCAAAGGATCTCGTGTGAACCCGGTCTTCAACACTCTCTACAGCCCGGCTGGGATGGCTCCGATGTCTCCCAGGGTTAAAGCAAGCAAGGAACAGCCTCTGGGCCACAGTCCACGCCACCAGCAGGTGTGGCAGCCAGACGGGAAATTAACTTCCTGTGTATGTCAAACTAATATCTGTGGAAGAAAGAAACAATGTTGCAGTCCTACCCAATGCGCACCCATTAAAATAAGAAACAAACCCAGCGGCCAAGCAGCGGCGGGGCTGGCTCCACAAAGACCCGCTGCCGCCGCCAGGGGGCGCTGCCAGGGTGCAGGGCGCAGATTGGAGGGGGAGTAAGGGGGCGTGGCCGGGAGGGAACATGGCGGCACGGAGGAGTTGTGGGGTGCTCGTTACTTATTCAGAACCCCTCAGGAAAGAGAACTAAGTCGAAACAACCCGTCGACTTAACGTCGTTGATATTCCGTGCAGAACTAGGCTTTCCTTCCCGCGTTCTCGGGAACAGACGCCTGGGGATCCCGAGGCCGCAGGCGCTCAGATCAGAGTAGCATTGCAAAATCAGGGATGACTTAAAAACTTTTTCTTTTTGTAGAGACAGGGTCTGTCTGTGTTGCCCAGGCCGTTCTCGAACTCCTGGCCTCAAGGGATCCACCCGGCTCGGCCTCCCAAAGGATTACAGGCATGAGGCATGGCGCCTGGCCCAAGGATGGCATTTCTGATGCAGAAATACCGTGAGTGACGTGGCGTGAGTGTGGTTACTGTTAACGTGGGAGGAAAACAAGGAGAGGAGGTGTCTCTGCAGCCGAGGAAAAGCGTGTTCTCAAGAGGGAGGAGGACAACCTGCCATGGCTGGTGAGAGCCAGGCTGAAGTGTCTGTTGGACTTAGCACGTTGGAGGCCGGTACGCCCTCAGGACGTCCGGGAGGTGGAGGCAGAAGTCGGGGGAAATGGGCTGAAGGAAGGCCGGATAGAGGCGGGAGAAGCTCGCATGCCTCAAGATGATGAATGTGTTCATCCGTCCAGCCTGGCAGCCAGGTGACTTTGTCACCCCACTGCCCTCTCCCCACGACACCCTCTCTTCCGCTTGGACACAGTGGATTCTACCTTTGCATTTATAATTCACAGCCTCAACAAATATTTGAAGACGTGCGCAGCCCTGTTAAGCCTCAAGAAAAGATAAGAAAAGATGAAGCTGGGTCCTGTTTCTTCCCCGGAGCTTACTGTCTTGTTTTCTCAGAGAGAAAAAAGGGCCGGAAAGGGCCGGGCGCGGTGGCTCACGCCTGTAATCCCAGCACTTTGGGAGTCCGAGGCGGGCGGATCACGAGGTCAGGAGATCTAGACCATCTTGGCTAACACAGTGAAACTCCGTCTCTACTAAAAATACAAAAATTAGCCAGGTGTGGTGGCAGCACCTGTAGTCCCAGCTATTAGGGAGGCTGAGGCAGGAGAATCGCTTGAACCCGAGAGGCAGAGGTTGCAGTGAGTCGAGATCTCACCACTGTACTCCAGCCTGGGCGACAGAGCAAGACTCTGTCTCAACAAACAAAAACAACAACAAAAAACTGAATGGGGTCTGAGGATCAGACTTTAGCATTGTTTCTTTTCTCTAGACAGAGCCTCACTCTGTTGCCCAGGCTGGAGTGCAGTGGCACAATCTCAGCTCACTGCAACTTCCACCTCCCAGGTTCAAGCGATTCTTCTGCCTCAACATCCTGAGCAGCTGGGATTACAGGCGCCCTCCCTCCCACACCTGGCTAATTTTTTTGTTTTGTTTTGAGATGGAGTCTTACTGTCGCCCAGGCTGGAGTGCAGTGGGGCGATCTCGGCTCACTGCAACCTCCACCCCCGAGATTTCCTGCCTCAGCCTCCCGAGTAGCTGGGATTACACGTGTGCACCACCACACCCGGCTAATGTCTGTATTTTCACTAGAGACGGAGTTTCACCATATTGGTCAGGCTGGTCTCAAACTCCTGACCTCAGGTGATCCACCCGCCTTGGCCTCCCCAAGTGTGGGGATTACATGCGTGAACCTTCGCGCCTGGCCCCACGTAGTTTCTTGATTGCAAGAAGGCTGCCATGTGCCTGAGGGAGAAAAAGACATGTTGATAAACATCAGTCAGGCATGAGTGACAGAGGTACTGGCCATGAATTCCATGTTAATGAATCAACTAGACGTTATTAAATAAGGAACCTTGAGAGAGACACACGTACAAGGTTGACAATGAACTGCTTAACAAAACTGCTGTGGCCGGCAGCTCGGAGGAACCTGACTTTCTATGTCCCCGGGAGCCAGGGCCTAGGGGTGTTACTCACCAACACTCACGATAATTACATGATTCCATATTTGCTGCGACTTTGCAGAACTATCACTGAGCAACGCAAGGTGAAACATAAGCAGGGCCAGTCATATTTGTTTTTTTCACAAGGTCAGACTTTTATTGATACTTAATCAGAAAAGCTATAACTACACAGGGTTCCCAAGGTGGCAATTCCCCTTAGCACAACCCATTCACTCAGTAGCCATAGCCCCGGGCATTCAGGCTCAGGCCACTCCACAGGTCAGTCAACACTGAAAACCACAGATAGTAGTAAACTTAATACATAAATGTTAACAGATTATGGATTAAAATGTCCATATCAAAGCAGCACTTACATCAAGAGAAAAGAGGGGGTAGGCCGGGCACAGTGCCTCACGCCTGTAATCCCAGCACTATGGGAAGCCAAGGCAGGTGGATCACCTGACCAGCCTGGCTAACATGGTGAAACCCCATCTGTTCCTAAAATACAAAAAAATGAGGTGGGTGTGGTGGTATGTACCTATAATCCTCCTTGGGAGGCTGAGGCGGGAGAATCATTTGAACCTGCAAGGCGGAGGTTGCAGTGAGCCGAGACCGAGTCATTGCACTCCAGCCTGGGCAACAAGAATGAAACTCCGCCTCAAAAAAAAAAGAAAAAAAGAAAAAAAAATGTAGGTAAAACAGGGTTAATGAACCAGTCCAAGGAGAGCGAGGTGACCAAGAAGGAGGTCCTGCACTGATCCAGACATCTTGAAAGGTGGGAGTCCGGGCCTGGGCAGTGCCTTCAAGGGGAGATGTTGTGGGATTGGGAGGGACAGCAGATGGAGCCAGTCACCACTGCCGTGCAGCTGGTGAGGTCCTGCTCTTTTCACAGCCCTTTAGTCCTCTGGTGAAAACCAAGAGTAAAGACTATACGATAAGCTGGGCACAGTGGCTCACATTCTCTAATCCCACTGCTTTGGGAGGCCGAAGCAGAGGGATCACCTGAGGTCAGGAGTTCAAGACCAGTCTACGCAACATAGCAAAACCCTGCATCTACAAAAAATACAAAAATTAGCCAGGCATGATGGTGCACACCTGTAGCTCCCGCTACTCAGGAGCCTGAGGAAGAAGGATGGCTTGAGCCTGGGAGGTGGAGGCTGCAGTGAGCTGTGATCATCCCAGTGCCCTTCAGCCTGAGCCACAGAGGAAGACTGTTGGGCCTCTGAGCCCAAGCCAAGTCATCGCATCCCCTGTGACTTGCACTATACGCCCAAATGGCCTGAAGTAACTGAAGAATCACAAAAGAGATGAAAATGCCCTGCCCCGCCTTGACTGATGACATTCTACCACAAGTGAAAATGGCTGGTCCTTACCTTAAGTGATGACATTACCTTGTGAAAGTCCTTTTCCTGGCTCATCCTGGCTCATCCTGGCTCAAAATGCTCTCCCCTACTAAGCACCTTGTGACCCCCACTCCTGCCCACCAGAGAACAACCCCCCTTTGACTGTAATTTTCCTTTCTCTACCCAAATCCTATAAAACGGTCCCAACCTTATCTCCCTTCGCTGACTCTTTTCGGATTCAGCCCGCCTGCACCCAGGTGATTAAAAAGCTTTATTGCGGCCAGGCGCAGTGGCTCACGCCTGTAATCCCAGCACTTTGGGAGGCCGAGGCGGACGGATCACAAGGTCAGGAGATCGAGACCATCCTGGCTAACACGGTGAAACCCCGTCTCTACTAAAAATACAAAACAATTAGCCAGGGGAGGTGGCCGGTGCCTGTAGTCCCAGCTACTCGGGAGGCTGAGGTGGGAGAATGGCGTGGACCCAGGAGGCGGAGCTTGCAGTGAGCCGAGATCGCGCCACTGCACTCCAGCCTGGGCAACAGAGCGAGACTCCGCCTCAAAAAAAAAAAAAGAGCTTTATTGCTCACACAAAGCCTGTCTGTCTGGTGGTCTCTTCACACGGACGTGCATGACAAAGACCCTGTCTAAAAAAAAAAAAACAAGCTGGGCGCGGTGGTTCACACCAGTAATCCCAGTACTTTGGGAGGCTGAGGCAGGCAGATCACCTGAGACCAGGAGTTTGAGACCAGCCTGACTAACATGGAGAAACCCTGCCTCTACTACAAATACAAAATTAGCCTGGCGTGGTGGTGCAGGCCTGTAATCCTAGCTACTTGGGAGGCTGAGGTAGGAGAATCGCTTGAACCTGGGAGGTGGAGGTTGCGGTGATCCGAGATCACACCACTGCACTCCAGCCTGGGCAACAAGAGCGAAACTCCGTCTCAAAACAAATAAAGGAAAAACAAAACAACAAAAAAGAGTGTGCCTGGTCGTGTCTGTCCTTACCTGAATAGGCGTAGTCTCTATTGATTAGGCGACCATCTGGTCCCGTTAACACGATGCTTTTTGGGTTTGAGGGAGGGTCTGCTTTGCTGCCCAGGTTCTAGTGCAGGGCACATTCACAGCTGACTAATGCCTCCACCACTCAAGGGGTACAAGCCACCATGCCGGGTTAATTTATTTTTGTAGAGACAGGGTTTTGGGTTTCGCCATGTTCACCAGGCTAGTCTTGAACTCCTGTCAGGCCTCTGAGCCCAAGCTAAGCCATCATATCCCCAGTGACCTGCATGTATACATCCAGATGGCCTGAAGCAACTGAAGATCCACAAAAGAAGTGAAAGTAGGTTTAACTGAGGACGTTCGACTACATTCCACCACTATAATTTGTTTCTGCTCCACCCTAACTGATCAACGCACTTTGTAATCTTCCCCCACCCTTAAGGTTCTTTGTAATTCTCCCCACCCTTGAGAATGTACTTTGTGAGACCCACCCACTACCCGCAAAACATTGCTCCTAACTCCACTGCCTATCCCAAAGCCTATAACGACTAATGATAATCCCATCACCCTTTGCTGACTCTCCTTTAGGACTAAACCCGCCTGCCCCTAACAGCCTGGTTGCTCACACAAAGCCTGTTTGGTAGTCTCTTCACACGGACCTGTGAGACACTGACCTCAGGCCATCCTCCCACCTCGGCCTCCCAAAGTGCCCGGATTACAGGCATGAGCCACCGTGCTTGGTCTGCTAATTTTTTATTTCTGCAGAGATGGGATCTCGCTATGTTGCCCAGGCTGGTCTCCATGTTCTGGGCCCACCCCCTCCTCCTGCCCAGCCGGACGCGGTCTTCCCCAGACGGGGCCCCTTACAGGCAGAGCGTTCTGTACAGAGACCGCAGTCCTAGGCAGAGTCAACCCCACGCGGCCACATAAACCGCCCAGAGGGCCGGGGGCAGCGCGGTGAAATGGGAAAGGGTTACACTGGGGGATCCGGGTGCTGGGGACACTGACATTTTCGGTATTATTCTTGAAGCTTTTCCCTAAGTTTGAAATTACCTAAAAACACGTTGTTTTGAGATGGAGGCCTCCTGGGACCCGCAGGAGGCGCGGCCGTGGGCGGGCGGGCCGGGCGGGAGGCGCCGGATGGGTCGCTAGGCCTCCTCCCTCACGCCGGCCTAGCCCTCCTGCCCCACAGGGCCCCGGCCGCAACCCTGACAGCTTCCCCGCGCCTCGCCCGCCCCACTGCGCCTGCGCGGAGTCGCCTCATTGTGACTCAGCAAGCGCGCCGCCTGCGAGAAGCGACTGGACGCTTCGAGAAGGGAAGCGGAAGGGCCAGGAGTGGGCGGGCCTGCGCGGCGCGGCGGGGTGGGATTGGCCGGATGGCTGGTGACGTCTTCGAGGCGCGCCGACGCTACTGGGCCGCGGCCTGGCGGGATTGGCCGGTCTCCGGGAGACGTCGTCGGGGCGCGCCCGGAAACCCGAAGGCCGAGACGGCTCTCAGGTCCGGGGGGTGCAGATAAATGGCCGTAGGCCGCTGGCGGCGTGATGTTGCGTTTTGCTGTGGGCGTAGGTGTGCGTCCGACAGCGTCTCGGTCCCAGTGTCGAGGTTCTTTTTGCTTTGCTACCCGGAGCCGACTACGAAGGAGGACACCTGCGTTTCTGTCTCCTCCATCTGTTACCGCAGCTGCCTGGGTCCCGCACGAGAGCTAGGTACGGGGCCGGGATTACGCTGTCCCCCGGGGCCAAGGTCTGCCGGGGGTCGGGCCTGCCAGAGGAGGTCAGGCTGTTCGGGGGTTCGGCCTGTCGAGAGTCCGGCTGTTTGCTGGGAACCGGGCTTGCTGAGGGTCTGGCTGTCTGTTGGGGGCCGGGCCTGCCGGGGGTCTGGCGGTTGGGGGTCCGGCCTGTCTTCTGGGGGCCGGGCCTGCCATTGGGGCCGTAGTACCGAGTCGGACGGGATCGTTAACTCGCCAGCCGAGCGACAGCCACGTAGAAGTGTCTGTTTTCTTGCTACATGCCCGGCCCGCCAGGGTAGGGTGTTGGCTTCTTCGGACGTCTGTTGTGAGTCCAGAACAAAATCATTTGGGGATTCACATCAAATTCTTGTGAATTCCTTGAACAAAACAATTTCGGAACGCTTGCTGTGTGTCGGGCACGGGGAGCTAATAAAAAAGCAGCTGATCCGTAATTGGAAACTGTGGGCGAATATGGGCAGGGAAAGAACTAATGGGCACTTTGAGTAGCGGGTGTGTAACTTAGAGGGAACTGGGGAGGCTTGGAGTGGCTTTAAACCGAGGCAGGAGGGGATGAGTAGACGTTTGCTGTGGGCGAGAGTGTTCCAGTCACAGGGGACAGCCTAGGAGGCCTCCAGGAGGGTGGAGAGCGCTGATGGGAGGATCAGGAAAAGGCCCCGGGAGGGCTAGTAGTGGCTACTAGATGACGGGAACCTCGTGAGCCCCAGGAAAAGGCTCCAGGAGGGCTGTTGGGTACTAGATCATGGAGGGGACCTCGTGAACCCCTTGATTCTCTCTTGAGTGCAGCAGTTTCACCAGCTGTTTGCCTGTTTTCCATGGTGACTTAACAGCTTGCGCTTCTCCCTGATCAACTCCAGGTTGATGTCATCGAGGAATAAGTTCACAGACTCAGTGCCTAAGGGAGTTGGAGAGGCGAGGGACAGAGTTAAATCTCCTCTGGATAATGGAGTCAGCTAACGTGATTTAGCACCTAGTAACAGAGTTTTGTTTATGTCAACAAGTATATTCCATGGATAAAATTGTGACTTAAAATTCACCAGAATCGTAATCATCACTGGCAGTTGTGTGAATTGGCTCTCGCCCCTCTCAGTGTGAGTTAAAATAGAAACCCGAGTTCAAGGAGTGCTTCATAGACTAGGAATTAAAAGGCTAGAAAGGAGTCCGTGTCTCTTAATGGGATTAATTACGAGTGGCCGATACCTGGTATTTGTACTCAAACTCCATTGAACGCTACCCACACAGCGCGTTTGTTGACTTTCATTAGCTATGAATTGTAAATCCTGGTGACTGAAGGGCAGTCCAGCTTTCCTCCTAACTATTCTAATTCTCGTAGGTGATACTTAACTCTGCCCTCAGCGTTTTGAGCACTGTTCTCATAATGGAGTTTCCTGATTTGGGGAAGCATTGCTCAGAAAAAACTTGCAAGCAGCTAGGTAAGTACTTTTAAGAGACTTAATGGAAAATGGTATTTTGTTGGGGGGAAGCTGACTGTTATGTTAATTAGCTGATAATTGTGTCTAGGCCTTTCTGGCTTTTCAGTATTGGGAACTGCGCTGGTGCAGGTTCTGTTGGACACTTAGCATCCACCACAGGCAGGGTGCAGGGGTGCAGGCTGGCAGGGCTGAGTGGATCCAGTGTGCTGTTTGAGTACTTGCAATGCCTCAGGCCTTGGGGTCGGTCTCTAGAAGACAGCCTGACCCTGGGATTGTTTTCGAATGTGTGGGCCTTGAGGACCTATCCATCTTATAAGCCTGAAGCACTCAGTGTAGGTAAACACTTTGATAGTCCCTTCTAGAATTATTTTGTTCCAGTCTTTAAAACACTTCCCTGTTTTTTGTGTTTTAGATTTTCTTCCAGTAAAATGTGATGCGTGTAAACAAGATTTCTGTAAAGATCATTTTACATATGCTGCACATAAGTGTCCGTTTGCATTCCAGAAGGTAATTCATTCTTGATTCAAAAGATTCTCATCTTCACTGTCTGAAGCTGCACTGTCTTGCTGGTATGGTAGGACTAGCCACGTGTGGCTAACTCAGTGAAACTTAAATTTTAAAATCCAGTTTCTCAATCCCACTAGCCTTGTTTCACGTGCCCGCTGTTAGGCAGTACAGATGAACATTTCTGCCCTCACAGGACTTTCTGTTGGATGACTCTCAGGCAACTGAGATCTTATTGTCAGGGACTCATGGAGTCACTTAGTTGTAACCTTGTGTTCCAGGCTTACTTAAGATGTTCAAGGGCTGGGCGCGGTGGCTCAAGCCTGTAATCCCAGCACTTTGGGAGGCCGAGACGGGCGGATCACGAGGTCAGGAGATCGAGACCATCCTGGCTAACACGGTGAAACCCTGCTTCTACTAAAAAAATACAAAAAACTAGCTGGGCATGGTGGCGGGCGCCTGTAGTCCCGGCTACTCAGGAGGCTGAGGCAGGAGAATAGTGTGAACCCAGGAGGCGGAGCTTGCAGTGAGCTGAGATCCAACCACTGCACTCCAGCCTGGGCGACAGAGCAAGACTCCATCTCAAAAAAAAAAAAAAAAAGATGTTCAAATACATGGTTCCTTTGATCCATTACACCATAGCTGTGTCTTCACGGGATGCAAGAGAGGTTTTAATATTTGACTTGGAAGCCAATCAGGAAGGCAGTAAATATGCTTATTTATTTGAATAACTGCAGCCTTGACGTCGTATTTTGGTGACTGCCAGAGTACACAGTAGAAACTGAAAGAGGACTCTAAGGACATGAGCTTGCCGCCGAGTCCAGAGGTTTGAGACTTCTGTTGTTGACTTTTCAGATGGTTCCCAGCCCATGTTCGCTTTGTCTCTGGTTAGGTCACAGGTCGTTTTGGTGAACTCTGCCGCTTGACCCTGGTGGCGGTGGTAATGTGGGTGGCCCAGCATTCTGTGCTCTGATCAGTGTTGGCCAGCGTCTGACCCTCCAGCCATTTTTAGGTCATCACTGAGGGTAGGGAGAGTGACTCACATTCCCTGCGTTTACTAGGCACTGATGACTAAGCCAGACTGCCCAGCATGTCTTCCCACTGCCCCTTCCTGCCCCGGCATGGGCGGGGTCTGGCTGGAGACCATTTACTAATACTTCATTTCTTCATTTGACCAAATGAGGGAGCACCACCACCTGTGACTCTCCCAGCTCGGGCTGCAGATAATTAAGTTGTGCCCATAATTCTGTGATCACCTGTCACCCGTTTGATGTCGGTTGCCACCTCAGTTTTCTCATTGGCCTTTCCATCAACTCCTGTCCTGGCTCAGGTTTTTAGCCTTGCTGGGCCTTAGCTGCTGGGCGGTCCTCCCCTCCAGAGCCCCCAGCTCAGGTTTTTAGCCTTGCTGGGCCTTCAGCTGCTGGGCGGTCCACCCCTCAGAGCCCCTGCAACCTTTGCCTGCAGCCAGTGACGGTTGTTAGTGCCTGGGAGCTCGCCCTGGTTACACGTGGCCTCATCTGGGCACAAACAACTTTCCAAGTACATAGAAGCCGCCGGGAAACCACAGAAGGGATCAGGCCGTTGGTGATTGAGGGGAGCTGGAGGGTCTTTGTGGTCTGTGTTTCCCTCCATCTCCTCCCTGTGGAGGCGTCTGGGCAGGCTCTGCTCTCACCTGGGCGATGCCAGCCTGAGATGGCCCCAGTTGGTTTCTGCAGTCAGCTGAAGTCCATTCGTTGAAATTTCACTAGACTCCTTAGGGCAGCTGATGCCCACATTCTAGAGATGGCTGCCGCTAATCCGTGACCCAACGATGCTTTGTTGTCAGAGGGCTCAGGAGACCGGTTTTTGTACTCTGTGTTTAAGTGTGTGCCGCGCAGGAGTACCCGTTTAAAACTTTTGTGAGTGTAGGTTGTATGAGTCTCAGATGCCATCTTACCTTTGTTTTTAGGATGTTCAGGTCCCGGTATGCCCACTCTGTAATACTCCCATCCCAGTGAAAAAGGGCCAGATACCAGACGTGGTGGTTAGCGATCACATTGACAGAGACTGTGACTCTCATCCTGGGAAGAAGAAAGAGAAGGTAAGGACAGAGCCCACCTCAGTTCCTTCATCCGAGAAGCCTGGTTTTTCCTTGGGAAGAGTCAGTTTTCTACCTGAAAGTTAGTCTCAATAGTTGATATACAAAGTAGAAAAGTTGTGACCTAAGGCTGCATTGTCCCTGTGCTAAACTGCGAGCGGCCTGAGTTTTGAGTTTTATAAATGTTCTTTAACATGAGGGATCCCAGGTCAGGTTCGTCGTTCTTGACTAGAATTTACTAGTTTACCTCCTGAGACGGAGAATTCACATGGCTTTCTAGATCCATTCTGTTCATGTGCGTTTCGTTTCTTTTTTTGTTTTCTTTTTTTGAGACAGAGTCTCGCTCTGTCACCCAGGCTGGAGTGCAGTGGTGCCGTCTTGGCTCACCGCAACCTCCGCCTCCTGGGTTCAAGCGATTCTCATGCCTCAGCCTCCTGAGTAGCTGGGACTACAGGTGTATGCCACCACATCCAGCTAACTTTTGTATTTTTAGCAGAGACAGGGTTTCACTGTGTTGGCCAGGCTGGTCCTGGAACTCCTGACCTCATGGTCTGCCTGCCTCAGCCTCCCAAAGTGCTGAGATTATAGGCGTGAGCCACCACACCCAGCTCAAGGAGCTTCTCTAGGGAGCTGGCTACTGTCAGGCTTAATCTGTTCCTAGTCACGGGTCCTGGTTGGTGGTTACAAACTATCTTAGTATATGATGTTCAGTACTTTACAATTATATTACCATAAACCAAGTAACTCTTAGTCTCAAACATAGAGAATAAAATCGGTGTTCCTTAGTCTGCCACACAAAACCCTCTGTACGGAAGCTTGCTCTGGTCCCCCCCTTTCTGGCCCTGTCTGGTTCCCCCTGCTGTGGCTGTATCCTGGGACCTTCAGCCTTTGGAGGTCTCTTAAGCCTCTGAGACACCACAGCTCTCTCTGGCGTACCCACTTCTCCCACACGACACAGTTTCCCATGGTGGGGGCTCACCTAGCACTGCCCTAAGGCCCCCGCACAGGTGTGCCCTCCAGGCTGCTGCTGGCTCACTCTGCTCCCGCCCTTGTGGCGGGCATGGTCTGTTCTGCCTGCATCCCTGCATGGGTCCCTCCTGCATGGTCGCTCAGCATGGCCATGCCTGCCTGCCTTGACCGGAGGGCCACCCCCGGCTGCTGGAACCCTCCCCACTCTGCTTGCTGCCTTCCCCTTTTGGAGTTCTGACTCCTAGGAATTTACATGGCTGCCTACACCCTGGCACCAAAAAAAAAAAAAACACTGGGTACAGGGACATGATAGATATTTTCCTTGATGGGGACAACCTCCCCTGTCCCAGAGCTCCTGGAGCCAGTGCCTCTGGGGGGCTTGCCTGTCACCCGTGCTTGGCCTCCTTCCCTCCTGCTCCCTGCTTCCTGGCTGCTGCTGTCTGTTGTCCTCCCAGCAGCCCCTCCGGGCCATCTTCACGGAAATCCCAGCTTCAATGCTGGCTTTTCTTTTTTCTTTTTTTTTTTTTTAAAGGGACAAAGTCTTGCTCTGTTGCCCAGGCTGGAGTGCAGTGGCGCGAGGTTGCTCACTGCAACCTCTGCGTCCTGGATTCTAGCAATTCCCCTGCCTCAGCCTCCCGAGTAGTTGGAATTACAGGCACACGCTGCCATGCCTGGCTAATTTTTTATATTTTAGTAGAGATGGGGGTTTCACCGTGTTGCCCAAGCTGGTCTCGAACTCCTGAGCTCAGGCACTTCAGCCGTCTTGGCTTCCCAAAGTGCTAGGATGACAGGCATGAGCCACCGTACCCGGCCCCATGTTCTTCTTACCTGCACTGAGATGGTCAAATGAAATTTTGCATCTGTACTCGGTGCAGACAGGAGCCATGTCTAGTTTAAATGTTAAATGTGAATGTTCTTACTGGGGGCTGTTAAAAGAATTTCTTATTAAGGCCGGCACAGTGACTCACACATGTATTCTTAGCACTTTGGGAGGCCAAGGTGGGAGGATCACTTGAGGCTGAGTTTGAGACCAGCCTGGGCAACATGGGAAGACCCCATGTCTACTAAAATAGACAAAATTAGCTGCACGTGGCAGTGTGCACCTGCAGTACCAGGTACTAGGGAGGCTGAAGCAGGAGAATCACTTGAGCCCAGGAGGCAGAGGTTGCAGTGAGCCGAGATTGAACGACTGCACTCCAGCCTGGGCAACAGAGCGAGACCCTGTCTCCAAAAAAAGAACGACTTGTTGAAGTCATTTTGCTCTCTCAGATTTTTATATACCGTTGCTCAAAAGAGGGCTGCAAGAAGAAAGAGATGCTGCAGATGGCATGTGCCCAGTGTCACGGCAACTTCTGTATCCAGCACAGACACCCTTTGGACCATAGCTGCAGACACGGGAGTCGCCCTACCGTCAAAGCCGGGTGAGAAGAGACTCAGCTGCGATGGCTTGGAACACGCAGTAGCTTGCGTGGAAGCAGCTTGCACTCTAGTGGGAGGCGGCGCCCCATCGAGCACCGTCCCACACTGACTGCTGACCTTGTTTGTTGAGGGAGATGGGACTATAATAAAGTTGAATGCTGAAGTTGATTCTGGTGGTTCTCATTTCCCACTACTGCCGTCACCAAGTACTACAAACTGGGCGGCTCAAACCACAGAAATCAGTTCTTTCACAGTTCTGGGGGCTGGAAGTCCAGGCGCAGGGTGTTGGCAGTGCCAGCCCCTTCTGAGGCCTGCGGGGAGCATCGGCTTCATCTCCCCAGCATCTCGGAGCTCGTCGATGCGCAACCCCCGTCTCCACCTTCATCTTCACACGCCATTCTGTGTGTGTCCTGACTTCCCCTTTTTGTAAGGATGCTGGTCATGTGATCCCACACTCGTGATCCCTTAAAGACTTGTGACTTCTGGAAAGACCCTGTCTCCACAGAAGGTCACACTCTGAGGTACTGAGTCTAGGGCTCCAGCGTGTCTTGGGGATATGAGTCAACTCAATGCTAATATTTGTCAAATTGGGAGGCATCTGCATCTGCTAAGCTGTTGCACCTGGTGGTGTCTTGTGTCCGTCCCTGGGCCGGGTCGGTGGTAGTCGCTTACCTGCAGGAAGCTGTGTGGGTTCTTGCGGTCAGCACGTGGAGGCTGAGCTGACCATCCACCCTCTCTGTAGGTGCTCACCCATGACAGCCTCTGAATCTAAGCCGTCGAGAGATTTCCTCGCCCTGGCTCCTGGAGTGCTGGCCCAGCGACTCAGATACTGGTTCACCCGGCTCATGTGAACACAGTTAGGTCTGCGTGGGGTGCTGCAGCTCTTCAGTGGTGACCATGGAAAGGCTGCATGTGTAACTACAGTGTGACGCGATGCTCCAGTGGTGTGACTTCATCAGAGTGGATGAAGGACACAGGACCGGGGCCCCAGGTTACAAAAGCAGCTCACTCCACAAGCTCGCAGCAGCATCGAAGAGCTGGTTTCTGAAACAGCTTTCTGCCCTCCAAGATCTTCAGACCAACCCTTCTGTGTCATTCAAGACAAACCTGAAGAGAGCTGTTCTTTGTGGTGGAAAGTAGAGTGATTAGGTCCTTCCCATCCGCGCTGCCGTGTGGGTTATCTCCGCTCTAGAAAACTTCCACACTCGGGTACCCGTGTACTTCTAATGGCAAATAGCCTGAAACCATGAAACTTTCCCATTGAAATACACACATTAGGCCGGGCGTGGTGCCTCACACCTGTAATCCCAGCACTTTGGGAGGGCGAGGTGGGTGGATCACCTAAGGTCAGGAGTTCAAAACCAGCAAACACCAGACGGCTCACTTATGCGCTCTTCACCATGTTGCCTCTGTAACGATGTGGCTCTCTGGCCGAGAAGGTGGGGAAGGACATCCACCTGCCTGGCTGAGGGTTCTTGTCCAGCGGTGGCCACAGGCACTACTCGCATTCCCTGAGGCACGGCTGTGCCTGCTCCTGACTTCCAAGGGGCTGGGACTCGCTGTGTGAGAGAAGGTGTGTCTTCTTGGACCAATTGTCCCTGCCATAGCCAACTTAAAACAGGCACAGTTCAGCCAGGTGCAGTGGCTCACGCCTGTAATCCCAGCACTTTGGGAGGCGGAGGCAGGCGGATCACCTGAGGTCAGGAGTTGGAGACCAGCCTGGTCAACATGGTGAAACCCCATCTCTACTAAAACAAAAATTAGCCAGGTGTGGTGGTGGCACATGCTTGTAATGCCAGCTACTCAGGAGGCTGTGGCAGGAGAATCACTTGAACTTGGGAGGCAGAGGTTGCAGTGAGCCAAGATTGTGCCACTGCACCTCCAGCCTGGGAGACGGTGAGACTCAAAAAAAAAAAAAAAAAAAAAAAACAGTTGTCAGCAGCCAGCCAGCCTGAGAGACAGCTGCTTTGCACCTGGATGTGATTTCAGCACCAGCAAAGTTGCAAAATGCCACCTGTTGAAGATGGCTCTGTCCAGTGACGAAGCAGTGGAAACTTCCAGAAGTGACTTAAAACGACAATGGCAGGATAGGGCTTCCTCAAGTACTGGAGATTACAGGAGACTGGGTTTTATAGGATTGAAGAGCAGAAAGCCAAAACAATGCAGGGGAGGGGAGGGAGGGTGGGGTGTGAGGTCCACAGTCCTTCGTGGCTTAGATGACAGATGCACCCTTCGTGGCCTGACACTCTCCACCACTGATTTTGTGAAGCGATGAACACGGGTAACATAAATACTGGTCTTAGGTTTATACTGACAGCTGCTATGCGCATCAAGAGTGCAGTGATTTTCTGGGAACTTAGGGGGTGCTGGAATAAGGTGAAATAAAATGCCCCCGAGTTCCATCCTGATCTGAACTGCCCTGGCCATCCAGATGTGCCCACCAGGCAACCCGCTGAGAGTTCACAAAAACATGAGCCACTGCATTTTTTTTTTTTCTGGTTTCACCATCTAAAAATGTAACGGGAAGGGTTTGTATTGTTTCCGTTGTATGAAAAGGTGATCAGACCTGCAGTCAGGCAAACAATGTTTCTGTCAATGACGGACCACGCGATGATGCTGTATTTTCACTATACCTTTTTATTTCAATCTGTCACAAACTTGTTTGCTTTCATTACTTTTAATTGACATAATTGTACATATTGATGGGGTACATTGTGGTATTTGGAGGAGTTTGAGACCAGCCTGGCCAACATGGTGAAACCCCGTCCCCCCTAAAAATATAAGCAGCCAGTCATGGTGGTGGGCACCTGTAATCCCAGCTACTTGGGAGGCTGAGGCAGGAAGATTGCTTGGACCCGGGAGGCAGAGGTTGCAGGGAGTCGAGATCGCACCACTGTACTCTAGCCTGGGTGACAGAGCAAGACTCCATCTCAAAAAAAACAAGTAAAAACAAGCTGGTCACCCTTCAGTCCGACAGAATGCTGGGATGTAATCCTCCCAGCAGGCTGGACCACACCAGGCCTAGGTTTAGAAGCACAAACACGCAGCGCCGTGCCACAGTGGCCCACAGCATTCAGCGCACTCGCACTCTGCACACGTTTGTCACCTGGGAGCCACAGACTACGCCCTACAGCCTAGGTGTGGAGGAGGCCGGACCATCGGACCATTGAACTGTGTCAGTCACTCTAGGATGTTTGCACAACAATGCAATCACCTGACCATGCACATCCCTGACACTAGGTGACATGTGACTGTTTCTGTGCTTATTTCATGGGGTCTGTCCTAGGCCAGCGGTTCCCAAGCCCTAGCCTGTGTCAAAACACAGGGCTCCTTTCGGGAGGGTGCTGGACCCCACCCCGAGGCCCTGATTCTGTGGTCTGAGGTGGACTCAGGTTTACACCTGGAGCTGCCTGGGTGACACGTCTGGTCTGGGACTGCGCCTGGACAAGCCGTTTCCCTGCGTCTCCAGCACTGCCGGCCATGTGTGCTGTGGAGCAGTGAAAGTGCAGACGGCACAGTGTTCAGTGTGGTTAAGTTTAAAAACCACTAACTTGGTTCAGTCAGTGGAAAACTTAGGTACGTTAGGAACCTGGGTATGTGAACTGAATTTGCAGATGAGGTGTTCTAATGAAAAAATGGTTTTAATTTTTAAAGTCTTAAGAAACAATGTTCTGATAATTTAATGTTCAAATTGAGATGTTTCCAGCCGGGCCCAGTGGCTTACGCCTGGAATCCCAGCACCTTGGGAGGCTGAGGTGGGAGGATTGCTTGAGCCCAGACATTTGAGACAGGATTGGGCAATGTAGTAAGATGAAGTATCTCAAAAAAATAAGTAGCCGGGCATGATGGTGTGTGCATGTGGTCCCAGTTACTCAGGAGGCTGAGGTGGGTGGATTACCTGAGCCTGGGGACGTCAAGGCTGCAGTGAGCTGTGATCACACCGCTGCACTCCAGCCTGGGTGACAGAGAGCAAGACTGTCTCATTTAAAAAAAAAAAAAAAAAAACAGGCGCGGTGGCTCACACCTGTAATCCCAGCATTTTGGGAGGCTGAGGCAGGCGGATCACAAGGTCAGGAGTTCAAGACCAGCCTGGCCAACATGGTACCACCCCGTCTCTATTAAAAATACAAAAATTAGCCAGGCGTGGTGGCAGGCACCTGTAATCCCAGCTACTTGGGAGTCAGGAGAATCACTTGAACCCAGGAAAGAGGAGTTGCAGTAAGCTGAGATTGTGCTATTGCATTCCAGCCTGGCCCACAGAGTGACACTCTGTCTCAAAAAAAAAAAAAAAAAAAGTGTCCAAAACACACTGGGCTTTGAAGACAATACCAAATATCTATCGGTCTGTCTGTCTATCTGTCTGTCTCTCTCTCTCTCTCACTCACTGTTAAAAGTATTGTTTCTGGCCGGGCGTGGTGGCTCAAGCCTGTAATCCCAGCACTTTGGGAGGCCGAGACGGGTGGATCACGAGGTCAGGAGATCCAGACCATCCTGGCTAACACAGTGAAACCCCGTCTCTACTAAAAAATACAAAAAACTAGCCGGGCGAGGTGGCGGGCGCCTGTAGTCCCAGCTACTCGGGAGGCTGAGGCAGGAGAATGGCGTAAGCCCGGGAGGCGGAGCTTGCAGTGAGCTGAGATCCGGCCACTGCACTCCAGCCTGGGCGACAGAGCGAGACTCCGTCTCAAAAAAAAAAAAAAAAAAGTATTGTTTCCATGTTGCCTTTATTGTAGAGTGGGGTCCAGGCATCCACTGGGAGGCTTGGAACAGATCCCTAGAGGATAAACGGGGACTGCTGTATAATTTTTGTAGCACAGAGTTAGAAATGTGTGTATATTTTCTAGAAATGCAAATAAAACCAAAGCCTGAAGAGCAAAAAAATTTATATGTTGAAATAATATTTTGAATATGCTAGGTTAATAAAGCATTAAAATGAATTTCACTTGTTTAAAAAATATTTACATGTCGAAATAATATTTTGAATATGCTAGGTTAATAAAGCATTAAAATGAATTTCACTTGTTTAAAAAATATTTACATGTTGAAATAATATTTTGAATATGCTAGGTTAATAAAGCATTAAAATGAATTTCACTTGCTGGGTTTTACTGTGGTTGCTCAAAATTTGGAAACTGGGTGGTCAGCTTGGTGCTGTCTCTGTTGGATGGCGTTGTCTAGCACTCTCACCAAAGGCCAAACAGCCCTGGCACGTTTTCTCAGCAGGGAGGGGCAGCGCCTGGTTCATGCGCTGGGTTTTCTGTCTTCGATTTGACGGAGTATTGAAGTATAAAACTTAAGAGCAAGGCCAGGCGTGGTGGCTCAGGCCTGTAAGACGAAAACTTTGGGGGGCCAAGGTGGATGGATCACTTGAACCCAGAAGTTCGAGACTAGCCTGGGCCACATGGCAAAACCCTGTCTCTACAAAAAATACAAAAATTAGCCAGGTGTGGTGCTGCATGCCCGGAGTTCCACCAACTCGGGAGACAGAGGTGAGAGGATTGCTTGAGCCCAGGACCTCAAGGCTGCAGTGAACCATGTTTGTGCCACTGCACTCCAGTCTGGATGACAGAGCGAGACCCTTCTCAAAAAAAAAGTTGGTGGAACCCGAAGCCTCCCTGATGGAAATGAAGGTGTCCCCAGAGCGTCACTCAGAGCAGGCGAGTCGGCCGTGGCCCCGCTGGCTGGAGCGTCAGAGCAGGCGAGTCGGCCGTGGCCCTCCTGGCTGGAGCGTGACTCAGAGCGGGCGAGTCGGCCGTGGCCCCGCTGGCTGGAGCGTCACCGAGAGCGGGCGAGTCGGCCGTGGCCCTCCTGGCTGGAGCGTCACCCAGAGCAGCGAGTCGGCCGTGGCCCCGCTGACTGGAGCATTAGAGTCAACCGTGGAGGTC
This sequence comes from Macaca fascicularis, assembly GCF_037993035.2. NCBI lineage: Eukaryota > Metazoa > Chordata > Mammalia > Primates > Cercopithecidae > Macaca > Macaca fascicularis. Next base: position 34,587,025 of record NC_088377.1, on the reverse strand, counting down.
ACCAGCCCTGCCTGAAGAAGCGGATTTGGACCTGGACTGGTGGGGCGTGGCAGCAGATGTTTGCAGATGCTGAACATTTTCTCTCGCTAGGTTGGACAGGCTCCCAATCCTGTGCCTGGCGCCTCCCGTCGTCACCCCACCTGCCTACAGCAGGGGAAGCACGTCTCGGGAAGCGTCCTCGCCCCCTGCTCTGGGGGCTCTCCTTTGTCTGAATTGGGCTTTGGCTGGCATCACTGGGTTTTTTGGGCAGGGCCCAGGGCCACTCTGTCGCCCCTGGTGCCCGGCATTTTGGACGGGATCCTGGGAGCCTGGCTGCTACTTCCCTTTCTGGTGTACGGGCTGCAGTATCAAACATTTTCACAAGATGTCCCCAAAAGGCCTTTGAGTCAGAGTGAGGGTTGACAGCGTCCAGCATTCCTGGTGAGAAATTAGGTGCAGCGTCACAGGAAGGACGGATATAACCAGCCCGTCAATCCTAACTCAGTTTCTCTAGGTTAACAAAGTTAAAAGGGGTCGGGGATATTTTTAAATGTACTCTTCATTAACCTTCCAGATGTATTCTTTTCTGTAAGCCTAAGACTGCACTTGAAAGATCAGCTCTGAAATGAGTTCCTAAAATAGGTCAGTGGCTGAAATTGCCGTAGTTTCCCAAATGTTAAGCTTAAGAATGAGGATCTTTCGGCCGGGCGCGGTGGCTCACGCCTGTAATCCCAGCACTTTGGAAGGCTGAGGTGGGCGGATCACGAGGTCAGGCGTTTGAGACCAGCCTGGCCAGCATGATGAAACCCCGTCTCGACTAAAGATACAAAAAAAATTAGCCAGGCGTGGTGGCACGTGCCTATGTAATCCCAGCTACTTGGGAGGCTGAGGCAGGAGAATCGCTTGAACCCGGGAGGTGGAGTTTGCAGTGAACTGAGATCGTGGCATTGCACTCCAGCCTGGGTGACAGGGTGAGACTCTGCCTCAAAAAAAAAGAAAAAAACACTTTTTAGAGCAGCTCTCTAATTTTGCATTCTGGATTTTTTTTTTTTTTGAGGCAGAGTCCCGCTCTGTCGCCCAGGCTGGAGTGCACTGGCGTGATCTTGGCTCACTGCAAGCTCCACCTTCTGGGTTCACACCATTCTCCTGCCTCAGCCTCCCGAGTAGCTGGGAATACAGGCGCCTGCCACCTCGCCCAGCTAATTTTTTGTATTTTTAGTAGAGATGGGGATATTCACCGTGTTAGCCAGGATGGTCTCAATCTCCTGACCTTGTGATCTGCCTGCCTCGGCCTCCCAAAGCATTGGGATTACAGGTGTGAGCCACCACGCCCGGCCCGCATTCTGGATGTTTCATTCCACACTAAAGCTATTTTTGCAGATAGTTGTGCTGTGGTGAATCTTAAGAAAAAAATGAAACAGCAGTCCACTCAGAGGAGGCTCTTCATGGGCCAGCGTTTCCATCTCCTGGTTGCACTTGAACAGTCCCTGGAGAATGAGAGCAATTAGAAAGGTTACTGTTTCTATGGCAGTTGGGAAGAAAGTGTAAGACATTCTAGATAAAATTGGCTGTTCGGCGAGCCAGGGTCAGTGCACAGTGCTGAGCGGTGTGATCATTTGCTGGGGTGATTTGGGCCGGTTGTTGGGCTGGGCGTTGACTCAGTTCCCCAGGACTTCTGTGGCACCCACACTTTGTCAGTCATTCGCAGCCTCTGATTCTCTGTTCTGTGGGGGTCCAAGCCCATCTTCCATTGTGCTACATAGCTGGGTCTCTTGGCGGTAAATCTTGGAAGTTCTGTCTGAAGCAGTGATTCCTAAACTTGTTCAGGTGTCAGAAACCCAACCAGTCTTGGCCTTCCGGGGCCTACCAAGAACACAGCTGAACTGAGTGCTGCATGTGTTCTGACAATACGAGGTGCATTAGATACTGAATCTAGCGTAAACAGACAAGCATCCAGGGTGTGTCATGAAGTTTGTAGGAAGAAAGAGAAGTGGAGAAAGCGGTATCACTTTAAGCTTTGCTGTAAATGAGAAAAGCCAGCTTAATCCAATTTGAGGCCAGAGATCCTTGGGAGATGGTTGAGAGTATTTTGCAACAGTTGGACCGATCAGCTATGGTTCACAGTCTTATGAAAACAGCTAGTAACGGCCAGGCACGGTGGCTCACAGCTGTAATCCCAGTACTTTGAAAGGCGGAGGCGGGCAGATCACTGAAGTCAGGAGTTTGAGGCCAGCCTGGCTAACATGGTGAAATCCTGTCTATACTAAAAACAAAAATTTTCTGGGTGTGGTGGTGAGCACCTGGAATCCCAGCACTGTGGGAGGCCAAGGTGGGTGGTTCATTTGAGGTCAGGAGTTTGAGACCAGCCTGGACAACATGGTAAAACCCTGCCTCTACTAAAAATACAAAAATTAGCCGGGTGTGGTGGCGGGCACCTGTCGTCCCAGCTTTTCAGGAGGCCGATGCAGGAGAATTGCTTGAGCCCAGGAGATGGAGGCTGCAGTGACCCGAGATTGTGCCACTGCACTCCAGCCTGGGCAACACAGTGAGACTCTGTCTCAAAACAAAAGTTTCATATCTCAGACACCAATAATTTAGTGTTCAATAAAGTAGGAAGTGAGTGATATAACTTCTTAATATTGTAAAACATGCATACCTCATCAAACAATAAAAGAATGTAGTAAGATAATAGGATGTAAAACTAACACACAGGATCAAAAGCCTTCATTCCCACAAACAATAATCAGAAGATGTAACGGAAGAGGAAAACCCCATTTACAATGGCAATAAAGATAAAACACATAGGAATAAACTTAAGACATGTAAGACCTATATTGGATAAAACTTTAAAATGTGTTTCATGAAGTTTTATTTTAGAAGAAAAGAGAGAAAAATGTGTGTTTCATGAAAGGTACAATAGTAGATGCAAATCAATGGAGAGACAGTCCTTGTTCTTGGAAGACTCAACAACCAAGAAAGACGGGTGTAAGACATAACGTGAGAGTATGTGAGAATGACCCTAGATAGCCTTACAAGGGTATCATCTGACAATGTGTGAGGATGACCCCAGATAGCCTTACACGGCTATCTTGTAAAGGATATTCAGATTTACCTATTCAGGGCCCATCTTGTGCTCACCCTGCCACAGCCCTGGGATCAGCCATTTCTCCCAGAAGCCCTGGTCCATGTTCATGGGGGATGGTATTTAGGAGCCATGCTCTGGGTACTAGGAGTACTCAGTGCCACTGGGATGTCATTGTGTCCTACCAGGTCCCTCCCACAATGCGTGGGAATTATGGGAGCTACAATTCAAGATGAGATTTGGGTGGGGACACGGCCAAACCGTATCAATTTCTAATTTCCAAAAATAAAAATGAAAAAATTTTCTTTTCATTTTTTTTTTTTTTTTTTTTTTTTTTGAGACAGAGTCTAACTCCATCACCCAGGCTGGAGTGCAGTGGTGTGATCGTAGTTCACTGCAGCCTCCATCTTCCAGGCTCAAGCAATCCTTCCACCTCAGCCTCCTAAGTAGCTGGGACTATAGGCGTGCACCACCACACCCAGCTAATTTTCTATTTTTATTTTTGTAGACACGAGGTCTCACTATGTTGCCCAGGCTGGTCTTGAACTCCTGGTGTCCATCCATCCTCCTGACTCAGCCTCCCAAAGTGCTGGGATTACAGGCCTGAGCCACTGCACCTGGCCATGATTCACTTTTTTTTTTTTTTTTTGAGCTAGAGTCTTGCTCTGTTGCCCAGGCTGGAGTGTGCAGTGGTATGATCTCGGCTCATTGCAACCTCCACCTCCCGGGTTCAATTGGTTCTCATGCCTCAGCCTCCCGAGTAGCTGGGACTACAGGTGCATGCCACCATGCCTGGCTAATTTTTGTATTTTTAGTAGAGATGGAGTTTCACCACATTGGCCAGGCTGGTGTTGAACTCCTGACTTCAAGCGATCCATCCACCTCAGCCTCCCAAAGTGCTGGGATTACAGGTGTGAGTCACCGCACCCAGCCGACTTCTAATGAACAGAATATGGCAAAAGCCCAGGGAAGTCACTTCTGATATTAGGGTGCAAGGAGACTGTGACATCCATCTTGTGTGTGCCCCCGCTTGTGTGTGCTTGCTCCGACTAAGGCAAGCCAGCTGTGGTGGTGTGAGCTTCCTTGTGGAGAGGCCCATGTACCAAGGAACTGAGGGTGGCCTGTGGGCAGCAGCCAGCAAGGCTGAGGCCCTTCTCCAGTGACCTTGGAGGACTGAGTCCTTACAATATCCATGGGTGTGAGCTTGTGAGTGGATCATTCCAGACAAGCTTTCAGATGAAACCACAGCCCTGGGAGACACCTTGACCACAACTTGCTGAAACCTTGAGGCAAAGGGCACAGAGCTCAGCCACACCCACTTTCCTGACCCCGGATACCATGAGAAAATAAATGTTCTTTTAGGCTGCTAAATGTTGGGTTAATTTGGTATGCAGAAATAGGAAACAAATACAATCTTCTACCAGTAAGGAAGAGTGCACCTTCTTTGCTTGTCACCTTTGGATTCCTGAGGCAACAGTACATCATCCTTAATATGGCTGCGAAGCACTTAACTTACTGGGTGACTTGAAAGCGTGCTTTTTTTTTTTTTTTTCTTTTTTCTAGACGGGGTCTGGCTCTGTTGCCCAGGCTGGAGTGCAGTGGCTTGATCATAACTCACTGCAACCTCCACCTCCTAGGCTCCAGCGATCCTCCCACCTCAGCGTCCGGACTATCAGGAACTACAGGCACATACCACCACATCCGGCTAATTTTTATTTTTTTAATTAATTAATTATTATTTTTTTTTTTTTAAAGACAAGAGTCTCACTCTGTCGCCCAGGTTGGAGTGCAGTGGCACGATCTCGACTCACTGCAACCTCCACCTCTGGGCTCAAACGATTCTTCTGCCTCAGCCTCCGGGGTAGCTGGGATTACAGGCAGCTGCCACCACGCCTGGCTAATTTTTGTGTTTTTAGTAGAGACGGGGTTTCGTCATGTTGGCTAGGCGGGTCTGAACTCCTGAGCTCAAGCCTGCCTCGGCCTCCCAAAGTGCTGGGATCCCAGGCGTCAGCCACCGCGCCCTGACACAAGTATTATTATAAGAGTACCCACCCTGTATATTTTTTAGCACCTAGTTTGAGTCCTAGCCGTGTTGATCCCAATAGCCATAGCTCATCCATTTCGACTCCGAGTGGAGTTCCATGCCCTGGACCCTCGGCGGAGGCCTCATCCCGGGACGCCTGCCTGGCAGGGGCAGCTGCACCCCAGATCCCCCCATCGCTGCGGGGCCCAAACCTAGTCCTCTGCACGTGTTCCGGGCAGGGCGGGTTGCCTTGGCAACCAGCAGCTCTTCTAGCAATTCTAGGCCCCTAGAGATGGCGTCACTAGCCCGCGCCCGGGCCTGGACCCGCCCTCCGTGCTGCCGTCGCTTGCCATTAGCCGGCGGAGAGACGGACGCTGACCTCGTCCAATGGGAGGCTCCGCGCTCCTGAAGGCGGGACTAACGCTTACCTGGGGCGCGAGTCCCTGCCGGAAGCCGGCGTCCACGACGCAGCTGCTCAAGCTTGGGTGGGCGAAGTGGGCGCAGGTAGGAGAGTGGGGCTGCAGCGGGGTGGCCGGCGGGTCAGGGCGCCGAGGTGATCCAGAGCCCCGGGGCGGGCTCCCGCGGGGCTCCGCCCCGTCCACGTGGGTGCGCGGAGGCCTGGCGTGGCGCGATTGGGCGGCGGCCCTGGGGTCCCGGGTGCTGGAGAGGCTGGTGCGTCCGGTGCGGTCCCGCGCGGGCTCCGACACTGGCACCCCCTCTGGGTTAACTCAGTGCGGGCGGGAGGAAGGACGCCGCTGGCTCCTAGGTCTCAGGCTGTCAGCCCTCGCTGTGGCTCTGGTTTAATTGTCTTCCCCTGAAGACTCCCTGATTGCCTTCCGAGGCTTTCAGCTCCCACTTTCTCTCTTTTTTTATTTTTGAGTCAGTGTCTCGTTGTGTCACCCAGGCTGGAGTGCAGTGGCGTGATCATAGCTTACTGCGGCCTCCACCTCCTGGACTCAAGCTGTCCTCCCGCCTCATCCTGCCCAGCTGCCCAGCAGCTGGGACCTCCCGCCTCGGCCTCCGAAAGTGCTGGGATTACAGGAGTGAGCCATCAAGCCCGGCCTCACTTTCCATCATAAGCATGCTTTCCATTCCTTCCTTCCTTCCTTCCATCTTTCATTCGTTCGTTTTTAAAAAACGTTCATTGGGTTCCTCCTGCGCTGTTCGGGGCATTGGGCTACAGCTGTCAACAAGTGGAGACAAGTCTGTGATCTAGTGAACTTCCATTCTGGAGGGGAGAGACAGATGACCAAGGTGCACAGAGCAGGTGGTGATAAGTGCCGTGGAGAAGATGAGAACAGGGGGTTCGAGAGTGGAGAGGAAGCAGAAGGAGGAGTGAGGCACCAGAACATTCCATGCCGGGCAACAGCAGGGAGCCCAGTGTGGCTGCGGCCAATTTGGGAACAGAGAAAGAGGAGGTGAGGCCCAGAGATGCGGGGAGGGGCCAGGGCAGTGGTGTGGACCTTACCAACTGGCAAGGACCTTGACTTTCCCTTCAAGTGGAAGGGGACAGCTTGGGAAGTTTTTGAGTGGAGGTGACACACAATCTGATTTAGGGCTTTAAAAGCCATCGTGAGAGGTGGTGGCTTGGACCGGGTACCTACGGGATCATAAGGGAGTCACATTCTGGGTGTATTTCAGTGGTAAACCGACGGGAGGTGGTGGTAGGTTGGATGAGCGTGTGAGAAAGAGAGGAGTTGTGGATGGACCAAGGTTTTAAGCTTGAGCTACGACGTGAACCTCATCAGATGGATGTTTTTGGAGAGGATGAACACCGGGAAGCTCAGGTTTGTGGAGGGTGACCAGGGTATTGATTACAACTTCTTAAGTTTGAGATGATATGTGTGTAGATGACACATATAGGTACGTATGTATGGTTTTATATATATAGTTATGTATATACACAGTTTATACACACACACACACACACACACACACACACACACACACACACATATATATATATATTTTTTTGAGACAGAGTCTCACTCTGTTGTCCAGGCTGGAGTGCAGTGGCGTGATCTCAGCTCACTGCAACCTCCACCTCTTGGGTTCAAACGAATCTCCTGCCTCAGCCTCCCAAGTAGCTGGAATTACAGGCATGCACCAGCACACCCAGCTATTTTTTGTATTTTCAGTAGAGACGGGGTTTCACCATGTCCCAGGCTGGTCTCCAACTCCTGACCTCAAGTGATCTCCCTGCCTCGGCCTCCCAAAATGCTGGGATTACAGGCGTGAGCCACTGTGCCTGGCCATACACATATATATATATATACGTGTGTGTGTGTGTGTGTATATGTATGTATGTATACATCTGTATAAACAGTGTAAACAGAGATCAGGAGTTCAGGTATGTACATGTATATATATGTCTAGGTACATGTATATGACCGCATATATGTTTAACTGTATACATGCACAGTTGAGTTGGCGTGTAGTTCAAGGATAGGGTTAATAAGAGACCTGTAAAGAGAGGAAACAAAGTCATCAGCATCTAGTTGTATTTGAAGCCACGTGACCGAATGGGATCACGAGGGAGTGAGGAGGCTGAGCACTAAGCCTGGGTCCTTCAGTGTTCAAGGACAGGCGATTAAGAGGTGGGAGCAAAAGCAGGAGTTGTGCTGTCTGTGCTGATGTCGGGTGAAAAACGCCTGTCAAGAGAGAAGGAAGGATCAACAGTCCAATGCTCTTAGGTCAGATAAATTGCATACTGAGAGTTGGCAATGGGATTTAGCCAGGTGGGTGTCATTGTGGCAAGGTGGTTGGGGCAAAAGCCTGATGGGATGGGGGGAGGAAAGGAGTCAGAGACAGGGCAGGTAGATGACTGTTCTTTCCTCCCCTCCCCTCCCCTCCCCTTCCTTTTTCTCTCTGTCTCTCTCTTTTTCTTTTTTTCTTTTCTTTTCTCTCCTCTTTCCTCTCATTCTGTCGCCTAGGCTAGAGTGCAGTGGTGCAATCTTGGCTCACTGTAACCTCCACCTCCCTGGTTCAAGTGCTTCCCCTGTCTCAGCCTCCCAAGTAGCTGGGACTGCAGGCACCCGCCACCACACCCAGCTAATTTTTGTTTATTTTTAGTTCAGACAGGATTTCACCATATTGGTCAGGCTGGTCTCGAACTCCTGACCTCAGGTGATCTGCCCGCCTTAGCCTCCCAAAGTGCTGGGATTACAGGTGTGAGCTACTGCACCCAGCCTTGCCTTTTTTTTTTTTTTTTTTTTAAGAGACAGGGTCTCTCACCCTGTCACCCAGGCTGCAGTGTAGTGGCATGATCATGATTCGCTGCACCCTTGAACTCCTGGGCTGAAGGGATTCTCCTGCCTCAGCCTCCCAAGTAGCTGGGACTACAGGCGCGGGCCACTATGCCCAGCTAACTACAAAATATATGTATTTTGGGGCCAGGTCTGGTGGCTCACACCTGTAATCCCAGCAGTTTGGAACGCCAAGGTTGGAGGATCGCTTGAGCCCAGGAGTTTGAGACCAGTCTGGGCAACATGATGAAACCCCATTCCTACAAAAAATACAAAAATTAGCTGGGCATGGTGGCGTACACCTGTAGTCCCAGCTGCTGCAGAGGCTGAGTTGGGAGGATCGCTTGAGCCTGGGCGGTTGAGGCTGCAGTGAGCTATGATCACGCCACTGCATTCCAGCCAAAATCTTTTTTGTAGTGACAGGGTTTCACTATATTGCAAGGCTGGGCATACGGCTTGATTTTTTGTAGAAAAAATATGGCACAAATTTGGTTCTCACAACAAACTTTATAGCAAACAATCTTTCTCCCATTTATTATTATTGTAAAGTAGCACGTGGGTGTTATATTTTTATTTAATTAATTAATTAATTAATTAATTTTTTGAGATGGTGTCTTGCTCTGTCGCCCAGACTGGAGTGTGGTGGCGCGATCTTGGCTCACTGAAACCTTCACCTCCCAGGTTCAAGTGATTCTCCTGCCTCCGCCTCCAGAGTAGCTGGGACTATAGGCACATGCTACCACGCCTGGCTAAGGTGTTACATTTTTTAATTTATGGTAAATAACTTGAGAGGGATTATAGTTTTTATTTTTCCCAGTATATCGAGGGGTTGTGGAACCATCACCACAATCTAATTTTAAAACTTTTTCCTTCTCCCACAAGAAATCCTGTAGCCCTTCGTGGTCACCCACTCTTCCCTCCGCTTGCCCTATCCCTAAATAATCTCTGATCTCCTTTCTGTCAGTATAATTTACATATCCTGAGCTTTTCACAGAAGTGGAATTTTGCAGTGCGGAGTCTCAGGGGTCTGGCTTCTCTCGCCCAGCACAGTGTCTTCTGGGTTCATCGTGTTGCGGCACGTGTCAGTGTCCCATTTCCTTTGGTGGTCGAATAGTATCCCCTGTGCGAATGCGCCACGTTTGGTTCCCCCTTCGTCCATGGATGCACAGACACGGAGGTTGTTTCGACTGCTTGGATATTAGGCACGTACTGCCGTGGACATCATTGTACGTTTTTATGGAGATGTGTTCATTTCTCTTTGATTGGCATTTCCTAAATGGCCCATGATGCTGAGCTGCGTTTCATGTGCCTGTTGGCCATTCGTGTATCTTTGGAGAGACGTCTCTTCAGATCCCTTCCCCATTTAAAAACCGGGTTATTTGTCTCCTATTGTTGAGTTGTTAGAGGTCTTTATATATTCTAGTTACTAGTGTCTTGTCAGATATGTGATTTGCAGGTATTTTTCTCCAATACTATGGGTGGTCTTTTTTTTTTTTTTTTTTTAAATACAGGTTCTCACTTTGTTGTCCAGGCTGGGTTGTAGTGGCATAATCATGGCTTATTACAACCTCGACTTCCTGAGCTCAGATCATCCTCCCACTTCAGCCTCCGAGGTAGCTGGGACTCCAGGTGTGCATCACCATGCCCAGCTAATTTTTTGTATTTTTTGTAGAGATGGAGCCTCACTGTGTTGCCCAGGCTGGTCTTGAACTCCTGGGCTCAAGCAGTCCTCCCACCTCCCAAAGTGCTGGGATTAGAGGCGTGAGCCACCGTGCCCGGCCTGGGTTTTCTTTTTGCTTTGTTTTGTGTAGAGATGCGGTCTTGCTGTGTGGTGGGGACTGGTCTGGAACTCCTGGCCTCAAGTGATCCTCCTGCTTCAGCCTCCCAAAGTGCTGGTATTACAGGCATGAGCCACCGCACCCAGCCTCTTTACTTTCTTGCTGGCATCCTTTGCAGCACAAAAGTTTTACATTTTGTTGTAGTCCAATTTATTTTCTTTTTCTTTTGCTGCCTGTTTTTGGTGGCATATGTGAGAGGCCATTGCCTAATCCAAGGTCATGAAGATTTACTCCTATGTTTTCTTCTATAATTTTATAGTTTTAGGTCTTCCATTTAGGACTTTGATCTATTTTGAGTTAGTTTTGTGTATGGTGTGAGGTAGGGCTCCAAATCAATTCTTTTATATGTTGGTAGCCAGTTGTCCTGGCACCATTTGTCTTTCTCACTGAATTGTCATGGCACTCTTATTGAAAATCAGTTGACAGTAAATGAAAGTAAACGTCATTTTCCATAACAAACATTCATTATCTCAAAGCTTGAGTCACTTTCCCTTAGAACTATTAAAATAAACTTTTCCATAATATGGAAAAGTCTTTTATCCCTTTTTAGCAAATAGACATAGTGATTAAGTTTTTAAATGATAACTTACAGAATGAATATAGATTTGACTTAACTTTTATAGTAATGGGTATGTAAATATTTGCTGAACTTTTCTTATTTCTCTCACAAGGTAATTGGCTGGCATGGTCTTTTGTCTTTTCAGAACCCCTGTGCCAACAGTATCTCATTCTTCCAAGATTTCTTATTACACAGCTAATTGAAATCTGTAGCCTCTGGCTTCTGATGCTTTTTAAATTTAAGGCTCAATTAAAGAAAAAGGGGCTTGGGGTTTTCTGATTCCGCAATAGGAATATTCTTTCAGTGTGCTGTTACCAGTGACAGCCCCAAGTGGGATGGAGGGAGCCCTTGTGCAGGCTCTGCCCTTTGGACGGGGCCTTTGCTCTTCAACTGTCTCCTTGGTTTCTGGCGTAACCTAGCATCCCAGGCCTGCCTTGACCTCCCCTGACTCTTTTTCACAGCTAGTGGTATTTAGACCACACCTGGGCTCTGGGTGGGCTCAGTGCTGCCAGGCCCTTTCCATGATGATCATCCTTTAACTGCCCCTCTCCTGTCACCTTTCCTGCTTTACTTTTTTTTTTTTTTAAACATAAGGTCTCATTCTTTTGCCCAGGCTGGAGTGCAGTGGTGCAATCATGGCTCACCACAGCCTCGACCTCCTGGGCTTAAGCAATCCTCCCACCTCCACCTCCTGAGTAGCTGAGACCACAGGTGTGCATCACCAAGCATAGCCAATTTTTAAAAATGTTTTGTAGACATGGAGCCTCGCTATGTTGCCCAGGCTGGTCTCAAACTCCTGGGCTCAAGCAGTCTGCTCACCTCAGCCTCCCAGAATGCTGGGATGACAGGCGTGAGCCACTGTGCCCGGCCTGTTTTAATTTTGGGGTGGGATTTGGCTTTCTTGGTGTTCCCTGGCTTACTGACGCGGTCCTTTGTGGGTGTGTGTCTGAGCTGTCTGGGCTGGAGGCCATGTGGTGAAGCAGCGTGCTGGTTGTTGAGTTCCTGTCTCTCAGCTCCCCAGCGCCTCTGTGGTACTCCCCCACCCCCACCCACTCGGGGGCCTATATAGCCTGGGGCTCTGCAGGACACTTTTCTGTTCTCAGCTCCTTTTAAGGCTCTACCCAGTAGGGGCAGCAGGGGAGACTGGGAGCTGGAGGGTGGGGAGGAGTGTAAGTAAGGAGGAGTGTGGGTGAGGGGGTGGCCCTGGGGAGGGTGGGGACAGGAAGGGAGGGGTGGGGACAGGGACATGGGGTCGGGCGAGGGCTTCTTCTGCTCCTGCTGTCCTGTCTGAGCGAGCCCATGCAGGAGGCTTCGCTGCAGCAGCAGGTGTGGGCCGGGCTCCTGCTTCTCCCTCCTAGAAGCAGCCCGTTCCCTGCCTGCACCCCACCCCAGGTTCTTCCTTAGGTCCCAGCCACAGCCGCCAGTACCCCTCCATCAGGGACCCAGGGCCTGCTACCCCAGCCCCTCCAGCAGGCTCCCAGGTCTGGTGGCCTCAGCTGCCTCTTTCGACTCCCTCTTAACACAGTCCACAAAGGACACGGGTTCTGCCATCCCTGGACTTCTCCGTCTTGGTGTGGTGTTCTAGAGACAGCTGTGCTGGAGAAAGGAGGCCTAACCACGTGCCCCTCGAATGCTGCATCCACCCTCGTACGTGGCCTGCTCCATGCTCCTTGGATGCTCAGAGGAGATCCCAGACTTAGGGTGGTCCTTGAGCCCCTCCACCAGAGGTGGCCAGGTGTCCTGTGATGGGCAGGGCTGGCACCCACAGCCCGGGTGGTGCCACAGCTTCCCTAGTTGATGGGGAGCACGAGTGAGCCCATGATAGGAGAAAGTGAAAACAATTCAAAATATTCAGTGATTAGAGAGCAGGCAGATTTTCACTTTTGGGAAATTATGATACTGTCACTGAAGATGGTATTTCTCTCAATCTTAAAAGCTTTGTGTTCATGTTCTGTTAGAAATATAGAATATATAATCCATGTATGATTGCAGCTGTGTTAAATAAAAGCAGTCAGAAAAAAGACCGAACGGGGCCGGGCACGGCAGCGCACGGCAGTGGCCCCAGCGCTTGGAGAGGCCGAGGCAGAGGATGGCTTGAACCAAGGGGTGTAAGACCAGCCTGGGCAGCATAGCAAGACCCTGCCTCTACAAAAAATTTAAGTTAGCCAGGCATGGTGGCACACACCTGTGATTACAGCTACTCAGGAGGCTGAGGTGGGAGGATGGCTTGAGCCTGGGATTTTGAGGATGCAGTGATCCAAGATTGTGCCACCGCACTCCAGCCTGGGTGACAGGGTGAGATGACCCGAGATCGCACTGCTGCACTCCAGCCTGGGTGACAGGGTGGGATGACCTGAGATTGCACTGCCGCACTCCAGCCTGGGTGACAGAGTGAGATGACCTGAGATCGCACTGCCGCACTCCAGCCTGGGTGACAGGGTGAGATGACGCGAGATTGTGTCACCGCATTCCAGTCCGGGTGACAGAGTGAGATGAGCCGAGATCGCACTGCCGCACTCCAGCCTGGGTGACAGGGTGAGATGAGCCGAGATTGCACTGCCGCACTCCAGCCTGGGTGATAGTGAGATGAGCCGAGATTGTGTCACTGCACTCCAGCCCGGGTGACAGAGTGAGATGAGCCAAGATCCCACTGCCGCACTCCAGCCTGGGTGACAGGGTGAGATGAGCCGAGATCGCACTGCCACACTCCAGCCCGGGTGACAGAGTGAGATGAGCCAAGATCCCACTGCCGCACTCCAGTCCGGGTGACAGAGTGAGATGACCTGAGATTGCACTGCCGCACTCCAGCCTGGGTGACAGGGTGGGATGACCTGAGATCGCACTGCCGCACTCCAGCCCGGGTGACAGAGTGAGATGAGCCGAGATCGCACTGCCGCACTCCAGCCTGGGTGACGGGGTGGGATGAGCCGAGATCGCACTGCCACACTCCAGCCTGGGTGACAGAGTGAGATGAGCCGAGATTGTGTCACCGCACTCCAGCCCGGGTGACAGAGTGAGATGAGCCGAGATTGCATTGCCGCACTCCAGCCTGGGTGACAGGGTGGGATGAGCTGAGATCGCACTGCCGCACTCCAGCCTGGGTGACAGTGAGATGAGCTGAGATCGTGCCACCGCACCCCAGCCTGGGTGACAGGGTGAGACCCTGACTCAAAAAAAAAAAAAAAAAAAAAAGACGGAAAGAAAATACACCAAAATGTCAAATTGGTTGCCATAGGTGATGAAATGTGGGGGTTTGAGTTTGTTTTAACTTTTATGTTTTCCGTATTTTCTGAAACACTTTTTTTAAAAAACGGGAGAGTGCCCTATTTCTTTTTATTTAAAAATCTTATATGAGCTAAGCCTTTTATTTCCTTATTTTCAGCAGTTTACTTTCTCTGTTGCAGGATGGCACAACAGAAGAGAAAAGTTCCTGAAGTGACGGAGAAAAAGAACAAAAAGCTGAAGAAGGCCTCAGCAGAGGGGCCACTGCTGGGCCCTGAGGCCGTGCCAAGCGTCGATGGAGCCAGCTCCAAGGTAAGGCCGCCAGTGCTTCGCGGGCCCCGCCCTCTGGGATCCACCTGTTTTCTGATCTAGAGGGAGGGGGCGGCTCAGCCTGCTGGTCTCTGTGGAGCAGAGGCTGGAACAGATGCGGAGGCGTGGATGGGCTTGGTGCCTTCCAGAAGCAATTGTAGGACAAAAAAGGATTTTAGTAAATTTTGAGTTGGAACCCCATGATCGCCTTTTTTAGCCATCAGGACACTGCTGTTTTGGGTGCCGTGATGTGTAGGGGACTTGGTGGCGGCATGCAGGATGGTGAGGGGCCTGCAGCAGGCCTTTGGTTGTGCTCTGAGAAGGTGCGGGCGGCGGCTCCTTACCTGGACATGCGCAGGGGCGTGGCCTGAAGCCTGTGGTTAAAAACGCACATCTAGAAATGTTCACGTCGAATAACATGGTTATTGTCCGTATGAAAATCACCCGTTGGCCTCACTTTCTAAACTGTGCAGTGGATTATAAATAACGTTGAGATCTGAGTGTCCACCACCATTCACCTGAAGAGATACGTGAGCCATCTTCTCCTAAAGTTACGCATTTTTATTCCTCGTTTTCTTGAGACACAGTCTCACTCTGTCACCCAGGCTGGAGGGCAGTGTCACCCAGATCACCCAGGCTGGAGTGCAGTGGTGGGATCTTGGCTCAGTGCAACCTCCATCTCCTAGGTTCCAGCGATTCTCCTGCCTCAGCCCCACAAGTAGCCAGGATTACAGGTGCACACCACCGCACCCGACTAATTCTTTGTATATTTTATAGAGATGGGGTTTCACCATGTTGGCCAGGCTGGTCTTAACTCCCGACCTCAAGTGATCCACCCGCCTCGGCCTCCCAACATGCTGGAATTACAGTCGTGAGCCACCGCGCCTGGCCTGCATTTTTATTCTTTTTTTTTTTTTTTTTCCTGAGACAGAGTCTCACTCTCTCACCCAGGCTGGCGTGAAGTGGTGCCATCTTGGCCCACTGCCAGCTCTGCCTCCTGGGTTCACGCCATTCTCCTGCCTCAGCCTCCCGAGTAGCTGGGACTACAGGCGCCCGCCACCACGCCTGGCTAATCTTTTTGTATTTTTAGTAGAGACGGGGTTTCACTGTGTTAGCCAGGATGGTCTTGATCTCCTGACCTCATGATCCCACTGCCTCGGACTCCCAAAGTGCTGGGATTACAGGTGTGAGCCACCACGCCCAGCCCTGCATTTTTATTCTTGAAAGTATTTTGTTCTGTCCTGTATCATGTTTATCTTCCACAAAAAGATGCATATACATTTAAATTTGAAAATATAAAAAATTTTTTTACCCACCAAGTTCTGAGTGTTAAAATTTTTCTTCTACGTTGAGCTGTGTTTACCGTTAGTAGCATGCTGTTGATCAAAACAGCATAATCGATTAGGAATTTTCACAAATGATTCTACATAAAGTGAAATCTGATGAGGCATGCATTGCATCGTGGTCAGGGCCTTGTGACCCCGTGTCACCACCCCGCGAAGGGCAGGGCTTTCCGTGTCTCTGCGGTTGGTGCACTCACCTGTGGATCTGCGTGTCATTGTTAGAGAGAAAGCGGGTTTCCACGGGCTGTGTTCCTGTTCCCACGTCAGATTTCAGTGCCACGCAGCCTTGTTGACACAGATGAGTAAATAGGAACGAGAGTGTTGTTGTAGCTTTGTTGCTTAAGTCCTTAAACTTTGAGACCATTCTGTGGTTTGGGGCACATATTTTCAGAATTTATTTTAAAGATCGATCAGTAAGTGACAGCTAGACTGGGTCCCTGAGTTGTTCAAGGGCCCGGTGCCAACTGTTACATTTGTTCACTTCCCCAGGGTGACGCCAGGGTTCAAGCTCTGCTGTTGTTTAGTGCTGGAGGTCTCGTGCCTGGGGCGATGTGCCATTGTGAGATGCGGGGTGGCAGGTGGCCCTGTTTTTCATGAAATGAGAAAAGGGCCGCTGTGCGGAGGGAGGTGGAAAGGGGGAGCCCATGCGGACCCTTCTTCAAAGCGGCTTCCAGCAGGAGGTGGGCACAGCTGGTGCTTGGAGGGGTCCCTGGGCTGCCCAGCCGCAGATGCCTGGGACAGTGGAGTGTGCCTGGTTGCTGGGTGTGGCCCAGCTCACTCTGGGATCCTGTCCAATGAGGCAGTGCTGAGCTCTCGGAAGGTGGTGTAAAATCACGTCCACCACGTCTGTGGCTGCAGGCGGCTCAGCAGGCGTGGGTGGAGGGGAGAAGTGGGGGTACGTGCCTAGAGGAGGTCCTGGCTATCTCAGAGGGTCGTCTCTCACTGCCACCCCCGAGGGGCGAGGGAAGCCAGATAGCACCCCCAGCACAGCCAGACAGCTTGTCCTGGGCTCTCTTTAGCGGAACGCCCCAAGGTCACCCAGAGGCCGAGGCCTGGCAGGTGCAGAGGTCCTATGGCTCCCATGCAGTGGGTCAGGAGGCAGCCCAGCATTCCACCTGAGCCTCGCCCTGAATTTCAGCTCCTCCTCCTCCACGAGCTGTTGAATTCCTGTGTCCCCAGGCCGACTGCCTCTTATTCGCACCTTCTTCACAGCCTGAGGTCCAGTTGTGTGGGTGCTTTTTGGTTTCTGGGTTCCAGATGGACACTGGTTGATCTTTTGTTCTGTGGTTCAGCCCAGTCCCGATTCCACAGAGCCTCAGGCACACAAGACTTTGGTGGGCGTGGCATCACTCTGAACTTTTTGAGTTTAGTGAAGAGGCTTCTGACTCTCCCTTCTTGGTGAACCCTCCTCCTCCCTGATCCCCACACAGGCCGCTGGTCACTGGCAGGACCCCCACGACAGCTCGGCTTATGGTGACTGTGGGCAGAGGTTAAAACTCATACCCAAGTGAGGGGGTGGTGTCTGTCCTTTTGTTTAAGTTCAAGTAATTATTTTAAAGTATGTGATTCAAGTAATTGTTTTTCATTATTAAAATACGTGTTGATTAAAAGAAAGTTGGAAAGCAAGAGGGGAAAGAAGAAAGCCTTTGTTTCCTTCAGCTCCGCTTTGAGGGCTGGACTCTGCTGGTCTGGAACACGCGGCTGCCGGCAGAGTCACCACACTCGCACTTGGCTTTCCAGCCACTGGCGCGGAGTTGGTCTCAGGTCCGCCCAGCTGAGCATTGGGAAGCGACCTGGAGCCGGTTCCTTAGCCTTTGGAGGAGCTGGCAGCGGGAAAAGGGCCTGGGAAGCCAGGGAATGTGGTCTCAGTGGGGCCCTGTTCACCAGCAGGGGTCGGCAGCCACGTTCCTTCTGAGGGAGCTGGTGGAAGGAGCTGCCTTCGGCTGGATTCTCTGCAAAGTGCATGCCCCTGTGGCCAGTTTCCAGGCTACTGGGAGGGTTTTCAGATGGGCCTCTGTGACTTCGTGTGGGGGCTTGGGGGCTCATGTTCTTGTGTGTCGGGAGCCAGTTTCCACATTAAAGGGGGAATCTCTGCTAATATGGATATTTCCTTGCTGATTCTCCCTGGTTCTCATGGGAAATTGTTAAAAAAAAAAAAAAAAAAAAGGGGGTTTCAAGCTTTTTTTTGAAGCTGAACCTAAGTGCTTAGAAGGGTGGGTGGCTGGGCCTGGGGAGCAGCATTCCTGGGCTCCGGGGAGCTTGTGGAAAAGTACTGTGCTGGCTCCTCCCCTCCCCCAGTGGATCCTGGACGGACCTCCGGAATCCGCCATCGAGGACGGAGAAGCCTGTGTCCCCCCGTGGGCCATCATGTTGTCCTCCCGGCAGCGTCTGTCCGGGGAGCCTGTGGGTCAGCGGCCGCTCCCGGGGCCCCGTGCAGCCTCTTCCCACAGCATGAGCGCTCTGAGCTTGCGCCAGGATCGCCGCCATGTCCCCAAGTGACGGGACTTCATCGCCCCTTGGGGAGCGCTCCCTCAGCGTTCCAGTTCCCACTCAGGCCTGTGGGCTTGGCCCCGGGAAGCCGCCTGGGCCGGCTGCACTCCCTCTCCCAGGCTTCAGTCCCTGGTGCCTCTGTCTGGCACCAGCGAGGTTTGGCAGTTCCTTGGTCCTGGGCCCCAGGGCCTCAGGGTCTTGGCTCTGGGCGTTGTTTGCTGAGCTCACCATCCCAGAGGCCCCTGCTGGCCTGGAGTGCTGGGGAGGTGGGTGGCTTGTGGTGGCTGCGGCAGGAGGAACAGCTACTCCCACGGGCCTGTCTCGTGTCTTGGTGACTGGGCTGTATGATTGCTCGCTGGTCTTAGAAGGGACTGGCACCTGCCGCTTCTGTCCTCAGCTCTGCGGGCAGGAGGTTCTGCCGCTGGGGTTGGCGCCTTGGGCCTTTCCTCTTGTGGACCAGAGGGGTCCCAGGGTTTGCCCTGTCTGCTTCCTGTTTCGTAGCTAAGCCCTCCCCGGGGAGCTGGGGTTTAGGAGTTCTGTCTTCATGTTCCTTTAACCCTTCCAGGCCTGGTTTCCCACTTGAGCGGGTTGTGAGGATGAGGTTTCAAATGACACATGCCCTTTGGGGGGGACTGTGGGGCCCCGGGTGAGCTGGGCCTGCTGTCCAGCATCCCTTGGGGTCGGTGGACGTGGAAGGAGGCGATGTGACTCGGCAGGTCTTTCTGTCTTTCGCCCTCCCCCTCCCTCTCCAGTCCCACTAAAGGGGACCCTTAGCTTCTCTGTTTCTGTCTGAAGCCATGGACCTGTATGCCAGGGAAGGGGGCATACGTGCAACCACCCCATGCAGAGCCAGCCGAATGGCTGCTGGTGTGGAGGCCCCTGTATGACCCGGCCGCTTCCCTGCTGCTGTCAGCGCCGTTTGGCTGCCTGGAGATGAAAGGTGGGCTCCCTCAGTCCAGTGTTGTCAGCAGAACCCCCCTGGCTTCCTCTGCCTCATAAGAATCCCTTATGTGTGCAACACTTTCTGTCCACGCAGGCATCTCAACAGCGATTCTTAGCAGCCTGGAGGTGCCGGGGCAGAGGCCTGGGTGCTGTGCTGGTTTCAGTCACCTGGCCGTGTGTCCTGGGGAAGAGACTCACCCCTGGTTTCTGACTCTGGTTACCTCATGGAGCCCACTAGCAGAGACCAGGATCCCTTCCTGTGGCTGGCTGCGAGCCAGCGGAGGCTCAGCCGAGGGCAGGGTCCGTGTGTCGAGGTGCCGTGTAAGGACCATCGGGGCTCAGACAAGGCCTTGGGTGGATGCAGCACGCTGCCCTGTGTGAGTGCAGTGACCTCGGGTAGGTGCAGCACACTGCCCTGTGTGAGTGCAGTGACCTCGGGTAGGTGCAGCACGCTGCCCTGTGTGAGTGCGGTGACCTCGGGTAGGTGCAGCACGCTGCCCTGTGTGAGTGCGGTGACCTCGGGTAGGTGCAGCACGCTGCCCTGTGTGAGTGCGGTGACCTCGGGTGTGTGCAGCACGCTGCCCTGTGTTGAGTGCGGTGACCTCGGGTGTGTGCAGCACGCTGCCCTGTGTGAGTGCGGTGACCTCGGGTAGGTGCAGCACGCTGCCCTGTGTGAGTGCGGTGACCTCGGGTAGGTGCAGCACGCTGCCCTGTGTGAGTGCGGTGACCTCGGGTGTGTGCAGCACGCTGCCCTGTGTTGAGTGCGGTGACCTTGGGTGTGTGCAGCACGCTGCCCTGTGTGAGTGCGGTGACCTCGGGTGGGTGCAGCACGCTGCCCTGAGTGCGGTGACCTAGGGTGTGTGCAGCACGCTGCCCTGTGTGAGTGCGGTGACCTCGGGTGGGTGCAGCACGCTGCCCTGTGTGAGTGCAGTGACCTCGGGTGTGTGCAGCACGCTGCCCTGTGTGAGTGCGGTGACCTCGGGTGGGTGCAGCACGCTGCCCTGAGTGCGGTGACCTAGGGTGTGTGCAGCACGCTGCCCTGTGTGAGTGCGGTGACCTCGGGTGGGTGCAGCACGCTGCCCTGTGTGAGTGCAGTGACCTCGGGTGTGTGCAGCACGCTGCCCTGTGTGAGTGCGGTGGGTGTGTGCAGCACGCTGCCCTGTGTGAGTGCGGTGGGTGGGTGCAGCACGCTGCCCTGTGTGAGTGCAGTGGCTGCGGAAGGCTTCATGGGCCACAGTAAGCAGCTTGACCCTCCGGCTGTGGGGCCTGCACCTCACAGAACGCGGGGCGCAGGTAGTGGTCGACAGAAGAGAGCAGTGCTACTTGGCATGGACCAGTGTGTAGAAACTCTCAATTTGCTGCTTTTGTAATCTTGAAAATCAATGTGAATTACTTGAGCATGAAGCCCACAGCTTTATAAAACCATCAAATGAGGCCATGAACTTCATGGCCTTGAGAATTTGCTCTGAGCCAAAATACTTCAGACAAATGGTATTTTGCCCCAAGAAGCATAACCGCTCTGGCAGTGGGATTTTGTGTCTGAACTTGTGGGGCCGAGTGGTTGCTGGTGTCTGCGGAGGCTCCCTGGGAGCCCAAGTTGTTTTTCTCAGTGGAATTTCACCCGCCCCCGCCCACATTGTTTTTATTTTCTCCTGTCTGACTGCTGCATGAGGGGGGTCTGCCCGCTGAATTTTGAACTCATACATGTGCAGGGCTGAAAGGCAGGTGGAACCGGAACTGTCTTACGTGTGGGAAAACTGAGACCCCGATAACTCACATGGTCTCTCTCAGGCCCGCCTAGGCGGCAGGAGGCCAGCTCCCTCCTCCATCCCTGTCGGCCATGCTGCCCCCTGTGTCCATCCGTTTTTGTGGCTGAGTAATAGTCCATGGGCCGCCTGCTGGCCACACTGCCCCATGTCCATCCATTTTCAGGGCTGAGCTGCGTTGCCCCGTGTCCATCCGTTTTTGTGGCCGCACCACCCCGTGTCCATCCGTTTTTGTGGCCGCGCCGCCCCATGTCCATCCGTCTTTGTGGCCGCGCTGCCCCCTGTCCATCCGTTTTTGTGGCCGCGCTGCCCCATGTCCATCTGTTTTTGATCCGTTTTCAGGGTTGAGTAAAATAGTCCATGCACACTGCCCCGTGTCCATCCGTTTTTGTGGCCGCGCTGCCCCGTGTCCATCCGTTTTTGATCCGTTTTCAGGGTTGAGTAAAATAGTCCATGCACACTGCCCCGTATCCATCCGTTTTTGTGGCCGTGCTGCCCCGTGTCCGTCTGTTTTTGATCCATTTTCAGGGCTGAGTGAAATAGTCCATGCACACTGCCCCATGTCCATCCGTTTTTGTGGCTGTGCTGCCCCGTGTCTATCCGTTTTTGATCCGTTTTCAGGGCTGAGTGAAATAGTCCGTGGTGCGGAATGATCACAGATTCTCTCACCTGTTTACCAGAGTTTGGAGACTGAGTTGTTTCTAACTTGGGGCTGTTATGAATGTGCTGTTAACATTTGCATCTGCGTCTTTCTGTGCTTTCATTCCTAGGACCAGAATTGCTGGATCCTATAGTAAGTGTGTGGTTAATTTTTTGAGAAGATACTGGCTGGGCACGGTGGTTCATGCCTGTAATCTTAGCACTTTTGGGAGGCCGAGGCAGAAGGATTACTTGAGTTCAGGAGTTTGAGACCAGCCGGGGCAACATGGTGAAACCCCATCTGTACAAAAAATACAAAAATTAGCCAGGCATGGTGGTGCGCACCTGTAGTCTCAGCTACTAGGGAGGCGGAGATGGGAGAATCACCTGAGGCTGCAGTGAACCAAGATTGCACCACTGCACTCCAGCCTGGGTGACAGAGTGAGACCCTGTCTCAAAAACAAAAACAAAAACAAAAACCCCAAAACATTGAACAAAAAAGAAGCATGAGGATCCTGGTGCCTGCACACCCTGGTTGACACGTGGTGCTGCTAGCTTCTTAATTTTGGCCACTCTTGTGGGTGTAGTCTCGTCATTCTGAGTGTGTGGTTTTAAAAAACAGCTTTTTATTGAGATATAGTTGATGTAAGGTCAGTTTTTTTTCTTTATGATTTCTGAGTTTTCTTCCGAAAGAAGTGCTTCTCTTTTATATTTTTTAGAACCAATTTAAATTTATGTTTTATGTGCGATAGGGATCTAACTTCTTTTGTTCTAAAAGAAAGATACACTTGCCTTAGAATCTTTTGTTGAGCATTCTATCCCCCCCTTTTTTTTTTTATGGAGTTTCACTCTTGTTACCCAGGTTGGAGTGCAGTGGCACCATCTTGGCTCACCACAACCTCCGCCTCCCGGGTTCAAGTGATTCTCCTCTCTCAGCCTCCCAAGGCTGGGATTACAGGCATGCACCACCACGCCCAGCTAATTTTGTATTTTTTTGTAGAAACAGGGTTTCGCCTTGTTGGCTGGGCTGGTCTTGAACTCCTGACCTCATGTGATCCGCCCTCCTTGGCCTCCCAAAAGTGCTGAGATCACAGGCATGAGCCACTGCGCCTGGCTGAGGGTTGGACTTTCTCCGTGTCCTCGCCAGCACTGTGATATGTGACCTTCTGATTCTAGATATCCTAGTGTGTCTGGGAAGTGGTATCTCCTTGTGGGTTTGATTGGCACCTCCCCAAGGCTAATGAGGGTGAGCATCTTTTCATGTGCTTATTGGTCACTTTTATATTTTCCTTGGAGAAATGTCTATTCAGACCCTTTGCCGCTGGGCACAGTGACTCACGCCTGTAATCCCAGCTCTTTAGGAGACTGAGGCAGGAGGATCACTTGAAGCCAGAGGTTTGAGACCAGCCTGGGCAACTTAGCAAGATCCTGTCTCTACAGAAAATTAAGAAGTTAGCTAGGCATGGTTACACATGCCTGTAGTCCCAGCTATTCGAGAGGCCGAGGTGGGAGGATTGCTTGAACCCAAGATTTTGAGGCTGCAGTGAGTTCTGATCTCCTGCACTCCAGCCTGGGTGACAGAGCAAGACCCCGTCCCCAAAAAACTAGGAAACAGAAAACCAACAAAACAAACCTTTCACCCACTTGAACCACAATGGTTATTTGTGTCTATTATTGAGTTGCGAGAGTTTTGTTTTGTTTTTTTTTTTTTTTTTTTTTTTGAGACGGAGTCTCGCTCTGTCGCCCAGGCTGGAGTGCAGTGGCCGGATCTCAGCTCACTGCAAGCTCCGCCTCCCGGGTTCACGCCATTCTCCTGCCTCAGCCTCCCGAGTAGCTGGGATTACAGGCGCCCGCCACCTCGCCCGGCTAGTTTTTTTGTATTTTGTAGTAGAGACGGGGTTTCACCGTGTTAGCCAGGATGGTCTCGATCTCCTGACCTCGTGATCCGCCCGTCTCGGCCTCCCAAAGTGCTGGGATTACAGGCTTGAGCCACCGCGCCCGGCCTGAGTTGCGAGAGTTTTTACGAATTCCAGGTACAGTTCTTTTCTCGGACATGCGACTTGCAGGTATTTTCTCCCATTCTGTGGCTTCTCTTCTACTTTCTTGATGATGTCCTTTGAGGCACTGAAGTTTTCAGTTTTGATGAAGACCAGTTGATCTATTTTTCTTTTGTTGCCTGTGCTTTTGATGCCATATCTAAGAAGCGAGCCTCCTGCCTTGACCTCTGAAAGTGCTGGGATTACAGGCGTGAGTCACCACACCCGGCCCACAATAGCGTTTTTTTTTTTAAGAGTCGCATAGTATTCCATTATCTTGTTATACCATAATTTATTTAGTGAGGTCCTTACCACACTGTTTAATACTTCAGTTTTTTTTTTTTTTTAAATATGCTTTAATATCTAGTAAAGTGAGTACCTTTTTCTTTTTTTTTTTTTTTGGTAGAGATGGTGTCTCATTATCTTGCCCAGGCTGATCTCAAACTCCTGGGCTCAAGCGATTTTCCCTCCTCAAGCCTCCCAAAGTCCTGATATTACAGGTGTGAGCCACCTCGCCTGGCCGTAAAAACCTCTTTCTTCATTGTTTTTTCAGACAGTGTTCTTGGCCTTCTATTTGTATGAATTTTGGGATCAGCTTTTATATTCCACAAAATTTTTTTTGTGACTTATTGAGGTTGTCTTTTCTGTTATCCAGGGAAGTTTTATGGTTTTCTTTGGAAAGGTCTTGCTTGTTTGTTGTTAGGATTCTTGATACTTTTGAGTCTGTTTCCTCCTCTGGTGTGTCATAATGGTTACTGACAGTGTATTGGGAAGTTATAGATAGTTTGGATGTTGATCGTAGAGCTAACAACGATGCTGAGTTTTCTAATTCTGTTATTTTGTCAATGGATTCTCTTGGATCAGGTTTTTTAAGTAAGTGAAAATGTCTCTAGAGAATGGCAGGTGTATCTCCACTTTGCGCTTACGCCATCTTTGTTTTTCTTCTAGCAACGGCTAGGACTTTTGAGCCAGTGTTGTATGATAGATGTGAGAATCTTTAATATGGCCATATAATTCACATTTTCCACAGCAGAACTACTTTTGTGTTTCTGGCATAACCCAGAAGCCTGGTGTTTTAATATTATTGCTGGGTAAGCGTTGTGCTGTGGTTTTCTTGTTTTGGTCTCAGTTGAATTCTGAAGGAAACCTTGTGTGGCTCTCTGGATGAGAAGATGGGCAGCATGTGACGCCGGCAGCATTCCTATAGCAGCAACGATGAGCTGCTTTTTTGTCTATTTTTGAATAAGCACTGGCCTGTGGTCCCAGCTTCTAGGGGGGCTGAGGTGGGAGGATCCCTTGAGCTCAGCAGGTCAGGGCCAGCCTGGGCAACGTAGCAAGCAAGACCTGGTCTCTAGAAAACAAAACAAAATTAAAAAGGCACGTTGGTGATGGAAGCGGTCCCTAGAGCTGTAGTGATGTCGTCGTCCTGCGTGGGCATCGGTGATGGAAGCCGGTCCGTAGAGCTGTAGTGATGTCGTCATCCTGCGTGGAAAAGCCTGCCATGGGCACCGCTGCACTGCGGGCTAATTAGGAGAAGAATAGGGCATCGGTGAGCAACAAGAGGACATTTAACTTGAAATATAAAATTAGGATCTACATCGATGGGAAGTTGAGCCACCGAGAGGTTTGCACTTCTTCCTGAGCTGGGGCCTAGCTTCCCGCCAAAATACCTTGAGATGCCAGAAATAAAAGCGCACATAACACCGGATGCTTCGTTCCCGGGAGACAAGTTCCAGGGAGACAAGTTCGAGAAGAGCCCCAGAGCAGAGCATGGCCTCCTGCCGTCCAGGCCAAGTCCTGGAGCCCCTTTGCCCCTCGAAGGCTGCCATGGCTCAGAGTTTCTGCACTGCTCCTTGCCTGGGAGTCAGACCTGCCACCCACGGGGAGGAATTAAAGGCAGAGATGGTGGCTTGGGAGGAGACGCGCTGTCGGAAAATCAGCTGTCTCAGAGGAGGTAGGGATTCTGTCCTTATAAGTGCTCGGACTGGGACGAGGTGGGTGTTGTAAGGATCGCCTGGGAAGGAGCCCTGTGGGGAGCAAGATGTGAAGTAGGTGACCTCTGAGTCCCTGCCCAGCGCTGCCATCTGATTCCAGCTGTTCTGCTTTCTGTGGGGCGTGGTGACCCTCGAGCACCTCCTGATGCTTACGGAATCTTCTCAGTGTGGGTGGTCGAAGTGGGTCCGTGCCCCTGCCATATGGGTCGCACACCTGCTCCCAACAGGAAGAGCACAGGAGCGGCTGCTCCTGCCCGGGTGGCGTCTTCCGGGAGCGGGCACTCGTGGCTTTCGGGGCATTGGTCGCTGGGGGACGGTGTGAAAACAGAGGACTGAGCAAGCCGGTGCCATCGGGGCGCTCACTCGCACTTCCTCTTAAAGCAAGTTTATGTTTAAAATAACGGTAGATTCATAGTGAATTTAAAAAAAAAAAGTGTGAGGGGCCTGTGTGGCGTAGCTTCCCCGGGACATCAACGTGGGTGCATCGCACAGAGCTCGCCCAGAATCCACAGGTTGTATGTGTGGGTGTGTGCGTGTGCGTGTGCCCGTCAGCTTTTCCACGTGCATGGCTTTCTGTAACGACCGCTGCGGTGAAGATACAGGAGGCGCCTGCGCTGCGTGGCTCCTGGTCCGCTGCTTGACAGCCTCTCGTTCATCCAAGGAGCAGCGAACGTTTGGGTCTCGTGGATAAAGCTCTGTAAATACGCCTTAGCATACGTTTCCATCGCTCTGGGGTAAGTGCCCAGGGCGTGGCCGTTGGGTTGCGTGGTGCACGCATGTTTAGATGTTTACGAAACCACTGCGCTTCTTCAGAGCAGCTGCGCCGTTCGGCGTCCCCACCGCGAGTGCAGCTGAGGCCGGACCCCGCACCCTCGTCGGCACATGGTGTCATTGCTTTTTCTTTTTAGCCACTTGGATCACAGCGCTCCTATTTGGAAGAGGACAGCCGATTAATGTCCTGAGAATTAGGAGAAGCAGAATTAAAGCTCTTTTGCTTTTCCAAGGCTTGTGATATGTGCTGTTGGCCCGATCGTTGCTGGAAGCTGCTAGGTGCCATGTCCCGGGGGACTTTCCTGGCTTTATATGGGGCCATCCGCGGTGTTCCTGCCTGAGGTGGCCTGTTCGCCCTGTGTGGAGCCCTCCTGTGGTCTCTTTCTCCAGGAGCCTTTTGGGGATAGCTGTCCCAGCCACCTTGCTGGGCATCTCTCAGAGTGAGCAGGTGGAGGCTGGGCCACAGGGCAGGTGGGCTGTTAGCTGGCACTGGGCTCCCAGCCGGCCTCTCTCGTCTCTAAGCTGGGCTTTCGCAGCCTGCTGGTCAGATCTAAACAACTGCCGAGAAACTGGAGGCTCGCCAGCCTTCCTCACTGCCATGGAGATCTGACCATCCTCATTCTGGGCCAAAGAAAACAGGATCCACTTCCCCATATTCCAGAAAAGCCCACTGTTTCCATGTCAATGGAATTTCCATCTAATGTTGTCATTGCTGCTGTGATCAGCCCAGATGTTTGCCAGCGCTGCTGCTTTGTGGTGAACAGAAAATAACTCAGCAAAATGTAATTTTAAAATAGTAATGTGTGTTATTTTTCCTAAGTTATACATGATTCATGTAAAATAAATTAGAAAATGCAAAAAAATTTACAGAAGAAACCAGAAAGACTGATTCTGCCGCTGTGAGACGACACTGCAGTTAACGTCTTGTAGCAGCTGCGTGTGCTGAGTATTTCTGCAGTGGGCGTGTTTGCTTTTCCATCCACAGCGAGTCCTCACTCACTGTCACCCGCCCTGAGGTCCTTGGAAACTGCTTTTTTTTTTTTTTTTTTGAGAGGGTCTCCCTCTGTCACCCAGGCTAAAGTGCAGTGGCGTGATCCTGGCTTACTGCAGCCTCAGCCTCCCTGGCTCAAGTGATCCTCCCACCTCAGCCTCCCAAGTAGCTGGGACCACAGTTGTGTGCACCACCATGCCCAGCTAAATTTTGTATTTTTTATAGGGACAGGGTCTTCCTATGTTGCCCAGGCTGGTCTTGAACTCCCAGGCTCAAGCGATCGTCTTGCCTTGGCCTCCCAGAGTGCTGGGATTTCAGGCATGAGCCGCTGCACCTGGCCAGAAACTGACTTTAAGCAAAACGACAAACAGCAGGCCCTTGAATAAAGATTGTTTTGTTCAACACCGTTGTGTTATGCCGTGGATGAGAACAGTAGTTGGTTTCGTTTTTTGTCTTTCCCTTAAAGTCACACTTCGAGAAAACCTTTGCCATCAAGATGGTTATGTGAGGCCTCGGCTGCAGCAGAGCACCTGCTACCCGACATCCACCCTGGGTGCTGTGATCCAGTAGGACAGGAAACAATGTCAGTTTGTGATTGCTTTATTTATTTTTTTATTTTAAATAGCAAAACATTTTAATCAATCAATTCTAAAAATAACAGAGGCATATTATATCTGGTCCACCTCCTCAAAAGTTTACTGCGGATTAGACAGGCAGACTGCAAAGTAGAGCCAGACATTAAAGGTTTTTTTCTTTTTTTTTTTTTTTTGAGACGGAGTCTTGCTCTGTTGCCCAGGCTGGAGGGCAGTGGCGCGATCCCAGCTCGCTGCAGCCTCCATCTCCCGGGTTCAAGCAGTTCTCTGCCTCAGCCTCCCGAGTAGCTGGGATTACAGGCGTGTGCCATCACACCCGGCGTGATTGCTTTAATTTCAGCTTCTTAGATTACTGTTGATGGTCATTTTCCACGTATATATTAGTCATTTGTTTTTGTTTTGTGAATTGCCTGTGTGTGGTTTTTTGTTTTTATTTTTTTTTTAGCCACTTCTATTGTAATTTATCTTTTCTGTACTGATTTGCAAACACACTTCTTAAACTGAGAGCCCTTTATCTTTCCTTCATGTTTCAAATATTTTTCCAGTTGGGTTGTTTGTGTTTATAGCTTTTGTCCTACACAGATCGCGGCCTCCCACGCCCCACAGCTCTGTGGCCGCACAGGCCCCCCGAGGCCTGTGTCCCAGACTGCTCCCTTGGGATGCGGCCCCACGGTGGATCCCCGACCCCCCGACACCCGCTCCCGCTCTGCCCCACGGGAGCCATGGGAAGACGTGGCGGGAGGCGCAGGAAGAGTGCTCAGGCTGCCCGGGCAGCCGTGCCTTCCCTCCAGGGGCCCTTCCCAGCTTCCGTTAGACTTGGAGACCTGGGCCCGGGGGTGCCGGCTGGGGGAGATGGGTGAAGGGTCTTTCGTGGCGGGCTTTTCCTCTCGGAGGCGCACCACGAAGATGGAAGCCCTGCTCGGCATCCTTGTCGTGGGAGGATGTTCCTCCCTGATTTTCACAGTGGATTGTTTAGCTTTTCGTGGTGTTGTGTGTGCTTTTATTTCTGGCATCTCAAGGTATTTTGGCGGGAAGCGAGGTCCTCTGTGTGGGGACCACGTGCCCTTGTTCTGCCAGAGCCGTTCCACAGACTGGGCCCTGACTCCGCCGGGCCAGTTCCCCCGTCTCCTGTGGGCACCCGCTGGCCTCTGTGCTTGGGGCAGATTTGTGTAGCCTCCGTGTCTGGGCGTGGGGGCCGGGAGAAGGTGCTGGCGTTGGTGCCCTCCCCTGCTGCCCTCCGGTTCGTTACTGAAGCCCTGGACCTGGCCCAGGCCGGTGAGCGGGTGCTGGCACTGGCATTTGTGGAGAGAGTGGACATAGAGAGTCTGCCTGTGGGGAGGTGAGGACGGAGGTGGTGGCCTGGTAGAGAGACGTCTTTGCTGGCATCTGGACCCAACGTCACCCGTGGCGCCGAGACCAGAGGCACATGGGAATCGGGAAGCTGTTCTGCCCCAGGGCCTGGTGGGCAGGAGGGGCTCCGCCACCCACGGAAGGGTGAGTGGGGAGGGCCTGGTGGGTGGGAGGGGCTCCGCAGCCCACAGAGGGGTGAGTGGGGAGGGCCTGGCAGGCGGGAGGGGCTCCGCCGCCCACGGAGGGGTGAGTGGGGAGGGCCTGGAGGGCGGGAAGGGCTGTGCTGCCCATGGAGGGGTGAGTGGGGTGGGCAAGTCCACCTGTTCCGCGTTCACACCTGCAGACTAAACTCACCGAACCCCAGGGTGTGGAGGGATGGCATGCTGAGCTGCAAGTCAAATGGAGTGTTATACTGTAGACTTTATGAAAATCAGCAGTGAAAGTGTTTTTTATATGCTATTGGGAACCACACAGGAATGGGGGTCCTCTATTAGGAACCACAAAGGAATAGGGGGCCTCGGGGGCACGCTGGATTCTCAAGGTGATCTTCAGGCCTGTAGTTTTCAGCTTGTAGGATTAGGACCACTTGAAGAGGCTTTTTTTTTTTTTTATTGGATTAAGGTATTTTAAAATTGTTTAAAACAAATACTTGCTTGTCATAAAAGTTTAGGTAATGAAGATATATAGAACTTCTGTCAATATGATGGATTGGTCAACATGGGAAATGGTCCCTTCTGCCTCAAACACATAAAAATACCAGAAGAGACTGGGTGTGGTGGCTCCAAGCAGTTTGGGAGGCTGTGGTGGGTGGATCACCTGAGGTCAGGAGTTTGAGACCAGCCTGGCCAACATGTTGAAACCCTGTCTCTACAAAAAATACAAAAATTAGCTGGGTGTGATGGTGGGCGCCTGTGATCCCAGCTACTCGGGAGGCTGAGGCAGGAGAATCGCTTGAACCCAGGAGGCAAAGGTTGCAGTGAGCCGAGATCGCGCCCACTGCACTCCAGCCTGGGCGACAGAATGAGACTCCGTCTCAAAAAAAAAAAGCCTGGAAGAAACATCACAGCAGAATTTTCTAACATAGCTAATTCAAAAGCAAGTGGTAAAGAAGAGACCGAGCAGCCATACCAGTGAGGGGAGTGGACACTGGATGGCCCCCAGAGGCGTCAAAGCAGGTGTACACGGTAGGGGCGGGTGTGCATTGGTGACACGGAAACTCGGGTGATCTCAGACACTCAAGCAGCAGAGAGTGGAACTAAACTGCCCTCCCAGGCAAGAGCCACTTTTCTTTAAAATGGGAGGTACAAAATCCTCTTAGCTGGCTGAGACACATGGCAGGGAAACTGGGGTGGATAGAAAGCCATCTGCTCAGAATCAGAACCCCAGGCAGATTTGCACTGTCCCTGCCTCACGGGAACCCCCAGTTGACAAGTCAGCACACCTGTGCGTTTGGGCTGTGAGATTCGTGAAGTCCCCAGCAGCTGGATGCAGAGCTGCCCACAGGGCCTGTCAAGGAGAGCAGCCCTCCTCTGCTTCCTCCCGGGGTGCGGGACACAGTCCTCTGCTTCCTCCTGGATTCGGGACACAGTCCTCTGCTTCCTCCCGGGGTTCGGGACACAGTCCTCTGCTTCCTCCCGGGTTCGGGACACAGTCCTCTGCTTCCTCCCGGGGTGTGGGACACAGTCCTCTGCTTCCTCCCGGGGTGTGGGACACAGTCCTCTGCTTCCTCCCGGGTTCGGGGCACAACCCTCCTCTGTTTCCTCCTGGGGTGTGGGACACAGCCCTCCTGTGCTTCCTCCCAGGGTGCGGGACACAGTCCTCCTCTGCTTCCTCCCGGAGTGCGGGACTCCAGTGCGGGAAGGTCTTCCCTGCAGGCCTCTGGTGGGATTCAGGGAAGACCTTGCAGACTGTACATCATAGTGGTACAGTTTTGGGAGATAACCTCTAGTGTTCATAAGATTGTCGGGAAGAGCTCAGAGCTCCATCCAGTAGTTCTGTCTTGTTGACTGAGCTTTTGGTGTGTGCTTTGCAGCCTGTGGGCAGCATGGTGTTGGAAGCAACAGCCGATTCTGTGATTGGGAGACAGAAGCTTCATCTCGTGGTTTCATTCTCTGTAAAGTGGGAAGAAGCCACCAGCTTCCCTGGGTTAAGGAGCAGGAGGCAGTCATGTCTGTTGGTGGTTCCGCAGTCGCTGGCTTCTGTGTAGTGGGTTCTTGGTAAATGGCAGTTTTCTCTCTTTTTTGCAGATGGGACCGTATTTGTTGACCCGTGTGGAGCTGGGTGTCTGTGAGCACATCATGGGCTCTCTCCCGTTCCTAGGTGGGCTGCGGAGTGCCCACTGCGCTTGGGGAGAGTGGGTTACAGACGGGGGTAAGCGGCAGTTTATCTGGGCAGGCGTCGGCCTTGCTCACAGTGCACGCGGACATGCGGCTTCCTCTGTGGCTTTCCTTTCCCCCCTTCTCTTCTCTTCATGGTCCTGCAATGCAGAGCATTGGAGCTTCCTTCGTTCCCAGAGTCGAGTCCGTGTTCCTTCCAGGCAGAGCTGATGCTGCACAGGCAGGCAAGGAGGCTGGTGCTGGCAGAGCTGCGCTTCCCAGTGGCCTGGTGCAGTCCCGGCAGTACCTGCTGCTGGGGGCTCCTGGCCGTGGTCACGGTGGCAGGGAGCTGCATTCCTCTGTCCGGCCTGGCCATGCACCACACTTTGGCTTCCTCTTTGTGTGTTCACCTGGCCCAGCTGCCCTTCGCCACTGCAGAAACAGCATGGAGGGAAGGGGGCGGCAGATTCAGACTTGAGGTCAGTTGGTCTTTTGGGAGCTGGGAGCGCAGCCAGGGATTCCCCTCCGGCAGCAATGGCATCTTCTCTGGTTTCTTTTCTCTCCGTGCTCCACACACAGTAACCCTGTCTTGTCTACCTTTGAAATACACCCTGAGCGGGGCCCTTCTTCCCACCCCAGGCCCATCACCCACACCAGGCTGCACCTGTTCTCCCACCTGCCTTCCTGTTTGCTCATGTGGGCCGGGCTCCTCCCGACGTGTCAATCCGTCTCTGTGCTGTCAGCGGACTCCGTGGAAGCTCTCGGCCCCTCCGGCCTGGGTCTGGCCCCTGCCTGCCCCTCCCCGTGTCGATCCCCTCCTGTACCCTCTCCCTGCCATGCTGTCCTGGCCTCTCTTGGTTCTGTCCTTTCCCCCACACGGCACCCAGAACACAGGGACCCTCAGAAGCGCTGGACGGACACATCTCTGGGGCTTCGCTCTGGCTGGGTCTGGATGGCCCTCTGTTGCCCAGACACACACGCCCTTGAGTCTGTGCAGGGACTGGGTGGCCGTCTCTGTTGGGGTCTGTGCGGGGACCAGGTGGCCATCTCTGTTGGGGTCTGTGCGGGGACCAGGTGGCCGTCTCTGTTGGGGTCTGTCTGTGCGGGGACCAGGTGGCCGTCTCTGTGGGGTCTGTGCGGGGACCAGGTGGCCGTCTCTGTTGAGATCTGTGCGGGGACCAGGTGG
Source organism: Macaca fascicularis (assembly GCF_037993035.2). Classification (NCBI taxonomy): domain Eukaryota; kingdom Metazoa; phylum Chordata; class Mammalia; order Primates; family Cercopithecidae; genus Macaca; species Macaca fascicularis. The sequence goes on along the minus strand of NC_088377.1, from coordinate 34,554,352 downwards.
CCGTCTCTGTTGGGGTCTGTGTGGGGACCAGGTGGCCGTCTCTGTGGGGTCTGTGCGGGGACCAGGTGGCCGTCTCTGTTGGGGTCTGTGCGGGGACCAGGTGGCCGTCTCTGTTGGGGTCTGTGCGGGGACCAGGTGGCCATCTCTGTTGGGCGGGATGGTGGTGCCATCCGCACATGAAGAGGAGCCCCACATGGCTGGCAGAGCCCAACAGCCTGAGAATGCTTGGCCGGGCAGCGTGCGGGACTCGAGGATGGGAGCAGTGAGCAGTGAGAAGTTACTTCCGCAGCATCTGCACAGTGCGTGCCTTGGAAACTCTTTCCATTTCCCATTCGTGTCCTAGATAAACAGCATAGAAATCATACAAGGAAAGGTTTGGCAAGGAAAGCACCTCCCTCTGCCCCTTCACCTCTCCCCTCTCCCCTCCACGTGCTCCTCTCTGTTCCTGTGATATGGATGCGTCTTTCTGACGTGGCCGAACACTTAGCATGGATTCAATTTATACATGGTCTTTTAATATCATTCTTAATTTAATTTTAAAAACAAAGCCTTTTCCTCCTCTTTTTAAAAGTAAAACACACCCATTATGAAAAATACAGAAAACATGGAAACGTTTAGAAAGAGAAATGTTAGCCGGACGTGGTGGTGGGCACCTGTAATCACAGCTACTCGGGAGGCTGAGGCAGGAGAATCGCCTGAACCTGGGAGGCGGAGGTTGCAATGAGCTGAGATCACACCACTGCCCTCCAGCCTGGGCAACAGAGCAAGACCTCATCTCAAAAAATAAATAAATAAAATGAGAAAGATAAATATTTGGTACATTTTCATATGCTTGTAACTTTTTTTCTTAGGTATTTTTAAAAGCATGGCTGGCCTCCTGGTTTTGCACGTAGTGTCATCACAGTAATTTGTGGAGTGAGTAACAACCAGGATCTCACAGTTCATTGATTCCTTTGCTGCTTTTGAGATAACCACAGGCTACGCTGTGAGGCAGCCCCTGTTGTTCTCAGGCATCTGCTCTTAGAGGCTGGGGCGTCACCCTCAGGCTCGGAAGCCTGTTCCACAGCCGGCAGTAGAACCAGGCCGGCACCCTGGGTCTCCTGACTGAAGCTGTTTCCGGGGCTGTTGTCTTCTTGGCGTTGGAAGGGGGATGTCACTTGGTCACCATATTGAAATTGCTGGTCACGGTATACGTTTGGTATTTTAAGCTGAAGTGAGATTTTGTTCCAGAGGTGCCCAGAGCCTGTGGTTTGTCCATGCTCCTACCCCGGCCCTTTTACCCAGGGTTGTAATGCGTCTTCCTTCATGACAACTGTTTTTCTTTTATAAAATTGCGATACATGTTAAGAAAATAGAGAGTGCAAAAGCCTAGGCTTCCTGTCTGTCCCTCTCTTCTGCTGTGATTATCTCCACTTCCTGACTCTTCAAAGGAAGCCTCTGAATTTATTGTTCTCCGTTAAGTGAACTAACCACATTTATTCAAGGAAGCTTATTTCATTATAACATTCACTCATGTTTATAAAGAATATTAGTCACTGGTAAGTGGACAGGGTGCTCCAGAAAGTTCTTCAGTTTTTGGGTCTAAAGTACCAGAATGGACAGATGAGGGTGCATATTTGTATAGTCTTTTCAAAATTATTTTTGTAGTGGTATGAGCAGATTTCCCAGGACGGAGCATTCACAGCTGGGAAAACAGTTGTTGCTTTGAAGATGGTTTTCCCAGGCACCCGGCTCACGTCTCCTGCTGTCAGGCGCATAAACAGTGTCTAGTTTAAACTTGCTGCGCTCCTGGCAATTCTGAGTGGCACAGGGTGGCCTTTCCCCATGAGCTGCGCAGGCCCCTCGGGAGCACAGTTGCACTGACCTGGAGAAAGCCTCCGCTTCGATTTGCCCGGCACCGCGGTGGTGACGTGCAGGCGTCAGGGTGTGCGAGCACCTTGGAGCCACCAGCCTGTCAGGTGTCTGAGTTTTCATCTGCTGCTCATAGATGACGTTAATGCATTAAAGATGGATCTTGCTGTTTCCCAGGCGGGAGTGCAGTCACTATTCACAGGCATGATCATAGCTCACTGCAGCCTCATACCCTCCCGCCTCAGCCTCCCGGGCCACTGCATGCATGGCGGATGATGCTTTTCAAGGCTGGTCAATGAAAGCCAGTGTTGAGGCGCTGGCCTCAGTGCTGACAGTTGGGGTTGGCCCTCTCCAGGGCCTTTATGGCCTGACAGAGCCCTGCTCATGGTTCAGGACTCAGCAGAGCTGCCACCTCAATCCAGGCACTTTGGTCCCACCTGGCAGTGTGAGATGGTAATCAGATGGGGCCGAAACCTGTGGGTGCCACGGCAGAGCCTGGTGGGTGCCAGCACGGGGCTGGTGCTTGGGTGGCACCAAGACCCCAAAGCACAGAGCCTGGAGTGTGGTGGAAACTTACCCCCTGGGCCAGGGCAGCGCTGCTATGGGCCGTTCAGGCCAGGGTTCCTTCCACCCTTCCTGCTCTCCCCTGCCCCACCGGGTGCTCTCCACACTGCCTGGTCCTTAGGAGCCCACCCCCAAGCTAGTTCCAGGTCGGGCGCCCTCGGCATGCCTGTGTCTCACCGTGAAGTGGGGACAACCGCAGACCCGTCTCAGGGGCCAGAGAGATGCCATGCGACAGTGCGCGGGAGACGGAGCACAGCCCTCTCCTGTGCAGGGTGAGGACTGTCACTGTTTGTTTTGTTTAAATTCTGTCATAAATGAAAGTGTGGTCTGAATTTCTGAAGTCGGGCTTTGTAGCAGGAAGTCTGACTTTGTTAGCAGTTTCATTGGCAAACATCTCCTGATACAGTTGAACTTGGTAAATGGAAATACAAATAAGGGCTAATTCGTGTGGTGACAGCCACCCCAGCCGCAGATATGCCAAGAGGACTTCGTGTCTGTGGGGTATAAGGTCATTTAAGGGCCAATTTGTGCGGTGACAGCCTCCCCAGCCGCAGATATGCCAAAAGGACTGTGCGTTTGTGGGGTGTAAGGTCATTCTCATGACTGTATGAATAGCTGATAGCTGGGGTTTTCCTTAAAGAAACTGAATGACTGTGCCTTCCCGCGTGAGGGTTTTTCTCCAGTAGCCACTTCCACTTTGACGCTTTCACCGGAGAATCTCAGCCCAGGGGATGAAGCTTTCGTCCTTGCCCAGCGTGGACACTTGTCTTTTACCACAGAGTCAGGCATGGAAGGAAGTTTAGTTTGGGTAGCATGTAAGCACCTTTCCCTGTGGCCTGTGGCATTCCGCACCGTTTATGTGTGAACTGGCCGCACCCGCGCCTCCCAGACGGGGCTGCCAGGGAGGAGGGCCCGGGAGACCCCGTCCAGACCCCAGCACGCATGCCACAGAGGTCTGCTGTCAGACATGTGGTGGGCTCCATGTCACAGGTGAGGGGTCAGGGTCTAGACAGAAGCAGGGTGTCTCTTCCTGCTCCCTGGTGTGCCCACCTCCCCGCACGATGTTTCTGTTCAAGCTGCTGAGGGGGTGGGGCTTTTTCCTCCTGACTGTATTTTGCAGCAAGGAAGAGCTGCTGTCCTTTTTCTTACTGAGGCTCCCGGTTATGTGTCTGATGTCACTGACGCCATGCCTGCTTTCTTGCCCGTGTGCAACTTCCCAATCCCACCACACGTGCTCGCTTCCCAAGGGTGAGGTGGGCATTGTGCCTACGGGCGGCCCACCCTCAGGGAAGAATCACGGGAAGGGGCGCAGGATCGTGGTTCAGTGGGTCACCTGTTCTCCAGGTCGCCCGCTGGGGTCTCTTTCGAGTGCACCTTCCTTTCTCTCCTAAAGCTTTTTAATAAACATCCACTCCTGCCTAGAAAAAAAAAAAAAGTTTTAAAAACAGGTGAATGGAAGGTGGGCATTGTTTGAAACACCCCTTTGGTTTTACTGAAGAAGCAAGACCGTTCCCTGGTGGTGACAGTGACCTGGTGTTGAGCTCCAGCGTGGCCGGAGCTGTGAGCTTCACAGTCGTGGGTGAGCGGAAGAACTCGATTGTGGCTGCAGACGCCGACTTTTCCCTTCTTCTCCCCCTCCTCTTCTTATTGTAAGACACACAGATCAACAGCGGCCCACAGCTTTAGTGGGACCGCGCTGTGGAGAAGGGAACTTCCGCTCGTGCTGGGCCCAGCTCCTCGCTTTTCTCTAGGGCCGTGTGCTGTGCGTGCAGCTCTGAATAACGCGGTTGACTTTGCTTGTGGGTGGACTTTGGATGGAGTTTGTGTTTTGCCATTTTTTGTGTGTGTTTTTCTTTTCTGACTGGTTGCACTTGGCACCGGGCTGTTGCCTGTAGCTCTGGATGGTCAACGTGAGTGGTGCACGTGCTCCAAAGCCAGGTCTGTGGCCACGGGACACGCTGCCCAGTCCCGGTGGGGAGAGGGCTCTGCTGTGATGACGTCTGTGGGCAAGACCTTCTGCATTTCACACACTGCCAAGGCACTGCAGCTTCTTCCTGGCTCGGCCGCCTTGGCCACTGCCTCTTGAACCAGAGAACAGGGTGAGGGCGACCCCTGCGAGCCAAGACTCAGGAGCGAACCTCGCTTTCTGGAGGCCAAGCAGGGCTTTGTGCTGTGCCCCCAACGTGCAGCTCCTTTCTTGTGATTGCCTGGGGCAGCTGACGTCTGCCCGGGTACCGATGCCGGGAGTTCAGGTGGCCATGGCTGTGCTGAGTGGCCCTTCAGCAGGTGTGCCGTGGACAGGGCCTGGTGCTGGGACTCTCCGGTGGACACGGGACGGTCCACCCCTCAAGGAACCCAGGCTGCCCCATGAAGGCTGATCCCGATGAGAATCAGACAGGAGGCTGAAGGTCAGGAGGCTGAAGGTGGCGAGCTCTAGAGGTTGTCCAGGAACAGCCGCGGGAGGGGCAGGAGCAGGAAGGAAGGGGCTCTGTGTAAGGAGCCGCTCACTGTGTCCTGTTCAGAGGCTCAGTCGGCAGATGCTCGTGTTCCACAGAGCCAGCCCCTGGTCCGATGCTGCATGCAACTGCTTCGAGAGTAGCTGGGCCCCTTCCAGGACTCCCAGCAGCTGACTTCTGGCGGTAAGTTTCGGATGGAGTCCACCCCAGTACCCGGGCTCAGCAGCACCCCAGCTTCTGGGGCCTTTTGTTCTGTGCTCCTCTGGCTTTTTTTTTTTTTTTTTTTTTTTTTTTTTTTGAGACGGAGTCTCGCTCTGTCGCCCAGGCTGGAGTGCAGTGGTGCGATCTCGGCTCACTGCAAGCTCCGCCTCCCGGGTTCACGCCATTCTCCTGCCTCAGCCTCCCGAGTAGCTGGGACTACAGGCGCCCACAACCGCGCCCGGCTAATTTTTTGTATTTTTAGTAGAGACGGGGTTTCACCGTGGTCTCGATCTCCTGACCTTGTGATCCGCCCGCCTCGGCCTCCCAAAGTGCTGGGATTACAGGCGTGAGCCACCACGCCCGGCCTCCTCTGGCTTTTTAACCCTTGTTCCCAGGCTCCGTCCTCCCCCCACTGGACAATGGCAGACCTCAGACAGACCGACTGCGGCAGCTGACGTTTCCCAGGAACACATCCTGGGCGTGTGCGGGAGCGGAGTCTGCTGAAGTGTGCGCGCGTACACGCCTGCTCTCGTGGTGCACGTGTCACCTCAGGGGCCGCCAGACACATGACACTGCCGGGCCCATGTGCCTGAAACGGGCGGTGTCCTTCCGAGAGGACCGTGAGCCTCCCTGACGGGCCATGCCTGGGGTGGAAGGGCCTTTGCAGACCCCACCTAGGCCAGGAGCAGGGACTGCCTGGCCCATCCCCCGCGCACTAGGCTCTGTGCCTGCATCTGGGGCCTCCCCTATCTCTGCCCCTCAGCCATTCCCGGGGTACTTGCTGATGGATCGTAGGCACAGCTGTCCTTTCGGGGTGTTGTCTGTGCCTGTGGGCGAGATGGATAAAGTGCTCAGAAAGGGGTTTTTACCATAAGAACCCACAGTGGAGTCCGGGAGCCCGGGAGCCCGGGAGGCAGAGGGGACAGTGAAGGGCTCTGGCCGGGGACGTTTCACAGACAGCCCCTCCCCCAGCCCCCACTTTGTTTCCGGTAGAGCTGGGTCAGCCGACTCCCTACCTGCCAGAGAGCCAGGAAGGCAGCCAGGAGCGAAGGTCTCCAGCCACGGCTTCTGGAGGGTGCACGGCCCAGGCTCCCCAGCTGACGCCTCTTAGCGAGGTGGAGGCTTTTCCTCCCCAGGCTCAGACAGAAGCTCTGGCCACAGAGATGGGCCGGGTGCCTCCGAACTCAGACCTGTCCCTGGTCTGTGCAGCCTGCGTGTGGCACCCACAGCTGTGGCTTTGCCTGCCTCTGGTGTCCACTCTGTCCCAGAGAATTGGTCACCAGCAAGAAGAGCAACAGCGGCCCGAACAGCGGCACCCAGCCTCTGTCGGCTCCAGTGGGCTGGCAGCAGCCTAAGGAGGCCTGAGAAGAGGCCCCGTGCCAGCACACGACACATGGTGCTCCACTGGGGGCTCATACGGGGCCGGGTGCCGTGGTGGCCAGCTGGATGGGGGAACACACCTTGAAAAAGGCATGTGGCATGTACAGCATTTCCACTCAGCACCCTCCACCTGGCAACCTTCATTTAACCCAGAACATAGGCTCTCCCTCCCATTTGGCCTGCGGTGCACAGAACTGGGATGAGGGCTCAGATGTTCCTCTTAGATGAGAAATGTATTATCCAGTTGTCCATCCTCAGGTTCCATAGCTCGGATCGGAACTCCGAACCCACCCTCAGGTGCGTCTGCCGCACAGCGTCACTGGGGGTGTGCCGTGGCCGAGTTGCCGCTGTCAGGTGCCTCTGCCGCACCGTGGCCTGAATGATGTACCCTTGTTTTCTGGAGTTCTGAGCAAATCGCCCAGTGAAAAGTGTCTGCACATAGCACACAGCAGATGAGACAACTGCTTGTGTCCTCACATGGCCATATCTGTGCGCAGGTCAGGCGGCAACACCCGGGCAGCCTGACCTGGCCCTGGCAACGGAGCTCTGCGGGAGGCGGAGCTGGCATCTCCACCTTATGAGGCAGTCCAGAGTGACTCAGTCAATTCAGCTTTAATTTTGACTAACGTTCTTTTCCTTCATTTTTAATTTAAAAGCACATCCAAAGACACCCCAGATGATGAGTTTCCCACTGTGGAGAAGAAAATAAAGCTTGAGTTACCAGGCAGTGAGTGAGAAGAGAAAACTTTAATTAGAAGCTTTTCAATAAATGTTGGAGGATGGCATCTAGGATTCCAGATGGCAGAAACCCTTCTGCTCCTAGGAAATGTTTTGCGGCTGCTAACGAAGTGTGTGTGGAGGGCTGGGCTGGCGTCCCCGTGGCCCACCAGCATGGGGCGGCCGTTAGCCAGCACTGCCCAACGGTGGCCTGTGCTTCAGAGGGACAGAATTGGTCTGCAGAGGACAGCAAGCCTCCAAGAAGGGAAGGCTGGCTGCAGGAACACAACCTCGCGCTTGAGTGGTTACTGTGGTCTCAACGGCAGCTTTACTGAGATGTAATTTACGTAGCAGAAATCCACCATTTTGAAGTGTGTACTAGTCACTGACTTGTGCAGCCATCACCACAATCTAATTCTAGAACGTTTTCTTCACCCCCAAAGAAACCCCATGCGCGTCAGCAGTGGCTCCCCAGCCCCAACTTGTCCCAGTCCCGCAGCTACTTCCCAGCCTTCTGTCCTGTGGACCTGTCTGCCCTGCACGTTTCACGTCGGCGGATGCACGCAGTGGACATTGTGCTCGTGTCTGCTTTATCTCACTGAGCATGGCGTTTCCACTCATGTCTGCTCCTTGTGTGTGCTTTATCTCACAGAGCGTAGTGTCTCTACTTGTGTCTGCTCTATCTCACTGAGCGTGGCTTCTCCCCTCGTGTCTACTTTATCTCCCTGACCGTGACTTTATCTCCCTGAGTGTGGCGTTTCCAGGTCCACCGTGCTGTAGCCTGGTCTGCGCTTTGTTCCTTTTCATGGCAGAGTAATATTCTGCTGTTGGATCGACTGATTTTGTTTCTCCATCTATCAGCTCATGGACATCTGGGCTGTTTCCACCTGTTGATTCTCGTGGACGGTGCTGCTGTGGACATTCACGAACAAATGCTTGCTTGGATGCATGTTTCCAGTTCTTTAAGGCTGATCCATAGGCGTGGAGTGGGTAACGTTTGTCGTGTGCGTTTGCTGTGCACCCACCCCACCTGTTGTGTGCATCCTGCCCCCATGGAGACTCTTGGGGGTGACTCGCGCAGTCCTATCTCTTCCCTCCACACACTCCAATGTGGGCTTCCTAAGAAGCATGGTTGCCAGTCTCGGGAAATTGGTCATTGAGGCAGCACTTTTATCTCCCAGGGTATTCCACTCTTGTCGACTGACCCTGTAAAATCCTTCACGACACATTTTTCCTTCTGGTAGGGCAGCCTGTCTAGGATCCATATTGCGTTGAACTGTTACATCTCCTTCCCTCTTTCTGAGTTTGGGACGGTTGCTTTGCCTTTGTCTTTTATCACATGGGCATTTTTGATGTATGCTGGTTCCCCATCCTCATTTCCTGTTTATCTCACATTCCCTCCCAATTAGACTCAGGCTGTGCGTTCCTAGATTACAGCACGAGATGCACCCTTCTCAGGGTGTTGCATCTGGACCGGCCTCCTTGTTGGCGCTGCCCATGTGATCACCCAGCGAGGGGCTGTCCCGTCTGTGCTATGTAGTGACTTTTCCCCAAGCACTAATGAGCCGTCCATGGGGGACAGGTAGGCTCTGCAGTCCCCTGCACCTCACCGTCCCCCGAGATTTGCCCTCCATTTGTGGCTCTTACCTGCCCCCGTCTCCCTCTCTAAGCCACAGAGTGATGCTTTTCCAACCACTTTACCAGCCAGCGCTTTATTAGAAGTGAGACTCTTTCCATTCATGGATTCATTCGTTTTATTTAAATTATATTAGGTCTGTTTATTGTTGGAGTGGACTTGCGGACTCCTGTTTTTCATGGCCTATCACAGTTGTCTCTTCTTATTCATCATACTGCTCACGCTGTCCCAGCTTTGGTGAGGACATCCTGTGTCCTTTGGGTGTCACCTGACGTGCTCTTGGATCCTTTCTTGCCTCCGTCAGAATCACCTGTCTTAGGCTCATCTTGTCTCTCCCTGCCCTGGCCCAAATCAGCCATTTCTCCTGGAGCCCTGGGCCCTTCTGGAGCGTGGCAGTGTTTGGGGCCAGGCCTGGTGCAGGAGGGCTGCAGAGATGGAGCTTGGAACATGTGAGCGTGTGTCTGTGTGTGTTCAGACACATGTACACACTGTAGACACGTACTCACAAGCACGCTCAGGATGTGCACACACAGACGTGTGCGTGTACTTGCATAGTCTGTGTGCTTCTTCTTACTTTAAATGTCTAGGTTAAGCCTTGTCCTCAGCCCTGGCCTGTTCCCATGGACTCCTCTCGCCTGCTCTGTCTCCCGCCTCTGCCGGGAGAGCCCCAGCTTCAGGAGCCTCCTCACATTGCCTCATTGCCCAGTTTGCGGGGCGTCTAGGATGGCTTAGGAACGGCTTCCCACCCCGCCACAGAAACACCCTCTGAAGAAGGTTTCTTTGTCGTTCTCTCCCCCGCTCCGCCCCCCCAAGACTTCAGGTAATGGGCGCAGGAGCATTAGTGAGCCCACCGCTGCCGCTTCTCACTCAGTGGGAGGTGCGGGGCCTGGGAAGGGCGGGTAGGCCATGTCACTCTCGTGAGGTCAAGAGTCAATTGTTAGGCACAGAGAATGATGAGGTCATGTTCAATGCTAATGCGGGGGTTTTTCCTATGCTTGCAGCTACGTACTTTTGAGCTCTTTATGGAGTTTAAAAAGCACTTATGTACAAGAGAGTTGGGTTACCAGGAAACAATAGAGCAGTTAAGACGCCTTGATTTTATCTCACCATTCGCCTGCCAAAAATAATTACATTTGCCCTGGCTCCCAGGCAAGCGCTGGAGAAGGGCGTGTGTGGCTGGGCCAGAGGCACCCACTGAGTCCCTGCCCGGCCTGTGGGTCTCTGTCCTACAGCTCTCAGCTCTGGGTTATCAAGGTTAGGGACTGCAGGGCCCAGGGTCCAAGGCTGGCTCTACTGTGTGGGGACCTCAGTGTTGGACCTGCCCTTACCACAGCCCCGTGGCTTGGCTGCTGGGTGCCTGTCACGCCTGTGACTGTCCCCAGAGCAGTGCCGCCGCCAGCTTCACAGGTTGAGAGTCTGCTTCTGGCAGCTAGATGACAGCGTGTCAGCTCTGTCCACCCAGAGCCTTGGACAAGTCCCCGGAAGAGACCTGGTGGAGAGGAGTGGCGTAGCAGGGCGGCCTGACACTTCCACGCACTCACAGTGGTGTCTGGTGAGGGCAGGAAGGAGCAGGGCCCCTGCTGTGTCTGCGGCAGGGAGGGAAGGATGCCACAGAGTCAGCACTGTCCCCTGTGGTGGGTTGACGTGGAGGAAAGAGTTGAGCCCCGTCCCTAATATATGCCTGGGGCTCTGTTCAGATGCAGTTCCCTCCCAGATTGCCTTAGGGGAGCCCTCCCAGCTGCCATCCCTGCACTTCCTGCACAGCGGGCTTTAGAGGAGGATGGTCTGGTGACCTTGGGTGACCCCTCAATGCCCATGGCCCCCAGCTCTGTATGATTTCTTCATGGCATGGTTTTGCCAGTTAGACGCCAGGGGTTGCCGAGTGCTACAGAGGGGGCAGGACCGTGGGCTTCGAGCCAGGGGAGCGTGGCTGAATTCCCGGCTGTGTCACCCACCATTTAAGGCTTTGAGCAGTGACTGACCCTTCTAGCGCCTCCTTGGCGTGGCAGGGACAGTGCCCATCCTGCGGGGCTGCTGTGAGGGGCAGGGACCAGAGCACGTTCCGTGTGGATCTCCCCACATCAGCTCGTCAGAGCTGGAGGTCAGAAATGCCGGGTCTCTAGTGTGCGTATTTTAAAGCGTCTGCCCTTGGCCCTGTTGAAGCTGTGTGAACAGGACTGTTTTGTGTGGGGAATGCCTGATATGGGGAGTCCACCCCACCTGCTTTCTGGGACTTGGATGGTTTTTCCCCATCAGCAACACTGAAGTCAAAAGGGGCTTTGTTGAAGCATGCGTCTTGTAAAGACAGCGCCCGGGTGTGGGGGGGTTTTGGGGGCTGCTGCCTGGCTGTCCTGAGCATTGAGTGGGGGCATCCCTGGGGAGGAGGGCAAGCCCCGTCCCTGGGGCCTGGAAGGAGCTCCCGAGCACGGCTGTCAGTGTGACGGCTGTAGGCGCTCCTGAGCACGGCTGTCAGTGTGATGGCTGTGTCCTTTTAGCTGGGGTGACTTGCAGGCTCTGGAGGGGCGGGGGGGGGTGCGCCAGGCCTGAGTCGTGGCCGAAGCCACGCACAGTGTTCTGTAGGACTGTGCCACGTGTGAGCCTGGCTTCTGGGTTGGCCACCCCACAGCAATCTCCACTTCCATGAGACCTGCTGGTGCGTGGGAGCTGCCTTGTTCCCAGGCTTCCCGGCGGGGCATTTATGGGGAAAGCAACCCTAATGGAAGTGGGCACAGAGGCTGCTCCTATAGGCCACGGTCTGGGCCAAGCACTGTTCTCCTGAGGAGCCCGGCACCATGGTGCTGGGGTTATGGAGAATACAGGCCCCACCTACCTGAGAGACCCAGGCTGCGCACAGCCACCGACACAGCCTCGTGTCCCACAGACGGGAGGGGAGGGAGTTTCCTGGGTTCACTGTGGCTGCGTTCAGTCTTTGTTGTGCCACATCCGTTTACCACCTGCTCTTTTGCAGATGTTTTCTTTAATTGGCCTTTTCCTTTCATATGTTTGCAAATCAAACTTTATGTTACCACAAATAAAAAACAGTATCACAGCTTTAAACAGAACAGAATCGCAAACACAAGAAAAGTGAAGGGGTAGTGCAGGCAGCTCGTTCCCTTCGCCCATGCATCCCGGCTCCCTGCATGGGTTTCTGTGAAGAGAGGGCCGCAGGCACTGGTGCAGGTGCACCTTGGTAACATCAGGGACAGCTCCTGCCAGGTGGGCGAGGTGGGAAGGAGGGGAGCAACGCCAGCATCCGGCCCCGGCGGTGGAAGGAGCAGGAACCTTCCCGCCTGGGTGCTGCAGAGTGCTTGGGCCTCGCACGTGGCCAAGAGCCTGCTAGAAAGGCAGCTTAGTAGGTTGCACAGGCTACTGGACAAGGCTGAGCCCTGCCTCTTACATTCACGGGAAGCTCGTCATGGCGCCCAAGCATGACACGGAAGTACCCCCACAGCATTTTGGACAGCCTGGAAATGCCAGGGTAGGTCCGGCTGGCCGGACTCAGAGGCTGGCCCTGTGAGACTTTTCGGGGTGGCAGGGGAGGGCTGTGTTTTCTGTGAGCGGGGAGGGATTCTCCTGAGAGCCTCATGCCCACCCCACATCTCACCCCACTTGGTAGACCCCCAAGACAGAGCCTCTGGAAGGATCTGCACATGACTGTTTTATTGACAAAGGCTGAACATCGCCAGCCTCGTCAGCTTTTCTTACATTTTATGGGAAGGTTTTTATATCATCACCGCAGTTGTCCCCAGCTGTTATTTCTGTAGAAGCAAATTCGTCAGCCACACGTGCTGGAGTATTTCATTGTCCTGGCACCCAACTAGCCCACATGGCAGCTCGCACAGTCCCAGTCCACGAGTGCAATTGCCATGACGATGTCAACAAGCAGTGACTGAACCGCCTCAGAGCAGGCGGCAGACGCACGGCAGAGGGCCCTTCCCGCTGCCACAGGCCGGGCGCTCCGCGGAGGGCCCTTCCTGCTGCCCCGGCCGGGCGTTCCGCGGAGGGCCCTTCCTGCTGCCCCGGCCGGGCGTTCCGCGGAGGGCCCTTCCTGCTGCCCCGGCCGGGCGTTCCGCGGAGGGCCCTTCCTGCTGCCCCGGCCGGGCGTTCCGCGGAGGGCCCTTCCTGCTGCCCCGGCCGGGCGCTCCGCGGAGGGCCCTTCCTGCTGCTCTGGGCCGAGGACCTCGCAGGCCTGGCGAGGCTGCACAGCGCCATTGCTGCCGTCCTGGAAGATGGAGGGTGCTCAGGCATGCACCAGAGCGTGTGTTTTCCTTTTCCTCTTTAACTCGGCAGTGCGCCAGCTAGCTCACACCTCGTGCGTTCCAGACCATGGGTGCAGAGGACACACCGCAGCATCCAGCTGAGACCCACTAGCGTCTTGGGTCTCCAGCATTAGTTCCCCCACAGTGGCAGACTTGCTTTAGGGTATGTGTAACTGAGTTGCGTCACCGCAGTGGCCTCTCCGTGTGACGTTCGTGGTCGCGGGTGTCGGAAGCGTTTCCCATGGCGCCAGGCAGGGTGTATGGGGAGGACCACAGCGACAGGCTGGTCAGAGCTGACCTTTGGACCCTGCGGGGCGAGTGTTTTGGGATTGTAGCAATTCTGTGTATGGAGTGAGGAGTGCAGGGTCAAGGAGGACCAGTCGTGAGGTTTCCTTAGCAGCCCCAGGGTGACCAGGCAAGTGTGACTCTCGCGAGGCCCCGAGGAGCCGGAGCCACGTCTGACAGCGGTCTAGAGACATGACATGGCCGTGCCTTGTGTCCACCCAGGTGCGTGCAGCTCCCGAGTCACACGCCAGCGGGGCCTGTGCGGCCGAGGCCGTCTACACGGCACTGCTGAACCTCACGTCCGACTGCTCGGTGCTGTCTGGAATGACAGCCTTCAGGGCGGCGTGGCAGAAGCGGTTCAGGGCCGGCAGGTTTGTTTTCTGCTCAATGTACAGCCTCAGCTTTTCCCTGAAGGTCTCCCCGAGAAAGCTGTAGATGAGGGGGTTGAGGCAGCTGTTGGAGAAGGCCGCGAGGTTGACAATGTGGCCGGTGAGCGGGTGGGCGTGGCGGAAAGACTGCTTGCAGGGAGCAGCCCCGGGCTGTGTCCGCTGCAGGAGGTGCACGCTGATGAAGACGTTCTCCGGCAGCCAGCAGACGAAGAAGACCAGCACCACCGCGAGGATCATGCGGAGTGCCTTCTGCCGCCGGGGCCGCAGACCGCGGTGCCGGTGTGCCCTGACCAGCACCCGGACAATGAGGGAGTAGCACAGGCCGATGATGGCGAAGGGCACAATGAAGCCCAGCGTGACCTCCAGCCACTGCACCTCCCGGACGTCTGCGAAGCAGAAGCAGGCCTCGTCGGTGTGCTGCAGGTGCACGGCGGTGAAGGGCACCAGCGTGGCAGACACAGATGCCATCCAGATGAGGCCGCAGCTCAGCCGGGCGTGGTGCTTGGTGCGGAACAGGCTGCAGCGCATGGCCCTGGCCAGGGCGATGTAGCGGTCGAAGCTCATCCAGGTGAGGAAGAAGACACTGCTATACATGTTGACCTGCAGGAACAGCGACATGAAGGTGCACAGCACGGCGATGTCGTAGTACTGCTCATGCAGGTTGAACACCTCAATGAGGGAGTCGGCCACCAGGATGAGGTCCGCCACCGCCAGGTTGATGAAGTACAGGTCGGGGATGGTCATCTTCTCCCGGAAGCTGATGTTCACCACCAGGATCAGGATGTTGCCCACAAAGCCGATGGGGAAGAGGAAGATGGTGTAGAGGCACGAGAGGAACAGGCCGATCACGTACTGCTGGTGCTCTGAGAGCTCGCCCGTCCCGTTTGCCAGGGAAGCGCCCAGGAGCGGGTGGGACAGGTTGAGCTCGGGGGAGGTGGTGTTGGGGGCTGCAGGCTGCATGGTGCCCGGGTACATCTCCAGGCCCATGCCCCGGGCTTGGGAAGTCACTTCCATGTCTCTGCACCGTGCAGCTTTCAAGATTTGCCAAAAGGCTCCCAGAGCTCTGTTTTAAACAGCGAATCCATCTTTAGAAAGAAGCGTGATTCTCCCTGAAGTGAGCCCAGCATTTGTTAGACAGGAAACTCCCGAGGAGCACCTGTGGTGGTTTGGGTTGGGTTTGTGAACTGCAGAGAGTGGGAGGAACAGATGCTCCGCACGCTGGCATGGCACGTCTGTGGAGGCCAGGGTCCTCCGCTTGCTCGTCCGGCGGGCGTCCCTGCAGGTGTCAGCTGCCGTGCACTGTCCTGCGTGGAGACGCTCACTCTCTGGGTACCTGGAGAAGCAACAGGACAGGATGAAGCTTCATCAAGTGGCCCCAGCTTTGGGATAAGGCCCGCCGCCCCTGACTGGGTGTCTGTAGAGTCTGGGTGTGTCACTGGGGAGGCCAGAACCTCAGCTTTATGGGCTCAGGAGGTAGCTGTGGTTGAGCTGAGGTGGAAGAGTCACCTGTGGGGAGTACACGGCCTTCTTTCCTGCAGGCCCCACGGCCACTCGGCTGCAGCTGGAGGTTGGACGTGGAGAACCCCCACAGGCAGGGTGTTCTCTCCCTTTATAGCCACAGAGCAGGCCTAGGAAGCAGCAGGGGTGTGGGCTTGGCCACCCCAGAAAATGGCGTTTGTGAGGAGACGGGAAAATGCATTTCAGCCGCTGATGGAGAAGTAAAACAGGAAGGGAGAGCCCAGTGTCTCTGAAAGACAGGGGGTCCGGAGAACTGGACATTGGAGCAGAATCATCTCTTACAATAAAATAGATCACAGACGTTCAGGGGTTTCCTCATGCTAGTTCTATGTTTAGGTACCAAAAATGAAACTTATTTTTGTAATATAGAGTGAAAGAGGTCATTGTTTTGGGAAATAATATTTTAAGTTTTTATTCCATGTTTTAGTAAATTATTGTAAAACCTAATATATGTTTGCAATGCTGTTTATAACCTAGGAAGAAACTAAGGAGAGAGTCCCTCCTGAGCTTGGCTTCTGCAGGGAGGGAGGAGTGGGCCGTCTGTCCATGGCGGTGCTTTCGCCCTGCTGCGAGTGGGGAGGGTCCTGTCACCCGCCCCGTGTCACCCCGGCCCTGTCACCAGTGGGGAGGGTCCCGTAACCCACCCCGTGTCACCCTGGCCCTGCCGTGAGTGGGGAGGGTCCTGTCACCTGCCCCGTGTCACTCTGGCCCTGCTGCCAGTGGGGAGGGTCCCGTCACCTGCCCCGTGTCACTGTGCTCCCGAAAGTTCTCTCTGCAGCAGGCCACGGTCTTAGCCTGCAGACACTGGCGGTCTCTGGGGACCTGGGGGCTGTCACAGCTAGGGGGGTGCTGGTGGGGCCAGGGCTGCCGCCCAGCTCCCTACAGTGCCTAGGACAGGTGCCCAAGCCCAGCAGAGAATTACCCAGCCCAGATGGCGCTGGTGCCCTGGAGTAAACTAACACTTCAGAATGGGTTTGAGTTGTTTTTCCTTTGGGAGTCTTCATTTCACCCTTTGAAATCATTAGGAGTTATTGTTTTGAATGTGTTGTGTTTTTTTTTTTTGTCACCCAGGCTGGAGTGCAGTGGCACAATCTCAGCTCACTGCAACCGTTGCCTCCGGGGTTAGAGTGATTCTCCTTCCTCAGCCTCCCGAGTATCTGGGATTACAGGTGTGCACCACCACACCTGGCTAATGTTTTATATTTTTACTAGAGATGGGGTTTCACCATGTTGGCCAGGCCTGTCTCAAACTTCTGACCTTTAGTGATCCGCCCACCTTGGCCTCCTATGGTACTGAGATTACAGGTGTGAGCCACCGTGCCCGGCCGGGGCTTGTTGTTTTGAAGTGCTACAAAACCAGACTAGTGATTTATTGACCTATCGCTTGAAAATACTTCTTTTTAAAAAAAAAAAAAAAAAAAGGCTGGCCTGTAATCCCCGCACTTTGGGAAGATGAGGTGGGAGGATTGCTCAAGTCCAGGAGTTCGAGACCAGCCTGGGCAACTTGGCGAAACCCTGTCTCTACTAAAAAAGTACAAAAAAAGTAGCTGGGCATAGTGGTGTGCGCCTGTAGTCCCAGCTACTCGGGAGGCTGAGGTGGGAGGATCGCCTGAGCCCGGCAGGTAGAGGCTGCAGTGAGCCGAGATCACACCACTGCACTCTAGCCTGAGCAACTGGAGTGAGACCCCATCTCAAAAAAAGGCGGGTAGGGGAAGACAAGATGAATCACTGCCTCAGTGTCACTTATTCTAAAAGTACTCAATCACCTTCACTTAGCTGGGGCTGATGAATTTGATTTTAGTATT
The DNA here is from genome assembly GCF_037993035.2 of Macaca fascicularis. Lineage (NCBI taxonomy): Eukaryota > Metazoa > Chordata > Mammalia > Primates > Cercopithecidae > Macaca > Macaca fascicularis. The sequence goes on along the minus strand of NC_088377.1, from coordinate 34,537,291 downwards.
TTGCACTCTTGATTCCTCTTTAGCAGATAATACCATCGAGCAGCGTAAACGCCTCTGCTCTCAGGCTCTCTAGGGAAAGTTGAAAGACTTCGCATTCAGCCTCTATATTTAATTTCTTTAAAACGGCACAGAGGACTTCTTTTGCTCTTTAAATGTAGAAATTCTGGAAGGTATTAGACTGCAGCGTGGCAGGAAGCTTAAAGGTGGACAGAACCCTTAACTTATGTTTGTTTTCTTTACTTATTTTGTTAAATGAACTCCGAGGGAAAAATAGTTTAAAACCAAGTCATTCATTTCTTTCCCACGTAAATCGAGTCGTTTAATCCTTGGCAGACACCAAGAAGATACGGGACCTGGTGTCTGATGTGTCCTAGTGTCGATGTGGTCCTGGGCGAGAGGAACCGAGTGTGCCGTTCACCACTGGCCCCGTGTCCTCCCTGGAGGTGTCCGTGGAGTTATAAACAGCGTGATACCTCATTTCAGATTTCCTCTGCTTGTCATAGAGAAATAAAGCCACACTTTAGTCAGCTGTTAAGTCTGCATCTGTCAAAAGGCGTGTGGCCCTCCCAGGACTTCAGGGTTGGTGAGAGTGACCGGGGCGCCGCAGGGCAGGGCAGAGCGGGCACCCTCATTTTCTTTCTTTTTTTTTTTTTTTTTTTGAGACGGAGTCTTGCTGTGTCACCCAGGCTGGAGTGCAATGGCCAGATCTTGGCTCACTGCAAGCTCCGCCTCCCGGGTTCACGCCATTCTCCTGCCTCAGCCTCCCGAGTAGCTGGGACTACAGGCACCCGCCACCTCGCCCGGCTAGTTTTTTTTTTGTATTTTTTATTAGAGACGGGGTTTCACCGTGTTAGCCAGGATGGTCTCGATCTCCTGACCTCGTGATCCACCCGTCTCGGCCTCCCAAAGTGCTGGGATTACAGGCGTGAGCCACCGCGCCCGGCCACCCTCATTTTCTTGAAGTGAGACACGTTCTTGCTGGGACAGAACATGACGGAATACTGGGTCCTACTTTCAGCATGTGTTAGAAAGGCCATCCAGGCAAAGCCCCTGCTGCGGTCATGCTGAGACCACCGGAGCTCCGTGGGAGAAGGGTCTGTAAAGCCCCCTGCTGTTGTGGTCACGCTGAGACCACCAGAGCTCCGTGGGAGAGGGGTCTGTAAAGCCCCCTGCTGTTGTGGTCACGCTGAGACCACCGGAGCTCCGTGGGAGAGGGGTCTGTAAAGCCCCCTGCTGTTGTGGTCACGCTGAGACCACCGGAGCTCCGTGGGAGAGGGGTCTGTGCCTTGAGTTTGGGAAGCTGGGTGCTGCTCTCACCAGGGGGTGAGGTGTCTGCATGTCTGCGTCCAGCTGTTCCCATAACAGGACAGCAGCCTGGGTGGCACCACCCCCACGCGCCCCTAGTGAGTGGTATGGCACCGCCAGGCCGAGGCTGAGTCCTACCTGGGTTGCAGCCCCTTCTGTGGTCCTGGAAGCCTCCCTGGTCAGGCCCATCAGGCTGGAGGTGCACTTGGAACCCAGCTGCAGGAGGTGTACCTCTGCTGGACCTGCCGAATGCCTGAGCAGGGCTGGAGAGAGGAAGAGACCCGCCCTGGGAGCCTGCGAGGGAAGGTTCCCGGCTGGCCCGCGGGTGCGTCCTCCATCTGAGCCTGCCGGCGGGTGTGTCCTCCGTCTGAGCCAGTGAGTCTGCCCCTTGGCACAGGGCTTTATAGGCCCCCTCCGCCTGCTCCTCTCTGACTGGGCTCTGGGCGGCCTCCTCCGAAAGCTAGCGTTAACCATTTTTTTGCTGGCCTTTTTTCTCCCACACTTTGGCAATCAGCTCAGTTCCACTAGACTTATTTTTATGGAAGTTTAACTGCTTTTCTTCACCCACAGATACAAACCTTTCTTTAAGTTTGAAGGCGTCATTCTAGCTATTGTGTATCTTTTAGGTAATAATCTGTCATCCTGGGTTGAAGCAAGCAATATTCTTGTTTTTGCAGCTGACCTGCGTTAAACACTAAATTTCGTAATTGACTTAGTAGCATGTGCATGATACATAAAGAATTTAACTTAGGAATTTCACAGACATTTGCAGAGAGAAATGTAATCCCAAGAAATAGCAGGCATTTCTGACAAGTAACTTAGGAATCTGAGTACTGGTTGAGCATCTGGAAATCTGAAGTCCAGAGTGCCCCACAGTCCAACACTGTTGGAGCGTCGCGACTCAAGTGGAAAATTCCACACCTGACCTCGTGTGGCGGGCTGCAGTCCCAGGCACAGTTCAAAGTTTGTTTTATACATGAAATTATTAAAAGTGTTGTATAAAGTTACTTTCAGGCAGTGTGTGTAAGGTGTGTATGAAACACAAATGAATTTTGTATTTAGCTTTCTCATTCTGTAGCTGCAGGTATTCCAAAATCTGCAGAAATCTGAACTCCGAACTCCTCTGGTCCCAAGCGTTCAGATGAGGGACCCTCAGCCCGTAGTTTTCTCTGAGTGTTGGCGGCGCCTCAGGTCCCGCCTCCCGCGCTCGCTGCAGAGGCGTCGGAACTTACCTGCGGGCCAGGTGTTGGTGGCCTCTTGCCCAGCAGGCCGCCTCCGTTGCCCGTGGTTGCGGATTTCACAGCCTCCACGGCCTCATGCGGGCGGAGAATAAACCTCCCTCCGCGGACTCCGGGGGCCTCCGAACCGCCTCGTGAGGGGCGGCCGCCTCCGAGTGCGCCACCTGCTGGCCATTCGAATTTCAGCCGCCGCTTTGGGAACCCTGGGCTGCCCCGCGAGAGCAGAGCGAGAGCAGAGCCAGGCTCCCCAACCCCGGCATGGGCTGCCCAGGCTGAGGGGGTCCTCAGGCACTGCCAGCCCCAGCTGTCCAGGCTGAGGGGTGAGTCTTTCTCCGAACGGAACTTCAGCGAATCTCACTCCTACTTCTGGGTGTCGTTTTCCCTCTGTAATATTAGTTTCCAAGCGGTGAGATTGGATCCTTTGTCCGCTGAGTATGAGTAATGCGGCTGCTGCAGCCTGAGGCGCGGTTCAGAGGCCTGCGTGGGACCCCCACCCCCACCCCCGCCGGGAGAGCTGGTGCAGGCAGAGGAGTGGGGTGCTGGGCCTCCAGGTGCGCTCGGCCCCTCAGGGCCTGCTGCCCCGCAGGAGAGCTGGAGCAGGTACAGGAGTGGGGTGCGGGGCCTCCAGGTGCGCTCGGCCCCTCGGGGCCTGCCTCCCCGCAGGAGAGCTGGAGCAGGTACAGGAGTGGGGTGCTGGGCCTCCAGGTGCGCTCCGCCCCTCGGGGCCTGTTTCCCCGCAGGAGAGCTGGAGCAGGTGCAGGAGTGGGGTGCTGGGCCTCCAGGTGCGCTCGGCCCCTCGGGGCCTGCTCCCCCGCAGGAGAGCTGGTGCAGGTGCAGGAGTGGGGTGCTGGGCCTCCAGGTGCACTCGGCCCCTTGGGGCCTGCCAGGGAGTCAGCTGCTTGGTGGTGTTTTGTTAGGAGCCTGTTGCAGAGGCGCCTCAAGGCATCTGTGCAATAGCAATTTAAAATCTTACAGATGTGTATTTTAGAAAACACACACACACATTTTCTAAACAGAATGCTGTGTTAAATTTCTAATGGAAAAATACTAACGTGGGGTTTTCTTCCAGCAGTAGAAAGTTGACAACTCTAATATGTACCTTTTTATATTTGAATGATAAAGAGCTGATTTGCTCTTAGACATTTTTTTTGATCAGTTGTGAAGTTGAGATGATTTCAGCATTAAAAATGCCTGAGACACCATTTTAAAAGATGTGAGTCATGAGAAAGTACAGAAAAAAATAAATAAAATAAAAATCCAAACCTTGAAATAGCCGAGACATGTCACTTAAAAATAGCTATGCCCTGCTAGTGCAAACCCATGGCTTCTGGTCTCTCTGCCTGTCCCAGCAGCTGAGGAAGAGCTCAGCTCCCAAGCTCTCCACTCACGTGCCCTGGGTAGGGAGCCTGCCCTGGACGGGTGAGTGGCTGATACACCTAGATTTCCTGCTTGCAACATAGAATTAGCCGGATCGGGGCTCTGGGTCTCGGAACCCAGCCTTCTCCTGTAAGCACTGGGTGGGTGAGTAACTTGTCAGCTACCGCACAACTGCGGGTGTGAGGGACAGGGCCCAGCTGCAGGAACTTCAGTCCCCAAGACCTACTTAATACTTGCATGGGTGACGGGATGGGAGGAATCTCGTGGACTGTTTGTAAGGTGTAAAGACCTTTCACCAATTTTTAAATCTGTTTTTTTTTTTTTTTTTTTGAGACAGGGTTTTGCTCTGTTGCCCAGGCCAGCATGCAGTGGCCTGATCTCAGCTCACTGCAGCCTCCCACCTCCCAGGCTCAAGCCATCCTCCCACCTCGGCCCCTGAGAGGCTGGGACTACAGATGTGAGCTGCTAATTTTTTTTTTTTTTTTTTTTTTTTGTAGAGAGAAGGTCTCACTGTATTGCCAAGGCTGGTCTTGAACTCCTGGGCTCAAGTGATCCTCCCGCCTCAGCTTCCCACAGTGTAGAATGTGACATTGAACGCTTGCATCCTGGGTGCTGGGTGCTGTGCCTGGTGCTCTGCATGCTTGATCTCAGGTCACCCTCCTTCAGAGCCTGTGAGGCACTTCTCCGTGTCTCATGGATGCAGAAACTGACTGCAGGGAGGTAGTGTCACCTCGGCCTCACAGCCAGCCAGGAGCAGATCTGGGAATGGCCGGCTGACTCTGAGCACGTGGTCTCGGCCCATACACCAGAGGCATCCTGGGGCAATAGTAATCTTGTCAGGCACTGATTTCCTTGTTGAATTTTGTGTCGTTATGAGTTTTTAAGAAGTGAACATATTTTCCTGTTCATCCCCAGGATAGAATAAAAGGCAAGAATTTCAAGGGGAATTTCATCTGATCATTGCTTATTGAGTTAAACGCGCACACAGCCAAATATTGGAAAATGCATAGAGAAAAACACACACAAAGTAAGGCAGTGCATCTCCGGCTTCAGGAGCCCTCCTGAGCGAATGCCCATGTGGGAAACCTTGGCCCTCGCCTTTCAGCCTTCAGTCCTCGCGTACAAAGCCCAGTCCTTGTGCTGAGAGGCTCCAGACGCAGGGCCTGCGGTGCCTTCCCGGCACCCCTCACTCTGCCAGCGCTGACTGACTGAGCGACCCCTTCCTGCTCCTTGTCCCATCCCCAGTCCTCTCCTGTGCCCTCCATGGTAGGCAGCAGCACGGGTCCCCCTGACTCTGCAGGAGCAGAGCACTCAGGGAGTTGCATGTTGCCGTCCAAACAACCCTGGTCTTCAGCGTTGCCAGCTCCAGCCCGTGTTCCGCTTCCTCACCCCACATGCAATGGCTGTGTGATACCGGGCAACATCTGTAACCTTCCTGAGCCTCAGCGCCCATCTGTGCAATGGTGGTGCATGGGTCTAACGGTTCTATGAGATACCACACACCCCTTGTCTCTGCTGGGCGGAGTGAGGCTTCCCTTCTCACTGCTGCTCCTTTTCAAGGGGAGCGGTCCACCGGGGGCAAGGGTGGGGCGGCACTGCCGGAGATGAGCCCAGTCCTGGCTCATTCGCTTCTCCCCCATAGGCACAAGGGAGGGAGCAGTCGGTTGGAGGTGCTCACAGTATCACACGCCGTATCCACCTTACAGGGGAGACATCAAGGTGTGTGTGGAAGGAATTTTAGAGCTAATACAGGCTGGAAGACAGCCTGAGGTTCAGAGAAGTACGCCATGTCTCACATGCCAGGCGGATACATTCTCCGATGATCCAGAGTCAGGGGAGGCCAAGAGCCCCTTCCCACGCCCTCAGGAGGGCATCGCTTCCCCTGCCTCCGCAGGACATGCAGGAGCACCCTTGGGCATCTGATCCTCACAGGCCTGGAGCATTAAGTGGACACACACCAGCAGCCCCTTTATAGAAAGAGCCCAGGTCCCAGGGAGGCTGTGTGTGGTGTACACGGGTCTCCCCGCTCCGGTGGCAGGTGGGGTTGGAACTCTGCGTTCTGTGCCATATCCTGACCTTCGGGACATCCTGTGACCTCCCCTCAGACAGACCTGCCATATCTTCCATCTGTTCCATTCCGGCCTGGGGAGGTTAGCTGCTGTCAGGACGTGGTGCAGCCCATGGTGACTTCGTCTCTCTTGTTCCTTCAGAAGCACGCAGGCCATGGCTGCATGCCAGGTCGGAGTCTTTCATTCAGGGTGTGTGCCTGCCAAGCCCGGAAACAGTGCGGTGAGGGGCAGGGCATCCTGGTTTTCTGCTGTGTCGCCTGGCGCTGGTGGACGTGAGCACGTCGGTGCCGCCGTCCTGTCCCTGCTTGGTGTCCGCAGCGGGAGGGCCCAGTTAGGGCAGGTGTGTGCTGACCACAGCATGCTGAGCATGGAAGGGCAGGTGCTCCCGTCGTCTGCAGCTGCGTCCTGGGCAGTGCCAGCCTCCACACGCTCATCTTTTTTTTTTTTTTTGAGATGGATTCTCACTCTGTCACCCAGGCTGGAGTGCAGTGACACGATCTCCACTCACTGTAAGCTCTGCCTCCTGGATTCACGCCATTCTCCTGCCACAGCTTCCCAAGTAGCTGGGACTACAGGTGCCTGCCACCACACCTGGCTAATTTTTTGTATTTTTTTATTAGAGATGGGGTTTCACCGTGTTAGCTAGGATGGTTTCGATCTCCTGACCTCGTGATCTGCCCCCCTCAGCCTCCCAAAGTGCTGGGATTCCAGGCGTGAACCACTGCGCCCAGCCCACTCTCGTCTTCTGTCACTTTCCCTCACAAGATGGAATTCACTGTGCTTAGAGACCATCCCGCCCGTCAGCCGCTTGGCGTGGCTCCAGCACGGAAGGTGCGTGCGGCTGCTGGCCCACAAGATGGTGGTGGTTTTGCAGTTCTCCCAGCAGAGCCTCCTCAGTGGTTGCGGGGAACATTCTGGATGTGTCCTTGGGTTCTCCGGGAGCGTCGCGCCAAGGGCAGCTCACAGAAGAGTGGGCAGGGTGGCGCTGGCCGAGCTCGGCCTGCGGGGACCCTCTGCCCCCAGGAGCACGTGGCGGAATGTTCCAGGAGAGGCCAGCACCAGGGCCTTGTCCCAGCCCCACCTCGGTCACTGCCAGGCAGTTCCTCAAGGAGCCTCGGGGAGGCTCCTCCCACCCCACCCCAGTCTGATTTTATCTGTTTGAACGCAGGACCTCATGAACCCTTTCTTTGGATAAATGCAAATGACGCATCCTCTCTTCAGTAGCACCACACTCCCCCGTGCTTCCTTAGTTTTCTGCGGGTGCTGGATCTTCCCCTTGGTGTGAACATGGAACGTTGCCCGTTCTCTGTGTCCAGATGGTTACAGGATGGGGCAGTGGCAGGAGCTGGACACAGGACCAGGATCATGCAGCACCTGCCCTGCCCCCCAGGGCCACCCCAGGGGCTGTGATATGCTCTGGGATGCCCACCCCGTGAAGCCTGCTCTTCTGGAAGTGGCAGGCGTCTCTGCCCATCAGCTGCCTGGCTGGCTCTGGGTCTTGGGTGAGAGTGTGGTGCGTGGCCCATGCTGGCCCCTCCTCCTGTGAGCCCGTCCTCGCCCCTCATGGCTCCTGTTCAACCCCATTCATTTTGGTTTTGAGTTGGGATGGAGCATCCCCTGCTCTGAGTAACTCAGGCCAGACGGCCCATGAGGAGTACGCTGTAGAGTCCCTTGCACGCAGCGCCCTCGGGTCCCACTGTGATGTGCCTCACAAGCACCTGGCCCCAGCCACCCTCTCTCAGCCCGCGGGGCACTGCGGAGCCACGCGCTGGCCTTGCCGCGAGGGGATGTCCGCCTGCACCCTACGGTGATGAGTGGTTCCCAGGACTCCGCGTGGCATGGAATGAAGAACAATGGCCAGACTGAGAGGAAGTGGTTTGGAATGTTTGTTTAATTAAGGCAAATTGGAAACAAGATCTTTTCGACATGGACCGCAGGTCTGAAAGCCATGTGAGGCTGTCCAGATGTCCCATCCCAGCGGCTGTCAGCTGCAGGCGCTTCGTGTAGGAGTGCGTGCTCCTGTGGGGCAGCGTTTGTGGACGTTGCCGTCAGGTGCTGTCCCCGTTCGCGGGGTCTGCCGTGCTCTCCCATGCGGTCATAGCCAGGCCCAGCCACCCAGTGGGTGGGGGGACAGGCGCACACCTGAGCTTGGCCCCGAGAGCGCAGTCTGGAGCTCAGATGAAGGCTGCTGCCTGCTTTCTCCTTATTACTGGGCTTTTCTCGTGGACGGGAGGGGCCCCTGCGCAGGCAGAAGGAAGCCACGGCTTCGAGAGGCCTCCCGGACCCTCCCCCGAGCTGTATCTTGTCTGGGTCGGGGCTCCCAGGTTCCTCGGTTGACTCTGGCTTCACAGCCTGTCTGCTGCATATGGGATAAGGTCCTGGTACCGGCTACCGACTGACGTAAGCGTGACCTGAGCCCTGGGTCTCAGCTTCCCCGTCCGCATGGCGGGTGCCAGCACGGGCTTTCTGTCTCCGATCTGCGCTGCCCCCTTGCCGCCGCCCCTGCGCTGTGCCAAGCCCTGCTCAAGCCCACTGTGTTTGTACTTAGGTTTCGTTCTGGTTCTTCTGCCCAGGCTCTACAAGGAAAGGGAAGAATTCTGAGTGGCCCCAGAAGGGCTCCCCTTTCCCCACCTTTCATGGTCCCCTGACTGCGGGTCTTAGGAGAGAGGGGTCCTCACAGTTATCTCTGAGGCCCTTTCAAGTCCCGGCCTGGCGAGGGCAATCTGGTGGAGCGGGGGTGGATGTGCCTAGCTCACCCCTACCCGGCCTGGGCACCAAGCCCGTCTCCCGGTGGCACTACCTGGCATAGTCCCCCGGCCCTGGTGGCCCTGGATGATGGCACGCTGGGAGGGACCAAGCCCTTTGGGAGCCACAGGTTGCAGCCTTGCTGGGCTGCCGGGTGGGGGATGTGCCCCCCTCTTCTCCACTGCTGCTGCTCCATAGTCTAAGAGACAGAGTAACAAATGCAGGGCTGTGCTGGCTCCAGCTTGGCCGGCCTTCCTGTTCTTCCCACCTGGCCCCCTGCACCCTGGGCCTTGACGGCCTGGCACCTTCTCCCCTACCTTACCCCCAAAGGCAGTACAAGCAGAGGGGGACGAGGTGCAGGGCCCAGGCCAAGCGGCTCTCAGCCCCCCCTCTCTCACTGAGAGCTTCCCACGTGAGTGGCACTTTGTATACAAATTGCCGGGACCCTCTGCAGCAAGGTTATGGAGTCAGAGGGATGAAGTCATGTTGCTGGTACCCAGCTGCTTAATGATGTGACCGCCATCTGAGCCTGGGTGCCTTGGCCGAGAACCTGTACTTTTCAAATGGTCATTTCTAAGAATTTGTGTGCAGTAAAATACTCCTTTTGGCGTTCACCACAGAGGCATCTAGTCTCGAAAGCACCGTGTTCGCAGGCAGCGCACAAACCGTTCTGTTCCAGACTCCTCGGCCCGTCCCTGGGTGGTCAGCCCCTTCCTCCACCCAACGTGGCCGCCGCAGCTGCACTCTGCTCCCGTGATCAGACTCCCCAGGCCTCACGCGGGTGGCACCTGTGCGTGTGGAGCCTCTGAGCCTGGCTGTTCCTGTGCCTCCTGCACTCGAGTTTGTGCGTCACGTCGCACACGCCGAGAGGCCGTGGCTGCTCACCACTGAGCACGGCGGGCTGTGCTGCGGTCTGCCTCCGGCCACCGTGGGAGCCACTGAGCCCCGGGGGCTGTGCCGCGGTCTGCGTCCGGCCGCCGTGGGAGACACTGAGCCCGGGGGGCTGTGCCGCGGTCTGCGTCCGTCCGCCCTGGGAGACACTGAGCCCGGGGGGCTGTGCCGCGGTCTGCGTCCGGCCCCCGTGGGAGACACTGAGCCCGGGGGGCTGTGCCGCGGTCTGCGTCCAGCCGCCGTGGGAGCGACGTTTGAGTTCCTTCCAGATTGTGTCTATTATAAAAGCTGCGTTAAATATTCCCATACAGGGTTTCGTGTGAGCGTGATTTTATTGTGGGTGGATCGCTAAGATTGGGCATTGCTGGTTCTTATAGTGAGTGCACATTTAGCTTTATACGAAGCCTCCAAAGTGGCCACTCCGTTTTGTGTTCCCGCCGGAACCTATCCTTCTAACCCCAGCAAAAGCGAAGGGTCCTTCCGAGCCCTGGAATTCCCTAGGAGGAGGGGCCGGCCCTTCACAGTCTGTTTTGGTGGCCAGTTTCGGGCCAAGAGCCAGGGGTTTGTGGGACTCGTTCCTGAGCCACGCAGAGGGGCTGCCAAGGTCAAGCTTGGGGCCTGGGGGAACTCCCCAAAGCCAGGACCTTGAGAATTGTATGTTCTTGATGGCAGCATTGGCTGTTGCTGCTTAAACAGCCCTTCAGAGAGGTTCTAGAAAGCGTGGACCCCACTTCTCCAACGCCGCTTCCCCAGAGCTGGGAGGCCGGGGACTCCAGTGGTGAGGGCTGGTATCTCCTGTAGGGCCCTGTGCCTCCTGGAGGGCATCCAGGAGTCAACCCTGCCCCTGGGCCCTCCCAGCCCCCGCCAGGGCCTGCCCACCACGGAGCCCCTCAGAGGAGCCACTGCCCCTGCCACTTCCTGTCACACGTCTACACTGGGCAGGGCGGGGAGTTGTGCAGATTCACTCAGCACACTGGTTTATTGAATGTTTTCCAGGCCTCTTCCTGGGTTGTATTATCATTTTTAATGGATAAGTAGTTATAGGCTGTGGTGGTACCTTACGAAACCGTCTCCCCAGGGTGGACAGTTGAGTGGCTTCTGAACTGCTTTTCCAGGCCTGAGCTTGTTTTTCAAACCATCCCAGGATGGTTCACAAGTCACTGTTTCTGTGCAAAAACAGCATAAGCTTTTGAGGTCACAGTTCTCTCATGTGATTCGGGGTGTCCCCATAGGAAGGTGGACAGCAGATGAGCAGCTGGGCGTTGCCTGCCTGGGGACCCAGGATGGCCGTGAAGGTCGGTGGCTGCCCCTCCCCGGCCTCAGGTCTGTCCCTGTGGCCCGCGGGTCTCAGCTTCGAGTGGCTTGGGAGGTTTGTTTGCGGCTGTTGGCTTCCTGCTCCTTCCATAGCCACTTTCGTGCCGTTTGTCCCTGTGGTCCTGGCCCTCCCTCTCCACAGGCCTCCTCGCCTCCTCAGCCGGCCATTCACCAGCAATCTCGACAGAGCCCGGACCTGCCGGGGTGGGGGGTGGAGCTGAGTGTTTGGGGGAAGGCTGAGCTGGGGCTTGAGGGGGCACCTGGCCAGCCAGAGCCAAACAGCTGAGCCGCAGGCCCTACCCCACTCCATGTGCCCCTCACAGAGCTCCCAGCCTCTGTCTGGAGCAGGCACTGTCCCGGGATCCCAGTGGGCAGGTGGGCACATGGCCTGGCTGTGAGTTCTGCATGGTTGTAAGGCGGCGAAGCCCAGGTTTTCACTGGGCCAGCCTGTGATCTTGCAGACTAGCCAACCCCCCGGGAGCGCATTTGGGCCCCGTCATGAGCATCTTGGTGGGAATTTGAGGAGATGAGATCAACCTGGCGTGGGGGGCGTTAGGCCTCGCCTGTGGTCACGGGAGTGTGGGGTGCAGGAGCATCGCGCAGGACTCCCACCCGAGCGCAGCGCCTGCCTTGTGCAGAGCCTGGCTGGGGCCCCTGCTTGCTGTGGAAGGTTTAACCCCAAGTCCCATGGGGCCCCCTTCCCAGGCCTTTGTCCTCTGAAGCCGCTCACACCACACTCACTGCAGGTAAGCCGCGTCTGGCTTGCCCATGTGATCTAGGAAAATTCAAACTAGCCCCAGTACGAGGCAGCCAACTTAGTACTGCAGAGGGAAAATGTAGTGTGTGCCTGTGCACGGGGCACCTGAGGGCTTGCACGTCCAGAAAGCAGCCCTGCCAGAGCTGAGTGCGGTGGCTCCCGCCTGTAATCCCAGCACTGTGGGAGGCCGAGGTGGGCTGATCACGAGGTCAGGAGATTGAGACCATCTTGGCTAACACGGTGAAACCCCGTCTCTACTAAAAATACAAAAAAAATTAGCCGGGCGTAGTGGCGGGCGCCTGTAGTCCCAGCTACTCGGGAGGCTGAGGCAGGAGAATGGCGTGAACCCAAGAGGCACAACTTGCAGTGAGCCGAGATCGCACCACTTCACTCCAGCCTGGGTGACAGAGTGAGACCCCATCTCAAAAAATAAAAATAAATAAAAATAGGACCTGAAAGCCCCCAAGAAGACCAGGGAGAAGCACTCAGGCCTGTGTAAGCCCAAGAGTGCCTTCCTCGGAGCCTCTCATACAGTCCTGAGCCAAGGGCCAGCGTTGGCATCCGGCCCAGACTGGGAGTCTCAGCCGTCTGCCCCCAACAACAGGGTACCCAGAACAGCAAGAGCTCCGGACGGGACATCAGGTAACCTGAGTCTTGGCTGCAGAGCAGGGGCCAGCCCCTCGCTGACCACCCTGCAAGGCTGTGCCGGGAGTGTCCCCTGGGGGTTGGGCGTGGGCTGTGCAGGAAGTGCGGCTAGAAGGCAGGTCCTCTCCCCAGCCGGGCGAGGCATGCGCGTCCCCATGCTGTCCTCCCCCGGCTTCGCTGAGAAGGCTGCGGCACTGGGCTGGGAAGAGTCCTGGCTGAGGCCACCGGTCCCTGAAGGGAGAGAGCCCTGCCAAGTGGAGGAAAAGATCTTGGACATTAATTCAGAGCCAGCTTCCTTCCTCTGCAGCTTTTCCCAGGGCCAGCCCTGTTGGTTACTGAAAGTGTAGACCTTTCTTACATCCCTCCCCTATGCTCATGCCCTGTGCATGACGCTTGCCTGTGTCAGGGGAACCCTCTCAGGCCTCTTTACACGGTGCCCAGCTCGCCTGCAGTCTCCAAAAACCAGCACGGCACATCCATGGGAAGCCACTGGTGCCACAGGGGACTCTTCCCCAGAGCCTGTGCCTGGGAGGGAGGTGCTCCCCAGCCTCCTGCTGAGCACCATGCAGGCCCAGGAAAGGGTGCTCCTTGCAGCCTCCCTGGTGGTGTTCCTCCCTGGCCTGCTCCTCCTTGGGGGTGCTCCTCCCTGCCGTGTACCTCTTACCCTTCTAGCAGGTCTGACACTTATTCCGGCCGATTTTGCAGCCCTGGCTCTGCCATGTTGGCCTTCCCCATTTGCTTGTCACCTAGCCCCCCGTGGTTTTTGACAAGGCCTGGGCGTGAATGGGTCTCCCCGAGCTCCACTGTGGATCACCTCGTCCTCTGGTCCTTGGGCCTGTCCTGGCTTGGTGGACTCAGCTGCTGGAGCTGGGAGTGGGGCACCCTGAAGTGTGGCAGCCCCTGGCTTTGGTGACTCAGACTCTGCTGTTCCTACCTGAGATCAGGAGGTTTTTTTTGTTTTGTTTTTGTTTTTTTTAATAAATGTGACCCGATTTGTTGTGTGGCCTCAGTCAGCTTCCGGAGCCCTAAAACGGTTGTTTCTTTTCCTTTTTTTTTTTTTTTTTTTTTTTTGAGACAGTCTCGCTCTGTCGCCCAGGCTGGAGTGCAGTGGTGCGATCTCACTGCAACCTCTGCCTCCCCAGTTCAAGCAATTCTCCTGCCTCAGCCTCCCGAGTAGCTGGGATTACAGGGTACCGCCACCACGCCCGGCTAATTTTTGTATTTTTAGTAGAGACGGGGTTTCACCACGTTGGTGAGGCTGGTCTTGAACTCCTACCTTGTGATCTGCCTACCTCGGCCTTCCTAAATGCTGGGATTACATGCGTGAGCCACCGCGCCCGGCCTAAAATGGTTGTTTCTGACCATCCGACACGTGGGCGGGTCCCTTGAGCGGCTGCTTGGCAGGCTGCATGGCATCCCAGGCACAGGCCTCACCTCCCCACCTGCTGTGCTGTTTCTTTTTAGTCTCCTCGGTGCCTCTCCTGGCCTTGGGCGCCTCTCCTGGCCTTGGACGCCTGGGCGACCTCAGCATGGGGCCTGGGCCGTTGGACACAGACGCCTTGGGGATTTGCAGGTTCTTGCCCAGCAGCGTTTCTGAGGAAGGCAGTTTTGGGGTATCTCCAAGTCTCCCAGTGCTGCTTCCTTGCCCCCCGCCCCACCCTGCTGACTGTCATGGTGGCTGTGGTCACTGAGCGCCTCTGATTTGCCGAGGGCCGTGTGCTGCCGTCCACGCTGCCTGGTTGTAGTTGATGCAGCCCTGTCCCCTGGGTTCCATTGTTGTGATTGTCCTTTTGTAGATGAGGCGATTGCAGTTTAGAAAGCACCTGTTGGAGAGGCCTGGCTGGTCCCTGGAGGGGAAGGAGGAACGTGCTTCTCGGTGGTGAGACACCCGCTGCCAGGTCCTGTGCTGTGGGACATGGAGAAGGGTGCAGGGTTGGGGGGCGTCACGGCTGTGGGGTCAGGGTCAGGGGACGTAACAGCAGCAGGGTACGGGGTCGGGGGTCACAGCAGCAGGGTGCGGGGTCGAGGGTCACGGCAGCGGGGTGTGGGGTCGAGGGTCACAGCAGCAGGGTGCGGGGTCGGGGGGCATCATGGCAGCGGGGTGCGGGGTCGAGGGTCACAGCAGTGGGGTGCGGAGTTGGGAGGTGTCACTGCAGCGGGGTGTGGGGTCGAGGGTCACAGCAGTGGGGTGCAGGGTTGGGGGTGTCACGGCAGTGGGGTGCGGGGTTGGGGGCCGTCATGGCAGTGGGGTGCAGGGTTGGTGTCACGGCAGTGGGGTGCGGGGTCGAGGGTCACGGCAGTGGGGTGCGGGGTCGAGGGTCATGGCAGCGGGGTGCGGGGTTGGGGGCCGTCACGGCAGTGGGGTGCGGGGTTGGGGGCCGTCACGGCAGTGGGGTGCGGGGTTGGGGGGGTGTCACGGCAGCGGGTTGCGGGGTCGAGGGTCACGGCAGTGGGGTGCGGAGTCGAGAGTCATGGCAGTGGGGTGCGGGGTTGGGGGCGTCACTGCAGTGGGGTGTGGGGTTGGGGGGTGTCACGGCAGCGGGGTGCGGGGTTGGGGGGTGTCACGGCAGCGGGGTGCGGGGTCGAGGGGTGTCACGGCAGCGGGGTGCAGGGTTGAGGGTCACGGCAGTGGGGTGTGGGGTCGGGGGCTATCACAGCAGTGGGGTACAGGGTTGGGAGTGTCACTGCAGTGGGGTGCAGGGTTGGGGGTGTCACTGCAGTGGGGTGCAGGGTCGAGGGTCACGCAACGGGGTGTGGGGTCGAGGGTCGCGGCAGTGGGGTGCGGGGTTGAGGGTGTCACGGCAGCGGGGTGCAGGGTCGAGGGTCACGGCAGTGGGGTGCCAGGGTCGGGGGCTGTCACGGCAGTGGCGCCCTTGAACAGGCGACTTTCAAGGACTTTCTTCACTTTCTCCACGGAGCTTCTGTTTTCATGAGTACCAAATACCAGCCGGGAAAGGAAACCACAGTGAAAAAAGTGGCTCAAGGAGTTGTGAGAAAGTAAGAAAGCTCTACGATGTTGAGGAGCCGCAGGTCGATGCCACCGTGGTGGATTCCAGCGGGATTACGGGGTGGGAAGCAGAGCCTGAGGGCGGTGGGAGCTCAGCTGGGGTGCTGGAGGAGCCGCCTGCGTGGGGGAATAGCTGCCGGCCACGGGTCTCCGAAAGGGGAGTGGAACGCGGTGAGGAGGGAGGGCAGTGTTGCTTGAAAGCTCTCTGCCGTTCCCTTCCGCTGGCCTTTGGTCATTGTATTTATTTTGAAATTCACAGCAATGGAGGGTGTAAGGTGCTTTCTGTGCAAAGCTGCAGAGTGGGAGAGAAACAGGCCAGAGGAGTACCTTCCTCTCGTGCTGCCCCTCCTGGTTTTCAGGACCTGGTGCTGATTGGTGGGCCCGGGACATTTCAGATCCTTCTAGAGACAGCAGAATGACAGTAAGGGAACATTGTAACAACTTTATGCCAACACTGGGCACGTTGCTTTAAGATACAGATTACCATGCTGACCCGAGAAGAACTCGAAGACTCCTTTAGTCCCATAACAGTTAAAGAAAGTGACTCCAGGCCGGGCGCGGTGGCTCACTTGAGGCCAGGAGTTCAAGACCAGCCCGGCCAACATGGTGAACCCCATCTCTACTAAAAATACAAAAATTAGCCGGGCGTGGCAGCACACGCCTGTAATCCGAGCTACTTGGGAGGCTGAGGCAGGAGAATCACCTGAACCCGGAAGCAGGGAGATTGCAGTGAGCCGAGATCGCACCACTGCACTCCAGCCTGGGACGATGGAGTGAGACTCCATCTCAAAAAAAAAAAAAAGAAAAGAAAAGAAATTGACTCCATAATTAAAGCCCTTCTACAAGGAGGGCTGCAGGCCTGGCTGGCGGCACTGGTGTCACCCCTCAGACGTTTAGGGAAGCAGTAATCTCAGCCCACAGACTGTTGTGGAAAGCTCTGTGTCTCAGATGCGATGATCATAGCTTATTACGAAATGTGTTTAATCATATGCCTAAACGCACAAGCAGAACGCACAGCCCTTCCTTGACTGGACCCCATTTGACCCTGGAAATCCGAGGAGTGGTCGTGGTCCCACGAGTGTGCAGGGCCTGGCGGGGCCGACCTGTGTCTGAACCGCTGCGCGTGTACAAGAGCATTCATGAGCTTCGCTGAAGTCATACGTGCTTTGGACCTTTTCTGTGCCCTCCTCTGCACATGGGCTGCAGATAGGGGGTGGCGAGAGAAGGGCGGCAGAGGCACCGTGTGTGCTGACTGTGGGCAGCCGGGATGCTTACTGCTCCGGGATCGTGGGGAGCTGGGGGCGCTCGATGCGCAAGGGAGGGTCCAGGTGTAGTCCGGGAATCAAGGCCATCTTGGATCCCTGCTTAGGGCCAGAGTCTAAGGTGTCTCCAGATGCCTTGTCCAGGGCTCTTCCGTCCTGAGCGCTGGGCCCCTGCCCGCTCCTCCCCTGTGTGGCTGGGTGACTGTTGGGTGCCGCTTGTCCAGAGCTGCTTGGCTCTGTCCTGCAGCCTCCCCACGTGTGCTGACCAGGCGCAGAGCCTGTGGCGCGGCCGTGCGGCCTGGGAGGTCCAGTCTTGGGTGCTGAAGCCCTCCTTCTAAGGTGTCCTAGGCTGGCTCCACTTAGGTGGGCGAGTCCCACGCGGGCAAGGCTGCCTACTGTACGTGGCGTCACCCGCAGGCACGCCACGCCAGCTTGTCCCATGCTGGTGACACCGAATGTGGTCACTTGGCTGAGGTGGGTGTGCATCATAGGACTTCCCTGGCACTGTGTCCTGTGGGGACGGCGCCCTCCCACCCAGTGCCTTTAGCGTCTCCTGAACCTGTTCCTGCCCGGGGGCTGTAGAAACAGCAGCTTCCATGAAGACTCACAGCAGCACTTCTCCTCCCTGTCCCCTTTCCTCCCTCCCGCCTGCTTTTCGGGGTGTCGCTGTGGACTCATCAGTTTTTGTGGGTTTTAATTTAATGTATTGTGTGGCCAGTGGGAGCCCCCCTGCTGCCCCCACCAGTGCCCAGGCCCACCTCACATCAGCTTTTCTCCAAGGAGCTCTGGTCCTCTCCGCGCACATGTGACTGCCAGTGCTACTGCCACAGAGCCCGGGGCCACAGCAGCTTCCTGTTTTACTGCTCCTCAGTGCCTCGTTTGTTGAAGTTTCTTTCAAAAAGAATTTTTAAGCCTATGTTATTGTACAGCTGCTTCTCACTTGCTTTTCTTGCCATCGCACCTGATCTGCTAACAATGTGTGGGAGGGTCATTAAAAGATTGACTTCAGTTTGATACCAGAAATGTTAGTGTGGCTTTGCCCCGAACGGCCACGGGGCCTCTGCGAGTGGAATCCAGTCTCATGGCCGCCCCATGGCTCCTGCTACCCTGGAGGCTGTTCAGTGAGGCTGGCTCTGGTGGTGCTGCATGTATGTGTGTGTTCACGTGTGTGTGCACAGGTGCGTGTGCAGGGAACTGCACCTGGGGACTGGGCTCTCCCCTGTGCTGATGTGAGAAACAAACTCACCTGTCCAAACCCGAAGAATGGACTCAGAGACCCGGAGAACAGTGGAAGTGAGACTTTTAATGACAGTGTTGCAAGATCGGGTGTCTGATGGGCAGGCACACCCAGCACGGTCACAACAAGCCATTTATCTCCTAGTGCGCAGGCCCCTCCCCCGGTTCCTCACAGGCTGAGTACTCTGAGGTCACAGTTTTCCTGAATGTCGCCTATTGGTTGCTGGGCAGGGGCCGTAGGTGTTTTTTAGGGTTTTCCTGCTGCATTTAGTTGCAGCCCACAATGCATTGCAATTCTAGTCAGCTCAGGGGCTTTTCAGGTATTTGACTTATGACCTAAGTAGCTGGGCAGGCTGATAAGAACAGAGAGAACAAGTTATGTTGCAGACTAGTGAAACTTTCATCATAGACTAAAATTTTTTGGTTCAGGTGAAGGCAACTAAGGGTTGGGGGGAAGACTGGGGAGGGGGAGGCCAACAAGTAGGCATTGGCGACCCAGGCAGGGGCCTGGTACATCCTGTTTCTTCTGTAACTTGCTGACCTAAGCTGGTTCAAGGCATTGTGTCTTGGAAGTGGACCACTATATACATTATTTCCTTCACCAAGGACTGATTTTGCAAAGCCGAGTTTGCGTGACTGTGGAGGGCCAGTGTCCACACCGGGCAGCGTCCGACTCGGCGCTGTTTCTTTTCTTTCTTTTCTTTTTTTTTGAGACGGAGTCTTGCTCTGTCACCCAGGCTGGAGTGCAGTGGCGCGATCTCGGCTCACTGCAAGCTCCACCTCCTGGGTTCATGCCATTCTCCTGCCTCAGCCTCCACTTGGCGCTGTTTCTCAGACTGATGTCCCAGGGACAGTCACAGACCCCTGGGGCTGTCCTGCTCCCTGCTGGGTGGCGGTGGCCAGAGGGATGTGCCTGAGGACTCTAGGTCTGAGGGTTGGTTTATCCAAGGTCATGGTCAGAGCCAGGAGTGACACCTGGATTCTGGCCTCCACGCCGGGGCTGCAGCATGAGTACCGCGAGGGGAAACTGGGGATGTGTGACACACTGTGGTGCTGAGGGGCTCTGTCCTGAGGAGCCGGTGGAGCCCTGAAGACAAAGCATCCGTGTCTCCAGGTTTTGCCCTCTGCTAAGGCAGGCACTCCAGGGACCCTTGAGCTCCACAGAGAAGCAGACCCCACTGGGACAAAAGCCAGGACCTTTATTTGGGGCCCTGGCATGTGCTGCAGCGTCCATGCCTGGCAGGGGCTCCGTGTTTGTGACTGAGCATGGCGGTGATTCTGCCAGAGGCAGGAAGCCTCCCTGGTGTGCACTCCAGCCTGTGTGAAGACTGTGCCCCAAACCCTCACCTCTGGGGTGCACTCCAGCCTCCACCAACAAACTGTGCCCCAAACCCTCACCTCTGGGGTGCATTCCAGCCTCTGCCAGCAGACTGTGCCCCAAACCCTCACCTCTGGGGTGTATTCCAGCCTCCGCGGACAGACCGTGCCGCAAACCCTCACCTCCGGGCTGGAGGCTCAGGCTTAGGGACGGGCATCAGCCTCCCCAGCAGCCCCCTGGCCGACAGGGATGCAGTACCAAGGGTCTGGGGGCTGGTGGTCTGGGAGCCTTCAGGCATCCCATGGACAGACAGGCAGGAGGGCAGGTAGGTGGAGAGCAGGTAGAACCCCTCATCCCCACTTCCCTCCTCCAGCTTTGTCCATGTTGAGGTCTGGTCCTGGACTTCCCAAGGTACTGGAAGGAATGGCCTGGGACAGCGAGACAGTTTGTGGGGAAGGGAAGGGCTGTTGAGCAGGGCCCCCTGCCAGGAAACAGGCAGTGCCCTCCGCTCCCTTGTCCCTCAGCATGGCCTGGAGATGGCATCTGTGGGCTAAGATGGGCCCCGATTAGTCTGGCCCCAAATCTGCTAGGCTGCGTCCAGGCGGCGTGGGGGTACCCTAGGAGCCCTGCCAGATGCGCAGACACCTGCGGCCGCACCGTTGCTGCGTGTGTGATCACAGACATTTTCCCCATGCCGTCCCCTTCTGTGGGCCTGGGGAAATTCTGGGGCAGGGTTGGGCTTTCTGGGCCGGGACCCCACAGCGCCGTGGAGCTTGTTCAGGAACGGAACCGGCGCATTCTCCTTGTCCTCCAGCCGCTGGCTGCCGGCGAAAGCGGTGGCGGGAACTCACCCAGTCGTGTTGGCCTCATCCCACCTGTTGAGAGGCATCCGTGCCGGCCGTGCAGGGCTCCCTGTGGTCCCCGCGCTCTGGCTCCTCGGCGGGGCCCCTGCTCTCCTGGTGGGGCCCTGAAAGTGCCAGCGCCCCGACGGCCACTGGAGGGAGCTCCAGAACCGAGCCTGCCCTTGAGGCTGGAAACCGCGTCTGGCCCTGGAGCTGCGTTTGGATCGCGGCGTGTTGAAAGCACCCGCACCTGAAATCCTACTGCATGTCCTGAAAAGGCACCCGCACCTGAAACCTTACTGCATGTCCTGAAAAGAAACTCTGCCTGGGTGTTTTAAATGTCCCTGCCCCTTTCCCCATGAGATGCTGAGCCGTGATCCGCGCTCGGGAAGCGCACAGATCTCCTGTGTCCACCCTGGAGTGTTGACAGGTGCAGCCGAGCTGTGCTGCCAGGGCCTCGGCAAGGGAAACCGCCTCTGTCGCTCCGAAAGTCCCCTTGCCTCTTCCCGGTCCACGCCCTCCCAGACCCGGCCCTTGTTGCCACTGTGTTGCTGCTGAGTTGGGTTCCCCGCTCCAGAACCACTGAGGAGGCTCCAGTAGTTTGCACGTGGTCGCGTCTAGCCCTGTCCACGCAGCTCCATGTTTCTGAGGTTCACCCTGTTGCCATGCCTGTCCCTGGTTGGTCCATTTCGCTGACCAGCAGCATTCCTTCCATGCACAGCCCACGTCTGTTTCTCTGTCCACCTGCTGATGGGCAGTTGGGTCGTTTTTCAGTGTTGGGCTCTTACGAGCAAAGCTGCCGTGAACATTTGTATACAGGTGCTTGTGTGGACTTCTGTTCCCATTTTCTTGGGTAAATGTCTGGAATTGGGACAGCGGGGACAGATATTAATTGTGTTTAATTTTGGAAGTGGTTGCCAAGTGGGGTACGTTTTACCCTCTTCCCACCACCTCAGCTGCACACTTAGTGTATGCCAGTTGGCTGGAGCTGGGCAGAAAGCCAGCCCGTCCAACCCTGGGTCTGGAGAGGGGCCCCAAGGGGTGCCCTGGTCCCTAGAACAGGATGGGGCTGTGTGGTTCCTCCTGCCCAGGGCCTTGTGGTTTCTCAGACTGGTGATGGGAAGAACCTTCATGCCCCAAGGGGCTCTGCAGAAAGCATCCTGTGATGAATAGGGTTGGACAACGGGGGATGCTGTCTTCTCTTTAGAAGTGTTAAGTGTGTGTGGCACAGCTTGAATGTCCTGCAGAAAAGAATCGGATGCTGCTCGCTTGCCCTCCCAGGGCCTTCCGTGCACCCTGAGTGTGGGGTGGGCTAGGGCTTCTGGAGCCCTGGAGCCTGGCAGCAGAAGCTGCTCACTGCTGTGGGACCCTCTGGGTTTCAGTCTCCCTCGTGTCCCTGGGGTGTTCCCCAGGGTCCCTGTTGGCCCCACACCCGACAGTCTGGGGCCAGGCAACTAGGCTGAGGGAGGAGTCCCTGCACCACACTAGTTTGGGTGGGCACAGGGCTGGCTCTGGAGACGCAGCCTTTGCCTGCCGGTGCCTTTCAGGGTGACACTTGAGCTTTGAGCTTTAGTTCTCCTGTGTGAGGTCAGCTCAGGATTCCCTCCCTTCCCCTCGGGAGTCAGGGTGTTGCGTTTAGGCACTGAGGGAAGCTCAGGGTCTGGGTCTGGAACCTGTCCGTGCCCCTGCTCCCCACTGCTGTTCCTTCAGCCCTCCCTCTCCATGTCTCCTGCTGGGGCAGCCTCCCTATGCAGCATCCCCTCAGAGTCCCTGGAGCAAGGTAAGCCTTGTCTCCCTCCAGAGCCACCATCTGCTTCCAGAGTGAAGCCGTTGTGCATCTTTCTGGGGCCCGTTCCATGGCTGCTGAGGGCCTGGTCTCCCCGTCTTCAAGTCACAGCCCATTAGGGCTGGGAAGGCACTCAGGCCACGTGCATCCCTTCAGCAGCGTCTGGTGTGTGTGCGTGCCTGTTTGCATATATATGCGCATGTGTGTGTGTTTGCTTGCATATGTATACATATGTGTGTGTGCTTGCATAAGTATGCATATGTGTGTGTGCTTGCATATGTGTACATATGTGTGTGTGCGTGCTTGCATGTGTGTGCATGTGTGTGCACTTGCATGTGTGTGTTTGCATATGTATGCATATGTGCGTGCTTGCATATGTGTGCATATGTGCGTGCGTGCTTGCATACGTATGCATTTGTGTGTGCATGTTTGCATATGTGTGCATGTGTGTGTGTGTGCATGCTTGCATATGTGTGCATATGTGTTTGCATATGTGTGTGCTTGCATATGTATGCGTGTGTGCATATGCATGTGTGTGTGTGCTTGAATATGTGTGTGTACATGTTTGTGCATATGTGTATGTGCTTGTGTGTGTGTGCGCTTGTTGCATACGTATGCACATGTGTGCAGCAGGTGCTAGGGCACGGGGGGTCCCTGCCATGGAGCCTGGCATGCCTGCCACCTCAGCTCACAAAAGCCTCTTCAGCATCCAGCCATGAGGGCGTCCTCCTGAGAATCCTACCCTAGCTCACGTGGATTGAGGCCCTCCAGGTGCCCGGTCTCTGCTCAGCACTTTCCAGGAGTTATCCACGTGATTTTCACAGCGGGGGTTGGGGTGGGGGGAGGTGGGGAGTAAGCAGGAGCTGCCGGGAGCCTGAGGCCACCCAGTGTGTGCAGAGCCAGGCCCTGGCAGTGGGCAGAGGGAGCCTGAGGCCACTTGGTGCGTGCAGAGCCAGGCCCTAGTGGGAGGGGTGGGCAGAGGGAGCCTGAGGCCACCCAGTGCCTGCAGAGCCAAGCGCTGGCGGGAGGGGTGAGCAGAGGGGCAGTAGCATCTCCAGTCCATCTCCAGGTCAGGCCACGAATGCAGCTACGCCTGAACACGAGGCTGGAGTGGGCACGGTGTTCAGGGCTGGTACCTGCTGCTGCTTCCAGAAACAAAAGGTGACACCTTGTCCGCAGGGGGTTCCCACGGCCCTTCCTTGCTGCCACAGAGCCCTCAGAGGACTCGGGCGGCCCTGGCACTGTGTCAGGTCTCCCACCCTGCAGCCGACACATGTGAAGCCTCTTCCGGTCACGGTGTTCCCAGGGAGGAGACAGACACGTGTGTGTGTGTGTGCGCTTGCATATGTGTGCACGCCTGCACTCTGTGTGTGTGTGTGCGCTTGCATATGTGTGCACGCCTGCACTCGTGTGTGTGTGTGTGTGTGTGCTGCCTGAGGCACACACATCTGTCTAAGGTTGGAGATGTTGAAGTGACTCCCTCCCCTCAGAAGCTGCCAGTTTTGAGTGTGGCCAGTACTCCCCTGCCCCCTGCCTCTCCAGAGAGAAGAGCAGGCTGTTTTCCGAGGCATCTTCCATCTTCCAGGCAGGGACTTGTGGAGCTGTGACTTCTCTGTGGTGTGGTAGAGCTTGTCCTCCTTTGGAAAGGGAACAGCATGGGTACAGGGGTACAGTTAGGTTAAGGAGCCTCATGGCAAGGGCCCACATTCAGAGCAAAGCAGGAAGGACCTTACATCACTTAGAAACGTGGGCAGAATCCCTAAAGAGACGCTTCGTTGAGAGAGGCCAAGACCTCGTTAAGACGGGAAATGCCTTAATCCTCCCCTGGCTTGGCATAAAATACCAGAGACACATTGCACCAAGGGCAGGTGAGGACGTGAAGCCACGGGGTGGCGGCCGGGAGAAGCAACTTGGTGAGTGTGCACAGCTGAGGCTGTGTCTGCTTGAGGAGTGCCCCACGCAGGGTCCTGTGGTGGGTGCTGAGAGACACAGCAAAACAGTACCGCTCCGTGAACGAATGCCTGAAGTTGGAAACAGTCCCCATGTTTGTCAGCAGCAGAGTGGACAAATGAATTGTGGTGCCCAGAACCCGCAGGACATGGGACACGGGAAAATGACGCACACCCCAGGAGCAGCAAGGAAGCCCGTTTCTCAGGAGCACGCGCTCAGTCACAGAGTGAGGAAGAGAGCCAAGAGTGAGGAAGAGAGCCAAGGCAGTGAGCAGAGGGAAAGCCAGGGGCTTGCTTACGTTGCCAGACCGGCCGCCAGCCCCTGCCCAGCCCTTGTCCCAGCTTCAGGATGCCTCCCATCTGCATCCAAAGCTTTGCTGTTTGGGGAGAGCATTGTGTGGAAGCCCCAGATGTGGCCGGGCTCAGCTGGCAGCGTCACAGCTATGTTCCTCTTGTGGTCCCCCAGCAAGTCAAGGTGGCTGAACAGGATGGGGCTTGGGTCTGTGAGCGATGCTCAGCAGACACAGGATGGAGGAGCCCAGAGAGAATGGAGGGGGCGGGTCAGGTTCGTTCACATGCTCAGGCTCGGGAAAGCCAGGCAGGCCCAGAGCGATTCTTTAAGGGTTAGGGTTCAGATTAGGGTGTTTAGGGTTACGGTGGTTAGGAGGTTAGGGATAGGGTGTTTAGGGTGAGGTTTAGGTGGGTTAGGGGTAGGGCTAGGGATAGGGTTAGTATTAAGTATTATGACATACAATTCGAGGGGAAATAACCAATTTTATGGTACTTTCTGTTAGAATTACCATTCCTGCTTTCCCTCTGTTGCATGCTGTGTATGAAAGAAGACGTGTGTAGATTTCCCGATCTCTCTGCCACAACTCACAATAGATCCAGCTTCTTACAATAAGTCTTACACCTTTAATGAAGTGAATCCACAACTAAACTCCCTTTCTGGTATCTTATTTAAGGAAACAGGGCAAGGCTTTCTTGTGGATAAACAAAAATAAGATGAATGATTTTTGAACTATAGTAGTCAAATCTATTAGAGTATAGATTTTTGAACTATAGTAGTTTGCGAGAGGTGTCTCGCAAACTGGGGAAGAATTGAGGAGTTGGGCAGACAGATGCCTGGAAGAACTGGGGAGTTGGGGAGATGGCTGCCTGGAAGAATTGGAGAGTTGGGGAGACGGCTGCCTGGAATAACTGGGGAGTTGGGCAGACGACAACCTTGACTTTTTCAAGTAGCTCCTTTTTCTCCCCTGAGTGACTCAAGTTCTCATGTTCTGTGTGTGATGAGGTGAAGACTTTGGGAATCGCTCAGGGGCGGCAGGAGGCTCAGGAGGTGCCAAATCTTCCCAGTTGAAGGCAACATGGAATATAGATGAGCAGGTATCTCAGGAAAAGTCAGCGACGCAGCTTCTGGGAAGCAGCCACAGAGACTGGCGGGGACCTGGGGATGAGGACGGAGGCCTCAGTGCATAGTGGACGGTCTTGGGCCACAGAGGCTGGCGGGGGCCTGGGGATGAGGAGGGGACTTGCTGGGTAGGGGGTTGGGGGAGGCCATGGTGCACAGTGAAGGGTCTTAGGTAGCAGGGGAGGGTCTGCGCTGGAGGCACATGCCAGCCTTGCGGGGGCCCACCAGAAACAGCTGACCAGGCAGCAGGGTGTTGCCGGGGCCCTCCACAGGGCCACCCAGCAGGGTAGGGTGAGGGGTATTGAATGCAGGCCAGTCCCCCCAACAGACCCACAGAAATGAGCCAGTTTGCACCCAAAGCCACTGAGAAATTGAAATAGTGATTTGAGGCCCTTCCTGCCTTTGGAGAGGACAGTTGGATGGGGTAATTCCCAGACAGAGGTAGCCCAGTGCCGCCCTCACCTGTGTGTGGGGTCTGCCCCTTTCCCAGGATCTCAGCCTGGAGCCAAGGGGGCTGGAAAGTATCAGCCAGGAAGAGGGTCTCCTGGTTCAAGCCTGGACACCCCACCCTGCAGAGCTGGGCTGCAGGGGGAGGAGGGTTGGGGTGACAGCACCAGCCGCCGGGCAGGGTTCTGTGGGGTTGTGTGATCATTTCCTCATCAGATGCCAGGGTTTCCACGCAGGCATGGAGATGGGAAGCCCAGGACCATCAGAGACGTGGCCCTTCAACCAGCTCTGGCTCCAGTGGGAGTGGGAGGGAGGTCAGGCCTGCAGCTCTAAAGGTTCACATGAGATCCTGGCGCACCTGAAAATAGAACACTGACAGAAACAGCTCAGAAAACTGTTCTCTAATCCCAGAGCTTAGGAGCCCGTCTGGCGGGTCTGAGCTCCTGGCAGGAGCCATCCAGAGCCGCGTTCTCAGGAGGCCGACTCTGACCTGCTCGCAGCACGCGATGAATAATGCCAGTGACCTCGTGACTGAATTCCCAGGAGACTGGGACCACAGCGTGACGTCCCCACGTCGATGGCTGCAAGGTGGGGCTCCCCCAACCCCACCCCCACTGTCCCTGAGGCCGAGCTTATGCAGAATTCCAGCGCATTCAGGCTATGTGGCGGAAGTGTGCCACAGAACCCCGGGGCGCGGGTCAGCTCTCACAGCCACATCAGCACGTCTTCAGAAGGAGTGGGGTCTGCATGGACATGAAGCCCTCACAGCCCTTCAGGTCAGGGATCACTGCCCAGTGAATTTGCTGCCACCTGCGGGGAACATCTTCCTGTTTTCAGAGCTTTCTGGGCTTTAGAATTGGGGGTAGGGGATTGCAGGCCTATACTTTAATCCCAGAAAATCGGGGAGAGGCGAACAGATGGTGTGGAGGAATGGGGGCTTTTCTCACGGACATATTTTAAAGTAGATGTTTTACAAAATCCCAGTGAGTGGAAGGTCCAGAGGGAGGCTGATGAGGAACAATTGCCCCTCACTACAGACCTGCCTCACTGCAGACCTGCCTCACTACAGACCCGCCCTACTAAGGCCCGCCCCACTACAGACCTGCCCCACTACAGACCCGCCTCACTAAGACCCGCCCCACTACAGACCCACCTAAGACCCGCCCCACCACGGACCCTCCCCACTACGGACCCGCCTCACTAAGACCCGCCCCACCACAGACCCGCCTCACTAAGACCCGCCTCACCACGAACCTGCCTCACTAAGACTCGCCCCACCACAGACCCGCCCCGTCACAGACCCGCCTCACCACAGACCCGCGCCACCACGGACCCGCCTCACTAAGACCCGCCCCACCACAGACCCGCCTCACTAAGACCCGCCCCACCACAGACCCGCCTCACTAAGACCCGCCCCACCACAGACCCGCCTCACTAAGACCCGCCCCACCACAGACCCGCCTCACTAAGACCCGCCCCACCACAGACCCGCCTCACTAAGACCCGCCCCACCACAGACCCGCCTCACTAAGACCCGCCCCACCACAGACCCGCCTCACTAAGACCCGCCCCACCACAGACCCGCCTCACTAAGACCCGCCCCACCACAGACCCGCCTCACTAAGACCCGCCCCACCACAGACCCGCCTCACTAAGATCCGCCTCACCACAGACCCGCCTCACTAAGATCCGCCTCACTACAGAGCAGCCTCACCACGGACCTGCCTCCCCACAGACCGCCTCACTAAGACCCGCCCCACCACAGACCCGCCTCACTAAGACCCGCCTCACTGCAGACCCACCTCAATAAGACCCGCCCCACTAACACCCTCCACACCACAGACCCGCCTCTCTAAGACCCGCCCCACCACAGACCCGCCACACCTCAGACCCGCCTAAGATCCGCCTCACCACAGACCCGCCTCACTAAGATCCGCCTCACCACAGACCCGCCTCACCACAGACCCGCCTCACTAAGACCCGCCTCACCACAGACCCGCCCCACCATAGACCCGCCACTCCACAGACCCGCCTTACTAAGACACGCCCCACCACAGACCCGCCTCACTAAGACCCGCCTCACCACAGACCCGCCCCACTACAGACCCGCCTCACTAAGACCCGCCTCAGTAAGACCCGCCTCACTAAGCCCTGCCCCACCACAGACCTGCCTCATTAAACCCGCCTCACTAAGACCCGCCCCACCACAGACCTGCCTCACTAACCCCGCTCCACCACAGACCCGCCCCACTAAGACCCGCCCCACCACAGACCCGCCTCACTAAGACCCGCCCCACCACACACCTGCCTCACCACAGACCCGCCTCACCACAGACCCGCCTCACTACAGACCCGCCTCACCACGGACCCGCCTCACTAAGATCCGCCTCACTACAGACCCGCCTCACCACACACCCGCCTCACCACACACCCACCCCACCACACACCTGCCTCAACACAGACCCGCCTCACTACACACCCGCCTCACCACAGACCCGCCCCACCACAGACCCGCCTCACCACAGACCCGCCCCACCACACACCTGCCTCACCACAGACCCGCCCCACCACACACCCGCCTCACCAGACCCGCCTCACTATATACCCGCCTCAGTACATACCCGCCCCACCACACACCCGCCTCACCACAGACCCACCTCACCACAGACCCGCCTCACCACACACCCGCCCCACCACAGACCCGCCCCACCACAGACCCGCCCCACCACACACCCGCCCCACCACACACCCGCCTCACCACACACCCGCCCCACCACACACCCGCCCCACCACACACCCGCCCCACCACACACCCGCCCCACCACACACCCGCCCCACCACACACCCGCCCCACCACACACCCGCCCCACCACACACCCGCCTCACCACAGACCCGCCTCACCACACACCCGCCCCACCACACACCCGCCTCACCACACACCCGCCCCACCACACACCCGCCTCACCACACACCCGCCCCACCACACACCCGCCTCACCACACACCCGCCCCACCACACACCCGCCTCACCACACACCCGCCCCACCATAGACCCGCCTCACTGAGACACCACAGACCCTCCTCACCACAGACCCGCCCCACTAAGATCTGCCTCACCACAGACCTGCCTCACCACGGACCCGCCCCACTAAGACCGGCCTCACTAAGACCCGTCTTACTAAGGATCCACCTCACTATGGACCCCCCTCCCCACTAAGACCCGCCCCACTACGGACCTGCCTCACCACGGACCCGCCCCACTACGGACCCCCCCCACTAAGACCCGCCCCACTAAGACCCGCCTCACTAGGGACCTGCCTCACCACGGACCCGCCTCACTACAGATCCGCCTCACTAAGACCTGCCCCACTATGGATGGACCCGCCTCACTAAGACCCGCCTCACTATGGATGGAACCGTCTCACTACAGACCCGTGGGCCCAAGTGGAACAGGCTGGTCCGGGCCCCACCTGAGGCTGCCAGGGCCGAGGAGATGCGGATGCTGGTTCCAGGTGCCTTGGGAGCTGGCCTCAAGTTCCACCCTGGCCCTCTCGCCAGACCCCATGTGACACAGCCTCCAGCCTTCTGTCCCCTGGGGGGGCCCTTCAGCTCTGGTATTCAGTCAGAAATCCTAACACACCTTACTTTCTTTTGTTTATTTATATTCTTTAGTTTTGTGCACACTTTGAGGAGTTGATTTAGAACAGGTTCAAAGTGAAAAAAGCCTCAGCTGATGTTATCTCTGGGGGCTGGGGAGGGTGTCAGGGACATTTGGTGGCTGAGAGCGCGTCACTGCTACTAAATGACTCCGTTTAACACCAGCCGTGTCTCCGTGTCTCAGGCACTTCTGTGAAATGTTCTCAGAACCCTATGGTGACTGTGGCACACCCAGCAGGCCCGGCCAGCAGCCGCCGCCCACTGCCAGGGCCCAGCCACCCCGGCTGTTGCCATTCTTTCATAGGGTTTCCTTCATTTTAATACTTGTCATTTTTCTAGAAAACATCTGTTTTTATAAAACAAAGGAGGGGGAATCAAGTATTTTAACCACAAAGTATATATACTGGTTTTAGGCGTCCATCACTTCGTTGACAAACTGAATACTGAGAAAGCTGAAGGCAAGGAGGCTTTTGCAGATGTGGACCTTGAGCTGTGTGTTCAGGAGACGCACAGGCCTCAGGGAAGCTCACGCCAGACGCCAGACGCCAGCCACTGGGACCATGGCCTTGGCCCAAGAGTGGCATTTGTGGGAAAAAGAAAACTTCAAGAAAAACACCGCTCCTACTTCTCTTCCTTCTGGAAGGACGCAGAGGCATCCAGAGTAACTAACTGTTCTGCGTCCACCAGAGTCACGTCTCTCTGGGAGGGCTGGGCCGCCTACGCCAGCACCTGCTGCACCCCTATGTGGTCTGGCGAGCAGTGCCGGTCCCCACAGGGCAGCTTCTTCATCAGCCGCCGGAGCTTGCCGGGGAAGCTCTGGTTCATGTAGCGGTAGAGAAGCGGTGTCACGAAGCTGCTGGAGAAAGCTAGGAGTTTAGACAAATCCTTCACAAAGTGCAGCAGCCCCAGGTAGTGCGCGTCCACGGGCTGCCCTCGCGAGATGAGCACTGTGTGCCCCAGCAGGACCAGATAGTGTGGCGTCCAGAGCCCAAACTGGGTGCACACGGTGGCCACCAGCAGCCTGTGTGCCGAGGGCTCCAGCCGGCCTGTGTCCCGGTCCAGGGGTGTGTCCTCCCTGCGGACGCGGGAGAGTAGCACCAGCGCATAGAGGGCAGCCAGTGCAGGCACCACATAACCAATGAACACCAGCGTGGCGTCAGCGGCTTCTGCGTTCTGCATCTTGGCGCACTCCAGCGCGCGGGTGGACACATGGCTGCAGATGTAGAAGAGCAGCGAGGAAAAGCTGGTCAGCAGCGCACCGCCCCACACAAAGCCGCACACGTGCCGCGTGTTGTACACGCTGGCCATGTAGGTCCGCGGCAGTGCACGCTCGATGTAATGGTCGAGGCTCAGCAGGGCAGTGGAGTACATGGCCACCAGTGAGGACACATTGAAGGGGATCTGCAGTGCCACGTGGACCTCACCGCCTGCGCTCCACAGTGCCCACTGGGAGCTCGGGGGGCCGAGCAGGTGCACAG
The DNA here is from genome assembly GCF_037993035.2 of Macaca fascicularis. NCBI lineage: Eukaryota > Metazoa > Chordata > Mammalia > Primates > Cercopithecidae > Macaca > Macaca fascicularis. The sequence continues at coordinate 34,506,557 of NC_088377.1, read as the reverse complement.
GGGCCAGGGCGCTGAGCACCAGGCCCGCCACTGCCATGTTGACAAAGTACACATCTGGCATGGTCATGCTGGCCTTGCTGTGTAGGTTGGCCAGCACCAGCAGGGCGTTGTAGCACAGGCCCACTGGCACGCCTACCACCAGGCCCAGCAGCGACAGCAGTGACAGCCCCAGCTGCAGGTCCTGGCAGGCAGGCAGCTCCTCCACCAGCCCTGTGCCGTTGAACCAGCCGCAGCCCCACATGGCAGCCGGCGAGGCTCCGCGACCCTGCAGAAAGAAGGAACAGGTGGTCAGCTCGTGTCCCCTCCCAGGACCCTGGCTCAGAAGTGCTGCAGGTACAGGGGCGCCTTCTCGTGGCGCAGGAATAGCTGGAGACCACAGAGTGAGACTGCCTCAGGTGCATTTCTGTGAAAATGAAGTTGAGTATTGAAAAATGGCCGCATCAGGTCCTGACCGGGGGCCTGCACTCATTTCAGCAGCTGGGGCTGGGTACCAGAGAGGGAGCCTGGCATGCCCCACATGCTCAGTCAGAGCCCACTGTTTGTGGGCTGCTGCAAGGCCTGGCTGGTCCTCCTGACTTGGTTGGACGGGCCCCGCGCTATGATTCCTGAAGTTTACTAGGTGCCTGTGGTGTTCGGATCCTGCCAGTGCCAGGAGGGACAGGCAATGTGGACGGTCAGCCCTGTGCCTCCCTCCCTCCCGGCAGCCCAGGACCCGGCACCTTGGAGTCCTTGCAGAGCCTGGGCTCCAGGGAGGGTGACCTGTGGGTCACAGCCCAAGGAGGCTCTGGGGACATGGGGATATAGCCGGTCTTGACGTCACTGAACGAGAACCTAGCGGCTGGAGCCATCCTAGAGTAAGAATTCTGCCCCCTCCAAAGCACAGGCATTCCTCGGGGACCTGCAGCTATCAAGGGAAGCCTGATGTCCAGCATGTCATTTGGTCCTGGCTGACCTCCTGCTCTCAGAGTGGATTAGAAAAGCATCTCAGGCAGACGAGCAGATGGCATCGTTCCTGTGCCCGGAGGCGGGAGCAGTGCAGAGGCTGGCTGCGGGAGCGGGTCCTCATCTGCCACCGGAGTCCTGCCACTGCAAGACCCACACCACACACGGGGCCACAGCAGGGTGGGAAGAGGAGGCTCGGGAGGAGGAGAGTGCAGAGGGGCCAGGGCCCGAGGCCCCCAGTGCCAGTAGCAGCGTGCGCCCCACAGCAGGCAACGTGGCCCTGGGGCTAAGCATGCAGGCAGCTGGCAGATGGGCGGGTGGGTGGATGTGGGAATTCCCATCCAGAGGCTGGCGGGCAGGACGGGAGGTGTAGGTCATTGTGCAATCCTGGTGAATGCCACCCAGCAGCCGCAGTGAGGGTCAGGTGGTGACAGGCATGCAGAGCTAGGCCGTCGCCGGGTGTGCCCAGCCACAGTGCTGCCGCAGCACCCCCAGGTCCTGGCCCCCCAGCCCCTGCTTCTCACATGCTCACCTTGTCCAGCCCCTCGCTAATACATCTTGGCTAGAACCTCCTGGGCCGGGCAGGCGGCAATCTGGGGGATGTTGGTAGTTGGGGGTGGGTTCTGGGCTCCACTCGCCGGGCCAGCACAAGCTCCAGACAGGATACACCTGCTCCAAGCACAGCAGCGGGGGCCATTGAGGGGGGAGGCGTCCGGGCTTCTGCGGGCTTCTCCCCTCCTGCTGCACCAGGGTCCAGAGGACAGGGTTCTTCAGGATTGTGGTCCCCCACACCCCAGCTCCTGCCTGCGAGGCTGCATGGCTTTGGCTGTCAGAGTGGCAGCCCATTTTGAGGACGTCACTGCCCAGACTCCACTTGAGTCCCCAGGAAACACCGGCCACTGCGACTGTCAGTCAACAGCCTGGCCTGGCCTCACGGGGCGCCCAGGGCCCCCAGATCTATCCAGGGTCTGTGGTTAGAAGATCGGAGCGGGAGGGCTGTCTCGCTGTGTGCCCTGTGTGCTGCCTCCAGCCACTGACAGGAGGGCACCCCTGGCCAGCCGCCTTTGCCTCACAGAGCTTGCCAAGGGCCGGGACCCCTCAGTGTGCTCCGTCTTGGCACCCCTTCATTCCCTAGAGATGCCGGCTGGTGCCCGCGTCCCCTCTCCGACCTGCGCTACACAGAGCCCCCCACATCCCCTCTCCTGCCTGCACTGTACAGAGCCTCCCACGTCCCCTCGCCCACCTGCACCCTCTCTGCGCTGCACAGAGCCCCCCGTGTCCCCTCTTCTGCCTGCGGGCACCACAGGCTCTCACCTTTACTTTGTGGCCCGAGCCTCTTGGTGATGTGGGCCCCGGACACTGTCAGTGAGCAGCATGGCAGGACAGAGGTGGCCACCAGAACTCCGGTGAGGACCTGCGCTGCTGCGCTTCTCTGCAAACCCGCAGGCTCTTATCAGCAGCACGCCTGGCCTCCTGCGCGTGCGTGTGAGGGCCCCAGGATGCAAGCACTTGTTTTCCTCTGGTAAGTTCCCCGCAGGGCCTCTGCCTCCCTTGGCAGGCGCCACCGCCCCTCCCTCCTGCTGTTTACAGCCGGGTTCCAGAAATGAGGGGCCGTGCTTGGACGGGACCGCACTGCAAAGCGAGCACAGCTGGCCTCTTGCCCCACCTTTCTGATAGCCTGGCTCCTGGGGATGTGGCCTCTCCCTGCAGGCCCCTGTCTGCATTGCTGCAGGGCATCCTACCAAGAGCCCAGGGGCAGGTCAGGCAGACACGTGTCCAGGTCCATGCAGCCGCTCCTGGTGTTCAGTGTTCTTTAAATGTTGGTTATGAGCCCTTTTTTCTGTGAAGAAATCAATAGAAGGGTCTACTGTCGAGCGAAGGCCTGGCCGTGCTCACTCAGCCCACAGGACACAGGAGCCCTTGGAGGCACAGCGGAGGCCGAGGGCAGGCTTGGGTCGGAAGCAGAGAGGGGAGCACGTGCATCTGGTGTCTCCGTGCACAGAAGGGACACGGGCATGGCCAGAGAAAAGCTGAGCCGGCCCCACACACACAGCATCCTGCAAGGGCTGCTCTACTGGGCTCTCCTACAGGTGGAACTGTGCGGGGCCAGCCTGTTGCCCACCGCACCCCTCCTTGCGGGGAGTCAGAGAGAAGCTGCCTGGACTGCTAATGCCTGCCCCGCCGTGAGGCCGAGCCAGAGGGAGGCGGCCAGCGTCTGTGAGGCTAAGAATGGCTTGATTCTTGGGAGGTGGTCACGTGAAGCAGGATCTGCTGGCATTTCCTCCCTGTGCTCACGTGCGTCCTACTCGCCGTGTCTGAGCTGGCCCTCGAGTGCGTGCTGTCACACCAGCTGGGACCTGGGAACGCTGGCCTCCAGGTGGGGTTCGGGTGGAAAGTTCTCCCGTGTGCATTTTTGTTTACTGGTAGCTGACAAATACTGAAGGATTTATCAGCTTCCAAAGCTGCAGGTTGTTCTCTGTGCAGTTCACCAGGTATCAATGATGAGGATGGTTTCTATTTCCAGTGAAGGTTACAAGCCAAATGGTACCTGTTTTCCTTCACTCTCCATCGGTTGGAAGGTGATGTGCTTTGCATGTTTTCCCAACATTCTCCCCGGAGTCCTCCTTTTACCAGGCATTACCTGGAGATCTTGGGAGGGAAGGCGGCTGGGGGCGGGTTGCTCTGTGGGCTCTGGGGGACATTCTAAAGCCAAGGAGGTCAGGTTTCCACCTGTGTCAGGAGCTGGGCTGAGAGGCATGGAAGGAAAGCAGGTCAGCAGAGTGTGAGGAAACCCTCTTCTCGGCCACACCTGGGTGGACAAGCCTCCATGGCCCACCTCCTCTCTGGCGGGGCTCATGGTAGGAACAGGGGTCCCTGTGAGTGCCCTCCAGGAGCTGGTTTGAGAATATCCTGCCTGCTGGCTGTTAGCCATGGCTCCCAGAGGAGTGAGCATGAGGTGTGTGGTTTTTTTGTTTGTTTGTTTGTTTGTTTTTGAGACAGAGTCTTGCTCTGTTGCCCAGGCTGGAGTACAGTGGTGCAATCTTGGCTCACTGCAACTTCTGCCTCCCAGGTTCAATCGATTCTCCTGCCTCAGCCTCCCGAGTAGCTGAGATTATAGGCACCCGCCACCACGCCCAACTAATTTTATATTTTTAGTAGAGACAAGGTTTCTCCATGTTGGCCAGGCTGGTCTCAAACTCCCATCCTCAGGTGATCTGCCCGCCTCGGCCTCCCAAAGTGCTGGGATCACAGATGTGAGCCACCATGCCCAGCAAAGTGTACATTTTGCAGGCTGGGAGCCGCAGGTGGTGCCCACAGGACCACAGCGTGCCAGGACCTGGCGAGTCGTGTGAGCCAGTGTTCCTGCGTCTCCTGGTCACAGAAGACTCGTGACGCGTGCCCCACCCTCACAGCCAGCCCAGCTCCCTGTCACTGAGCTGTTCCAGGCACATTAGCCAGGGTCCTTTCCTGCCCAAGGCTCTGGGCGCTGCCGTAGACACCCCTCCCCTGCCATCGCCGCACCTGCGTCCAAGTGAGGGTGATGGCCCGGGCCCCACGTGCCTGCCTGGCCGCAGAGGGGTTCTGTGGGAGCCTGGACTGGCCCAGGTGGGTGGAGCCTTCGACTCTTTGCCTGTCTGTGGTCCCCCGCTTGCCTCTGTGCCCCCTGCTTGCCTCTGTGCCCAGAGACTTCCTGTTCCAGGCTGCCAGGCTGTTTGGGGAAGCGGGGCATCCTGGAACTGGAGAACAATGGCCTGGCCTCTCCCCCCGCCAGGCAGGTCTGCTGTGGCGTCTTTCCCGTCAGCCACGCGCTCTGCTGACTTCCTTCAAGGGAAAGAGGAACGGGGAGCCAGGTGGTGGGAGACTTAGAGGCTTGGGGAGAGCCCAGATGAGCCTGGTCAGAAGTGGGCTCTTTTCCGACACGAAAGCCTGAGTTTGTTGCAGTGGCGATGAAAGATTCCAGAGGCTCCCTCCTCAGAAGGCAGGGGAGACAACAGAGAAGGGCTGCCTGCCCCCCAGCCCCGTGCTGCAGGCCTCTCCTGGGCCAGGCTCGAGGAGCAGAGCTGGCACGTGCCCTCCAGTCACCCATTTTGCTCTGAGCGCTGCCTGCCCAGCGGCGGGGTTGATATTCAGCCTCCGGGGCCCGCCACTGCACCCTCAGCCAGCAGGGACCCTGTGGGCCTCTCCTCCAGGCCAGCCCCACCTTTGCACTGAGAGACCACCGGCTTCTTCCCCAGCTCCTGGCCACCCTCCCAGGCCAGGCCGTCCCTGGCAACTGCTCCTTCCTGGCTCCCCTACCCCCTCCGCCAGGCCCTGCTCCTCCAGCACCTCCAAAGTCACACTGCTGGTTTCACTTCCTACGTCCCACTGTTACCACCAGCATCTCCCCCTGACACCCTCCCCCATGACTCAGTACCTGCCACCCACACGCAGGTCCCTCCCCAGGCCCATGTCGGTACCAGCACAAGCAGCCCCAAGGCCTCCCCCAGGGAGGCACCCAGGACTGGGCCCTTCTCAGGTGAATTTCCCCAGCCGAGCTGGACGCTGCAGGTCAGCCTCACCTCTCAGGAGGGCACGCCTCGATGCAGGCGCTTGCTGAGAGGCTCCTCACCCACTCAGCCTGGAGCAGGCCTCAGGGTCTCTTAGGGACAGTGACAGCATCTCGGGCCAGGAGGGGAGGGGCCGCAGGCAGCATCTTGGCTGGGAAGGTGGAAGGAGCTGGCCCTGCCTGGGCCTCAGCAGTCCAAGATGGCCCAGTTTCAATCGTTTTATTTTCTCTATAAGAGAATTGATTAATGACACAAATGGGATTCATCTACCCCCTCCTTCTCTTTCTATTTTTTTGTTTGGATCCAGGATCTCCCTCAGTCACCCAGGCTGGAGGGCAGTGGTACAGTCATAGCTCACTGCACCCTCTGCCTCCTGGGCTCACGCGATCCTCCCATCTCAGCCTCCCAAGTACCTGGGACTACAGGCATGTGCCACTACAGCTGGCTAATGTTTTCATTTAACATTTTTTGAGACAGGATCTCACTATGTTGCCCAGACTGGTCTCAAACTCCTGGGTTCAAGTGACCTTCCTGCCTCAGTCTCCCAATGTGCTGCGATTACAGGTGTGAACCCCTGTGCCTGACCTGTTTTTGTTTTTTAAATTACTCTCATAAAAAGGGCCAGCCTTGCACCTACCACCCCTCCTTCCCAATCCAGTGGTGGCTGACATGCGGGAGATATCTGACCAGTCTCGTTTGGATGGGGTGAGAGGTCTTTACAGCTTCAAGGCCAGGCCCAGGCCATGGGCTAGCAGTGGACAGGAGAGGAGGGCTTAGAAGGCCCAGTGAAAGTTGGAGGGTGTCAGAGCCCAGGGCTGTCCTCAGAGTGTACAGCCAGCTTGGGAGACATGAGCAAATGTGCTCCCCATGCTGTGCGGGAAACTGCTGCACCCCTCACGAGCTCAGAACCTCAGCCTGCCCGGCTCAGGGTCTCCCAGCACCTGCTTAAGCAGAAGGGGGGCAGAGCTGGATGCCAGGTACACCCCAGAGGGCTGGGGCAGAAGTGACATTTCCACACAGGAATCCTGAGCGGACCGAGGTCGGGACCCAGTGTTGATGGGAGGCTGGCACCCCGTGTTCTGGGGGCAGCAGCTTCTCTGAGCGACGGGAAGGGGCCTGGGCCTCTGCCCACACGCTGCTGGTGGGGCCTGGGAGCTATATGAAGCCTCGGGGAAGTCCGGGTGTGCTGGTGCCCTCTGCGGCGCAGGGGTGGCCTCTGGGCCCCGTGAGCAGCCATCTGTGGGGCCGCGTACTCTCACCGAGGCCTCTGCTGGCCTGCGGGGTGACCTCCGCCAATCTGCCCATCCCCCTCTCTGATGGCACAGCTGCCATCTCCAGCGGGCTAGGGTGAGGCCCAACTAAGCAAGAGGCTGGGAAGGATAGGGGTGGAGTTTCTCCGAGACCCCCTGAACGTCAAGCCTTCTGGGTTCCTGGTCCCGCCGAGTGCCTGTGGATGTAGCTGTTTCCGGAGTGCCCCTCCTTGGGTCCGGCTGTACCTCTGTGTCATCTGCTGAGCGGTGCTCACTCCTAACGCGTGCTTGTGAGGATAGAAGGTGGGGCCTTTTCTTCCAAGACCCCGTGCTGGGCTCCAACTGCGATTTCCTGGGAAGATGCTTCCTAGGCTGCGGTGTTTCAAGCCCAGGAAGGCTGCTGGGCCTCACTTCCTTGCAGGCTGTCCCGTGTCCATCCACCTGCACAGGGTGCAGGGACGCTGCTTGCAGAGCATCGCTTAGAGCTGGGAGTCCCAGGCTCAGGGCTTGGAGAAGCTGGGGCAGCTTGAGAAGGGAAAACCAAGAAGTGTCAGACTCCCAAGCCACAGGGACCGATGGGACAGGACCCTTGGTTGGCTTGGGCAGCCCTTCCGGGCAGCTGTCCCTGTTGACTTGGAAGTCCTTGGACGCACCCGCCGCAGGTGGATGGTTCCCTGCTCTGCTCTGAGCCTGAGCAAATGCCCTGGGGATCTGTTCTGTTCCTGATCTAAACCTGAGTGTGTCCAGCTCCCTGGAGAGCCCCTGACAGACCGCCTGTGACTTTGGGCCACTGTGCCTGAGGAGTCACTGCCCACAGGGTGCACAGGCAGGCTGGGACGGAAAGGCCGCCCAGTGGTGCCGGCCCCTGTGTCCCTGCACAGCCCCCAGCCTGCAGCCCTGTGCTGACGGCAGGTCTCACACTGCAGATGACTCTGCTTGTGGTTCAGAGTGGGGCCCGCCGTGAGAGCCCTGCCAAGGCCTGGCCCACCAGAAAGACCTGGCAGGGCCTGTGTGTCCTGAGCTTTGGGGGCTGACGGTGTGAGGCAGCTCTCCTTCACTGTCAGGGTCGGGTGGCTGCTGGCTGCTGGCTACTGCCAGGCCTAGCTGGTAGGAGGGAATCGGGAGGGCCCAGGTGCACAGCTTCAGCTGTCCCTGCCCGGGCTCCTCGCACGGGACCTTGGTGGCTTCTCTGTCATAGAACCCAGTACAGTGGTGCCCAAAATTTGAACGAAAACAGTCCTAAAACTGTTTTCCTACTTTGAGAAAGCACCACTGATTCTAGATGCTGCCTTGACCTCTGGCCTAATTCCTCCTACCTGACACGAGGGAACATTAGACAGGGCTTCGTAGTAAGCCTGCTTGTAGGACAGCCCATCCCCTGCCATCTGCAGGAGCCTGGGTTAGTGGCGGGCAGCAGCAGGAGTTGACATGAAGCACTGTAAGAAACCTCCTTGCCCTCCGTCTTTCTGGGAAGGAAGTGGTTAAGGGCCTGGGCTCTGGAGCGGGCAGCCAGCATGTGTACTGCAGGCCAAGCTTTTCCAGTCCTGGCTTGCACACAGGTGTCTTTGCAGGCAGGTGACTTTCTTGCTTTGTGCCTCAGTTTCCCCAGGCTTAGGAAAATCCTCATTGAGACAGGAAGGTTAAATAAACCAACCCACGTGAAGCATAGGAAGGTGCCGGCGCTTGCTCCCTGTCACCAGCCCTGGCCTGGGATGATGACGCCTGCGGATCTTTGGCCTCCTCCCCAAATATGAAGGGCAGAGGAAACTGTTTTGTGAACTTTTACTCAGAATCTTTGTGAACAGACATGTGTGCAGGGGAACTGTGGGGCAGGGTGGGGTGACAATATCATGGGCCCCACACTGCCGGCGAACGTGGAGGAGGCAGCCCCCAGGATGCACCCTGTGGGTGGTGCTTGCACAGGGAGCACAGGGTCAGACGGCGGAGGCCGGGGGAGCGCACGGTCAGACAGCGGAGGCCAGGGGAGCACACGGTCAGACGGCGGAGGCCTGGGGAGCGCACGGTCAGACGGCGGAGGCCAGGGGAGCACACGGTCAGACGGCGGAGGCCTGGGGAGCGCACGGTCAGACAGCAGAGGCTTTGCAGAGTTTTATGGTCTTTATGTTCTGGATTCAGGCTTGATACCAACACAGTGAATTCCCGATGTTTCACTAGTACTAAACTGGAGTATAAACACTCGCTTCCCTGGCCTGTGTTCACCGCTTTCAAAGGAACTTGGGATTGGGAAGGAGAATCTGCTCCAGGGGTCCTGGTTCTCTTTGGTTCATAACTCATGAAAATGTCTGGAGCCAGCGTGTGGCTGTGGAAACCATGGCAGCGTGTGGACAGGGGCGACAGGACCCCGTCAGGCCAGCTGTCAGGAGCATATTAAGTGAGACGTTGGCATCTTTCTTCCTATGTCTTATTTAAAAAGAGCGCAAAGTGCTATCAAGCAGCCTGTTAATAATGAACGTCTGTGAGCAGTGAGATGAACTTGGCTGAAACCTGGGGCTAACTTCGATAGGGTTTCCCAATAGAAATGGGCTGCCCCAGGCCTGTTCAGAAGCAGCAGGCCTGGAGACAGAGGAGGCTGAGTGTGGGGACGGTGACCACCCCCTCAACCTGAGAGGCACCTGGGTCCCTGTGTGTGTGTGAGAGAGAGAGAGCACAGTAGTGCCTGCACTGCACGGAGCTGGCAGAAACAGAAACCAGCAGAGGAATCCTCTGCTCCAAGGGGGCTGAATCAGTTTCACAAAAGCCATCACATTTGACGTTGCTGCCCCTGTTAGTCGGGAAGTTCTTTTCTCTGTTGCTCAGGGCCCTGTCAGAGCTGGGGCCGGCAAGTCCCACGCCCGGTGATCCCCGCGAAGTTTCCGGGTGCTCTTTTTCACACTGTCTTTTGCGGATGTTGATCCCTTGCCTAGAACACCCTTTCTCGCTTCCCCTCGTTCTCTCAGCAAACACTGACTCGTCCTTGACATTTTATTTTGGGCATCAGCACCCCTGGGAGCCCACCTCTGACCACTGTCTCCACACCCCTCCGCCAGTTGTGCTGGGTTAAGCCTGTCTACACATCCATTTCTTTCCCCTGTACTTGGAGCTCTTTGCAGGCCTGGGAAGCTTTTATGTGTGCTGCAGCAGTCTGGCTGACTGTTGGATGAAAACCGTGGAAGGGGATGTATTCAGTGACGTAAAAGGCTTTTCCCCAAGGTGAGTGATCTGATTTCCCCACAGAGTAGAAAGGAGAGCAGGCAGGGTGGGGACTTAGCGTTTCTTATTGTCCCAGGACAGTTGTCGAAGCTTTAGAGCCTTAGATTTGAGTGGAAATAGAATTGCGAGGCCTCAGGCACTGCATCCTCAGAAGGATGGCAGGAAAGGAGTATGAAGGCCACGGCCAGCTCCTGGCTGAACCTGCCATGCACCATGAGACGCTCAACCTTGGGTGAATGTTCTAGAACAATCAAAATGCTTTCAAAATGACTCTGGAATGTGTATTTCCTTTTGTAGTAATGAACCCAGGCTTTAGCAACAATTAACACCCAGCTCTTGGGAGCCAGACTCTTAGGAAAGGCTGCTGTTTTCATAGGGTTTCAATGTGGAGAGCTTACGTACACTGATTCCTATCTGTGCCTTCCTGGGCTGTGATAAGAAACGGTTCATTACGTAGATGGGTGGTTTTGATTTTTGTAGCCTTTTGCTTTTTACAATTCCAAACTGCAGAGTAGTGCAAGTAAATCAGGTGACTTGGCTTAGACTATAACCAAAGAGCATGCCTGTCTTTCTCCATGGATAATAGTGAGCATGTTTGTGGCTCCAGGACGGGCTCTGGGGGCTGAGACCAAGCACCTTGCTGGGCCAGTGGACCGGCCGGGCACCTGTGCCAGCAGCTATGGGCTCCAGTTCCCTGGAAGAAGGTGGAACAGCATTCTTTTGTTTACTTGGGCTTTTTGTTCCCTAACTTGGTGTGAGGCTAATTCCCTTTCCAGGTACAGCAGACCAGGGAAAAACAGAAACAAACAAAAAAGACTTCCTCAGAAATTCAAGGACCTGGCCAAGAAGAGAGAGTCTCCACTGCAGACTCTGGGCAGGCTTGGCCCCTGCCCGGGCTCCCCAGTCGAGCCCGGGTTTACTAGGCGTGGCCTTACCTGCAGGGAAGTGCTGTGAGCCACAGATCTTATCACCACCTTGGTTCTTTCCCAGGGAGGAACCAGCAGGTTATTTCTCCTCATCACACTTGCTGTGGTAGCAACAGTGGTCTGCAGGGCTTGCTCTGGTTCCCATTAAAATGGGGAAAGTCCTTGGCCTGTGCAGGAAGGGACCCGGTATGGCTCTGTGGGGATGCACAGACACCTGCCCCACTCCACCCTGTCCCTCTGCTGCTCAAGGGGGTGTTTTGTTTGCACATGGAGGCTCCTGGGTAGACAGCACGCGTCTAAGAAACTGACTTCTGGTCCTGGGCAGCATCTCATTTTGGGATCTCAAATTAGAGAGAAAAGTTATTGTTCTACTCTCCAGACTGGGTCCCCTCTCCTCTTTGCTACCTACATGGTGTCTTGGGGTTCTGAGCCTTTGAGATCCCTGGACAGATGTGGCCTAACTGGGCAGCCTAATGCTGACCAGTTGGGCGGGCAGGTTAGTGAAAGTCCTGGAGAGCAGAGGAGCCGGCAGACGGGAGAGAATGACTGGGAAACGCTGTTGAAAGAAAACAGCACCATGGGATCGTCGTGTGCATGACACGGTCAGCCAGGTTCTCTGGGCGAGAACTCCCTTCTGCAAAGGCAAGGCCTTGCTGTGGTTGGGTCTTTAAAGGCCAGGTGGCAGTTGTTTTTTCAGGATTGCAGATGACATCCTAGGGGCTGTGAGAGCTGCAGCTCCCCAAGGAGACCCTTCTTCTCCCTGCCCCAGTGAGCAGCATGTCCCTCTTCTGACTGTAAGTTACACGAGCCTATTTCCCCATGCAGCGGTCTGTGCAGTATGCCATTTATTCATTGTATGATAGATATAATCAGCCTTTACATCCTAACCTAAGACCCACATGAGGTGCGTGCCCTTTACCCTTCTCTCTTCATCAGCCTACTAGGGGCTTATGAAGGGACTCCAAGTCAACTTTCATATTTACATTCTGTTCTAAGTCTGCATTCTTCTGTCCTCCATTCTCGGGATATGTCCATGCTGGCTAGAGAGGCAGGATGACACATGGATGTCAGCACGGATGTGTGTGGCATCGGGCAGTGAGCATCACTGCTCTGGCCCCGACCTCTTCTTTGTGAAAAGGCATAACAGTATTCAATACATATGAACTATGTTCTTAAGTCACTTGTCTTCAGAGGCCTTCTTCATTGAGGAAGACACCAGGGATTCTGGTTGGGGAGCCAGGCCGTGCAGTAGTTCTTGAAAGAGCTGCACCTGTCATGGGTACTGTGAGCGTGCACTGGTCTAATTATTAACAGTACCTCCGTTCACTCTCAACGGTGCCCCAGTTAGGACGATAGAATATCTCATCACCACTATGCGTGAGGAGCCTGGGAACATGGTCAGAACCGTTTCACTCATACAAGTTTGCAGAGGCCTTTAAAGAAAGCCTCTTGCCCCTGTTACTGAATGCTGCCCTCTGCTAGATGCTGCAGGTAGCAAAAGATAAAAGATGTGCTGTTCCGTGTGGACAGGAGCTGGCTATTAAAAGTGGAATGGAGGACTCAAGTACATTTTCATAGGCAGGGAAGAGATCAAAGGTGACAGCCACTGCTCTGGATGACAAATACATAATTATCCTCAGGTCCACCATGTAGCATGTGTGCAGAGATAAGCCACTGTGACCAGTCACATCAAGACACACAGACTGATGCCTAGTTTAGAGAACTGACTTGCCAGGTTTGTAATATTAACTTAATAGTGGGTTTCCTGCTGCTGGTAGTGGTGGTTTGGCAGCTGGAGAGCACTGCCTTCCAGTGAAGCTTTGAAAGAGCTGTCCCATGCCCTGCCAACTGTCCAAGACAACTGACAGCAGATCCGACATCTCCATGTAGACACAGTTCCAAAACTCACTTTAACACGCTAATCATAGAAGGGGCCGAAAGCAGTCACCATAGTGGCCCAGGAGAGCAGGATCAGTGGTGCCCTGTCGGACATGGGCAGAGCCAGTGGCGGCGCTGAGCCGCCTACGCTGGCAGCAGATTCAGCTGCCATCACCAGGTTAATGACCGAACGCCTGCCCCTGGGGCTCAGCTCCGAGGGCGGCCGGAGGACAGCGGTCCCCTCCCCGCAAGGGCAGGGCGCCCCGCAGTGGGCAACTGCCAGAGGACCCGAGTCCCATTAAGCACAGCGCCCGCCATGGGAGCCGCAGCAGCTCGGGGCTGACTCGCTCCCCAGGCGGAGACCAGGGTGTGCCCCATGTACCCTACCCAGGCTCCCGGGCCCCACTCACCGGCTTGCTGGGCTGCGGCCCACGCAGTCGCCGCAGGGCGGGCAGCTCGGGCTGGAGGAGGCGGCTGGGCTCCCGGCCGGGCTCACGGCGCGCACGCTGCCCGGGCCCTGTGTACACACGTGACCGCTGGCCCCGCCCCCTGCCCTGGCTCCGCCCCAGGCCGCCGAGCGGCAGCGCTGCCTGGCCCCGCCCCCAGCCTTGGTCCCGCCCTGGGCTCCGCCCCCAGCCCTGCCCTCGCGGCCAGACAGCCGGGGAACCGCTTGGACCAGTGCGGTCGCGGGGCGGTGGCGGTGGAGGCGGCGCTGGTTGTGTAACCTGAGACCAGCCATTTGACGAGCTCGTGCGCCCGAGATTCCCTGTGGGAGGACGCACACCCAGGGCTTTTGGAGTTTTTGAGAATTCTCTTAGTGCCAGTCCGGTTTCTTTTTACGGGCGCTGATGCCTGTTTTGCCGAGTCAGAATATACCCTAATCTGCAGGGTGCAAGCCCCACCGCCCTCCAAAGGAAATGAGTGACTGCAAGCTAGTCCTTCCAGGTACACCTGCCCCTCTTTCTTCCCCAACGTTTGCTTGCTGTTTCCAAAGTCATCAATTACTTCCTGGTTTTAGGAGTTTCTTTGTAAACGGAACACTCACAGGAAAGCCGTTTAAAGAAACACATTGTTTGTTGCCTGCTTACTTTTGTAGCTATTGTTACAAGTTAAACATTGGAAAAGTTGAAACAAGGACATTTACTCTGCTGTAATTTTTGAGGTGAAACAGTACCCCCTGCGGCACATTCTGGTTCAGGATCTAAGAACGTTTCTGAAAATCGAAGCATGTGGGTTGCGCAGTTCCACGTAGACTTGCTGTGACCTGCAGGCCAAGTGGAACAGCAGCAGGAAGAATAGCAGCCACTGGCCCTCCGCTGAATGGTGCTGTGGCTCACTGTGTTCAGGGATGTACCTCAGCCACCTTCCTGGACAGGACGGCTTCCTGAGCATGGGTCAGAGTCGGACGTTGGGGTCAGCTTTCTATTCCAGCGAGAGGGTAGGGAGGGGCTCACCACGGACCATGCCTGCTGGTGTGACACTGACCTGCTGCCCAGCCCGGTACAAGGTCCCTGGCACAGTGGATCCAACCCGGGCCCTATGTGCCCAAAGGTGCCAGGTACTGCTCTTACTTGCCAAAGACAGTCACAAGCAGCTGGGCATATTCTGTGTCAGGTTCTGTTCTAAGCCTCAACCATCGTTTTAAGGTAGATTGGGCTGTATTTCATCAAACGTAAGACACAATTAGTGCTAGCTATGCCATTTATGGATCACTAAAAAGAAGGCCATCCGCCCATTAAATTCTGACATACTGCTGATTTTAAGGCGCAGCCTCACGTGAGAGATGATAAAATGAGAGAGTATGCCTTAGAATCAATGAGCTAGGTCACCATATGCATGTTAATTTTTTTTTTTTTTTTTAAAGACAGAGTTTCTCTCACTTTGCCCAGGCTGGAGTGCAATGGCACGATCTTGGCTCACTACAGCCTCCACCGCCTAGGTTCAAGCAATTCTCCTGCCTCGGCCTCCTGAGTAGCTGGGATTACAGGTGCGTGCCACCAAGCCCGGCTAATTTTGTTTTTTGTTTTTTTTTTTTTCAGTGGAGACAGGGTTTCACCATGTTAGTCAGGCTGGTCTCGAACTCCTGACCTCAAGTGATCCGCCCGCCTGGGCCTCCCAAAGTGCTGGGATTACAGGCGTGAGCCACCGTGTATTTTAAATTTAATTGTGAAAACTTAAGCAACTTGCCCCAGGTCACACTGCAGGCTGTGGAGCCAGGATTTGAACCTAGAGGTACTCTGGCTTTTAAGATCAGGGTTTGGGACTTTGGGCCCTCCTAGCAGCCTGCCTAAGAGAAGCTTCGTTATCTCCATGGTATAAATGGCCCAAGACCTCAGAATCACTGGTCAGAGTATGCACGTCGCTGTCTGGTCCTTGTAATGCCAGGCTCTGTGGGTCCTTCCCACAGGGGTGCTCTGTGGCTGGGGAGTGCTGGAAGTTAGCTTCCTCTAAGCCACTGAGCTTTCAGGTCACCGCAGGCCGCCTTACCTGCAGAGACTTCCCATGCCAAGCAGGCCAGCCCTGCCAGGGAGAATGGCAGAAAGCTCGTGTGTGTCCTGGGGAGATCTGAACCACAATAAGTACTCGTAGCTAGGGGTGTAAACACCCTCCAGAGGCTGCAGCTTTGTACCCAAGGGTCCCGGCCAACCCCTGTACAAGACTCAGTTGATAGGGGTAGGGGTAGGCACAGATGGGGGTGTGGGGAGTGCGTGGCCCTGACTTAGCTTCGCGGTTGCACCCTAGTCTAGTGTTGATGTTTGAAGTCATGGGGGTGGATGTGGCCTCCCCTGCTTGGCTGCTGAGGGCGTTTGAGGGCAGTTGTGTGCTCCTGGCCTGGGGCCGTGCCTCTGTGGCTGTGTGCGCTGTGTGTGTGGCGGCGAGGGGGGAGGGAGTTGCCCTAGTTGTGCACCTCACTCTGCAGCCCAGCGCACTGCCGAGGCTCTTGCCATGCAGCCACATGTCTTACGGAGATGTCGGGGCCGCCCTTCCCCTGCTGCGTTCAGGCAGGTCGGCAGGCTTTCCTGGTTATTCTGAGTGGCGGTCGGGAAGGTCAGCTGCACGCCACCCAGGGATCCAGGGCTGCTGGTCAGGAGCTGGAGAGGGGCCCAGCTGGCCTGGGTCTGTTTACATTTGGGCTTTCTCAGGGTGGGGGTGCGGGGAGTGGCAGGAAAGGCTGGCTGGCGTTCCCCTTGGAGATGCACCTGCTCTAGTGATTGTGTTTGCAGAGTGAGTCCGATACTGTGTGCCACGCTGATCAAGGACAAGGAGTATTTTACAATGAACTTCCTAGTTCTTGTGAGTATGGCTTGTGACTTTCTTTGTTATAAGGCACACCCTGACGTTACAGATGATAAAATGAGAGTGAGCCTTAGCATAAGTGAGATAGCGTGTAACGTCTGACACTGTGGATGTATTAATAAAACTTGGGGTTGTTCAGAGCCCCTGTAAACAGCAGTAACATTAGTAAGGAATTGTGGAGGGCCTGGGCACAGCCCAGGTCCTCTTCCCTGGAACGCAGAGCCCAGGTCGTCTTCCCCGGAGCCCAGAGCCCAGGTCCTCTTCTCTGGAGCACGTGGCCACCACCTTGCCATGCAGGCCTCCCTCCCTCTCTTGCACTCTCTCCATTCCCTCTTCCCAAATTCCGTCCACACGGCTTCCAGCGTGGACCTTTTCCACGTTCTGCAGAAGCGGCTGTTCCTACAAGGAACGTGGGAGGTGTCCAGCATGGGTCTTCAGCGTATGGCGGAGCCTCTGGCCTCAGGTTGACCCCGGGAGGCACCATCAGCTGGAGGTCCGGCGTGCAGCAGCCACTCACTTATGGAGCGCGGCTGCAGCCGGCACATCTGCCGTTGCTCATCTTCCCAGCCCTGCTGCGAGCTGCGCCTTCTCGTTGTTTATGTGTTCTAGACGCTAGGCTTTTGTATATGTGTGGTTTGTAAATATTTTGTTCCAGTCCATAGCTTATCTCTTACATCCTCTTAATGAGGGTTTTGCAGAGAAAAGGCTTTTTTCTGTTTAATTTTGGTGCTCATTTATCCATTTTTTTTTTCTTTTTAATTTTTAATTTTAAGGATCTACTTTTGGTGTCATGGTTAAGAATTCCTCAATGACTCCCAGATCCCAAAGATTTTATCCTACATTTTCTTATCAAAGTTTTATAGTTTTACATTTGACATTTAAATAGATGATCCATTTGAGTTCATTTTTTGTGAGGTTTAGGTTGTTGTTTTTTTTGTTTGTTTGTTTTTGAGACAGGGTCTCACTCTTGTCATGCAGGCTGGAATGCAGTGGTGCAATCATAGCTCACTTTAGCCTCGAACTCCCAGGCTCAAGTGATCCTCACCCCTCAGCCTCCTGAGTACCTAGGAGGACAGGTGCGTGCCACCATGCTTCTCTAATTTTTAAAGTGTTTTGCAGAGATGGGGGTCTCACTGTGTTGCCCAGACTGGTCTTGAACTCCTGGCCTCGAGCAATCTGCCCACCTCAGCCTCCCAAGCAGCTGGGAATACAGGTGTGTGCCACCACACTCAGCCATTTTTGTTTTGTTTTGTTTTGTTTTATAGACTCTTTTTTAAGAGCAGTATTAGGTTCACAGCAACACTGAGCAGATGATGGAGTTTGCATACACACCCCCCAATACATGCATGGCCTCCCCCATTACCAACACCCTGTATCCCGAGCAGTGCATTTGCAACAGTGATGACCCTCTACGGCCACATCACGATCACCCGAAGTCCGCAGCTCACAGGGGGTCCCTCTTGGTGTGGCACACTTTGTGGGTTTTGATAAATGAATATCCACCGTGCATCCACTGTTACAGCACCATACACAGCAGCTTCACTGCCCCAAGAGGGCCCTGTGTGCCGCCCATTCATCCCTCCCTCCCGACCACCACTGACCACCACGGATCCCTTTCCTGGCTCCATGGTGCACCTGTTCCAGAATGTCATGCGGTGGGATCCCACAGCGCACAGCCTTTTCAGCCAGCGCCTTTCACTTCACAGAATGCTGTTAAACTTGGTCATGTCTTTTCATGGCATGACAGAGCCCTTCTTTTTAGTGCTGTCTGGATGGACTACAGTTACCCACTTCCCTACGGAAGGGCATCTTGGTTGCTTCTAATCTGTGCAGTTATGAATAAAGCTGCTCGAAATATCTGTGAGCAGGTTTTCTTGTGAACCTAAATTTTCAGTTCATGTGGGTGAATAGCAAGGGACACATTTGCTGAATGCTGTGGCAAGATTTTGCTTACTTTTTAAGCAACCACCAACTGACTTCCAAAGTGGCTGTGCCATTTTGCAGTCGCTTCCACAGCGATGAGTGCGTTCCTGTTGCTCCACATCCTCGTCCGCATTTGGTGATGTCAGTGTCTAGATTTGGGCCATCGTGACAGGTGTATGGTACCTCACTGCTGTTTTCATGGGCACTCCCTCGCATGGAAGGATGTGGGGCGTCTGGCCCCATGCTTATTTGCCATCTGTAAATCTTCTTTGGTTCGAGGTTTATTGTTTTCCTGTGGATGTCCTGTTGTTCCAGCACCATGTGTTGAAAAGATTTCTGTCTCCATGGAATTGCCTTTACAAACTTTGTCAGAAATCTGATTGCTCCGTTACTGGGTTTACATACACTCAAAGGAACATAAATCTTTCTACCATAAAGACGCATGCATGCGAATGTGCACTGCAGCCCTGTTCACAATCGCAAAGACATGACACCAGCCTAGCACTGTTAACAGTCGCAAAGACGTGACACCAGCCTGGCGCTGTTCACAGTCGCAAAGACGTGACACCAGCCAAAATGCCACCAAAGGCAGATTGGATGAAGAAAATGTGGTATATTGCCAGGCACGGTGGCTCATGCCTGTAATCCCAGCACTTTGGGAGGCCGAGGCAGGCAGATCACAAGGTCAGGAGATGGAGACCATCCTGTGAATGGTGAAACCCCATCTCTACTAAAAATACAGAAAAAAAAAATTAGCCAGATGTGGTGGTGGGCGCCTGTAGTCCCAGTTACTTGGGAGGCTGAGGCGGAAGAATGGCATGAACCCGGGAGGCAGAGCTTGCAGTGAGCAGACATTGCGTCACTGCACTTCAGCCTGGGCGACAGAGCGAGACTCCGTCTCAAAAAAAAAAAAAAAAATGTGGTACATATACACCATGGAATACTATGCAGCCATTAAAAAGAAAGAGAGCTTGTCTTCTGGGAACTGGATGGAGCTGGAGACAATTATCCTTAGCAAACTAAGTCAGGAACAGAAAACCAGATACCACATGTCCTCACTATAAGTGGGAGCTGAATGATGAGAACTCATGAGCACAAAGAAGGAACAACAGACACAGGAGTGAACTTGAGGCTGGAGGTGGGAGGAGGGAAAGGAGGGTGGAGGGTGAGAAGAGGGAGAGAAGGCGAAAAGTAACTAATGGGTACCAGGCTCAGTACCTGGGTGATGAAATAATCTATACAATGACCCCCATGACACAAGTTTTTCTGTATAACAAACCTGCACAGGTGCCCCTGAACCTAAAATAAAATTTTGAAAAAATCACATTGCTAACATGGGGCACCTGCTGGGTTCACTGTTCCCTGTTCCTCTGTGTGTCTCCCACTGCCCGTGCCGCACCACAGCTGTCCCATGACCCAAAATCAGGCACACAGTTCTTTCTGGTCATCCTTTTTCAGCGCTGTTTTAGCTATCCTTGTTAATTTGCTTTTCCATATACATTTTAGAATAATCTTGTCTTTACCTACAGGGAAAAAAAAAAAAAAACCCTGAAATTTATGGTAGGAGTTTCATTAAACCTGAACCTCAATTTTGGGAGAATTTATGTCTTGACTATGCTGTCCATTCTGTCCATTAACACAATGTCTGTCTCTATTTATTTGGATTCTTCAAAGTTTCTTTCATCAGTGTCTTGTGGTTTTCAGAGTTTAAGTCCCATACAGGCTTTTGTTAGTTACAGTGAAGCATTTCCTTGTTGGTGAGCAGTTGTAGGTGGTGTTAGCATGGGAAGGCCAGTTTCGGCTCCGACTGTCTGTGGTCCTGCCCGTGCCCACCACCGGCTCCCTGTCTGTGGTCCTGCATGAGGCCACCGACAGCTCCCTGACTCTCTGTGGTCCTGCACGAGCCCACCGCCAGCTCCCTCTCTGTGGTCCTGCATGAGCCCACCGCTGGCTCCCTGTCTGTGGTCCTGCGTCAGCCCACTGCCGGCTCCCTGACTCTCTGTGGTCCTGCATGAGCCCACCACCGGCTCCCTGTCTGTGGTCCTGCATGAGCCCACCGCCGGCTCCCTGACTCTCTGTGGTCCTGCGTCAGCCCACCGCCGGCTCCCTGACTCTCTGTGGTCCTGCGTCAGCCCACTGCCGGCTCCCTGACTCTCTTGTGGTCCTGTATGAGCCCACCGCCAGCTCCCTGACTCTTTGTGGTCCTGCGTGAGCCCACCGCCGGCTCCCTGTCTGTGGTCCTGCATGAGCCCACCGCCAGCTCCCTGACTCTCTGTGGTCCTGCGTGAGCCCACCGCCGGCTCCCTGACTCTCTGTGGTCCTGCGTCAGCCCACTGCCGGCTCCCTGACTCTCTGTGGTCCTGCACGAGCCTACCACCGGCTCCCTGTCTGTGGTCCTGCACCTTCTGAACTCACAGTCCCAGGATTTATTTTGTAGATTATCTGAGATTTCCTGCATCAACGGTCATGCCGCTTGCAAATAGAGTGTTATCTTTCTTCCTTTCTGGTCCTTTTCCTGCCCTGTTGCCCTGGCCAGCCCGATGTTGGACAGCAGTGGGGACAGTGGGAGGGTGGACACCCTTGCCCTGTTCCTGGCCTTGGAGGAGCATCTGCAGATGCTCCTTACCTCACTCAGGAGGCACCTCCGTTACCGATTTCCTGGGTGTTTACCACGCGTGGGTCTTGAACTTTGTCACATACCCCCTGCATCAGTTGATGTGACCACGTGGTGTTTCTTCTGTAGCCTGTTGATAGGATGCATTCTATTGACTTTTTTTTTTTTTTTTTTTTTTTTTTGAGACGGAGTTTCACTCTTATTGCCCAGGCTGGAGTGCAGTGGCGCAATCTCGGCTCACTGCAACCTCCGCCTCCCGGGTTCAAACTCCTGCCTCACCCTCCCTAGCAGCTGGGATTACAGGCGTGCACCACCATGCCCGGCTAATTTTTGTGTTTTTAGTCGAGATGGGGTTTCTCCATGTTAGTCAGGCTGATCTCGAATTCCTGACCTCGGGTGATCCGCCCGCCTCGGCCTCCCAAAGTACTGGGATTACAGGCATGAGTCACCGCACACAGCCCGATGGATTTTTAAATAGTGAGCCAGCTGGCCAGGCGTGGTGACTCACGCCTGTAATCCCGGCACTTTGGGAGGCCAAGGTGGGCGGATCACAAGGTCAGGAGATCAAGACCGTCTTGGCTAACACGGTGAAACCCTGTCTCTACTAAAAATACAAAAAATTAGCCGGGCATGGTGGCGGGCGCCTGTAGTCCCAGCTACTCAGGAGGCTGAGGCAGGAGAATGGCGTGAACCCGGGAGGCAGAGCTTGCAGTGAGCGGAGATCGCGCCACTACACTCCAGCCTGGGCGACAGAGCGAGACTGTGTCTCAAAAAAAATAAAATAAAAATAGTGAGCCAGCCTTCCACCTCTAGAGTCAACTCTACTTGTCATGCGTGGTGTGTGACTCTTTTTCCATGTTGTTGAGTAGAAAGTTTGCATCCATATTTATGAGGGATATTAGTCCATAGTTTTGTTTTTATCTGGTTTTGGTATCAGGGTTATACTAGCTTCACAGACTGAGCTGGGCCGTGTTCCCTCGTATCGAGGTAGTGGTAACTCTTCTTTCAGTGTGTAACAGACTTGCCGAGACTGCGTGGCCTGTGTCAGCACTGCGAGTGCACAGAGGAGAGGTCCTCCAGCTCCCTGGGGCCCCCAGGTTTCCCAGAGAGGGGGTATCCCGGCAGGGTAGTGAGGAGCGTGCAGGATTGGTCAGGTAGACGGTGTGATTGGGCTGGAGGAAGGATGCTTGGGGCAGAGGCACTGCCCACGTACGTGCAGTACCCTAGCATCGTGCTTTTCTGGCAGTACCTCCTGGTGTTTTCGGGACCTGCTGATGGTGTGGTTTTCCTGCCGCTGCCTCTCATGGACGGACTGGAGCAGCCCAAGGGCGCTACTGTCACCTGGGCATGCTTGGCGGTGTGGGCGGGTGGCTGTGGCCTCCGCTCACAGGGGCCTCCCAGGCCTCACACCCCCGCAGTGGATTCTCATGATGCTACGAGAGTGATTTGGCAGACAGGATCCTCACCGAGGCCCTCCGTGGCACCTTCTCTGCTCTGGCCAACAGTAGATCCACCTGCGGGGGCTTCATCCCCGGCCCCAGGTTCCATCTCAGAGACCTTATTTTCAGGCGGGCCGAGTGCGAGGGACATGTTTGGGCAGCCCCGTGGGCCGGGAGCAGTTTTCTGGATCTGGGGCCCATTTACCCTGCGTTGTTTGGGGCGTGGCATGTCTGGGAAGTGGGGCCCATTGACCACCGGAGCAGGGTGGTTAATTAAAAGAACGTGTCGGGGCCGGGCGCGGTGGTTCAAGCCTGTAATCCCAGCACTTTGGGAGGCCAAGGCGGGCGGATCACAAGGTCAGGAGATCGAGACCACAGTGAAACCCCGTCTCTACTAAAAATACAAAAAATTAGCCGGGCGCGGTGGCGGGTGCCTGTAGTCCTAGCTACTCAGGAGGCTGAGGCAGGAGAATGGCGTGAACCCAGGAGGCGGAGCTTGCAGTGAGCCGAGATCGCGCCACTGCACTCCAGCCTGGGCAACAGCGTGAGACTCCGTCTCAAAAAAAAAAAAAAAAAAAAAAAAAGAACATGTCGGACATAGTTATGTCTTTCTTGAATGACTCAGAATGCTCCACGTGGCCTCGATGCCTGGGCCCAGCTTTCAAAGGCTAATTCTTATTACCTGGGGAAGGTTTGGTGACCAAGGCTAATTCTTATTACCTGGGGAAGGTTTGGTGACCAGGTTGCTCTCACCCCCTCGGCATGTCCCCACAGCCACCCTGCACTCTCAGCCCCTTCCCCGGGTGGTGCTTGCTGGCCGTCCCCCCACCTGGACCATTCTGCCCTTCCTGCAGGTCTCTGGTCTCTGCCCAGGAGCCACCTATGGTGCTGTTCCCTGACTTCCTTCCTCCCCCAACCATTTTGAATCTCAGAAAATAAGCCTACCCTTAATTTTTCTCCTCAATATTATTACAGCCTCAGCGTAGTCTCTCCATAGGCATGCATCTTTGTCTTGTTCTGTCCAGACACGTAGCACGTAGAGCAGCATCCCATATAGGGAAGCAGCTCACCAGCTCTCTGGGGTGCCTTCCTCCCCTCTTGGCCCCTCCTCCTGGCCAGGACCTGCCGAGCTGCTGGGGGAGGGGGCTCTAGAGTCTCAGTCTGGACCACTGGCCACTGATGCTTCAAGCCAAGGCAAAGGGAGGGCTCCCTCCTGGCTACTCCACCCTTGAGACTGTACTAGGTACAAGGGGCCCTCAGTCGAGCCTGGGTGGATGTGTGGACTGGTGCATTCATTTAGGTGGTTGGATGTGCCGGTGCAGTAAGCAGCCCTGCACCTGCTGCTCTGTGTTGGCGCCCAGGGTTGTGGACTGTGGGAAAGCAGGCATGGTGGCACCTGCCTGGGAGAGCCCCAGCTGCCCGAAGAGAGTCCCATGTGCCCGGAGAGAGAGCCCCACCTGCCCGGGGAGGGAGAGCCCCACGTGCCTGGAAAGAGAGCCCCACCTGCCCGGGGAGAGTCCCACCTGCCTGGGGAGAGTCCCACCTACCCAAAGGGAGCACCACCTGTCCGGGGAGAGTCCCACCTGCCCAGAGGGAGCCCCACCTGCCTGCGGAGAGTCCCACCTAACCGGAGGGAACCCCACCTGCCCAATGCCACAAACCTATGTGTGGCTTCGGGGGTTGGGAGACAGCACAGCCCCACAGGCGGGTCACTAGGCAGAACCTAGGAAAGCGTAGCAGCTGCTACGTGTCCACCTTTGCTGGGTTCAGTTCCCCCCTCTGTGAAGTGCAAAGAGCGTGGTAGCTGGAAGCATGAGATGGAGTGGAGTGAAGCCCCTGGGGGCCACGGGTCATCAGCCAGCACCAAATCCCTGTCTCTGTGGGGCTGGTGGCCCAGCCTGGGGAACTGCACCCCACTGCCAGGACAGCTTCTCCTGCTCATGCTTTTGCCCGTGTCTCTCAAAGCAGCCCAGAGCCACCGACACAGAACTATGGGGAGAAGAAACCTGGTCCCCGGGCTCAGGTATGGAGACGGGTGGCTGTGCCGGTTGGTGCGCTGGTGAAGACAGCGGATGAGCAGGGTTAGCCTGTTCGTGGAGGCGGGTGGATGCGTGGGTTGGCACATTCGGGAAGACGGGTGGATGCACAGGGTTGGCCCGTACATGGAGGCGGGTGACCGTATGGGCTGGTGCGTTCATGCTGGAGACACACTGGGGAGTCAGCACACAAGGCCGCTGGGGCTCAGACGGCCCAGAATTGAGTACCTCTCATGAAACCGGTGACTGAGCACACGCTTCCTTCTCTGTGCAAGGGGGGTGCGGACACCAGCGGCACAGACGCTAAACCGGAAGCACTGCTGTGCAGGGGCTGCGGGCAGTGGGCAGGCCATCCCTTCCTGGCCTCCTCGTGTCCACTAGCTCCAGGAGGCCTCCAGTCCGCCCTTGCCTGCCTGGCTGCCACCATGGAGCAGGCCTCTGCATGGGGACAGGCACAGAGGTGGTGAAACAGCCAGGAGGAAAACACAGCCAGCCCCAGGCCCGACTCCTGCCTTGCAGATCCTCATTCAGCAGGGGACTGGGGCGCCCACACCCTCTCCCCAGGCGGGGGTGGCCTCTAGAGCAGGCTCCGCAGCCAGAGCACAGTGTGTTTCAGACCCTGACGCCTTGGGAGGGAGTCTAAGCCCCTCCTCCCCCGGAACCAGCCCAACCTCCGGGCTCACTGTGCTCTGGGTGGCCAGTGTGGCTTCCTGCACCATAAAATTGACCTGCAAGGCAGGTCAGGCACCGTGCTGCATGCTTGTAATCCCAGTCAGTGTTTTGGGAGGCCGAGGAGAATCACATGAGCCTAGGAGTTTCAGCCTCCTACGCCATGCAACATAGTGAGACCCCGTCTCTCCAAAAATTAAAAATTAGGATGGGCATGGTGGTGCGCCTGTAATCCCCGCACTTTTGGAGGCCAAGGCAGGAGGATCACTTGGGCCCAGAATTTTGTAACCAGCCTGGGCAACATAGTGAGACCCTGTCTCTACAAAACATTAAAACATTAGCAGGACACGGTGGTGCACTCCTGTAGTCCCAGCCACTTGGAAGGTCGAAGTGGGAGAATCACTTGAGCCCAGGAGATTAAGGCTGCAGTGAGCTCTGATGGTGCCACTGCACTCTGACCTGGGTGCTAGAGCAAGACCCTATCTCCGAAAACAAACAAGCAAAAAAATTGATCTGCAGCCGTAGTCCCAGGGCAGGGAACACACAAGCCAGAAGAGATCTAGACGCCCTCTGTGTGGTAAGGAAAAGGCGGTGTGACTCATGCCTGTATTCAGCCAGCCGGTTTTGAGCACCTCCCCTTTGCTGAACACGTGGATGCCAGGGGAGAGCTAGGCTTCTGCCTGCAGGGCCTGGACAGGGGAGATGGGGGCAGACTGGGGGAGATGGGGGGACGTGGAGTCAGATTGGGGGAGAGATTAGGAGCAGATTGGGGGACATGGGGCAGACTACAGGAGATGAGGGACATAGAGTCAGATTGGGGGAGAGATAGGGGCAGACTAGGGAGATGGCAGACTGGGGGAGATGGCAAATTGGGGAAGATGGGAGCAGATTGAGGGAGATGGGGGACACATATTGGGGAGAGATGGGACAGATTAGGGAGATGGCAGACTGGGGAAGATGGGGGCAGACTGGGGGAGATGAGGGGCATGGAGTCAGATTGGGGGAGCGATAGGGGGAGACTGGGGGAGGTGGGGGCAGACTAGGGGAGATGGGGACAGACCGGGGGGAATGGGGACAGACTAGGGGAGATGGGGACAGACTGGGGGAGATGGGTCTATGGAGGCAGATTGGGGGAGATGAGAAGATAATGGAGGCAGATGGGGGAGATAAGTAGGTGGACGATGGGCGCTGGGTGGGGGCGGTCAGAGGCAAGTACGTGCAGCGACACTGCGCGGGGGCGGGGGGTGCGCGCTCCACGCCGTTCGCACAGTTGGACCGAAGGCCCGGGGCGGCCAGAGCAGCCTGGTTTGAGGGGCGGTGGGGCTGCAGCAGGGTCCACCCACGCCCTCCCAGCGCCGAAGCCCCGCCCCCGCTCTCCCACCCCCGCGCCGAGGTCCCGCCCCCGCGGGCGAGCTGGCGTCACCGTCCAGCCGGCTGGATCTGGTTCCAGCCGCGCCGGGCCGGCCGGGCATGCGCAGTGCGGGGGCGCTGCGGCTGCTGGAGGTGCGGACCCCGCGGTCCGCACTGCGGCCGCATCCGTGCCGCGGCGCCGTACGTGCCCGCGGGACCTGACAACCGGGGCAGAGGTCAGTGCTCGGGGCCGCGGCCGGACCGGGGCTGCAGGGAGGGGAGAAAAGGGGAGGGAAAGGGACGGGCCCTGCTCCAGCCCCGCCCCGCGGCGACAGGTGGGCGCTCCCGCGGGAGGCCGTGGCTTCCGGGCGCTGCTGCGGGCCCCGCTCCGCCCTACAGACCCCGGGCCGACCGAGCAGCGCTTCTCGGGGCTCTGCTGCGCGCCGTTCCCCGGGCAGGCCCTGGACGGTCCCGCGCCTCCTCCCACTTACTCTACTGGGGGCGCAGGGCCGGACCGCGGGTGGCGGGGTAGGGGTCCAGGCCCTGCAGGCGCTGCGACCCCTCGAGCGCCCCCGCAACCGGCCGCGCACCCCTGCGCTGTGGGGGCGGGCCGGGCCCCCAGCCGCGATGCAGCAGCCCCTGGGGGAGACACGAGCTCTGAGGACCCCGGGTGGTCTAGAGTCGCCGGCCGCCTCGTGACCCCTGGGAGGACCTGTGTCGCCCGCAGCGCCGCCTCGCCCCTCCCTGTGCCGGGGGAGAGGACCCCGTCGGGCGCCCGGAAGCCCGGGGCTTCCTTGGCTGGGGCGAGGCGGCCCCCCCATGGCGCGGTGGGTGCTAGTGCGAAGCTGTGTCCACTAAAGCAAAGACTCATAATGAAAACAGTCGGGTTAGCTTCACTCGGGAGCCTTCTTGAGGACGGCGGGGCGGGCCCGCAGCTCCTTCCAGAGGCTCCGCCGCTGCTGCGTCGGGGTCAGCCGGGTTTGGGTGGGTGGGAGAGCGCAGAGGTGTTTGGAGCGAGTCTTTTATCTTCCGAGGAGGCAGTGGCCCGGGCAGGTGGTGGCCCCGCGCTGGTCCTGCGCTGTATCCTCGGAGCGTCCTCAGCTGCGGCGTCCAGGCATCCGCACAGAGAGCCTGCTGCTGGGCCTCAGAGGGCTACAGAGACGGCAGGAATGGTGACCAGGAATGGTGACCGTTGTTTCATAGTCCTTTGGTTATGAGTAACTCACCGAATTGACAGTGTGATTTTTATGAATTCGTTGTGTTCACTGAAGAGCTGTGGCAGAGTGAGAAAACCTAACACGTACTTAGTTCCCAAATGTGAGTGTTTTCAACTATGTGTAACAACTAACAAAATTGACATAATGATCCACTTCACGGACATTTAATTTTGATTCTGTCATTTCCTCATTTTAGAGGCAGTAACATGTTTTGTTTTCTTCCTGTCGCTCAAACCTCTTCGAGGCTCCTGCACGGCTCGTGCTGTGCCTCCGGGCCCAGGTGACCTCGTGGGGGAGAAGGAAGGGGCCTCTGAGATGAAAATGTAGTTTTGCTGTTTTTAGTTTATACTCAAAGCGCTGCAGTTTCCTGACACTACAGAGCACACCGGTCACGCCGGCAGGATGAAGCGCAGAGGCTGCCTGATGAAGTGGGCTGCGCGCTAGAAAATCCACGTGCGGAGTAGCTTGGTTCCCTCCACGGGGAGCGTGCCAGGCCCTCTCGGGCGCCGCGGGAGCCTCGCCTTCTGCACAGGCTTCAGAGCCAGGTGCTGGAGCGGCAGCGACTGAGGGGCGTGGATGTCTTTGCACGTTTCCCATGTGTTTTTCAAACGTTAATAACGTGATTTTCAGTAAAGTGGCAGAATCAGCATTGAAGAATGGGGAGCAAGTGCGAGCCGCTTTCCTGCGAGTGGTTGAGAAGCAGGCTTTGTGTGGTTGGCAGCCCCCGTGCCTAGCGGCTGCTCAGCCCTACCCCTGCTGCTCCTGCGGGAGCCGCCTTCCTGGCTTAGAAACAACACTGCCTCAGACTGCTAGTTAGCGGCGGCCTCCACAGGGAAGCTGAGGCAGGTTCGTGTTCTCATAGCTAGGAAGGACGTGGCCCTGGCAGGGAGCTGCAGCACAGCCTCTGGCAACACAGAAGCACTGCCCTGCTGGACCCTTGCCTCCTAGGTCAGCTGTTGCCCACCCAGCAGCCGGAGCGCTTGCTCGCATAGGCTCCTCAGCCGCGCCAGGTGCAGCTGGGCTCCACCCTCAACTGGCCCAATAGTAGCAAAAGAAACGAGAAGTGTCGTGAATTGTTAGACAGCATCCGTATGTTTAAGTTCAAATTAGAGCCGCCCAGCCACACGTGTGGATACAAAGCTGCCATTCAGTGGGGAGCCGGAGCCTAGGGGCCTGTGTCACTCCTCTGGATGTGGATGTGGGTGAAAGTCACCCAGAGGCCTTGCCAACATTCTGGGAGGTGACAAGGGGGCACGGCCTCTGGGATCTGGGGTCAGGAGTTCCAGGAGGCTCGCTTCTGCTTCTGCCCAGCAGTTCACTGTTCCCTCCACGGCAGCTGAAGCTCAGCTGCTGCGCGGCCTACCCGACCAGGGGCAGAAAGGAGTCCTCCATCCCAGGCAGTGCCCTGGTGGGTGTCCGTCCTGTGGCAGACACTGGCCGTAGAGGCTGAGAAAGGAGAGAACCCCAGCCTGCCTCTGGAGGCCCAAGGGAGGCAGTGAAGGGCCCGAAGCTAGCGATGCAGGAGTTTCCAGAGCGCAGGGGAATATGGAGACCAGCCCTCAGCTCCACTGGGGAGCCACACAACCTCTGCCAGTGCTGAGTGGTTACAGGGCTCTGTTACCAGCCCCATTCCTGCTGGACGGGCGAGGTTAGTCCACATCGCACCCCCCAACCTCTTGTGCTCTGTGACCTCAGAATACACAAAGCTGTGTCTACAGGCCTCAGCGGCTGTGAGCCCCTCGCCTACACTGGGGGTTCCTCAGTTGACACCTGAGCCAGTGTCCTGTGCCCCAGTGGTGCCAGGACAGAGTCCCTGTCCCCGACCTGATTTATGCACCTCCTCACTCACTGCCAGCACTGTCCCCCCACCAACAGGCTTGCTCAGTACAGCCCCAAACCCAAGTCCCTAGCACCCACACCCCAGTGAGTTTCCTGCGCCCTGTAGGCTCAGCTGCTTCTCATCCTCCACCCACCTAGGATCCTTGGAACAGGGAGTGGTTCTTATTTAGGTCCCTGAGGTACCAGCTACAGGCTTCACTCTTAGCAGCCACCACCCCAGTGATGAAGCTGATAGCCTAAGCAGACTGGCCCCTGCAGAGCTCTGGGGGGAGGTACCTGGCCTCTCCAGCCTCCACCCTGGCCCACAACTACCTCCAGGCCCAGAGCAGCAGATCCCAACCTGCCTGCCCCTGGGGCTGGGTCTCCAGCAGTCAGGACTGAGCTGCTGCTAGCTGCTGACTGGTTCCTTCTGGCTGGGCAGGTGTGGGGCGAAGGGGGCGCGTTTGCCCCATGTCCCCATCAGCTGCATCTCCACACCTTCCCTTGTGACACCTCCGACCAGAACAGACCAGGAGTGTGGAAGGAGCCCCCACCTTCTCCCCCAGCTCCCTGGGGTTGTCTTCTGTCTGCTCCTTTTGTCTTCCACACTGAAGAGTGTGCTCCAGCTGGGGATGGGCGTGCGTGGTGCTGGGAATGGACACCTGGGAAATGGTGGCGTGTGCATCAAGTCTAAATAGCCGTTCACAGGTTCTTGGGGCTTTTTGTTTCCAGAAACCTGATCTGATCTTTATAGAAAGTGCTCCTCTGTACTCCAGCCTGGGTCTTCCTCCCGTCCAGGCCGGCAGCACTGTTTGACTCAGCGAGGAGAGGCTGAAACTGGAGAGCCCCTGGAAAGGCTCTTGAGGGCCAGGTGGCAGTGGGGAGGGTGGCTTTCGTTCCCTGCCCTCATCCTAGCGTTTAGCAGACTGCCCCACACCGCGGGTTTCCATTTTCACCCTTGGGTTAAGAGAAAAGCAGGAATAAAAAGTTTCTAATGTTGCTCGTGAAATTCAGCACTGGCCATCAAAGGCACCTGGGGCTCCCACGTCTCTCCTGCCCCTATGGGTCCATTTCCTGCTGTTTGTTGCAACCCACCTGCATCGTTGGTGTGTGCGGCTGAACTCAAGCTGTTTAGGAAGCCCACAGGCAGGGCTCTGTGGGGCCCATTCCTGGTCCCACATCTCTGGCAAGGGCTCCCCTTGAGCTGAGGCTTCTGAGCTCCTCCAGGTGGGCGTAGGGAGGCAGGTCCCACTGTCAGCCAAGCTGCAGGGTTTTTAAGAAGAAAGTGGGGGCTGCGCACTGTGGGCTCACACCTGTAATCCCAGCACTTTGGGAGGCTGGCCGGAAGGATCACTGTAGACCAGGAGTTTGAGAGCAGCCTTGGTCCTATCTCTAAAAAAATTTAAAAACTGGCCAGGCGTGGTGGCACATGCCTATAGTCCTGGCTACTTGGGAGGCTGAGGTGGGAGGATTGCTTGAGCCCAGGAGGTCGAGGCTGCAGTGAGCTGTGATGATGCCGCTGCACTCCAGCCTGGGCCACAGAGCAAGACCATGTGTCAACAAGAAAAAGCCTCTGTGGAAGGGCCTCCAGTCCCCTGGCCTGGGCTGCAGGGGCCGCTGCTCCAGCCCTGCCTTCTACACGTGCCAAGATGTGAGCAGTCACCCCGGAGATCCTCACCCCTTCTCTATAGAACGAGGAGTCAGGCTGCCAGGGATTGGGGTCTGAGCGCATTGCTGTCTCTGTGTGTGTGTGTGTTTCTTGGGAAGAGGGCCCCATGGTCTTCATCATGTTCTCCAGGGCCCAGTTGGAACGAGTTGGAATTTGGATGGGGAGAAATGTGGAGTAGGGCAGGAACCTCCTTCCTAGGAAGGAGCCTGCGGGGGACCCTGCATGGGGTCCCAGACTCCCAGGGGGCCTCAGGTGTGGTGTTAGAGGGGCGCTGGGGCTGGCAGTCTGTCCATGTCTTCAGCCTGGGTCTCGTGAGTTCAGGGAGTTTGAACCTGGGTGGAGAATGAACCCCTGTGTGTCTTCACTAACCTCCAGCTGACACGAGCTTCCGCAGACCCAGCAGTGGCGGGTGTGGGTGCTCCCCGTGCCATCTGTTGGGGACACCTCACGCGTCACTTGCACTTGGCCCATGTTGCAGCTACAGGAGCCACCAGACCCTATAAATACTCGGATGCCCACATGTGCTCCTATGTATCTCCTGTGCCTGTGCATCAGGCCTCATGCGTTTAAAACGTCCTTCTGAGAAGGGGCCACAGGCAGGCGTCACCCATTGCCACGCCACCGCGGCAGGAAGCGTCCCATGCTCCGCAGGGGCGGGGCGGCCGCTCTCCCTGTCCTCCAGGAGCTCACGTGTGCCTGCCTGTGAGCGCCTCGACGACAGAGCCGGCGCCCGCCCCAGTGTCTGCGCCGGGACCACAGAGTGGCCAGCTCACCGCGGAGACGTCACACTTTGTAGCAGCGCCTGGACTTATATGCGCTTCTGATATGATGTGTTTTAATCAGTATAAACATGGAAGGGGGAGAGCGTGGGACGTTCCACTGGTGTCCTCGGGAGGAAGTAATGGGAGGGAGGACATTTGGGGGGATTCACCTTTAAAGAATTTGAGAGCTTGTGTATTTTGTGGAATAACGGTAAATTAATCCCCTGTGTGTTTCTGATCATTAAGAAAACCCCATCGATGCTGTTGGTTGTGGGACTGTCATTTCACAGTGCGGATCCGAAGGTGGTCCTGGCTACTCTGCGAGGGTTGCCCTGGGAGGAGGTGGTGGAGGGCACGTGGGCGTCCTGTGTTCCCTCATGACGGCTGTCGCCTGTAGTTGCCTCAAAAGGCTTAATTAAAAAAACTCTTGTTTCTCAGAAAAAGCAGTTTACTACTGTGAGTTAACGCTATGGAATTCTAATAATTGAGGTAATAAATCTGATTAAGGTTTTCTTTAAACTGGAACAGAATCCCTACAGGTGCCCCATAAGAGGGCTGTGGGATGTGGGACGTGGGTCCAGGCTCCTGACCTTGGAACTCCTGGGTGGGGTCTGAGGCGATGCAGGAGACAGAGGAGCTCGTGGTCCAGGAGGCGCTGGTGGGTGGGGACATGCTTCCCCGCAGGCCTGCATCTGTCGTCTTGGGACGGGGGGCAGGGTGGGGTGACACAGGCTCCATGTGCACGTGTCCAGGGTTCCCGTCCTTCCCTCCTGAGCTGCCGTCTCCACCGTGGCTCACCGACAGTGCAGCGAGGCTCCTGGTGGACTGAGGGTTGGTTGCCCTGTCCAGGCGGCCTCGAGTGCACCAGGACACGGCCTGTCCAGTGTGATCCAGGCACCACGCCTGTGGGCCGTCATCACCGTCACCTGGGTGTGCCGAGGGACTTGTGCTTTCCTGGATCGAATCGCATGAGCCAAGTCAGGGGAGCTGCCCCAGGTGCTCCTTGGGCTTCTGCTCCCCAGGACTCACGTTTGCACCCCAAAACCCAGTCTCCCCCCGCAGAAGGGCACGCGGCTTGAGTCCAGGAATTTGCGCATGCGGTTTTGAGCCCTGGACACTGGGCCCCGGAGTGCCTGGCCTTGTGTACAGTTGGGGGCGGGGGCGGAGAAGCTCGTACCTTGCCATCTGCAGCTGCCCACGGCGGTCATTTCACATGCTGGGGTTCTACACGAGATGCCACCAGAGAAGACTCCCCCCCTTGGGAAAGTTTGTAAGTATTGAGTCCGTGGCTTGTTTCCCGAGAAGAAGGTGCAGGAGGGTGTGTAGCTGTCTTGCTGTCCTCCACCCCGCAGTGCGGAGCCCTCCCCACCTCCCCTGCGCGGAGCCCTCCCCATCTCCCCTGCGATCCAGGGATGCTCCCCAAGGGCCTGACACAGCAACACTGGAGCCCTGGCCCCGTCACCCGGCTGGCATTGTAGGACAGCAGCACCTGCCTCACTGACACTGTCCCCTGCACGTCTACTGGACAGGGTCCAGGCCGGGTGACCCCTTCACCCGCACAGCAGGGCACGGCAGGCCAGGCTGGTGGCGTCCTTCCCTGCAGCTCCAATTTGAGCAGGGAGCTCTTTATCTTCCCTCTGAGAGACAATGGGTCCTTTCTCTGCCAGTCTGTCCTCCGACAAGGCCACTGCTTCCCCAGGGAGCCTGAGCCTGGGGCCAGAGGCAGTGGCCCGACACCCACAGCTTGAGGTGCATTGGGCCTGCGTGACCCTCAGACACGAGGCTTCTGAGTGGTCTGGGCTCTCCACAGACCCCACATCCTCAATGAAATGCGCAGAAGAAGTCCAAGGTGCGTGGGTGGGTGCTGCTGTGCGCTGGCGTGTGCTGCTGTGCACTGGTGTGTGCTGGCGTGCGCTGGTGTGACACCGGAGGGGGAGTATGTTTTGTCTGGGATCCTCATGTGACACCTCAGACACTACACAGTCCCGCCCGGACAGACGCTGGTCCAGGGTCACTGCAGGGCCCCGGCCGGGAGTATTTCCGTCTGGTCAGGTGACATTCGCGTCACATGGGCGTTGCTCACAGAGGGGCCTCCGGAGGAAGGAGAGTGGCAGTCAGCACTCAGCCTTTGGCCTCGCTTCACTGTGGGTGAGGAGCTGCCCACCAAGGACACTCAGGCCAGGTGTCAGGACACACCTGCCTTGGTGTCTCCATGAGGGCCGGGCATTAGGGGCCACACAGGCCGCAGCTTCAGTCTCTCTGACCCTCTGGGTTAGTCCTGGGTCCCCCCAACCCTCTGGGTCAGTCCTGGGTCCTCCCTGATCTTCTGGGTCAGCCCTTTGTCCCCTCCCTGCCTTCTGGTCAGCCCTGGGTCTCCCCACTCTGCCGTCCTTTCTTAGGTGAAGGCTCTGCTCCCTTAGACTTGAGGGGACACAGGAAGGTCTGGCTGGAACAGAGGATTTTTTCTAAACCCTGAATCCAGAGTAGCGTGGATGCCTGCGGGCACTGGCAGCTGACAGCTTGCATGAGCCCAGCCTCCGCGGGATCTCCCGATGGCCCAAACCCTGCTCATGAGACAGGGACTTGCACATTCCTCCCTGAGCCTCAGGTTGACGAAGACCTGAGGCCTCTTCCTGACCCCACCTCTCTTTCCTCACCCCCAGCCCCCCCACATACCTGCTTTCACACCTGGGGGATAGGGAGCCCACACCTGCTGTCACACCCGGGGGGAGGGCAGGGAGCCCACACCTGCTGTCACACCCAGAGGAACAGGGAGCCCACACCTCTGCTCTCACACCCGGGGGACAGGGAGCCCACACCTGCTGTCACACCCGGGGGGAGGGCAGGGAGCCCACACCTGCTGTCACACCCAGGGGAACAGGGACCCCACGCCTCTGCTCTCACACCCAGGGGACAGGGAGCGCACACACCTGCTCTCACACCTGGGGGGTACAAGGAGCCCACACACCTGTTGTCACACCCGGGGTACAGGGAGCCCACACCTGCTCTCACACCCAGGGGACAGGGAGCCCACACCAGCTTTCACACCCAGGGGACAGGGAGCCCACACCGGCTCTCACACCCAGGGGACAGGGAGCCTACGCCTCTTCCTGACCCCACCTCTCTTTCCTCACCCCCTGGCACTCCCCTCCCCAGCAATTTAGCAGGGACCCAGGAGCCACCAAGGCCACTTCCCGTCACATCTCCCTGGTGTGATGCCGTGGCTGGGGAGGCTCATTCCCAGGCTGGAGAGACTGGGCAGGGGTCACTGTCCTTTTGGGCTGTTCTCAGAGCCCATAGCAGTCCTGTCAGGCCCTGCCCGGCAACGCAGCCCCCACACAGGACCTGCTGGACCAAGGCTGCCTGCTTCTCCCAGCCCCGGGGCTCTCACTGCACAGCCTGCACACCTGTGCTCAGTGCGCTGAGTCAGCACATCCCTGCAGGGCAGGGAGGACCCGCAGGGAAAAAGGGGCTGTAGACTGAATCGGTGCTGGGATCTGAGATCCGGGCTCAGGCTGGAACAAGGTGAGACCAACCCAAACGTTGCCATGGCCGGCGGCCGACATACCCTTCTCGGGGCCCATTTCTGTGTATGTGATGTTCATGGTCGTCACTTAGAAAAATTCAGAACCTTGGAGATTGGTGTCCAGTGCAGGAACCTGGTGCCAGAGTCGTGCCAGGCCAGCTTTATGGAGCGCCGCGTGTTTCTCCCGTGTTTCCTGTTGGCTTAAACTCAGAAACCTGGAAAATGATGATGGTTTTATTTTTGCCGGTTCTTTTGGTTGGGATGCGACTAGCACGTGTTACCTGCCTCGGACATCTCCAGGAAGAGCCAGTGCATTGTGGCATCTCACGCTGGGAGCACGGCTCACGACGGGCCCATGTCACACAGATGGACGGGCGGGGTGGGCAGAAGGGAGCCTTTGGGGCTCTGCTGCCTCAGTCAAGTCTACAGGAACCTTTTCAAATCAAATGATTGTCATTCTTCTCTGTGTCGCTTGCCAGGAGTTATAGGCGTAAAGGAAAAACATAGTTTTCATGCGGTTGTATTGTCTCAAACAGTGTCAGCTTCTCTGTAAGAATCTCGGGGCTCTCTCCTCTGGAAGCTGCCGTGGCCATTGATCCACTTTGCTCCTCCCAGCCTGTAGAGTTTGGCTCTGGTTTGTTTTCAGTGTGTTTGTTGAGTACAGGAAACATTTTCATTGCCTGATGGTAAGGATTTCGTGTTTAACTGCGCATGTGCCGCGTTGCTTGCGGTAGTCTGTGAAAGTGTTCACGTTATAAAATACAGTGTAGGCGCAGTGACAGGCCGTGTCACCATCCCAGTCCTAGGGTTGCAGTTTATCTGTGTGGGTGCATGTCCTGTGTGAAGCTTTTCATGCACATTGAATTGTTCTATACGTTTTCTTTTATTTTTTTTTTTTTTTTTTTTTTTGAGACGGAGTCTCGCTCTGTCACCTGGGCTGGAGTGCAGTGGCCGGATCTCAGCTCACTGCAAGCTCCGCCTCCCGGGTTTACGCCATTCTCCTGCCTCAGCCTCCCGAGTAGCTGGGACTACACGCGCCCGCCACCTCGCCCGGCTAGTTTTTTGTATTTTTTAGTAGAGACGGGGTTTCACCGTATTAGCCAGGATGGTCTCAATCTCCTGACCTCGTGATCCGCCCGTCTCGGCCTCCCAAAGTGCTGGGATTACAGTCTTGAGCCACCGCGCCTGGCCTCTATGCGTTTTCAAATGTAATGCTGAAGACATCTAACCGCAGGGAAGAGAATGTGTGGCTGGAATTTTTATTTTTCTATACTTCATTTGAGTGTCTGTATGTCGTCAAGTCTGAAATGCTGGAGACTGTCCTAGCATTGAGATAGGGTGACTGTACTTTTATACGGTTTTCTGCTTGCACTGGGATGGTCCAGAGATGCCGGCTTTAGACATTACACATCTGTGACAGGCCAGTGCTTCCTTCCACAGGGCCCGTCCCATCTGTGTCCGAAAGCCGTCATGTTAGGAGAGAGACTCTTGCCCTGACAGCGTCGGCTCAAAGCCTCCCAGCACACCTCTCCCTGGAGAGTGGCCCCAGCCTGCAGGGTCTGTGGGGTGGACCCTGGGCCTAGAGGGGCTCCAGCGGGCCCGAGGTCTGCCCCTTCCCAGAATCCTGGAGCCAGCAGGAGCCTGGAGTGAGCCCTGGCCGCTGCGCCAGGCTTTGCATCCTAGGCCTGAAACTCAAGTCCGTAGAAGTGACCCTCACAGGCTTTTTGAGACTTGGATTTTTTTTTTTTTTTTTTTTTTTTGAGACGGAGGCTCGCTCTGTTGTCCAGGCTGGAGTGCAGTGGCGTGATATTGGCTCACTGCAAGCTCCGCCTCCTGGGTTCACGCCATTCTCCTGCCTCAGCCTCCCAAGTAGCTGGGACTACAGGCGCCGCCACCACGCCTGGCTAATTTTTTTTTTTTGTATTTTTTAGTAGAGACGGGGTTTCACCGTGTTAGCCAGGATGGTCTCCATCTCCTGACCTCGTGATCCGCCCGCCTCGGCCTCCCAAAGTGCTGGGAGCCACCACGCCTGGCCGACACTTGGATTCTTTTAAAAAGTTTTTGGTGTGTACTTAGGTAATTTACAAGCCCTTGGGGCAACTTTGGGAGCTCTATGTGATGATAGTGGTAAGTTTGCTAAAAGTGTTTGCCAATGAAACCCATGTTCTTTGGAGGGTCGGCACGTGGGTGGCAGTTGGAGAAAGTTGTCCGCTGCTCATCCGTGGGTGACAGCCATCCTGCCTTGCTTACCTGTGCTCTCCGGGCCAGAGACTGTGCAGGCCAAGCAGAGGAAGCGCAGGTCCTGGTGGCCCCACCACCCTCCCGCACTGCCCCCACTCCCCCTGGCCCTGCCGCAGACTGTGCCCTCCAGCCTGCCCGAACCTACTGCCCCCCGGCCCCCTCCAGCTGGCACCCTCCCGGGGCCCGCCTGTGTCATCCCAAGATAGCTGAGGCCACTCACGTCATGGTCACAGCCTTGGGGAATCGCCTGGTCCAGGACAGCGAGCGTGAGCACAGGGCAGCCAATGGCATGGAGTGGAGCCGGGCACCCCAAGGCAGCGAGCGTGAGCACAGGGCGGCCGACGGCACAGAGTGGAGCCGGGCACCGCCGAGGCCTCGTGGCTCTCTGGGCGTGGCTCCCTCACTCCACCTGCCTCTGCGTCTTCTGTTGAGGCCCAGCACAGAAATGGGAGTTGGGTTTTTCAGCTGAAATCATTTCCGGGGTTCATCGGTGACTTAGGAGAAGTTAAAGGTGCACTGGCCAGTGTCAGGTACAGCCCAGGGCAGTTGGCGCTCCTGAGCTTCCCGCCTCGTGGCCACAGTGGCTGCCTCGGGAGCACGGGACTTGGGCTGTGACTCCTGTCAGCTCGGGAGTGCCGGTGGCCAGAAGCAAGGGTGGGTGTGAAGGAAGCTGCTTCCACAGCGTCCAGGCTGGTGCCTGACACAAGAAACATCCCCGCGCAGGGCACTCGGGAAGCCTGCGAGAAACAGCGGGGCCTGCAGGTCCCCCGCTTGGCCCCCGTATGGGACGGCCTGGGTCCCCCTCGCCATCCATCCCAGGCCAGCACCTGCGTTGCTGTTGCCCACAGCCTTGGCCCTGTCCTCACCGCTCTGTCCACCAACCTGGGACCCTGCTACAGGGCCTGCCCACCTGCTCAGGGCCTCTCCAGGTGCCCCACACATGTGGGCTGACAGGCCCTTGGCCACTGCGGCGGCCCCTCTGCAGCCCTAACAGTGTTATGGACTTTGGCCTGCGTCATCAGCGGCGGCCTGCGTGGCCCACAGGGTGGGGGCAGAGGCTGGGCCTGTGCCAGGAGGGGTTTTGTGTTTCAGGGCCAGGTGTTCTGCTGTGCCTGCCCCGTTGGCAGCTGTGGGCCTAGGAGGTAGACGTGGAGCTGGTTGGAGCCGGTCAGTCACCAGGCTCCCCTGGGGGTGTCCACATCCCTACCATGAAAATACTCGCTCCTCAGAGCCCTGCAGGCCTGGCCTGGTGGGTCTCAGAGCCTCTCACTTGTGTGTATGGGCAGCCCAGGCCTTCCCACCAGGACTCTTCAGCCTCTCTGTGCCGGACACCTGCCCTGGTGGGTGCCCCTCGCCCCCCAGGCCTTGCCTCTTGCTATGGACCCCCGGCAGGCTCTAGGGGTGTGGCTGTGGGTGTGTCGGCGTGGGGGTGTGTGGGTGTGTGGGTGTGGGTGTGTTGGGTGGGTGTGTGGGTGTGTTTGGGTATCTGGGTGTTTGTGGGTATCTGTGGGTGTTTGTGGGTGTCGGTGTGTGTCTGGGTATGGGTGTCTGTGGGTGGGTGTGTGGGTATCGGTGTGGGTGTTTATGGGTGTCTGGGTGTGTGGGTGGGTGTGTGGGTGGGTGTGTAGGTGTCTGGGTGTGTGGGTGTCGGTGAGTGTGTTGGGTGTGTGGGTGTCTGGGTGAGTGGGTGTGGGTGTGGGTGGGTGTGGAGTCTGTGGGTGTGGGTAGGTGTGTAGGTGTGGGTGTCTGGGTGTGCGTGTTTGTGGGTATCTGGTGTGTGGGTGTGGGTGTGTTGGGTGTGTGTGGATGTGTTTGGGTATCTGAGTGTGGGTGTCTGTGGGTGTTTGGGTGTCTGTGGGTGTCTGTGTGTGGATTTGTTGGGTATATGTGGGTGGGTCTGTGCGTGGGTGTGTGTGGGTGTCGGTGTGTGGGTGGGTGTGGATTTGTTGGGTGTGTGGGTGTCTGTGTGCATAGGTGTCTGGGTGTTGCTGTGTGTGGGCATATGTGGGTGTGTAGGTGTGAGTGGGTGTGGTGTGGGTGTGGGGGAGTGGGTGTGTGTGGGTGTCAGTGTCTGGTGTGTTGGGTGTGGGTGGGTGTGGGTATGTCTAGGTGTGTTTGGGTATATGTGGGTGTGAGTGGGTGTGTGGTGTGTGTGCGTGGGTGTCTGGGTGTATGTGAGTGGGTGTCTGGGTGTCTGTGGGTGTGTTGGGTGTGGGTCGGTTTGGGTGTGTGGGTATCTAGGTGTGTGTGGGTGTATCTGGGTGTATGTAAGTGTGGGTGTGTGCGTGGGTGGGTGTGTGGGTGTGGTATGTGGGTGGGTGTGGTGTGGGTGGGTGTATGTGTTTGTGGGTGTGTGTGAGTCGGTGTGGGAACATGGGTGAGGGATGGGGGCTGTGTTTGGCTGTCAGGGGTGAGTCTGTGAATGTGTGTCTGTGTTGGGGGGTGGGTTGCATATATAACTGTCGGTAGGGGGGCCTTGCCTCACTTTACTTTGCTCTCCCTGGGGTGGGATGCACAGGTGTGGGCTGTGCGTGCCCAGCCTCCCTTCCTGGAAGCCCTGGCTCGTGGTGGGCGGTGCCTGGTTCTGATTCCCACGCCCCAAACCATTTCCCTGGGCTCCTGGCCTTGCCCAGAGTCTACACTGATGTTCTGACTTTTTCCAGGAAAGATGAAGCGTGTGGACAGTGGCTGGGGTCACCTCGTGGTCACCCTGTGGCCCAGCTGCCCCGGCTCTGACGCTTTGCGCCATCCACTTCTTTCGTTAATTAGGGGAAGGTGGGCAAGACGGAGGGCCTGTGCTTTCCTGGCAAGATGTGGCTGGAGACACATTGTCACAGCAGGCCCTCTCCCTCCCTCTGGGGTCCTGGTCGCCCTCCCTGTCCCCAGCCTGCAGCCCAGGCGGAGCCAGGTGGCCAGTGACCTGCCTGAAAGCAGCAGGCCCCAAGCACCGACCTCGGGATTTGGGTCATATCCCGGGCCAGCGCCTGGCTTGTGTGATAACAGGCACAGGCAGGCCTTCACCCCTCCCTGCGGACCGGCCCAGATCTTCCCACGCCCTGCGGGGTGCGGCAGGGCCTCACAGAGCCTCTGGAGGCAAGAGTCTGTGGGAGGTGGATGGGGGTGGGGAAGGGGCCTCTGGGCCGTTAGCCCTGGCACCTGGCGCCTGCCTGCGGGACTGGCCATCCTCACGTGACCCGTCTGTCTCTTTGTTGTAGCACAAGCTCAACAGGATGGTGTCGGCCAGGGCCGGGCCCAGTGCTTGGGGACAGAGCCTTTGGCCACTACCAAGGCGAGGGTGGGCTTGGGAAGCCCCAGGCAGCGCACCTGTGTCTGGCTGCCCTCCATTTCCAAAGCCTAATGTGTTCCTTGATTTTCAGGGAGGAGCTGTGCTCAGGCCTGTGCCGGACGCAGAGCTGGAGCTGTCCCCAGAAGAGCAGAGGGTCCTGGAAAGGAAGCTGAAAAAGGAACGGAAGAAAGAGGAGAGGCAGCGTCTGCGGGAGGCAGGCCTTGCAGCCCAGCACCCGCCGGCCAGGCGCTCGGGAGCTGAGCTGGCCCTGGACTACCTCTGCGCGTAAGCGGCCCTGCCCCACGTAGTTTTGTCCCAGGCATGTGTCTCCACCCTTGCCTGAGGGGGTCACAGCCTTCACCCGCACACAGTGTGTGGAAGGTTCTAGAGTAGTGGGGCATTAGCATTCATGCCAGACCTGTGCTGCCGCCACTGACTTTTCTGTCTGAATGGCTCAGAGCCTTCAGGAACTTTCAGGGGCGGCAGCAGAGCTGCCACCTGTGCAGGGGTTTGCCGAAACTGTGCTCTTAGAAATGGGTCTGATGGTGAACCTCGTCCCAGCCATGCTCACCGCAGGAAGAATCCAAGCCTGGGTGCTCCTTGGATGCGGGGGTGAGGAGGAGGGAACTCGGGGTGGCCTTCAGCCCTCACTCACAGTGACAGGAGGCGCCATTGCCTCCCGAGAGCGGGGAGACGGGGATCGTGAGGTACCAGGCGCAGGGCACCATCTCCCTGGCTGCCTGCGACGTCGCTGGGTGGATGATGCAGGATTGCAGGGGTCAGGGGCTTCGGCATGGGCTCCACAGCCTTGCAGGCCATGGCCACCTCCCCGGTGCTCACCAGCACAGGCTGCTGCCCGTTTCTGTCCGCTCCGTCAGTCTCCCTGAGTGCTGACTGCGCCTAGAGTAAGGGGTGTCACAGCGTCTGTGTGGCTGGCTTCCTCAGAGACAAGAACTGGGTCCGGTCCCTGTGATGGGGTCACCCTGAGGGGCAGGGGGTCCTGTGGGGGGTGCTGGCTCTGCCCAGGACAGACTCCAGCCACACCTCTGTGGGAGCCCCTCAGAGAGACGACACCCGGTTCGGCTGTGCAGCCAGCAGAATGAACAGCGGGGCTTGCATGGATGTGCACACTGCATGCACACGTGTGTTGTGTATACTGCGTGTGTGCACTTGTGTGTGCATGTGTATATGTGTGTTGTATATATGTGTATGTGCACGTGTATATGTGTGCGCATGTGTATACGTGTGTGCGCACATGTATACATATTGTGAACACGTGTGTGCATGTGTACGTGTGTGCATGTGTGTTGTGTATACGTGTGTGCGTATATGTGTACACATGTGTATATGTATGCATGCGTGTGCATGTACGTGTTGTATATGTGTGTACGTGTGTTGTGTAGACGTGTGTGCGCATGTGCTTACGTGTGTTGTGTATGTGTGTGCATGCGCTTATACGTGTATTGTGCATACATGTGCGAGCATGTGTATACGTGTGTGCATGTATATACGTGTTATGTATACATGTGTGCATATGTACGTGTGTGCATGTGTGTATATGCGTGTGTGCACACATGTGTATGCGTGTGTTGTATAACCATGTGTGTTTATATGTGTGTGTGTGGACATGTGTGTTGTGTGTGCATCCCCAGGACGGCCTTCCACCTGCAGGAGAGGGGCTCTTGGCCACCCTGCACCAGGCTCAGCGCTGGGCTCAGGAAATGGGGAAGGGGGGTGAGCCTCCTGCTTCTCAGAGCTTAGGCTGCCTTGGAGGGTTGCAGAAGGAGCTCAGCCATAGCGTTGGGTGAATCCGGCTGGAACCAGTTGAGTCATCATGGGTCTCTGCACCAGTCAGTTCTCTGGAGCCTTAGCTTCCCCCTCCCTGGGGAACGTGGGGCTGAGGCCAGGTGCCTAGGGCTACCCCAAGAGCTCTTTCCTGCTCCGAGAATGTGCTTGGCCCAGGGGATGGTGCTGGCTGTGGTGTGAGGCCGCTGCCTCCTGCACCCACTCCTGCTTCTCGGCAGGCAGGGCCACAGGCCGCCTCAGGGTCAGTCG
Organism: Macaca fascicularis; assembly: GCF_037993035.2. Lineage (NCBI taxonomy): Eukaryota > Metazoa > Chordata > Mammalia > Primates > Cercopithecidae > Macaca > Macaca fascicularis. The sequence goes on along the minus strand of NC_088377.1, from coordinate 34,463,903 downwards.
CTGTAGACAGAGGGGGCTTTGGAGGCCGTTGGTGCAGCACCTTGAGCCCAGGTGTGGGTGGGGTGTGGGCTGGACAGAGGAGTGGCTGGACACAGGCCTGGAAGGTGCCAGCCACAGGAATGGACCGTGGGCTCCCTGTGGGAGGCAGAGGGCGACTGGAGCCTGCGGCTGTGCCACCTGCGCCCTTCCTGTCTCCACCAGCAGGTGACTCTGTTCTGGACCTGCCCTGACGCCTGGGGCTAGCAGGGAGCAGAGGTGGGCGGGGTTTGTCCTCCTTCCTCCCCACGTCTGCCGGCGCCTTCGGCTGCTCTCAGTGTGGGCTCTGTTAGCACGAGGGGGACGTTGGGGACGTGGGCAGGAGTGGGGACCAGCCGCTCCACAGCATGGCTGCCACTCCCTGGTCTTCACCCTGGGGGCGCCCTGGCTCCCCTTCCGTGATCGCACACCCTCCGAGCTCCCCACAGGAACGTCCTGGGTGCCTGGGAGCCCGCCCTACTCCCATCCTCGGCCTCACCCTCCTCTTACCCTCTGGGACCTTCCTGTGGCCCCCTCGTGCTACTCGCAACCCCGAAGCAGCAAGTCCTGTGCGGAGGCGCTGTGTCCTGGATGTGGGAGGAGGGGGGACCCTTACTCCTGAGAAACAAAGCAGCCCCTTCACAGGCGCGCCACACACCAGGGGGCCAGCCACAGACACGGGCACCCGGGCAGGAGCTTGTCCTCTTTCCTGGGGGTCTCCAAGGGCGCCCGCAAGCCCAGCCGCATCTGCTGCCAGATCAGAGCCCACGTGGATGTGTGGGGCCCACGGTATCCCTGGCAACTCAGGGTTTTCCAAAGAGAGGAAGCCAAGGGATTCCCACAAGGGAATGCCCTTAGCCTGGGGGCTGCTGGGGACCATCGGCCACACCACGGCTGGCCCACCACAGAGCCCCCAGCACAGGGGCAGAGGTGAAGGTAGATGCCCCTGAGTTGTCCTCCCCCTGCAGAGGCCCTGGGCTGGCACTCAGGAAGGACGTGCTGGCCGCCGTGGCCCATGGCCATCTTATGGGCTTTCCACGAGGGGTTCCTCCTGGAAGCAAAGCCATCTGCGGCCGGGTGGGCTCTGTGCGGAGAACACCCCGAATGTTCTGGTGAGCTCTCGTGGTGGAGAGTTTCCTTTCATCTCTCTGGGTGTGCCCCACCCATTCCAGGATGCCTTGGGGGTCTCCCCTCCAGATCCCCCGAAGTCTCTGTCCCCCCAGACACGTGGACCCAGCACCCATGGGGTCTTCATGTCCCATCCCTAGAACCCAGGTCGCAGGCTGGGCAGTGTCCGCACACAGTGACCTTGGCCTGTGACCGGTGACCATACCCTGGGCTGTTCTTGGCATCTCAAGGGTTCAGTTCCTCTGCAGCCTTCCTGGGGTACTACTGTTTTTGTGTGGAGCTGGGACTGGTGGGAGCTGTGCAGCAGGGCTAGGGTGGGGGATTGTGGCCGTTGTGTGCTATTTCCCTGGGCTGTGACTATCCCCTCATTTCCCCAGCAGGGGTCCTGGACTTGGTCGCCCAGCTCGGAGCCATGTTGCTCTGGCCTTGCGTGGGTGGAAGCTGGGGAGTGCTGGGGGCAGTCCCTCTGCTTTCCGTGGGCCTCTGGGCTGCGGGGTCCACTGTGGTAGTTACATGGCTGTCAGCAGGAAGCCTGCTCCTTCTTAAAGAAGAGTTTATATGCTTAACACGGAAAGTTGAAGGTTTACTTTCCATATGGCTGAAAGAAGAAAACCAGCATGCCTCAGGGCCTCAGCCACGACTCCACGACTGCTGGGTGTTCACATTGGGGGCGGGTGGCGAGGTGACAACTGCCTCCCAGGTCCCTGCAGGCTTGAGCTCGCTGTTCTCAGGGGCCGACCCCCTGCCTGGGTCTGCTCGAGGCAGGAAGTGGTGCCCCCACAGGAGAGAGAGGAGCTGGGACCCGGGCCGCACAGATCCAGCCGGAACAGGGTCCCCCACTCACCTGCGGAGGGACGAGAGCAAGTCACTCCGGCCATGGGGCAGCCCAAGCCCACCTTCCTCAGGCCCCCCACGGAGCCCAGCACAGCATGGCGTTTTAGCCTTCTTGCAGCCTGTGGCCTCTGGGCCTGGAACCCTGGAATGAAAGGCCAGAGCAGAGGCCAAACGATCCCATCAGTGGGGCTTAGGAGATACTTCTTGGGGTCCTTCCCTACCCAAGCCCACTGCCCTGCTGCCGAGGGACAGCCCAGCTCCAGTATCGGAGGAGCAGCCAACCCATGAGACCCGGCCCCTGCCTGTGCCAGCCCCACTCAGGCCTTTGTGGGGTTTGGGTCGTCAACTCGCCCCGGTCGGCAGTTTCTGCTGCCGTTACGAGCACGTGTACGCTGTGGCTGTGGGCCGGCTTCAAATGCTGTCTCAGCAGAGAACCTCTCTGGTTTCTTTTGGAAGGGGGTTCAGCAAGAAGCCCCCGCTTTTTGTGGGGGTTGGTTGGTTGGTTTTGAGATGGAGTCTCGCTCTGTCACCAGGCTGGAGTGCAATGGTGCAATCTCAGCTCACTGCAACCTCCGCCTCCCAGGTTCAAGCGATTCTCCTGCCTCAGCCTCCCGAGTAGCTGGGATTACAGGCGTGTGCCACCCACACCTAGCTAATTTTTTGTATTTTTAGTAGAGACAGGGTTTCACCATATTAACCAAGATGGTCTCAGTCTCCTGACATTATGATCCACCCGCCTCAGCCTCCCAAAGTGCTCAGCTTACAGGCATGAGCCACTGCGCCTGGTTGCCCCCGCTTTTTGTTTTTTAAGCCCAGTGGGCTAACAGGGACTCTGGTTCTCCACCCAGCTGGTGAGTACCACAGGGGAGGAGGCCCTTCTCTCTGGGCTGCTGTAGACAGATGACCCTGCAGTGGCTGTGGCCCCTGCTGTGCTGGGGACAAGGGACTTCTCTCTGGCTGTTCTCTTTCCTTTTCCAAGATGGGGCTTCCTGTCTCCTGCCCCACCTAGGCACAGAGAAAGAGGATTGTGTCCTGTGAACTGTGCAGCTGCACAGGGACCGGTCCCCAGAGTGAGTGGCAGAGGTGGCCATCAGGAGGCCTCGCCCAGCGTTGTGGGACCCACAGGCGACACTGAGCCCCTCTCCTGCCCCTCGCTGTGTCTGTTCCCCCAGTGATGAGGCCAAGAGCGGGACGGCTTATCTTCAGTGACCAGGGAGACGGGCTCCGCTTGAAGCCTGCCTGGGCTGGGTGAGAGAGAGGCACCCTTGGTTCAGGGCCATGGGCAGCAGTGCTGTGGCCTCGGGCCGCATGGGAGGGCAGTGTGCAGGGCATCTGTGATTGACTCACCGTGCGTGGGCTCCGGTAACACCCGTGAAGTGGGGTCACCGCTCCAGGTTCCCAAGGAGGAAACAGGCTGGTGGAAGCAGCAGCTCAAGGTGGGGGAGTTAGAAGGTGGCAGAGCTGAGACGCCAACTCCTGCCCTGTAGCAGGGAAGCAGCCCCCAGCAGGCAGACGCCATGGCCTGGCTGGCCCGGGTGCACCTCACAGGGGCCCGTGCTGGCCGGATCGGACATCCGGGGAGCAGACCACATGGGGCTGTCTAAAAGGAAAGGAACTAAAGTTAAACTTCCCTGGAGGCTCCTCTCATCACCCAGGAACCCTGCGTCAGTGCACATGGGGCTGGTGTGTCACCTAGCAGGTACACAGCTGGTTCTTCACCCACAGGACTCCATACCCGCAGGAATCCCCACCTGCAGGATTCCCCACCACAGGACTTCCCTCCCGTAGGACTCCACCCACCCACAGGACTCCACCCACCCACAGGACTCCCCACCCACAGGACTCCTCTCACCCACAGGGTTCCCCTCACCCACAGGACGCCCCACCCACAGGACTCCCCACCCACAGAACCCCACTCACCCACATGGCAGTGAGGACAGGCGGGCTGGGCAGTGCTCACAACAGGCTCAGGGCCCTCACCTGTGCTGAGCCTGCAATCTTCAGACCTGGGCCTGCACATTGATGGAGGCATCTGGGCTTGACTGCCCTGCCTGACCCTGGAAACACGTGTCTGGGAGGGGGTCTCTGGACTAAACCCTGCCTGGCCCTGCCCTAGCCACAGCGCCGGCTTCGCTCCGTCCGGCAGCTGCCTGATGTCCACAGGCCCCAGTGCAGGAGCAAGGTGGGGGCGGGGCGGTTGTGGCCCCAGGGAGCCGCCCCTCTGGCAGCCGGGAGCTGCTCATCCCCAGGCCCACTGCCCCCTTGTGAGGGCCTGGACTTAGGAGTGTTCCTCACCATCTTCCCATTTTCATACGGAAAGTACATCGTCAATTAAGTTGCTCCGTTTCTTCCCAGAGAAACTTGTTTCATCCTCCCTCCCCTGTAAAATCCGTGTGACCCGTGGGGCGGGGGAGCCCATGGGGACTTGGGGGCAGTCGTGAGCCGTGGGGTGGCCACGGTAAGAGTGGCGTCCACGAGCTTCCTGGGCAGGCAGCAGCAGGGCCTAGGGTTGTGGCTCCTCACCTTGGGCAGGGGAGGGGCTCCAAAAACCCCCTTCACCCGAGGCCTTGGTGTTTAGCGCCTGGTGGGGCTCCGTCTCCTGAGATGAGGCGTCCCAGATCTGTCAGGGCAGACAGGCACCCAGGAGTCTTCTGCCCAGCACCCTGAGATGTTTGTCTTCCTTTCCCTAGATGGGCCCAAAAGCACAAGAACTGGAGGTTTCAGAAGACAAGGCAGACGTGGCTCCTGCTCCACATGTATGACAGAGACAAGGTGTGTGCACGGCGGGGCGGGCGCGTCTCCCGGGGGCTGAGGTCTGTGCACACTGGGGCCCTGACAGCGGAAGTCACAGTCTGAAAGGGCCACCCTCAGGGCCCGCTGCAGGGAAGGTCTCCTGGTGCCCTTGTTCTAAGAGAGCTGCGTTGCCTCCTCCAGGAGCCCCATCGCCGGCCTTCAGGACAGAAACCAACACAGGAGGACCTTAGGGAGGCCACCTGCCCTTGTGCATGTGTGCCTGTGACGTGTGTCTATACGTGTGTGTGACGTGCATCTACACATGCATGTGTACATGTGACGTGAGTCTACACGTGTGTGGTGTGTGTCTGCACATGCATGTGTACGTGTGGCGTGAGTCTGCATATTTGTGGTGTGTGTCTGCACATGTGTGTGTGTGACACGTCTGCACGTGCGTGTGGATGTGTGTCTGCACATGCATGTGTACGTGTGACGTGAGTCTGCATGTGTGTAATGTGTCTGCACGTGTGTGTATGTGTGACACATGTCTGCACATGCATGTGTGCGTGTGACGCACGTCTGCACATGCAAGTGTGGGCAGCTGTCCTTTTCAGGGGCAGGATGTGAGATGGGGTTTCACAGAATGAAACGAGACAGAATTCTGAACTAAACCCAGCTGCTGGGAGGTGGGCTGGAGCTGCCTGTGTCCTTTGAGGCTGGCGGAGCCCACGGTTCTGCCTTGCCAGCTCTCCTGTGCCCATGTTACTAGAGACCAGGCTTTGCGTGCTCTGTGCATGTGAGCTGAGGGCAGGGCGCGGTTTTCTCTTGCCGTGCCTGTGTTTGCAGACTCTCAGAGCAGGGCAGGCCCACTGGCCCCACTCACAGCCCTGGGACATTCCTGGCATAGCCTGCGGCCGCTTTCATTATTTTGTTGATGCTGGTTTTTTGTGGGCATTTTTGAGACAGGGTCCCGCCCAGGCTGGAGTGCAGTGACATGATCACAGTTCACTGCAGCCTCAACCTCCTGGGCTCAAGCCATTCTCTCTCCTCAAAGTCAGAGGACATGTGCATCCCGATTTTAAGCCCTACTGCATGCTCCTGTCATCATGATACTGGGGTGGGCACAAAGCTGGAAGTAGAAGTGACTGGAACAGCCTAGGGAGCCTGGAAACCCTCAGGCCCGGGGCAGCTGATTCCAGCACGTGGGCCAAGCCCGTTCCACGTGGAGGAAGCTTCTCAACAGAGCCCAGGACAACTGGGTTTCCACGTTTGGCTTTGTTTTTTTTAACCGAAGTTTACATGGTTTTATTTATATGTTACTATTACCAAAAGTAAACTTTATACAAAAATTTTTATACAGAAAAATAATCCTTGGTTAGGCAAAGCCATTTATATGTGTGTATACACACACACACACACACAAAGTATCTTACGCTGTCATAAACATATTTATAAACACACAAATGTGCATTTTATCCCTTTTTATTCCACATGTAACCGTACATATTTACAAATATGCTAATACTTAATGCATGCGGCCCCCAGCTTCACACCATATGCAAAAATTAACTCAAAATGGATGAAAGACTTAAATTTAAGAGCTAAAACCAAAACTGTTACATGAAAACCTAAGAGTCCATTTCATGACCTTGGGTGAGGCAACGGTTTCTTAAATGTGGCTCTAGAAGCACAAGTGACAAAGGAAAAGGTCGAGAAAGCATCCTCATCAGGATCTAAGACTGTGTAGCGGGGCATGGTGGCTCACGCCTGTAATGCCAGCACTTTGGGAGTCTGAGCCGGGCAGATCACTTGAGGTCAATAGTTCGAGACCAGCCTGGCCAACATGGCAAAACCCCGTCTCTAGTAAAAATACAAAAATTACCTGGGTGTGGTAATGCTTGCCTGCAATCCCAGCTACTTGGGAGGCTGAGGCAGGAGAATCGCTTGAACCTGGGAGGTGGAGATCGCACCACTGCACTCCAGCCTGGGCAACAGAGCAAGACCAGCTCAAAAAAAAAAAAAGAAAATGCATCTAAAACTTTGCACTGCATACAGAACTAGCCAGAAAGTGAAATGGTTGCTCCAGAATGGGAGACGTTTGCAAGTCCCACATGAATGAGAACTCTGCTAACTCAATAATGAAGAGAGCCCGGTTTTGAGAGCTGCTGCCACAGGGACCTGAGGAAACCCGTCTGCAGAGCAGATTTGCAGGTGGCCGGCGAGCCTGCGCAGAGGAGCCCCCACCACCAGCAGACAAGGGTCAGGCCACCGAGAGATGCCACCTGGCCACTGCCACCCTGAGCGGAAAGAAAAGCACTCCAAGTGCCAGAGCATACGCGGCTTTTTGTTCCGAGTGCACATTTTATCACGGCCTACCCGTTTTATTTTTGTCATGTTTTCTCATTTTTCTGAGGATTTTTACAATGTTTTTGAAATGTCCTTCTCCCCGCGCGGCTTCTGTTTTAGCCACACGTTGATTCAGTGTTCTCTCTGCTTCTAACAGGTGTTTCTTCTTGCAGCATCTGGGGCAGGGTCTGTGGCCAGGCCGCCTGCTCCCTCGGGCTGCGGTGGGAGGACGGAAGCCTGAGGCCAGGGTGTCCTTGGCTGCAGCATCTTGTCTCCTGCTGCTCAGTGGCCCCGCCCTGCCCTACCCGACTGACTCCGTCTCTTCCCTGTCAGGTTCCGGATGAGCACTTCTCCACCATGCTGGCCTACCTGGAGGGGCTGCAGGGCCGGGCCCGCGAGCTGACGGTCCAGAAGGCAGAAGCTCTGATGCGGGAGCTGGACGAGGAGGACCCCGATCCCCTCCTGCCGGGGAGGGTCCAGCGCATCCGGCAGGTGCTGCAGCTGCTCTCCTAGCGGGTTCAGCGCAGGACGGGGCCACTGCCCAGCGCAGGGCGGCCTCGGACCACACAGGGTGCAGCTCCTCCGGCAGTGGGGGCCAGGATCACCAGCACCAGAGCCTCACAAGGGCCCCTTCTGTCCTCCAGACCCTCCTTGGCCGGAGACAGTTGTGACAGTGACGACGGGTTCAGTGCCTTCAGCACAGAGCGTGGACGCTCTGGAATCACCCAGATACCTGGCCTTGGAGGGGCCCTGGAGCCCTGGGAATCTGCTTGGGAGGGAAATGTCTATTTTTCCAGCAGGAATATTTTAGAGATTGGGCCACGCTGGCTCCTCCTGCCAGCTGCAAACCTGCACCTTCCGCCTGATTCCCCATCCCCCTGCGTGGGCTGCATTCCTGGTCCCCTGCCCGCGTCCATCCAGGGGCCTGGCTGTTGCCTGTTTTCCTTTGACCCCACACAGCCTCAGTGCTGGTCATGGGGAGTCCCTGCTGGGGGCTTGTGGAGTCAGATCACATACCTGTGCAGAAACCGTCTCTGTGGCCGCATTTGAAATAAAACACGACCCACCAGGGGCCGTGGGTCCTGCTCTGCCCGGTGCGTCCCCTGCCTGTGGACTGCAGAATGCGCGTCCCCCATGCCAGCGCGTCCTCCATGCCAGCGCGCCCCGGGCTGAGACCCTGTCTTTAGTGGTGGCCATCCCAGGATGCCATTCATAACTCTCTGTGTGGCGTTCCTGGCCGTGGGCGCTGGCTGACCACTTGCGTTCAGGCCGGCCGTTTCCCAGCGCTGGCAGTGACTGACCCTGCCAGGAAACACACTTGGGCCACACAGAATCGAGCCACACACTTCCTGTTCCCAGCAGCCTGTGGTCCCCAAGTGATGTGAGGTGCAGCGGGGCATTGAGAGGGCCATGGTGACCACAGAACTCTGGGCAGCTGCCATGGAGGGCCAGGTGGCTATGGCAAGGAGGTCCATGCACCCCTCCCTGCGAGGCCAAGTCTGTTCCTGGCCATGGCAAGGAGGTCCGTGCACCCCTGCGAGGCCAAGTCTGTTCCAGGATGGGCCCCGGGGAGGGCTGAGTCCAGCGGCTCCAGCCTGGGCGTCCACAGAGCAGACGCCCAGGTGCTGCTGCCCCAGAGCTCCCTGCTGCCTGGCTCAGGTTGGGGGTTTGTGCTGTCATCTCAGTGCTCCCCCAACTGACGGTAGAGCAGAAAAGTAGCTGCAGCCACCACCTGGCAGCCTTGGGACGCTGGCTCAGGCCCTGAGTGCCCCCTTGAGTGCCCCGCCCCCCAGCAGAGCTGCTGAGGCTGAGGTCAGGCTGCCTGGCTTGGTTGCCCCTGACCCACAGAGCTGCATGCAAGCCGGGAGGTGGGAGCACGGCCTCACCACCGTGAGAGCAGTGAGGCACAGGCTCCAGGCTGTCATCCTGGGGAGGGCTTTGGGCTTCTCGGGGCCTGTACCTCAGAGCGGTGACTGACCTCACTGTGACCCACAGACGTCTACTGTGACTTCCATCTTAGCTCCCTTAAGACACCCAGGGCTGGGCTAAAATGTGGTCCAAGCTGAGGAGCTGGGTCCATACATCGGGGGGGTCTGGGCAGGTCTGGCTGACTACTCAGGCCGTCTCTATGTGGGCATCGAGACTCGGGGCTGGAGGAGACCCTAAGGACCGAGTCCCCAGGTCTTCTCTGTACCCACCAAGCTGTGGGAAGGCGATGAGGCTGTTTGCTCTTCTGTGACCAGCAGCCAGACCCGTCTCACCCACCATTGGGGCCAAAATTCTGACCACCCACAACACAGGCCTTGCTGTGTGCACCGCATGGGCCCAGGATGGGCCTTGCCAGCAGCAGGCGAGGAGTTCAGCCCCTCCTGGTGCCAGTCAGGTGAACTCACAAACAGGAAGGCACGTTGCACAGCACGAACCTTCAGATCGGCGAGGCGGTGCCTGGGATCCGGGTCCTGGCAGCACAGCTCTGCAGAGAAGCTGCTCGGAAGGGTCCGTGGCCAGCCCAGCAGTCAGGGTGCTCAGCGGCCCCTATGCTGGGAGGCACCTTAAACACCAACAGACAGTAGAGGCAGACCCACAGAGTGCAAAGAAGGGCTGCAACCTCCAGAAGGCAGGGCTGATAGATCCGGAACCATGGCTCTGAGCTTCCCAGCAGCCAAATCAGAAAGGGAAATGTGATGGGTACTGCTGAGTCCTCACCGACAGTTAATGGGAAGAGTTCTTGAAGACCTGGGCCTCCCTTCGTCAGCACAGATGCTCCTCTGACACCGGCTGGGGAGTGCTGTCTTGTCAAGGGTCCCCACCTCTGTGGGTCGTACGGTGCCAAGCTCCTCAGGGCTCCCTGGCAAAAGGTGCCAAAGGGTGGTGCGGAGATGTCACCTGGGACGCAGCTCAGAGAACCATGCAATGCCCTGGGGTCTCCCTACCCCATGCAGGTCAGTGAGGGCACCCACCCATGCAACCCCAAGGGCCAACCACATGGGGCCACCTGTGCTGGGGCTGTGTGTGCCGGAGAACGGGCTGTGAGTCCCTGTCTCGGCTGGCGCTTGTGCGGGACTCCTGAGCCAGGAAGCCTCCGGCTAAGGAAGCCCCACCTTAGCCTGGAGACGACCCTCACATCCATCCCTTACACGTGTCCCTGGGCAAGTGCTCCTCACGGTGGAGAGGGCAGCTGCTGACCCGCAGCAAGCCAGGTGGTGGATTGAGATTTGTGCCAAGTGAGGGGCCAGACTTCAGTGCGGGTATGCGTGCTGTTCCTTCGCATATGTCCAAGGCCATAAGTGATGGGCTGTGACAAAGCATCTGGGCAGAGCTCAGGGAGGAATGTCCCTGCAGTGAGTACGTAGGCGTGTGCAGGTGTCAGAACCACCAAACCACACACTGATAACTCATGCCGGGTGCGGCGGCTCAAGCCTGTAATCTCAGCACTTTGGGAGGTGGAGGCGGGAGGATGGCTTGAGCTCAGGAGTTTGAGACCAGCCTGGGCAACATGGCTAAACCGCCCTCCTGCAAAAAATTAAAAATCCGGGGGTGGTGGCATGTGTCTGTAGTCACAGCTACTAGGGAGGCTGAGGTGGGAGGATGGCTTGAGCCCGGGAGGTTGAGGCTGCAGTGAGCATTGATTACGCCACAGAGCAAGACCCGACATCTAAAATAAATTTTTTTTAGGGCTGGGTGTGGTGGCTCACGCCTGTAATCCCAACACTTTGGGAGGCCACGGTGGGCGGATCACGAGGTCAGGAGTTCGAGATCAGCCTGGCCAACATGGTGAAACCCCATCCCTACTGAAAATACAGAAATTAGCCAGGCATGGTGGTGGGCGCCTGTAATCCCAGCTACTCGGGAGGCTGAGGCAGGAGAATCGCTTGAACCCGGGAGGTGGAGCTTGCAGTGAGCAGAGATTGCACCACTGCACTCCAGCCTGGGTGACAGAGTGAGGCTTCGCCTCAAAAATAAAAAATTTTTTAAATAATCAAAAGGAACACTGGAAGTCAGAATCACATTTCCCATGGGGGTGAGCAGATCTGTGTAGACGGGCTTTCTGGGGCAAAGGGGCCTCCCTGACATTGGGGGTGTGAACACTTGTCAGAGCAGCACTGAGACCTGAGGAAACCATCCCCTGCCCCAGCCCACCCAGCCTCTGAGGAAGCAGCCTCTGAGCAGTTTGTTACAGGATTGACCTCTGACAAACAGCTCACACCGGGTGCTGCCTGCTCACCTCCACCAAGAATGACAGGTTCGGCCACTGAATCACCCTCAGAGCACTTTCCTCCCTCCAATCCCCCAAGACAGTGGCATCTTTTTAGAAACAGGGTCCCACTCTCGTACAGGCTGGAATGCAGTGGCATGAGCTCTGCTCACTGTCACCTCCACCTCCCAGGCTCAAGCGATTCTCCTCCCTCAGCCTCCCGAGTAGCTGGGGCCACAGTTGCTACCACTGCACCTGGCTACTTTCTGTATTTCTTGTAGAAGTGGGGGCTCACTGTGTTGCCCAGGCTGGTGTCAAACTCCTGGGCTCAAGCGATCCTCCCGCCTCGGCCTCCCACCGTGCTGGGATTCCTTCCAGCGTGAGCCACCGTGCCTGGCATTTATTTCTGGATGACTCGGTGCCCAGTGTTCACATCCCAGAGCCTCAAGCTGACCTTCCAGCCCGGACCGGCGCTATCCGCTCCCCACTCCTCTCCCTGGAGCCCCGGACGCCTCCAGCTGGGCTCTCTCCCTGCCTGTCCCTGCACAGATCAGGTGGCGCCACCTGCCGTCTGTCCAGCTCCTCAGCTCCTGCTCCGGTCACAGTCGCGCGCTGGTCGGGTGCCGTGCGCCATGCGCCCTCCAGTGGCTCCCAGGGATCAGGCTCTCCACCGCGCGCTCCAGCTGCCGTCCCCCTGCCCTGCCTGGGTCAGGCCACCCGGCCTGCCCACCGGGACCTCAGAACTGCCGGTACCCTTGCTGGCTGCACAGGTTTCACAGATGATAAAGCTGAGCGCAGCCTCAAACCCTGAATGACCATCAAAGTTAAGATCCTTCAGACTCTTCCAAGCCTCACCTCATCATCCGTGGCCCAGCAGTCCAGAGCCACGGGCCACCCACCCGCTTGTTAGGCAGCGGCAGCTACGCGATGTACTCTGACCTCAGACACCCCAGGACTTTGCTTAGATTTCACAAGGGACTGGGTGCAGGCAGGAGGGGGTGGAATTTGGCCAGTGATGGGCCTGCCTCAGGGCATTTTTGAGACCTGCCTGGAGAGAGCTGGGCGCTGGGCTGAGCTGTCCAAGTCCCGCTGCCCTCTGAAGCCCGGTGAGCCCACCCAGCCCTGCCATCATCCTGCCTCCTTGCCCCTCACCATCCAAGGGGGGAAGAAGAACCCCGCCCTGAGGGAGCCCCAGCCATCACGGGGAGAGCCCAGGTCCCAGAGTGAGGCAAGCTTCCAGCCTCTGGGTTCCCGGCCAGAGGTTTCCCGATGGGGGCTGCCCACTCCGAGGGAGGAGCTTCAGGACATCTGAACCAAGACCCCCAACCACACTGGACGCCGCCCCCAGCCCCTGCATGTGTGTGCCCTGCGGGTGTGGGTGAGCGGTGGCGTGGCAGCTCCCTTGGGTCACTTGGGTTCTGTTTAACGGCATCTCCGTGGGTAAAGCTTGGCCTCCTCCTAAGCCCGGCCCTCAGATGGCCTCCCCCTCCGAGCTTGCTGTGGGAGGTTTGCAGATGACTCGGGGACTGTGGTTTTGTTTTACCTTGACTTAGGAGGGTAATGGGAGGCCCGTGTGGCCCAGCTGAGGGCCAGCCTCAGACCCAGAAGCAGATCTGGGGCCGAGAGCCGCCTGCCCACCCCAGGAGGGTCCTCCCCTGGAGACCGAGAGGTGGGGGGTGCAGGGGCCAGGGTCGGCGTCCCCCCTGCTGCTGAGGACAGACGTCCGGGGAGCAGCTCAGCCCCGTCGTGAGCCATGGGGTTCAGGGTGTCTGCCTCTCTCGTGACATGTGGGCACCGTGATGTCCGCAGAGGCATCTCCCGAAATCCACGCGCAAGAAGTTGGGCTCATGGGCTGTCCCCGCCCGAGTTCTCCAGGACCCTTGAAAAGGACCCGTCTGCAGGTGCGTGGATAAAGCAGCACCAACCCCCTCCCCACTCACCCGAGGTCCCCAGAGCCCTCACACCCACAGACCCAGGAAGGAGAAGGGCTGGGGCGGGACTCGGAGCGGCTGTCCCGAGTCTGTCGTCTCCCGAGATGAGAGTGGAGCTTCAGCCTGGGAAGATGAGGAGACTCTGGAGGTGACGGTGGTGGCTGCACAGTGCAGCGAATGTGGCTGTGCCCCTGAACTGTGCACTTAAACATGGCTGATGGTGAATTTTCTGTATGTGTGTTTTATCACAATTTTTAAAAATGCCAACAAGAAAACACTTGGAAATGAAGCGTAGACGTCCATGCCAAGCCCCAGCGTTTCCCAGCAAGCCTCCGGGATGTGCCTGCGCACCCCGCCAGCAGCCTGAGTGCAGCTATGAGAAACGGGGGCACCCAGGTCTGCCCGGTCGAGAAGGTGGCACCTCTGGGTTCGGGTCTCACGTGGCCCCTCCCTTCCCTCCCCCCACCCCACACCCCTGCCCATGCCCCTGGGCACAAGTTGAAGGAGATTTGACACCTGCTCACGCTGTTTTCACTAAGCTAGGCTTGTTTACACTTGAGAATGAGGCGTTTGGACCGCCTAGCTTGGGGGGCCCTGGCTGCACCCCGTGGAGGAGGCCTGTGATCTCGCTGAGTTGTTTCTTCCCGGGTGGGATGGGGTGAGAGGTCTCGTGAGTCGGGCAGGCGGGGTCAGGGATGGAGTCAGGGTTGGGGTTACATTTGTCTTAGTGCTTTAAGGGGAAGCTCAGCCATCACTCATACCCCTGCACTTGGCATCCCTCACGTCGGCTGGGCCTCCATGAAGCGGGGCGGGAAAGGGTCAACGTTTCCTCCCCACGTGGGCCGGGGGCTCCCCTGGGCCCGCGGAGATGAATACCCCAGGCCAATGTAAGGCAGGGGCATGAGGGTCCCCTGCGGGACCGGGAGGGCGGGGCCTGAGTCCTCCACCCCACCCAGGAGGCCCTGACGACAGCTGGGAGGGACTCTCCACAGCCCTGCCCTGGAATGTTCCGCACCCTCCAGAGCTCCAGAGGGGCTCACCAGTCACACTGGACGGGGTGTCACGTGGCCCCACCTGGCACCGGGACCCCGTTCTCTCTGCCCTTCAAGTTTTCAGTGTCATATTTCAAATGTCTGAGAGGATAATAGTGAAGCCAGCACTTGGTCCCTGCTCTTCTCTAGAAATACGTGAGCGGACGCAGCCGAGCCCCCCTCCCTCCACCCCTTCTGGTCCTTGCAGCGGGTCCAGCAGGTCCAGCAGCCTCCGCAGCAGCAGCCCCGCCCGTGACTTAGGGACCCTGCAGCCCCACCCGGGAGTGTGAGGCCTGCCGTGCGCCCACCCGTGTGTCCCGGCTGCCGGGTCCTGGCCTTGGGGCGCCGCTCCACGGGGTGCAGGTGGGAACGTGCCACGGCTTATCCTCTTTTCTTATGAGGGGCCACCTGCTGCTCACATGCATGTTCTGCGCTGGGACGGGGGCCAGGGCCATCTCAGACACCAGGTGTCCCAGCACACGCCGGCCATGCCACCACCAGCACACACGCCACGGGTCCCGCAGTCACCATCACCCACTTCACAGAGCGGAAAACAGCCCGGAGTGGAATAGGTCTGCTCAGGTCCCCAGAAAATGGGGCAGACTTGGGAGCCTCCGGCTCCAGTTCCTGTCTCCAAAGGAGAATGTGGGCCTCGCCTCCCTGCACCTGTCACGTGCACGGAGGACCAAGGGCAGCCCCGGTGGCTTGGCTCACAGTCTGGCACTGCAGGCCGACTGCCTCCAGGTACAACCACAGGAACTGTTCCAGGAGCGGGAACAGAGTGGGGTCTGCAGGAGTCCCAGGGCCTGGTGGGTGCAGGGCTCACACGCTGAGGACACCTGTCTGCGCCTGTCTCTGGCTGGATGCAGCCACCTGCCGTCTCTTGGCAGCCCCAGCTGGGTGGGCCCTCGGGGGAGCTCGGTGGGTGGGAGTGCAGCTTCAGGGGTGGAAGAGTGGGCAGGGCCCTGGAGGCGCTCCTGGGGGCTGGCAGGGACTGAGCTGCAGATGGCACCAGAGGGGTGGGGGTCCCACAGGGTCGGGCAGGGGGAGACCTGGGTGTAACCGGAAGCAGCTGCTGATCCTGTGGGGGTGGGGGTGGGAGTTCTCAGGGCTCTCCCAGAGCAGTCCAAGCTGGGGGCTGGGAGGGGAGTGGGCAGGAGGACCCAGGGACTGGGGGAGCCCTTAGGGCCTGGGCACCGCGCACAGGGCCTGGGCCCGCGGCCGCATAGTGAAAGCCTGGGCAGGCGTGGTGTCCAGGGAGGCCGGGCTGACACCAGGTGGGGGCAGCAGGTAGTACTTCTGCAGGAGGCCAGCAAACAGCAGGAAAAGCTCGGTCCTGGCCAGGCGCTCCCCGACACAGACACGGCGGCCTGCAGGGGAAGTCGAGGCACAGAGTGGGCTGTGCCAGGTCTGCTCCTGGTGGGGAGGGGTGGGGACCTCCCCAGGGAAGCAGAGGAGCAGCCACAGCCGCCTTCAGAACCTGAGATCAGGAGGTGGGAGTGGAGGCGGCAGGCGGAGCTGGGGACATCCCACCCCTGCAGCCCTGGTGGTGCTGCCCCACCCCAGCCACAAGGGCTGCCGACCTGCAGAGAAAGGCAGGAAGGCCTCCTGCTTCACGAAGTGCCCGTCCGCGTCCAGGAAATGGCCCGGGTTGAACTGGTCTGGGGTCTGCCACTGTGTCTCATCCAGCAGCACCGAGGTCAGCAGAGGAATCACGGGCGTGCCCTGCGTGGGCAGCCAGGGCACAGAGAGAGGGGCCCCGGGGAAGGTGGGATGGGGCCCAGATCGGAAAGTTTCATTCCAGGATGTAGCTCCTGCCACACCCACCACATCTGGTGTTAGCCCACTTTGCAGGTGAGGCACCCGAACCCAGGGAGGCCACGTGACCCCGGGGCACACAGCCAGGGGCCCCAAGGATAGAGAGGACACCCAGGATGCACGGAGAGGGACACCCCAGGACACACGGAGGGGACCCCCCAGGACATATGGACAGGGATGCCCACAGGACACATGGAGGGGACCCTCCAGGACACATGGACAGGGATGCCCACAGGGCACATGGAGGGGACCCCAGGATATTCAGGGAGGCACCAGGTCTGCTGGCCAGAGCCCCAAGTGCTGGGCTGTGGGGTGAGGGCTGCCTCCCTCCTGCTCCTGGCTGGACGCCCCTTATTGCCTCCAGTTGGGGAGCCCTGGGCCATCAGGCACCCACTGGAGGCTCAGCCGTCCCAGTGCCCCTGCACCCCCGCGGAGGCCTACCCCAAAGGAGATGGAAGGGGCGAGGGAGGCCCGGCCCCACCTTGGGGAGCAGGAAGCCGCCCAGCTGCATGTCGGTGGCGGTGCAGCGGGGCACGTGCGGCAGGAGCGTGATGAACCGCTGCACTTCGTGGAGCACGGCGCTGGTGTAGGGCAGCACCTGCTGGTCCTCCGGCTGGGGAGGCCGCCCACGGCCCAGCACGCGGTCCAGCTCCTCCTGCACCCGGCCTGGGGCGAGGGGTGGGCTGCGTCAGTGGGAGTGCCATCCCTCCGCCCTGGGGGTCCCCCGGGGGCAGGTGTCGTCTCGCCCGGCACCGGGATCTCACCCTGCACGTCCGGGTGCCGGCCCATCAGAAGCGCAGCCCACTGCAGTGTGGCTGAGGTCGTCTCCGTCCCGGCCATGACCATGTCCAGGGTGCAGGCCACTGCGTTGTCCTCAGCAAACAGGCCCTCGGGGTCATCCCCCTGCAGAGGTTGGGGCAGGGCTCCGTGGGATGATCTGGGGTCTGTCCCCCACCCCACAGACCCAGCCCAGCCCTGGGCTCCACTATGGATGCCCCAGTGATCTGGGCTCAGCCATCCCCCAGGCAGGCACTATGGATGCCCCATTTCACAGACGAGGAGACTGAGGCTCTGAGAGGCCGCCAGCCAGGAGGTGGGGAGCTTGGTGCAGGACTGGTATGGACCCCTTCCCAGCCCTGCTCCCCTGGGGTGGCCCTCAGGACTCCTACAGGCCTTCGAGGAGGACCTGGGTCCTGGCACACCTGTCCCTGCTGGATCAGGGCATCCACATAGCTGCACACAGGGTCCCCCGGGCGCATGTGGGACCGCCGCGCCTCCAGGAGGGTCCTCAGAATGGCGCGGACCTCTTCGATCTTTCGCAGGACGGGCCGGTGCAGTTGGAGCAGGGCCCCAAGCCAGGGGTAGACGTTGAATAGCTGGGTAGGAGGCAGGAGGAGCAGAGATGAGGACGCAGCCCCAGGACTGCACCCTGGCAGGCAGTGATCGTCCCCAGCGGCTGTGTTCACACCCAGGGGCTCTGGGCGGATGTGCTGGAGGCGGCCACAGAACAGGGACCCTTCGCCCTCAAGGGAGGACCAGGGACTCCCAGGAAACCCCCGTCCGTGCCCTGGAAGGGGACAGCCAGGCAGGTTTGCACAGCAGGACCTCCTTCCATCCTGGAGAGGGAGGAGGGAGGCGACTGCCACCGTGGAAATAACCTTGAACCTCCTGTGAGTCATGGAATGGGAGGCAGAGCAGACCTCAGACCTCGGAGAGTTGGGGCCGCCGCGGACACGAGGCTGTATCTGAGGGGTGAGCCTGGCACCAGCGGGTGCTCCATGACTGCCCATGGCCGTCCCGCCACACCTCATGCCACTCGCCTTCCTGGGGTGTCCGTGATCACCAGTAGCGAGGTCCACACGGCACCTCCGTGGCAAGGAGCTGGCGCCAGCAGGGAAAGCCAGGGAACACTCCGCTGCCCTGGCGCTGCCCCGGACCATGCAGTGCCATGCAACCTCCATCTTCCAGGTGGGCTCCGGGCCCTCCTGGCTGCACCAGTAGGCAGGGTGATCTCACCCTGGCTAGGACGGGTGGAAGCTGTGCCCCCTGCTCTTGCTTGTGAACCCGCCGCTGCCCTCACTCCCGTCACAGCCCTGCCGCTGGGAAGCCAGGAGGACCAGGACCCGTGGCCTCTGGGTCCAGCCGTGACGTGGGTATCACACCTGAGATGCGGGCTTCGGTAAACACACATTGAATACGGTGAGGACCCAAAAGAGGGAAACTTTACATTTTGAAGCAAAATGAAATGCACATGCGTTCCAAACATCAGAGGGATCAACTTTTGTGGTTTTGGGGCACTGTGAAGGGTGTCAGCTGGAAGGTGCCTGGACTGTCAGGGCTGGGGGGGCATGGAGCCCCCCGCAATCCTGGGGAAGCCATGCCTGCCTCCCGCCCCCGCCCTTGAGCAGGTGCATCTGTCACTGATGAGGGCGTCGGGGGAGATCAAGATCCCCCATTTCCTGGAGAGCACAGCGGCTGGTTTGAGGCCACACGACCAGCTAACATCAGATAGGTCTGGATTCAGGCCCTTGAGTCTGATTCGTTTTGCAAGGTGGGAGGGCCAAGAGCTGAGAGGGGACAGTGCTGGGGCCCCTGTCCTTCCCCTGCACGCCCAGCACCCCAGGCTCCACCCCACCCCGAGGACGGGAGGCAGCCCCTCACCTGCAGGCCAGGGGACCCCAAGAGGACCATGACCTCATCGATGAGACCCAGCAGGGACACAAACACCGGGTCCCGGTAGTCGAACCGGCGGCCGAAGAGGAGCGTGAAGGTGATGTTGGAGGGAGCCCAGCCCAGTAGGGCCAGTGGGAAGGGCTGGCCTGCAAGGGAGACAGGCCTCAGGCACGTCGAGGCCTGGGAAGGGGCGTCCCCAGCCCCCTGCTCACCTCTATAGCCATCCAGCTGCCCCGAAAGGCATTTCAGTTCCTGCAGAATCTTGTCAGCCACCGGCTCCCGGCCCACGCCCAGGCTGTGCAGGGCACGCACCGTGAACTGGCGGGCAGCTCTCCAGCGCGCCCCAGATGAGAAGAAGATGCCTGTGGGCAGATGCAGCGCCCAGTGAGCCCAGGTTCTCACCCCAGCCAGCCCCACCAGGCAAGCGGGCAGGAAGTGAGCAGGCTGACCTAAGGGTAGTAAGACTGGCTGGGCCCTCACCCCCAATCCCACTCCCGTCCCCCTGGACTGGCCCCGGCCCCTCTTGACTTGGGATGAAAAGACCCCTGCTTGCTGGTCCTGAGCACCTTACCTGCTGTGTGGACACCTGGTCCCCCCCAGCACCAGCCCGTAGGCCCAGCTCCTGCCTGCTCTTCCCCAGGCCACCCTGGGAGCCTCTCCTGCTGCTGGAGCCCCCACCCCTCCTGGGATCCAGGTGCCGCCACACCCTGCAGTCCCCCACTGCGCAGGCCACATACCTACCTCCACCTCGCTGGATGAGCTGGAAGATGGCGATGGGAGGCCGGTCGGCCAGCTCCTGCCCAGGGCCTGCCAGCGCCTCTTTGACCACCTCGAACCCTGTCAGCACCACTGTCTTCTGGCACCCCAGGTGCACAGTGAACACCGGCCCGTAGCGTTCCGAGAGCTGGCAGGGATGGCAGGCGTCACCCAGGCAGCCCTCACCCACAAGGCCCCCCTGAGGCCCCCTCAGGCCGGGCCTGTGCTGGGCAGGGGTGGGGACAGAGGGGAAATGGGGGCAGGTGGAGGGAGGCGCCTAGATGCCATACGGCCGGCTGTACAGGGTGGAGCAGGCAGCATCCAGCCTGGAGCCCACAGAGCCCCCTCACCATCTGGTGCTTGGCATGGCTGTTGTGGGCTTTTCTTTTTAGCCCAAATTCCCAGGGAGCTCTTTTGAGCCCTGAGTCCAGGCAGCAGGGATGGGGGCTGGCTATCTGCTAGGGTGGCACTTTCTGAAATGCCAGAGTCTACACAGAGTGAGAGCCTGACAGGCCCGGCCCCTGACCATCCTCAGCTGCAGCCCGGCCAGCAGCACCCCAGCCCACAGTTGGGGGCAGCCAACTGCCTGACTGGTCAGTCCTGTCCCGCTGACCCTGCCTGCCTGAGTGAGGACTGAGCGACAGGGCCAGGGCCGGTCAGGCTGCCCCGTGCCGTGTACGTGTACCCTCTGTCTTCAGCATCCCTGCCCAGGAGGCACGGGTCCTCTTCCCATTTCACAGATGAGGAAACAGAGGCTCAAAAGTGGGAAGTGGGGCCGGGTGCAGGGGCTCACGCCTGTAATCCCAGCACTTTGGGAGGCCGAGGTGGGCGGATCATGAGGTCAGGAGATCGAGACCAAGGTGAAACCCCGTCTCTACTAAAAACATAAAAATTTAGCCGGGCGTGGTGGTGGGCACCTGTAGTCCCAGCTACTCTGGAGGCTGAGGCAGGAGAATGGCGTGAACCCGGGAGGTGGAACTTGCAGTGAGCCAAGATTGTGCCACTGCACTCCAGCCTGGGTTGGGCGACAGAGCAAGACTCCGTCACAAAAAAAAAAAAAAAAGTGAGAAGTATTTACTGTTGAACACCTGAGGGCCAAGAGGGGCTGAGCGGGCAGCCAACACACGCCCAGGCCCTCCTCCCCTCTGTTGTCCCTCAGCCCGGTCTCCTGCAGGCTCTCAGCAGACACAGCCTCCTCCAGGGAGCCCTCCAGACTCCTGCCCCCGTGCTGGACCCTGGGTGGCACTTCCAGGGCTGCTTCTTACTCACTTGTCTGCTTCCCTGTGGGAAGCGGCGGCTTTCCCTTCCCAAAGGCAGGGTGGGCCCTCCGGCCTCCTGCGTCCCCTGCTGGGCCTGGCACCATGAGGGAACAGGCAGTGGAAACGGGGCCCGGCTTCCCCAGGAGTGGGGCCAGGACACAGCAGCTGTCCGGGCCGCGAGAGCTGCCCAGGCCCCCTGACCTACCTCCATCAGGGACCGGTCCTGTTGCGACAGACGCAGCAAGTGCAGGTTCCCGATGAGTGGCAGCGGGCGAGGCCCTGGGGGCCACCGGTGGGCTGGGGAGGTGTCTCGGGCATAGGCACGGAGCAGCCCCCAGAGCCCCAGCAGGCCCAGGAGCAGAAAGAGCAGCAGGGCCATGACGACGTGGCTGGTGAGGCCCCGCTCCCCTCCTGGGCCCCGTCCCCCCTGCGCCCTTATAGGCCTCCCCGGGAGGGCGTGCCCGCACCCCACCCACCCCACCACCCCTAGAATGTGGAACGAGCAGTTTGCAGGGCAGCCCCCAGCAGGCGGCTTAAAGCTGCAGGCCTGCGTGGAATGTGGGGCTGAGGCCCTGGTGGGGCCGGATAGGGGAGGGCAGGACGGGGGCCCTCTGGGGTCAGGCATCCATGTCCCCTGTCCAGAGAGAAGGATGCGGCCCGTGGACTGTTCTGCTGAACCCACCAGTCCAGGCCCCTTGGCCTTGGCCACCCCTCAGAACTGGAATTCACAGGGCTTTGGGGCCGAGGCCCTGGCTTGGAGGGGAGCTCCCTGCCTTTCACAGGTTCTGAGTGGGACCCTGCGGAGCTCGGGGTTTGCAGGCCTCTCCCAAACCCCATCCGTGTGCACCCAGCTCTTCTCTGATCAGTTCCCCACCAGGCAAGGGACAGGAGTGAGACCTCAGGACGGCCCGTGAGGGGCCTCAAATCCCACAGCCCTCACAAGCCGCCACCCGCATCTCCCGACACGTTTCCTGAGGGTGTTCACCCCAGGTAGCAGCCTGCTCCTTTTTGAGGTCTGCTGCCCAGGCAGGGGATGCAACTGTCTGAGCTAGGACAGCAACGTGGAAGGGCTGCTGGGTGGTAGGTGGTGAGGTTTATGAGCCCTGTCCATCTGTCTCCTAAACCGCTGTGAGGGGCGGGAGGGCTGCTGGCAGCAGAAGCGGTGGGGCCTGCTTTGCACAGCCTGCCCTGACATGAGGCAGCTGGAGCCGGCGCCAGTGGGGCGGGACCCTCCCCACGGCCTGTCTCTGGGGCGTTGCCCATGCCCTGTACAAACCACAGAGCCTGAGGCCCTCACCCCTCCTGGGTTTGGTCCCCCTTGATTGGCTGGCAGCCTGAGGCCCTCACCCCTCACCCCTCCCAGAGTTGGCCCCTTTGATTGGCTGGGAGGGAAAGCCCCAGCCACAGTTGCACGCCTCCTGTGGTGGGGAGCTCACTGCCTCTATCCCGCTGTACAGCCTCGGTGCCAGGGCTGGGTGGCTGCAGTGGGGAGGGAGTGCCTTATACCAGGGCCACTACTTGGTAGGCTGGGGGTCCTACCTGCCTAGCAAAGCTTACTTAATTAATTCAGGGAACATTTTTGTTTTTTTGTGTTTTGTTTTTGAGACAGGGTCTCGCTCTGTTGCCCAGGCTGCTATACAGTGCTGAGTACAGGCTCACTGCAACCTCCACCTCCTGGGCTCAAGCCATCCTCCCACCTTAGCCTCCCAAATAGCTGGGACTACAGGCACACACCACCAAGCCCAGCTAACTTTATTTATTTATTTATTCATTTATTTTGGTAGAGATGGGGATCCCACTGTGGTACTCAGGCTGGTCTCAAATTCCTGGGTTCAAGCAATCCTCCTGCCCTGACCTCCCAAAGTGTTGGGATTACAGGTGTAAGCCACTGCATCTGGCCTAATTTTTAAAGTTTTGGGTTTTTTGTTGTTGTTGTTGTTTTGAGACGGAATCTCACTCTGTTGCCAGGCTGGAGTGCCATGGCACAATCTCGGCTCACTGCAACCTCCACCTCCCCGGTTCAAGCGATTTTCCTGCCTCAGCCTCCCAAGTAGCTGGGATTACAGGCGCATGCCACCACACCCAGCTAATTTTTATATCTTTAGTAGAGATGGGGTTTCACCATGTTGGCCAGGACGGTCTTGATCTCTTGACCTCGTGATCCTCCCGCTTCAGCCTTCCAAAGTGCTGGGAATTTTGTAAGTTTCTTTTAGAGAGGGAGTCTAGAGGCTGGTCTTGAACTCCTCCTGGGCTCAAGCGATCCTACTGTGGCAGCCTCCAGAAGCGCTGGGATTACTGAAGTGAGCCAACGCTGGGCCAGCCTCTTTTTCTTTTGAGATGGAGTCTCGCTCTTGTCTTCCAGGCTAGAGTATAGTGGTGCAATCTCGGCTCACTGCAACCTCCGTCTCCCGTGTTCAAGTGATCATCCTGCCTCAGCCTCCCGGGTAGCTGGGATTACAGGCATATGCAACCACGCCCAGCTAATTTTTGTATTTTTCGTAGAGACGGGGTTTCGCCATGTTGGCCACACTTGTCTCGAGCTCCTGACCTCAAGTGATCCACCTGCCTCGGCCTCCCAAAGTGTTGGGATTACAGACGTGAGCCACGGTGCCTGGCCCTCTTTTAAAAATAACTCGTTATGGCTGGGTGCAGTGGCTCACGCCTGTAATCCCAGCGCTTTGGGAGGCCGAGGCGGGTGGATCATGAGGTCAGGAGATGGAGACCATCCTAGTTAACAGGGTGAAACCCCGTCTCTACTAAAAATACAAAAAATTAGCCAGGCGTGGTGGTGGGAGCCTGTAGTCCCAGCTACTCGGGAGGCTGAGGCAGGAGAATGGCGTGAACCCGGGAGACGGAGCTTGCAGTGAGCTAAGATCCGGCCACTGCACTCCAGCCCAGGCGACAGAGCGAGACTCCGTCTCAAAAAAAAAAAAAAAAAAAAACAAAAAAACCTCATCATTGGGGAATTGACAATTCTCTAAGGGCCGCCTGTACGTGTTGCTTGCTCTGGGGGGCATGGCTGGGTGCGCATATTTACATTGTTTCCAATCTTAGGCTGTCACAGAACATCCTGCTAAAAATATGTGTCCATACCTGCAAGGATGGGCACAGTTGCACAGATATCTTAAAATAAATTCCTAGAAACCAGGTGGCTGAGCCAAGGGATTATTGCTTTCTGATGGCCGGCGGACCTCCTGCGCCCTGCAGAGATGTGTGCCGACTGTGGCCTGGCTGCCCAGGCGGAGCCTGGGACTGTTTGGATCAGGCCTGATTGATCCAACCCTGCCAGTCAGATACTCAGCCCTGTGCCATCCCTATGACCAGGAGGAATGCAGCGCTCTGGCTGGCTCAGGTCCTGCCTGGCCCTGACATCAGAGGCAGGGTGGGTGGGGTGGGTGGGTAGGTGGGCTCCCCCGGAGGGGCTGGAATCAGACAGACCTGGTTCCAAACTCAGCCCCGCACCTGTCGGCTGTGGCAGATGGCAGCTGCCAGAGATGGCCGCACAGATTCTCCCAACCACACTGTCTTTGCGTAAATGTAACACTGCGCTTCTCCTTACACAGGAAGGCTTGTGGTCTTCCTCCTTTGTGACACAAAGTAGCAGAGGCCAGAAGCCGTGTTTGCTCATTTGGCCTGTGGCATTCACCCAAGGCTTTTGCAGTGCACAGGAGATCCAGCACACATCAAAAAGGAACAGTCCCTTGGCTCAGCAACCCAGTTTCCAGAAATTTAGTTTAAGGCATCTTTGCAACTCTGCGGAAAGAAGTGTGCGCCCTTCCTCAGTGACTGGGTGGCCCCCGGAAGAATGCCCCGGAGACTGAGCAGGCACGGCGCAGGTTCCCACAGCTCTTGCTTGAATCCCTGTATTTTTTTTTTTTGAGACGGAGTTTCCCTCTTTGTCGCCCAGGCTGGAGTGCAGTGGCGCCATCTCGGTTCACTGCAACCTCTGCCTCCCAGGTTCAAGCGATTCTCTGGCCTCAGCCTCCCGAGTAGCTGGGATTACAGGCACCTGCCACCACGCCCGGCTAATTTGTGTTTTTTTTTTTTTTTTTGAGACGGAGTCTTGCTCTGTCGCCCAGGCTGGAGTGCAGTGGCCGGATCTCAGCTCACTGCAAGCTCCGCCTCTCGGGTTCACGCCATTCTCCTGCCTCGGCCTCCCGAGTAGCTGGGACTACAGGCGCCCGCCACCTCGCCCGGCTAGTTTTTTGTATTTTTTAGTAGAGACGGGGTTTCACCGGGTTAGCCAGGATGGTCTCGATCTCCTGACCTCGTGATCCGCCCATCTCGGCCTCCCAAAGTGCTGGGATTACAGGCCTTGAGCCACCGCGCCCGGCCTAATTTGTGTATTTTTAGTAGAGACAGGGTTTCACTATGTTGGCCAGGCTGGTCTTGAACTCCTGACCTCTGGTGATCCGCCCACCTTGGCCTCCCAAAGTGCTGGGATTATAGGCGTGAGCCACCACACCTGGCCAAATCACTGCATTTTTTAAAAAGGTCAACGATCCTAGCCCTTGCCTCCTCCTGTACATAACATACCATCCGACAGGATCAGTGGCTATAATCTATGACGAGATGGACTCTTGCACCGAAACTTTGATGATCGGATTTGGCTCGAAGGTACCCCTGCGCAGGTACAGAGCCTCCACCACCTGTTGATTGATAAGCTGTGGCCTGAAACATTGCTTTGGAGCAGTCAGACGGAAACTCTGAAACACCCTCCCGGATTGCAGTGCTCAGTAGGAATCTGAATAAAACTAACTTTAATTCTTCAAAAGCAAAAGTTTTCTCTAGTTGACTCCTTGAATCTGGGTGGGCACTTCTGACCACGGTAGAGGCTGGATCCCAAACAGTGATGCAGCTTCCTCTTGGTTCCCCAGGACACCTGTGCCGTGGACCCAGGCGTCATGCTGTGGGGAAACCCAGCAGCTCCTAGAGGGGCCCACGTGGAGGGGACCCAGGCCCACAGAACCATGGCCACGCCTCCGCCCAACCCTGAGCCCACCTGCCTGCCAGCCACGTGCACCATCCTGAGTGGATCCTCCCGTCTGAAGTGGAGCGAACCCAGCCGGGGCCCCGTGGAGTGTCTCCACCAAGACCTGCCCAAGTGCAAGTCCATGGGTAATGACTGCTGCTAAGTGGGCTGCTTTGTTATGCGGCGGCAGATAACACAAACGCGGCCATGTAAGCTTCAGCAAGGGATGGGACCCCTGGGATTCTGTTTCTCAGTGTCAGATGAGGATAAGAGACCTGCTTAACTGGGTTCATTCATTTGCAAACTATAAACGGAGCACGTCCAGCATGCCAGGCACTGTTCCAGGCTCTGGGGATCCCGGGTGGAAAATGCTTAGCAATGCCTTGATCACTGGGGCTCAAACAAGGTTCGTTCCCTCCTCTGAGCTTTTCCTTTTTTCTTGTAGACAGGGTCTCACTTTTTTCGCCCAGGTTGCAGTTCAGTAGTACAATCTTGGCTCACTGCAGCCTCAACCTCCCAGGGCTCAGATGATCCTCCAACCTCAGCCTCCAGGGTAGCTGGAACTACAGGTGTGCGCCCCTATACCAGGCTAATTTTTGGAATTTTTTTTTTTTTTGAGACGGAGTCTTGCTCTGTTGCCCAGGCTGGAGTGCAGTGGCGAAATCTTGGCTCACTGCAAGCTCCACCTCCCAGGTTCACGACATTCTCCTGCCTCAGCCTCCCGTGTAGCTGGGACTACAGGCGCCCGCCACTGCGCCTGGCTAATTTTTTGTATTTTTAGTAGAGACGGGGTTTCACCATGTTAGCCAGGATGGTCTCGATCTCCTGACCTCGTGATCCTGCCGTCTCATCCTCCCAAAGTGCTGGGATTACAGGCGTGAGCCACCGCGCCCGGCCTGGATTTTTTATAGACGGGGTTTCAGCATGTTGTAGCTGGGACCACAGGTGTGTGCCCCTACACCCATCTAATTTTTGTATTTTTGTTTTGTTTTGTTTTGTTTTTGAGATGGAATCTCACACTGTCGCCCAGGCTGGAGTGCAGTGGTGCGAACTCGGCTCACTGCAAGCTCCGCCTCCCGAGTTCACATCATTCTCATGCCTCAGCCTCCCGAGTTGCTGGGGCTACAGGCGCCCGGCTAATTTTTTGTATTTTTAGTAGAGACGGGGTTTCACTGTGTTAGCCAGGATGGTCTCAATCTCCTGACCTCGTGATCCACCCGCCTCGACCTCCCAAAGTGCTGGGATTACAGGTGTGAGCCACCACACCTGGCCCAATTTTTGTATTTTTTATAGACATAGGGTTTCAGCGTGTTGTAGCTGGGACTACAGGTGTGTGCCCCTACATCCTGCTAATTTTTGTATTTTTTATAGACATAGGGTTTCAGCATGTTGCCAAGACTGGTCTTGAACTCCCGGGCTCAAGTGGAGAGCTGGGATTACAGGTGTGAGCCACCACTCCCAGCCCCTTCCCCACTTTTTATACCGGTAAACTGCTCATAAAAATTCTTTCCTTTTCTCTCCCAGCTAAAGATCTCATATCTCATATAAAGCAATAACCATTTGCCAGGTGACAGTCAATTAAAAGCCAGTTGTCACCTCCAGGCCACAGGTCCCTCGGGGCTCTCAGACAGAGAGGCTTAGGGCAGCCCCAAGGGAGGGGCTGTCCTTCCACTGCTAAGCTGCTGCTCAGGTCAAGTGAGTGAGCTCTTTGCTGGGTAATAAAAGCTCCCATTGTTCACAACCCTGGAAATGTATTAATGAGTAACCCAGTGTGTGGGCCCCTGGTGTAAAATAGTAGTTTATATGACAGGAATAAGGTGCAATTTTCCTTTTGTCGTTTTCAGTGGGCCCAGAGCCCCAGGCCAATCAAGGACCTGACAACTGGATATCTGCAGCCCTGGGCCCTCCCCTGGGGCCTAGGCGTGAGGTCCGCACTGCCCTGCGGTTCAGAAACATTCAGTGCCAGGCTTGTGGCTCAGCTCTGGGCACACGGAGCAGAGTCCGACCTCGGGCACAGGAATCTAATGGTATGCATTGCAGAGGGGCAGGTTCACCAGGGCCCAGCGATGGGGGAGCTGGAAGCCACATGGGGAGGGGACACCTGGGCCAGGCTTAAAGAAGGGCAGGCCCCGGGGTGGGGGCGGTTGGGCTGCCTTGACCAAGCCTTTGTCTGCAAGCAGCCCCTGGGAAGTTGCAGTAACTGGCTCCTAAGCAACAGTGGTTTTGGGTCACACCAGGGGTCCAGAGGGGGCCAGGCAGCAAACTCAGTGTTGCTGGGGGCCCACGGTGCTTCCCACCAGGGCCTGGCTAATGATTGTGGAATGGGGTGGGGGGATGGATGAGTGAGTGGAGGCTGGAGCTTGGGCCATCCATAGCACTGTAAAAGGTCCAGTGTTCAACTTCCTCATGGCCAGGACAGGTTCAGGGCTGGGAGAGGCTACGCAGGTGGAAGCTGGGGTCTTCACTGAGCCCTTTCCCATGACTGCTGTTGCCATGGTAACATCGACAGGCCAATGCCGGGCCCGGGCCTTACCACTTACAATACACTTTCATTCTGTCCTAGGTTGAGTTGCAACTACCCTGTCCCCCATTCATATGGTGAAGTCCTAGCCACCAGGACCTTAGGATGTGACCTTTGCTTTGGAAATAGGTGCCTCACCACCTTACAGGCGGTGGCTTACACCTGTAATCCCAGCCCTTTGGGAGGCCAAGGCGGGTGGATCACTTGAGGTCGGGAGTTCGAGACCAGCCTGGGCCACATTGTGAAACCCCGTCTCTACTAAAAATACAAAAAAATTGGCTGGGCGTGGTGGCAAGTGCCTGTAATCCCAGCTACTCAGAACTTCCTGAGTTCAATCACTTGAACTCAGGAAGTGGAGGTTGCAGTGAGCTGAGATTGCACCATTTCACTCATGTCTGGGTTACAAAGCGAGACTGTCTCGAGAAAAAAAAAAAAAAGCCGGGTGTGGTGGTGCACGCCTGTATTCCCAGCTACTTGGGAGGCTGAGGCAGGAGAATTGCTTTAACCTGGGAGGTGGAGGTTGCAGTGAGCCAAGATTGAGCCACTGCACTCCAGCCTGGGCAACAAGAGAGAGAGACTCCATCTTAAAAAAACAAAACAAAGAAATAGGGTTGCTGCTGATGTAATTAGTTAAGATGAAGTTACTGGGGTAGGCCCTAACCCAACATGACTGCTATCCTTATAAAAAGAGGAAATTTAGGTTGGGAATGGTGGCTCATGTCTGTAATCCCAGCATTTTGGGAGGCTGAGGCAGGAGGATTGCCTGAGCCCAGGAGTTAAGGACCAGCCTGGGCAACATAGGGAGACTCCATCTATACGAAAAATACAAAAATTAGTCTGGTGTGGTGGTGTGTGCCTGTAGTCCCAGCTACTCAGGAGGCTGGGGCGAGAGGATCGCTGAGCCCAGGAGGTGGAGGCTGCAGTGAGTCGTGATCGCGCCACTGCACTCCAGTCTGGGCAGTAGAGCAAGACCCTGTCTCAAATAAATAAATAAAAATAGGAAATTTGGACACGCACAGGACACCATGGGAACGTAGGGGCCAAGACCAGGTGGTGCTTCTGCAAGCCAAGGAACATCAGAGACTGGCGGCCCCCAGAAGCTGGGAGGCAGGCCTGGGACTGTCCCCAGGGCCCCCACCCTGCCCACTGCTTGGACTCCGGGCCACAGGACTGAGAGCACATTCCTGTTGTTGAAGCTGCTCGGTGGTGGCACCTGGCTCCAGCAGTCGCAGGCAGCGAGTCCACATGCTCTCCCGTCCCTCCGGTGCCGCCTTCCTCCCCGGATGGGCCTGGTGATGAGGCCTCTGTGCAATGGGGAAATCGAGGCCCCGGCAGACACCTGGGATGCAGAGATGCCCGGCACCGCTATGTGTCCTTGGGCAATTCACTGAACCTTTCTGGGCTTTGGTTTCTCACCCATTCCAAAAGCTGATTCTGCTACCGACTGCTGCGAGGGTCCCAGGGGACGGGAGAGCCCGGGCAGCGCCCACCGGGGCTCAGGAGCTTCCTGAGTCCGAGGGGGCGGGGCCGGGCCTGGGCAGGGGGCGGGGCCGGGCCTGGACAAGGGGTGGGCCGGGCCGGGGCAAAGGGCGGGGACGGGGACTGCACAACGTGCTCGGCGCTCCCGGGGTGCCTGCTCGGCGCTCCGCCGGCCGCCCTGCGTACGCTCGCAAGGCACTCGCAGACTTCGGCGTCGCCAAGATGTCGACCGCCATGAATTTCGGGACCAAGAGCTTCCAGCCGCGGCCCCCGGACAAGGGCAGCTTCCCACTGGATCACTTAGGTGAGCAGCGGAAGGTCGGTGGGCAGGGGTCTGGGATGGAGGGTCTGGGTCGCGGCCCAGCGCGGAGCCCCATGGGGTGCCGGCATCTGGCACGGTGCAGGCGGGGAAACTGAGGCACGCCACCCGCCCCTACGCCCCAGGCCCGGGTCACTGCTGCGTTGTGGACCCTGCAGGTGGGAGCTGGCAGGACCGTGGCCGCCGTGACGAGGACAGCGACACCGACTCCTTGCGTCGGGTTCCGGGTCCCTGGCTCCGCCCTGACTCGGTGGGCTGTCTGTGCCCCGGGTTTGCAGAGCGGGACATTCGGCAGCCGCGAAGCCCGCAGCTGCAACCGGGGCTTAGACGGTGCCTGGCGTGTCTGCTGCAAAGCTCCAAAGTGCTGCTAATCTCTCAATGGTTCTGGCCGGATTCCGGTATGGGGTTAGCCGTTAAATTGCCTCCATGGACATGAAGGCTTTGAAAAAGGATCTGTGGGCCGGGCGCGGTGGCTCACGCCTGTGATCCTAGCCCTTTGGGAGGCCGAGGTGGGCGGATCACTTAAGATCAGGAGTTCGAAACCAAGCTGCCCAACATGGGGAAACCCCGTCTCTACTAAAAATATAAAAATTAGTTGGCTGTGATGTGGCTCTCCTGTAGTCCCAGCTACTCAGGAGGCCGAGGCAAGAGAATCGTTTGAACCGGGAGGCGGAGGTTGCAGTGAGCCGAGTTCGGGCCACTGCACTCCAGCCTGGGCGACAGAGTGAGACAACGTCTCAAAAAAAAAAAAAAAAAAAAAAAAAGAAAGAAAAGAAAAACGATCTGTGAATCACTGTTTCTTTCCTAATATTTTATTGTGACATTTTCAAACACAGCAAAAATGAAAGACTTTTTACCCCGAACTCTCCTGGGACCATCACCTAGCTTGCACCTTAACCTTGTACTGGGCTGAAGGTTACCACGTTGTGGGTTTTTTCCAGTGTTGTTTTCAGCATGTTTCTGAAGGAAACAGGTTTGGGTTTGTTTGTTTTTGTTTTGAGACACGGTCTCACTCTGTTGCTTAGGCTGGAGTGCAGTGGTGCAATCATAGCTCACTGAAGCCTTGGCCTCCTTCCTTTCTGGGCTCGGGGGAGTCTCCTGTCTCAGCCTCTAGAGTGGCTGGGACTATAGGTGTACAGCACCACACCCAGCTAATTGTTTTATTTATTTATTTATTTATTTTTATTATTTATTTATTTATTTTTTTTGAGACGGAGTCTCGCTCTGCCACCCAGGCTAGAGTGCAGTGGCCGGATCTCAGCTCACTGCAAGCTCCACCTCCCGGGCTTACGCCATTCTCCTGCCTCAGCCTCCCGAGTAGCTGGGACTACAGGCGCCCGCCACCTCGCCCAGCTAAGTTTTTTGTATTTTTTAGTAGAGACGGGGTTTCACTGTGTTAGCCAGGATGGTCTCGATCTCCTGACCTCGTGATCCGCCCGTCTCGGCCTCCCAAAGTGCTGGGATTACAGGCTTGAGCCACCGCGCCCGGCCTATTTATTTATTTTAGAGATGGGGTTTCCCCATGTTGTCCATGGCTGGATTATTTATTTATTTATTTTTGAAATGAAGTCTCACTCTGTCGCCCAGGCTGGAGTGCAGTGGCATGATCTCGACTCACTGCAACCTCTGCCTCCCGGGTTCAAGCGATTCTCCTGCCTCAGCCTCCTGAATAGCAGGGACTACAGACATCCGCCACCATGCCCAGCTAATTTTTGTATTTTTAGTAGAGATGGGGTTTCACCAAGTCGGCCAAGCTCGTCTTGAACTCCTGGCCTCAGGTGATCCACCCACCTCTGCCTCCCAAAGCACTAGGATTATAGGCGTGAGCCACTGCTCCCGGCCTGGATTATTTTTAAGAGACAAGGTCTAGATCTGCTGCCCAGGCTGGAGTGCAGTGCTGTGGTCATAGCTCACTGCAACCTTGAACTCCTTTGCTCAAACGATCCTCCTGCCTCAGCCTCCTGAGTAGCTGGAACCACAGACATGCGCCACACCTAGCTAACTTTTAAGGTTTTTTTTGGTAGAGATGGGGGGGGTCTCACTATGTTGCCCAGGCTGGTCTCAAACTCCTGGGGTCAGGCGATACTCTTAAGAGTGCTGGGATTACAAGTGTGAGCCACCACGCCCAGCCTGAGGAAACAAGTTTTGAAAGGAAAAGTAGCGCAGCTCTTATTAAGGCTGTTGTGTGGTTGCATCATGTTTCACTTTGAAACGAACGTGCTGTTTTCTTTCTCATTCTAGGTGAATGTAAAAGCTTTAAAGATAAATTCATGAAGTGTCTTTATGACAATCATTTTGAAAATGCTTTGTGCAGAAATGAATCCAAAGAATATTTAGAATGCAGGATGGAGAGGTAAGTACAGCTAAGCGTTATGACTTCCATTTCCCACTACTCCAATTAAAACTTTTTTTTTCCTGAAGGGCATCACGGTGTGTCTTTTTCAGGCCTGGGATTCAGCTAGTGTTTTTCAGGACTGTAGAATTGTTTGCCCTTGAAATGGAGGCTTATCAGATGAAATTGTACCAAAAGCTGTTTCCCAATCTTGGGAACCTCCTCTTGAGCGATAGCGTTATACATCATTGCATTCCCGAGAGCATTTTCTTTCCACATTTGGTTGCTACCGACCTGTCATTAAGGTTTCAAAATCGTGCATCATAAAAATGCTGACTGAGTCAAAAGATTGAAGGTCGTGGGTATACAGTTTCTTTCTTTTGCATTCTCAGTCGTTAAAAATATGCACTGGGTTGTTTTGCTCCACTTAGAGTTGTTTGGAATGTGACAGGGAGGACAATAGACTATTCAAGAAATGATGAAAGATGAATGGTTCTTCCTTTCGTAACCAGAACTCACCAAAGCTCACTTTTAAACAAAACAAACGCGTTTGTAGCTATGATCCCCACAGCTTTTACTTAAAATAAGAGCTGTCCTAATCCTTATGCAAAAAAAGCACGTAGCATGTAATTATATGATGGTGGTGGGAGCTTTTATTTTTGCTTTTCGAGGCCATGATTAGCTCACTAAGCATTTCAGTCTTCAGACAGCTGTGTCTGTGCTGAAGACAGGTTGACAATTCACCATCTACTTTGAGTTCTTTTCATTTTCCTATAACAGACTCAGACTTTTCCCTCAAGGCAAAAATCCGTTGTGCCTTTCAGGCCACACAGGTGTGTTCGGGGTTATTTGTGTGGACATTTGGGGCCGTAAGGATGATGGGCCTTCTCAGCGGTGTGGACTTCCAGTGAGGCCACATTCTGCCTTTGGGGCTGTTGCTCAGGCTCTTCCAGGGCTCACATTTGTCCAAGGACCACACTGAGTCTGTCCCTTACCATCTCTAATTGTTTATAAGTAGCACGCTGGCTGGAGCCACGTGTTTAAATTAGTCTGAAATTAATGCATCTTTAGAAAACTGGAACTGAGAATTTCTCCATGGTGCTGCCAAGCTTTAGAGACCATGTGAATTGGGCTCTGTTCATGTGAGGGTGTGAGCAGGTCTCCTGCCTCATGCTCAGCTTCCCCATGAGACTCCTGAGGACAGCAGGGAGGAAGGGAGCCAGGGCCAGTGCCTCAGGTGGCCTCGCAATTGGCCAGGCGATGTTTAGGCAAATGTGCAGGGCACGTGTTTCTGATTTCATTGTTTTTTTATTTTTATTTTTATTTTTTTTGAGGCAGAGTGTCAGTCGCCCAGGCTGGAATGCAGTGGCACGATCTCAGCTCCCTGCAAGCTCCGCCTCCCAGGTTCATGCCATTCTCCTGCCTCAGCCTCCCGAGTAGCTGGGACTACAGGCGCCTGCCACCACGCCCGGCTAATTTTTTGTATTTTTAGTAGAGACGGGGTTTCACCGTGTTAGCCGGGATGGTCTCAATCTCCTGACCTTGTGATCCACCTGCCTCAGCCTCCCAAAGTGCTAGGATTACAGGCGTGAGCACCGCACCCGGCCTTTTTTTTTTCTTTTTTTTTTTTTTTAAATCCTGCTCCTTCTGTAAGGTCAGTTATTTTGACTGTAGAATTTTGATTGGTTATTTGTTCATGAAAATCATCAAACATACAGAAGTTGAGGATAATCTGCCTCCTGTAACTGGCACCTGCCCTGTTTTTAGCCATTTCTTTTCTTCCTTTTTCCTTCTGTGCTAAAATCCCAGACGTGACTTTACTCCCACCTCTGTGTGTGTCTGTTTTAGAAAATGAACCACTATAGAGTTTTAAAAAGTTTACTTTAATAAACTTTAAAATAAACTTAAACTTTAAGTTTATTTAAAATAAACTTAAACTTTAAGTTTATTTAAAATAAACTTTAAAAAAGTTGTGTTGTGAGGACTTGGACCGTGTTAGCCTGATGTGAAAATATAGGTGTGTTTTAGATGACCACCGTGGTCTGAGATCTCAAGCCTCTGCAGTGATTTAGAAGTTCGCGTCCTGTCCTGGGGATTAGGCACCGGGGGTAACACAGACACCCTGGTGGAGCAGCCTCACCCCCTGCCAGCAGCACAGAGTGCATGGGGGCCTCATGGGATGGTGGCTGGGCCTCCTCGTTGGGTTGTGGGGAGGGTAAAGGAGGCCATCCCTATAAAGCACACAGTAGGATCGGGGGGCATGTCACCATGTGTGTGTGAGTTCACATGGTTGTTACTATTGTCCTGAAGAGTGTGGGGCCCATAAAAAAGTCATGCTGAGTCATGAATTTCACGTCCCTAAGATGGCTGCACTGTGATAAACAGCTGGGAATTACTTTGGCCGGATGTGGTGGCTGACGTCTGTAGCCCCAGCACTCTGGGAGGCCAAGCAGGAGAATCACTTGAGCTCAGGAGTTCAAGACCAGCCTGGGCAACATAGTGAAACCCTGTATCTACAAAAAATGTCTTAAAAAATTAGCTGGCTGGGTGCAGTGGCTCACGCCTGTAATTCCAACACTTTGGGAGACCGAGGTGGGCAGATCACTTGAGGTCAGGAGTTCAAGACCAGCCTAACCAAAATGGTGAGACCCCATCTCTACTAAAAATATAAAAATTAGCCAATAGCCAGGCGTGGTGGCAGGCGCCTGTAATCCCAGCCACTTGGGAGGCTGAGGCAGGGAGAATTGCCTGAACCTGGGAGGTGGAGGTTGTAGTGAGCCGAGATCGTGCCGCTGTACTCCAGCCTAGGCAACAGAGTAGGACTCTGTCTCAAAAAAAAAAAAAAAAATTAGCTGGCCGAGCACAGGGGCTCATGCCTATAATCCCAGCACTTTGGGAGGCCGAAGTGGATGATCACATGAGGTCAGGAGTTCGAGACCAGCCTGACCCATATGGTGAGACCCCATCTCTACTAAAACTACAAGAATTAGCCGGGCGTGGTGGTGTGCACCTGTAGTCTCAGCTACTCAGGAGGCCGAGGCACAAGAATCACTTGGACCTGGGAGGCGGAGGCTGCAGTGAGCCGAGATCGCATCACTGCCCTCCAGCCTGGGCAACAGAGCGAGACTGTCTCTGGGGAAAAAAAAAAAAACAAACAAACTTAGCCGTGCGTGATGGCATACATCTGCAGTCTCAACTACCCAAGAGGCTGAGGTGGGAGGATCACTTGAGCCCAGGAGTTCAAGGCTGCAGTGAACTTGAACCGCTGATTGCACCACTGCATCCCAGCCTGGGAGACAAAGTGAGACCGTGTCTCTAAAAAAAAAAAAAAGATCAGATAACCGTCGACCGCAGTCTCAGTTCCACCTGGGCGGATGGCAACCTAAGGTCTCCTCTGCCAGGGTGCCATGGAAGGTGGCGGGCAGAGGTTCCAGGGATTAGGGCGTGAACATCTTTAGGGGTCATTCTTTAGGGTTTATTCTGCCAATAAAGGCAAGTCTGGGAGGTCAGCGTGAAGCTGTTGTCCAGATACATATTTTACCAGAATGTGGGGAAGTGATGTGTCCTGGGGGCAGCGGGCACAGCTGCCCCTCTTGGGTATCCCAGGAGGCCCCAGGCCTTAGGCCCTGGGATGTCTCTAAGTGGTCATGTCCTCATTGCCCTGTTGACTCTGCCCACTGGGGAAGGCGCCAGGCACGGGGGCTGAGGCCGAGGGGCCTGTCTCCCAGGATGTAGATAGGGGCGGCAGGACCCCCGGTTTGTGGTGAGAAGCCAGGGCCTGCAAGGGCCCCTCTCGTCCTCCCTGCGCCTCCCGCCCTGACAGCTTTCTCTTTTTCTTTTAGAAAATTGATGCTACAAGAACCATTGGAGAAGCTGGGATTTGGAGACTTGATTGGTGGAAAATCAGAGGCAAAAAAATGAATTTTGATGAGAAGACCCCTAGGCCGTGTTCAGTGGTCTCTTGGGACGGAGGGCATCATCCTGCCTCTTAGGTCGGCGAAGGCCTGCGTGTAGTGTCCTTAGAAACAGGCTTCAAATAGAGGCTCCACCCCTGTGGGGGCGTCTCCTGGGTAGGGAAGTGGCGTCCTGTTTTCCCTTAGGAGGGTGTTTCTGCATTGAACCCATGAGTGGGACGGCGTTCCCTGCAAGGCTGGGAGGGAGGGGAGCGTGGAGCAAGACCCTCGTCTTCGAGGCCGGGGCCCTCTTGTATGGGGCGGTTTTATGTTGCAGTCCTCTGATACCTTCTGAGTTCAAACAGGTAAATGTGCATAAATTTCAGTCCCTCTGAACACAGATATCATCAGGAAATCACCATTCCCTAGCAGGATGTTTTCATGTTTGTATTCGTATATGCCAGTTCATTTCCTTAAAGAAAGAAAAAAAAAAAAGTGGAACACAGAGTAGGAAGTGAGAACCTTCTGGCTTTGGATGGATTTGACTTCTTGATTCTTTCTGGTTTTGCCTGAATACCAAGTAGCTTCATGATCAAAGGGTCATTTTCTGATTTGTATCAGACCATATTTATAAAGCTGGGTATTTAATTTCAATAACTCCTATATTTTAACAGAAAAAGAGAACCTGAGTCCATTTGCAGGCTCGCACCAGCTGTCTTCTGTGCCAGTGAGCTCTGCCTAAGATCCCTGGCACATGTTCGCAGCACGGCCTGGCCCCTGAGCAGAGTTCTCAGCCCGTCTGCGCCAGAGTTGCCTGTGGGTCACGGAAACCCAGCCCGGGTCCACCCAGTGCATCAGGCCAGCCGGGGCCCAAACCTGTGGATGGAACGCAGGTGCTTGCACATCTGCGGCCTCAGCCAGACCTGTCCCCTTCCCAGGCGTTGTTGGAAAGGGGCTGGCTCCTGTCTGGTCAGTGGAGGGCGGTGGCAGGAGATGGGGTGGGAGGATCCAGGTCACGTCCTCTCTGGCGACCCTGGCAGTGGCTGTCTCTAAGCCCTGGCAGGTGGGGCCACCAGCCTGGCCGACCTCGGGCTCCAGGAAACAGGCTGTCCTCACCCCTCCTGCCTGTGGGTGGCTGAGGCTTCTCAGCCCATCTCCAGTTTTCTGCAGCAAAGGCCCTCTGTTTCTGTCCTGCAGTGGTGGCCCTTTTGTGGTTAAACATGTCCCCCCCCCCCCCACAGAACTGAGTACTTGTTGCGAGTGGGCCTGCCCAACCCTGTGTCCCTGCACCCATGGGTTCTACGACTTGCTTCCGCTGCAGCTGTCACCATCCCGTGTCTGCTCTCTGTCAGGCCTCTAAGTGCTGCAGACATATTAACATATCACTGCTAGTTTGAAAAGTCTTATTTGTTATCAGAATATTTCGTGTAGGCACAGGGTTGCCCCAGCACTGTTTGTGGCAACCCCAGTGTCCTTACAGCATGCGGGAGCCGTGACGCAGCCACCGTGGAGTCCATGCTGACACGGTGCGGCCATGTGCCATGAGCTCACCGACGCAGTGCGGCTGTGTGGCGTGAGCTTACTGTGAAACGGAGACAGGGACATAGGAAACTACAAAGGAGAACCCCAGAAGGAGGAGCCGGAGCTGATGGGCGTGGCCGGCCGCGAGCCCCTCGGAGCACCCCTGGGAGTGGAGTTCTGGCTGTCATGGCAGAGGGTTTCTTTTTTTTTTTTTTTGAGACGGAGTCTTGCTCTGTCACCCAGTCTGGAGTGCAGTGGCCGGATCTCAGCTCACTGCAAGCTCCGCCTCCCGGGTTTACGCCATTCTCCTGCCTCAGCCTCCCGAGTAGCTGGGACTACAGGCGCCCGCCACCTCGCCCGGCTAGTTTTTTTTGTATTTTTTAGTAGAGACGGGGTTTCACCGTGTTAGCCGGGATGGTCTCTCGATCTCCTGACCTCGTGATCCGCCCGTCTCGGCCTCCCAAAGTGCTGGGATTACAGGCTTGAGCCACCGCGCCCGGCCTATGGCAGAGGGTTTCACATGCTCAAAAAGTAAACGAACCAGGATATGAGGGGAACACAACAGGCTGTGCCCACAGAGCGCCTGGGCCCAGGCCGGGGCCTCTTCACACCGTACTCTGACCCACCATCGGGAGCGCTCGGCTGGGGCTGGGGCCTGCCTCTTCCCTTGAACCACACTCTGACTCGCTGATGGGTGCCCTGGGGCCAGAGCCTTCCTCTTCGTGCCGCACTCCGACTCGTCAGGAGTGTGGGGCAGACTATGGACCAAAGCTGGGAGAGACAGGAAAGATACTGCACTCTAGGGAGTGAATTTCTTTTTTCCGTGTACGATTCTGAAGCTATATTCTGAGATGGAAAAAACTAGAAGTACATTGTGGATGATAAAAGGCAGGCGTATTGAGCTCCTGCTTGTCTAACATACAAAGGTACCTGGATAGAGAAATAGAGTGATCGCTGTCACCTGCCCAGGGTATCCTCTGAGACCCCAGCGGATACCTGAAGCCGCGGATAGTCCTGAATCCTGTCCCATGTTTTCTCCTGTACGTACCTGTGATCAAGTCTGAGATGTGACCGCAAAACTGACAGAACTTTCTGCTTCCTCCTCAAAATGTCACAGGTCGGAGCTGTGTTCTTACGGAAGATCTTAGCAACCTCGGCATATGGCTGTTTTAGGTCAGGAGTTTCCACCTTTTCCCTTAAAGGAAGCACTTGGCAGCTTCTCTGGTATGTCTGAGTCGCCTGCATCACCACTCTTGTGCTTTGGGGCCATTATTAAGTAAAATAAAGGCTTCTTGGACCCAGGCGCCGCATCACCGTGACGGTAGGTCTGATCACCGAGATGGCTACTGAGTGCCTGGCAGGCAGGGTGGCGTGGACAGCCTGGAATGCTGGACAGAGGGAGGGTTCACGTCCCGGCAGGACAGCTGCTCAGAACAGCATGGAATTGAAAACTCATGAATGGTTTATTTCTGGAATTTTCCACTTAGTATTTTTGGAGCGTGGCTGACCATGGGTAACTGAAACTGTGTGTAAAGGGGACTATTGTGAGGGGCTGTGCACAAATGCTTCCCAGCTCTGCCCTGAAGGCCTGAACGCAGCGCCCCCCACACTCAGGGTCTTGGCCCTGATACCATTCTCTAACCAAAGGAACCAGGGCCAGGCCAGAGAAGGTATTGGATAAGCCAGAGAGTGAAGAATTGCTGAGATGAAGGGGCTTATTGAAATAACACTGGGGGATAGGAAGGAGCACACGATGGCCAACCTGGGGCAATTTGAGCATGAAAATAAACAGGCCGGGCCCGGCAGCTCGTCTGCAATTCCAGCACGCTGTGAGGCCGAGGTGGGAGGATCACTTGAGGCCAGGAGTTCAGCATGAAAATAAACAGGCTGGGCGCAGTGGCTCACACCTGCAATCCCTGCACTGTAGGAGGCCAAGGTGGGAGGATCGCTTGAGGCCAGGAGTTCGAGACCAGCCTGGGTACCATGGTGAAACCTGTCTCTACAAAACATAAGAAAAATCAGCTGTGTGTGGTGTCACCCGCCTGTAGTCCCAGATACTCAGGAGGCTGAGGTGGGAGGATCACGTGAGCCAGAGGTTAAGTCTGCAGTGAGCCACGATTATACCACTGCTCTGCAGCCTGGGCAACAAAGCAGGACCTTGTCTCACAAAAAAAAAAAAAAAGAAAATTAATTATTGTAATGGGCTGTAGCTCACAGAATAAATTGGTATCCACTAGTCTATACAAAATAAGTAATTGGGTATCAATGAGGGGAGGGCCAGGTCTGTCTTATTAATTCTAATGTAGAAGGAATTTTGGGAACAGGAAATTGCTATTGCAGAAACCACAGTGGTGACGGATGCAGATTACAACCCTCAGTGGGCCAGGCGTGGTGGCTCACATCTATAATCCCAACACTGGGAGGCCAAGGCAGGCAGGTCACTTGAGGCCAGGAGTTCGAGACCAGCCTGGCCAACATGGAGAAACCCCGTCTCTACTAAAAATACAAAAATTAGCTGGGACTGGTAGCGCATGCCTGTAATCCCAGCTACTCGGGAGGCTGAGGTGGGAGAATCGCTTAAACCAGGAGGCGGAGGTTGCAGTGAGCCGAGATTGTGCCACCGCCCTCCAGCGTGGGCGACAACTGTCTCAAAAAAAAAAGAACCCTCAGTTGACATGAAGCGAGTGGTGAGGTGTGGTGTGAAGCAGGTGTCTGCTGAATCTTGAGAAACCTTCCCTTGAGATGTGTACTCCCTCCAAGGAGACAGTGGTCACATCACAGCAGAGCAGCGGAAGCCCCCCTAACCCAGCAGTCACTGCCGGGAGCGAGCCACACAGGCAACAGCGACCTGGTGACCTCACTGAGAGCACGGTGTCACCTCTGTTTCTCTTGCCCAACTGCATGACCTGAATGTAATCCCGAGGAGACATCAGACACAGACCCAGACCGAGGGGCCTTCTGCGAAGTGACTGCCAGCGCTCACCCAGTGTTATGTAAGATGTTATTTGGGGAACCGAGTATACACACCGTCCTATTTTTGGAACTTTTTGGAAGTCTGAAATTATTTTGAAATGAGAAAAAATATGCTTTGTATGAAACTGTAGTGGAATAGATTGAGTCGATTCTCATTTCGAAAATAACTTCAAAGAGTTTCCAATAGGGACGATGCCGGCATGAATGGTTTCAGCAGGTCACAGGCTGAGAAGCCCGAGTCCCAAAATAGCGCCCTTGTGTGGACAGCCGGACTCCTTACAAACGCGCAGTAGCTTCCCGACGCTGCCTCTGATTTTCTGGGTCTGGCTGCTGAATGCGCTGTGCTT
This sequence comes from Macaca fascicularis, assembly GCF_037993035.2. NCBI lineage: Eukaryota > Metazoa > Chordata > Mammalia > Primates > Cercopithecidae > Macaca > Macaca fascicularis. Next base: position 34,422,827 of record NC_088377.1, on the reverse strand, counting down.
AAGAATCCAGACACCCTGTTGTTCCTGCCAGAGCTTCTCACAAGATATTTCGGGTAGTTCATCATCTGTCGTGTGCAGAATGCATTTTACTTCTCATACACGCTTGTCATGATAAGCTGGCCACATTATTAAAAGGCTCCCAAAGACAATTTCCAGAACATTTTCCAAGCGTTCCCCTTGGGATGAGGTAAACCAGAGGCGGCGTGGTCCCAGGCCCGCCCCGGTGTTGCTTCCCAGGAGGGGATGTCTGACCTGGAGGCCTGGAGCCCCCCAGGGTCGGGTCTGCAGCCCCAGAGCTGATGTGCGGGGTCTCGTGTGCACAGGCCTTGTACCGGAATTCAGCGCTGGCCCTGTTCCACCCAGGCCTCAGGAGCAAGGCAAACTGCCTTCTTCCTGAAGCTTCCTGTGTCGGTTCCTCTGGCCACACTAATAGATTACTGTAAGCCCAGTGGCTTAAAGCACCGCAAGCATTACTATTCCAGAGCAGAGTCTACAAGGGGCCCAAGCCAGACAGGATGGCCCACGCCTGTCATCCCGGCAGTTTGGGAGGCCAAGGTGGGAGGATCGCCTGAGGCCAGCCCTGGCAACGTAGTGAAACTCTGTCTCTACCAAAAAAAATTGTTTTTAAATTACCCTGGTGTGGTGGTATGCACCTGTAGTCCCAGCTACTCGGGAGGCTGAGGCAGGAGGATCGCTTGAGCCTGGGAGATAGAGGCTGCCGTGCACTATGATGGCACCACTGCACTTAAGCCTGGGAGGCAGAGCAATACCCTCTCTCAAATTATAAATAGCTCAACAGAGGCTGGGCGCAGTGGCTCACACCTGTAATCCCAGCACTTTGGGAGGCTGAGGCAGGCAGATCATGAGGTCAGGAGATCAAGACCAGCCTGGCCAATATGGTGAAACCCCGTCTCTATTAAAAATACAAACAGCCAAGTGTGTTGGTGGATGCCTGTAGTCCCAGCTACTCGGGAGGCTGAGGCAGGAGAATCGCTTGAACCCAGGAGGCGGAGGTTGCAGTGAGCCGAGGTTGTGCCACTGCACTCCAGCCTGTGCAACAAAACAAGACTCCGTCTCAAAAAAAAAAGCCCAACAGCGATGTGTCCCCTTGGGAGGCTCTGGTGTTGAAGCACCTCAGTCAGGGCTGGGACTTGGTCCAGCCTCAAGTTGGCAGCGTGGCCCCTTCCGATCCCTCCGACCCCTGCCTGTGTGCTCCTGTCTCTCCAGCTGTGACCTCCTGCCTCCCTGTCAGGACCCTTGGAACTGCACGGGGTCCTGCTAATCCCGGACCATCCCCATCTCGGTCCCAAACAACCCGATTTGCCATGTAAGCACCATGTTCACAGGTCCCAGGGACCGGGATGCAGACATCTTCAGGGACATTGTTCTGCCCCCACACCTAGTTGTGAGGCATGTGGGTGGCTCAGGCTTGGCCTGGGGCGGCAGCAGGTCCCTCTGGTGGGAGGGGCCCGAGGCCCCCCCCGGCTCTGGACAGCCGTGCACCTCGACAGGTGTCCGTGCTCAGAGGGGAGGCTGGCGGCCTACTCGTCCACTCTGAAGAGCAGGGGAGCTGGGGTCATGACTGGGGGCACCGGGGTTAGTCTGTGGGGCTGCCCGCCAGACAGGGCCGGACAGCGCCCACCCCCCCTTAGCCTGCAGGGGCTGTGTGACCTTCGAGGAAGCAGAAGCACTTGGTGGGGGTGGCCCCTGATGGACGGACAGCAGCAGCACCACGGCACCCTTGAGGGTCACCTGCAGAGGCAGAGCCAGGTGCATAGCTGTCAGCTGGGGCAGGGACGGTAGTTTGTGCAGCTAGACTTTTGCTCCAGGAGCCACAGGCTGGGGCCAGGGTCGTGCGTCCTGAAGCCCCAGGCCTTCCTGACTGGGCAGCCCCTTCCCACCATCTGCCCCCACGGCCACCTGCCTGCCACCACCCTCAACCCCCCACTAACCCTGCCAGCTCAGTTTCCAGATGTGGCCCAGATCAGGGCAGCACAGGACAGGTGCCTATGAAGTGTGGGGTTCAGTGAGGGGCTGCAGGGGCTGAGCCAGAGCCTGGGCGGGGCAGGGGTCTACCCACCTGTAGGGGCTGCGATAGGGACCAGGCAGGATGGTCCAGGTAGCGGCCCTTTGGGCAGCAGAGCCACAGACCCTCCCTGGGGTCCCAGCTTTTCTCAGGGCAGACGTGGGAAGCACCAGCCCTCATGGGCGTCCGCTGGGGTGGGGATCCTGCTTCATGGAGGCCTCTCTTTGAGGGGAGTGGCCTGGACGTGGGGCTGGTGGGGGCTGGGATTCTCTGAGGCCACCAGTGCAGATGCTAGTCACTATGTCACAGGCCATCCCAAACTCAGGGCCTCACACAGCATCTTCCGGCTCCCACCCTTACGGCTCTGAGGCTGGCTGGGCTCAGCCGGGCGGTTCACACACAGGTGTGAGGAGGCTGGAGTCACTGAGCTCTGCTCTCGATGGGTGGGTTCTAGCCCTTGGGTGGGCAGGGTTGGGCCCAGCGCCTCTGTTCCTGGGCTCTGTCCGCGTGACCTCTGCAGTGTGGAGGCTGCAGGGGGGCCCGGCTGTGTACATGGAGGTGGGACAGGGGCGAGAGGCCAGGCAGAAGCTGCATCCTTCTGTGACCCCATGTCAGAAGTCACAGGCCACCACCCTGCATGGCCTGGGACAGTCACAGCCCCTCATCCACGTTGGTCCTGCATGGGCTGGGACAGTCACAGCCTCCCGCTGTGTATGGAGAGGCAGGGCAGGGGCGAGGGGCCAGGCAGAAGCCGCATCCTCCTGTGACCCCATGTCAGAAGTCACAGGCCACCACCCTGCATGGCCTGGGACAGTCACAGCCCCTCATCCACGTTGGTCCTGCATGGACTGGGACAGTCACAGCCCCCCACTGTGTATGGAGAGGCAGGGCAGGGGCGAGGGGCCAGGCAGAAGCTGCATCCTCCTGTGACCCCATCAGAGGTCACAGGCTGCTGTCCTCCATGGGCTGGGACAACCGCGGCCCCTCGCCCACAGGGGTCCTGCACGGGCTGGGACAGCTGTGGCCCACGTTGCAGGTGGGAGTGAGAGGGGTGTTAAACACACTGGGGAGTGGGACAGGGAGGGGAGGGAAGTGTGGGGAGAGGGTAGATGTGTAGATGGTGGAGAGAGATGATGGTGGTGATGGATCATTCACAGATGACAGATAAACAGATGACAGAGGTAGAGAACAGGGAGACTGCTTGATGAAACAGAGAGATGGCAGTTCACATAGACACAGATGACAGGTTGCACAAATAGATGATGGGCGGATGGACAGAGGGGGATGGTGAGTGAGAGGGAGGGAGGGGGCACAGGCAGGGCCCCCAGGAAAGGCAAGCCCCGTCTAAGGCTGCGTCCGCCTTTCCTGACTCACGTCCACACCTCCCTCTCTGTGAGGCTGTGGGGTTTCTCCAGCCTGACTCTGCAGAGTGCGGTCTTGTGCCTGCCTCTGGCACAGACAGGCCTGTGGTTCGTTCCCGCAACAGCCCCCATGAGATGGGTGACTCAGCCTCAGTCTCCCCATCTGCTAAAGACATATGGCATCAGCCCGCCTGGGCACTGAGGACTGGAGTGGCCTCTGGTATGGGCGGAGGATTACCTAGGTGCTGAGGCAAGAGACTGAAGGCACAAACTGTTTCAGTATAATAAAGAAAATAAAATAAAAATAGTCATAATACAAATTAGATATAGAGATGATCATGGACAATTATCAATCATTATAAACATTATTAATCATTCGCTTTTAATATTACTCTTTGTTGCATTACTGATATAACCTAGGATTAAGCGGCGGGTATAGGGTCAGGTGCTGAAGGGACATGGTGAGAAGTGACCTAGAAGGCAAGAGGTGAGCCCTCTGTCACGCCCGCATAAGGGCCGCTTGAGGGCACCTTGGTCAAGCGGTAACGCCAGTGTCTGGGAAGGCCCCCGTTACTTAGCAGACCGCAAAAGGGAGTCTCCTTTCCTTGCAGGAGTCAGGGAACACTCTGCTCCACCAGCTTCTTGTGGAAGGCTGGATATGATCCAGGCCTGCCCGCAGTCATCCGGAGGCCTAGACCCCTCCCTGTGGCGCTGTGCTTCAACGGTCACGCTCCTTGTCCACTTTCATGTTCCTCCCATACTCCTGGTTCCTCTTTGAAGTTCTTAGAAGATAGCAGAAGAAATAGTGAAAGTCTTAAAGTCTTTGATCTTTCTTATAAGCGCATAGAAGAAAACGCTGACGTATGCTGCCTTCTCTCTCTGCTTCGGCTGCCTAAGAGGGAAGGGCCGCCGTCCCACGATCACGTGACTTGCTTCACTTTGTCAATCACTTAGAAGATTCACCCTCCTTACCCTGCCCTCTCGTCTTGTATGCATTAAATATCAGCGTGCCCAGCCGTTCGGGGCCACTGGCGGTCTCCGTATCTTGGTGGTAGTGGTTCCCCGGGCCCAGCTGCTTTCTCTTCATCTCTTTGTCTTGTGTCTTTATTTATTACAATCTCTCATCTTTGCACACGGGGAGAACACCCGCTAAGCCTCACAGGGTTGGACCCTACACTCTGGGCAGAGGGAGCCTCTTGGGTTCAGCCCATGCAGCCAAGCAGGAGGAGCTGCTGGATTCTTATTTAAACATGAGAGAAACAGCCTTCAGAACAAGGACGTGCATGCACAGGGCTCACATAAACGGCAGGTTCTGCGTGTGACCACACCCACCATCTGCCCCTCTGTGGCTGGCTCCTGTCACTTAGCACAGCGTGTTCAAGCTTCACCTGTGTCGTGCTGTGTTCATGGCTGAGTCGCACTCTGTGGTGTGTACAGACCATACTTGGCTTATCCACCCATCAGCTGGTGGACATTTGGGCTGTTTGCATTTAGGACTGTCCTGAGTAACGCTGGCTGGGAAAGACGGCTCACGCCTATAATCCCAGCACTTTGAGAGGCTGAGGCAGGTGGATCACCTGAAGCCAGGAGCTCAAGACCTGCCTGGGCAACATAGCAAGACTCTGTCTCTACAAGTAAAACCCCCACAAAATTTAGCCGGGCAAAGTGCCACACACCTGTATTCCTAGCTACTCAGAAGGCTCAGGAGGGAGGATTGACTTGAGCCCAAGAGGTTGAGGCTTCAGTGAGCTATGATTGCACCACTGTACTCCAGCCTGGGTGACAGAGCAAGACCTTATCTCGAAAAAAATAAATAATAAGGCCGGGTGCAGTGGCTCACCCCTGTAATCCCAGAATTTGGGGAGGCTGAGGCGAGTGGATCACGAGGTCAAGAGTTCAAGACCAGCCTGACCAACATGGTGAAACCCCCGTCTCTATTAAAAACACACAAATTAGCCGTGCGTCGTGGCAGGCACCTGTAATCCCAGCTACTCAGGAGGCTAAGGCAAGAGAATCACTGGAACCCGGGAGGCGGAGCTTGCAGTGAGCCAAGATTGTGCCACTGCACTCCAGCCTGGGCGACAGAGCAAGACTCTGTCTCAAAAAAAAAAAAAAAAAAAAAAAAGAAAAAGAAAAAAGAAAGAAGGCTGGGCGCAGTGGCTCACGCCTGTCATCCCAGCACTTTGGGAGGCCGAGGTGGGCGGATCACAAGGTCAGGAGATGGAGACCATCCTGGTGAACATGGTGAAACCCCGTCTCTACTAAAAATATAAAAAATTAGCCGGGCGTGGTGGCGGGCACCTGTAGTCCCAGCTACTCAGGAGGCTGAGGCAGGAGAATGGCGTGAACCTGGGAGGCAGAGCTTGCAGTGAGCCAAAATCGCGCAATTGCACTCCAGCCTGGGCAACAGAGCGAGACTCCGTCTCAAAAAAAAAAAAAACAAACAAAAACAAAAACAAAAACCGGGGAAGATGCTGCTGAGAACACTTGTGTCCGAGTGCCTGTGGACGTGTTTTCTGCAGTCCTCGGGCGCGTACTGGGGAGTGGGTTTCCTGGGTCCCACGGCAGCTCCATGCTAGCCTGTTTTCCAGGGCGGCTGCACCGTCTTCCACCCGGCAGGGCTGTGGGAGGGTCCAGGTTCCCCCATCCTCACCGGTGCTCCTCTTTGTAAATCCTAGCCTCCCCCCACCACCCCAGGTCTTCACTGCATCCTGGTGTGGAGCATCTCGTTGTGGTTTTGATTGGTGTTTCCCTGACAACTAATGGTGCTGAACATTTCCCGTGCCTGTCGGCGGCTGCATGTCTTCCTTGGGGAAGCATGTATTCAGATTCTTTGCCCTTTTTTTTAATTGGTTCACTTGCCTTTTTATTATTGAGTTGTATGAGTTCTTCATAAGTAACTGTTTCTTGAGGTTGCACCAATTTGGGTGTGAACTTTACTGCCTGATGGTCACTGCTGAAAGGGGTCAGGGCTGGGGGAGGAGAGCACCTCCTGGGGTCCTGTGTCGAGTCTGGGCCTCCTCCCCATGCCAAGTGTGTGATTCCAGCCCCAGAGGATCCTGCTGGTCCCAGGCTTCAAGAGATCACCTGGGGACGCCTGGGTTGTGACTGGAGCGGTCAGGCCAACCCCAGCTGTCCAGTGGGGGAGGGGAGGATGGGGGATGCCAGGACCCCTCCCCAGGTGCAGTGCCCAGCTCCATACCTGCCACCAGCCCCTCGGTTATGGGGACAGCTCTCCACGACCCCTTTCTCCATGCCAGACCCCATCTCTGTTTGGAAAACTAAGCAAAAGATAATGTTCAAATGCCCCAAAACCCAATAAGGCAACCTGTGCACCCACCGTCCCTGGCCTGTCATCTCGAGGAGGCCCCTGCAGACTCCCTGCCCCCGAAGGGGTTTCCAGGTCTAGCCCCACTCCCGGAAAGTGGTGCCAAGACCACTTCTCGTCCTGGGTGGTGTTTCCCTGTCCCCTGCATTTCAGGGCGCAGCGGCTGTTTCTGGGGAATCCCTGTGTCTCCTTTAAGCCCTTCCTGAGCAGAGCTCCTTAGGATCCATGCGCTGCTGAGCTCCTACTCCAGGTGCCTGAGGGGTGGCGGGGCCCCCACAGCAGGCAGAAGGCCCAGGAGGGTCTGCACAAGGCCAAAGACACAGACACAGAGGACAGGGTGGAGGCTGCAGCCAGTGGGCTACCCAGAAGGGGGCCGGCCACATGGGGGCCCAACATCACGACCCCCATCCCCACAAATGAGGCAGGCTGAGCCAGGAGCAGCCCACCCCTGTGCTGAGCCTGGACGTGGAAGACCCCTCCTTGGCCTGCAGGGCGGCCTACTGACTCTCGACCGACCGTCGTGTGAGGCGCTGTCCAAGCACAAATAATTGGACTGAATTAGCCCCAGCCCCTGCGCGGGGCAGAGAGGGAAGTGAACCTCACCACCCTCCCCTCCCCTGTGGCAGCTACTGGATTGAGCAACTGCTTGGCTGAGTGTTGGGCAAGATGGTCACAGAGAGGGCCCAGTCCATTTGCCCCTTCCCTGGGGACAGCCCCCCTCTACCTGGGAGGAGCTAGCTTCCAATCAAAGTCATCTGCGGGCCTACTGTGTGCAGGCCCCATGCTCAGGAGACGCTGAAGGAGCTCAGCCCTGCTCTCAGGAGCCCCCTGCCTGGGGCCTGCCGCGCGGCCGAGTGGTCACAGGAGGCAGGTGCCTCTAGCTCTGGACTAGGAAGACGCTTGAGGAATGAGTGTCAGGGTCCCTGGTGCAGCCGTGCAGGTCAGTGACAATGGGTAGGAGGCTCAGCAGAGCTTGTGGGCCACTGGGCATGAGCAGGAGCAGGCAGGCCACCTGTCCAGGCCTCTCGCCAGCTGCTGCTGGCTGGAACAGCCTTTGACCAGCACTGGTCTGGATCTGGCCCGCCCTGAGCTATGCTGTTACCTTCCGGATTCTTCCTGAGTCCTGGGCTCCCCCCTGGCCCCGCCCAACCCTGACCACAGCCACTGGGGGCAGCCGGATCTCAGGACAGCTGTGCTCTCGGGGGTCCAGGCAGGTACTTGTGGACCTCGGCCAGGCAGCCTCCTCTTTTGAAGAATCCCCCTCAGCCCCGACATCTCTTAGATCATGTGGCTCACCACCTCCGTGTCATCTTCATGCCTTCCCGTCCCCTGAGTGATGCCACAGTTCCCTTAGCAGGATGGAAGGACAGAGAAGGCAAGACACCCGCCTGCTGGAACCTCCCACGGAGGAGGACCTGGAACAGCAGGCCATCGATGGTCTTGGCTCATACTGGAAGCTCTGGCCTGTTGGGCACCTGCTCCCCTGAGGCCTCCCTGCCGCTATTTCTATTCCTCGTACGATGGCCTCCCCCTCTTTGGGGACCTTGAGTAAAGGCTCTGGGCTCTGTTAGGGTGTGTCGCTTTGTTATATCGTTTTATGTATATTCCAGTCCTGAGGCGTGTGGCCTCCAGCAAGGGATTGAACTTCCCTGTGCCTCAGTCTTCCCAACTGAAAATAGGGCTTCAATAAGAAAATACATGTCAAGGCCGGGCACAGTGGCTCACGCCTGAAATCCCAGCACTTTGGGAGGCCGAGGCGGGCGGATCACGAGGTCAGGAGATCAACACCATCCTGACTAACACGGTGAAACCCCGTCTCTACTAAAAATACAAAAAATTAGCCGGGCGTGGCGGCAGGCACCTGTAGTCCCAGCTACTCGGGAGGCTGAGGCAGGAGAATGGCGTGAACCCGGGAGGCGGAGCTTGCAGTGAGCCGAGATCACGCCACTGCACTCCAGCCTGGGCGACAGAGACTGGGCAACAGACTCCCTCTTAAAAAAAAAAAAAGAAAGAAAGAAAATACATCTCAAGCCGGGCATGGTGGCTCAGGCCTGTAATCCCAGCACTTTCAGAGGCTAAGGCAGGCAGATCATGTGAGTCAGGAGTTCGAGACCAGCCTGAGCAACATGGGGAAACCCTGTCTCTACCAAAAAATAAAAAAATTAGCTGGGCATGGTGGCACCCATTTGTGGTCCCAGCTACTCAGGAGGCTGAGACAGGAGAATCACCTGACCCCAGGAAGCAGAGGTTGCAGTGAGCTGAGATTGTGCCACTGCACTCCAGCCTGGGCGATAGACCAAGACCTGTCTCTAAAAAAGAAAAAAAAGGAAAATACAAGTCAGGCCATTTCTCCTAATACCTAGTGCAGAGCTGCTGCTGTTATTAACATTCATCTGTCTTTATTAGGTGACATTCTCCAAGCTCATGCTGTGTGGTGGATTCCAAGCCTGGCACAGGGACCCAGAGATGGAAATGCCACCTATCCCCACCCCAAAGGCTCCCATCTGAGGGAGGAGAAAGACCTGTGTGAATGGTTACAGGGAAAGGGCATGTGACGCCACAGGGCTCATGATCCCAGAGACGCAGACCAAAACAGGCTGCTGTGTTCTGCTTCAGGTGGACAGAGCTTAAGCAGCTCTGTCATTCCACGTTGGCTGGAGCAGGGAGACAGGTGTCTTTGGTGGCACACTGGTCAGTGCGGCCTCAGTGGAGGCCGTCCCACATCCCATACCATTGCCCCAGGGATGCCACTTTGAGTGCAAATCCACACGAAACTCTCACAAAGATGAGGCTGTGGGCCGGGCGTGGTGGCTCAAGCCTGTAATCCCAGCACTTTGGGAGGCCGAGACGGGCGGATCACGAGGTCAGGAGATCGAGACCATCTTGGCTAACACGGTGAAACCCCGTCTCTACTAAAAATATAAAAAATTAGCCGGGCAAGGTGGCGGGCGCCTGTAGTCCCAGCTACTCCGGAGGCTGAGGCAGGAGAATGGTGTAAACCCGGGAGGCGGAGCTAGCAGTGAGCTGAGATCCGGCCAGTGTGCTCCAGCCTGGGTGACAGAGCGAGACTCCGTCTCAAAAAAAAAAAAAAAAAAAAAAAAATTAAAAAATAAAAGATGAGGCTGTGTAGACCGTGATTCTGATGCATTCAGAACGCCCTGAATGCTTCTACGCCAGTGACTGGGTGAACAAGTCATGGTCCAGTTGAACTTTTTTTGGAATTTTTTTTTTTTTTTGAGACAGAGTTTCACTCTTGTTGCCCAGGCTGGAGTGCAATGGCACAATCTCAGCTCGCTGCAACCTCTACCTCCCAGGTTCATGCGATTCTCCTGCCTCAGCCTCAGCTGGGATTACAGGCATGTGCCACCACATTCAGCTAATTTCTTCATATTTAGTAGAGACGAGGTTTTGCCATGTTGGTCAGGCTGGCCTTGAACTCCTGACCTCAGGTGATCCACCTGCCTCGACCTCCCAAAGTGCTAGGATTATAGGCATGAGCCACCACACCCAGCCGAACTTTTGAGTAGAATACAACCATTCAAAAAGAAAGAGTCTGGGCACAGTGCTCACGCCTGTAATCCCAGGACTTTGGGAGGCTGAGACAGGAGGATCACTTGAACCCAGGACTTCAAGACCAGCCTGGCAACATAGGAAGATCCCCATCTCTACAAAAAAAAAAAAAAAAAAAAAAAAAAAAAAAAAAAAAAATTCTTTTTTTTAGAGACAGGGTCTCCCCTCTCTTCCCCAGGCTGGAGTGCAGTGACACCATCATAGCTCACTGCAGCCTCAGCTTCTGGGCTCAAGTGATCCTCCTGCCTCCGCCTCCTGAGTAACTGGGACTCCAGGCCCCCACCGTCACACCCGGCTAAATTTTGTATTTGTAGAGATGGGGTCTTGCCATGTTGCGCAGGTTGGTCTCAAACTGCTGAGCTCAAGCGATCCACCAGCCCTGGCCTCCCAAAGTGCTGAGATTACAGCCCTTAGCCAAAACCCTGTCTCCATAAATGATTAAATAAATGAAAGGCCACAGGCCTCAGACCGTTCATTCTGGAAGGTGCTGAGGAATTGTTTGTTAATAGTGGTTGCCTGGAAGGCAGCGGGGGGAGGCTTTCCTTTTTCAGTCTGGTATGTTCCAGTTTGTTTTCAGCCGGGCGTACTGCACTAACAATATAAGAAGAAAATGGAAAGAATTTGAAAAGACGCTGGGGTGTGCAGAGGAAGGGCACCCAAGTCTGGGGAAGGCGACATCAAACCCAGGCTTTTTGTTACCTGTCAGCCCCCATGTGAAGTCCCCGCCGGGCCCCTCAGCCAGCCTGAGTGGGAGGAGTGCTCAGAGGGTCCCCTCTGTGGGTGGTGGGCAGCTGGGTGGGTCTCAGGGGGAGGCTCCCTCTGGGGCCTCTGCGGCCTCAGTGCCCTGGGATGCTGGCGTTTGTCACTTGCTGGCCGCCCCTCCCAGGCAGGGATGGTGTGAGCGCCCTGGTCCCTAGCGCAGAACACACACGCCTGCCTTGCATGAGCACCCCCGTGCCCATGGTCTTGGGGGGCTCGGCAGGTGCCCTCTGCACCCCCCACAGTAGGTGTGCAGGTTCCGTCCCAGCGCGCGTGGCGGCACGAGGGTCCCATCCAGTCCGGCCAGGTTTTGGGGCGGCCTCTCGCCCAGGCAGGTGGGATGCTGCGCGCGGATGAGGGGCGGGCAGCGGGCTACTTCCCGGTGGGTCCCCGGGGCGCGCGGGCTGGGGGCGCCGGAGCGGCCGAGGGAGGAGGCCACACGCTCGCCTGCACCGCTGGGGGCCGCCCGCGGGCCTTGCCGGCCAGAGCGCAGCGTGCGCCCCGGGCCCCGCGCCGGCACTCGCTCAGCGACCGCGGCGGAGACACGAGCGGCGGCGGCGGAGCCCGGAGGGCGGCGGGAATGCGGAACCGGCGCGCGGGCTGAGGCCGCCCGGCATGGCGCAGGGGCGGCGGCGGCGGGCGGCCTGCGCGGGGCCCTAGCGAGCCGGCGGACGCTCCGGGCCCCGGCCCCGGCATCGGCATCGCGGGCGCATCGCGGCCATGGCCAAGGAGCGGCGCAGGGCGGTCCTGGAGCTGCTGCAGCGGCCGGGGAACGCGCGCTGCGCGGACTGCGGCGCCCCGGGTAGGTGTGGGCCGGGTGGGCGCGGGGCCGGGTGGGTCCCGGGTGGGCGCGGGGTGCCGGGTGGGTCCTGGGTGGGCCCCAGGGACCGGGCGGGGGACCGCGGACGCCGCGGGGGTGGCGGTGCTGAACACCGGGCCGGCGCTCGGATGGGGCCCGGGCCCGGCTGCACCTGCGGGACCCGGACGTCTCCCCGGGCCGGGCGGAGCGGGAGGCGCCCCCAGGACCCCCGGAAATCCCCCTGCCGCCGCCTCCCCTCCCCCTCCGGGCTGCGTGTCTGACGGTCACCGCGGACCGCCCGCCGCGTTGCGAAAGCTCGGGCTCCGCACAGAAAGAGGAAATCGGGGCTGGCTGCAGGGAGGGAACGGGCCGCCAGCTGGAGGGCTCTGCTGGACTGTGGGGTCCCCCGGCTCCGGGGCCACCTCGCGGTGACGTCATGCCTCACTCCCTCCCCGCACCGGGGGTCCCTGGGTGTGAGCGGCGCCCCTCCCCCGGCTCCCTGCACCTGGCTGCTCCGGGGCGGGCGCCAGGACAGGTGAGGCCTGGAAGAGGTGGGGCCGGACGCAGGTCCTCGTCCACCTGCCGCCCGCCCGTTCGTTCTCCCGGCCGGGCATCCCTGACTCGGTTCCTAGGTCTGTGGGATTTCAAGGCACAGGAGTCCAAAGGCGCGGAGTCCCTCCCTTCCAGGCCACTGGTCCTGCCATTGGCTGTGAACGGGGCCCAGTGCCCAGACCAGCCCTGCCCTGCTTCGGAGCTGTCAGCCCCAGGCCGGCTGCGCTGTGGGGAGAGGGCCCTGCCAGGGCAGTCCTGCCACCCCAGGCACACCAGGAATCTGGGGGCCAATAGCCTGAGCCCCTTGGAACAAACCTAAACTCACCAAGGATGGCTGAGGTCCCCAGGGAGAGAGCGGGGAAAGACCCTGCATTTGCCCCCAAGGCCCTGGTTCAGCATGCAGTCTCTGGACACCCCGGAAATAGGATCTGATTCCCTCTGGGATGGAGGGGTCTCTGCCAGCCCCAGGTCGTGGTGGCTGCTGTCCAGCCACAGCTTGGCCCGAGAGTCCACACCAGGAGCTGGGGTGTCCCAGAGGGGAAATAGTGACAGGCTTTTCTGGAAAGACAGGCAGGACCCACGGCCTTTCCGTGGTCTCCTGAGGCAGGGCGGCTGCAGGGCCAGTGCAATGGTGTGGTGGGGGCGGCCCCCTGGGCTGGCTCGCACGAGAATCTCTTACCCCAGATCTTTATTTCCTCCTGTTCAGGAATGCTCCCCTGGAGAGTCAGTGGGAAAGGGCCTGGCCTGGGGTTGCTATGGCCCACGGGGAGGGGAGCTGGGCTTGTCTCTGAACCTCTGATCCCTGGCCACACAGCCTGGGAGCAGCTTCTCTGGACTCAGAGCCCCTCTCCAGCTGCCCTCTGGCCCTCCCAGCCTGGCAGGAGGAAGAAAGAGGGCACTTCCCTGGCCTGCTGGGCCCTTCAGTGGCCCTCCCCTCCCAGTGGGTGCAGGTGTGCCTGGCCCACCACAGAGCTGTTCTCGGCCCTCCCCCTGCCCGGTGCTGCTGGGCACAGGGCCGCACCTGTGCCTTCTCAGAATTGGTCCATGACCTCAGTGACTCGCCTCCTCTGTCGGGTAGCGCCATGGAGCGGGGATGCTGTGAGGGGTTGTTCTCATTTCACAGCCAGGGAGACTGATGCATTGCAAACTGGAGCTGGGGATATGGGTCACACCCGGCCGCTGTGCTTGTCCCCGCTCCCCAGGGCTGTGGCCACAGGGTGGAACAGGAGGTGTCAGGAGACGGGGGGCTGCCCGGACCCCATGACCCCATGGCACACCCTTGAGGGCGCTATGCTGCTTTGCTGATGCGGCTGCTCTGGGATCTCCTGTTCCTGCTGTGGCCCAGCTGGGTGACAAGGAGCCACTCCAGTATTGATGGGGACTGGGGTGACCAGCACGTTCTGCTTTCCTCAGAACACTGTCCTGTGCACTGGCTCTCGGCTGGTGCAGACCCGGACAGCAGGACATCAGACAGTCCCAGGCCACCTCTGAACGCCAGGCCTGTGGGTGCTGGGGTAGACTTGAGCAGGCCCCACCTACTGGCCGTGTGAGGGAAGCCACATGGTCTGGGGGTCTCTGAGGCCTCCACAGAAGCTCCTTCCAAACTCCCATGATCTGTCCCACTAGTGGGTTCCCCTGACCTTGAACAGGTCCTCACCCAGCGGCCACCCAGAGAGCCTCTCCTCACAGGCCTGGCAGGTGGGCGAGTTGGGGCGTGCTTGGACCCACTGTCCTGCAAGACCTGGGTGGGGGTCTCCATCCTGGGTGGGGCTTGGGGGAGGGAGGAGGTGCCTCTGTGCATCCTTGGCGCTGCCTGCCTAATTGCAACAGAGGACAGGAATCAGGCGCGGTGGCTCACGCCTGTAATCCCAATACTGGGAGGCTGAGGCGGGAGGATCGCTTGAGGCCAGGAGTTGGAAGCTGCAGTGATACACTCCATCCTAGGCCAGAGTGAGACCCTGTCTCAAAAAAAAAGAAAAACAGACATATTCTCCTTTTTGAGTCTCAGCCCGTCTGATGCCCTGGGAGGACTGGGGTGTCTGAGCTCTTTTTTCTTTTTTATTTTGTGATAAGGTCCCGCTGTGTCACCCAGGCTGGAGTACAGTGGCTCAATCTCAACTCACTGCAGCCTCTGCCTCCGGGACTCAAGCAATCCTCGCACCTCAGCCTCTCGAGTAGCTAGGATTACGGGTCCATGCCACCATGCCCGCTAATTTTTTTTTTTTTTTTTTTGAGACGGAGTCTTGCTGTGTGGCCCAGGCTGGAGTGCAGTGGCGCGATCTCGGCTCACTGCAAGCTCCGCCTCCCGGGTTCACGCTATTCTCCCGCCTCAGCCTCCGAGTAGCTGGGACTACAGGCGCCCGCCACCACGCCCGGCTAGTTTTTTATATTTTTAGTAGAGACGGGGTTTCACCATGTTAGCCAGGATGGTCTCGATCTCCTGACCTTGTGATCCACCCGCCTCGGCCTCCCAAAGTGCTGGGATTACAGGCTTGAGCCACCGCACCGGCCTTTTTTTTTTTTTTTTTTAAGAGAATTTCTTGATGTCACCTAAGCTGCCATGCAGTGGCGTGATCTTTGCTCACTGCAACCTCCAACTCCCGGTTCAAGCGATTCTCATTCTCCTGCCTCAGTCTCCCAAGTCGCTGGGATTTTAGGCGTGCACCACCACCCCTGGCTAATTTTTGTGTTTTTAGTAGAGATGGGGTTTCATCATATTGGCCAGGTTGGTCTCGAACTCCTAACCTCAAGTGATCCACCTGCCTCGGACTCCCAAAGTGCTGGGATTCCAGGTGTGTGAGCCACTGCTCCCAGCCTAATTTGTTTGTTTGTTTGTTTGTTTGTTTGGTAGAGATAGGGTTTTGCCATGTTGGCCAGGCTGGTCTCGAACTCCTGGCCTCAAGCAGTCCTCCTGCCTCGGCCTCCTAAAATGCTGGAATTACAGGCATGAGCCACCGCGCCTGGCCTGTGTCTGGGCTCTTTAACTGGGTTGGAGAGCAGGTGGTGACTGGTACTTCGTGTCACCTGGGTGTCTGAGGCACCTGGAGCACCAGATGGATCCAACAATCCCAGGGGCACCCTGGGCCCCCGGTTCTGGAGGCCTGGCTCTGAGAGGAAGTCTGTTCCTAAGAAGCAGGAAGATGGCTGGGACCCTCTTGTGGAGGCCCTGGTGGTTTAGGTATTGCTCCTTCATTCCACATCTGAGGCCCCAGCCAGATCCAGGCTCTGGGGTGGCCCCAGCCCCAGGGATAATGGGGCATGAGTGACCCTGGAGGCCAGTCCTTGAGGCTCCGTGGAACCCGAGCCTGTGCTTGCAAGGCTGATGGGGCAGACTCACAGCTCAGCCTCCTCATTCAACCCAGGAAGGCTTCAGGGCCGAGGTGACATTTCAGAAATTGCTGGTAGCAATTCCCTTGGTGGGGAGGAGTTTCAGGAACTTGGCCTGGCATGCGTGAGGGTGGGAAGAAGGCTGCTGAATGTGGGCGGGGGCTGGGCAGACTCCCTTCACTCCCCAGGGCAGCAGCCAAACTAGGTTGGAATTTTTTTTTTTTTTTTGAGACGGAGTCTCGCTCTGTTGCCCAGGCTGGAGTGCAGTGGCCGGATCTCAGCTCACTGCAAGCTCCACTTCCCGGGTTCACACCATTCTCCGGCCTCAGCCTCCCGAGTAGCTGGGACTATAGGCACCCACCACCACGCCTGGCTAATTTTTTGTAGTTTTAGTAGAGACGGGGTTTCACCGTGTTAGCCAGGATGGTCTCGATCTTCTGACCTCGTGATCCTCCTGCCTCAGCCTCCCAGAGTGCTGGGATTACAGGCATGAGCCACTGCGACCGGCCGGATTTTTAAAAAAATAATAATTTACCTTCTCATCGTTTTGAGTGCACAGTTCAGGGGCCTTGAGCACATTCACCTCACCGTGCCACTGCCAGCACCGTCATCTCCAGAACCTCCTCATCTTCCCAAACTGAAGCTCTGTCCCCATTCAACAACAGCTCCAGATTTCCTCTCCGCAGTCTGGGGCACCCACCCTTCTACTTTCTTTTTTCTTTCTTTTTTGTTTTTTTGAGACGGAGTCTTGCTCTGTTCCCCAGGCTGGAATGAAGTGGGGCGATCTCAGCTCACTGCCACCTCTGCCTCCTGGGTTCAAGCGATTCTGCTGCCTCAGTCCCCCAAGTAGCTGGGATTACAGGCACAGGACCCCACGCTCAGCTAATTTTTGTATTTTCAGTAGAGACAGGGTTTCGCCGTGTTGGCCAGGCTGGTCTTGAACTCCTGACCTCAGATGATCTTCCCACCTTGGCCTCCCAAACGGCTGCGATGACAGGCGTGAGCCACCGTGCCCAGCCTCTACTTTCTGTCTCTATGAATCTTATGACTCCAGGGACCTCGTAGGAGTGAAACAGTGCGGTATTCATTCTTTTGTGACCGGCCAGTTTCACTCAGCCTAATGTCTCCAGGTTCACGGATGCTGTGGCGAGTGCTGAGATTTTCTTGCGTGTGAAGACAGGATCATATCCTGTGTGGAGGAACACATTGCATGTGCCCGTTTGTCTGCAGGCAGACACTGGACTGCTACCACCTCTGGGCCGTTGTGCATCGTGCTGTATGAGCGCGAGGGTGTAGACGTCTCTTAGAGAGCCTGCTTCAGGTTGTTTTGGTCTGTACCCAGGACGGGAGTTGCTGCGTCCTTTGGCAATTCTGTGTTTAACTGGTTGAGGAACTGCTAGACAGGTCTCCCCTACCTGGTTTTACACTCAAGCCACAGGCCAGCAGATCACATGTGCCCACCCTCCTGCCTGCCTGCCCTGCGGCCGGGTGTGGAGGGCTGGTACGGGCGATGAGCTGGTGCTCAGGGCCGGGAGGAGCTGGAGGCCTTTCCTTCTGCCCTGTGCTTGGTGCCCAGGCCCTGGCCAGGCTCCCCCTGACTTCAGCCTAGACCAGCCCCCATCTCCAGATGCACCAGAGCTGTGGTGTGGGCCAAGCTTACCTCTTTGTGGACTCCTTGAGCTGCTGGGCTGGCTGTGACGGCAGCCAGCTTCCCCCGACGCACAGATGCTGAGTTAGACCTCCGCTCTGGACACATCTCGGGTGAGGTGTGGCGCTGCCCCTGCCCCCAGGCCCTGTGCTCCTAGGGCCACTGCTGTTTTAGACTCAGAGGCATTTGCCAAGCCTTGCTCTGTGGCAGTACCTGGCAGCCAGCCGCATCCCCCGACTGCTTCTCCCGTCACCCGTCAGGTGGCTGCAGGGCCCCATTTTGCAAATGAAAGAATGAGGAAACAGGAAGGGACTTGGCGGGGTCCACGGTGGCTGAGGCGGCACGTGGTCGTGTGGCCAGAAGGTGTGTGCTCACGCGCCCCCCGGAAGGCAAAGGCCCACAAGGGCTGAACTCCAGCGGCGCCCTCCCCTGGACTCCGGCGGGCAAGGCGCCGTCTCCTGCTCCATGCACGTGTACTGAGTGCCTTGCCCTGCGCTGTCACTGGGGCTCAGGGAGATGGGACCGAACCGGGCCTTTGCTCTCAGCATCTGTTGTTCCTTGGAGGAGAGACAAAGACAGATGGTGACAGCACTCGGGGACAGGGAGGGCCGAGGGTGGAGTAAGAATTGTGAGTGAGGGCCAGGAGTGGTAGCTCACGCCTGTAATCCCAGCACTGTGGGAGGCCAAGACGGGAGGATCATGAGGTCAGGAGATTGAGACCATTCTGGCCAACATGGTGAAATCCCATCTCTACTAAAAATACAAAAATTAGCCAGGTGTGGTGGTGCGTGCCTATAATTCCAGCTACTTGGGAGGTTGAGGTGGGAGAATCGCTTGAACCTGGTAGGCAGAGGTAGCAGTGAGCCAATATTATGCCACTGCACTCCAGCCTGGGCAACAGAGTGAGATTCTGTCTCAAGAAAAAAAAAAAGGACGTAGAATCTTGGATGCCACATAAACGCATTTTCAGGAAGGAGAACTAGGCACCTGCGGGCTGGGAGGTGGGTCAGGAGGAGCAAACTGACCCCAAGTCACTGTCCAGGTGGTGGTGGTGACAGCTTGGCCAGGGGATGAGAGGCCGGAGGGGGTCACGGCACCTGGAGATGCATTTGGAGGAGTTCTGCTAAGACCGGGGCAGAGTCCTGCAGTGGGAACTCAGCCTGGTGTGCAGGAGAAGGCCTTGGAAGTGACTGTTTTCCTCATAGAAACAGGGGTCCAGGCCATGGGCCAGAGGGGAGGGAAGCCGAAACTTGGGCCACCATGGAGCGCCTTCTGCAGGGCCTGTTCTGTTCGGTGGGTGTAGAAATGGGCTCCGTACTGAATGACGGAAGGAGGGGTGAGGAGCAGAGGGTATTGTACTGATGGACCTCGGATCCCAGCCAGGCAAGGAGTCAGGGTAGACATGGGGTGACGAGGGAGGGACGGAAGTGGCTGGGTCAGGTCCTCCAGATTCAGGATAGGGGCTGGGGCTCCGGGGTTGTGAGCGGGAAAGGCCCAGCTGGAATAGAGTGGGTTCAGGGCAGGCTGTGGGGTGGCCAAGGTATGGGGTGAGGAGCGGGTCCCTGGCAGTGCTGGGTCCTCAGTGGAGGAGAGAGACGGCCCCTCCGGAAGAGGGAATGAGGTAAAGGGGCTGGCGGTGTGGGGTGTGGGGGTAGCCATGCACCTCACACGTCAAAGAAGCGAGGAGGCCAGTGTGCCCAGAGTAGGGCGGGGAGATGGGGTCAGAGGTGGCTGTGGGGCCACGCAGGGCTGGGGGACACTGGGAGGGCTGTGGTGTGACTCGGTGAGATGGGAACCATGGGAATTGTGTGAGCCGAGGAGGGTCCCAGCCCACGACGCGTCGTAGGATCCAGGGCAAGTAGGGCCAGCGCAGGGGCAGGAGGTGCATGGGACACTGCTGCAGTGACCGAGGCCGGGTGGCAATGGCTAGGCCTAGGGCAGGGAGTGAGTGTGGGGAGGGTGAAAGCCTGGATCGTCTTGAAATATTTGCTGGTCAACGGGATGTCGGGGTGTGGTGGGCAGAGTAGAAATGAAGATGCCCAGGCCTTTAGCCAGCACCTCACTCGCTGAGGAGACATGGGAGCAGCGTCCAGGGAGATGGGAGGGGCCTGCAATGTGAGGCTCTGTGAGAAGCCGCGGTGGCTGCCGAGAGGACACCAGCCCGCATGGACAGCTCTGGAGGAAAGAGGCCCGAGGTAGAGACAGGGATCGCCAGTGTGTGAATTGTGTCTCTCTCTCTCCTTTTTTAAAAAATCGAGGTCAGGCGTTGTGGCTCACACCTGTGATCCCAGCACTTTGGGAGGCTGATGTGGGAGGATCACTTGAGCCCAGGAGTTCAAGGCCAGCCTGGCCAACATGGTGAGATTCCCATCTCTAAAACAAACAGACAAAAACTACCAAAAAATTAGCCAGATGTGGTGGTGCACACCTGTGGTCCCAGCTACTCAGGAAGCTGACGTGGGAGGATTACCTGAGCCCAGGAGGCCAAGTCTGCAGTGAACTGTGATCACACCACTGCACTCCAGCCTGAGTGACAGAGACCCTCTCTCAAAAAAAGCAAAAATAAAAAAAAAGCAAACCCCAAATTGAGGTGCAATTCATACGAAAAAGTTAACCTTTTATAGGAAGTTCTTTCATAAGGATGGCGTCTTGGGGTCTCACTGTGTTGCCCAGGCTGGTCTCGAACTCCTGGGCTCCAGCCTTTCGCCTCGGCCTTTCAAGGTGCTGAGATTGCAGGCGCCAGCCGCCCCGCCCAGCCTCAAGTTAATCATTTCAAAGTGAAAATTCAGTGGCATTTAGAACATTCACCATGCTGTTCAACCACCACCTCTATCGAGTTCCAAAAATAGGGTTTGACAGCGGAGAGACCAGATGGGCCGCAGAGGAGTTGGCCCTGTGCGAGGGCCCCGAAGAGTGTGGAGGGGCACGGGGTGGGGGCCCCAGGGAGTTGGCTGCAGGTCAGGGTGGGTCCAGGGAGGACTGGGGATGGCCTTCACTGTGGGATTCCTGCTATGGGGCTGGAGCAGCAGGAGGGAGAGAGGGCGGGAAGACAGAGGGCAGGGCAGAGCCTGGGGAGGTCCTGGGGGGATTCTGAAAGTGGACTGTGTCCAGGTGCTGCTAGGAGGGATCCAGGAGAGGGCCACGTGCCCCTGAACCAAGTTGGATCTGGGGCCATTGGATCTGGGTCGTGGGAGGGCCTGTTCCTAGCACCAATGGGCCCCATCCTCACAGTGAAATGCGACCAGGGCCGACTGTGAGTGTGAGGGGGCTGGGGGCCCGGGGCCTGGGTCTCGGCGTGGGGCCGGGCGCCGTGTGCCTGGGGCCTGGGTCTCGGCGTGGGGCTGGATGCTGTGTGCCCCGGGCCTGGGTCTCGGAGTGGGGCTGGGCACAGTGTGCCTGGGGGACAGCCACGCATGCCCCACCTCAGGTAGCTGTAAAGGGCAGTGGGCACCAGAGTCTCTCCACCAAGGGTGCCGTCCCACCTTGGCTTCCCCTTGCTTGCCTGGCCAGAGCCAGCGTCCAACCCAGCCTTGATCGCACCAGGATCTCTACTGTGCATCAGCCTTGGGAGGGCAAAGGTCTCTGGAGCCAGGCTTGGCTGCTGCCCTTCCCCCTGCCCATGCCCCAGCCTGGGCCTTGGCTTGGGGGACACGCCTACCCCACCTGGCTCAGCCCAAGGAAGTGGCTCACCTGCCCAGGTGCCCCAGACCAGCTCCGGAAATGGTGAGTGGCTGAGTCACCTCGGGCAGCCTGGGAGCTGGCAGGGCACAGCCGGGCTGGGAGGAGGGAGGGAAAGAGGCTGGCGGCTGTGGGCAGAGTCTCCGAGGAGGAGGCAGCTCCTGGAGATGGTGCTGGCAGCCTGGATGTTTGTGGGGGCTGGAGCCTTGGGCCTGCCCCCTCCCCACCTGGCACTCGGGGCCTCCATCTCCACCACCACATCAGCCATGCTGCAGCCACCCTTGGGCCCAGTGTGCACCTGCTGGCCTTGTGCCTGTCCCGGGGAGAACACAGGCCATGGATGCCAACTCCAGGCATTTTGGAAGAAAATTCCACAGCCCTGGGAACCCAGAAGTGGTCCTGGGCAGAAACAGGGCCGGCCCCACAGTTCCATGCCCCGAGTGGAGGGCAGCTGGAGTGGAGCCAGGCTTAGGGAGAGGCCCTCCTGCGTGGGCCTGTGGGGCCCTGCTGCTGGAGTGTCAGACCAGCTCCCTTTCCACCCTGGAGGGTCCCTGAGAGTGGGCACCCCGCCCCTTTTCGCTCCGATGGGCTGTGGGCATTTGCAGATGCAGGCAGGCCTGGCCATGCCCAGCAGCCTGAGGAGGAGGCCTGCCTAGCCCAGCCTCGGCCACCTGGAAAACAGAAGAGTCAGCCCGTCCCTTCTGCCTCGGGGACCAGCCAGCCTTTTTCCTTGCTGGAAGCTGGGGGGGCTCTAGCTCCCCGTCTCCCTGCACGCACATACACACACACACACACACACACACACACACAAACACGCACACACGAGCCCACCCTGCAGAGCTTCAGCATAGTCAAACCAGGAGGCCACTTTCTATTTCAGTGCCTTCAAGGGCTTGTGGGGGTCACTCTCCCAGTGACCCAAGGTCTTAAGACGTTGCCCAGAGTCACCCCCACCCCGGGCTCTTCAATCCCAGGGTCTGAATCTTTCTTTAAAACAGGGTCTCAGGGTGGGTAGAGTGGGGATGGTTAATGGGTACAAAGAATAGAATAAGATATAGTATTTGATATCACAACAGGGTGACGATTGTCAACAATAATTTATTGTACTTGTAAAAATGACTAAAAGAGTATAATTGAATTGTTTGTAACACAAAGAAATGATACACACTTGAGGTGATGGGTACCCTGTTTCCCATGATATGATTATTTCACATTGCTATGCCTGTAGCAAAATGTCTCGTGGACCCTGTAAATATATACACCTACTATGTACCCACAAAAATTAAAGATTAAAAATTGTTAAAAATAGGCCGGGCTCGGTGGTTCACGCCTATAATCCCAGCACTCTGGGAGGCCGAGGCAGGCGGATCACCTGAGGTCAGGAGTTTGAGACCAGCCTGGCCAACATGGTGAACGCTGTCTCTATTAAAAATACAAAAATTAGCCAGGCATGATGGCGGGCTCCTGTAATCCCAGCTACTTGGGAAGCTGAGACAGGAGAATTGCTTGAACCCAAGAGGCAGAGGTTGCAGTGAGCCAAGATCGCACCACTGCACTCCAGCCTGGGTGACAGAGTGAGACTCTGTCTCAGAAAGAAAAAAAAAAAAAAAAAAAAGCTAAAAAAGAAAGAAAAATAAATAAAACAGGGACTTGGTTAGGCGAAGTGGCTCACGCCTGTAATCCCAGTACTTTGGGAGGCTGAGGTGGAAGGATTGCTTGAGCCCAGGAGTTAGAGACCAGCCTGGGCAATATAGCAATACCTTGTTTCTACAGAAAATTTTAAAAAGTAGCTGGGTATGGTGGCACACACCTGTAGTCCTAGCTACTCAGAAGGCTGAGGCAGGAGGATCACTTGAATCCAGGAGGTCGAGGCTGCAGTGAGCCATGATTGCCCCACTGCACTCAAGCCTGGGCAACAGAGCAAGACCCTGTCTCAATAATAATAATAATAATAATAATAATTCTGATGAAGTCAATTTCTCTCTCTCTCTTCCTCCTCCTCTCTTCCTCCTCCTCTCTCCTTTCCTCCTCCTCTCTCTGTCAGTGGATTCTGCCTTTGTTGTTGTATCTGAGAAAATCTTTGCCTAACCCAAAGTTACAGAGACTTTTCTCCTGTTTTCTTTTAAAATTTTATGGTTTTAGGTTTTACCTTTAGCACCATCATGCATTTTGGGATAATTTTTGGATATGGTGAGAGGTATGGGTTGTTTACTGTGTTGTGGATGATACCTGATTGTTCCAGCACTGTTGGTAGGAAAGATTGTTTGCTCTCTCCTGAACTGGCTTTATATCTTTGCTGATAATTAGTTGTCCACATATATGTGGGTTTATTTCTAGATTCCCGATTCTGTTCCATTGATCTGTTCATCCGTTTTTGTGCCAATACCACCACACTGTCTTAATAACTGTAATTTTATAATGAGTTCTGAAAACAAGTAGTGTTAGTTCCCCCTCCTTGTCTTTTTTCTAAGTTGTTTTAGCTATTCTAGGTCCTTTGCATTTACATATGAATTTTAGAATCAGCTTGTTCATTTCTATTTTTAAAATCCTGTTGAAATTCTGATTGTGATTGCATTGAATCTATAATTTGGAGAGAATATATGTGTTATTAATGTTGAGTCTCCCAACCCATGAAAACGTTATCTCTTTCCAAATCTATAGGTCTTATTTAATTTCTCTGAGCAATATTTTGTAGTTTTCAGTGTCCTATGTTTCATATCTCATCACATTTATCCCTCTTTCATACATTTTATGCTATTATAAATGGTATTTTTAAATGTTCAATTTCTGAATGCTTGCTAGTGTATAGAAATACAATTGATTTTTGTATATTTATCTTGTATCCTGCAACCTTGCTAAACTTGTTCTCATAGTTGTTTTTAATAGAATCTCTTGTATTTTCTACATAGACAATCATGTTGTCTGTTAATGAAGATAGTTTTAGCTCTTCCTTTCCAATCTAGACGCTTTTTCTTTCTTTATATTGCCTTATTGCACTGACTAGAATCTCTAGCTCAATGATGACTAGGAGTGGTTAGGACAGACATTCTTGTCCTGTTCTTGATCTTGGGGGAAAGCAGTCAGTCATTCTCCCTTGAATATGACATGTGCTGTAAATGTTTCATAGATCCTCTATATCAGATTGGGGAAATTCCCCTCTATTCTTAGTTTTCTGAGAGTTTTATCAGGACGTTGCATTTTGTCAACATTTTTTGCATCTGTTGAAACGATTATGTTTTTTTCTTCTTTAATCTGTAAATATGGTGAATGACATTGATTGATGGTCAAATGTTAAACCAACCTTGCATTACTGGTAAAAACCCCTGTTGCTCATGGTGTATTACTCTTTTTATATACTATTGGATGTACATCTTTTTATGGACCTACGTTTTGATTTCCCTTGGGCAAATTCCTAGGACTAGAGTGGCTGTGTCATATGGGAGATATATCTTTAACTATGTAAGAAACTGACAAGCTGTTTTCAGAGTGGGTTGGACTGATTTGTACTTCTACCAGCAGTGGATGAGAGTTCCAGTTGCTCTGTATCCTCATCAACACTTGGTAGTATCCATCTTTTAAATTTTAGTCATCCTAGTAAAACTCCACAAAAACTTTTTAAAAATGGTACAAACTTCCTGCCCTTCCAGCGACAACCTTGTATTGCCCCTGTCTCCAACACACTTGATTTAACTGGCTCTCATCTTTTGATTCTTATGTAAAAGGTCTTCATGTCTCCATATTGTGTGTGTGTGTGTGTATGAGAGACAGGGTCTGTGACACCCAGGCTGGAGTGTAGTGGCACCATCTCGGCTCACTGCAACCTCCACCTCCTGGGCTCAAGTGATCCTCCTGCCTCAATCTCCCAAAACGCTGGGATGACAGGTGTGAGCACCCACACCTGGCTGGTGTCTCTATTTCTTCATATTAAATTCCCTGAGCCCTCCCCAGTAGGCTGTTCATATTGTGTCTGTGGGTGTGCACGCACGCATGTATATCCTCACACATGAATACCAGGAGGATGTGACAGGTTTGCATCAGACGATCTCTAACTTTACACTAGGGGGACCTTGTGCCAGTTGCAAGAGGTCAGGACAGGTTGTAACCACTCCCTAGCTTCACTTGTATCTGGTTTGTCAAAGATAGGCTATATTAGTAATGGCTGTAAGCTATCAGTCCTACTTACAAGCCCTTCTTGGGCTCACCCATCTGTGCCACACCCATTTTTCCCTCTAAGCAGAGATTGGCAAACTTTTTATTTATTTTTTTTTTGAGACAAAGTCTCACTCTGTTGCCCAGGCTGGAGTGCAGTGGCACGATCTCAGCTCACTGCAATCTCCATCCATCTCCTGGGTTCAAGTGATTCTCCTGCCTCAGCCTCCCAAGTAGCTGGGATTACAGGCATCTGCCACCACGCCAGGCTAATTTTTGTATTTTTAGTAGAAGCGGGGTTTCACTATGTTGGCCAGGCTGGTCTCATACTCCTGACCTCAGGTGATCTACCCGCCTTGGCCTCCCAAAGTGCTGCGACTACAGGTGTGAGCCACCGTGCCCAGCCAGCAAACTTTTTCTTAAAAAGACAGGTAGCAGGCTGGGCGTGGTGGCTCACACCTGTAATCCCAGCACTTTGGGAGGCCGAGGCAGGCGGATCACCTGAGGTCGGGAGTTTGAGACCAACCTGGCCAACATGGTGAAACCGCATCTCTACTAAAAATACAAAATTAGCCGGGTGTGGTGGCGCATGCCTGCAATCCCAGCTACTCAGGAGGCTGAAGCAGGAGAATCACTTGAACCTGTGAGGCGGAGGTTGCAGTGAGCCAAGATCACCCCATTGCACTCCAGCCTGGGAAACAAGAGCGAAACTGTCTCAAAAAACAACAACAAAAAAGACAGTAAATATTTTAGGGCCGTAGAGTCTCCATCTCAGCTAGTCAACGACTGCTCACAAAAGCAGCTGTAGACAATTCATAAACGGGCATGGCTGAGTTCCAGTAACACCTTCTTTACAACAACAGGCAGCTGGTCCATGCCCATAGAGTCCAGCTCCCGCTACGGGTTCCGCAAACAGGCCTCCTTCCAGGCCCAGCTCCTGCCGCGGGTTCCGTGAACAGGCCTCCTTCCAGGTTAGGAGAGGGACAGCCTGCCCCAGAGCGCCCGAGTGAGGATGGAGGTGGACACAGGCATTCTGGACCCTGGGCTGGGCGGTTAGCTGTTGGTGGCTGTTGCTCAGCCTCCCTCAGGACTTCCAGACGGGCAGATAAAGGCCATGAGACAGGAAGCCTGGGTCCGTGGTCCACACTGTCAGAGCAGAACCCAACAGCATTGCCATGCTGTGAGAAGGGGGGTCCCCACTGCACCCTGAGCAGCAATGTTCCCACCTGGGCTCACGTTGACCACTACGCCTGTAAGTGGCTCGTGCCACAGATGAGGAGGCCGAGGCCCGGAGACTGGCATGCCTGCCGGGTGCCCCGTGCACAGCCATGCACCAAGCATTTGCGGCATCTTTCATGAAGGCTTCGGGAGAAGACGGAGCCCGGGGGGAGGAGTCAGGTCTCTCTCTCCTGGGAGTTCAGTGTGGTTCTTCCCCACCTGTTCTCCAGGGGAGTCTGTAACTAAATACTTTGCCGGCCAGACACGGCATCACACATCTGTAATCCCAGCACTTTGGGAAGCCAAGACAGGAGGATCGCTTGAGCCCAGGAGTTCAAGCCCAGCCTGGGCAACCAAAATTTTAAAATCGCTACCAAAAATTGTAAAAATTAGCTGGGTATGCTGGTGCATGCCTGCATTTCCAGCTACTTGGGAGGCTGAGGCAGGAGGATCGCTTGAGCCCAGGAGTTGGAGGCTGCAGTGAGCTGTGATTGCACCACTGCACTCCACCTTGGGCGACAGGGCAAGATCCTGTCTCAAAAAAAAAAACCCACAAAACCAAACAACTACTGATCCTGTAGCCGAATTCTTTCTCCCAAAAGCCGCCCTACTCAGCACAGGCAAAACTCCTGGTTCCCGCGAGAGGGTCACTTGGCAAATGTTTGCCGACTGACTGAGGGGTGAGGAGAAAGCCTTTGGTCTCTCCTGAAGACAGGGGCTCTGCTGAAGTCGGGGTGTTGGTGGCTCCTTCATTCACAACTCCCGTGGAGACCTGCTCTGGACTGAGCTCTGTGCCAGATCTGGGGGTGCTGGGTCTGGGGTCCTCAAGAAGCCCACGTTAATGGGGAGACAGACTTCATTAATCAGGGAGCCTAACAGCTGTGACAGACAACCCCCAAATCTTAGAGGCCCGGTGTGACCCCCAATCCCAGAGACCCGGCGTGACCCCCAAGCCCCAGAGGCCAGGCGTGACCCCCAAATCCCAGAGGCCTGGTGTGACCCCCAGATCCCAGAGGCCGGGCGTGACCCCCAAGCCCCAGAGGCCAGGTGTGACTCCCAAATCCCCGAGGCCTGGCATGACCCACAGATCCCCGAGGCCTGGCATGACCCACAGATCCCAGAGCCGGGCGTGACCCCCAAATCCCAGAGGCCGGGCATGACCCCCAAATCCCTGAGGCTGGGCATGACCCCCAGATCCCAGAGCCAGGCGTGACCCCCAGATCCCAGAGACCAAGCGTGACCCCCAAATCCCAGAGGCCCGGCGTGACCCCCAGATCCCAGAGCCAGGCGTGATCCCCAGATCCCAGAGGCCCGGCATGACCCCCAGATCCCAGAGGCCGGGCATGGCCCCCAGATCCCAGAGGCCCGGCATGACCCCCAGATCCCAGAGGCCGGGCATGGCCCCCAGATCCCAGAGGCCCGGCATGACCCCCAGATCCCAGAGGCCGGGCATGGCCCCCAGATCCCAGAGGCCCGGCATGGCCCCCAGATCCCAGAGGCCCGGCGTGACCCCCAGATCCCAGAGGCCGGGCATGGCCCCCAGATCCCAGAGGCCTGGCGTGACCCCCAGATCCCAGAGGCCGGGCGTGACCCCCAGATCCCAGAGGCCGGGCGTGACCCCCAGATCCCAGAGGCCCGGCGTGACCCCCAGATCCCAGAGGCCGGGAGTGACCCCCAGATCCCAGAGGCCGGGAGTGGCCCCCAGATCCCAGAGGCCGGGCGCGACCCCCAGATCCCAGAGGCCGGGAGTGACCCCCAGATCCCAGAGGTTGGGAGTGACCCCCAGATCCCAGAGGCCGGGAGTGACCCCCAGATCCCAGAGGCCCGGCCTGCTGGGTCTCATGCACACCATCCCCAGTTGGGACTCGCTTGGGTGCCTCTCCTCCTGGCAGTGACTCGGAGGCCAGGCCCAGCCCCACTGGGCCTCCACTGCCTGGCATGGGAGTCCCCCACCAGCCAAGGGTGGGCCCTGATCAGCGCGGGGAGGGGGGTTATCCTCAGCCAGGCCTGAAGGGCGAGGTCCTCTCCACTCATGATTCCTCAAACAGGCTCTGGTCCACAGCCGCACCTTCTTGTTGGGAGTGCCTCGATTTCCACCAGCCTCACCCAGGAGAGCCTCCACTTAAAAATAAAAGCATTTCAGAGATGACTCATCTCCCCCAGAGACTGTTCTGTCTGGGGCGCCTTTCAGCCATTCCACTCCCTTGAAATGTGAAGGGTCGTTTGGAGCCAGAAGAAAACATGAGAGTCACACAGCAGCCCTCTTAGCCATCGCCCCAGGGTGGGGCTGGACGTTCCCCACGACTCACTTTGCCGTTTCAGAATGAGACGTTTCTCGCGTGCAGCAGCGGAAAGACTGAGCTGTGGCACTCACACCCCGCGCAGTGGCTTACGCCTGCCATCCCATCACTTTAGGAGGCCGAGTGGGTGGATTACTTGAGGTCAAGATTTCGAGGCCAGCCTGGCCAACATGATGAAACCCCATCTCCACTAAAAATACAAAAGTTAGGCGGGCGTGGTGGGGCGTGCCTTGCTGATCGGGAGGCTGAGGCAGGAGAATCGCTTGAACCTGGGAGGCAGAGGTTGCAGCGAGCCGAGATCACGCCACTGCACTCCAGCCTGGGCAACAGACTCTGTCTCAAAAAAAAGAAAAAAAAAAAAGAAAAAAAAAAGATTCTGCTGCCTCAGCCTCCCATAGCGCTGGGATTACAGGCGCGAGTCACCGTGCCCAGCTTTGTTGGACCGTTTAAGGCAAACCAGACATGGAGACGTGGAATCGCTGGACAGGCCACATGCAGGGTGGAGCCAAAGGCCGTTATCACAAAGTTAGTGCCGGCCGCGCGCTGTCACCCCACGCACGGTGCATCGTCATCCGCGGCTACGGTCCGTCCTTCGGGGGCACCCCCGCACTCAGATCCTATCTGAAGTTTCCAATCTTGGCCCCCTCACCCAGGAGGATTCGGGCCCACAGACGTCTCCCAGGGCAGCGGACACCAGGGAAGCACGTGGACCCAGTCCTCAGGAGTGCTGGGTGCCCTCCAGCCCGGGGCATGGGCTCCTGTGGGCCAGCCTCTGCTGGAGGTTCCCGGCACCCGGCAGGGAGCCTGTGCAGACCCGCTTGCTCAGATGCTGGGGGTGTCCGGGGAGAGCTCCGTCTGCACCCGGCAGAGGGCAAGGGGAGCTGGGGTTAGGCGCCTGGGGGCGCACGGAGCCAGGTGTCCCCGGGGGTCTCCTCTGAAGCCTCCACTGCATGGCCGGGGGCTCCTGACCCTGACCCGAGGCTCTGACCACCCTCCCTCCGGGGTCCCTGGGCTGAGCCTCTGTGAACGTCCGGCTCTCCCTTGCAGATCCCGACTGGGCCTCCTACACTCTGGGAGTCTTTATCTGCCTCAGCTGCTCGGGAATCCACCGGAACATCCCCCAGGTCAGCAAGGTGAAGTCCGTCCGCCTGGACGCCTGGGACGAGGCCCAAGTGGAGGTACGGCGGGGGAGGGGCGGGGGGACCCGCGCAGTCCCCGGGTGGCTCCAGCCCAGGTCTCTGGAGCCAGAGACGCTGCACGGCCTGGCTGTGCCCCCCTGGGGCCTTGGGCTGCTCTGAGGGGCCTGGCTGGCTGGACCCAGGCTGTGGAGGCCAGGGCGGCGCAGGACCCCCGCCCCCTCTCCAGCGGCCTGTCCTGTGTGGCTGCTCCACCCACCCCCTGCTGGGTCCAGCCTTTCTGTGAACAGCTCCAGGTGTGTGTGGTGGGCCAGGGAGTGAAGGCGGGTCCCGATTCCCGTGCCCTGGGAGCTCGGGAGCGCTCCCCTCAAATCCCCACTCCTGGAGCATTCAGTTCAGGGTAACAGAGACCCTGTCTCTAAAGAAACAGAATGCAGCGTCCCAGGCCGCGCCACAGGACCCAGAGTCAGGGTCACATTTACCCTGCAGTCCCTGTGCACCCTGACCCGCTGCCGTCCGTGTACAGCTCCATTACCTGTCCCCTGGGCAGCCTCTGAGGTGACACAGCCACTGCCCACCTCTTACCTGTGCACCTGAAGCAGCTTCACGGAGCACTTAGCAGGGCCAGGCAGGGACTCCGGCCACAGATGCTTGGTGGGGCCCTAGAGACGCCTCTCTGGGGAGGGAGACGGGTGTGAGCCAACCAGGAAGCCCTGGCATGCAGGGGGAGGTCAGGCATGCTGGAGGCAGCAGGAAGGGCCCCCATAGGAAGACCCCAAGGCAGGTGGAGAAGGAACAAGACCCCGGCTGGGGGCTGCAGCTCAGATGGAATGTGGGGCCCTGAAGACCCCAGTGGGAGGGTCACCCTAGCCCCACTTGTGGGACTTGGGGTCTTGGAACCACTGATCTGCCTGGCTGCTGGTGAGCGGGACCTAGGGGCCGCATGGAGGTGAGAGCGGTGGTCTGGGGGCTGCTGTGGGGATGGAGAGGGTCGTAGAGGCTGGTGGCCTCCTATGCGTGTCTCCCCGCTCTCCAGCACCACTGACCGTGGGCCCCTACTCTCCAACACCACTGACTCTGGCACCCCCTCTCCAGGACCACTGACCCCAGCCCCTGGCTCTCCAGCACCACTGACCCCAGCACCCGGCTGTGCACCACCACTGACCCCAGCCCCCAGCTCCCTGACACCACTGGCCCCGGCCCCCGGCTCTCCAGCACCACTGGCCCCAGCCCCTGGCTGTGCGCCACCACTGACCCCAGCCCCCCGGCTGTGCACCACCACTGACCCCAGCCCTTGGCTCTCCAGCACCACTGACCCCAGCCCCCGGCTATACACCACCACTGACCCCAGCCCCCGGCTCCCCGACACCACTGGCCCCGGCCCCTGGCTGTGCGCCACCACTGACCCCAGCCCCCGGCTGTGCGCCACCACTGACCCCAGCCCCCGGCTGTGCGCCACCACTGACCCCAGCCCCTGGCTCCCTGACACCACTGGCCCCGGCCCCTGGTCAGGAGTAGCTTATTTGCTTCTAACAGGCAGCCTTGGTGCAGGGGTCACACCTTGGGGCTTGTTAGAAATCACAGCTGAGATCCCAGTGCCTCGGCCTGGCGTGGGGGTGGTGCCTGTAATCCCAGCCACTCAGGAGGCTGAGGCAGGAGGATCACCTGAGCCCAGGAATTCTTTTTTTTTTTGAGACGGAGTCTGGCTTTGTCACCCAGGCCGGAGTGATCTCAGCTCACTGTGACTTCTGCCTCCCTGGCTTAAGCAATTCTCATGCCTCAGCCTCCTGAGTGACTGGGATTACAGGTGCACACGACCATGTCCAGCTAATTTTTGTATTTTTAGTGGAGATGGGGTTTCACCATGTTGGCCAGGCTGGTCTTGAACTCCTGACCTCAGGTGATCCACCCACCTCAGCCTCCCAAAGTGCTGGGATGACAGGCCTGAGCCACCACGCCCGGCTGAACCAAGGAATTTGAGGCTGCAATGAGTTGTGATGGCATCTCTGCACTCCAGCCTGGGAGACAGAAAAAGACCCAGGGACAGCAGAGTCCCTGACCCACCCAGGGCAACCCCAAATCAGCTTCTGCATTTAACGCCGTGATCCCCCACACTCTGAGTTGAGGGCATCCCTGCGAATCCCCTCAGGACCCCGGCCCACCTTGGGCTCACCGCCTTTGACCCACCTTCACTGACCCAAGGGGGGACACTGGGATGTGATATCCGTCCCTTCACCAGGCTGTGGGCTTGTCTGAGCCTCCATTTCCTTCCCTAAAAAATAGGCAGGGTGGCCCCTGGACCGTCCCCCTCCCTGGTCAACAGGGGACCAATGGCCAATGTCAGAAAGATGATGGGATGAGTGTCCCATCTCCAAGTCACTCTGCCATCACTCCTGGAGGAAACAGCGGTGAGTCCCTGGAGGGCCTATGGGGGCGCAGACTCCTCGGCTCAGGGAGAAGACCTGCCCATTGTCCCCATAATTACAGGGCAAATGGGGCAAAGGCCCAGGGGTGGGGCGTTCACTGTTCTTGGAAAAACCCTAAATGTAATCAGCAGGAGAGGACAGGGGCCACCTTGGTGCCGTCCTGATCTGCCTGGGGTGATGGCCGGAGGGGAAGGCTGGAGAGGAAGGCTGGGGAGGGCCCACCGTGGGTATTACCAAGAAACCCCTGGCTGGACGCTGTGGCTCATGCCTGTAATCCTAGCACTTTGGGAGGCTGAGGCGGGCGGATCACGAGGTCAGGAGATCGAGACCATCCTGGCTAACACGGTGAAACCCCATCTCTACTGAAAATACAAAAAAATTAGCCAGGATCCCGAGTGCCTGTAGTCCCAGCCACTCAGGAAGCTGAGGCAGGAGAATGGCGCAAACCCGGGAGGTGGAGCTTGCAGTGAACCATGAACCAAGATCGTGCCACTGCACTCCAGCCTGGGAGACAGAGCAAGACTCTGTCTCAAAAAAAAAACAAAAAAACAAAAAAACCCCCTGATTCCTGCTGCAGAGGTCCGGTGCGATGGGGGCTTTGGGAGAGCACTGAGTGGGGGGCCACAAGGAGGTTCCATCCCCGTTCTGTTGTCTGCACGTTCACTCGTGTGATGAAAATCAAACATGAATCTCAGGCAGGCCTAGGGGCTTGGCCCCTGAGAGCGTCTGCACCCTGGCCCCCGGGCAGAGCTGGGTCTCAGTCCGGCTTCTTGCCGGGGACTCTGTGGGGTGGGGGCTGCGCTGGGGCCCCCATGGCTCCCTGCACTCAGGCCCCTTGGCCATTCCTGGGCTGGTGGTCAGCGGGGACATCCAGGGGCTAAGCCTGCTCCTACCCCTAAGGGAGAAACGAGCCCGAGGTGGTCATCGCTGAGAACCGGACCAAGGTTAAAGGGCCAGGAATCGAGGATTCTCCTCTTCTTTCCTTCTCTTCACATTTTATGTTTTTCTCCCCCCAGTTTTCTATTCCTTGATAATACCTTTTAAAACAACTGCTTCACTGAGATGCAATTCACAGCCATACAATTCACCATGTATAGTACACAGTTGAAGGTTTTCTAGTAAATTCACAGAGTTGTGCAAACTTCGCTGCAGCCAATATTGGGACATTTTCATCACCCTAGAAAGAAAGTCTGTGCCTTTTGACTCTCACCCCGCCCAGCCCGAAGCAGCTGCAAATCCACTTTCTCTCCGTGTAGATTTGTGGGTTCTGGACTTTTACAAATGGGATCGCACGGTGTGTGGGCTTCGGCGTCCGACTCCTTTCCCGCTGTGCCGGGTCCCGGAGACCCATCATGCTGCAGCCTGTGTGACAGCTTCGTCCCTTTCAAGGCCAGAGAACGTGCCCTGTGTGGATGGAACACCTTTGCTTTATTCATTCACCCTCGGATGGACACGTGGGTTATCTCTATCTTATTTAATGTATTTCGACAATTTAGTGACACATTCCGCAGGTTCCAAGGGTAGTTGCAGAAGGGAGCTGTCTGCTTCCCTGTCTCCCGCCTCTGAGCACCGCCCCCACCCTGGTCAGGCAGCCAGGGGTCTGTGTGGGCCTCGCTCCCTCCCTCCCTCCCTCCTTACCTCCTGCCTTCCTTTCTTCTCTCCCTCCGTCCCTCCGTCCCTCCCTACCCTCCTTTCTTCCTTTCTCTCTCTCTTTTTTTTTTTCTGAGACACGGTCTCACTCTGTCGCCCAGGCTAGAGTTCAGTGGCGCTATCATAGTTCACTACAGCCTTGAACTTTTAGGCTCAAATGATCCTCCTGCCTCAGCCTCCCAAGAAGTAGCTAGGACCATAGGCATACACCACCATGCCTGGCTAATTCTTTTTTTTTTTTAGAGACAGAGTCTCACTCTATTGCCCAGGCTGGAGTGCAGTGGCATGATCTCAGCTCATTGCAACCTCCACCTCCCACATTCAAGCAATTCTCCTGCTTCAGCCTCCCGAGTAGCTGGGATCACAGATGCGTGCCACCATGCCCAGCTAATTTTTTTTTTTTTTTTTTTTTTTTTTTTTTTTGAGACAGAGTCTCGCTCTGTCGTCCAGGCTGGAGTGCAGTGGCCGGATCTCAGCTCACTGCAAGCTCTGCCTCCCGGGTTTACGCCATTCTCCTGCCTCAGCCTCCCGAGTAGCTGGGACTACAGGCGACCGCCACCTCGCCTGGCTAGTTTTTTGTATTTTTTTTTAGTAGAGATGGGGTTTCACCGTGTTAGCCAGGATGGTCTTGATCTCCTGACCTTGTGATCCACCCGTCTCGGCCTCCCAAAGTGCTGGGATTACAGGCTTGAGCCACCGCGCCCGGCCAATTTTTGTATTTTTAATAGAGACGGGGTTTTGCCATTTTGGCCACGCTGGCCTTGAACTCTTGGCCTCAGGTGATCCACCCCCCCTTGGCCTCCCAAAGTTCTGGGATTACAGATGTGAGCCACTGCGCCAGCCCTGGCTAATTTTTTAAAAAAAATTTTTTTAGGCCGGGCACGGTGGCTCAAGCCTGTAATCCCAGCACTTTGGGAGGCCGAGACGGGCGGATCACGAGGTCAGGAGATCGAGACCATCCTGGCTGACACGGTGAAACCCCGTCTCTACTAAAAATACAAAAACTTAGCCGGGCGAGGTGGCGGGCGCCTGTAGTCCCAGCTACTCGGGAGGCTGAGGCAGGAGAATGGCGTAAACCCGGGAGGCGGAGCTTGCAGTGAGCTGAGATCCGGCCACTACACTCCAGCCTGGGCGACAGAGCGAGACTCCGTCTCAAAAAAAAAAAAAAAAAAAAAAAATTTTTAGTGATAGGGTCTTGCTATATTGGCCAGGCTGGTCTCAAACTCCTGGACTCAAATGATCCTCCTGAAATGCTGGGATGACAGGTGTGTGCCACAGCGCCGGGCCTAGCGTGTGCTTCTGAGAGATGTTCTTTGCCTGTTGAGAGCACGTGGAGCCCCTCGCCCTCCTAGGGGGAACCACAGCCTGCTTGCCATGTCCCCTTGGGCTGCACATGCCAGTCATTTCCAGACTGTTCCTGCCGTTCCCGCTGGGCCGGCAAGCAGCCTCACTGATGCGTCACTTTGCACATGTGGAAGTACATTGGTGGCCTAAATTCCTAGAAGTGAAAGTGCAAGTTCAAAAGTTACGTGGCTTGGTAATTTTGGAGACATGTTTGCCAAACTCCCCACTGTAACTGCTCACATGCCCCCAGCACGCCGTGGGGGTGTTTGCTGCCTCCTCCCCAGCACGCCGTGGGGGCATTTGCTGCCTCCTGCCCAGCACGCTGTGGGGGTATTTGCTGCCTCCTCCCCAGCACACTGGCCGCCCAGGGCTTCTCCTTTGCTGCTCTGATGAGTGAGAGGTTGTTCTCAGGATCTCTTTTCTTTTTTTTTTTTTTTTGAGACAGAGTCTCACTCTGTTGCCCAGGCCAGAATGCAGTGACGCGATCTCAGCTCACTGCAAGCTCCACCTCCTGGGTTCACGCCATTCTCCTACCTCAACCTCCCGAGTAGCTGGAACTACAGGTGCCTACCACCACGCCCGGCCCGGCTAATTTTTTTTTCATTAGAGATGGGGTTTCACTGTGTTAGCCAGGATGGTCTCGATCTCCTGACCTCATGATCCACCTGCCTCGGCCTCCCAAAGTGCTGGGATTACAGGCGTGAGCCACCGCGCCCGGCCCTGTGTTTTCTTGCCTGTGAAGTCTCTTCACACCTTTGCCTGCCTTTCTGCTGCAATGTTAGCTGTTTTCATCTTCTAGGGGTTCCTGGTATGTTAGAGAAATTCATCCTTTGAGATACGAAAAACATTTTTTTCTAGGTTGTCTTTCGAATTTGCTCATGGTGGTTTTTGCCATGGAAATTTTTACTTCGACATAGTCAAAGTGGTCAACCTTTTATATTGTGGTTTTAGGGTCTATAGCATACATAAAGAGGCCTTCTTTGCCTCAGGGTTTTTGTTTATTTGTGGTTTTTTTTGTTTGTTTGTTTGTTTGTTTGTTTTGAGACGGAGTCTCGCTCTGTCGCCCAGGTTGGAGTACAGTGGCCGGATCTCAGCTCACTGCAAGCTCCGCCTCCCGAGTTTAGGCCATTCTCCTGCCTCAGCTTCCCGAGTAGCTGGGACTACAGGTGCCCGCCACCTCGCCCGGCTAATTTTCTGTGTTTTTTTAGTAGAGATGGGGTTTCACCGGGTTAGCCAGGATGGTCTCGATCTCCTGACCTCATGATCCACCTGTCTTGGCCTCCCAAAGTGCTGGGATTACAGGCTTGAGCCACCGCACCCGGCCTGTTTGTTTGTTTTTGTTTTTGTTTTGTTTTGTTTTGTTTGAGACAGTCTTGCTCTGTCACCCAGGCTGGAGGGCGGTGGCACAATCACAGCTCACTGCAGCCTCAAGCTCCTGGGCTCAAACCATCCTCTCACCTCAGCCTCCTGAGCAGATGGAACTACAGACATGCACCACCACACCTGGCTAATTTTTGTATGTTTTGTAGAGACGGGGTCTCACTGTGTTGCCCAGGATGGTCTTGAACTCCTGGCCTCAAGTGATCCTACCGCTTCAGTCTCCCAAGTGCTGGGATTACAGGCTTGAGCCACTGCACCCAACCCTGAGGGTTATTTTTTGATAACAGGTTTATTGAGGTATAATCCACATACAAGTCACTCCTGTAAAGTGTACAGTTCAGTAGCTTTAGTGAAGCCACAGGGCTGCACGACCATCACCACTGTCTTAATTCCAGGACATTTTAATATCCCAACGCAGCCCGTACTCACCCCCCTCCCATTGCCACCGCCCCAGCCGTTACTGAATGTAGACAGAGCTGCTTCGTGTCTCTGTGGATTTGCTTGTTCTGAACATTTCAAACAGATGGAATCACACGATATGTGGTCTTCTTTTTTTTTTTTTTTTTTTTTTTTTTTTTTTGAGACAGGGTGTCACTATGTTGCTTAAGCTGGTCCCGAACTCCTGGGCTCAAGCGATCCTCCCACCTCAGCCTCCCAAAATGCTGGGATTATAGGTGTGAGCTGCCACATGCGGCCGACACGTGCAGTGTTTTGTGTCTGGTTTCCTTCTGGTGTCCAGCGATCACCTGGGTAGTAGCGTGTGTCAGAATTGCGCTGCTCTTTTTTTTGTTTTGTTTTGTTTTTTTGGGGGGCGGGGGGATGGAGTCTCACTCTGTTGCCCAGGCTGGAGTGCAGTGGCACGATCTTGGCTCACTGCAAGCTCTGCCTCCCAGGTTCAAGTGATTCTCCTGCCTCAGCCTCCCGAGTAGCTGGGACTACAGGCGCTGCCACCACGCCGGCTAAGTTTTTGTATTTTTAGTAGAGACGGGGTTTCACCATGTTAGCCAGGATGGTCTCGATCTCCTGACCTTGTGATCCGCCCACCTTGGCCTCCCAAAGTGCTGGGATTACAGGCTCGAGCCACTGTGCCTGGCTGCTCTTTTTTTTTTTTTTTTTTTTGAGACAGAGTCCCACTCTGTCGCCCAGGCTAGAGTGCAGTGGCACGATCTCAGCTCACTGCAAGCTTTGCCTCTCAGGTTCAAGCGATTCTCCTGCCTCAGCTTCCTGAGTAGCTGGGATTACAGGCACCCACCACCATGCCTGGCTAATTTTTGTATTTTCGGTAGAGACGAGAGCCACCGCGCCCGGCTGGCATTCCTCTTTATGGCTGAGGAACCCTCCATGGTGTGGCTCAATCACAGTTTATCTGTGCTTCTGTTTACGGACCTGGGGCTTGTTCCCATTCTTAGCTGTCACTAAGAATGCGCCGTGAATGTTCGTGTGCATGTCTCTGGGTCTTTGCATCTCTTAGGGTGCAGAGGAATTGCTGGGCTCTATGGTAACTCTGTTTACCATTTTGAGGAACTGCCGGACTGTTAGTCACCACAGCCGGAGGTTCCCACCAGCAGCGTACGGGGGCTCTGATCTCTCCACATCCTCTCCAGCACACTCCCCTGTGCCACTTTGACCTTGCCATCCTAGGGGGGAGAAGTGGTAGCTCATTGAGGTTTTGATCTGCGTTCCCCTGATGGCTAACAGTGCTGAGTGCCTTTGTGTGGCCGAGTGGCCATTTGTGCATCTTCTTTGGAGAAATGTCAATTCAAATCCTTCCCCATTTATTTATTTTTATTTTATTATTATTTTTTTTTTTTGAGATGGAGTCTCACTCTGTCACCCAGGCTGGAGTGCAGTGGTGCGATCTCGGCTCACTGCAATCTCCGCCTCCCAGGTTCACACCATTCTCCTGCCTCAGCCTCCCCAGTAGCTGGGACTACAGGTGCCCACCACCATGCCCGGCTAATTTTTTGTATTTTTAGCAGAGACGGGGTTTCACTGTGTTAGCCAGGATGGTCTTGATCTCCTGACCTTGTGATCCGCCCACCTTGGCCTCCCAAAGTGCTGGGATTACAGGCGTGAGCCACTGCGCCCAGCCTCAAATCCTTCCCCATTTTTAGGCCAAGGTGGGACGATGGCTTGAGTCCAGGAGTTTGAGACCAGCCTGGGCAAAAGAGTGAAATCTCATCTCTATTAAAACAAATTAAAAGTATACATATATGTATACATATGTAAAAGTAATTTTTAAAACCCTTACCCATTTATTTGTTTTTTATTTTTACTTTCCTTTTTTTTGCAGAGATAGGATCTTGCTCTTTTTCCCACGCTGGAGTGCAGTGGTGTAACCAGAGCTCATAGCCTTGACCTCTTGGGCTCAAGGGATCCTCCCGCCTCGGCCTCCCAAAGTGCTGGGATTACAGGCGTGAGCCGCTGCGTCCAGTAGAGACAGGGTCTTGTTCTGCCGCCCAGGCTGGAGTTCAGTGGCACGATCATAGCCCACTGCAACCTCAAACTCCCAGGTTCAGGCCATCTTCCCACCTCGGCCTCCCTAATAGCTGGGACCACAGGTGTGCGCCATCACACCTGGCTTTATTTATTTATTTATTTATTGAGAGACAGGGTCTCACTATGTTGCCCAGAGTGGTCTTGAACTCCTGGGCTCAAGTGGTTCTCCCACCTCGGCTTCCCAAAGTGCTGGGACTACAGACGTGAGCCCCTGTCCCCGGCTGGCCCTTGTTAATTTTTTTTTTTTTTTTTGTGAGACGGAGTCTTGCTCTGTCGCCCAGGCTGGAGTGCAGTGGCCGGATCTCAGCTCATTGCAAGCTCCGCCTCCCGGGTCTACGCCATTCTCCTGCCTCAGCCTCCTGAGTAGCTGGGACTACAGGCGCCCGCCACCTCACCTGGCTAGTTTTTTGTATTTTTTTAGTAGAGACGGGGTTTCACCGTGTTAGCCAGGTTGGTCTCGATCTCCTGACCTCGTGATCCACCCGTCTTGGCCTCCCAAAGTGCTGGGATTACAGGCTTGAGCCACCGCGCCCGGCCTAGTTAATTTTTTAAACTTTAGAACCATTTCTAGGTTAAAAAAAATACATAATAATAATAAATTTTGTTGCTGTTTTTTGGCAGTTATTTTATTTATTTATTTATTTATTTATTTATTTATTTATTTATTTATTTATTTATTTTTGAGATGGAGTCTTGCTCTGTCGCCCAGGTTGGAGTGCAGTGGCCGGATCTCAGCTCACTGCAAGCTCTGCCTCCCAAGTTCATGCCATTCTTCTGCCTCAGCCTCCCGAGTAGCTGGGACTACAGGTGCCCGCCACTTCACCAGGCTCATTTTTTGTATTTTTAGTAGAGACGGGGTTTCACCGTGTTAGCCAGGATGGTCTCGATCTCCTGACCTCGTGATCCGCCCGTCTTGGCCTCCCAAAGTGCCAGGATTACAGGCTTCAGCCACCGCGCCCGGCCTTTGGCAGTTATTATAAAAAACACGTAGATCCCGCGAGGAGACATTTCTCCACCTCCCTGTGTCTCTGGTCGAGGCTCCTCTGCATCCTCGGGAGCACACGCCGGTTTTCCCGTGGAGACCTGGGACGTTTCCCATCCAGTGACTCAGACAATTTGTCCCGTTGCTGTTGGTGGTAGGATCTCTCCTTGTATTTTTCTATGGAAAAGCCATTCGTTTTCAAATTTTACATCAGTGCCAGCCTCTTGTTGCTTGTGATTTCTCCAGCTACTCCTCTGGGCCCTCCCCATTTATGGCCGTGTGATCCTCGGAGCAGGGTGATGTTAGGGGACGTCGGTCTGGCTGGGCCTGGCCACGGCCTCAGGCGAGCTGCATTCAGGAGCTTGAAGGTGCAAACAGTGGCTCCCTCGGGGGCTTAGAGCATAGCAAGCAGAGCCTCTCCCATGCCCTCAGGGCTGACGTGGGGTGTGGTGGCCCCTCCTGCCCCGCTCGAGGCTCACCACACCTGGCTGGCGGCAGGGTCAATGCCAGCATCCATCCTCAGGGTCTTTGCACCTGCCAGGAGCACAGTCCATGTGCCAGCCTCCTGGAGCATCAGCCTCCTGGAACGCCAGCCTCCTGGAATTCCAGCTTCCTGGAGCTCCTCCCCTGCTTCACAGCACCGTTTCCTTCTCCATCAGCCTGTTTTATAAATGTGTTGTGGGTCCCTGCAGTGTGTCCCTGCAGAGTCCTCTCGGAGACTCTGTCCCGGCCACGTCTGGGTCTCTCGCTCACCAGTCCCTCTGTAGGGCCCCATGTCTGGCGCCTGTTGGCTCTTTGCTAAATGTGAGCTGGGGAGGGAAGTCCCTGCCCTCTGGGGCAGAGATGGGGGTCACAGGATGCAGCCAGCTCTCTCCCACGGGACATGCAGTGTGGGTGGACTCAGGATGGCTGGTGTGGGTGGACTTGGGGGTTGAACCAGTGGGGCAAACCTCAGACCCATCCTCAAGAGGGGCCTGGCCCCTGGGCCCCCTTTGCTGGGACCCCATTGGACGCTGGCTCCTTCCCTGTGCCAGGGGAGGGTCCATCACTCAGAAATGGTGTCCCTGGGGCAGGAGGAGGTGGGGGTTCCCGTCCTGGCGCTGGCAGAGGCCTCGGAGCCTTGGTCTGCGGGTCCCTGCAGTGACAGCCCTGAGCGCAGCCAGCACCTCCTGGACTACCCCTGGGACCCCAGGCCTCTGACCTGGCCGCTCCTCTCTTGCAGTTCCTGGCCTCCCACGGGAACGATGCCGCGAGAGCCAGGTTCGAGTCCAAAGTACCCTCCTTCTACTACCGGCCCACGCCCTCCGACTGCCAGTGAGTACAAAGGGGCCTTGTCAGGGCCATGGTCAACAGTGCTGGGCAGTTCCGAGATGGCCCCGGGAGGACCCGGCAGTGTGGGGAGTTGGGTGCCGCCCACAGGGTCCGGGAGAAGCCAGCCGCAGCTGAGTCCCCCGGACCCCGAGGTGCTGCCTGTGTCTGCTGCCCGCCACTGGGCTTTGGTTCTGGGGTGGGGGGCGGTGGGCGCTGGGGTGGGGGCTGGAAAGGTCATTCTGCATCAGTAGCTGCAGCCCACCCGAGTTCTCTGGGGCCTTGGGGGTCTCAGGTGGATCTGAGGGGGACTCCCAGGTGCTCCCGGTGGTCTGGGAGGACGGGAGGGGCTGCTGTTGTTCGGGGCCTGCCCTGGCTCCTTGGGGCAGGAGCAGACGTGGGTACTGGTGGCCGGTTGGGGAAGCCTGAGACCGAGTCCTCTGGGCATCCTGGGGTCAGGAGGTTGCAGAGAGAGAGGAAATAAGGCCTGCTCAGCCTCACATCAGCCACCTCCACCAAAACCCACCCCTCCAAGCCTCAGTCTCCCCATCTGCCCAGACAGTGGGAATGACAGGTGACACAGGGCCCGGCCTGACTGTTCGCACTGACCCTCTCACACCTGTCATAAGGGAAGGACGTGTGGCCCACTGGGTGCCCTCCCGGCCCCCCATGTTTCCTGCTCTGGTTCAATCCCAGCCCCACCGGGCACCGCCCAGCCTCTTGTTTGCTCAGCACCTCCCTCCGTTGACTCACTCCGTGAACCCACTGAGTGGAGGGCCCACCCCACAGAGACACCCCAAGCATGAGCTGGGTGCAGGGTTTGGGTGTGACCCAACGGTGCTGCAGGAAAGCGGTGGGCGCCTGGCCTCCCAGGCCCTGAGGGGCCCAAGTGCTGTTGCTGGCTTTGCCCTGACTTGGGGGCTGAGACAGCCTGGGCTCTGCCCGCCCAGGAGCTGCTGGTGGGGACTGCAGTGACCAGGGGGCCTTCCCCCGCGTCCGGGGCCCTGTTTGGGATCTGTGCCCCCTCCAGTGAGCTCCATGAGGGGGCAGTGGGGTCAGGGGTCCTCACTGGATCCAAAGGCCTCTGGAAGGTGGGTGGGGATTGGGTGGTAGGGTGGAGGGGAGCCAGAGGGAAGGGAAGAGGGAGGAGGGAGAGGGGAGGAAGGATGGACTTCGTGGCTGCAACCCTACAAACCACCCTGGGCCTTTTTTTTTTTTTTTTTTTTTTTTAAATATAGAGATGGGGTCTCCCTACATTGCCCAGGCTGGCCGCAAATTCCTGGGCTCAAGTGATCCCCCTGCCTCAGTCTCCTAAACAGCTGAGATTGCAGTTCGAACCAGCCCTCCGGGGGTCTTTGGGGAGCAGGGGCTGGAAGTATGTTCAGGCCACGAGCGACTCAGTTTCTTTGACTGCATGTTGATTTGTTATTGGTAAAGGGCCACGGTGCCGGGCCCCAGTCCAGCATTATTGGTAAAGGGCCATGATGCCAGGCCCCAGTCCAGATGCTTGGCAGGTGTTTTCTTGATGAGCCTCCTGTGAGCCTGGAGACAGGTCCAGCTGCAATCCCCATATCGCCGCTGAGAAGCTCGAGGCTGGCAGCTCAGCCCCATGCACTCACCTCTCCCCACCTGGGCAGGCCTGGGGCCCTGGCCCCCCATACTCTCATTCTGAGACCCTGGGTGCCAGCTGCTCTCTCCCCCGCCAAGCTCTCACAGGGGAACCCTGCCCTGGCCCTGCCCCGGGCTCTCGGTATGAATCACGGAGCCCCAGCACAGCTATTTTTGAGACATTATTTTATCACCCCGCCCCCGGCTGCTCTGTGGCCTGGGTCACTGCATCCGAGTTCCTCCCACTCCCTGGCTGTTCTGAGTCGGGACCAGGGGCAGACATGGGTGCGGGGGGCTGCGGGGACACGCTTGTGGGCTCGGGGGCTGCTGCTGTGGGGTCCTGGGTGAGGAGACTCCCAGGGCTGACGCCCACCATCTGGGGTGAGGTGTGAATCCCTGTATGAGCCGTGGATGCTGTGGCATGGCAGGGGTGCAGCATGGATCTGGAGGGTTGGGGGTGCAGCGTGGACCTGCTGTGTAACCTGGG
Source organism: Macaca fascicularis (assembly GCF_037993035.2). Classification (NCBI taxonomy): domain Eukaryota; kingdom Metazoa; phylum Chordata; class Mammalia; order Primates; family Cercopithecidae; genus Macaca; species Macaca fascicularis. The sequence goes on along the minus strand of NC_088377.1, from coordinate 34,379,292 downwards.
GGTGGGGGTGCCGTGTGGACCTGCTGTGTAACCTGGGGGTGGGGGTGCAGTGCGGACCTGCTGTGTAACCTGGAGGGCAGGAGGTGCCTACATCCTGCCATTTTGTGGTCCAGCTCTGTGGCCCAGGGGGCCCAACCACCCAGCCTGGCAAGGTGGGCAGGGGCCTTGTCCACCTTCCTCCCACTTCTGCCCCCACAGAGATTCTCCCAGCCCCAGCAGCCCTGGTGCCCACGGCCTCCGTGTAGCCTGGACAAGCCCGGGTCCGAGTTGAAGGTCTTTATGGGAAAGCGCTGCTGCACAGATGTCTGGGTAGCATCTTCACAGGAGCTAAGAGTGGCGGGCAGGGCCCGGAGCAGGGTCCCGGAAGGCCCCCCATGGCATGCCCTGCAGCCTCCCGGCACACACTGGGGGTCCCTCCAGGCAGAATGAGCACCATGCCCACCTCCAGCCAAGCAGAGGCCCAGGGCCTCAGTTTGCCCACCTGTAAGAGGGGAGGGTGAGCCCGCAGGAGAGGGCAGAGGGTCCTGCGTGCAATTATCTTTAGCAGCGGCCTGTGACTCAGAGGCCGGGACCTGTCTCTTCCTGTGTCACCCTCAGAGCTCTCCAGTTTCTATCTTGACATCGGGGGAAAGAAAGTCGTGCGGCTGCTCTGCTTGGTTTTACTTCTGGGTGGAAACCAGCCCCTCCCTGCTTCCTGTGTGGCCAGGGGTGATCAGGGCAAGTGAGGGAAGCTGCAGGAGGAGCCCTTGGCTGCTGGCAGCACCTGCTTGGGGCCTCCTCTCTGGCCATCCCAGCAAAGCTCTGGAGCCCCCAGCCCCAGCAAGCCCCCTCTGGGGCAGGTGTCCCGGCTGGACAGGGCTCTGCATCCCTGTCTGGGGCTCCTGGAACAGAGCACCACACGCCCAGCAGCCCAGAGCAACAGAAATCTACTTTCTCCTGGCTCTGGAGGCTGGAGGCTCGAGGCTGCTTCTCCCGAGGCCTCTCTGGGGTGCTTCCTCATGTGGTGGGCCCTGTGTGCTTGTCTGTGTCCTAATTCCCCTTCCTAAGGACACCGGCCACATTGGATTGGGGGCCACCCTGCTCCTGTATGGCCTCAACGAATCTGCAACCACGATATTTCCAAATAAAGGCACACTCAGGCCTGGGGGTCAGGATGGGATCACAGTTCAGGTGGTGGCAGCCTCAGAAACACCCAGGATAGACAGTGGAGGCGGGGCCGGGGGCTGGGGACTGAGAGGTGGGGCAGGGGCGGGGTCTGGGGGGGGTGGGGGCTGGGAGGCAGGTTTGGGGGCGGGGTCTGAGAGGCAGGGCAGGGTCAGGGTCTGAGGGGCGGGTTGGGGTAGGGTCTGAGAGTCAGGTGCGGGGGCGGGGTCTGAGAGTCAGGTGCAGGGGCGGGGTCTGAGAGGCGGGGCGGGGACTGAGAGGTGGGACGGGGGCGGGGTCTGATGGGTGGGGCGGGGTCTGAGAGGCAGGTGCGGGGGGCCGGGGTGTGGGCGGGGTCATGAGCGCTACCCTGGCTATTTTCCTGTAATAAAAAGGGAAAAAACCCACTTGGGTGAGCCATTGTTCCACTATCTAGAAGCAAAGCCGGGGCCCTGGGGAGTCACTTTCCCAAGAGGCAAAGCCTCCAGGAAGGGTGTTGACCGTGTCCTGAACTCCCAGTGGTAGAAACCGGCAGAACTCGGGCAGAAGGCACACTCAGAAGTGGACCCTCAGGGATGGACTTGCCAGCTGCGTGAACAGCACCCACTATGGAGGCCACAGTGGCCACTGGGACCCGCCCTGGGGAAAGCGGGGAGGGGTCTCCCATGGCATCCTGAGCTAGGGGAGCCCCGTGGGGAGGTGGGTTCTGGGGCTCAGAGCTTCTTCCCCTGTGAGTCCACACCTAGGGGAGGCCGTCGCCCTGAGCACCTGCCCAACCCCCTGCCCCCAGCCCACGTTTTGCTCTGGGTTGAGGGGACCCACCAGACCCTCAGGCCCTGGCTTTGAAGGGGTGGCTGTGGGGGTCCTTGAAGCCTGGCTCCCCGGAGCCCTGGAACTTGGGACACATCCTGGGGCGTGGGGTGAGGTGTGTGTGGTTGACGCTTTCGCGGTGGTTTTGTGTCCTGGCTGCCACGTGCCCGAAGACCCCCTCCTTGTGACCACATGAGGGTGTCAGCGCAGCCCCTCCGGGGCTGTGGGAGTGGGGCGGGCTCCAGGCAGTACTGGTTTTCAGGTGATGAGGGGCTTCAGGAGGGCTCCGCTGGGCAGGATGGGGTCCTGCCCCCGACTTCCTGGTGCTCACTCCCCGGGCTTCCTCCTCTTGCTGCTGCTTCTGGAAGCTTCTGTGCCAGGCCTTGGAAGGCCCTCGTGTGCGGGTGTGAGCCTTGGGGACCCAGTCCGCACCAGGGCAGGGCTGCAGACCCTGTGGGTGCCCCACCCTGAGGGCTGTTGGCAGGCCAGTGGTTGTCAAAGCCATCCCTGGCACCTGCCTCTCGTCCACAGGCCCCCGGCTTCCACACATGCGGCCTTGGGTCCTCCCGTGACTCCGAGAGGCTATTGTGTGACCCTCGGGTCACAGACAGGACGCTGGGTGCTGGGGGGCAACTCCTCCATGGTCACACAGCCAGAGCGGCTCAGGCAGCTGCACGGTGTCCCCCAAAAAGACGTGTTAAAGTCTTTTTTTTTTTTTTTTTGAGACAGAGTCTTGATCTGTCGTCCAGCCTGGAGTGCAGTGGCTGGATCTCAGCTCACTGCAAGCTCCGCCTCCCGGGTTTACGCCATTCTTCTGCCTCAGCCTCCCGAGTAGCTGGGACTACAGGCGCCCGCCACCTCGCCCAGCTATTTTGTAGTTTTTAGTAGAGACGGGGTTTCATCAGGTTAGCCAGGATGGTCTCGATCTCCTGATGTCGTGATCCGCCCGTCTTGGCCTCCCAAAGTGCGGGGATTACAGGCTTGAGCCACTGCGCCCGGCCTAAAGTCTTAACCTGCTGCCCTGTGAAGGTGAACTTATCTGGAAATAGGGTCTGGACACGAGGCTCATGCCTATAATCCCAGCACTGTAGGAGGCCCAGGTGGGAGGATTGGCCCCAGGTGTTCCAGACCAGCCTGGGCAACATAGTGAGCTCACGTCTCTACAAAGAATTAAGAAATTACCCAAGCACACCTCTAGCCCCAGCTACTCGGGTGGTCGAGGCAGGAGGATCCTTGAGTGCAGGCATTGGAGGCTGCAGTGAGCTGTGATCACACCACTGTGCCCCAGCCTGGGAGACACAGTGAGACCCTGTCTCTAAAAGAAAGAAAAGTATGATCTTTGCAGATGTCTTCAGGTTAAGATAAGGTCGTGAGGTTGTCCTGGAGTAGGGTGGGCCCAAACCCCACAGGGGAGGGAGACTGGGAGACCCACAGGGGAGGCCAGGTGAGGACAGCGGCCGAGGTGGGGGCACCGGTGGCTTCCAGGGGTGGGAGGGACCCTGGAGCAGATTCTCCCCAGAACATCCGGAGGGGACCAGCTCTGCCGACATCTTGATCTCAGATGTTTGGCCTCTGTGACCAAGACAATACGTTCGTGTTGCTTTCGGGGACCGAGTTTTGGGGTGATCCGTTATAGCAGGTGGGGGACACTCAGACACCTGGGGCCGGGGGCCAGAGACCCCTCAGATCCCACAGGACACTCAGACACCTGGGGCCAGAGACCCAACTGGGGCCCATCACCCATCACTCCCCAGGCTTCCTCAGATCCAGTGGGCGGGGATTCCCGCCCTGTCTCCGAGGCTGTTCACGTGGGCCCAGCAGGAAGCCAGAGGGTTCCTATTTGTTCTTTGCCGTGTAATTCCCCGGGAGTGGAAAAGGCTGGGGCCGCTGCCTGTGCCCCGGGGCCGCACCGAGCCTGCGTGCGGGTCGTGGTTTCTGCAACGATATTGGCCTCACTCGAGTGAGTCGAGTGAGTCACGGTGGATGGGGAGACCGTGGTGGGTGGCTCTGGGCAAGGATGTCTGGGCCCAGCGGGTGCCTTGGGGGCCTTGCTCTCGGGAACTTCTCCCATCCTGGGTCTTCCTGGATTCTTGGGTATTTGCCCATAGTTTCTCCTGATGCCCCGAACGCCTCCTGACCTCGACAGGTGCCCTGACAGCCCCGCCCTGTGTCTCAGAACCACCTGCAAGGCAGCGCTGCGGCCACTTCCCAGATCTGGTCCAACGACGTGGGGAGGGTCGGGGAGGGCCCAGGGACATCTGACTCAGGGTGGGGGGCCTGGCTCGACCCCTGTACCTCAGCCCTGTGGGGCATCAGCTGAGGCCGAGGTGGGAAGGAGAGGGGAAGAGCCAGCCTGTCCACCAGGACGCATGGTCAGAACGTGGGGCCTGACGCTCCAGGGGCGGAACGCACGAGAAACCAATAAATTAATGTCAGAGAGTGAGAAATGTCCAGTGCAGGAGGCTGACCCTACAGTTCTTTCAGGACCTTGTGCCCAGAGGGGCAGCCCAAGTCTGCCAGCGGCCCCTAGAGCCTCTTGAGATGCCCGGGGTCTGGGTCAGAGACCAGCGTGTGCTGGGTTGGAGGCCGTCTCGGCCCGGTGGCTCAGTCTCTCCTCTCCCTGCAGGCTCCTTCGAGAGCAGTGGATCCGGGCCAAGTACGAGCGCCAGGAGTTCATCTACCCTGAGAAGCAGGAGCCCTACTCGGCAGGTGAGGCCACCCGGGTGGGGCGGGGCCTCCCAGCTCCCTCTCCCCGTCTCTCTCCCCGTCTCTCTCCTATTTCCATCTCTTTCCTCCCTTTCGTGCAGTCATTAACCTGGGTAAACATGTTCATGGGTTTGAACCTGCGTCCCCGGACCCCCTCAGACCTGTTTTGTCCTCTGACTCTGAGTGGGGTGACTGGGGCTTGGGGTCCTCACAGCTGTCTACAGTCCAGCCCTGAAGGACTGGGGTACCTGGGGACCCCCTGGGGCCGTGACTGGCCCCTCCTCTGCTGGTGGTGGACACGCGCTTCCATTCAGGGGTGGCCTGCAGGGACCCCTCTCTCGAGCAGTGTGGGCAGGACCCGAGGGCCCGGGTGAGGGGCGTGAGGGCATCCTCTGTGTGGCAACACCGTGCTGCAGGTGTGGAGGGTGCAACCTGGGCCTGCGGCCTCCACCTCCCCTGGGCCTGCCTGGGTGCCACTGGGGGCCCTCGGGGTGGCAGAGACATCCAGGCAGCATCTTGGAGCTTCGTGGGCTGGTAGGGCTATGGAGGTGGGAGCTGGGAAGCAGTGCTGTGGGGGCCTGAGAGGCCAGCCCACCCCAGCCTCAGTCTCCCCAGTGCTGCTCAGCTGGCCAAGCCTCAGGCTGTGTCTCCCAGGAGCCCCCAACTCCTGCTCCTCCTTGCGTCTCATTTAAACCCTGGGGCTTTGAGTTGGAGCCCCCAGCCGGGTGGGCCAGCTTCCTCCTGCTGGCTGCTCTGTGTGAGGTGGGTTCGGCGACTGGGGGCCTTGAGTGGTTTTTTCCCCAGGGCAGCTGTGTGTCTGCACACTGGAGCTTCCTGAGTGTCCCTTCCTCCACTGTGTTGACAGACAGGGAAACCGAGGCAAGCCTAGCCCTAGGGCCTGGTTCTGAACCTCAGCATGGATGGGGCGGGTCCAGAGGCTGGATGGGGATGTTTGGTGCTGCTGGGCATGGCCACGTGAGCTCCTCGCAGGGAGGAGGCAGCCCCCAGGGCCCAGACCTTCAACCCCAGCACTGCCCTTGTATAAGAGAGAGGCTGCCCTGGAATGGTGGAACATGAGGCTGGGCACCTCACACCTGTAATCCCAGCACTTTGGGAGGCCAAGGCTGGGGAGGATCGCTGGTGGTCAGACAAGCCTGGGCAACATAGTAAGATGCCCTCCCTTTAAAAAAAGAAAAAATTGGCCAGGTGTGGTGGCTCACTCCTGTAATTCCAGCACTTTGGGAGGCAGAGGAGGAAGGATTACGAGGTCAGGAGATTGAGGCCATCCTGGCTAACACAGTGAAACCCCGTCCCTACTAAAAATACAAAAATTAGTCGGGTACGGTGGCGGGCGCCTGTAGTCCCAGCTACTTGGGAGGCTGAGGCAGGAGAATGGCGTGAACCCGGGTGGCGGAGCTTGCAGTGAGCTGAGATGGCGCCACTGCACTCCAGCCTGGGCGACAGAGCGAGACTCCATCTCAAAAAAGAAAAAAATAAAATTAGCTGGATATGGTGGCACCACCTGTAGTCCCAGCTACTCCGGAGGCTGAGGCAGGAGCAGCCCTTATGTGCAGGAGTTCAAGGCTACAGTGAGCTGTGTTTGCACCACTGCACTCCAGCCTGGGTGACAGAGTAAGACTGTCTCAAAAAAAAAAAAAAAAAAAAAAAAAAAAAAAACTGGGTGCAGTGGCTTACGCCTATGGTTCCAGCATTTTGGGAGTCTGAGGCAGGCGGATCCCTTGCAGTCAGCAGTTTGAGACCAGACTGGCCAACATGGTGAAACCCCGTCTCTACTAAAAATACAAAAATTAGCTGGGCGTGGTTGGCGCACGCCTGTTCCAGCACTTTATGGAGGTCAAGGCGGGCAGAGCGCCTGATCTCAGGAGTTCAAGACCAGCCTGATCAACGTGGCGAAACCCCATGTTGCTCTGAACTCTACCAAAAAATGCAAAATTAGCTGGGCGTGGTTGGCACACATCTGTGGTTCCAGCTACTTAGGAGACTGAGGTGGGAGGATCTCTTGAGCCTGGGAGGCAGAGGCTGCAGTGAGCCAAGGTTGCACCACTACACTCCAGCCTGGATGACAGAGCGAGAGTGTGTCTGTAAAAAGAAAAAAGATGAATTGTATTTGTGAATCTTACCCCAAGAATAAAAGAACACTTTGGGAGACCGAGGCAGGTGGATGGATCACTTGAGACCAGGAGTTGGAGACCAATCTGGTCAACGTGGCAAAACTGTTTCTACTAAAAAATACAAAAATTAGCTGGGCATGGTGGCAGGTGCCTGTAATCCCAGCTACTCGGGAGGCTGAGGCAGGAGAATTGCTTGAACCTGGAAGGCAGAGGTTGCAATGAGCCGAGATTGCGCCTCCGCACTCCAGCCTGGGCGACAGAGCAAAACTCTGTCTCAAAATATGTGGAAGAGAGGTGGCCCTGAAATGGCTGAACACAGTCCTGGCGTTGTAGGCGGGGTTGGTGGAGGAGCCCCTAACCCCCAGTGCTCCAGCCCCTCCCGGCCCTCCCTGGTGGAGCTGGCACTCTGCCCCATCCCGTGCGCCTCCCTGGGCTCTGTCAGGACCGTGGATTTTCTACCAGCAGTGGCGCGAGGTGACCGGGGTGACCAGTGGGAGGCTGCCCCAGGCCTGAGCAAGGCACCTCCCGAGGTCAGACTGGGATCTCATGCAGCGGCCCTGTTGGCTCTGCCCTCCTCCAGGGCGGCTCCTGCGCCTCCACCCCGCAACCCCCACTTGGCACACAGCCAGCCTGTGCAGGCGTTTTCAATTACTGTCCACCCAGACAGCAATTTCCTCCTCCTAAGAATCCCTGTGTGTGTGAAGGAGAGAGCAAGAAACGGTCAGGGGATGAACACACGGGTACCTGGGCCTGCTCAGCGCCCAGCACACCCCTCGCTCTGCTCCTGCCTGAAACCCCCAAAGAATCACCCCAGAGCCCCTCTGTTTCCCTCGGAAAAAACATCTTAGCAATTTGTAGCAAGGTGGCGCGTGACTTCATTTCAGAGGCAGGCGTGGGCTGGGCTGGCATGACCACAGGACTGAGTTTTGTGTCTGCTCTTGTATCAGAATCCTCTGGTTGTAAAGGATGGAAAATTAAACTTAACTGGATGTGAGCAAAACTGGAAATAGATTGGCTGGAATAACAGAACTGGCTTCAGGCACAGCTTGATCTAGGGGTTCAGTTGGTGGTGTTGGGCCCTGGTTTCAGCACCTCCTCCTCCTAGTTCTGCGTCTCTGGGTTGGCACCAACCCTCCTGGTGGCCACCTCCTTCAGCGAGTTTGGGTTTTACATCCCCGCTCTCCCGGGCTGCCGGGAAAGGTCAGGCGTGGCTCACGGAAGTGTTGGGAAAAGTCCCTGTCTCATCGGCTCTGACCGGTCGGGCCCGGGATGTGGCTTGGGAGACGTGGCACCCTGGGTTGTGTGCCTGCCTCTGGCCCCTGGGTTTGTCCTTCTGGAGAAGATCAGGGTCTGGGTTCCAGAAGTGGGGGTGCGTGCAGGTGGCAGACAGCGTCTCGTGGGCAGTAAGTGCGGGTTCTGCAGGTGTATTCGGGTGTCGTTGGGCTCAGGGTCAGGAGGTGGTGACAGCCCTGGTGACCCAAGACGCCTCCCGCCCCAGGCCCGAGGCCGCCCCATTGGAATCCCGCTCCCGCCTTTGCTGTTGTCTGAGATATTCCCGGTGCCTTGAGAGCATTTGAGATGAGCTAAAGCCTCCCGTGTGACCTTTGGGCAGGGGTCGGAGGAAGGGAGGGGCCTCCCACCCAGCAGGGTAGACTCGGGGCCCTCGGGCATAGGTTGGAGGGAGGGAGGGGTCTCCTAGCAGGGTCCCCTGGGGTAGAGATTTTCAGGCACACACTGGCTTGCAGGGTCAGAGGCTGGGGCCTTGGTCTTGCCTGCTGGCCTCTGAAGGCCATGCTGAGAGAATGTCCACTTTCTCATACCAGGCCCAGTGGGGCGGCCACACCTGCAGCTCCAGGCTTGTGGTCGACCTGTGGAGACCAGGCCCCGTGGGCTGCGCCCTCTGCTGTCTCCCCTGGACAGGTGTGAGGATGGTGGGCAGGTGCACGGGTGTGTGTGGGACAGGTGAAGTGCACAGGTTTGAGCGCAGGGCTGGCCCTTCGTGAAGGTGCAGTGAGTGCTGTGGCCAGGTGTTACCTGGCAGGCATGTGGCAGCCTCTTGCGGAGGGCATGGGGCCGTGGACAGCGGCTGCGCCATAGCGTGTGGCTGCTGTATCCCTAAGCACAGGAACACTCAGGCCAGGCTGGAGAGCTCAGAGGAGGGCCATGGAGGTGGGACCGGGCCAAGGGTGTAAAGCTGCAGGGAGAGTATGGAGCGCCCGAGCCGAGGGGAAGGTTCCCATCCCTCCGAGCGAGGGGAAGTCTCCTATCCCTCCAGAGCGGCTGCTGCCTGTGGCTCCCTCAGGGCCTGCTCAGGGCCCCGTGCATTACTTTTCGAGGCTGCAGGCGGTCCTGGAAGCTGAGGCCTGAGGCTGGTAGCTGGGAGTGCTGGGGTCCCGCCTGTCCCACCGGGTCTCCTCTCCACCGCCGGGTCATTGGTGTTGAAGGTGGGGTCTGGATATGCCCTCCCTGAAAGAGAAACCTCTCTCACACTGAAAGGGGTGAGTAGGAGACTTCCAGACCTTTCTCCCAGGCGGGTGGGTGACCTTCGGTGCTAGCCTTGTCTCCAGAGGCCTCCTTACCTCTGAACGCCAGCTCCTCAGGCCTCTGGAGGCCCCCGTTGAGTGGATAAGACCCCAGACCTTCACCTCTGCTCCCACTAAAGGGCCGGCAGCTGCAGCCACTGGTAGTGTGGAGGCCTTTAACCCAGCATTCCTATTCTGTAGTCCTGTTTGTTTGTTGTTGTTTTTTTGAGACAGAGTCTAGCTCTGTTGCTCAGGCTAGAGTGCAGTGGTGTGATCTCAGCTCACTGCAACCTCCACCTCCTGGGTTCAAGTGATCCTCCTACCTCAGCCTCCAGTGTAGCTGGGATTACAGGCACCTAACTAATTTTTCTATTTTTTTTAATAGAGATGGGGTTTCACCATGTTGGCCAGGGTGGTCTCGAACTCCTGACCTCGTGATCTGCCTGCCTCAGCCTCCCAAAGTGCTGGGATTGCAGGCGTGAGCCGCCGTGCCTGGCCCCATCCTGTTTCTTTAAGGCCGTTGCTACCCAGGATGCTAATGCTGCCTTCTCCTTGCCTGCGTCTCCCACCCTTCCCCACAGGGCCCTGAACGTTATAGGAACAGAATCCCGGGTGTCTGCAGGCCTTGGGGGTGTGGGTCTGTCCCTGCCTCCACCGAGGCCTTTGCCCAGCCATCCGTGAGCCACAGGACCTTCTAGGTTGCGCAGGAGGCGCCAGGCATGCCAGCCAGAGGGCCTCGGGCCCCAGAGCCCCGGCTGCAGGGAGGCTGCTGGGATCCCCCAGGGACCCAGAGGTGCCTGAGCCATACGGCCCTGTGCTCAGGTCCTACTGACACCCACCTGCTCAGGGCAGGGCTGCTCACAGCCTTCCCTCTACCCTGCCCCTGCAGCCTGGTCCGTAGGCATTAAGGCCTGGCCGCTTCAGATGGTCAGGTGCCTGGGGACCAGCAGGCAGTGACCGTCTGTGCCTCAGGCTGCTGTCTCTGAGTGCTGCACAGGGCTGGGGGTGAGACGCCTGTCTCCTTGTGTGTTCAGGGGCTCCAGGGCACCCCTCCCATAGACCTAGCTGCCCGCTGCTATTTGGAATCCCAGGTCCTGCCCGTTGCTAGGTTGATGAGGGAGCAGGTGTCTGGTGCTCAGGGTTAGACCTCAGGGACCCCCCGAGCCTTCCCATGGCCCCCACCCTGAGCCCACGTCTGGGCAGCAGGAGAGGACGTGTCCTCCTGTCTGGGGTGGCCCCGCGGCCAGAGTCCCCTGCACAGGGCTCCAGGGCCAGTTGGTAGTTCCCGGGCCTCCCTAAGTCCTTGCAGAGTGCACTGGGGATTCCCGGCGGCATTTCCTGCCCTGCTCCCTGGGTTTGCCACAAGAGCACTTTCTCACGGCAGCGGCGGCACCTCAGGACCACAGGGAAATACAGAAGTCCCTGCGGCAGAGCCCGGGAGGAAGGGGGAAGCTCGGGGCTTGGGAAGGGGCTGCCACACCCCAACCCCACGTTGGCCGGGTGAGGCCTGGGCCAGGCGGATCCCGCTCCACACAGAGTGACTGCAGGCCTGCTCCGGAATGAGCCGGAACCAGGAACTCCCAGAGGCTGCACCATGCCCAGTGCCCACAGCCCGCACCTTGGCTGTGTTGTTCTCACAGGGCGGGGGCCCCAGGAGTCCTGAATGTGGGCCATGCCACCCAGGGACCATGGCTGAGGAAAGGGGAGCCCCACTCTATCCCTCTGTTAGGGCACCCAAAAGGAAGGATCACCACTGGGCTTTTTTTTTAATTTTTATTTTTGAGACAGAGTCTTACTCTGTCGCCGAGGCTGGAGTGCAGTGGCAGGATCTCGGCTCACTGCAAGCTCTGCCTCCCGGGTTCAGGCCATTCTCCTGCCTCAGCCTCCCGAGTAGTTGGGACTACAGGCGCCCGCCACCACGCCCGGCTAATTTTTTGTATTTTTAGTAGAGACAGGGTTTCACCGTGTTAGCCAGGATGGTCTCGATCTCCTGACCTCGTGATCTGCCCGCCTCGGCCTCCCAAAGTGCTGGGATTACAGGCGCGAGCCACCGCGCCTGGCACCACTGGGCTTTTCTGAAGGAGTTTTTTTTTTCTTTCTTTTTTTTTCCCCTGCTCTGTTGCCCATGCTGCAGTGTAATGGTGCAGTCTCAGCTCACTGCAACGTCTACCTCCCGGGTTCACGCCATTCTCCTGCCTCAGCCTCCCTAGTAGCTGAGACTACAGGTGCCTGCCACCAAGCCCTGCTAATTTTTGTATTTTTAGTAGAGACGGGGTTTCATCATGTTGGCCAGGATGGTCTCGAACTCCTGGCCTCAGGTGACCACCTGCCTTGGCCTGCCAGAGTGCTGAGATGATAGGTATGAGCCACCACACCCGGCCTCTGAAGGAGCCTTTTTTTTTTTTTTTGAGACGGAGTCTCGCTCTGTTGCCTGAAGGAGCTTTTAATGGCTAAAGCTGGAGTAACTTGAGCAACAAAAGGGAGATGGTATAAGGGGATTATAACCCAGGGAGCAAGCTACACGTCCCCAAGTCAACAGACATAGACATAAAGAATGGAATCAGTAAACAGGAAGGGGAGAAGGCCAGCAGCCTTTGCACACGAATTCCAGATAATACAAAAGAAGGCTGGGCACTGGGGCTCCCGCCTGTCATTGCAGCAGTTTGGGAGGCTGAGGTGGGAGGATTGCTTGAGCCAGGAGTTCAAGACCACCTGGGTAACGTGGGGAGACCCCATCTCAAGAAAAAGTTTAATTAGCTGGGCATGGGGGCGCCTGTGGTCCCAGCTACTCGGGAGACTGAGTTGGGAGGATGGTCTGAGCCCAGGAGGTCAAGACTGCAGTGAACTGTGATTGTACCACTGTATTCCAGCCTGAGCCACAGAGACCTTGTCTTAAAACATAAATAGGCCGGGCGTGGTAGCTCCAGCCACTCAGGAGGCTGAGACAGGAGAATCGCTTGAACCTGGGAAGCGGAGGTTGCAGTGAGCCGAGATCACGCCATTGCACTCCAGCCTGGACGACTACAGACTCCGTATGAAAATAAATAAATGCAGGAGAAGTGAGGGAAGTGGAAATGCCCCCGAGGTGCACGGTGCAGTAACCTGTGGCAGGGAAGCCCCTCTGTGGCCGCTGTGTCTCCCCGAGACGCTCTTTGATGACAAAGGACGGGGGGAGAAACCCTTGGCGTCAGGGCATAGCGGAAGCATGTGCCGCTGCGGCCCCAGGTGAACCTCAGACCACTGGGCCAGCCGGGCTCCCCGACCCTCTGCGCCACCTTCCTTGGCCAAGGTCACGGTGTGGGGACGCGCCGCACCCCTCCCCCAGATGTGGGGGTTTATCCTTGTGTCTGAGCCAGCCTTGCCCTGCCACCTGCCCCTGGGGGTGACCTTGGTGACAGCTGCTCCCACCCCGGGCTGGCCCCGCCTTGGGCCACAGCCTCAATGGTGCCTTTCACAGGGGCCTGGACAATGCCTCATGTTGTCCTGAGGGCCAGGCCCTGGCCTCACTGAGATGCAGGGCTTCCTGCCCCAGGCTCCGGACCCCGTGCTCCTGCGGGGGCTTCCGTGGTTTCCCCTGTGGTTCGGGATGGCCCCTCCTGGTGGTGCCAGGCAGGGATGGGCCGACCATTGCCCTAAATGTCATGGGGCAGACGGAGCCCAGGAGGGGGCTGGGGCCGTACATGAGGTCTGGGACCTCGGTTTCCCTGTCCATACAGTGGGGACGATGGTGTGCGGGACGAGGGCATTACTGGGAACATCACCAGCCATTCCTTGCAGGCAGCGGGAGGCCTCAGGCGGCCCTTGAGGGGACGGGTGTTTGGGGCCTGGCCAGAAGCTGTAGGGCTGCCCCTCGGGGGGGATGGGTGTTTGGGGCCTGGCTGGAGACCACGAGGCTGCCCCTCGGGGGACGGGTGTTTGGGGCCTGGCCAGAGGTGGTAGGGTTGCCCCATTGCCCCTCCCTGGGCGGGTGCCGGCTCCTGGCCCTCCGTGGGATCCCTGCCCCCTTCCCACCGTGTTTGTCTTATGGGTTTGCTCTTGGGCTTTGGGGCCCCTGTGCGGGGACCTCAGGGTTTGGGGCTTGGGGAGGAGGTACCCTGGGGCTGACCTGGCCCTGAGGGTAGCGCCTCCTGCAGCCTGGGCAGCCTGGCGGGGATGGGGGCGTTCATGTGCCACTCTAGGCGGGAAGGCGCTGTGGAAGCTGTGAGCCCGTGTGTGAGTTGGGGGGTTCTCTCCAGGCCTGTCGGGAGCCAGGACCCATGCTGGGGGCTGTATGAGAACAGGAACAGATGAGAGCTGACCCCAGGAGCCCTCACTCACCCTCTGGCCTCACCCCTGGGAGCAGGGGAGCCTGCCTGTCCTGGCTGTTTGGAGAGAGAGCCCCAGGCAGGGTGGAGCTGGGACCTGGAGCCCTCTGCAGGATACGGCTGCTGGCTCTCAGCCTCTGCTGGCCCCAGACGCACCAACCTGGGGAAGGTGCATTAATGGGTTGGAGAGTGTGGGTGGATGGGCCAGACAGCCAAGCAGCAGGCAGGGAGAGATGGAGCCCTGTGCAGGCTCACGGACGAGGCCTTCGACTCTGGGGCCTTGCCCAGCAAGGAGACGCTGCTCTGCCGAGCCACCATGAGCTCCAGTGTTTGCCTCTTGGAGGAGGGCAGGAGCTGCTAGGACCCAAAGACCGGAAGCCAGGTCCAGGCCCTTCACGGGGACGGTCAGGGTGCAGTGATCAGGGCCTTGGCCCTGTGCCCAGAGGCCACCCCTTCATGGTGCACCCGTTCCTGTGGAAGGCCAGAGGCACCATGAGATATGAGGACCCAGTTCCCAACCCAGAGGGACCACCACCTGTGAGCTGTCACTCAGAGCAGGGCCACATGCTTCCCTGCCCCAGTTTACAAGAAAATTAGCATATAAATCACATACGTGAGGTGTGATTTACATCTACTTTGCATATCCTATTTAGAGTGCAGTTCCAGCTCTGATAAATCCAAAACCCAGCAGTCTCGGACCAGGCGTGGGGCTCACACTGCAACCCCAGCACAGTTGGGGGGGAGGCAGGAGGGTCACCTGAGGTCAGAAGTTCGAGACCAGCCTGGGCAACGCAGTGAGCTCCCATCTCTACAAAAAAAATACAAAACTTACCCGGGTGTGGTGGCATGCGTCTGTGGTCCCAGCTACTTGGGAGGCCAAGGCTGGAGGATCACTTGAGCCTGGAAGGTCAAGGCTGCGGTGAGCCGTGATAGTGCCCCTGCACTCCAGCCTGGGGGGAAAAAAAAAGACTGAGCCTCGTAAATGGGCGTGGGCTTTACGTGAAGGCTGTTCCTGTTTCCTCGGATTTCACTTCTCTCTGAGGCATGTGATGTGTGCGCTTCACTGTGGTGGAAGAAACAGTCTGGCTGCTTTCCAGGGACTGGGCACCTTATGTCCCCACGGGCAGCATGGAAGGGCCGGTGTCCCCGCCGGCAGTCGGACGTCACGTGTGTGTGTGTGTGTGTGTGCGCGCGCGCATGCACGCTGGTTTGGTTTTGCTGTTCTCGTGGGTCGTGGTGACGCTGAGAATCTTTCCTGCTCTTAGCCCTGAGGTAGGCGGAGGGGGGGCTCCTGAGAGAGGCCTCTGAGCAGGGCATGGGGTGTGGACTGGACCCCGCTCCCAACAGGTGGGACTAGACCTGGCACACAGTGGGACCAGCTCACAGCAGGGCCCGGCACACAGTAGGTGTTTGATAAATGCTGGTTGAGTCCTCTGGTCTCTGTCCCAGGACTCACGAGTCTTAAACTTTAAGAGAAAATGGCCGTTTCTGGCCTCAGCCCACCCGACTGTCCAGGATGCTGCCCTGTGAGGGGCTGCGCTGTGGGGAAAAGCCCCGTCTCATTGGCTGTTGCCGGTGCCACCTGTGGAGTCCACAGGGAGCTGCAGACCCTGAGGTCCTGGCCCTCCCCAGCGAGGCCAAGGGGCTGGCCAGGCTTGGGGCGAGCAGAGGCTCAGCCTGAGGTCCAGACTGGGCGTGGGGCGAGTTCGGAATCGTGGCCAGGGCCGTCCTGAAATACACTCCTGCGTCGTCATCGCCCCTAGAATGCGGCGTCCTGGCGCCTGCTGTCGGGAAGACCGGCCGGGGTTCGCACTGGCGTCTGGACCCCGAGAACACCAGACCCGCCGCGCGGAGGGGGCAGTGGCTTCCCCAACCCTGTGGCCTGTGCGCTTCCTGGGGCACTGCTGCCACCTGCTGGGCGTGGTGGGCATGGCGGGGGCGCCTCCCCACCCTGTGGCCTCCGGAGCCTGGTGGCTGGAAGGGGCCCCCGCTGCATCCTGGGCAGGGATCTGTGGAGCCACACACACTGGACCCAGCCAGCTCCAGCCCCCGTGGGCGAGGTGGCCCGAACTTGTCTGCATCGGTGACACAGACATGCATGCCTTGGAGGCTCCCCGGGGTGCACACAAGGCCGTGAGCGGCAGGCCAGGAAGCACTGCTGGGCTTGCTGCTGCTAAGCCGCCCTGGACACTTCTTGGCATCCACCCTCAGCCACGAAGCGCTGCATCCAGAGAGGTCCTGATGCCAGAGGCAGAGCCATGGGGATGCCCAGCTGTGCCCGGGCAGGGGCTCAGTCAACAGGCGTTCTGAGCAGACCCTGCCTGGGCCTGAGGGACACTGGTGGCCTTGCTCTCCCAGTGAGAAGCAGAAAAAGGGGGTTCCTCCGTGGGAAGGGGGTTCCTCCGTGGGAAGGGGGTTCCCGGCTGCTGCTGTGTGCACGGGGCTGGGAAGTCAGCCTTGTACAGACTTGGGAGGCAGGGAGCTCCAGGCTGTGCAGGGAGCAGGCCTGGTCTGGCACCATCCAAGACAGCCCAGGGCCCCCTCCCCGACGGCGCCAGCTGTCCCCTCCCCGATGCCAGGCATTTTATGGCATCTCAGCAGAGAAAATAGCCCCTGGTCTCTGGTGTTGGGATGGGGCTGTCTGAGCTGGGGAGGGGACGCCGGGGAGCTGGAGGCTTGGGGGTCAGGGCTGAGGGGCGGTGTCTGGAATCTGAGCCGGCTGAGGCTCTGTCTGGCCTGGTGGCTGCTGCAGGTGGCTGTTTAGCCCCACCTGGAACCCACAGCCTCCTCGCCTCCCTGTGGCACAGGTCAGCAGCCCCCTCCCTCAGATGACCCCTCGAGGGGCTCCCAGGCCACGTGGCCCGCAGGACAGGATGCTGTCCCCAAGCCAGTGGTCTCTGAAGTAATGGGGGAGGGGCCATGGACAGGCCCACGGACGCTCCGCAGACGGCCCCGAGGGACCCACGGACGCTCCGCAGACGGCCCCGTCACCCCGGGAGAGGCCCACAGATGCTCGGCAGACGGCCCCGTCACCCCGGGAGAGGCAGCACCCACTGAGGACGCGTTCAACCCCAGCCACAGAGCTGCTGCCGATGGCGGGACCTGCACGTGACCCGAGGCCCGGCAGACGGAGCCCAGGACGCAGACCCTGCAAGCCACGTGCTGTTGGGGTGGGAGAGCCAGGGCCATAGAAAAACCTGCGTCTGAGTCTGCAGAATATGGAGTTCTAGAGCAGGAGAAAGGACGGGCAACGATGGGAACCACGGACAGGGAGCGGAAGTGGGAGCGGGACCGGGGCGATGGGAACGCCCTTCTGAGCGGCTGCGCGTCGGTCACTGACCGCAGCTCAGTGAGGTGAAGCCACGTGCGTTTATTCTCCCACAGCTCTGGCGGTCAGAGCTCCAGGATGATCCCACGGGCTCGAGGCTTGGGGTGGGCAGAGCTGGTTCTGGGCTCGGGGCGGGTCCTCTGGCCTCTCCCCGGTGCTCCTGGGCTCTGGGGCCCCCTCCGGCCTCAGTTTCCATGGCCACGTCCCCTTCCCTCCTGTCCTCATGTCTCTGCCTCCCTCCCCTGTGATCGTCTGCCACAGTGAGGTCTTAACCACACATGGAAGGTGGTGTGTTCAGGTGCTTAGGCTCCCAGGGGGATGCCTGGTCCACTTTTCTGTGGCTGTGTGGTGTGCGTGAGGCCACAGGTGGAGATGAGGGCTTGGGCTGGGCTCCCCTCAGATGAGCTTTCCTGAAAAAAGAGGGGACGGCACTACCTGGACCCAGCGGTCGCGGATGGCTGAGGGAGGAGGGTGGAGGCCAACCTGGTCCTCCTGGGCAGCACGTGGTTGGACCCAGCTCTGCCTCTGCCCATGGTGGCTCTGGCCATGCCCACCCAGGGTGCAGGGGGTCCCTGGGGGCTGGTAAAGGATAGCTGGTTGGATGTCCCACTCATCCAGGCCCTCCTCAGGCTGGCTCGGGCCAGGGTTGCAGCCATCAGCCCTGGTCCACTGTCATATCCCCTCACCAACCATCCATCATCACTGAACCACATCCCCCATGTCCCCGCTCCCCCAGTGTCTTCCCCCATCCATCTCCCCCCGTGTCCCCTCTCCCACCGTGTCCCCTCTCCCACCGTGTCCCCTCTCCCACCGTGTCCCCTCTCCCACCGTGTCCCCTCTCCCACCGTGTCTTCTCCCCTGTCCCCCCTCCCCCCTGTCCTCCCACCCCGTCCCCCCTCCCCTGTCAGTCTCCCTGTCTCCTCCGTGTCCCCTCACCCCATGTCCCCTCTCCCCCCACGTCCTCTCTCCCACCATGTCCCCTCCTCCATGTCCCCTCTCCCCTGTCCGTCTCCCTGTCTCCTCCGTGTCCCCTCTCCCCCATCCATGGTCGCGGTCTGACTCCTGTCCTCTCCCCTACAGGGTACCGCGAGGGCTTTCTCTGGAAGCGTGGCCGGGACAATGGGCAGTTTTTAAGCCGGAAGTTTGTGCTGACGGAACGAGAGGGTGCCCTGAAGTATTTCAACAGAAATGACGTGAGCCAGACACAGGGGTGGGGTGGGGGCCTGTCCCGGGGCAGCATCCTGGCCTCCCACGCTGGGGCCTGTGGTGGCCACGTCCATCCTCAGCTGCCCTCCCTGCTGCCCCCCCGATGGGGACACTTCAGGAGAACCAGCCTGTGATGGGCTGTGAAGCCTCCGTGTGCCGGCCCTCTGTGTCTCTCGGTCCTCTGTGTCTCCTGGTCCTCTGTGTCTCCCGGTCCTCCGTGTGCCGGTCCTCTGTGTCTCCCAGTCCTCTGTGCTTCCCGGTCCTCCGTGTCTCCCGGTCCTCCGTGTCTCCCGGTCCTCCGTGTGCCGGCCCTCTGTGTCTCCCGGTCCTCTGTGTGCCGGTCCTCTGTGTGCCGGTCCTCTGTGTGCCGGTCCTCTGTGTCTCCCAGTCCTCTGTGCTTCCCGGTCCTCCGTGTCTCCCGGTCCTCCGTGTCTCCCGGTCCTCCGTGTGCCGGTCCTCTGTGTCTCCCAGTCCTCTGTGCTTCCCGGTCCTCCGTGTCTCCCGGTCCTCCGTGTCTCCCGGTCCTCCGTGTGCCGGTCCTCTGTGTCTCCTGGTCCTCTGTGTGCCGGTCCTCGTGTCTCCCGGCCCTCTGTGTCTCCCGGTCCTCTGTGTGCCGGTCCTCTGTGTCTCCCGGTCCTCTGTGTCTCCCGGTCCTCTGTGTGCCGGTCCTCTGTGTCTCCCGGTCCTCTGTGTGCCGGTCCTCTGTGTCTCCCGGTCCTCTGTGTGCCGGTCCTCTGTGTCTCCCGGTCCTCTGTGTCTCCCGGTCCTCTGTGTGCCGGTCCTCGTGTCTCCCGGCCCTCTGTGTCTCCCGGTCCTCTGTGTCTCCCGGTCCTCTGTGTCTCCCGGTCCTCTGTGTCTCCCGGTCCTCTGTGTGCCGGTCCTCTGTGTCTCCCGGTCCTCTGTGTCTCCCGGTCCTCTGTGTGCCGGTCCTCTGTGTCTCCCGGTCCTCTGTGTGCCGGTCCTCTGTGTCTCCCGGTCCTCTGTGTCTCCCGGTCCTCTGTGTGCCGGTCCTCGTGTCTCCCGGCCCTCTGTGTCTCCCGGTCCTCTGTGTCTCCCGGTCCTCTGTGTGCCGGTCCTCTGTGTCTCCCGGCCCTCTGTGTCTCCCGGTCCTCTGTGTCTCCCGGTCCTCTGTGTCTCCCGGTCCTCTGTGTGCCGGTCCTCTGTGTCTCCCGGTCCTCTGTGTCTCCCGGTCCTCTGTGTGCCGGTCCTCGTGTCTCCCGGCCCTCTGTGTCTCCCGGTCCTCTGTGTCTCCCGGTCCTCTGTGTCTCCTGGCCCTCGTGTCTCCCGGTCCTCTGTGTCTCCCGGTCCTCTGTGTCTCCCGGTCCTCTGTGTGCCGGTCCTCTGTGTCTCCCGGTCCTCTGTGTCTCCTGGCCCTCGTGTCTCCCGGTCCTCTGTGTCTCCCGGTCCTCTGTGTCTCCCGGTCCTCTGTGTGCCGGTCCTCTGTGTCTCCCGGTCCTCTGTGTCTCCCGGTCCTCTGTGTGCCGGTCCTCTGTGTCTCCCGGTCCTCTGTGTCTCCTGGCCCTCGTGTCTCCCGGTCCTCTGTGTCTCCCGGTCCTCTGTGTCTCCCGGTCCTCTGTGTCTCCCGGTCCTCTGTGTGCCGGTCCTCTGTGTCTCCCGGTCCTCTGTGTCTCCCGGTCCTCTGTGTGCCGGTCCTCTGTGTCTCCCGGTCCTCTGTGTCTCCCGGTCCTCTGTGTGCCGGTCCTCGTGTCTCCCGGCCCTCTGTGTCTCCCGGTCCTCTGTGTCTCCCGGTCCTCTGTGTGCCGGTCCTCTGTGTCTCCCGGTCCTCTGTGTCTCCCGGTCCTCTGTGTGCCGGTCCTCTGTGTCTCCCGGTCCTCTGTGTCTCCTGGCCCTCGTGTCTCCCGGTCCTCTGTGTCTCCCGGTCCTCTGTGTCTCCCGGTCCTCTGTGTCTCCCGGTCCTCTGTGTGCCGGTCCTCTGTGTCTCCCGGTCCTCTGTGTCTCCCGGTCTTCTGTGTGCCGGTCCTCGTGTCTCCCGGCCCTCGTGTCTCCCAGGGTGGGGCAGCTGAGGCTTTCCAGGAGCCTGGGTGGCCGGGCAGGGCCCCCTGAACTCAGGCCCAGCCGTGGGAGGGGGAGAACCTAGTCACTGGGCCCCGCTGGAGCCAGCCAGGATCCCAGAAAGCCCCCAAACTTCCTGGAGGTACCCTGGGGAGACTGGCTCGGGACAGGACACACACATTGGCAAGAATGGCAGGGTCTCCGCAAGGTGGCCCCAGGGCCGTGGGCTGATGGTCGGAAGCACCCGCCCTGAGCTGTGGCACGCTGCTGTCAGGCGCTGCCTGGAGGTGGGCTGGTGGCTGGGGCCTGCCCCTGTGGGAGCTGCCGTGCCGTGTGGGGCCCGGGGCTGCCCCTGGGGAGGGAGGTGCAATGTCT
Organism: Macaca fascicularis; assembly: GCF_037993035.2. Lineage (NCBI taxonomy): Eukaryota > Metazoa > Chordata > Mammalia > Primates > Cercopithecidae > Macaca > Macaca fascicularis. The sequence goes on along the minus strand of NC_088377.1, from coordinate 34,358,753 downwards.
GATGTCAAAAGCCACCCACACAGTGTCATTGAGTCCCCATCACCCCTGGGAGGGAGGTGCCATTACCTTCTGCTTACAGACCAGGAGGCCGAGGCTCAGAGAGGTTAAGTAACTTGCTCAAAGCCACACAGCACAGCAGGTGTGTCGTCAGCACCCACAGGGTCTGCCCTTCCTGCTCCCCCGAGCTTGGATGGCGGCCCCTGTAAGGTGCTCAGACCCCACCCCTTCCCAGGCCAAGGAACCCAAGGCTGTGATGAAGATTGAGCACCTAAACGCCACCTTCCAGCCGGCCAAGATCGGCCACCCCCATGGCCTGCAGGTCACCTACCTGAAGGACAACAGCACGCGCAACATCTTCATCTACCATGAGGATGGGAAGGTGGGCGCTAGCGCGCACTCGGGCCAGGGCAGCACGGGAGGGCGGGCACTCAGGCTGAGTGGCACGAGAGGGCGGGCATTTGGGCTGGGCAGCGTGGGAAGACAGGCACTCAGTGGGTGCTTGGACAGTGTGGGAAGGCAGGCACTCGGGCCGGGCGGCATGAGAAGGCAGGTGCTTGGATGTGTGGGAGGGTGGTGGGCACAGGAGGGTGGGCACCGGGTGGGCAGCAGGGGAAGACATGTGCAGGAAGCAGGCTCCCTCCCGGGGCCGGGCTGCCCAGGAACCGGATCACCGTGCTGTCTCTGGGGCCACCCAGCCTGCCCCCGTCAGTGGGGGCTGCCAGCTCAGGCTAGAGGATCCACCACCCCCACAATGCCCACAGGGGGCCTTTGGGGGAACTGGGGTCCTATGGGGAGGAGAAGGGGACAGCAGCCAGCTCTGGGGCTGGTTTGGGCAGTGTTCCTTTGGCTGCCCTTGGTGTGGCGGTGGGGAGGGCGGGTGCACCCCTCATTTCTGGAGGGCTTGAGGGGAACCCAGATAAAACTCCCACAAAAGCTATCCTTTTGTCTTTGGGGCAGGCTGCAGGGGGCCCAGCGGTGGGTCCAGCCTCTCTGTTGCATTGGTTCTCGTTTCTATTTTTATCACCCGTCTATGTGCACGTGGTCTAAAGCGCTAAATTGTTCCCAAGTCTTGAGAAACAGAAGTTTGAGGCCCCTCCTAACCCCCGTTGGGAATTTGTCCCCGTATCCAAAAATAACCTGCTGGTGTTGCTGCAAATTTACCCATTTTAGGCACCATCTGACAACTTCCCACGAGGAAGTAGAGGTTCCAGCTCTTTCCATGCCCTCCCACGTGCCCGTCCCCGTCCCCTGCCCACTGTGCTCTCCTGGTGTCTGCACCTGGGGTTGTTACGGGGCTGACGTTGGATACCTCGGACGGAGCACGCTTCGATCACTTTTCCCACAGCAAGCGGTTGTGTTCTCTGCCGCAGTTGACGGTGTGCTGCCATAGGCTGTCTGCAGACTTTTCTCTGGAGGCAGTTGGGCACCGGGAGCCCGTGACTCCCATGGCATGGAGATCTCGCTCCTGCAGGCTCATCTCGCCCGGTCCCACATCTTTTTAGTTTACTTGTTCCTTTTGGTAGAAGTGATGTGCTTGGAAGGAAAGTGGCCTGTCACCTGGCACCTTGGAACGTTCTACCTCCTGCTTGGCTTAGACTGTGGCTAGATATAGAATTCTAGGTTGGAGGCCGGGCGCGGTGGCTCAAGCCTGTAATCCCAGCACTTTGGGAGGCCGAGGCGGGTGGATCACAAGGTCAGGAGATCGAGACTATCCTGGCTAACATGGTGAAACCCCGTCTCTACTAAAAATACAAAAAACTAGCCGGGCGTGGTGGCGGGCGCCTGTAGTCTCAGCTACTTGGGAGGCTGAGGCGGGAGAATGGCGTGAACCCGGGAGGCGGAGCTTGCAGTGAGCCGAGATCACGCCACTGCACTCCAGCCTGGGAGACACAGCGAGACTCCGTCTCAAAAAAAAAAAAAAAAAAAAAAGAATTCTAGGTTGGAGTTAATTTTCCTGCTAGTTCTGAAGGCTCTGCACTGATTCCTCCCTCCCAGTACGTTTGTCGTGGGGTTTTGAAATTCTCCGATGCCGTGCGTGTGTTGGCAAGAGTCCCTCGTCTTTTGCTGTGCTGGGTACAGGCCCAGGGTGGCCTTTCGAGTCCAGTTACTGGTTTCCACGAGGTCAGGGATTGCTTTCTTATCTAATAATTTCCTCCCTCCACTTTCCCTGTTCTCATTTTCTGAAACTCCTGTTATGGAGATGTTGGCACTCTTAAGCTGGCTCATTTTGCTTCTGCTGTCTGGGAGATTTCTTCAACTTTGTCTCCAACACTGTATTGAGGGTTTTGTTTCTGCTCTTATGTATTTAATTTTACAGAGAACCTTTGGTTTTTGGAGTATTTCTTTTTCTTTTTTTTTGAGATTGAGTCTCGCTGTGTTGCCCAGGCTGGAGTGCAATGGTGTGATCTCAGCTCACTGCAACCTCTGCCTCTCGGGTTCAAGTGATTTTCCTGCCTCAGCCTCCTGAGTAGCTGGGACTACAGGCACGTGCCACCACGCCCAGGCAATTTTTTTTTTTGAAGCGGAGTTTCACTCTTGTCACCCAGGCTGGAGTGCAATGGTGCAGTCTCGGCTCACTGCAGCCTTTGCCTCCCAGGTTCAAGTGATTCTCCTGCCTCAGCCTCCCGAGCAGCTGGGATTACAGACATGTGCCACCACGCCCAAAAATTTTGTATTTTTTGTAGAGATGGGGGTTTCTCCATGTTGGTCAGGCTGGTCTCAAACTCCTGACCTCAGGTGATCCGCCTGCCTCGGCCTCCCAAAGTGCCGGGATTACAGGTGTGAGCCACCGCGTCCAGTTGCAATCTTTGTATTTTTAGTAGAGACGGGGTTTCATCATGTTGGTCAGGCTGGTGTCCAACTCCTGACCTCAACCTCCCAAAGCGCTGGGATTACAGGGGTGAGCCACCGTGCCTAGCTGAATATTCCTTTTTGAAACGCTGTTTTTGGTTTGATTGTGGTATCTTACTAATACTAATTTTTGAAGCTTGCTTATTCCTGAAAAATGTTTTTGTCTTCTAAGTTGCTGCCGGTCTGATCTGCTGTGTTCCCTGTGAGAAATCTTTCCCAGATATCCTGGAATCTGGGCAGGTCAGATCCTCCGAAGATAAATCCCCCCGCCCAGGCAGAGGCGCTTGGCCCCCAGCGGTGGGAGCTGAGGGAGTTCGGGCTGCAGCCTGCAGGGTCACAGAGCTCCCTGGAGTGCACCAGCCATGTCCCGTCTGCCCAGAGCCCCCGAGAGCCGGCTCCATGTCCTGCTGGGGGACAAGGGGCGAGCTTCCAACCAGTTCTTCTGCTTAGAGCGCCCTCCATTTCCCGGGGGACCTGGAGTGGTGAATTCCCAAGGCCTTTGGGGCAGCGCGGTGTGGACAGGTTCAGCTTCCTCTAGCCGGAGGGAGGGCGGGGCCAAATGGGATGGGGCGGGCCGGAGGAATGGGGTGGGAGGGGGAAGGAGGGGAGGCTGGTTGGGTGGTGTGGGTGTGGCTGGTGGGCGTGGCCTAGGAGGAAGGGCCACAGGAGAAAGCAGGGCAGGAGGCCTATGAGGGGCAGTCTTGGGATGGGTGGGGCTTTGCTGGGTGGGGCCACTGGAAGAGGGCAGGGCAGTCTTGGGGTGGGCGGGGCTTTGTTGGGTGGGGCCACTGGAAGAGGGTGGGGCAATCCCACTGCTGTAGGAGGAGACTGGGGCAATCCCACTGCTGTAGGAGGAGACTGGGGCAATCCCACTGCTGTAGGAGGAGACTGGGGCAATCCCACTGCTGTAGGAGGAGACTGGGGCAATCCCACTGCTGTAGGAGGAGACTGGGGCAATCCCACTGCTGTAGGAGGAGACTGGGGCAATCCCACTGCTGTAGGAGGAGACTGGGGCAATCCCACTGCTGTAGGAGGAGACTGGGGCAATCCCACTGCTGTAGGAGGAGACTGGGGCAATCCCACTGCTGTAGGAGGAGACTGGGGCAATCCCACTGCTGTAGGAGGAGACTGGGGCAATCCCACTGCTGTAGGAGGAGACTGGGGCTGTACCATCCTCCAGCTGGTGCTGGACCAGGTGTCAGCTGGAGAAGCTGTGGCTGGATTGGTCCAGTGCTGGGGGCTTTGCCTGCGGGACGAAACTCAAGGCCAAAGGGGCTGGGGGAGAAGCCTAAGGGGACATGAGAGAAGGGAAGAGGGATGGGGCTCCCTAGTTCTTCCTGGCCAGTAGAGGGTGGAGCCAAGAGTGGAGATGGGCACCTTTCCAGAGGTCAGCAGCTCCAGTCTATAGCCTGGACAGGGGCCCCGGGGCTCAGGGTACAAGGTCATGGGGCCAAGGGTCTGGGCAGACCCCAGGAGGGCCGCTGGGTCTGGGGGCAGGGGACAGCCAGGCTGAGGTCTGGACGGACCCCAAGGGCACCTGACGTGGGGCTGGGTGCCAGGCCTGGGCCATGGGCCCTCTGTTCTAGGCTGCTGGCCCACTCCACGCTCTCCAGAGGACCAGGGCAGCTCCCTGGACAGCAGTTCTGCCCTCTGCCGCAGCACTCTTGGTAGGGGGCACAGCTCCAAGAGTGTTCATAAACAGATGAGCCTCCCTTCCCCCGTCACCCCAAGACTTCCATGAGCTACAAAATAAGGATCTTCATAAAAATAGCACCATCTGAAAGGAAGGCAGGCTGGCCCAGGCCCCAGCAGTGCCAGGGCCACAGGGTGAGCTTGGATGGCAGCCCCTGACCCCGTCCAGCCCTGTGCTGTCCAGCCCAGCCCTTAGCTCAGCCCAGCCCAGCCCTTAGCTCAGCCCAGCCCTTAGCCCAGCCCAGCCCTTAGCCCAGCCCAGCTCTTAGCCCAGCCCAGCTCTTAGCCCAGCCCTTAGCCTAGCCCTTAGCTCAGCCCAGCCCTTAGCTCAGCCCTTAGTTCAGCCCAGCCCTTAGCCCAGCCCAGCCCTTAGCCCAGCCCAGCCCTTAGCTCAGCCCTTAGCTCAGCCCAGCCCTTAGCTCAGCCCAGCCCTTAGCCCAGCCCAGCTTTTAGGCCTTTCAGCCCTTCTCAGGACTTCACTGGGGGAGTCTGTACCCACCCTCCCAGAGGGGCAGCCCCTGGGTAGCAGCGCTGGCCTCAGTGCGGGCATAGAGGCCAGGCCTGCACAGGACTGCTGGGAGCTGAGGTGCCGGGGAGGAGGAAGGGGCTGGGCTCTGGGGGAAATGGCCCCTCTGTGGGGACCCCAGCCCTGCAGCCTCCTGAGCCCAAGCCTGTGCCTGCCTTTGCCCCTAGGAGATTGTGGACTGGTTCAATGCACTCCGAGCTGCCCGCTTCCACTACCTGCAGGTGGCATTCCCGGGGGCCAGCGACGCAGATGTGAGTTGAGTGGTGGCCCTTCGCTCAGCTCTAGGGCAGACAGCGGTGGGGGGGTGGGGGGGTGGAGGGAGCCCTCCTGCCCTCCTGCCCTCCTGCCCTCCTGCCCTGACTCTGGGATGACATTGAGCCCTAGGGTGGGCCTGGGACTGGCCAAGGGCTCACCCTGAAGTACCTGCAGTTCTCCTGCCTCACTCTAGAACTTAAGCTCAGCCAAAGGGGAAAGGGGGAGGGAAAGGGGTGGCAAGCAGAGGCAGAGACGTGGACCCTGCAGAGGCTGTGCCAGGCCTGGACCCTGCCCTGGTGGCCCGGGGTGAGGGGAGCACGGAGGGGCACAGCCAGGGAGGGTCTTGGCCTGAGCTGGGCTTCTGAGGCCCCCCGCCCGGTGTGTCCTGCCCCAGCTGGTGCCGAAGCTCTCCAGGAACTACCTGAAGGAAGGCTACATGGAAAAGACGGGGCCCAAGGTGCGTGTGCCGCCCGTGCAGCCTGGGGTGGCCTGGGGTGTGTCATGGTGGGTCTCGGGCTGAAGTGCAGTGACCTTCCCAGCTGCTGCCTCAGTGTTTTAAACTGGTCAGTGTCTGGTGGGTCCTCACGGCCCCTATCTGTGCCTGGTCAGGGTCCCCGCAGACCCGGGCCACTGTCCTAGGCTTTAGTTAGACCCTCCCTGCCTGCTCAGTCCGACCAGCTTCCTCACCCACAGGATTGTGTACCCGCGCGGCCAGGGGCCCACGTCTTGCCACTCCCTGAGGCATGATGTGGGAGGGAGAGGGAAATCCCGGGAGTCTTGGTGGTCCCGGAGCAGAAGTGCAAGTGTGAGGGCTCATAAGTGAGGCCTGAACCCCCATCTGGGGCCCTGGGAGGGCTGGGGGACCTGGAGGAGCAAGAGGGAGGTGCCGTGCGGAGGCTGGAGGGTTGGCGTGTGCAGGGGCCTCGTGTGGCGTGGCCAGTGGCAGGCGTGAGTGGAGGTGACTGACCCGGGCTGGGAGGACGGGCGTGTGCAGAGGCCTCGTGTGGCATGGCCAGTGGCAGATGTGAATGAGTGGAGGTGACTGACCCGGGCTGGCCTGGACCCTGCCCTCCGGGGTGTGCTGCTGCCGGCTGGATGCAGGCCTGCCTCGGCTGACCTGCCAGTCACAGGCCCTCTCTGACCCACAGCAAACAGAAGGCTTCCGGAAGCGCTGGTTCACCATGGACGACCGCAGGCTCATGTACTTTAAAGATCCCCTGGTAAGGGAGAGCTGTGGCCCGGCCCGGCCAGCACAGGGGGGCAGCTCACTGGCTGGGGCTACTGGATGTGTGACCAGGAGGGTGGGTGGCCTCCCCAGTCCTGGCCTGTGGCCTCCCCTGGCTCTGAGTGAAGCCGGAAGGGAGATGGCCCCGCCTCCAGTGTGGTCTCCACCCACAGGACGCCTTCGCCCGAGGGGAAGTTTTCATTGGCAGCAAGGAGAGTGGCTACACGGTGCTGCACGGGTTCCCGCCGTCCACCCAGGGCCACCACTGGCCGCACGGCATCACCATTGTCACGCCCGACCGCAAGTTTCTGTTTGCCTGCGAGACGGAGTCCGACCAGAGGGAGTGGGTGGCGGCCTTCCAGAAGGCGGTGGACAGGCCCATGCTGCCCCAGGAGTACGCAGGTGAGGGGGGCGGGCGGCCAGCAGCCTGGATGGGCTCCCAGTTCCCTGCGGCCGTGACAGCACGGACCCTGTTCCATTGCAGTGGAGGCACACTTCAAGCATAAACCCTAGCGAGTGCCGTCAGAGGCCCACGGACACTGGACTCACTGTGGCTGACGGAGGGGACCTGTGGATGGGGGGCTGCAGCGTCCTGATGCCACCTGGCCCCACCTGCTCCTCAGGGCAGCCCGGGCGCTGCCAGGTAGGCCCTGAGCCTCTAGGGCCTTGTGCTTCTCTGGAACCTCAAGGCAGGCAGCCCTGGCCCTGACCTCTGACCCCGTCACGCTGCTGCTGACCACACCCAGTCAACCTGCCCCTCCCTGACCCAGGGCCCCCCTTTCCTCCGGGGCCCAGTCTGGCTCCCGAGCTCAGACACGGCCCCCAGGAGCCGCCCACCATGGCTGAGGGAACTTTCAGGCCTCAGCGCAGAGCCCTGTTTGGGGCTGGCATGGTTGGCAGCTGCCGGCCGCTGGGGACTGGGCCCTGCTCGCATGCCGCCCCGCCCTCTCCCCACCTCCACAAGTATTTATTGAGCGCCTGTTGTGTGTCACGGGGCCGTGGGGGCTGTAGGGGTGTTTGGGTGGATTATCCGCACAGGTCCTCCCTGGGCGGGAGTCGCCCCAGCCCGTGCTCCTGGTTCCCTGGCTAGAGGGGTCACCAGGCTGCTGTCCCACCACATGTGGCCTCTGTGTGCCCAGCACGGTGCTCGCTGATAGTGGTGGTGGAACCCTTGGGGATAATGGCCTGGGCCGCGGTGAGGCCACCAGAGGCAGACGTGGCCCTGGGGGGGCCCGGGCACTGTTGCACTTGCTGCTGGTGGCCCAGCCGTGTATTTATTTCTCACCTATCTCCTTCCTGTCAAGGCAGGCCAGGCTCCAGGGCTCCCCTTGTATGGGGCGTGCCAGGTGGGGGGGGGGGCGTCTGCAGGTCACCTGGGGGGCCCAGCCCTCTCCCAGCCTTGCCTGGCTGAGCTGTGTTCCAGGGGAGCCCTGGACAAGCCCTCATGGGGGGAGGGGGTTCCCGAGGCCGGGCATCCACTGCCCTGTGTCACATCCTGGAATAAAGTGCGGCTCTGGCATGGTTCCAGCTGTGTGTCTGAGGATGGAGTGGGGGGGGGGGTTGGGCTGGGAACACATGGCCCTGCTCCCCTGGCTTCAGGAGAATCTTTGTCTGCTCCCAGGGACCTGACAGGGCCTTTGCTCCCTGAGGTTTGGAGGGAGGACGCGGTGTCTGAGCTGGTCACAGCGCCATGTTCCTTGTGCACGGAAGCTGGCCCCCACCCGAGGTGCTCCCCAGCACCTCTTCCCTAGCTGCCTCCATCTGAGGCCTGCCAGGCAGTTCCTGGGCAGAGCCCACAGCCTGAAAGACAAGCCCAGCTCAGCATGAAGGAGAGTGTGGGGGATGCATCCCGGGTAGGGGGGGGTCCCCTGTGCCTGCGCCTGCACCTGCCAGCGCTCCCATGCTGGGCCCCTCAACCCTCACACAGAACATGCTGAATCCCACTTCTCCAATGAGGAGCTGGGGCCCCAGGGCAGGGTGGAGGGGTCCCCAAGGGAGCTGTGCTGGTGAGGATGTGGGTGAGATACCCCCACCTGGAGCTGAGACCCCAGGCAAGTGCCCCGCAGCCTCACCAGGCGCCATGGTCCAAACCCCAGCAATGAGAGGACTGGGCCTGGGTCAGGGAGAGCCCTGGGCTGCGCTGGACACACCCCCGGGGGCAACCAGCAGTGCCCACAGCCTCCCCACAGAGTGGAAGTGTGGGCACGTGCTGTGTGAGTGCACGTCCCCATGTGTCCACGTGTGCGCTGAGGACGCTGATGACCGTCACGTTTTAAAGACCACAGAGCAACTTTTTAATGGGGGAAAGCATTTTTCAAACCAGGCAAGACGCACAGGCACAGAAGGTGGTTGCAGCAGGGGTCGCTCGCTGTCCAGCCCTCCCTGTGTGGACACAGCTGTGGGGAAGGGCCTCCCCTCGCGCGCAGCATTCCCAGCAGGCATACGGATGGACCGTGACTCCACCGCGAAGTCCTGAGGCAAGGAGAGGCGGACGCCGCGGTGCAGGCTCAGCACAGGCCACAGGGGGGCCGCCTGCAGGGCTCTGGCCAGCTGTTCCTGCCGTCTCACGGTAAGCCGGAGTGACGCTGCACACATAATCCTGTCACTCCGGATCACACTCGCTATTCACAGCAAGTGCCACACGGCAGGGACAGGTGCCCTGTCAGCACCTAGGGCAGGGTACGGGCTCTCTGCACGGCTGCCTCCCCGGCAGCCCAAGGGCTTTGCTCTTTGAGGCTGCGACACCCAGACCTGGTGGATTTGGTTTTTATGAATTTCAATGAAATTACACAACTTTACTTCTAAAATCACAGCCGAGTGAATGTGAGACTTCCCGATAGCCCTCTGCTCCGTCCACGCACGGGCAGTCTGGCCAGGGCACGCCGCCTCTGGGGGCTCCCAGGCACAGCCCTGAGAGCAGAGGCCCCCACACCCACGGGTGGGCTCCCGAGAAAGGACCAGCGTCGCACAGCCCGGTAGAAAGGGTTTATTTATGCGCAACGGTTCACACAAGCCTTCCTTAAATTCCACTTTACAGGAAATAAAGCTGTGCGTTTCCCCTTCCCATGCACAACTGTGTATCAATCTACAACTGTCCTTTAACTGTGAAAAAATAGAGCGTCTCCCCTTTTGTCATTGTTCTGGTAACATCTGGAATAGCATCTGTGACAGAGAACGGAGCTGCTCACTCCTGGACCGGTTATTTGGTTAAAACCTAAAATGTCAGGTCAAAAAAATCAATCACCCAATACAAATAAATATTGCATTATGAAAGAGATGGGCAGAGTCCCGTGGTATCCCTTTTTAAAGTGGCATTTCCAGCACAGCAGCGTGGCGCTGACGGAGACCGGCAGGGTGCAGCTCCGGGATGCCACATGGGACACAGCTGCAAGTACCCGTGGGCACCGTCCTGCCGAACGCGTCCCTCCACTGAGCCTGAGAACATGGCGCGGGCACGTGCGCTCCGTCTGCGACGGGGACCAGTTCACCGTGACCGCAGAGTGGCCCCGTGCTCAAAAACAGCCGCTCGCATCTGCAGACCACATGGGCCCGGCTGGGCGCTCATGTCCGAGGGCCAGTGCCTGCTTTGGTGACCGCAGCTATGCTGGATGCCAGGCAAGGAGCATGATGTGCCCAGTCCCCGCTGAGGATGGGCCTCCTGTGCTGCCCATCAGCCCTCCCGAAAGGACCCAGAACAAAGGAGTGGGAGAGGGTGACGCCGCGGCAAGGCCTGTGCTTTATTGTGGTCAATCTTGGGGGACGCGGCGGCCAGCAGGGGCGAGGCCCCGCTCCCGGGCCCCAGCAGCACAGCAACCCACAGCCGCGCCACCCTAAGCCGCCGCACAGTAACAGACACGCGCCGGCACGCGGCCACCGCCAGCCTCAGGGCCGGGAGCCCCCAGGCGAGGAGCCACCCAGGACTCGCCTCTGAAACGTCCCTCGAGCCGTCGTCGACCGTGGTGTCTCCACGTGGCCCGGCCGCTTCAGTCCAGCTCGATCGGGCTGCCGTCGCTGGGGCTCTCCTCTCCCTCCTCCTGCTCTGAGGAGCCCATGAGGCTGCTCAGAAGGTTCCCTGGAAAGGAGGACACTGTGGCAGTCAGGCCCGGGCAGCCTCCCACAGGCCCCCAAGCCCCTCCTTCCCACAGACATCTCGTGAGGTGTCCCAGTGTCCCACGCAACCAGCAAAAGCCTCACAACGCTACTGTCTGCGACCCACGAACCCCAGGACAGGACCCTCTGGAAGACAGGGAGCCGATAGCCATAAAGAGATACTGAAACCACGGAGCAGCCACGGGGGCTCTACAGAGCCGCGCTCCATGTCCACCAACGGCACCAGGGAGCAGGCATGGGGGCCTAAAGAACCACCCTCCACGGAGGGCCCTACAGAGCCAACACAACCTCACGGAAATAACTTTTTTTTTTTTGAGACAGAGTTCGCTCTTGTTACCCAGGCTGGAGTGCAATGGCGTGATTTCGGCTCACTGCAACCTCCGCCTCCCAGGTTCAAGCGACTCTCCTGCCTCAGTCTCCCTAGTAGCTGGAATTACAGGCATGCGCCACCACGATCGACTAATTTTGTATTTCCAGTAGAGATGGGGTTTCTCCATGTTGGTCAGGCTGGTCTCGTACTCCCGACCTCAGATGATCCGCCCACCTCGGCCTCCCAAAGTGCTGGGATCACAGGCGAGAGCCACCGCGCCCGGCCAGAAAGACACTTTTCAACAAAGGGAAGCGCGACCGTGGAGCACACGTGCGCCACACCCTGTGGTGACACCCGAATCAACTGGATGCACCAAAGCCTCAACGGCTGCTCCCACAGGGGCCAACTGCAGTCACTGTCATCCGATTTTTACCCAATCAACAACTACTCTACATACAAAACCAAAGTCCAAAACGTCTCCTGAAACGAACAAGTGAGACATTACACCGTGTTCTCCGAATACAAAGACATGGCCGTGGTGGTGTCACCCTCTCTTATCCACGATATCACCCCAATCGCAGGACATGCCCGACGGCGCTTCTGTGGAACAGGAGCCCAGGCTGCGGTTTCAACAGAACAGCCATGCAGAAGTGTCAGGGCGCTCCTGACGGGTGTTGGGTGGAGGAGCCTGTGCCGTGGGGCACAGTGAGGGCCAGTGTGTGTGGATGGGCACCCCGGGAGGACGGGGCCTGCCACGCGATGCAGCTGCACCAGGGCAGACAGCTGTGGAGAGAGGTCACCGCCTCACACCTCCCACTAAACCCAAAGAGATGACACTGGGAAGGCAGGTGCCTCAGTGAGGGGCCTCTCCCGTGGTGGCATGGGACACCACCCACAGACACCTGCCCCGCCGTGACCCCACAGCCACAGCAGCACTGCCTGTCCCAGCATAATGGCCGGCAATGTCCAGGCACACCAGGCTCACAGAGGCCACCTGGCATGGCGCACAGATAAACAGGTGAGCACACAGCCGGCCACGCGACGTGACCCCTGCCAGGAAGTGGGAGAAACCTCGGGGATGGGGAGCTCTGGAGTGGAGACGGGGCTGGGAGGCACCGTGCTAGAATTCTCTACTCTAAAATATAATTTCCTACTAACAAAAAAAAGTTGAGAAACATTTGAAAGAGCAGAAAATCACTTCTACATGAAGGACCGCACTGGCCCTGCCTGGGCAGATGATGACCCCACACCGACCCAGGGCTGCAGTGGGCGTGGCAAGGGCGCCCCAGCTTACCGAGCAGGCCTCCGTAGGAAGACGTCTGCTTGGGCGGGACGCCAAAAAACAGCTGTCCTATGCGGTCGAGGTACTGCAAGGCAGAGGCAGCAGGCTCAGGAGCCGGCAGACCCAGGCCCTGGGGTCCCCTCCTCCCTCCCCAGCCCTGAGCTCTCACCTCGTTGTACATCGGGTCACGCCGGAGGGATGGCTGGTACTGCTCACATAGCACAGTGAACACCGTTAGCTTCCCACTGGGACACAGAGACACAGGGATGTGCTAGGTGAGAACAGGACCACACTCACCTGCACACACCACCGCACCTACACCTGGCACTCACCAGCACACACCACTCACCTACACCACTCACCTACATCACTCACCTGCACACACCACACCTAGACCCAACACTCACTCACACACACCACCGCGCCTACACCCCACACCTGCACACCACCGTACCTACACCCAACACACACCCGCACACACCACGCCTACAGCCAACACTCACCTGTACACACTGAGCCTACACCCAACACTTACCTGTACACACCACCGCACCTAGGCCCAACACCCGCACACACTACTGTGCCTAAACCCAACACCTGCACACGTCACACCTACACCACTCACCTGTGCACACCACTCACCTGCACACACCTACACCCATCTGCACACACCACTGCACCTATGCCCAACACACCTGCACACACCACCGCGCCTACACACGTCACCTGCACACACCACCACGCCTATATACACCACTGCACCTACACCCAACATACACCTGCATACACACCTACACCCAACACTCACTTGCACACACCACTCACCTGCATACACCGCGCCTATGCCACTGACCTGCGCACACTACCGAGCCTACACCCAGCACTCACCCGCACACACCACTCACCTGCCCACACCACTGCGCCTACACACACCTGCCCACACCACTCACCTTAACACCCCCGTACCTATACCCAACACACACTTGCACACCGTGCCTACACTGCACACCCGCACACACCACTGCACTTACGCCCAGTTTACCCACATACACCGTGCCTATACCCCACTCACCTGCACACACCATTAAAACATACACCACCACGCCTACACCCAGCACTGACCTGTGCACACCACCGCACCTAGGCCCAACACACCTGCACACACCACCGTGCCTACACACAACTCACCTGCGCATCACTCACCTGCACACGTCACACCTACACCACTCACCTGCGCACACCACTCACCTGCACACACACCTACACTCAACACTCACCTGCACACACCACCGTGGCTACACACAACTAACCTGCACATACCACGCCTACACCAAACATGCACCTGCACCCAACACTCATTTGTGCACACTTACCTACACACCCCACCGCACCTACGCCCACCACTCACCTGCACACCCCACCGCACCTACGCCCACCACTCACCTGCACACCACCACGCCTACACTGCACACCTGCACACACCACCGTGCCTACACCCAACTCACCTGTGCACACAATTGCACATACCATGCCTGCACCGAACACCTGTACCCACGACTCACCTGCACACACCACCGCACCTACACACCACTCACCTGCACACCACAGCGCCTACACCCAACTCACCTGCGTACACAACTGCACACACCACCATGCCTGCACCAAACACCTGTAAACACCACTCACCTGCACAAACCACCGCACCTACTCCCAACACTCACCTGCACACACCACCGCGCCTGCACTGAACACATACCTGCACTCACCACTCACCTGCACTGAACACATACCTGCACTCACCACTCACCTGCACACACCACCGCGCCTGCACCGAACACACACCTGCACACACCACTGTGCCTACACCCAGCACTCACCTGCACACACGCCTACACACCCAACACATCTGCACACACCGTGCCTACACCCAGCACTCACCTGCACACACGCCTACACACCCAACACATCTGCACACACCGTGCCTACACCCAGCACTCACCTGCACACACGCCTACACACCCATCTGCACACACCGTGCCTACACCCAGCACTCACCTGTGCATACCGCCACACCCACACCTAACACCTACAAACACCCAGATGGCTACCCATGCCATGTCTACACTCAATACCTGCACACGTACAGCAACCCATATTGCCACGTCTATACCCAATACACCTGCACGCCCCCACGCAGCTACCCACACGTCTACAGACAACACACCTACACACCACACACCCACCCTCACCATGTCTACACCCAACACACATACTTGCACGTACCCCAACACAACTACCCACACCAAACACCCCATACCTACACACACTCCCCCCTCTACACCTACAACACACCTGCACACATCTACACACACCCACACCACCACATGGACACCCAGCACCTGCACACACACCCCCCACAGCTACCCACACCATATCGACACCCAACTCACCTGCACACAACCCCCCACACCATCACGTCTACACTCACCCACCCCTGTACCCACAAGTCTACACCCAACACTCACCTGCACACACCCACACTACAGCACATACACCCACACAGCTACCCACACTACCATGTCTACACCCAACAGCCCTGCACACACACCCATACCACGTCTACACCCAACACTCATACCCTATACATATACCCACACAGCTACCCCCACCATGGCTACACTTGCACGCACACCCACACAGCTACCCATGCCACGTCGACACACAACACACATATTCACACCCCACCCCCAAGACACCAAGACGCACCCGTCCACAGCCAGCAGCAGGAACCAGATGAAGTTGAGCAGCGGCTCCACAAATGGAGGCCCGTCCTCGATGGACGGGTGCTTCTGGGTGTATGTCGTGAAGACCACCGACGCGCTACTTTTGTTTTTTAAACAGAGAAACCTGGAAATGAGAACATGCTGGTGGTGGAAGGGCTGGAGAACATGGCTTCTGGCTGCACAGGCGCCAGCCTCTGACACGTCCTTCCCAAGCTCGTGCGCCCATGGGTCCCGCGGCCCCCGGCACGGAGGAACCCAGTGCTTCACACGTGTCTCCCCTCACGTGCAGGGCATACTGGGGAAGCCTGAAATTCACAGGTGAAGAGAACGAAGCTTGGGAAGGTCACCAGGCTCTGGAGCTGGGCCCCAGCCTAAGACTCAACTATGCGATGCACTGAGCAAGCTCTCCTCTCCTCAGGCTGCCCGCACCAGAACACTCAGTCACGGCACAGCAGCTGGCGGGTGCCACACAGACCCTGGCTCCTGTTCGAGGAGGGCCCACGGGGAGAGCTCAGTGTCCCAGGGGCAGAGCCACTGTCAGCCCAGAGAAAACGTGTACGCAGTGCGGTGCAGAGCCAGGGAGCTCCAGGTTTGACCCAGCTTTTCATCTAAGTCACGGACGCCAGCTCCTGGCAGAGCTCTGCAGTGCGCACCACCGAGGTCAGAGGGTGTCTGTCCCCAGATCCCACGTTAACTCCCCAACGCCCGCCTTGAAATCCACATTGTTCTGTGGGAAGAAACTGATGGACACAAATAACGCTTTCATGAGAAAGGAAGCGGAGGCCAGCGCCTGGAGCAGGAGCGCCTGGAGCTCGGCCTGCAGGATGCCCCAGAGAGCTGGCGGGAGGGGCCGCGGGGTAGATGCTCACCATTCTATGACCTGGGTGTGCATTTCCGCTTTTCCAGATACTGCGGGAAGGCAGAGGCCGAGGCAGGCCTGAGGAGAGCAGAGGCCGCGGGGCCTCCCGGCAGCGGGCAAGAGGCGCAGTGTGGAGGGCGCTCCAGTGCCCGTCGGGAAAGGGGGAGTTTCTAAGATACTTCTTGAAACTGGTTAAACTTACGAATAATCACGGGTGACTCTGGCTGACAAGTGCGCTGTGGATTCTGCCCAGAGTGAACTCAGTTTATCCTGCAGCATGGCTCGGGCAGGGGACAAGGGGACCTGCTCTAAGGCCGCCCGGCCAAGGCAGCGATGGAAGCCAAGACCCAAAGAGCCACAAACACCTACTGTAGCACGGCCTGGGCCACGAACATGTCCACCTCGCTGCGGAAGCCGCGGGACGTAGAGTATTCCACCAGCATGTTGGCACAGCCCTCCCCATCCGCCGAGTGCAGAAAATGATACCGCGACTCACAATAGTTTTGTTCTGCAAAGGAAACACAGAAAAATTTGAATGCATTTCATGAATATAATATAGAACAGGAAAAGTAGAAAGATACTCTATGTTAATTGTAGTCCACCTGCCTGCCCTGGAGAAGAGCCCAGCCAGAGCCCACAGGCAGAGGTACCTGATAGGGACTCAGAGCCGGCCCAAACCTCACACACAGCACCAAATAAACAGATCACCAGGGAACAGTCACTCAGCCATGCAACACCTTCATCCTCCAAGCTCTCAGAGCTGCTTAATCCAATCACATTAACGTGCGTTGTAATGATCAGTTACAGAGTGTTAACATGTGACCCTCCCCACCTACCAGAAGCAACTTATAGGGAGCAATGTAATCAGGGCCTAGGCCAGTGCATCTAGCATGTAATCAACAGTCAAAACCAGCCTGATGTACTCACCACACTGACCCAACGATCAACCCTTGATATCTCAAAGGCACACTCCGCTCCCAGGCCCCGTCCTAACACCCGCTCACACTCACTCCGCTCCCAGGCCCCGTCCTAACACCCGCTCACACTCACTCCGCTCCCAGGCCCCGTCCTAACACCCGCTCACACTCACTCCGCTCCCAGGCCCCGTCCTAACACCCGCTCACACTCACTCCGCTCCCAGGCCCCGTCCTAACACCCGCTCACACTCACTCCGCTCCCAGGCCCCGTCCTAACACCCGCTCACACTCACTCCGCTCCCAGGCCCCGTGCATGCCTTGGGAGCCCAGCCCTTCCCGTGGTGCAGATCTCAGCACTCACCAGGCGCCTGCCTCTCCCACCTAGTGGGCCCTTTCCCAACTGCGTTGCCCAACAGGAGCCTCCAGGGCCCTCCTGCTGCCTCTGTGGCTGCCAGAGTCCTTGTCACCTTGCTTTGTCTCCTGTTGTCTCCCTACATTCCCAAACCTTTACCTATGGGTGTGATTTCATCCCCAGGAGAGAAGCACCAGGGAAGCACATAGCCCAAGTATCGTGGAGCCCCAGCCTCAGGTCCTGTATGGGGCCTGTGCTTAGGGCAGCAGAGGCCGTGCGTGGCCACCTTGGCATGGAGCAGGCCTGGGCTCCCCGGGTGAGGTCCATCGAAGTCTCACAGCACTGTCATGCTGTCGGGGACCTGGGCCCGCGCCTACCCCAGTGGGAGGCAGCCAGGGTCCCTCTTCAGAGAATCTCTGCAGATGCAACGAGCACAGCCCTCCCACGCGCTCCCTGGACTGCCTCGACCTAACCCCATGGTGGGTGGGGAGATAGACACGTACGTCCCTCATGATCGCTTGTGCCTGTCTTAGGAACTGCCATGCAGGTCTCCTGGGCACTGGGCATCACCTGTCCCACGCCACCCACTGCCTGGCTCTCCCCACAGGGCCTGTGCGCAGGTGTGGCAAGGCGGCCACCCAGTGTTGACGTAGGTGTTCCTGACTCATCCAAAAGACGGGCGACAGCTCCCAGGCAGGGTGTGGGGGCAGCTCCTGACTCCCCAACCTGGCAGTGGGACCCACACAGGCGGCAGCTCGCTATGCAGGGCAGAGGAGGGTCATCTGCGGCCGTGTTCTGTGTGGAGGCGTGCTGGCTCAGGGACAGGTGGAGTACAGGAGGCCTGCTGTAGCCAGAGGCCAGGGAAGGTGGCAGCAGGTATGCTCCAGGGACCAAGGAGGCACCAGCCTGGGCCAGCCCCTTCTGAGGAAGGAAGCGACCACGGGGAAACTGAGGTGAGAGGTGGGCACTGGCTCATCTCCCTGTGGGTGCCCTGCCACTCGGCACACATCCAGGGCCAGGTTCTGCCAGGCTCCTCTGAGAAGAGCCTCCTAATTCTACTCGGATCTGCAACCTTCCCATTCCTGTCGCTTGGGGAGAAGGTCAGGAGGGCCTGCCAGGTGCCTGAGGGTGCTGAACCTCCTGTCACAGCCCAGGCGGAACCTGCATGACCAGGGACAAGGTCGGACGGGCGTGCATTTCGGGGCTGCTGATGTGTGCAGAGCACATGGGCCCTCGTGCAGCTGCCACCGCGCCGGGTGGAGCACAGCTGTGTCTAGGAGGAGCTGTTCAAGCTCAGAGCCCTGGTCTCTGGAGCAAAGGCCTTCAGCCGAGATCCAAGTTCCTAGAGCTTCCAATGCGGGGCTGCCCCTCACCCGCCAAGCCCAGGCACATGCAGACCCGAGCAGGCCTCCCGACAGCAGGAAGGAAACCATCTCACGGTACTGGGGCCACCTGCCACCCCATTTCCCAGGGAATGCCCTGGGGAGGACACTTCTAAACCCCCATTAGCACCTCATTCAAGTCACTCAACATTTACCCAGCACCACTCCCGCCTCAGAGCTGCAGAACACAGCCAGCCAGACCCCACCACAGGGTGAGTAACCCGCACAGAGGCTCCATCAGCCCCACCACAGGGTGAGTAACCCGCACAGAGGCTCCATCAGCCCCACCACAGGGTGAGTAACCCGCACAGAGGCTCCATCAGCCCCACCACAGGGTGAGTAACCCGCACAGAGGCTTCATCAGCCCCACCACAGGGTGATTAATCCCCGCAAAGGCTTCATCAGAAGATGAGGTCAGTGTAAAGGAGAAAAACAAGGCATGGCATCATCCCAGCGCTGGAAAGAACGTTCCAGAAAGGAGCAGCAGCACGTGTAGGCCCTGTGAGGGTGCGGCTGCCTCCTTGAGGGTCAGAACATCCCACGGGAAGGCCTGGAGAGGCGGTCGCCTGCCCCCCGTCTTGCAGCTTCTCGGGGCAGTGGATCTGATCGGGGGCTTGGCATGGTGCACGGGCCTCCATGGACCGACCCACATGACCACAGGGTGAAACCCCACCCCTGCCCCAGTGGGTGACCCTGATGGACTGGAATGCACAGTGCATATCAACACCGTGAGAGCAGAGAGGGGCCCACGCCCACCCTGGCCCCAGACCTACCTTTCCACAGGGTAAGGGCCAGCAGCTGGTGCAGCCGGGGATGGCCCAGCTTCCCGGAGCCTCCACTGGACCACTTCAGGGCTCTGGACACAAAGGCCACGCGCTCAGGAGAGTTGGGGTCCATCAGACTGAACACTTTAGCCAGATTTTCTGCAAAGAGCACAGACCCTCATCAGAGAAACACACAGCAACTCCGGTTCTCTGTACCACACACCTTACGGAAGTGGATTTCAATCCACAACTACTTAACAGGCAGAGGAAGCTGGTGGGTGTCCCTGAGTGAGCCATGGGCCACCCTGCTGACCTGCCCACCGCGGTGCCAGCACCATGGGCCCCAGAGCACAGTGAGGAAGGACAGACACCCTGGCCGAGGCAAGGGCTGGGGAAGGTGCCGTGGGGAGTCTGGAGTCCAGGAACACCTGTGGCCGCTCTGGATACCTGGCTCTGGCTCGGGGGCATCTCCCAGAGCAGCAGGGACTAGGAGTGGGACTCGCAGCCAGGCCGCCCACAGAAGGGCTTTGCTGACCTCACGCTCACCCGACAGGACATGCCGACAAGTCAAATCCCTGGATAAAATGGTGCCCCACCCTGAACCAGCGCCCACCTTGCCAGCTGGCGGGGAGGCCACTGTCCATCAGAGCAGGGGAGAGGCCAGGGCCCCGATCATACCCTGCCGACGAGTCACAGCAGGTGCTGCTCAGCCTGCAGTGTGCTCGGGCCAGGGCCAGCCAGGGGGCCTGGCTCACCGGGACCGGGTGAGAACTGCCTCTGCAGCAGGGTGAACCCCAGAGCACAAGACCCCCAAACGCAGACACCAAACACGGCAGACCCCCAAACGCAGACACCAAACACGGCAGACCCCCAAACGCAGACACCAAACACGGCGGACCCCCAAACGCAGACACCAAACACGGCAGACCCCCAAACGCAGACACCAAACACGGCGGACCCCCAAACGCAGACACCAAACACAGCGCACAGGCCCGGGGAGGGGCGCACCGGGGCCACCGTCACAGGGTCCCGGGGTGCAGGGCCGGATGCTCACCCAGCAGCTCATCAGCCACCTCCACTTCTGCCTTCTCCAGGGACTCCAGGACAAGCATGGACAAGTCTGCTGCGCTGTTTTGCTACAAAAGAGAGAAACACACAAAAATCAAGAACAAAGCTCTGACCTGTTCAGGACAGAAAAGACAAGGCTGGGTTTCCAGCAGAAGCCAGAGCGCGGCCAGTGCTGAGGAGTCTATTCTGAGCACCACGTCCCTTGGCAATGCCGCCAAAAAACAGATCTCCTGGCCAAGAATCAAATGAAAATGGACAGGGCCGTTTATACCAAAATGCCCACTCAGCCCCACTGTGCACAAACGCAGCGCAGCGTCTCAGCCCTGAGAGGGGAGCAGCCAAGCCAGGGACTCTGGGCCCCTCCGCCACCCACAGCCCCAGTGGCCAAGGCCAAGGGCAGCCCAAGATATGCCTGTCAGGCCCCTCCCATGTCACTCCCACCTCAACTTGTTTGCCGGGAGCAGGAAGGGACGCAGGAGGAACAAGACAGCGTACCTGGCCATGGCTGAAGAACAGCAGGGCTCCCGAGTACATGAGCTCCCGGGCCTCCGCGTGCTTGCTCTGGGACATGTACCTGCCACAGAGAGGAGACCGTGAGCCGCACCCACACGCTCTCGCCACCACACTCCCCGCTCATCTTCAGGTCAGAAGCTAAAAACAAGGTGCCCAGGAACAGGTGGCATCCTAAAAGCGGTGCTCCCCTTACGCACAGATGCTTTTCACCAAGAACAGGGCAACAGCTCCTGAGGCCCAGGTGCTGTGTGAAGAGGGTCTGCCCTGGGCGTCATGCTGACCATGAGGGCAGTGTGGGGCACCTCTGGACACTTACTAAGGGCCCATCTGTGTCCAAATATGCCAGGAGCCAGAAAGCAGCCTCACCCTGGAGCAGCTCACTGTTTCAGCAGCTGGGACCAGAAAGGCCACTGGGCGAGGCAGGTGGACAGGGAAGGAGCAGGGGATGTGCACGTGGCCACTTGAGAGCTCAGTGGCCACAGGCAGGGGCCGAAGGATGGCGGACTCCAGGCTGGGGTCCCACCAAGGACAGTAATGGCTGTGACAGCAGCACCTTCTTCCCCTACGGGGCCAGTGTCCCTGCCCTCTGCTCCTCTGCGTGCCGCACTCCTCCCCCCAGGACAGGGAAGGGTCTGGGGTGCACGGTTGCATCATGTCCCCACTCCCAGAGCACCGTCGCCGGGGAAAGCTGGAGCTCCTCGGGCTACACAGGGACAAAGGCAGGGGCGGCGAGAGGCGTGGTGGGGACCAGTGTGCGACAGACGATGAGGAGAAAAGCCGAGATGGCCACACTGCTCTAAGCAGCAGAGCCCCTGCCTGTGAGAACAGCAGGCGTGGCAGGCAGGAGGCAGCCTCTGCTGGGACGCGCTGCACCTCCCAGGCCCAGTGGTGGGGCCCAGCACATGCTATTTCATCAGCTACACATTTTTCTTAACTCCTTTATCAAAAAATACATAACCAGTTAATCAGCTCTGTGTCTGTAAGCCAAATGTCCTTGGACAAAGCCTTGTTTAAAAATAAATCTAGTTAAAGAAAAATATTAAGTAAACGGCAGTGCAGACCGGACTCGGGGGCTCACACCTGTAATGTCAGCCCTTTGGGAGGCTGAGGTGGGAGGATCGCTTGAGCCCATGAGTTTGAGCCTGGCCTGGACAACATAGTGAGATCCTGTCTCTACGAAAAACACAAAAATCGGCTGGGCATGGTGGCATGCACCTGTGGCCCCAGCTACTCAGGAGGCTGAGGTGGGAGGACTGCTTGAGCCTGGGTAGCCGAGGCTGCAGTGAGCCACGATTGCACCACTGCACTGCAGCCTGGATGACAGAGCGAGGCGCCATCCCCCCAAAACAAACAAAAAACAATTGCAGTGCAGGTGGTAAACAGACACAGCAATGCCGGTGAAGGCCGGAATGTGAGCTTGGTGTTGCCAGGATGGGACGGCCAGCTGAGAACGTGAAGGGCTGGCTGCTCAGTTAACCACAGGAAAAGGGTTTCTCTTCAGAAGGCACCACAGCCGGGGATCCCAAACACAGACAGCCTCGCCATGACTAGGGCATCTTGTTAGCCTGGCACACATGCCTTCCCACCCGTCGGGCTGCACAGAGGCAGGGCACCAGGAGGGAAAAGCCTGTACCCAAGAAAGAAAGTGCCCCGCCCCCCGTCAGCCCGCAGGCCTCCGACAGGCCTCAGGTTTTGCTGCGCTCCCTGCACAGTGAAGGTTCTGGAGGGAGACCCACCCCAACACCACAGCAGGAGCCTCGACAGGACCATTGACTCTGTGACCGGCCATCCTGGCTCCAGTCCTGCAGGGCTGTGACTGACTCAGAGGAGGCCGGGAGCCGCCTGGCACAGGGCACTCTGGGAAAACAAGCTTCCAGACACACCCGGCCTCACACTGCCACCGGCAGGGCCATGGGCAGAACCGATGCACTGACCCTGAGCAAGCACCACCCCGGCTTCTGCTTATGCCGATACTACAGCATTCTGGATGCTTCTATCGGAGGTAAAGCAAGTGGTGGCAGCTTAAAAACCAGAAGAAGAAAAAGGACTCCTTGGAAGGCAGTGACCCATATTCCTGCACGAGAAGCCTGCTGTGGGGGGCACTGCCGATGGTCTCGGCCTCCGGCCCGGCTTGGACTGCGCCTTGCGGCCGGCTCCCTTCTTCCCAGGGCAGCTGTGAGCCAGGCGAGGGGAAAAAGAATGGGAGGAGAATTCTGGGCACACAGTGGTCCCCGGCCTGGCTGGGGGTGCCCGTTTCCAGGTCCAGGAATGCCAGTGACGGGCAAACCGTCTAAAGCAGCTCTGAACATGGATGGCTTCCTCTTGTACTGGAGAATTCCGGAAGCTGTGAAGGATTCTGGCTTCCGGGTGACTAAGCCGGGACAGGTACCCTCTCAGGCCCGAGGCCAGGGAGAGTAGGGGGCAGCTGGGCAAGGCTGGGCCTTCTCCCGGCCTGGCTCTGCACGCTGCGCACTGTTGGCCGTGCTGTGTGGACACCCAGACATGCCTTCCAGACAGGGAAACGGCTTCTGCCTACTGACAGAGGCGCTGAGAGCCAGAGAGCGATGGTGCTCTCTGCCGGTCAAAGAATCTGTATCCACAGAGCAAAGTGTCTGGACAAACAATCTAGCTAACTTTGCTCTTCTCTTACAAACACGTTAAAAAGTAGAACACAGGGCCAGGCGCGGTGGCTCAAGCCTGTAATCCCAGCACTTTGGGAGGTCGAGACGGGCGGATCACGAGGTCAGGAGATCGAGACCATCCTGGCTAACACGGTGAAACCCCGTCTCTACTAAAAAAATACAAAAACTAGCCGGGCGAGGTGGCGGGTGCCTGTAGTCCCAGCTACTTGGGAGGCTGAGGCAGGAGAATGACATAAACCCGGGAGGCGGAGCTTGCAGTGAGCTGAGATCCGGCCACTGCACTCCAGCCTGGGCGACAGAGCAAGACTCCGTCTCAACCAAAAAAAAAAAAGAAAGTAGAACACAGAAATGCAAGCATGATAACTAGTGGCAGAAACTGTTGGTGTCAAATGAAGGAAGACCAAGCTCCTGGGGCGAATCCCGCCCTTCGCTCTCGGCAGAGGGAAGCTGGCTCACGCATTCAGCCACCAGGGACACATGGAGGATGAAGAGGAAATACTCAAGACGCACGCAGGTGCCGGGCACAGGCAGCCAGAGAGACCTCACAAGGACCCCTGCACCGACTGCCTCGAGCTGAAGCCACCCGCGCCCAGATGCGGGGCTCCTGCAGGGAGTGTGAGGCCGCTCCACTCTGCCAGGACTCACTCTGAGAAGGGACCTGAGCCGCCAAGCACAGCTCCTTCACACGACGCTCCTCTTGGTCCCTGGGCTACAGCGTGCACCGCACACACTGGACCATTTTCCTTTAAAAAATCTCTTTAGATGACTGAAGAAACAAAAGAAGCTCAGAGGCCGCAATAAAAAAAATCAGGCAAACACATTGCAAGAGCAACCATGTGGCAGGAGGAGCCGGACCCACCACTGTGTGGGCGGCTGCTGCAGGTCACTGCCTCCCAGGCTGCGGTCTCAGCCACATCAAGTTTCTAAAAGTGAATCTACAAATACTGCAGCCAAGGCTGAGGCCCCTCAAGGCCTGGATGGTGGCTCCGAAGAGCACTAATAATCCGTTCGGCCTGGATGCCGACTCCTCAACCCAGCAGGGAAAAGTGTGGAGAAATCAGGTGATGACCATAACCAGTGCCATCTACGGGGCAAGGTCGGCTTCTCTCTAGCATAACCAGGTGAACCAGGTCGGTTTCTCTCTAGCACAACCAGGCGAACCAGGAGCTGCTGCGCGACTTCTGTGGGGCGCACACCCAGCGATACCAAACCTGCTGGGTTCCCAATTCCTTCCTCTCCTTCACCTTAAACTGCTGTGGCTATGACTTAAAACAGCATCTCTTGGATGGGTGCAGTGGCTCACACCTGTAATCCCGGCACTTTGGGGGGCCGAGGCAGGCAGATCACGAGGTCAGGAGATCGAGACCATCAAGCTAACACAATGAAACCCCGTCTCTACGAAAAATACAAAAAATTAGCCGGGCGTGGTGGCGGGCACCTGTAGTCCCAGCTACTCAGGAGGCTGAGGCAGGAGAACGGCATGAACCCGGGAGGCGGAGCTTGCAGTGAGCCGAGATCGTGCCACTGCACTCCAGCCTGGGTGACAGTGCGAGACTCTGTCTCCAAAAAAAAAAAAAAAAAG
Source organism: Macaca fascicularis (assembly GCF_037993035.2). Lineage (NCBI taxonomy): Eukaryota > Metazoa > Chordata > Mammalia > Primates > Cercopithecidae > Macaca > Macaca fascicularis. The sequence goes on along the minus strand of NC_088377.1, from coordinate 34,333,641 downwards.
GTATCTCCTGGGAACCCTTGTACCCTGCTGGTGGGAGTGTAAATTAGCTGAACCATCCTGGAAAGCAGTATGGCAATTCTTCAAAGAACTAAAAACAGAACTAACCATTCGACTCGGCAATCCCACTACTGCATATATACCCCGAGAACTCTAAATGGTTCTGCCATAAAGACGCACGCACTCAAATGCTCACTGCAGCACCACTCACAACAGCACAGACGTGGAATCAAGCTGGGGGCCTGTGAGTAGCAGATGGATAAAGAGAATGTGGTCCATATACACCACAGAGTACTATGCAGCCATAAAAAGGAACGAGATCATGCCCTTTGCAGGAACTTGGAAGGAGCCGGAGGCCATTATCCTTCACAAACTAACGCAGGAACAGAATCCCGGATACTACACGTTCTCACTTCGAAGTGAAAGCTGAATGATGAGAACACAGGGACAGAAAGGGGCCAACACACACCGGGGCCTGCCTGAGGGAAGAGGAAGAGACTCAAAAATCATTTTAACAAAACTGTCAGGTACCCATGCTTGATACCCGGTGCTGAAATAATCTGTACCACAAACCCCAGTCATGAGTTTACCTATATAACAAGCCTGCACACAGACCTGAGGCTAAAATAAACATTAGAATATTTAAAAATAAATCAACAAAGCCTGCACACAAACCCGAGGCTTAAATAAACATTAGAATATTTAAAAATACGTCAACGAACACTGTCTTTTGGCAGATTCACCTGACAGCTGAAGAGATAAATGATTCTGCCAGAGACACACAGGGAACACCATTCAGCAATGAAAGGAACTGAGGACTCTCCCGGAGGAGTCTCCCAGTCACTGTGGTGCGTGAATTCAAGCGGTTAGACAGAAAGCGCACGCTGTGATTCCACGTACATAAAAGTCCAGGAAACGCCACCACACCTAAGTGCAGCCCGCAGATGCATGGGTGCCAGGGGTGCGGAGGGGTGGGAGTGGGGGCGAGGAGGCCTGGTTGCAGAGCCCCACAGAGCCGTGATATAGTCCATGTCTTGACTGGTCATAGTTCACTCATGTCAGACCTCACCAAATTACACGTTTTTCATAAATATTTAAATGTAAACGTGCAATTATATATATTTATGGGCAGAAAAGCATTTTAAAAAATGGCTGGGTGCTATGGCTCCCACCTATAATCTCAGCACTTTGGGAGGCTGAGGCGGGCGGATCACCTGACATCAGGAGTTCAAGACCAGCCTGGCCAACATGGTGAAACTCCATCTCTACAAAAAATACAAAAATTGGCCAGGCGTGGTGGCGGGCGCCTGTAGTCCCAGCTGCTCATGAGGCTGAGGCACAAGCATTGCCTGAACCTGAGAGGCAGAGGCTGCAGTGAGCTGAGATCGCGCCACTGTTCTTCAACCTGAGCAACAGAGTGAGACTCTTGTCTCAAAAAACAAAGACCGTAACTTGGGGAATGTGACTTCTCTGGAAGCGACCCACCCATGGAGTGCTCTGAAGCAGAGCTGGGAATCCACATGGAATTCTACCCTGGAAAGAAAAGGATGCTGTCTCAGCAGGTGACAGTGAGGTGACAGCTGCCGCTGCTGACTCAGTCTTCATTCCTGGCTTGAAAGGCTCCAAGCCAAGGTTTGAGAGGTTCAGTAACGTGTCCCGGGCCCCGTAAGAGGTGGCGTGTCCAGGCTTTCTGAGCTAAGCCGCACCATGCCCCTGCCAGGTGACCCCACAACGTCACACGTGGCCAGAAGGCTTCCCAGTCTAGAGAGCTTAAGGGCACAGAACACTCATCACCTCCCTGGTTTCACTGTGAAAATACTCCCTCGACCAGGCACTCATCACTGAAAACCAAAACTGACAAATCCCCAGTCACCGTAGAAGTGGCTCAAAACAAGGAACACTGTGTTTATTTTGGGGGACATCCACTTTTGCTGGTTAATCATTGGGCAAATATTTATTTATTTATCGAGACGGAATTTCTCTCGTCACCCAGGCTGGTGTGCAATGACACGATCTCGGCTAATCGCAACCTCCGCCTCACAGGTTCAAGCGATTCTCCTGCCTCAGCCTACCGAGTAGCTGGGATTACAGGCGGGCGCCACCACACCCAGCTAATTCTGTATTTTTAGTAAAGACAGGGTTTCTCCATGTTGGCCAGGCTGGTCTTGAACTCCTGACCTCAGATGATCCACCCGCCTCGGCCTCCCAGTGTGCTGGGATTACAGGCGTGAGCCACCACTGCCTGGCAAATTCAGCAAATATTTATATACAAATCTCTAGGCATGGCAGGCATCAGGGTGAATCTTGAACGACATAAAAGTTCCCCATCACACAGCTCTATGGCCCCTCTACCCATTGGAAGGCTCGCGTTCTACGGTTTAGTAACTACTGACACCTTTGCCTTGATCCCTGAAGAACAATCAGGTTGAAGGCACTATCACAACCCGTGCCATCTGGGAGCTGCTACACGTTCAGTGACAAATTCAACCAGCATTAAAACGTATCGCTATAAGCGTCATGCATCAAAGACTTGTTTCTGCCAGAGATAAAATTAGTAGTTTCTTCTAAGGAGGAAAGCGAATCTCTTTCTAAACCAATTAAACAGCTCAGTTTTCAAAAAAGAAAAGCATCTACAATACAACTATAAGACGCAATGTAGCCTGCCTGGTGTGCATTTATAGTATGTCGAGGTTCACAGAAAATTCTGGAAACAAGGCTGTCCTTCAGGTCATGTAAGATGTCTCCTCATAAGCCTACAGTCAGGGACTCACGTCCACTGTCCTCAGCCCGTGCTGTACAAACAACGTGAACACTCTTCAAACAGAGGCCAGGGTCTCATCCCAGCCCGTTCGGGTCAGCTAAGATTGACAACTACTGACAAAAACACTCCTGTTTTCTCATTTCCTGGCATAAATGAGTAAGCAGCGATATGACATCTACTCCCTGCCCGGGGTTGGTAAGCCCACTTTCGCTTGGGCTCACCAGCACCCAGCCCCACTGAATGCGGACCAATCGCCTATCCAGGCTGCATTCCAGCCAGCCCGGCGCAGGCACAGGCCAGGCACCACAGACCGTGTTTAATTCAAACATAAGCTAGCAAACTACAACCAAAGTGGCACCTCTAGACTTCTCCAGACAACAAGTGGACTTGCTATGGAGAGAAAGGATTTAAAACCTAGGCCCAGCGGAGAATGTTCAGGATATGGAGCTGTGCTGTGTGACGCTCTGACGCGGTTTCTCATCCCCGCGCACACCAAGCGCAAACTCCGATGTGGGAGATGGGTCCCTGAAGGACTCCTCTGGAGGGGTGTCCGTGGGGCGGGAGGCTGTCCAAGGGGGGATTCAGGACACACTGCACTCCATTTTGCTGCAAACTAAAAACTGCTCTAAAAAGCAAAGTCTACTGGCCGGGCGCGGTGGCTCATGCCTGTAATCCCAGCACTTTGGGAGGCCGAGGCGGGCGGATCACGAGGATCACGAGGTCAGGAGTTTCTGCCTGGCCAACATGGTGAAATCCCGTCTCTACTAAAAATACAAAAATTAGCTGAGCATGGTGGCGCGCGCCTGTAATTCCACCTACTCGGGAGGCTGAGGCAGGAGAATAGCTTGAACTCAGGAGGTGGAGGATGCAGTGAGCCGAGATCGCACCACTGCACTCCAGCCTGGGAGAGAGAACAGAGCGAGACTCCGTCTCAAAAAAAAAAAAAAAAAAAGTTTATTAAAAGCAAAAAACCCCTGAATACCAAACCAAATAAAACCAGGCCTAAACTGTATGAAAGCCAGACTGCCCTTAAATACAATATCAAAACATCCACTGTCCTGTGGCAGTTTAGAAGTAAAAGGTACCCCACGGAAATGACTAAATCCTCTGAAATTATCTTTAAAACAGACCCAATCCCTCCAGTAACCGGCCAAACTGTTCCCTGACCTGAGCCGTAAGAGATAACCTGATATGCATAATTTACAGGATGCCACACACAGAATAACTGAAACATTTTTGCAGTAACTATATGATAGCAGAAATATTGTAACAGAGCAGTCCTGAAGAGATCAACCAAGCCCGAAGCAGCCTGGAACTTCCAAGTGGTCACAGTCCCGAGGGGCGTGCAGTTAACCCAGCACAGCCGGCTCTGCCCGCACTCGCCCGCCAGGCTGCACCGGGCCGCGCAGGTGTCACCGCGCCTAGGTCCAGAGGCGGCTGACTCGGTTCGGCAGGCCAGGCGGCGTCAACAGAGAAGCGGTTTCACCCTCAGCCTGGACCCTCGGTGAGAGGAACGCCAGCGACTTCCTGTGGAGCTCGGTGTAGGGCCCGGCTGGAGAACCTGAAGGCCAGGAGGAGGGAGGCAGGGAGGTGGGGGAATGCGGAACAGGTGGAGGCCAGGGGAGAGGCTGGGAAGGCAAGGGGAGGCCCAGAGAGGTGGAGGCAGAGGAAGGGGACGGGGAGGCCGGGCAGGGAGGCCTGAGAAAGGGGGGGAGGGAGAGGTGAAGGCCTGGGAAGGCCAAGGGGAGGGGAACAGGTGGAGACCAAGGGAGAGATGGAGGGAGATGGGGGAGGGGCGGTGGAGCCAGAGAACACGGAGGGGGAGGCCGGGCACGGAGGTCTGGGACAGGGAGGTATGGGGTGGGGAGCAGGTGAAGGCCTGGGGGAAGGAAGTGGAGTGGGGAAGGCCACGGGAGAGGTGGGGGAGGTCCAGCGGCGGTGGAGGCTAGGAGAGGGAAGCCGAAAAGGACGAGGCTGGGGAGAGAGCGAGCCGGGGTTGGGGGCAGGAGGAAGAGAGAGAAGGGGGGGCCGGGGGATGCCAGGGAAAAAGGCGGGGGGCAGAGGGAGGCCGAGGAGAGAAAGGAGTGGGGCCAGGGGGAGGCCGGGGAGAGAGAGGAAGACGGAGGGAGCAGTGGGAAGCCAGGGAGAGCGAGGCGGGGGGCAGGGAGAGGCCGAGGAGAGAGAGACGAGGGGCGGGGTGGGGCCGGGGAGAGAGAGACAGAAGAAGGGGGAGGCCAGGGAGAGAGAGGGAAACCAAGCTTGGGGGGGCGGCCGAGGAGAAAGACCGAAGTGCGAGTGTGGGGGCGGCTGAGGAGAGAGAGGAAGGCTGAGGGGCGTAGGGGGGCGGAGGAGGGAACAGGTGGAAGCCAGGGGCAGGGGAAGGCCAGGGAGGAACGCGGCGGAGGGGAGGGAACCCGAGGCGGGAGTCGGAGGCCGAGGGGCCGGGGCGCCGGGCCAGGCAGGGCCAAACCCGGGAGGCGCGGCTCAGACCCTCCGCCGGGCGACCCGCGGCCCCTGGCTCACTCGGCCCCGCGACAGGCACCGGCGCGGGCCAATGGGGGCGCGGGGCGAGGCGCCGCGGCCAATGGGAGGCGGCGGGGGCGGGCGCCGGGCCGCGGCGAGGGCCGGGCGCGGGTACCTGAAGAACAGGGTCCGGTACATCTGGTGCGCCTCGTAGTAGTCGCCCTTCTCGACGCTGGCGCGCAGCTTGCCCTCCACACGCTGGACGCCGCCGCGGTTGCGGCCGCCGTTCCGGGAGTTCTCCTGCTCGGCCATCGCCGCCGCCGCCGCCATCGGGCCGGCGCTCCGCGCAGGGCTGACGCTGTCGCAGGCGCGGTCGGCAGCGCCTCCCGGCTTCCGTCCCGGCGGCCGCCCGACGCCCTTCTACGGTGGCCGCGAGGAGTCGCGCGCAGTCGGGGGCGGGCGCGCCGGCTGGCGGCGCGTGACCTGGGGCGGGGGCTGCAGGCAACACGTGACCCAGGGGCGGGGCCGCAGGCAACGCGTGGCCCGGGGCGGGGCGGGGCGGGGCGCAGCACGTGACCCGGGGCCGGGACTGGCTCGCGCCACAATGGCCGGTGGGGTGGAACTGCCTGGTGCGGCGCGGCGGGGAGCCCGAGGCTGCGGCGGCGGCTGACCTTGAGCAGGGAGCGTCCTGGGGTGGGGCCCTGCCCACGCGCTTGGTGTTAACAGCAGCCATTGAGCTCTACGTGTAAAACGTTTAAATTAAAAATACGTTTATAGAGCCGAGCGCGGCGGCTCACGCCTGTAATCCCAGTACTTTGGAAGGCCGAGGTGCAGATCAGCTGAGGTCAGGGGTTCCAGACGAGCCTGGCCAACATGGCGAAACCACGTCTCTACTAAAAATACAAAAATGAGCTGGGTGTGGTGGCGCATGCCTGTAATTCCACCTACTTGGGAGGCTGAGGCAGGAGAATTGCTTGAACCCAGGAGGTAGAGGTTGCAGTGAGCCAAGATGGCACCACTGCCCTCCAGCCTGGGTAACAGAGCCAGACTGTGTCTCCAAACACAAAAACCTTTTAGGATAGCTGAGCTGCCTTCCTCCTCTTCGAAAAGCCACCTGTGGTCCTTCCCTGGCCGTGGCTGGGGACCTGCGGCTGTGCCTGGGTTGACGGACAGTCACTCCCCAGGGGTCGGGCCCTGCTCGAAGGGGGGACTGGGTCGGCCTAGAGCTTCCAGCCCCGTCAGGCGGCGGAAACGGGGTCCAACCCCAGGCAGAGAGTTAGAAACGGGACCCGGGGCCCAGCCCTAGCCATGCGGGTTTGGAAATAGCTTGGCTGTAAGCATTGGGGTTTGAAAGCGGTTTGGTCTGAAGACTCCGTTAGACTTCCGACCTTATAGGTTAGCATTGTTTACAATAAAAAAGAGGAAACAAGCCTTTAAGCTGGGCCCTGCTTGAATCACCATGATCCAGCTGTGCATACAATGGACAAAAACAGCTGTTTAAAAAAAAAAAAAAAGGTTCTTACGGGACACACTTGGTAACTGGGGAAAAGCCAGGTGCGAAACAGTGTGGTGTGTGTGCTATCACCTGTGACCTGGTGTCAGCACCTGCCTTTCAGCTACAGAAGCAGCGATGAAAACTGTGTCCTGAGGAAAGCCATCACATCTCCTAACGTTCTGCCCATCAAGCAACTTGTAATTCAGTCCGTTTTCCAAGTGGAAATGGTGCCCTACAGAAAGAGATGCCCAGCACACCTGAGGCCTCAAGGCCTTGGAGGACAGGTTACCATTCAAAGGCTGTGCCACAGAGCTTGCCAACAACAGCCAGCAAACCCAGTCCCTCCCCACATCCCAGGGGCAGAGACAGATAAACTGAGAAAAGAAATACTGTTTATATCCCATGAACTTTTAAAAATTAAAACTCTTTATTTAAACCTCTTAATAGCATCTTACCAATTTGGTGGCAGCAGCAGCAGCACTACCAAAGACAGATATTTTGAAAAGCATTTACAAAAATACATTGCACAAAGTCCTATCTTGCATCTTTAAAAATAAATATTCAAAATATTTCCACCCCAAATCCCAAATCAGTTTTATATAGGAAATTTTGATTTATATATGTAACCTGTAATATATGAAACATCTGTACATTTTATCCGCTTTAACTGCATAGTTCCAATTCTAAGGAGAGTGAAAAAAATGCTGCTTGATGTATGAATAGTTTCGTGGATTTGAGGACTGTTGTGCAATATACAGAAAACCAGTCAGCACCATCGTTTTGTCTTTTTCTGAAAACACAACATTTACGGTACACCGAAAACTGTCTTAACCCAACACAACTTAAATAATTCTTAAGGTAAAACATCTGTAACACTTTAAGTGCCTTGCAGATATCTCATTATTATAAAGTCTGCTCAGTAAAACAGTCTAAATATTAAATAGTAATTATAACCAGAGAGTCTCACGAGAATCACGTGAGAATGGTGACAGCTGTGATAAAAGGCAGATTCCAGCCAGAGCCAGTAAGAAGTGCTGCTGAAGGAAAGAGGATCGTCCTGAAATGTAACGGCTTCACGACCCTGACACACCAGACAGCTCCTCTGATCACCACCAGTGAAGAGAGGAAGGCTCAGGGTATCTCGTGCTCCCTATTCAGCAAAACTCAAAATGACCCCTGAAAACACCCAAGGTGAGATTTCTGGGTTTCTGTTTACTGTGAATCCCAACAGGAAAAGCCTTGCTGAGACCAAAGAACCCCATCTGGGTGTTTGCTTAGATCTAAACCAGCCTCCTTCAAGTCAGACTGACTTCAGCCTACAAGGAGAATGAAACGCTCCCATATTCCACCACGGATATTGGTACAGCGAGTCCAGACTGGAAACCTTTCTCAGAAGTAGAGCAAACAAAGCAGAAAAACCCATTTTAGTCATTTCCCCATCTGGAGACTTAGTACGTACTGGTGCTGAATAAAGGAAAATCCCGGCTTGAAGGAAAGGAGTTTAGAACTCTGAAAATTTGGTGACATTGTTTTTCCCTGAAAGAAATGTGTGTTGGATTTAACAGATGAAATTATCTGCCCTCCAAAAGTCCTTTAGAAGAGCCAGTGCAAGGCTCAAGACCAAAGCGTCAAGAACACGCCAGACTCTCAGCTTCCTCTGCTTTGCTCCTGTTGTCAAGGAAATGCAAATACAAAGAACTTCCCATTAAAAACAAGGAGCGTCTGAGACACGTGTTCAACACGCTTCCCCTGCTGCTGACCCCTCTGCACATGCAGTCAGTGAGCACCCAACAGGTGGTGCCAGGGCACCCGTCACACGCTCTAGTCCCTGGCCAGCAGCCACGTTTATTGAAGGAGTGGCACTGTCCCATCAGTGTATATGCCCTCGTCCACGAAGGATTCCAGTGTTTCAGGCTGTCCCAGTATATACAAAAATGTACAAAAATAATGAGTACTGTCTTCACTTGACAGGTTCGCCATGAACTCTGAACCGATACAGACAGGTGTACTCAGGATGGCCCCAGTTAGAAAAAATCCGAAGTTCCACTATTTGGAAAACTCTGTCGTCGGGTGTTTTCTGAAATCAAGGAGGAAAAAACAAAACAAAACATGTATTTCGTATTTATAACCCCAAGCCCAATCACTTCCCCAAATATGACGTCTGACAGGAAGCAGCTAAATTGGAAATTAACCTTTTGTTGTTGTTGAGACAGAGTCTTGCCCTGTCACCCAGGCTGGAGTGCAATGGCGCGATCTCAGCCAACCTCTGCCTCCCGGTTTCAAACGATTCTCCTACTTCAGCCTCCCGAGTAGCTGGGATTACAGGCAAGTGCCACCACGCCCAGCTAATTTTTGTATTTTTAGTAGACATGGGGTTTCACCATGTTGGTCAGTCAGGCTGATCTTGAACTCCTGACCTCGTGATCTACTCGCCCCAGCCTCCCACAGTACTGGGATTACAGGCGTGAACCACCATGCCCAGCCGGAAGTTAACTCTTTAATATGATCCTTGTAAGTAATGTATCACGGGGCATGAAGCACGGGTAAAACTGAGAACTCTATTAGCCACGGAAAGGCTCATTAATGCAGAGCCAGGAAACGCAGGTTAACGTTTTTCAAAGGCTGGTCCTCACGCTGCTTTCCAGTCTGTTGATGCCAGCTGGGCCCTGCTGTCACGAGAGGCTGTGGGACTCAAGAGACCCCAGGGCAGTGCAAGTCCCGGTTCTTACCAGGGCCTGGAACATCTGGAGCGACTCCCCGTCCTGATCATACGTGAACTGTCCCAGAAGCTGCCCTTCTTCCTGATACTCATTTTCTAATCCCTGAAATCGAGACCATACAATCATGAACTAATGGAAAAGTAACACTGAGCAGAGAGGACTGTTCCCTTCCACAGCTAACACTGAGCAAACAGGACCGTTTCCCTCCACTTAGTTAGAGAAAGTCACTCCTCCACGGCACAGTCATGAGGCCTTCCCTGGAAGGAAGGGGTATGTTTTGTTGAGGGCTTCACATAACCCATGACACGTCCTGAGGTCAGCACGATTCCCCCCATTATACACATTAGGAAAACTGTGGCCAAAACAGGACACACTCATGTGTGTCAGAGAAGTGACCCCGCCCGATGCACAGACCATGCTCAGCTGCTGCCCTCTGCACAGTGGAAGCTCTGGAGCACCTGCTGAGCCTGGGGAGACAAGGCCTCACTAGTGGGAGGAGGGGCCACAGAAGACCGACTCCAGCAGGAGAGCAGGCAGAAGGGGGTGCTGGGCCAAGCTGGGGTGTGGGGAGTCAGGGCTCAGTGGGGATAGAGATTCAGACTAGAAGATGGAGCAGCTCTGGAGATGATAGTGGTGATGGCAGCACGACAGTGTGACTGGACTTAACGTCACTGGACTGTGCACTTATTAAAATGGTAAGCTTTATGTTGTATTTTACCAGAGTCAGAAAACTAGCAGAAGATACAGGGGACTATTTGCATATCTGTTTTGAAATGGGAAAGGACTTTCTAGGGAGTTCCAGCTCCCTAGATCTAAAGAAATTCCAGCGAGTGAGTAATTACTGCCTCTGATAATCACCAGTGAAATAAAAATACAGGGCTGGGTGCGGTGGCTCACGCCTGTAATCCCAGCACTTTGAGAGGCTGAGACGAGCGGATCATGAGGTCAGGAGATCGAGACTGTCCTGGCTAACACGGTGAAACCCCGTCTCTACTAAAAATACAAAAAAATTAGCTGGGCGAGGTGGTGGGCACCTGTAGTCCCAGCTACTCGGGAGGCTGAGGCAGGAGAACGGCGTGAACCTGGGAGGCGGAGCTTGCAGTGAGCTGAGATTGCGCCACTGCACTCCAGCCTGGGCAACAGAGTGAGACTCTGTCTCAAAAAAAAAAAAAAATACAAATAGCTAGGCGTGGTGGCGTGGCCTGTAGTCCCAGCTACTCGGGAGGCTGAGGCAGGAGAATCGCTTGAACCCAGGAGGCAGAGGTTGTGGTGAGTTATCACGCCACTGCATTTCAGCCTGGGCAACAAGATGAAAGTCCATCTCAAAAAAAAGAAAAAGAAAAAGAAAACGCTAGTAACACAGTGCACTGACTTGGCCGTAAAACATGCTGCTGGCCTCTGAAACCGTGATGCCACTTGTGAGTGTCTTGTCCATGGGGATTATGAAGGTGTAAAGGAGCGGCAGTTACACAGGGAAGCAGAAAAGGGAAAGAAATACTCAGCGAGAGGAGAACCGGCCAGATAAACACGGAGGACTGACGCTACTTGAGGATGGCCATAAAGTCTAACTGCCCCGGAAAAACGCTCGTAATACAATTTCCTTTTTTTTTTTTCCTTTTGCGACACAGTCTCGCTCTGTTGCCCAGACTGGAGTATAGTGGCTCAATCTTGGCTCACTGCAGCCTCTGCCTCCCAAGTTCAAGTGACTTTCATGCCTCGGACTCCTGAGTAGCTGGGATGACAGGCACGCAACCATGCCCGGCTAATTTTTGTATTTTTAATAGAGATGGGTTTCACCATGATGACCAAGGTGGTCTCAAACTCCCAACTTTAGGTGATCCACCTGCCTCGGCCTCTCAAATTGCTGGGATTACAGGCGTGAGCCACCACGCCTGGCCAATTTTTTTTTAAGGGCAGTAATACTTTTATGAAATGTTTTATGAAAATTTTAAAGGTTCATAAACACTACTGTCTGAACTGTAATTTTTTTTTTTTTTTTAAGACAGGGTCTCACTCTGTTGCCCAGGCTGGAGTGCAGTGGTACGATCTCAGCTCAAAGCAACCTCCGCCTCCTAGATCAAGTGATTCTTCTGCCTCAGCCTCCCAAGTATCTGGGATTACAGGCGTGCACCACCATGCCTGGCTTTTTTTTTTTTTTTTTTGGTATATTTTAGTAGAGACCAGGTTTTACCATGTTGGCTAGGCTGGTCTCGAACTCCTGACTTCAGGTGATCCGCCTATCTTGGCCTCCCAAAGTGCTGGGATTACAGACTCAACTGTATTCTTTAAAAGGCATGGGGAAGAAACCAGAAAGTATCACAGTATTAATGGTGGGTTTTTCTGGGGCTGGGATCATGGCAGTCCTCTTGTCAGTTAGCTGCTCCCATGTCACCCAGTTGCCCGAACACCTGTCACAGGCAACCTGGCAAAGGCAGCGAAGAGCAAAATCCTTAGGTGTGTCTGCCTTGGTCAGTGTAGTACTGCACGTAAAGTGGACATCAGGTAATATGCCATTTCTAAGTTACCCTCCCTGGAAAAACACTAGAATGTTCCCCTCAACACTGAATCTGCTGAGAGAGGGCAGCCGGAGGCAGCCGTCCCCAGTGCGCTCACGTCACTTGCTTTCATCTGTGGGAACTCCCAGGAAGGTGTGGGAGGAGGAGAGGCAGCCACGTGCACTCACATAGACGGCGAAGTCCTTGGGGGCGCTGCTGATGTTGCCTGTTGGCGACAGCGTCTTAGGAATGTGCTCCAGAGTGAAGGCGGCTGGGTGGATCATCATGGAGAGCCTCACCACCAGGTACCCCTGGGAGCCTTTAAATGCCCAGCAGTTACCGGGGTAAATGTCAGGCTGAGGAAAGGAAAAACATGAGGACTCGGAGTGTGAGCATGCTCTTACCCACTTAGAAGCAGTAAGAGGAAAGGCTGATTATACTGAGCTAAAAATAATTTTTACATGGTAGAAACTGCCATGAGCAAAATCCAAAGATAAGCTGGGAAAAACATTTGTAATTCACTCCTCAAAGGGCCATTATCTCCAGCCTGTATGTTGTATAAAAGTTAAAATGACCAGAACCTTAAAGAAAAATGGGTGAGACATACAACATACTTCAAAGAAAAGGTGAACGTCAGTGGTCCTCGGTCGTGGGAAGATGCCCTCCACCCTGCACAGCAAGAAGGGACAACATCACAGGGAACCACCACTGCCCCCATCCGACCAACATCAAATCAAGGGTCTAACAGAGTCTGCCGCTGACGCCCTGGGGAGATGCACATTCTCACCGCCGGCCACGGTGCGGCGTGCAGCCCCAGAAGCGCAGCTTGGCGAGGTCAGCCCACTGTGCACACATCTGCCTCTGGCCTGCAGTCGCACCTCCACCTCCAGGTGCAGGGATAGAACTGCAGGATGCAGATGCGACCGAGAGCACGCCTCACAGCGCGACGTCCCCAGGCACACACAGGGACTGGCTGAGAAGCTGCAGACGCTGTGTCCAGGCAGTCATGCTGCTGTGTGCAATGGAGGAGGCCGCCGTGCAGGCAGCCTGCCTTCGGTGTGTGAGAATGACACACACGTTAGTTCATGTTTAGACGAGACGGTGAACAATGGGCATGTACCCGCCGGCTTCTCCTCTATGCCAGCTGTGCATTTACTGCCCCTCAGCCCCCAAGCCACCCTTCTGCTGCGCTGTGAAGATGGAGCTGAGCCTTGAACTGCTCTCCCTTTGCCAGCGCAGAGCCTAGCCCTTGCCAGCTCAGGGTGCTGGAGGGACACTGAGGTTCCCTGGTTCCCCTCTTGGGAGTGCTGCAGCCAAACGCCTGGTGAGTCACCCTGCTGTGCACGGGCTTTCCCAGCATGCTGGCACATTCCTCGGTGTGGCACCACAGCAACTTCCCCGACGTGCAGTGAGCTGGGCCACGCCCTCGCCCAAAGGTCTGGAGAGACCCTCTGGCGAGGCTCCACTGTGGTCCCTTCCATCTGCTGTCCCTACGTTCTGTAAACGTTCTCTTTACTTCCCAGGAGCCGACAGCTTCGCGGTCCAGTCCCATCACAGTGACGGCGGTTTATATGGTCCCTTCCATCTGCTGTCCCTACGTTCTGTAAACGTTCTCTTTACTTCCCAGGAGCCGACAGCTTCGCGGTCCAGTCCCATCACAGTGACAGCGGTTTATATGAAGTCTGCCCCTCCAGGGACGTGCAGTTCCTGCCGAGAGAGAACTGTGCCAGGGAGGGCTGAGCTCCACCCTCTCCCTCAGTCTCTGAGACACTGAAGCCACACTGCACTCTCACCCCCAGATCCCCACCAGCATCACGCTGACGACGCTGCGGGCCAGTGAGCTCCTCTGGAAGGGTCAGGATCACCAAGCCCGCTGAGGAGGAGGTTACAGCCAGGAGCAGGAGAACCGCCATGCAGGAACACCGTGGCAACCCCATGCAGGAAACCTGTCGGCCCTGCCGGGTGACACAGACTGTGCCGGTGGCGCTCGCGAGCTGGCACGGAAAAACCAGCTGCATGCCAAGCGCAGGGCTGTGTGGCTTCACGGCAGCAGAGGCTGCATCTGCCTGCAGTGAGGAGGGCTCCCGGCTGCGCCCTCGGGAGCAAAGTGCTGGTGAGTCTGTGTGCTGCTGATGGCCACAGAAAGCCAAACAGTCCCGCCGACCTGACACTTCCACCGGGGTGGCCTGGGGACGAGATCATGACGACGACAGTCCCGCAGGACCTTCAACTTCAGGTCACGGGCATGTCATGAATTCTTTCAGGCTGGACTTGTGTTTTCCAAGTGAAAGCTGTCTTGGCATTGTTCCACATACAAGGAATTACTGGACTTTTCTTCAAAACATGTCATGAATATTAGGCAGGATTTGAGTACTGAGGCAAAACAGATCTATCTGTTTAAATTCTCCATCCTTTAGTGCTTTAAACTTGTACAGTCAATAGTATAAAGTATTAAACGAAGCCACAGAAAAGCAGTACACAATAAGGACGACAGCAGAACGTCCAGGAGACGGGGGGTGAAGGCCTGGGAGACGGGGGGTAAAGGCCTACACCGAGGCCAGACAGCAAGGGCCTCCCCACCTATTCTCTCTCAACACCCGAGAAAGCACAGCTGACACTCTCGTGACGGAAGACCCACAGCCCTGAGCAGGAACAGTTGCCACTCAAAAGAGGGAGGGAGGAAGGCCGACGGGACCAGCATGTGCCACACGGTCCCATCTTTGCGACACTAAACCCAAGCCAACAGACGTGCAGCGTGGAGGCTACACGGGGACTCCTCGGTGTGGGAACACTGCTGCTGCTTGCGGTACCAGTTCCACAGACATGTTCATCTCACGAAGTTCTGCCAGGCTGGGGACGTACGACCTGTGAACACTAACAGAGCCCATGCTGAAGAGCAGCTCCGGCCACCGGCGGCCACTCACCTGGATGACCACGCGTGGGGACTGCGAGAAGTACCACAGCGGGATCCCAAACAGACTCATCAGGGCCGTTTTGGTTTCGTACGTTTCAGAACAGCGAGTACTCAGGATGCTGCCACCTTAAAGCAAAGTTCAGATCAGTCTCAGGGCCCAGTTCCACCATTTTGGAAGTAATAGTATTGCACCTCTTAAGGATTTACTCAGAATGTTTTCAAGAAAAGTGCTCAACGTCACTGATAGAGAAATGCAAGTAAAAGCTGCAATGAGATTTCCTCTCCCTGCCGTTAAAATGGCTTCTATCCTAGAGACAGGCAGTAACAAATGCTGGTGAGGACACGGAGAAAGGAATCCTCACGCACTGTTGCTGGGAATGGAGACTAGTACAACCACCATGGAGAGCGGTTCGGAGGTCCCTCAGAAAACCCACAACAGAGCTACCATATGACCCAGCAATGCCACTCCGAGGTACATACCCAACAGAAAGGAGGGCCGTCTATCATAGGGAGATCCACACTTCTATCTTTGGTGCAGCACTACTTGTTTACCATGACTAACATCTGGAAGCAACCTAAATGTCCACTAACAGATGAATGGGTTGCATAAACACAATGGAGTACTACTCAGCCATAAAAATCAATGAGAGCAGGCCAGGCGCAGTCGCTCACACCTGTAATCCCAGCACTTTGGGAGGATGAGGCAGATGGATCACTTGAGGTCAGGAGTTCCAGACCAGCCTGGCCAACATGGCGAAACCCCATCGCTACTAAAAATACACAAATTAGCCAGGCATGGTGACGGGCGCCTGTAATCCCAGTTACTTGGGAGGCTGAGGCAGGAGAATTGCTTGAACTGGGAATGAGCCAAGATCACGTAACTGACTCCAGCCTGGGTGACAGAGCAAGACTACACCTCAAAAAAAAAAAAAAAAAAAAAGGCTTGTCATTTGCAACATGGATGGATACCAGAGGTCTTTATGTTAAGTGAAATAAGCCAGGCATAGAAAGACAAACATCCCATGTTCTTACTTATTTGTGGGATCTAAAAACCAAAACCGTTGAACTCATGGACAGAGACAGTAGAAGGGTGGTACCAGGGACTGGGAAGGGGAGTTGGGGCTTGGGGAAAGTGGGAATGGTTAATGGGTCAAAAAAAAAAAAAAAAAAGAAAGAAAGAGAATGAGGCAGAGTGCAGTGGCTCACGCCTGTAATCCCAGCACTTTGGGAGGCCAAGGCGGGCAGATCACCTGAGGTCAGGAGTTCCAGACCAGCCTGACCAACAGGGACAAACCCCATCTCTACTAAAAATACAAAAATTAGCCAGACGTGGTGCTGTGCCCCTGTAGTCCCAGCTACTCAGGAGGCCGAGGCAGGAGAATCGCTTGAAATTGGGAGGCAGAGGTTGTGGTGAGCCGAGACTGCACCACTGCACTCCAGCCTGGGCAACAGAGACTCTTTGTCTCTAAGAAAAATGAATGCATAAGACCTACTGTATGATAGCAGAACAGGGTGACTACAGTGAATAACTTAATTGTGCTTTTTTTTTTTTTTTTTTTTGAGATGAAGTTTCACTTGTTGTCCAAGCTAGAGTGCAATGGTACGATCTTGGCTCACTGCAACCTCTGCCTCCTGGGTTCAAGCGATTCTCCTGCCTCAGCCTCCCGAGTAGCTGGGATTACAGGCGCCCACCACACCCGGATAATTTTTTTGTATCTTTTTGGTAGAGACGGGGTTTCTCCATGTTGGTCAGGGTGGTCTCAAACTCCTGACCTCAGGTGATCCACCTGCCTCGGCCTCCCGAAGTGCAGTGAGCCCCTGCACCGGCCTAACTGCATTTTTAAATAACTTAGAGTATAACTGAATTGTTTGTAACTCAAAGGATAAATGCTGGAGGGGATGGGTACCCCGTTTTCCATGATGTGCTTACTTCACATTGCAGGCCTGTATCAGAACATCTTATACACCCCATAAATATATGCACCTATGTATCCACAAAAACTAAAAAATAGGTAATTAGTTAAGAACCCCGTTAAAATACATAAGTTTGAAAATGACAAAGAATGTTATCTAATACCAGCTAATAAATATTTTAGGGTTAAAAAAAGTGTTTTTAAACTTCTCAAGTTTTTTTTTTTTTTTGAGACGGAGTCTCGCTCTGTCGCCCAAGCTGGAGTGCAGTGGCGCGATCCTGGCTCACTGCAAGCTCCGCCTCCTGGGTTCACGCCATTCTCCTGCCCCAGCCTCCCGAGTAGCTGGGACTACAGGCGCCCGCCACTGCGCCCGGCTCATTTTTTGTATTTTTAGTAGAGATGGGGTTTCACCGTGGTCTCGATCTCCTGACCTTGTGATCCGCCCGCCTCGGCCTCCCAAAGTGCTGGGATTACAGGCGTGAGCCACCGCGCCCGGCCAAACTTCTCAAGTTTTTACATATAGAAAGAACCTCCTACCTTTTAGACCAGTCCTTTTCTTAATTGTCCTTTCTCAAATTGAGTGTTAAGAGTTTACAACTGCTTTAGGATACAGAATTTTTACTTACTGAAATTGGGAAATTCTTACAATACTGGCCTTCCCCCACTACTGCTAGAGAGATAGCTACTCTGAATGAACCTTCCTTGGTTTTTCTCAATGAAGAATAAAGCACACAACTGAGCCTGGTGTCACCTGGCAGGTGAGCTTTCAGGCCCTGAAGAGCAGACCTTCCGTCACAGTAATTACCAATCACAGTGAAAAGGCTGGGGCCGTGAGGATGACTGCTGGCAGGTACAGGGTTTCCTAGCGGGGGTCAGAAAGATTTTGGGGTGAGGCAGTGGTGATGGCTGCACTGTGAATATGCTAATAACCACAGAGCTGTACATTTTAAAATGGTGAATTTTTGTGTGAATTACATCTCAATAATAAGAGGAAGCATAAAAAACAAGTCCAGCTTGGCCCTCAATAGGAAATAGGGCAGGCAGAATGTTGTTGTCATAGCAGGACAAAAAACCCCAAGAAACAAAAACCAAGCTGGCCCTGAAGGCAGCACACAACACCAGGCAGCAAGGGCAAGCTCAGAAGGGCGGCACTCCAGGGGCCCTGGTGCTGGTGAACCACGGGCCGGAGAGGCAGAAACTGATGGTTTTTGTTTTTTTCTCACTCTGTCCCCAGGCTGGAGTGCAGTGACATGATCTCGGCTCACTGCAAGCTCCGCCTCCCAGGTTCATGCCATTCTCCTGCCTCAGCCTCCCGAGTAGCTAGGACTACAGGCGCCGCCACCTTGCCCGGCTAGTTTTTTTTAATTTTTAGTAGACATGGGGTTTCACCGTGTTGGCCAGGATGGTCTCGATCTCCTGATCTCGTGATCCGCGCCCGCCTTGGCCTCCCAAAGTGCTGGGATTCCAGGTGTGAGCCACCGTGCCCGGCCAGAAACTGATGCTTTAACCAGGAAAACCAGGGGATTTTAATGTAGCTGATTGAGACCCAAATTTCCAAACCACTGAATTATCTTTTTAAAAATCCTGTTCTCCGTCTAACTCACAAAGTGCCAATCAATGTTTTCTTCAGTATCAGAACCTTCAGTGCAGCCTTCTCAGGATTACCAATGTTCTGAGGTACACAGAAACCTGTTAGGATTAACTAGAGTTTTAAGAATAAATGACATCTCGGCTCAAACTGTATGGTTCATGTCAATTGATGCCTCTTAATGGAAAATAATTTCTTCCTAAATCACTGAATTTCAAAATATATAACTAAAAGCACTTAATATTCTAAAAAGGTCACTTTAAACACACACACACACTGATCAAGCCAGTAGCCTTGTTGACATCTACCATTTGGAAGAATCTGGCCATTGTTACTATGACTTCAGTCTGCAGCCACCACAGGAAGAACCCACGGGGTGGCAAATGACTGAACTCAAACCCAGCTGCTCCCGTACTAATGGGATCAGGTTCCTGCACAACCACGCGGCAGAGTCCCTACCCAGCCCTACACCATCGTGGGTTTTAGAAATCCCTCCTGCTCTGCAGACTCTCCAGTCCCTCCACGCACTAACGTGTACTGAACTCAGCATATTCTGAGTGATAATGTGAGTCTCCCAGCCCACATTTGCAAATCCTACATTTAAAAACTTCAGAAAGGCTGGGCGTGGTGGCTCATGCCTGTAATCCCAGCACTTTGGGAGGCTGAGGCGTGCAGATCACAAGCTCAGGAGATTGAGACCATCCTGGCTAACATGGTGAAACCCCGTCTCTACTAAAAATACAAAAAAATAGCAGGGCGTGGTGGCGGGCGCCTGTAGTCCCAGCTACTCGGGAGGCTGAGGCAGGAGAATGGCGTGAACCCGGGAGGCAGAGCTTGGGAGTGAGCCGAGATCGCGCCACTGCACTCCAGCCTGGGCAACAGAGCAAGACTCTGTCTCAAAAAAAAAAAAAAAAAAACAAAAACCACAAACCTTCAGAAAACCAAGATTTCGATTTCCATAACACGTGTGGTGCAAACCTTCCCTGAGCAGACGTGAAGCAGGTCTAGCTCTCCTCTCATGGTTCTTTCGGAAATGCTCGTGTCTGATCCAGGTGTGCTGCCCCACTCCCCATGGAGGGGCTGTGTGGACCCCAAGACTTTCCTCAGCTGCGATTCTGATTTTCAAATGCATCTGCCCCAAGAGGTCTGGCCTAGGCTTGTGCCCCTGCAGGGTTTCCCAGACCCTGACCACAGCGGCCTTTGTATTTCTCTGAGGTCCTGAAACACTGCCCCCATCATTCCATTTGCTTAGCCTGCTCCTGCTCCCGGTCTGTCTTGCTGCTGAATGGACACCCTCGGGGAGAGCTGTGTGGTCACTGCTGAGTCTCTCCTGAAGGCACTGAACAATCCCCGATCACAGCACAGGAGAGAGTGAAGTCGACCAAACTTTCTGTGCTGTGAACCTTGACTTAGCCACAAGCATGCACCCCCAGCCCTTCCAGGGGAGAACCTGTGCCCCCCAAACACAACTGGCCAGCAAGAAAGAATACCAGGGACATGCCCAGAATCACATGCCTTTTCTCAGATGTGTAAACGTTAGGAGTCTTTACTGCTGGACGTGGGGCAGCAACAGCCTCTCCAGTGCACAACCCTGCTAACAGGTGACCATCTCACTTAGTAATCTGAACGTCTGTTTACTCACCACCAGATTCCAGAGCAAAGTCCACCATCCCAGTCTTATCTTGGGAATACAGCTTCAAGGCGTTGTTCACGATGGCACGTGCTTGCTGGACAGACACGAGGACAGACCACCAAACACCAGAACAGGAGAGGAGAGACTTGGGTTTTAGTGCCATAGATGAGGACCAGACACTTACATTAGAGCATTTTCTTTTTCTTTTTTTTTTTTTTTGAGACGGAGTCTGGCTCTGTCGCCCATTCTGGAGTGCAGTGGCGCGATCTCGGCTCACTGCAAGCTCCGCCTCCCGGGTTCACACCATTCTCCTGCCTCAGCCTCCCGAGTAGCTGGGACTACAGGCGCCCGCCACTGCGCCCGGCAAATGTTTTGTATTTTGTAGTAGAGACGGGGTTTCACCGTGTTAGCCAGGATGGTCTCGATCTCCTGGCCTCGTGATCCACCCGCCTCGGCCTCCCAAAGTGCTGGGATTACAGGCGTGAGCCACCGCGCCCGGCCAAGAGCATTTTCTCAATGGAACCTATGTAGGGGATCCTAGGCATGAGAGAAGTAACTCCACACTCCAGTCCTGTACCTAACTGCCAAGGCCATAGGATGGAGATGGGACGGCACGAGGTCTCTTCCCCCAGGGCTCAGTCATGGCCGCCATCAATCTTTGAACCAGAAAAATCCCCCAGACGCCATAAAACATGAATAAAGGAAAGATGAGACTTCAAGCCTGGAACACAGGAAATTCTGGGAATTTAGGTATTACTGAGTGACATGGTTTGGCTGTGTCCCTGACCAAGTCTCACCTTGAATTGCAGCTCCCCTAATTGCCATGCTGTGGTGGGGACTGGGTGGGAGGAACCGAGTCATGGCCTTGAATTGCAGCTCCCATAATTCCCACATTGTGGTGGGGACTAGATGGGGGAACCGAGTCATGGCCTTGAATTGCAGCTCCCGTAATTCCCACGCTGTGGTAGGGACTGGGTGGGAGGAACCGAGTCATGGCCTTGAATTGCAGCTCCCCTAATTCCCATGCTGTGGTGGGGACTGGGTGGGGGGAACCAAGTCACGGCCTTGAATTGCAGCTCCCCTAATTCCCACGCTGTGGTAGGGAATGGGTGGGAGGAACCAAGTCATGGCCTTGAATTGCAGCTCCCATAATTCCCACATTGTGGTGGGGACTAGATGGGGGAACCAAGTCATGGCCTTGAATTGCAGCTCCCGTAATTCCCACGCTGTGGTAGGGACTGGGTGGGGGGAACCGAGTCATGGCCTTGAATTGCAGCTCCCCTAATTCCCACGCTGTGGTGGGGACTGGGTGGGGGGAACCGAGTCATGGCCTTGAATTGCAGCTCCCATAATTCCCACACTGTGGTGGAGACTAGGTGGGGAAACTGAGTCCTGGGGGTGGGGTTTCTCCCATGCTGTTCTCCTGATAGTGTCTCATGAGATCTGATGGTTTTATAAAGGGAGTTCCCTTGCACATGCTCTCTTGCCTGCCGCCATGTAAGACATGACTTTGCTCCTTGTTCACCTTCCCCCATGATTGTGAGGCTTTCCCAGCCATGTGGAACTGTCAATCATCCTTTCTAAATTGCCCAGTCCTGGGTATGTCTTTATTAGCAGCATGAGAACAGACTAATACACGGAAACATTTTCATGGAACTTCAGAAGGTGTGGCCACCACACAAGCAGATGGGCTCTTTCGGACAAAAAGATTCACAAAGTATAAAGAACTCCCAAGAGGCAGCTCAGTAATGACATCGATAGCAAGAGCTGAAGCTCACCGCACAGGTGCCCCTCCATACACGGCACACTGCCCAGGCACATCCCATCTCACTTATGTCAGCTAAGCATACCCCAGCCAGACCACTCTTAAAACAACACATCAACATCCACGCCTCACAGCGAGGTCTTCAGTCTCAGCAGAGAATGGACTGTAAGCATTTCTTGCCGCCGACTCACCGCCTCTGTTATTCCAGACGCCCCCGCCTCACTCACAGCAGACACCACGACTTCCGAGGCTGGGAGCCGCTTGGTCACGGAAATGTGGTGGGTGACGTTCCTCAGGATCTGCAGCTCCAGGTCTCGCAGCATCGTGTGCAAGTCGCCTCTGCTCACACACTGCGACGAGAACCTCTGTAGCAGCTGTTCCAGAGAGCCACCTTGCTGATCTTCGGAAAACAGGAGTTTCACTGTTTCTCTGACTTGCACATCCACCTAGTAAAACAGTAGAGAGACACAAATTTACTATTTTAACTAAATCATTTCCATTCTTTGGGTCCATTATCTTAGATATCTCAGAAGTATTATATATCCTCTCGAAATCTAGAATGTCATTGTGACAGTGTTTTCCTTCGTATTAAATTTAAGAACCTCTCCAATAATGCAGGAACACGTTAAAAAGAACAGAAATAGGCGAGCTCGTGGGATGAGGACGACCTGCATCTTAGGAGCTGCAAGATGCGATGGGGCATGTCCACACCATCCGGAGGTGCATGTCCATCCAGCAAGCACCCGCCGGGCACCCTGCAGCTAGGCACACAGGTGCACTGGAGAGGCCCTGCCATCAACAAACTTGGTCTGGTAAGAAAACAGTCATATAAACGAACCTAAATTATAGCTTCATGTATGCTAAATACGCCCCGTGTTATTTCTACGCACACAAACACATATGTAAATACCTTTTTCTTCTTGCTTTATAACAATAGACCGTGAAGGAAATGGCAAAGCCTATGGCACGGCCGTTCATCACAGCCACCCTCCCACGCTCCACGTGTGGACACACCTTTCTCTAGCCCACACCCGCTAACAGTGGCACGTGGCTGCTTTCTACCCTCACTTCTCCCCACACTAACTTCGCAGCGCTAACCCTCCTGCCTGTGTGGCCTCTGTACTGGTGCCTTTATTTCTGTAGGATGACTCCCAAGGGCATGGTTGTGCGTTTCAAAGAGTGCAGGTATTTGTCACTGGTGAATATCCTAAGATTTTCCCCCCGAGGCCGTGGTTGGTGACAGTCCTCCTGGCCAGGGGAAAGCCTGCTGCCTTGGCCAGTGCTGACAGCAGCCGGCGTCCTCGTGGGCCTGTAGACTACAGATGAGAGCCTGCTGTAGTCTGCAAGTCCCATCAGCAGGACTGAGCTCCCTGATGGCACATTGGCTTTTTCTTTTTTTTTTGAGACAGAGCTTCACTCTCGCCCAGGCTGGAGTGCAATGGCGTGATCTCGGCTCACTGCAACCTCCGCCTCCCAGGTTCAAGCGATTCTCCTGCCTCGGCCTCCCGAGTAGCTGGGATTACAGACCCACGCCACCACACCCGGCTAATTTTGTATTTTTAGTAGAGGGTTTCACCAAGTTGGACAGGCTGGTCTCGAACTCCTGACCTCAGGTGATCCGCCCGCCTAGGCCTCCCAGACTGCTGGAATTACAGGTGTGAGCCACCGCGCCCAGCCTATCGCACGCTTTCTCTGTCGCCACTGCTTCTCTTCCTACCAATTCTAGGGGCTCTCTGCCCATCAGAGATAATTTTACCACACATATTGCAAATACCTTTACCAATCTACTGTCTGACTTTGACGACTTTTGCCAAATGATTGTGTTTTCATTCTTAAGCAGCTCTAAATGTCTAGATTTTCTCCTCTGCCTAAGGATGATGGACTTGAAGCAATGTCTATGATATGTTTTAACATGAAACAGAGCAAGCAGCAGGTTCAAGGTGAGTCTATTTAATGAAAGGTACACAGCAACAACCCAGCCACAAGTCAGCGCTGGCCCTGGGCTGCACGCACACCAAGGAGACTGGAAAGACGCACGGTGGGTGCTGACAGGCGGTGGTGCGGGAACGGGAAAATCTACAGAGCGCTGAATTAGTTATTTTGAAATATTTAAAAAGTTCACATATAGTCAAAAAAGTTTTTAAAGGAAGTTGAAATTAAACAACTTAGGCCAGGCATGGTGGGTGGCTAAGGCCTGTAATCCCAGCACTTTGGGAGGCCGAAGCAAATAGATCACTTGGAGTCAGGAATCTTGAGACCAGCCTGACCATCGTGGTGAAACCCCGTCTCTACTGAAAACACAAAAATTAGCTGGGCATAGTGGCACGTGCCACTAGTCCCAGCTACTCGGGAGACTAAGGTGGGAGAAGAGTTTGAACCCAAGAGGTGGAGGTGGTCTGCAGTGAGCCGAGATCGTGCCACTGCAGTCTAGCCTGCACGCCACAGCAAGACTCGGTCTCAAAAAAAAAAAAAAAAAAAAAATTTAAACAACTAATAAACCTAAGTCATCAGGTTTTCTTTTACTCTATTATAAAACAAAAAGTAAACACGCAAGCAGCTCACTCTTTCTTGTAGAGCATCCACTGTCTCACAGCCAGTCTTCATGTGTCGCCAGCTGGACAGCTCTGACTTTAGCTGATCCAGCTCCAGCTGGAGGTGCTCAACCGTGGGCAGGAGCTGCTCACCAACCGCACTGGAATCCAACAGTGAGAATGGGTCACACACAAGCCTCCCAGCCTACACACTTCCCGCACTACACACAGGCTGAGGGGACCCGATCCCACTCCTGGGTGTCCTAACTGTACAGATGTCAACCTGTGCCACACTAACATGGAAACTGAATGCCAGTTTCCAATAAAAATCCCAGAGAGGTCGTCTTCTGCATCAATTTATGTCTGTAACATACAAATATCCACACTGCACAAGGAGGCTACCTACAAAAATGCTGCTAGCGGTGTTTCTCAGTGGCGAGTGAGAGCTCTCTCTGAAAACGATTTAAGCATCTAAAAACTTTATTTCTGGACTGGGCACGGTTGCTCATGCCTATAAGCCCAGCACTTTGGGAGGCCGAAGCAGATGGATCACTTGAGGCCTTTATAGGTACACATACTTAATGAGATACTAACAATTCATATCTCAAAAAGCTCATTCCCGGATCAACACTTTAGGACTGACATATTACCGTATTAAAGCAACTTTTTATTGAAATAAAAGCTTTGGAAGAAGAGAAAACTGCTTCAGCTCTCACACCTGTCCTCACAGAGGAGGAACATGGGGCACAGGGGAGGACGGACCCTCCTGAGTGCAGACGCGGGGACCTTGGGAAACCACAACCAAGCCAAGGCTGCCCAATCTAGAAGCGGGGAGGGCTGTGGGTGTATGAGCTGTGTGTATAAAACTAAGGAAGACAGACAAAGCTGCCGTGTTGGGAACACCTGTGAGAGGGAGGCACTCCACTTAAGCAGGCTTCAGGCAAATCAGTAGTTGTGTGGAAGAAAGCCGCCTGGAGTCCTCGAAGAGCAAAACGCCAGCATCCCCAGGAAGCGCAGAGGGACCCGGATGTGCCATGAATTCCAAGGGCAGCAGGGCCAACAGCCACGCAGAGGCCCACCGTGACATGCCCAGCACAAATCGGGTGGTTCTGGAAGCAGGTGTCCTGCCCACCAGGAGCAGCAGCAGGGATGAGGCTGAGCTGTAACCCCACCCACCTAGATGCCAACGGTGCCAGCGCAGGCCCGGCGCAGAGCCCACCATGACACCCACTATGGCATGGGCTGCAAGATGGGCCTCGACCTACTCCCTGAGGGTGGTCCTGCAAGCACACTGGAGACGAAGTTACAGCAGGGGCAAGGGCAGCACCTTTGACACGGAGGTCCATGCCACACGGAAGGGGATGTGGCAAGTCCCTCAGGACCCGTTTGTCCTCACGCAGCCCAGCAGGAGTGTCTGTCAGCACAAACCTCAGGGCCTTCAGGTGACCCACGGTGGAGGCTGGCCCCGTGTCCCCTCGTTCATCACTCTGCTGCCGCTCCACATAACAAACACACACACACACACACACAGAGAAGACAAAAGTGAGTGTTTTCCAAATCCTCCTACCTGACTGTTTTTTGCTTGGTCTGTTCTAGTTCCTTCTGGATGGCCTAAAAAATACAAGAAATAATCTACTGAAATACTTAAGTTATATATTAACTTTTCATAAATCCATATACTTAAAACTCCATTGATTTCTCTGAAACACCCCCTTTAATTCAAAGTCCAGATCCGCCTGTGGGTGGCAGGTAGGAAGTGTTCATTGTACATTTGAAAGTAACCTTCATCAAGTGTGTGCAGAAAGGAGCACAAATCACACGGGGACGGCCTGGCGGGCTCAGAACATGCAGCTCCCGTAACCAGCACCCAGGCTGGGAGTCAGCTCCCTGTCACACCTCCAAAGTGTGTTCTAAACGTGAAGGACAGGGACACGGCAGAGGCACACATGAAGCTGAGCCATGCTGGCCTGTGCCATCCGCGCGACCTGACAGCAGCACCATGCTGAGTGCCGGCGTCAGCCCCAAGTCTCACTCCACGGAGGTCTCCACAGCCTGGCCCAGGGCAGGCGGACATAGGAGGAGGCACCCTGCAGACCCTCGCGAGCGGACACAGGAGGCGGCGCCCCGCAGACCTTCATGAGTGGACACAGGAGGCGGCGCCCCGCAGACCCTCGCAGGCAGGTACATTCTCCCCTCTGCCTGCTCCTCTCAGCCCTCCTCTCCCTCCCAGGTAAACCCGCCTGATCTCACAGGTTCCATAATCCATGAGCAGGTCCCAAGATTCCCAAAAGGGTGTGCTAAAGACAACCCTTAGGCTCACCACGTTTCTCAATGTAGTTCAATACACACATGCACATGTGACACGCCAGGCTCTGTGTCAAGCACCAGAGACACAAAGAGCCGGAACCTGAGCCCCACCCTAACTCCCAAGGGCTGAGGGCAGCGCAGAGGCCCGGCCCCTCCCCTGGCATTCTCAGCAACTAATGGTCCCAGCCTTCCCACCCAAAGCTAGTGCTGTCTGTCAAAAGGTTCAGGTCCTTTATCTCCCCTCTAAAGACACTGCAAGGGGGTGTGTGGCAGCGAGGAAGCACCCTGGAGCCGGAAAAAGCTGGATGGGAACCCAGAGGCCGCCTGGAATTGGCAGAGCCACCTCCTGGCGTGTGCAGCCCTACTCTGTGCCGAGACACAGGGATGAGTGAGTTACACGCCCGATTAAATGTTAGAGTCCCAGAGCCCCTGCCACACCAGACAGAGAACAAGTGTTTCTTTCCACTTTACACAACAGCAAATAGCCTAAAAAGAGGAACATTAAATGACCCAGAGGCTTTAAAATATGAGCCATAGTTGATTTTCTTTTTATTTTAAAAAAGCATAAGGTGCAAAATAAATACCTCAGATTTTTCTCTCAGTTTTCCCAGAATATCTTCCAAGTGTGAGATGCGCACTTCATGTTCTTGGTAAAAAGCCATAAAGTCAGTCTTAGGAAAGAAAAGGGGTGAACAAATGATGGAGAAAGCTAAGCAACAAAAACCTGGCAAGTTAGGCCAAGGCGTTTCTACACGGAATGTCGACAATCAGAGAATCTGCAGTTGCAATGTGGCACAGACCCTAAAGGAGTAATCCGCTTAATAACAACATCCTCATCTTCATCCCTAACTCCAGAGATCTTTATTTATATATTTATTTATTTTACGGCTGCACTCCAGCCTGAACCACGGGTCCCCTCTGTGGTTCATTGCAACCTCCACCTCCTGGGCTCAGACGACCCTCCCGCCTCGGCCTACTGAGTAGCTGGGACCACAGGCCTGAGCCCAGTGCACTGACGCAGCAAACCCCGTGAGGGCCTGATGCCCACCTCGGGCCACGGTGGGCCGTGCTGCAGCTGTGCTGCCCAGCAGGGCAGCACCAGTCACTCGTGGCTACTGGGCACCTGAAATGGGGCCATGCAAGTGAGAACCTGCCATTTAAAGTTCGATGTGGTGTTGACTGACAAAAATGTAACGACCATATGCTAGTAGTGGCGTCCTCCACTAGGCAGTGCAGATGCAAACATGAGCTAGAGGCTCCGGGAAGCAGGTACCAGGCTTTGCCCGCTGCCAGGTGGCTGAGCGTTTAACACTGCGTGCACCGCTTCTGAGGGAAGCCCTGCTCTGCGTTCCAATCACTGCCATGATCACACCCAGACAGGCACATGCTGGAAGACAGCTTAAGAATGGGCTCAATCTGTACTAAAATGAGCTCAGGCCACATACAATTTAGTTTTCACTAAACTGTTCTGAAAAGCTGTCGACTATTTTCTTTACAAGAGAGGGCATCCTCTGAAGCAGAGGTTCCTGGGCCCCCCCACGCAATCCCTGCGGTGGGCGGGAGCATCTTGGGCTGCCTCCGAGGCGAAGTGCGTCTGGGGCCCACGTGAGACAGTATGTGTCCATCTCAGTGGTCGTCCTGTCTACAGGGACACTCAGTGGCCGTCCCGTCTGCAGGGACAGAGCGCCATGACCTGTCACCAAGAGGGCAATCTGGAGAACAGGACAGGAAAGGCCACGGTTCTCCACGACCGCCAGACTTCCCGCTTGGGGTTATCACACATCTCCTGCCCACCACTTCCACGCGTGCTATGGAAGCCACACCTCCTGGTCATCAGCAGACGATGGGAAACCCACTCCTTCCCCGGCACACTGCTCTCAACAACTAAGAACAGAAAGTGCAACCCCTTGTCACAACGACACCTCTCCCATCCCCTCTGTCGCCCAAAGAGAGAGAACACGGCACCCAGAAGCGCGCTGCTGTCACCGTGGAGCCCGGTAGCCCAGCAGCACTCACCTCCTTCAGGGGCTGTCCCACAGCATCTCTGACCGATGTTGATGGCCCGGCAGCGCCATTGTCCATCTGGTCCACCCGAGCCTGCAGCTTCTGAAGCAAAGTGGTCAGCTCTCGGAGATTCTCGCCATGGTGGTGGCACTGTCCAGACAGGGAGGTCACCTGCTGCTCCATGCCACTCATCCAATGCCATGGAAAAGCCTCGTTGTCACCCTGAAATGGTAAGAGAGGAATGAAACCAGGTAATCAAGTCACCATGAGCAGAGTCAGTCAAAACCTCCAAACAGTGTCCTACAGCAAGATGCCAGCTCTGGGGTGCACAGCACACAAATGGAGGAATCCACAGAAACCTGGAGTATCAGGTTCGATCCTTATGTGCCTGACTATGGGTGGTTCTCATTTGCTTCTCTATACTTTCTGTACTTTGCACAGTAATGAATACTATAATGTTTTTTACATTAAAACTAACTGAATCATGAGAGTACTTTAAATGTGCATTTGAACTCTTAGAACACTTAAGGAGCTCCAAAGACTTGCTTATCTGACATTTAAAAATATTTCCTACAACAGGGCACCTGACCGCAGTGCCTGGCTTACAGCAGTGTGGATGCGTCTCTGAAGACCTCACATGTGCGGTGCCAACTGACAGGCCCTTCTACCCTCTTACCTGCAGAGGCTGGTTCAGGCGAGAAGTCGCGGGTTTAAATACATCCTGGGGGTCATCCACCCGCTGTGTTCTATGCGTGCTTGCCCAGTTCAACACAGGCAGGAACGAAAAGAAATCGCCCTGGCCCCGTAAGGAGAGACCTGCTAAAAGAGAATAACCACCACACGCACACAGGTACACCACGTTTCTCAAAACATGGACTTACACGCTCATTTTTTTCCACTAAGTTACATGTATGTGTATTGCTTAGCCCCTGGATTGACTTACCAAGTAAAAGGAGGAGTGGGACGAGCAAGACTAAAAGCTTGCAGATGTTTCGAAGGCACCTGGGGGTAAAAATGAAAACCTTTGATTTGGAAATAATGAAAGTCAGCATTCACCAATCTGCTTTCCCCCTCTAGATAATTTTGTGCAAAATCCACCCCCCAGTGTTAGAAAAGCAGTTACGGTTTTATCTACAAGGCTTGTGACGCCTACAGGAGAACCTTAGTGTACAACGGCGTCCTCGAGACCTATGGTACCAACTCTCTGGTGCTGTGGGGACGGCCTGAGCTGCCCTGAGTCTCTGCCCCTTCAGGTCACCAGTCTCCCGAGGTGACTGGCGCCACTGGGCACTGCAGCAGGGGAGGAGCCTGGACCTGGGTCCCCACCCTGCCCAGGCCCTTCCAGCTGCCTCACCTCTGCACACTTGTTTTCCTTAATGATATCTGCGCCTTTCTTACCTCACAGGTTGGTTTGAAAAATAAGAATATAAAGGCACTTTTGTAAAATATATAAACACTATGTGAACATAAGCGAAATCCTTATAAAATAACAAATCAAATGAGAGCCTGCGAATGGCACAAAATTGGTTCTTTAAAGCACCAAGCTGACATGATATCCATTTCCTTACCTGGTAAGAAGAAACACATTCAGCCAAGAAATCAAAGTAACAAACTGGTACCATCCAATCCCTAGCCACCAGAACACTCCGGAGGCTGCCTTCCCTACAAGAGAAAACACCAAACGTTCTAAGGAAATGTTCTCAGGAAAACCAAGCTCCTAAATGGACTGTTTCTGTGAAGGCCAAGCAAGAAGCACATGAAGATGAAGCTGGAGGTGAAGAAGTTCCATGATGCTAGTTGCCACGCGAGGCAGTAACGTGCCACGCTGATGAATACATAGGACAGCATGCAGGAGAGGCGAGGCAGTAACGTGATGAACACGCAGGACAGGATGCAGGAGAGGCGAGGCAGTAACGTATCACGCTGATGAACACGCAGGACAGGATGCAGGAGAGCAAGCCCCAGATCCATGCATTCTGTGCCCTGCACAGGGCACTCAAGCAGCCGGACTCACCCCAGACGCAACCCCAGAGAAACCAAGGGTGCTCATGCAGCAAGTAGAGTCAGTTAACACTGCTACATCATGAGGAACGAGACACGTTACGCCAAGGGTCAAAGCATGAGAGCCTACATGAGATTTTTACTTGGTTAGGTAAATCATCGAGTGCAGGTGCTTAGCTGCCAGAAGCTCTGGAGAGAACGCAACACAGAAACCCAAAATAGCCACCTGGAGCAACCACGGCCAACCACAGGGCCGACCACGCCGTCCTAGACACAGCCCGGCCCGCAGCTCCGATCCTGCGCAGAGTCTGCAGCAAGAAGTAACCTGCGCAGAGAAGACGTGTAAGGCCGCAGACAGATGCCAGAGACCAGCCTCCGCACTGACGGCACCGCGGGGACACCCACACCACACACTTCACCAGAGCCCACGTCGGTGGGTCGAGTCTCCTCAAAAAATACGAAAACCAAGTAACTCTTGTAAGTGTTGGCAATACCGCACTGACATTACCATAGGAAAAGCTCAGTTCTATATTTAATATTTTCACTCACTTCTGCCTGCAGATACTTCAGATGTAAAATGCAGATATTCCTTAGGAAACCCCGGGGGCAGCGGTTGGAAGCCACCCTATAAATATTGGCCATTGGTGCCAGCACAGTTTATATTGGAAAGATAGTACCATATTTTAAAGCAGATTGAAATTCCATAGACCCCTGCAGTTCATACGCTCTAGGTGAGAAAATAATTACTCAAAGACCAAAATTCACATTATTCTAAAGGCTAATATTTTCTAGTGAAAAAGTGTTTCAGAAGGGTAACACGGCACTACCGGATGATGGAATGCACCACAATCAACTTAGTATCAAACCTCACATTACAAAAAGCAGGAAACTCATGAAATCCGTTTTGTTCCAGTTTTTTTTTTTTTTTTTTTAAAGAGACAGGGTTTTGCTATGTTGGCCAGGCTGGTCTTGAACTCCCGGCCTCAAGTGATCCACCCGCCTCGGCCTCCCAAAGTAAGTTTTGTTCCAGATCTCATGGTGGGTGGTTCTCTCCTCACACTGACTTAACATCTATATGTTAATTCCTGCAACTATGTAATTACAACATGGCTGGCATGCAAAGAAGTATGGCTTATGAGAATTTAACAGAAAAATCAATTGCTTTACGTTTATTAATTAGCAGATGAGACAATTATTTTTGAAACTTTTTTTTTAAGATGCCAAAAAAGGGTGTCTCTCTGCCAAGAAAGTTTTGAGTGTAGACTGGAAACAAGTAATGTGCTCATGTAAGCTTTGGGGCACAGACAGCAACCACTAAAGCGGCACAGGGCAGAGGTGCAGCCGCGGCGAGCCCCGGTTCCAGTTCCCACACAGCGGGGTGAGCAGGGACTCACCTTTTCTCAACTTTCAATCTCACCGCAAATACATTCCTTTTCAAATGTTTAACTCATCCTAAATAAATGTACAAGGAGGCCAGGTGCAGTGGTTCACACCTGTAATCCCAGAACTTTGGGAGGCCGAGGCAGGTCGATCACCTGAGGTCAGGAGTTCAAGACCAGACTGACCAACATAACGAAATCCTGTCTCTACTAAAAACACAAAAAGAATCCTTCACTCAGGAGGCTGTGGCAGAATTGTCTGAACTCAGGAGGCGGAGGCTGCAGTGAGCCGAGACTGCACCACTGCACTCCAGCCTGGGCGACAGAGTGAGACTCCATCTCCAAAAAATCAATTCACAAGGAATCTTTTCGAGAGAGATTCACCCTGTTTTAAACCAAAGTTAATACTATTCTTGTCAGTTTTTACAGCAAGACTTTAAAGCACTTGAATTCCAAGCACAAACCACACAAGGCGCAAATAGCGTGGTGACGGGGCAGGATGAGATGGAGACGGGGCGAGAGACAACCTGCACACGCCCAGATGTGCCGGAGGGTCCCTGCCCGCCTGGGCGGCCGTGGCGACTGCAAGTGGACAGCTGTGTACGCGTCGAGGTGCCTCTTGCCCTTACAGTCGTCGCCTGTGGGTGACAAGCAGTGAATGTGGCGGATTCACAAGCAAACTCTGTCCATCTCAGCTGTGCACGGCAACGGCAGTCTGAAAAACTAGGAAACTCAATTACACACAAGACAGTTAACAATCAAAGCAAATGCAATCTGGTGGCTATGAGCTTCTGTGATGGGGGCTTAAGCAGCAGCTCCACCAGCCCGTCGTCATCAGTGAGGACCACCATGTCACACGGGCCGCTCATTCTCTGCTAGTGCCCAACGTGACGGCATGTGGGGCCAACTCCACGACCGACGCTCACAGGAAAACGAAGCCATACTTACACAGCACTTCCCCATTTACACTGAGGTGGCCATCCTCTCTGAGAACCTCTCTCACATTCATTCTCCCACAGTAACTGGCATGAGCTGCAACACATGCAAAAGAGGCTTAGAGAACTCACAACACCGAGCTCGAGCGCTCCTCGCACCCTGATGAAGTCACCATGATCAGAGAATGTGCTAGGCTAGCCACTTCCACAGAGCTCACGCAGCGGATGGCTCCTACCACGCCGGTGACAGGGCCCGGGCCACGAGAAGAGACGGGAAAGACCCCCCACCCCCTGGCTAAATCCCGCGCGCAGTCCAAACAATACAAACATCAGCTTAAAATCGTTCTGGGCCGGGCGCAGCAGCTCACGCCTGTAATCCCAGCACGTGGGAGGCTGAGGTGGGCAGATCACAAGGTTAGGAGTTCAAGACCATCTTGGTTAATATGGTGAAACCCATCTCTACTAAAAATATAAAAAATTAGCCGGGCGTGGTGGCGGGCACCTGTAGTCCCAGCTACTCGGGAGACTGAGGCAGGAGAATCGCTTGAACCCAGGAGGCGGAGTTTGCAGTGAGCTGAGATCGCGCCATTGCATTCCAGCCTGGGCAACAAGAGTGAAACTCCGTCTCAAAAAAAAAAATTCTCAAAAAATAGGTTCTAAATACCACTCAGGTAAAGTTTTTGCTTTAAAAAGCTAATAAAAATCAAAAGTTGAGCACATTAACTTTTCATTTAAGAAGTAACCTTAAAGCTGTTTCAACACTGATCAGCTCTGAGAGAACCGAACTACACACAGAACAAAGGAAAAGTTCCACAAGCTCCCAGAGATGCAAGATCCAGAGGGGGAAGCCAGGAGAGGGCCAGCACCAAGACTGCAGGAGGAGGCAGTGAGGGAGGCGCCCGGCGAGGAAAAGCACAGTGCTTTCTCCACCGCGAAAGCGACTGGTGGAAGAAGGAGGGAAAAAATATTTAAATACCTTTTGATTCATGGCTTTTTGATTTAAAGCTTTCGGATTCACAATCTTTTGATTCATAAATTTTCAATTTGTAATTTTCTGATTCATAATTGAGCTTCATTAAAACCACTTGAAAAAGTTGAACTAAAAATGATGAAAAAGATGACGCAGTGTATCTGGCCAGCCACAAAATCCTATTCACGTAGAAAGACGCACCGCCTATTAAAAAACCATGAACACGCGTTATTTCTTCCCATAAAGCCAACATCTACTTCCTGATAAGTCAAGTAGCCAAATTACTCATTTCAGGCACTTTTAGAATGGACACCAAAGATAATCACTTGGGGAACAGCCCAGCTGGTGGTGGACAGGGGACTCTGGAGAGGGGCTGCAGGGTAACCCCTGGGGGACCCCGGAGAGGGGGCTGCGGGGTAACCCCCGGGCGACCCCGGAGAGGGGGCTGCAGGGTAACCCCTGGGGAAGGCCGCCAGCTCTGCTGCCGCACTAGCAATCATCTACAGAGTCCCCGAGTCGCGGCCACTTCACTCCAATGCTGTTTACACATATACTACCACATTCAGATACTGCCAAACAGCCATTTGCTTCATGGCCTCTGACCCACCAGCTTAAGGATGGGACACCGGAGCACCGGAATCACCTCCAGAATCACCTCCTTTCCTATTTATTATTTTTATTCTTAATTTTTTTTTTAGAGACAGGGTCTTTCTCTGTCGCCTAGCAGTGGGATGATCATAGCCCATTGCAGCCTTGAACTCCGGGCCTAAGTGATCCTCCTGCCTCAGCCTCCTGAGTAGCTGGGAGTACAGGCACATGCCATCATGCCCAGCTAATTTGTTTCTGCTTTTTTAGAGATAGGATCTTGCTATGTTACAGCCCAAGCTGGTCCCAAACTCCAGGCCTCATGTGATCCTCCCACCTTTGCCTCCCAAAGATCTGGGATTACAGGCATAAGCCACAGTATCCAGCCTATTTTTTAATTTATTGATTTGAGACAGGTCTCACTCTTGCCCAGGCTGAAGTGCTGGGGTACGATCTCAGCTCACTGTAGCCTCGACCTCCTGGGCTCAAGCGATCCTCCTGCCTCAGCCTCCTAAGTAGCTGGGACTGCAGGCATGTGCCACCTCTCACTTCAGAAGATACAATGTGTGTTGGGTGGGGCATGGAGGCTCACGCCTGTAATCCCAGCACTTTGGGAGGCCAAGGCGGGTGAATCACGAGGTCAGGAGTTCAAGACCAGCCTGGCCAACATGGTGAAACCCCAACTCTACTAAAAATACAAAAATTAGCCGGGCGTGGTGGAATGCGCCTGTAGTCCCAGTTACTCGGGAGGCTGAGGCAGGGGAACTGATTGAAACCGGGAGGTGGAGGCTGCAGTGAGCTGAGATCACATCACTGTACTCCAGCCTGGGCAACAGAGCAAGACTCTGTCTCAAAAAAAAAAAAAAAAAAAAAACCATACAAGCATCAATTAACATATAAAATGAAAAGAAAGGCTAAACTGTGCATACACCATGATGGCATTTAAGGAAAAACAAAGCCAAAACTGCACGGTTCTGCAGGTGCATAAGAGAATCCCAGGACAGTCATGCAACAGGAGGCTGACTACTCCTAACCCGTACATTTTAATGGCTAATTTCATGTTATCTGAATTTTACCGCATTTTAAAAAGCGTAAGAATTCCCATTCAACTATTATCATTAGCCGTGGTTCCCCCAGGAGGAGATGGATTGGGTGGGGGGAAAGGACTTACTTTATCTGTACTACTGAAAGACTTTAGAGAGAGAATTACAATACATACATGAAAACAAAAATAAAGAAAATGTGGAGAGAAAATTTATACTTGAGGAAAGCCATATTTATTTTAAGTAAATATGATTATGCAACCAATTCACGCAATCTGACTGTAAGTACGTAGAGAGGAAATTTCTGGAAGTGTGCTTTTTTTCTGGTGTGGCAGCTTGTAGGTGATTTTTATTTTCTTCTTTGTGCCTGATTTTCCAATGTTCTTTGATAAACATATTTTACTGTAATACAGGGAGAACACTAATGTGGGCCGCACAAGTCCTGGCCTTCATCTGAGAGGGTGAGGCAGGTGTGAAGCCCAGAACCCCTGCGGGAAGGATGGGGCTTGTTTTCTCCCCCAAAACACCCAAGACCAACATCTGTGGGGAGGCGCCATGAGACCGACGTCTGCGGGCAGGTACCATGAGTTTCGGGAAGCCACAATCCACACCACACCAACGCCTTTTCCATCTAAAGACACACTCAACTGCACGGCTAAGCTTGGGCCCTGATCCCCAAAATTCTGTCAGTCATAAACACACATTTACTACAACACGCCTAGGGAGGCCTTCGGAAAACAGCAGAGTTTGGTAGCTTCTCTCAATTATCTGTGAACCTCCTTATTCTGCCATAGTAGAGTGTATGGAATGTGCTTTTATTCTAAGAAAAATGTTATGTTCAGCCTATCAATGGCATGCTTCAAAACACAGCCTCAATAAACCCTGAATACAGGGAATCCTTGTGCGTGTCGCGTAAGCTATGCGAGGGCTCACGTGCAGCACCGCACAGGCCGTGGGGTGCCAAGTGCTCATGGAGGCAGGCAGTTAAGGGGGAACACCTGGGTCAGACACCTGGGCTCAGCTCCAGGCTCCCCCACCTGCCTGCGAGCCTCCTGAGCTGGCTGAGCCCCAGTTTGCTTGTCGGTAAAAAGGGGGCTGCCGTGACCACCACGAACAGTGCCTGGCGCAGAGTGGGTGCTCAGTGGTGCTGGTCCACATGGAGGAACCCAAGCGGGCACCGTGCACAGTGCCGTGAGGAAAACCCATGTGCCGCCCTGCTCCCGCCACCTTTCTCGGCCCCTTTCACACTTACTGTGCGGCATTAACACTAGCAGTGTCCATACCACCACAGCAGACACAACCACAAGTGAGGGCCACGAAGACAAGTTGGTAAAAACAAGATGCTAGAACTCTTAGGGCGGAAGCCTTCATCCTGTTGCCATCCTTCATTATGTCCGGTCATTTGAATAATACTGGACGAACGTCCCACGTCATGGGCATAGCTAGGCTTGGAGTGGATAAGACAGACCCGGCCCTGCACTCCTGAGGCTTCCGGCACCTCCAAGCACAGCAGAATGAGGGCTTCAAAGGACAAGGTGCCAAGGGCTTGAGAATGAGGCAGCACCCGGCCCGGCCGAGGGTCCCAGCCTCTTCCTGCCACAGGTGAGAGAGATCCCAGGCCAGGTAATAATGAAGGGCACAGACTCCCAGCCCCTCAGGGCATCGCAGTCCTGCCTGGAAGCCGGAAAGGGGCCTGTGGCTCTGTCTCTCCTGCAGACCTGGGAGGGCACCCCCGCAGGGACGCCCACACTCTTTCCCAGTCGCCACTGAGGGAAGTCCATGGACAGAGGTTGTCCATGTCAGGGGGTTCCCTGCAATGACTGCTGCTGTCACAGAACAAACCAGAGCCACGTGTCCTTCCCAGACCCAGATGTTCTCCGAAGGCCCCTCCATCACCATAAGCACGGGGCACCAACCATGGGCAATGGTTTCCTGACAGGAACACTGGCATAAACACTTCACAGAACCGACCAGAGCAACGTCCCAAAGCCATTCCTTCAGCACGCGTGAACATCCATGCTGCTTTATAAAAATCAGGGTGTGCATCTGAAAGTGACTGTAGTTTTAATAGTTTCGTTTACATAGAAACTTTCTTTTGCTCACATCAAGTCCAAATTTATAGAATTTCAAATACTTTTAGGTACACAATTACTAACCACATAAAACGTAAGCTGAAAGAGGACAGGCAGGATGACGCTGATTTGGGGTGTACTTCTTACACTTTCAAAGGATAATTTTAAGTCTCTAAGACAAATACTGCAGACACTGAGGCTTATAGAAAGGAAATACTAAATTTGGACAACACATCTTTTTTTGAGTTTTAAAGGACTGAGACTTACGTTTTTGATTCCTGTCCCTAGAATAAACTCTCGACACGGGCCCGGGGGCCGCGGGGTGCGCCGTGAGCACGTCCTTGCGCTCGGAGAGCATGCTGCAGTTGCTGCAGGAGAAGCCGTTGTGCGCGGTGGCAGCGGCGGCTCCCAAGTCCCCGTTTCCCTGAATGGCAGCTTTATTTCCACCTAAAGTTTTCAAACAGTAGATGGTAGATGGAACCTGTTTATCACAGTCTGCAGATACTTAACTAAAACTTCTATTTTGAAAAGTGTATGAAAGTAAAAGGACGAAAATAATTACCTTTAAGATCACCATCATCGTCAAGACCTAAAAAAAAAAAAAAAAAAAAAAACCAAAAAAAACACACACATTTTTGCTTTTGAGCTCAACTTATCAAATAAGAACAAAACCCATTTTAAAAATGTAAAGGTTACAATGGTTAATAAATCATTATGGCACTGGTCACGGTTCATTTCCTAAAATGCCTCCAGATAGATGCAGATACCATCTTCTGACTGAAGGTGAAAACTTGTCTTTGGAGAAAATACAGAGAGACGGCAGCACACACAGCACCTGGCCTAAGGAGGGAAGCAGAACATGAGGGAAGGAGGGGAATGCCCATCTTCTCACAGCCCGCTCAGTGAGGCACAAGAGCGGCAGATGCATCTCAGCAGCAGATGCCTCTCCATTACCTGGTAACCACTCTCACTAGTTGAGCAAAACAGAACAAACACGAATATCAAGTCTTCTCAAAATTAGCACACATGATCTCTGGAACTAATCTGGATCTTCTAATTGTCTCAAACGGGCCAACCAGAACATAAACTGAACGAAGATGAGCGGCTGGGCATCCCTTACCACGCTTCCCTCTCCTTGCACAGCCTTGGGACCCCATGCTCTCCCCAGCCAGGCTGTGGCTCACACTGCCCAGACCCCACGTCAGCCAAGTCTGAGTGCCAATGCCTCACCCTGCAGCATTCTCTAACAACTCTCTAACCCTGGCTGCTTCATTGCTTAGAGCTTTCTTGGAAACACACTGGTACGTTTTTGGACTTTGTTCAAACATTCTACAAAAGTAATGCATTTATAAAAACAGAGTTTTAAGATTACTACCTGCTGCTTAATCTCCCCATTACAACTAGTCACTATACGTTAGCATA
The DNA here is from genome assembly GCF_037993035.2 of Macaca fascicularis. Taxonomy (NCBI): domain Eukaryota; kingdom Metazoa; phylum Chordata; class Mammalia; order Primates; family Cercopithecidae; genus Macaca; species Macaca fascicularis. The sequence goes on along the minus strand of NC_088377.1, from coordinate 34,294,648 downwards.
ACCCAATGACAACCTGACAAGGTGCACATGGAAGCGGCTTCCAAGGAGCGTCCTGATCAAATTTGAGGACAAGCCTGAAACCTAACTGATGCTCCTCCCAACCAGTCATGCAGCAAACCGACAACCTGGCCGCAGCCTCCCTCTCCCCAGCATAATCCGTGCAAACTGACAATGTGGCCACAGCCGCCCTCTCCCCAGCATAATCCCTGCAAACCAACAACCTGGCCATAGCCTCCCTCTCCCCAGCATAATCTGAGAGACATCCCAACCGTAGGTGGGGCGATCTGCATCTCCCAGGGACTCACCCCAGAAGTGGTCCACTGTGGTCTGTTCACGAATCCAAGACTCATCCAGTACAGGAGGCTGTCGAGTCACAGCATCCTGCAGGCTGTCAGTGCCGCTGTGGCTGACGCCAAAGGACGTGACCTGCCTTGACACGTGGTTGATACTAAAAGCTGATTTGTTTGTGCTTCTGCGCTGTTTCGCTGTTCTAAGAAGAAAAAAGACAGCAAGTTTATAGATCTTTTCTAGAAAATACAAAACGATTACATTTGACCAACACAAACTCTTCATCTGGGGATAAAAACAGCATTTTAAGGCAAGCCCTTTTCTTATGCCTTTTCCGCTGTAATGAATCAATTGTTAATATAAAAAAGGAATTTTTAAGCTGGGATCCAAGAACTCCCTCTAAAATTGTAAACACAAAATAGTTTCCAGGTTATTTTGGCCACCATGACCCCAAAGTGGTTAAAAGCTAAAATAAACTAAAAATAAAAAAGGCCGGAAAATAAAAAAACTGTGATTTATAAATGTAATCCTCCCCTTTTCTAAAAGCGATTTCTAAGTTACTGGTAAAGATGGAATTGTATTAAGTACAGCAAGAATAGGTGGTCACAGGCCGGGCGTGGTGGCTCACGCCTGTCATCCCAGCACTTTGGGAGGCCAGGGCAGGCGGATCACCTGAGGTCGGGAGTTTAAGACCAGCCTGACCAACATGGAGAAACCCTGTCTCTACTAAAAATACAAAATTAGCTGGGCGTGGTGGCGGACGCCTGTAATCCTAGCTACTCGGGAGGCTGAGGTGGGAGAATCACTTGAACCGGGGAGGCGGAGGTTGTGGTGAGCCGAGATAGCGCCATTGCACTCCAGCCTGGGGAACAAGAGCGAAACTCGGTCTCAAAAAAAAAAAAAAAAAAAAAAAGGCAGGGTGCGGTGGCTCATGCCTGTAATCCCAGCACTTTGGGAGACCAAGGTGGGCAGATCACAAGGTCAGGAGATTGAGACCATCCTGGCTAACAAAGTAAAACCCCGTCTCTACTAAAAATTAAAAAAAAAAAAAAAAAAAAAAAATTAGCCAGGCATGGTGGTGGGTGCCTGTAGTCCCAGCTACTCGGGAGGCTGAGGCAAGAGAATGGCGTGAACCCGGGAGGCAGAGCTTGCAGTGAGCCAAGATTGCACCACTGCACACCAGCCTGGGCGAGAGAGAGACTCCATCTCAAACAAAAAAAGAAAAAAGAAAAAAGAAAAAAGAATGAACTGGACATGGAGATCGTCCACAACACCATGTGTAATCTGTAAGATTCCTTCCTCCTTAAACATGTGGTAGGACAGCTGTGGCTCAACTCCCACCACAGGACCACAAGCTTCCAGACCTGAGGGCTGGCACTGCACGTGGAGTGCACCAGTGAAGAGAACTTGAAACATGAACGGCAGAACATCAATACTAAACAACCCACGTAGATTCCAGAGTTCCTTTCAGTCTTTATTTACAGCAACACTGTCACTTTATATGGCGGGTTTGTGTGTCTGTACACGTGTGCACACACATATCCTTATGCTCAAGAGACAGGGTGTGGCTTTACAGACCAAAAAGTATGGAAGCTCAGTTTTAACTGGTGTTAGAGATCAGACAGACAACAAGAGGGCGATGCTCACCTGGCCGCTCGGTTCTTGAGGGAGACAGCACTGCTGGCACCGCCGTCGGCACCCACAGCCTCACCATCCCCCAGGGTACATGCTGTCGTGGCCAGGCGCAAACTACGGCGGGACATCCGTGGAGAATCAAATACGGGGTCCAATTTGTGCTCGGTCTCAAAATCCAGGGCATCTGAAGAATAACTGGAACTAGAAGGAAAAAAACTAATCAGAGATAAAGCAGTGCTTATAGCTCCCATTCTGAAACAAAATGAACAAATCATAAACTGAGAGTGCAATGTATTGTGGATTTTCAAGAGCAACTATTACTGGGTGACAACCTCACTCTAATGCAAACGTATGGTGGCAGAGGTCAGCCAGCATCGGCTCCTGACATCTGCCCCAGCCACTCTCCCTTCACATCAGACGTAGGTCAGCACATTCCCAGATGCTGGGACCTAGTGTCTACAACTCACCCTAAGAACTGCTTGAGGGCATATGCTAGAGCCCTGAGCCCCCACCTACGTCCTCGCTATAAACACATCAGTGTGTGTTTCCCAGTCAACACTACGCGGACATAAGATTTAATCCAATACACCAGTGCATATAAAATGAATCCACGCAGGACAGGAGGCCAAGTGACCGAGTCGTCAATGCTCCCCTTCTAAATTTAGAATTTATCTAAAGGCTTGAGACAAATTTAAAACTGCTTTGAGCCTGTGACCAAAAGAAAGACACTTCCAATACCTTCCATATAATTATTCAATTAATGTAATTAAATAAAAAGATGAGCCAGGCACGGGGTTCACGCCTGCAATCCCAGCACTTTGGGAGGCCTAGGCAGGAGGATTGCGTGAGCCTGGGAGTTTGAGGCTGCAGTGAGCTATGACTGTGCCACTGCACTCCAGCCTGGGTAGCAGAGCAAGACCTTGTCATACGTTCATGACCAACAGTAAGTTAATACGAACTGCTTCGAGTTGCCACACACAATTTAAGAAGAGGTTCTTTAATTCAGAGGCTGAGGTGGGGACGAGAGAGAGACTGCACTAAGCTATGCTGAACAGTGATGATGGGTATTAAGCTAGACAAAATTTCAGTATCATCTCAAGCAGGGTTTGTTTCTAGCAGAATATTTTACACAATTGTGATGCTAGTTTAAAAAAAAATCTGATTTCAAATCAGAACTTGTCAATTAGATATGGACCAAGACAATTACGACTTTCAATTCATCCGTTAACCTCTTTGACTTCTACCCTCCCACCACCACACTCAGCCTCTTGATCTAATTACTGGGTTTGAAGTCGAGATGAGATCCCTGCTTTCCAACACAAACTGGGAACACTTGCTGGTTTGGGTAGAAAGGGCGCTGGTGAGGGCCGGGTGCGGTGGCTCACGCCTGTAATCCCCCAGCACTTTGGGAGGCCGAGACGGGCGGATCACGAGGTCAGGAGATCGAGACCATCCTGGCTAACACAGTGAAACCCTGTCTCTACTAAAAATACAAAAAAATTAGCCGGACGTGGTGGCGGGCGCCTGTAGTCCCAGCTACTTGGGAGGCTGAGGCAGGAGAACGGCATGAACCCGAGGCGGAGCTTGCAGTGAGCCGAGATTGCACCACTGAGCTCTAGCCTGGGCGACAGAGCAAGACTCCGCCTCAAAAAAAAAAAAAAAAAAAAAAGAAAGGGTGCTGGTGAGGAAGCCATGTGGAAGGACCCTCACGGCAGTGCTGTCACAGCAGCAAGACATGGGGACGCCACCCACGGAGGAACGGGCACGGGGACGCCGCCCGCAGGGGAACGGGCACGGGGACGCCACCCACAGGGGAACGGGCACGGGGACGCCACCCGCAGGGGAACGGGCACGGGGATGCCACCCACAGGGGAACGGGCACGGGGACGCCGCCCGCAGGGGAACAGGCACGGGGATGCCACCCACAGGGGAACGGGCAGGCAAACCAGGGCACATTCCAACTACACAATGCTGCAGGGCCATGAGAACACAGGGAGACCTGCACACGGTCACAGAAAGACTTCCAGGTACACTGGTCGACAAAAAAACCCTAGCACCATCCTATCTATGTTAGAATAAACGACAAAATACCACCATGTACCCATCCACACACAGACGTGTAAAAGCATGAGAGGATCTTCATGCTGGCTACCACAGCCAGTCAAAGCATCTTCACCCTGAGCTGTACCGCACCAGACTCCTCATCAAGGTAAGGAAGCCATGCTTAAAAGTCAGGGAGGGAAGAGACGAGGGGAAAGGAAGGAGGGCGGGAGGGACCGGGAATTCCACGGCTTTGAGTTCAAAGACTAAAATTTCAAGTGCCAACAGAAAGCAGGCACCCAAGTGAGGAAAGCTCCTGAGTCTCAGCCATTCAACCACAGCATCAGATAAGCTCAGGGTCCCTTCCAGCCTCCCTCATCCACGGCATCAGGTGAGCTCAGTGTCCCTTCCAGTCCCAGCACCCACGATTCCATCAGCATCACAGCTCAGGTGCAGTTCAGGAATGTCACAAGCCACCTCTGCTCGCCAGCCTAGGCTGTCAACCCAGCCACCATCCGTATCATGGTTCCTACAGACAGGTGTGCCCAGGGCCCTGCAGGAGGACACCAGCGTCCAGGGGAGACAGGAGGACACGGATGCTGGCCCAGCACCATCCCAGGACACAACGCAGCCCAGCAGGCTACAGTATTACAGCATTTTATTACCTTTTCTACAATGTTTGGGGGAACACAGAATTTCAAATGGAGGTGTCCAGTCTAGGATTAGAGAGAATTAAGTGACAGAACAAGGAGACAGGACTGACGAAAACCCTGAAGATAACTTGGAGATCTCACCTGTAAGAACATCAAGTTTTAATGTCTTTCTCTCATTAGTTATGCACTGTTCTTTCAAAAATGTGTTATTTAGATGTACTTTGTACTTTGTTGGGCAGGTGCTGGACCCACAGCACCTGCCCAACAAAGGCACACAAGGTTAACTCAGCTCAGGTGTGCCAGACCGAAAGGTGCACAGTCCACGTGTCTGAGACTTCTGAGCTTCAGACCGCTGCTCACGGAGCGTGATGGCTGTGCCCTGACACCAACTCAAATCGCGGACTGCTGCCCGCCCTCACTCTTCCGGCCGCGGACCCCTGCGCGCCCCAGCACTTCCGGCCGCGGACCCCTGCCCGCCCCCGCTCTTCCGGCCGCAGACCCCTGCCCGCCCCCGCTCTTCAGAGCCTCTGTGACCGGGGCCTCAGCTCACAAGGGTTCCTCAGTCTGCTGTCCTGCCGCCCCAGTGGCCTGGCACTCTCCCTGCCGGGACTGGGTGGGCCCGAATGCTTTCTCTCAAGTTCCCCCATGTTGCAGGTGCGAGTGCGTCATGATCTGCGGTCCCCAGGTCCTCAGGCCATCCATGTGTTGGGGGCCATGTGTGCCCAGCCCTCAGTGGCCTTCTCAGACCCCCTCCATAGCCCCATGTCTGACGTCACCATCTCTTCCCTCCACCTCTCGGTCTCTGTCGGGAAGGCCCTACATTTTTCTTCCCAGAAAAGCCAGATGCCATCAGAAAACTGCCTCCTCCTCGACCCCGCCCATCCTTTCCCTCTGCAGGGGTTAACTGTATGTGTCAACTTGACTGGGCCTTGGGCGCTCAGATATTTGCTCCAACATTATTCTGAGTGTATCTGTGAGGGTGTTTCTGGAGGACAGTAACATTCCAATCAAAATCAAAACACTGGGAAAGCAGACTGTCCTCCAATCAGCTGAAGGCCTGGACAGAATAGGAAGGCTTTAGTAAGAAGGAGCTCCTCCTGCCGGACAGCCTGGAGCTGGAACACCAGCTGCTTCCTGCCTTCAGACTCAAAACGGAACATCAGCTCTTCCAGGGTCTTGAGCCTGCCCACCTTCAAACTGAAACTATACTGTGGTTCTCCTGGGTCTCGGGCCTCTGGACTTGGCCTGGAACTTACACCATCGGCTGCTCTGAGTCTCCATTTGCCAACTCAACCTGAAGATCTTGGGCCTTGCCAGCCTCCATGAGCCAATTCCACATAATCAATCTCTTCCTATGAATATACTCATACGTTCACTCATGTTCTACCCTGACGCACCCTTCCTGCCTGCTGCAATGGAAGAGGAATCCCGAGCCAAGCCTGCATGCTCTGGATGGAGTTTCTCCTGCCCTCCTCTCTCTGTAGGAGACCCTTCCTCGTTCTCCTACATCTTCAGCTTCTCTCTACTGGCTCCTGACCACCAGCATCTAGACACACGCTTGGCTCACCCCATGGTAAAAAACAAACAATTTCCACTCAGAGCCAGGCCTCTCCACCTCCCCCAGCAGCCGACTGGTTGTAGCCCCGGCCAGTCTCCGCTCGTTCCTTGCCTGGTGGAGGCTCTGAAGCAGCTTCCGCCAGGCCCCCCGACCTCCATGGATGAGTCACCCCATCTTCCTGACCTACAGCAGCATCTGCCCCTGCTGGCAAGTCCCCCCTTCTGGAAACTCTCTTCTTCTGGCTTCCACAACCAATACCCCCGTGAGCGGCTGGATGGTGGGACCCTCACGTCTCCAGCGCCCCTGGATCTGAGCGTGGGCAGCAGCACGTCAGGTCCGAGGGCTCTGGGAAGCATCCTCTGCTGACCCTGAAGCTCAAGGCCACCATCGCCAATGGCTGGATTTTACTGCGGCTGGGTTCAGCTGCCATCATCAATCACCCTCAGCGCTATCAGAGGAGACACACCAGACAGCACAGACTCAAGATGGTGACAGGGAGCTACATCCCGTAACACCATCTGTCACAGAGTCACGCCAATAAAGAAATAAACCAAAAAATGACCGCACTTCCAGACTTAACTACCAGTTGACAAGAATTACAGATTGAGACTTAAGAGGGAAATCACCCAATGTAACATGAGGATCCTGTTTAGGCTAATTTTAAAAAAGTTAATTGTGAAAGAGAAAATTCAAGGATCTGGGATATTGGAACACTGACTAAATACATTAAGAACCCCTTTAAATGACTGGGATGACAGTGGTATTTGGGTTATTTTAAATATATCTTTTTTTTTTTTTTTTTTTTTTTTGAGATGGAGTCTCGCTCTGTCGCCCAGGCTGGAGAGCAGTAGCACGATCTTGGCTCACTGCAAGCTCCACCTCCCAGGTTCACGCCATTCTCCTGCCTCAGCCTCACTAGTAGCTGGGACTGAAGGCGCCGCCACCACGCCCGGCTAATTTTTCGTATTTTTAGTAGAGAGGGGGTTTAACCATGTTAGCCAGGATGGTCTCATCTCCTGACCTCATGATCCGCCCGCCTCAGCCTCCCAAAGTGCTGGGATTACAGGCGTCAGCCACCATGCCCGGCCAAATATACCATTATCTTTCAGAGACTGGCGTTAAATAATCCAGTGAAGTTCCAGGGGAACGTGGGAGGAAGTGTTCGGGCCCACCCTGTCCCAGCAGGGAGAGTGCCAGGCCACTGGTGCAGCAGGACGGCCGGCTGGAAACCCGTGAGCTGAAGCACTGGTCACAGAGGCTCCAAAGTGCTGGGTGGGGGCGGAAAACCCGTATGCATCACTGTCGAAGCCAGTCGCCGGCAAATAGGCTTGTCACTGTTCTCTCAACGTGCATATTGTCATTTTCCAAAAGAGAAAAAAAAATTATTTTATTTACTTTTTTGAGACGGAGTCCCACACCATCTCCCAGGCTGAAGTGCAGTGGTGCAATCTCGGCTCGCTGCAACCCCCACCTCCCAGGTTCAAGCGATTATCCTGCCTCAGCCTCCCGAGTAGCTGGGATTATAGGCATGCGCCACCACACCCAGCTAATTTTTGTATTTTTAGTAGACACGGAGTTTCACCACATTGGTCAGGCTGGTCTCAAACTCTTGACCTCAAGTGATCCACCCACCTCGACCTCCCAAAGTGCTGGGATTACAGGCGTGAGCCACTGTGCCTGGCCCCCAAAAGAGAAAAAAATTTTAATTAAAGAAAGTGAGTAGCCAGGATGCTGGAAGATCTTTTCAGTGTTTACTGAAATTGCTAAGAATCAAGATGAGGGTAGTGACGGAGACAGAAAGCCATCAGGAACAGCCGCTCCACCTTCCGACTATGCAGGGAGGGCTGAAAGACAAGGAGAACTTTCAGAGAAGAGGCCAGGGCTACGAGGAGCCTAAGGAAAGGAAAAAGAGAAGAGCGTAAGGACCCAGTGTAAGGCTGGTCAGCTGAGGTGGCAAGAGTTGCGGAGGCCAGCCCAGGACCAGGTGGACCCAGGCACTGATGTCCAGACCAGCCCTGAGGCCCCCGCCTCCAGTTTCCGGCTGTGTGCCACAGGCCTCGACTCATGCAAGGCGGCTGGTCCTTCCCTCTGGTCCTGATCCAGAGCTGGGCCTCCCCAAAGCACTCTGGCCATCTCCTGGACAACCCCCGACCTCTATCCTACAGCAACCTCAGAGAGCATCCCCCCCTTTAAAACCTTTCAGGGGTTCCCAGTGCCCGGGAGTCCAAATTCCCAGCCCAGCCTACACCACTCTGGCCAGCCCCTGCCCACCAAGAGTCCAAATTCCCAGCCCAGCCTACACCATCCGGCCAGCCCCTGCCCACCAAGAATCTAAATTCCCAGCCCAGCCTACACCACTCCTGCCAGCCCCTGCCCACCTTCCCCCTGCATTTCCCAGTCCAGCTGCCACAGAGGTCTGCCCACAGGTCTCACTGAAGAAAGGCTGTGAATTTCAATGAAGTTAAGTGTTGCTCTCCCAAGGTAGAGAAACACACACAGACATTTTTAAAACTCTATTTAAAATAGGTCAGAAAAGCAACAATAAATGACCATAAATCACTGTTTCATGCTGCACGGTCTGAAGGAAGGAGCAGTCTCCCTGAGCTGGCCTACCCGTTCTGTTCTAACCAACACAGGACTTTTACAAAACAGAGTGTGTTGCTATGGAAGTGTGATGTGACCTAGAATTGTGAATTAAAAACTCAATCATCAAATGTGAGATCTGACTAATGCTGGTAAGAAGTATTTTTCTTAAAATATTTTCTAATTTTCTTACAGTTTCAATTACATTTTCACTCTTTAGAAGATAAGCCACTGAGACCGGGCGTGGTGGTTCATGCCTGTAATCCCAGCACTTTGGGAGGCTGAGGCGGGCAGATCACCTGAGGTCAGGAGTTTGAGATCAGCCTGGCCAACATGGTGAAACCCCATTTCTACTAACAACAGAAAAATTAGCCGGGCATGGTGGCTGCATGTCTGTAATCCCAGCTACTCCAGAGGCTGAGGCAGGAGAACTGCTTGAATCCAGGAGGTGGATGTTGCAGTGAGCCAAGATTGCACCACTGCCCTCCAGCCTGGGTGACAGGGTGAGACTCTGTCTCCAAAAAAAAAAAGACAAGCCTCTGAAAAAATTACACAAGCATTTTCCTGGTGCCTTAAACATCTGCTTGGGTACACAAGTTTTTCGACCTGCTGATCAAATCCTGGCCTGTTTCGTTGTATATTTTCCCTTGGCGCTAACCCGTAATTTCATCAAACGCAAGCTTCATTTCAGTCACCCTTTCTACCTGGTAAACTGAAAACACAAGGGGCAGGGCCAGCACCTCTTCAGACTCAAACGTCTCTCAGTTTGAGTGGATCAGAATATGAATAAAAGCAGAAAACTCAGCCTCAGACAAAAGTTGTGTTCTTGAAACCTTGAGCTTCAACACTGTTCTATGATGCTTCCTTTCAAATGGGAAATAATTTTCCAGGTTACTTCTGTTAACTCAAAAATACCAAGCCACTGATACACATCACAAACCCCAGCCATCACCACAGAGACTTCTCCGGATCACCACCGCCTGGGTGTGGTTGAAGCCAGCACGCCATGTGTGATGACTAACCACCCAGTCACCAGGATAAACAGATTCGGAAACGCAGCTTTCAAAACCACCCTAAAGCCGTAAGATACAGTTTACCATTTTTTTTCACCTTCAAAATATAGCATGCAGTCAGCAGTACTATCGAGTTCCTGCTAAGGTCCACGCCACCGCGGCAGCGATTGGGCATCACAAGGCCAGGCCCCCACGTGCAGGTGCACACTCACCTGAGCGCATACGTGTAGCCCGTGTTCTCCGGCACACACTGGGGAGGACTGTACATGTGAAGCCGAGAAAAATCCATGTTCACCACTTCAAACCATACTGCAGAGGGCAGGAAAGAAATGCAGAGTGTTTAACGAGCGGGAAATCCAGGGCAGTCCTGTCTTAGTCAACCTGAGCCGCCTACATGCAACTCAACTCAGGTCACCATCAAAACTCCCAGGCAACACAGCCAGCGGCAGTGTTTTCTAAACAGAGGAGACAAGTGTTTCCATAGTCACAAGCCCAGGAACACTGCTGGCTTATCTAGTCCCCTAATATAGCCTGAGAAAAAGACCTGGGGAGCCCTGAAGTGACTGACTCATGAAAACGGGGGCACCTTCCAAGAAACACAGAGAAACTCAGAGCGCTCTTCAAGATGTTTCTAAATCCTCTGTGTCAAAATGTTCTCAGTCTTTTGAAATCAGCTTTTATTTTATTAACTAAAAGAGAACTACCTGCTACTCCGTGGTCAAGCAGCAGCATACACGTTCCTAGATGGCTGAAGCTCTCACAAGCATCTCGGAATCAGAAAAGAAACTGCAGGGTGAGTAATAAAAAAGTTTAAGGCACTATTTACCTTTTTTTCCTCACCAAAAAACAGGTTATTTTTTAGGTTAGAAAGTGGTGAGTGTATTGTTTCTCAGGCTGTCCTCTAGATTTCTTTGGAATGACTCACACCTTCCTCTGGCTAAAAATATTCACATGCACACGCCCTGCCTTTTTAAGAAGTCTTCATAGTAGCAACGTGAGTCCTAGTTGGCTGTTGAAATATCTGAGGAAGATATAACTAAAAGAACATCCTGGACAAAACATACTTTTGTACAAATGACTGAGCTCCATATACCAAGCCAAAAGTACTTTAATTCATACTACTTTCTTTGAAATAAAGTACCACAGAAATAAAGACCACTGTTTACATGTAAAAATTGTACTACACCTATAAGTATGGACAAGCATGACGAAACTTCTGCATTTCAAAACACGTTTCAAAATTCTTCAGTTCTTTCCAGGGACACCCAGCCCAGTACCCGACCCAGAACACAGGCTCTGCAAGTACAATTCACATTTGTTTGGCATTCTATGAACTTACGCTTCAACAGCTTTTTGCAAATACAACTGTGATCACTTAATCCACGTAATAGTTAATATCTGTTTAACTCTCTCCCCCCCACTTGTCTACCTACTTTAACCAACACCTAAATCTAGATTCAGTCCACGTGCAGAGGAGCCCGGCACAGGAGCAGGGCCTTGGTCTGGATCCAATGTAGGCTACGCTCCCCCTACACACCATGCCTGGGCTCCTGAGGTGCACAGGTCTGGTCCGGCAGCCTCTGCAGCACCCAGCCCCACCCAGCAGCAATGCAACAATGGGCTCTGCCTGCACTGCCAAGCAACAACCCAAGGCTGGGCTCGGCGAATGCCCACTCCCGCTCCCACCCTGGCGGACACGGGGCTAACTCAGTGTTTCTACGGACGCCCGCTCCTGCTCCTGCCCTGGGTGGGGGGACACTCCTGCCCTGGGTGGGGGGACACGGGGCTAACTGAGTAATGCTATGGATGCCCACTCCTGCTCAGATGTTGGGCTAATTTAGCAGTAAGTCCGTTAGCACAGCCAGGCCAGAGAAAAGGAAAGCAAGGAAGACTGGCATGGTAGGGAAAAGAGGTCACACTCCAGGTTCACCAGGTGCTGAGGGAAGTGCAGATGTGGAGAGTCTGTGATTACAGACCCTTAATCTATCTTCATCACTCTGATTTCACTTTTATAATCACGTGAATTTTAAGTTTACGCTCCCCGGTGAAATGCATCTGTGTATAAAACGCGCGGAATCTATCACTTTCTCTATTTCCTAACACGTTGAAATGAGGAAACAGGGCACCTTACCCCCCCCGATGCAGTCCTGGCCTAACGACACCTGTCCAGGATCAAGGGAAGTGTCCTGGCCGTTACCTCTCAGCTGAGAAAATAATCCCACCCTGACAAGCGCCGAAGGCCAGGCTCATGCCAAGCAGAACCTCGCGAGGCAGCGGCAGCAGAGGCTGTGACAATGTGCCCCGGCGTCCCCAAGGCAGGTGCTCCGCGCTCTCCCACATGCGCCACAGGCCTGCTGCCAGGTGAGAGGCTCCCAGAGTTCTCCAACTCCCCTCCCCGCCCTGCAGTCTCATTCACTCCCTCCTTCCTCCTTCCCCCTTAACAGACCACAACATGGATCAGGAAGATTTTAAACTTCATCCTTAGTCCTTTACGACACCAAGTATTAAATTATAGGATAAACTAAAATGAAGTCAAAAAAGGATTAAATGAAACTGCGCACCTCTGGCAATGCCTGACAGGTGACAAGCACTCAGGCATCAGCTGCGGTTATTTTGAGGAGTAAAGCGATAGGACCGATGTTTTAAACTTTAAAAAAGAACAGCTATTTTTCTTCTGGGTGTGCAATTCCTGAAACGAAAGATTTGTTCACCCTGCCCTAAATGAAAGGCAGAGGTTCACCGATGAGCCCCACAGCTGGGACTCAGCCAGCAGGCGGGAGCCCCCAGCCCTTGCAGAGCTGGCCGGCACACCTGCAGGCAAAAGCATGGTTCTGAGACCAGCTCTACTGACCGCCAAAGAGTACTCCGCGTTTTCACAATACTGTTCCCAGTCTCCATTACATCCCTGCTAATTAAAACCGAAATGTAACATGAGAGCCTTCCTATGTAAAGAGGAGGCTGCCTTGGTCGCCTGTCTGAGAGACTCAAGGGAGATGTGTTTTGTGTTTATAATCTGATCTGTAACCACACAGTAAGTGAAAAATGGACCCAGGATGTTTTCAATGGCATCAGAAGAACCTGGAAAGAATCTGAAGTTGACATTCTGCATAGAGGTGCTGTCTTCAGGCGTAACACTCCTGCCAGCATCTGTGTCTCCCTGGCTGCCCTGCCCTGAGTCACGCCTGGCATGGCCTTGTGAGAGTTGTGTTCTGCACAAGTGTGTGTCCCCTGGCCTGGTGGAAAGAGACAGACTAACTGGTACCCAGCTTTGTGCAGGACGCTGAGATAGGAGCTGGGTGTCAGAAGGCCCTGGGTGTGGGTTCTCAGGCTGGCCGGCTCAGCACAGTGTGCACAGAGGGGAGTGTGGGAAGATCCCTGCTGGTCCTCCTATGAGATGGCTTCTGCAAGATGGATGGGTGGAGACCCATCGACACCAGAAAGGCCCACACCTTAGGAGATGGCGGCCAGGAGTGCCTGTCACCCAGACGAAGTCTCTCCCTTTTATCTTGTGCTTGCTGGTGGCCAAGAGAGCTTACAAGTTCACAAACAGAGGAAAAGTAGAGAGAATCTGTTTAGATTGCAAACTTTGGTTTCAAACCTATGGCTTTGGTTTCTTTACAAATATATACATCCAGCCGGGCACAGTGGCTCACGCCTGTAATCCCAGCACTTTGGGAGGCAGAGGCAGGCAGATCACCTGAAGTCAGGAGTTCAAGGCTAGCGGGGTCAACATGGTGAAACCCCTCCTCTACTAAAAATGCAAAAATCAGCCGGGTGTGGTGGTACATGCTTGTAATCCCAGCTACTCGGGAGGCTGAGGCATGAGAATCACTTGAACCCAGGAGGCGCAGGTTGCAGTGAGCCAAGATTTCAGTGCATTCCAGCCTGGGCGACAAAGTGAGACTCCAACTCAAAAAAAAAAAAAAAAACAAAACAAAACTAGGTGAGATTCTTAAGTTATACTAGGTTTCTCTTTTAATACCATTTACCTTTTACAGTATATAAATTATACTATATGGTAGACATGAAAATATACAGCTCAGTTTTTCTTTCTTGAATGCTTCGGTAAAAAATGGATTTTAGATTTTAGTCCTACTCTCCCTACTATCATTTGAGTCTACTATTCAGAAAGTCTGCACTAATCTAGTAATAATTCAGAGAACGTGGTTGAAAAATCTTCATGTAAAGCTGAAAACGGAACAAAACTAAATGGGTCTGGCCAGGCATAGTGGCTCACGCCTATAATTCCAGCACTCTGGGAGGCCAAGGCGGGCAGGCTGATCACTTGAGGTTAGGAATTGGAGACCAGCCTGGCCAATATGGCCCGTCTCTAGCAAAACTACAAAAATTAGCCAGGCGTGGTGGCACGTATCCATAGTCCCAGCTACTTGGAAGGCTGAGGCATGAGAATCGCTTGAACCTGGGAGGCGGAAGTTGCTTGTGAGAGTTGCCACACGAGTGTGTGTCCCCTGGCCTGGTGGAAGGAGACAGACTAACTGGTACCCAGCTTTGTGCAGGACGCTGAGATAGGAGCTGGGCATCAGAAAGCCCTGGGGGTGGGTTCTCAGGCTGGCCGGCTCAGCACAGGTGTGCACAGAGGGGACTGTGCTGAGATCCGCCACTGCACTCAAGCCTGGGTGACAGACTAAGACTCCATCTCAAAAACAAAAACAAAAAACAAACCCTGAGAGTTCTGAAATAAAATCAACACACCATCTTTTCTTAAGAAATGCTATCAGCTCTAAAGAAAACTGGGAAGGGCAAACTTTAATGCCTGCGGGCAGCACTTCCCTTCAGCCTAGGAACAGCAACTGTCAACACTGAGTTGATATTTTCTAGAAAACATAAACAACGGGATCTGCTGCAGAGACACGGTTAACAGACATTAGCACAATGCTGTAGGCTGCATTTCCTGTGCCCCAGCGTTGCTCACTGACGACATGGACTGACACTGAGAGGGAGCCTAGTGAGACGCAGCGTTCCCATCAGAAACATTGCAGGTGGGGAACCTGCCCACATGGATCCTGCAAGCCCCGGTTTAAAACGGCAGCCTACCTCCTGAAACAAGTCACACATACGACTCAAACTTGCAAAACTCTGTCAGTCTGTCACTGATCCTCGGGGGGACACACAGGCCCCTCCTCCCAGAGTGCCATTTGCCACAAGCCCCACGTCCACAGGGACACCCGGAGCTGCAGCCCCCAGCCTCAGCAGGGCCTGCTAGCTGTGGACACCTGCTCCACCAGGCTGGGCGGCGATGTTTCTTTCACCAGATCCTTCCCTCAGGGACCTTCCCGAGAGACACTGAGGGGGGCATGATGAGCACACAGGCACACACACTGGCTCAATCCTCGCCCTCGCTGATCCTTAAGCACCCCAGGCCAGGGTTGTCAAACGGCAGCCAGCCTGACATCAGGCTGTTCGTTTCTTTGTTCGTTCTTTCTTATATATGTATTTTAAGACACAGGGTCTCATTCTGTCACCCAGGCTAGAGTGCCAGGGGCGAGATCACAGCTCATTGCAGCCTCCATCTCCTGGGCTCAGTGGTCCTCTTGCCTCAGCTTCCCACAGTGCTGGGACCACAGGGACGCGTCATGGCACCCGGTTAATCTTTTTATTTTTATTTATTTTTTTTTTTTGAGACGGAGTCTCACGCTGTTGCCCAGGCTGGAGTGCAGTGGCGCGATCTCGGCTCACTGCAAGCTCCGCCTCCTGGGTTCACGCCATTCTCCTGCCTCAGCCTCCTGAGTAGCTAGGACTACAGGCGCCCGCCACCGCGCCCGGCTAATTTTTTGTATTTTTAGTAGAGACGGAGTTTCACTGTGGTCTCGATCTCCTGACCTTGTGATCCGCCCGCCTCGGCCTCCCAAAGTGCTGGGATTACAGGCTTGAGCCACCGCGCCCGGCCTTTTTATTTTTTTAGAGAGTTGTCTAGGCTGGTCTTGAACTCCTGGCCTCAAGCAATTTTCCTCAGCATCCCAAAGTGCTGGGATTACAGGCGTGAGCTACCATGCCCAGCCCGGTTTGTTTCTTAAGTCCACTGTAAATAATTACTTAAAACTTGTGGATCATGAGGTCAGATCGAGACCATCCTGGCTAACACAGTGAATAACCCCATCTCTACTAAAAACACAAAAAACTAGCCGGGCGTGGTGGCGGCGCCTGTAGTCCCAGCTACTCGGGAGGCTGAGGCAGGAGAATGGCGTGAACCCAGGAGGCGGAGCTGGCAGTAAGACGAGATCGCTCCACTGTACTCCACCCTGGGCAACAGAGCGAGACTCTGTCTCAAATAATAATAATAGTAATAATAATTACCATAATAAATATTACTTTCAAAAAGAAACAAATTTCATCTTCATTTGTGAGGGAGGACAGGCAGCCAGTCCTCTGGGGTCCAATTCAAGGTCTCCCACTGCCTTAGCGGTGGTGTGGACACATTCACAGGGGCTAGAAACAGAACCTGCTCCTTGGAGCACCGCCAGAGCACCCAGCCAGCGGACGCACCCGGCCAGCGGAGCACCCAGCCAGTGGACGCACCCGCCTGCTCCAGGCTGCCTCCCAGCACACCCTGTCAGCAGCAAAGCCGTATTGACAGATAGTTCCTAGTCAAGACGCAATGTTTCTTCACTTGTTTTGGAAATGATGAAACAACAGGAAAAGATACACAAGCCCATTTAGCCTGTACATCAAGAAAACAGTTCTGAGTGTCAAAGAAAATGACTTCTTCCAGAAGACCGATTATCACGTGTGTACATCTCCGTATGATAAGGGCACTGGATCTTTTCAATAAAAACCCCATTTCCTCTTACAAAAAGGTGGTCATCACAGTGTTTCAGCAAAAGCCCAAGGCCAAATTATTTAGTTTATACATATTACTGCAAAGGTCTAGGAAGACAGAACTATTAAATAGTTTCATTGTATTTGCTTCAAACCTAGAGTGCACAAAATTTCCTTATAACCAGTACAATCAGGACCACCAACGAAAAGTCTCCTGGAAGAACTCATCTCAGCCAGTGGCCCTCAAGCAATGACGTGCTGAAGCCACACTCAGCATCCTCCTCCTACAAAGCCAGTGCTGGGTCTGGACCCGGAGGTTCACACAGCTTTCACGTGCATTTCCTTAATTATCAGGGACTTGAAACATCTTCTCATGTTTCTCAGCCAGGTGTATTTCTCATCCCGTGAGGAGATCTGTCCTTTTCTGTTTTACAGGACCACATATACATAAGGATATGAATCCGCTACACACGCCAGGGATACTCCCGTCCTTAACTTCAACCAGGTGACTTTGGCTACACCATGTCTGGTCTTTCCCTTCCCTGACTCACATCCTGCTTCTTAGAAAGACTTTCCCTAAGCCAAGAACACAAGAATGGTCTGCAGTGGACTCTCCTACTCTTACTGTTTTGACTTTTACACTGCAAGCCATTAATAACTCATTTAACCCATCTGTAAATGCCGTTTGTACACAAGCATCGTTTTATTTCCTGTTGGGCGTTTCCGCCTGGACAGCCCACACGTCAGGCAGGTTCACAGGTCCAAATCATGCCCCAGGCCTGCTCCTCCCTCTCCTGGGCGCGTGCCCCATGCCCCCTCCCTCTCCATTCCCGCCCTGACACGCCACCTCTGGCTGGCTCCCTGCAAACGCCCTGACCGTCTCCCTGGCTCCAGTCTTGCCTTTCAAACTGATCCTTAAGAAAACCACCTGAATGATCCATCTACAGAGAAATCTGCCTACCTTGTTCACACGGACTCCTCCCGTGGCTGCCTGCACACACAGCCCTGGTGCAAGTGCTGCTACTTCTCCCTCCTCACTTCCCATCCGTGCCTTAGGATCCACCATGGCTGCAGGGAGCCCTTTCCTCCCCACCCATTTACGTGCCGCTCCTCCACTCTTTCCTTGCAATGAGTGTCCTCCTGTCGGAGGTGCCCTCCTATTTTCTCACCCCCTTCCACATCTCCTTGGTCTAGTTATACCCCAAACTCTGCCTAGCTAACTTCTTCTCACACTTAACATTCAGCAGAGATACCACCAGCAGGAAGCCCCCATGGGCCTCATCCTACCCCAGTTCCTGCCAATTCCAGCGCTCACTGGTGATCAGCACTAACACAAATGGTAATGATTATTTCTTACTGAGTCCTTCTCTCCAAGTGGCCCCTGAACTCTGTGAGGGCAGGAATTGCGCCTCCTTCACCTTCAGCTCTAACCCCTGCTTGCAGAACAAGTGAACGCTGCAAGTGCCTGGAAGGGAAGGGAGCGCTCGCCACACCACGCACCCTGCTCACTTGGCCACTAAGCTGACAATCCTCCCGTCTCCACCACTCTCTACTCCTTACCTGACTACGCTCCAGAAAAATCCTGCACAGGAATTCATACGTGGTCACAGGGCTGCATGTGGGAATTCGTGCGTGGCCAGAGGGCCGTGTGTGTGCAGGAATTTGCTGGTGGCCACACGCCGTGTGTGTGCAGGAATTCGTGTGTGGCCACGGGGCCATGTGTGGGAATTCATGCGTGGCCATGGGGCCGTGTGCGTGCGGGAATACATGCATGGCCAGAGGGCCAGGTGCGTGCGGGAATTCGTGCGTGGCCACGGGGTCATGTGTGCGCGAGAATATGTGTGTGGCCACAGGCCGTGTGTGTGCGGGAATTCGTGCGTGGCCATGGGGCCATGTGTGTGCGAGAATATGTGTGTGGCCACAGGCCGTGTGTGTGCAGGAATTCGTGCGTGGCCACAGGGCCGTGTGCGTGCGGGAATACATGCGTGGCCAGAGGGCTGTGTGCGTGTGGGAAAGCATGCGTGGCCAGAGGGTCGTGTGCGTGTGTGAATTCGTGTGCGGCCACGGGGCCATGTGCTTGCAGGAATTCGTGCGTGGTCACAGGGCCGTGTGCGTGTGGGAATTCACGGGTGGCCACAAGGCCGTGTGTGTGTCGGAATTCGTGCATGGCCACAAGGCCGTGTGTGGGAATTCGTGGGCGACCACAGGGCTGTGTGAGAATTCGCAAGCGGCCACAGGGCCGTGTGCATGTGGGAATTCACAGGCGGCCACAGGGCTGTGTGGGAATTCACGGGTGGCCATAAGGCCGTGTGCGTGTCGGAATTCGTGCGTAGCCACAAGGCTGTGTGTGGGAATTCGTGGGCGACCACGGGGCTGTGTGGGAATTCACGAGCGGCCACAGGGCCGTGTGCGTGTGGGAATTCACGGGTGACGACAGGGCCATGTGTGCTGCGCTTGGGCCTCTCATTCTTCCTCCCAGCACGTTCAGGCCTTCATATGCTTCCTCGTCTAACCCGAACAGGTGTGTCAGCTGCTCCATTCCCAACGGTAATTGGGAACAGCAGTCTCAGGGTCTTACACGTGCTGGAATACACATCCACACCACGTCCAGATCACCCTTCTAGCGCTCTGTCCTTCCCAGCACCAGGTACTAGGCTCGAGATGAATACGTTTCAGTTTGTAGCAAGTAAAGACGTAATAAAGTCATCTGTTTTTCATACTGCAGATACAGCTCACATCTTCCAATAGTATTAAAAATCAAAATAAACAGAATAACTAAGAACAAAGCGACCAAAGGGCTGCTCTGTGTTCAAACTACACATGCCCCAGGGGCGTCTCCCCTCCACCGCTGGGACCCAGGGAACCCGGCACCCAGATGTTATGGCATCCACACTGCTTGTCTGAGGCCTACAGTTTAATTCTGCACAAACGTCGAAAAGTGTCTGTCACAGACATTGCCGCCTGAACTAAAACTCACAACCTACAGCCACTCGCTGTATGCCCCTAGGCAACTAAATGAAAACCCAAGTACCAACACAACAAGTATGCTTAATTACAGACACAATTTAAACTATAAATTACACGAGATACTTAATAAAGTAGAAACAATTACAATATACAAGTATATAAACAGTGTATTGTAAGAAGCAACATCATGTTCTGTATTTTTCACCTGATACTTCCTAGTTTATTTCATCCCAGTGGAAGCAAACTGCTTCAAATAGGACGCAGCAGGCTGGTCTCCTGTATCTATAAATCGAGTGGGTGAGCCAGGCTGGTCTCCTCTGTCTATAAATCGAGTGGGTGAGCCAGGCTGGTCTCCTCTGTCTATAAATCGAGTGGGTGAGCAGAGTCCAAAATAGCAACGAGCTCCACATTTAGGAAGCAAGGGGAAGAAGAAAACGAGGGCAGGCTTTCAATCAACGGAACACTGCAACCCTCCAGCAGGCAACCCAAGCACAACCACCCCACCAAATACACAAAGGGAAAGGTGAGGCCGACAACACCGCGCCTACCGCCCAGACAGTCCTGTTTCCAGTCTGCCTGGCAAACCCACATGTGGGAACTCCCTTTCCCGCTGTGTTCAGGACCGCTTAACCTGAATCACCCGTGGGCTTTAGGACATGCAATCCAACTGCCTCCAGGAGAGGCAATTCCGGGACTCTCACCTCACCCTGAAACGCTGCGGTAACGGCAAGGGTTGAACGCTGAAGGATGGTTTCATCCCATCACAGCTTCTCCTACAAAAAACACTACCTGGCATTTACTGTAAGCAGATTTGAATTGGATTTTCAGAATCTGGAGACACCATAAAGCAGACTGTTTAAGAGACCATTCGATCATCATAAATTCAGGACCAGGAAACAACGGTGATGAGCTGACAACACACCCCATTAAACATCAGCATTCTTTGAAAACAGGTCACCAGGTCGGGTGCGGTGGCTCATGCCTGTAATCCCAGCACTTTGGGAGGCTGAGGTGGGCAGATCATGAAGTCAAGACATCGAGACCAGCCTGACCAACATGGTAAAACCTCGTCTCTACTAAAAATACAAACATTAGCTGGGCGTGGTGGCATGCACCTGTAGTTCCAGCTACTCCAGCTACTCCAGCTACTAAGGAGCCCTTTGAGAAAGGGCTATTTTTTAAGGGCATATTTCATTAAGAACAAAAAGAAAGGGAGAAAAGAAAATAGTAACACATTCTGGGGAGCTAGATAGATGAATAAAAACTGTCTTAGGCCAGAAAAAGTTGAGTCATAAGCATGCAGTGGAGAACACGATCACGGAACCCCCAAAAGTCTCCAAAAATAGTGGCACTAGGTTACAATTGGAAGTGAGGGTATAAGATGGAACCAAAATACAGGAGAAACTGAATACTCACAATCTGTTCAAGAAGCAATTAGGCAAAGCCATGTGATCATCTCAATTGGTACAAAAAAGCACCTCACAAACTCCAACACCTTTCCATAACAAAAACACTCAACAAGCCAGGAATGGAAGGGAACTTGCCCCTCACACAATAAAGGGCATCTGTGAAAAACTCAGTGAATGCCGTATTCAAATTTTCCCCCTAAGATGAGCAACAAGACAAGGGTGGCCACTTTCACCACTGCTCCTCAACACCATACTGGAAGTTCTCCCCAGAGCAATTCGTTAAGAAAAGCAGGGGCGGGGGCGGCATACTAATTGGAAAGGAAGATGTAAAACTACCTTTATTCTCAGATGACATGATCTCATATCTAGAAAATCCTAATGAATCAACCAAAAAACTGCTGTCAGAACTAATAAGCAAACTCAGCAAAGTTTCAGGATACAAGATCAATACAAAAGTCAGTTGCATTTGTACACACTAGCAATAAACAATCTGAAAGTCAAACTGGGAAAACAATTCATTTTACGATAGCATCAAAAAGTGTTAAAAACTTAGGAATAAATTTAACCAAGTAAGTGCACCACTTGTACACTGAAAATCACAAACACTGTAGAAAGAATTAAAGACAACCTACATAAATGGGAAGACATTCCATGTTCATGGATGGAAAGACTTAATACTGTTAGGATGGCAGTATTCCCACGGTGATGTACAGATTCAATACTGTCTCTATCAAAACCCCAATGGTCTTTTTTGCAAATGTGGAAAAACCAATCTTTATATGGAACTGCAAAGGGTCCCAAATAGTGAAAAATCTTCCAGAACAAAAGCAAAGTTGGAAGACCCCAACTTCCTAGCTTCAAAACTTACTACAAAATAGTGTGGCATTGGGAGTCCGAGGTGGGGGGATCATGAGGTCAGGAGTTTGAGGCCAGCCTGGCCAACACGGTGAAACCCCGTCTCTACTAAAAATACAAAAATTAGCTGGGCGTGGTGGTGTGCACCTGTAATTCCAGCTACTCAGGAGGCTGAGGCGGGAGACACGTTTGAACCCAGAAGGTGGAGGCTACAATGAGCCGAGATCACGCCACTGCACTCCAGCCTAGGCGACAGGGCAAGACTCCATCTCAAAAAAAAAAAAAAAAAAGGTGTGACATTGGCATAAAAACATACAGACCTGCAGAACAGGGTCCAAAAATAGACCCACACATCTATAGTCAATTGATTTTGACAAGGGCACCAAGACCACTCAATAGGGAAAAAGCAGTCCTGTCAACAAATGATGCTTGAACAATTGAATATCCACATGCAAAAGAACAAAGTTAGACCCTACCACACACCGCACACAAGAACGAACTCAAAA
Source organism: Macaca fascicularis (assembly GCF_037993035.2). Lineage (NCBI taxonomy): Eukaryota > Metazoa > Chordata > Mammalia > Primates > Cercopithecidae > Macaca > Macaca fascicularis. Next base: position 34,272,364 of record NC_088377.1, on the reverse strand, counting down.
TGGATCAAAAACCTAAATACAAGAGCTACAATGATCAACCCTTAAAACACAGGACAAATCCTCCTGACTTTGATTTTTCAGAGTTCTTAGGTATGACATCAAAAATATGTGCAACAGAAGAAAAAACAGAAAAATTAGAGTTCATCAATTTGTGCATCAAAGGACACTAACAAGAGAGTGAAGAAACAATCCAAAGACTGGGAGAAAGTATTTACTAATCATGTATCTGATAAGGGTCTAGTATACAGAATAAAGAATTCTGACAACTCAAAAAAAAAATAGAGGAAAAAAAAGAAAGGCAACCCAATTTAAAAAAGGAGAAAGAGGCTAGGCAGGGTGGCTCATGCCTGTGATTCCAGCATTTTGGGAGGCCGACGCAGGTGGATCACCTGAGGTTGGGAGTTTGAGACCAACCTGACCAACATGGGGAAACCCCATCTCTACTAAAAATACAAAATTAGCCGGGTGTGATGGCAGGCACCTGTAATCCCAGCTACTCGGGAGGCTGAGGCAGGAGAATCGCTTGAATCCGGGAAGCAGAAGTTGCAGTGAGCTGAGTTTGTGCCACTGCACTCCAGCCTGGGGAAAAAAAAAAGGCTGGGCGCCGTGGCTCATGCCTGTAATCCCAGCATTTTGGGAGGCCGAGGCGGGCGGATCACGGGGTCAGGAAATCGAGACCATCCTGGCTAACATGGTGAAACCCCGTCTCTACTAAAAAAAATACAAAAAAAAAATGGCCAGGTGTGGTGGCGGGTGCCTGTAGTCCCAGCTACTCCGTAGGCTGAGGCGGGAGAATGGCGTGAACCCGTGAGGCGGAGCTTGCAGCGAGCCGAGATCGCGCCACTGCACTCCAGCCTGGGTGACAGAGCGAGACTCCGCCTCAAAAAAAAAAAAAAAAAGGCGGGGGGGTTGGGTGGGTAGGCGGGGAAGGACCTGAATGAGAATTTCTCCAAAAATATACAATGGCCAACATGGACATGAAACAATTCTCAACTTCACTGGTCATCAGGGACATGCAAATCACAGCCAAATCAGAAGCCACTTCAGACCCACTAGCATGGTCATCCTTTTTGGAAACTAAGTGTTGGGAGGATGTGCAGAAAGTGAACTCTCATGTTGCTGATGGAAATGTAAAATGGTGCAGCCACTGCGAAAAATCGTTTGGCACTTCCTCAAAAAGCTAAACACAGACTTGCCATATGACCTGGCAACTCCATTCCTTGGTATATAACCAAAGAATTGAAAACAGGTGCTCAAATAAAAACTCATACACAAATGTTCATAATAGCTGCATTACTCACAAGAGCCAACAGGTGGAAACAGCCCAGGCGAGCATCAACAGACTAATGCATAAACATAATGTGGTATATCTATACAATGCACAATTATTCAGTCATAAAAAGGAATGGAATACTGATACAGTCTACAACATGCATGAACTCTGAAGACATTATCTTAAGTGAAAGAGGCCATACACAAGGGGCTGCATACTGTATAATTCCATTTACATGAAATCTCCAGAACAGGCCAATTCATAGAGACAGAAAGCAGATTAGCCATTACCAGGGCCTGGGAAGACGGAAGAATGGGCAGTGGCTGCTTAACACGTATAGGGTTTCCATCTGGGATGATGAAAAAGTTATGTAACTAGGTGGTAATGTTGTTTTATGTTACATGTATTTTAGCACAATCGGAAAAAAAAGCAGGTGAATGAGAAGATACTGCATTTATGAAAAACATATCACAAATTTTAAAGGAGAAAAAAAAAAAAGCCCTGGGAAATTTAAAATACGATGGCCAAACTAAAATGGTAAATAGATACATTGGAAGAAAAAGAGGAAATCTAGAAAGTAGAATAGAAAATGGAAGAAAGATAAGAAAATTATAAAGCCAGCCCAAGCCTTCCAGCCCAAACAGCAGTATTTCCAAAACACTCAGGGAAAAAAAAAAAAAAAAGGTAAACAAATAAGAGGAAATTGTTGGAGAAATAATTTGAGAAAACTAAAGGGTTCAAAAAACTATCAAGTGTCCAACAACAGATGAGAACAAACCAAAACCCACGATGTTTCTACACAGTGGAGATGTAGGGAGTAAAAACGGATTGCACACAAAAGCCTTCATACAAAGCATTAGCAATCAGAGCCGCAAGCACTCCACGGGCAATACTATTACCGAAGCTTAGAAGACACGATTATGAGCAGCTTCCCACCTGGAATCAGAGCCAGGCGCAGCAACCACAAGTTGCAAAGCGAGAGCAGAGACGTGGGACCTCAGCGCCCCTCTACCCCGGGGAGCCCTGGGCGGCCGGGAGAAATCCCCCCCGTGACGGTGACAGTGGCAAGGTGTTCCCCGCCGCTGCTTATTTTGCACCGTTCCGGGCACTTTGCAGGCGCAACAGGGCGCGGAGACCGCGCGCGCGCCTCCAGGCAGGTGGGGGCGAGAGGATCGCTTGAGCCTAAGAGTCCGACCTGGGCAGCACAGAGAGGCCCCCCCCAACCCTACAAAAAATACGAGTATCAGCCGGGCGCGGTGGCTCACGCCTGTGATCCCAGCGCTTCGGGAGGCGGAGGCGGGAGGATCGCTCGCGCTCAGGAGGTCGAGACCCCACCTCTTAAATAAAACCGCCTTCCCACCACCCCACCCACGGCCCGGCCGCTACTTCCAGGGGCTGGGACCCCGCAGCGGGGTCCACGCGGGCAGCCCCGGCCGAGGCCTGAGAACGCGGGGAGGACGCTCCTCCACGCCCAGCCCGGGCTACCCGCCGCGGCCTCCCGCGCCTCTCCCCGCTCCGCCCCCGACCCCGCGCCCTGGCCCGGCCGGCGACACCCCGGGAAGGAGCAGGACCCCCGCGCCACGACCCCCAGGGTCCCTGGGCGTCTTCACCTGCGCGGGCTGGGGTAGCTGCGAGGCGCGGGACGGGCGGGGGCGGCAGCCGTAGGCCCAGGAGGCCCTAGCACAGCCCGCGCAGAGGACGCCCAGGCCGCGACCCCGCGTCCTCCCGGCCCCCGCCCCGCTTCTCCGCAGTCCGGCACCCACCCCAGGGTCCCCTCGGCCCGGCCCGCCCGGAGCTCACCTGTCTCGCGCCGCCGCCTTAGGCCTCGTCTGCGCCGCCCAGGCCGGAGAAGACGCTCTGCCCGCCCCAGCCAATCGCGGGCCGCGCCCCGGGCCGAGGGCGGGAGCAACGCAGGCCTCCACCAATCCCGAGCGCGCCACCTGAAGCGTTCTGGCCAATGACGAGGCGGCTACGGGCCGCGGGCGGAGGAGCGAGGGGGACTCCAGGCGGGGGAAGGGGAGAAGGAGAGGGAGGGATGGGGAGGGGCCTGGATGCGTCACGGGGTGAGACGGGCGGGGCGGGGCGCGGCGGGGCGGGGCCGCGTCCCGGTAGGGGGGCTGCACCTGGAGGAGGGGGCCTGCATGCAGGAGAGAGGCTGCTCCTGAGGGAGGGGTCTGCACCCGGAGGAGGGCTCCGCATTTGGGGGAAGGGTCTGCACCTGGTGGGGGGTTTGCATCTGGGGGAGTGGCCCGCACCTGGGGGAGAGGCCCGCACTGGGGGAGGGGTCCGCACCTGGGGGAGGGGCCCGCACTGGCGGAGGGGTCTGCATCGGCGGAGGGTCCGCGTCTCAGATACGGGGTCTACGTTGGGGAGGGGTCTGCATCTTCGGAAACGTGTTTGGATCTGGGGGAGGGGCCTTGGGGAGGGGCCCCTGCGGCTCTGGGAGGCAGTCCCCGCTTCCCACGGGGCTCACCTCGGCCAGTGCCTCCTTGGCCTCCCGAACGTCTCCCCGTGCTGGCCGCCGCCCCCACCCCAATTCGCCGCAGCTCCAGGCGTGCGCAGGCGCTCCCAGGCCGGGCTCCTCCCTTGGCCCCTGCTCCCCGGGCGCCCTTCTGGGGAATGAGTGGGGTCTGCAGGCGTGGTCACCCGCAAGGCCCTGGCTGATGGAAATGCAGCTCTTCTGTCGTGGAATTCGCAGGTTGTCTTCTCCGTGCTGGGGACTGCACCGCGTCTTGCAAATACTGATTTGTTCTGTGCATTTTTAGAACGAAGTATAATTTACAATCATGTTCACCTTTTTTACTCTTGTTTTTTTTTTGAGACAGGGTCTCACTCCCGTTGCCCAGGCTGGACTGCAGTGGCACAGTCATAGCTCGCTGTGACCTCAACCTCCCCGGCCCAGGTGATCCTCCCACCTCAGACTCCCGTGGCTGGAACTACAGTCGCGCGTGGCTTTTTTTTTTTTTTTTTTTTTTTGAGACGAAGTCTCTCACCGTTGCTTGGGCTGGAGTTGCAGTGGCATGATCTCGGCTCATTGCAACCTCCGCCTCCTGGGTTCAAGCGATTCTCCTGCCTCAGTCTCCCCAGTAGCTGGGATTATAGGAACCTGCCACCACGCCCTGCTAATTTCATGTGTTTTTAGTAGAGACAGGGTTTCACCATGTTGGCCAGGCTGGTCTTGAACTCCTGATCTCGTGATTCGCCCGCCTCGGCCTCCCAAAGTGCTGGGATTACAGGCGTGAGCCACCGCGCCCCGCCTTTTTTGTGTTTTTTTTTGTAGACATGGAGGTGTCACTATGTTGTCCAGGCTGGTCTTGAACTCCTGACGTCAAGCGACCCTCTCACCTTAGCACCCTAAAGTGCTGGCATAACAGGCATGAACCACCGCACCCGGCCAATAAAGCCTTTATTTATTTATTTATTTATTCATTTATTTTTGAGATGGAGTTTTGCTCGTTGTCCAGGCTGGAGTGCAATGGCACAATCTCGGCTCACTGCAACCTCCGCCTCCCGCGTTCAAGTGATTCTTGTGCCTTAGCCTCCAGAGTAGCTGGGACCACATCTGGATAATTTTTGTATTTTTAGTAGAGATGGGATTTTTTTTTTTTTTGAGATGGAGTCTCGCTCTGTCACCCAGGCTGGAGTGCAGTGGTGCGATCTCAGCTCACTGCAAGTTCCGCCTCCCGGGTTCACGCCATTCTCCTGCCTCAGCCTCCCTAGAAGCTGGGACTACAGGTGCCCGCCACCACGCCCAGCTAATTTTTTTGTGTTTTTAGTAGAGACAGGGTTTCACCGTGTTCGCCAGGACAGTCTCGATCTCCTGACCTCGTTATCTGCCCGCCTCGGCCTCCCAAAGTGCTGGGATTACAGGCGTGAGCCACCACGCCCGGCCTAGACGGGGTTTCACCACGTTGGCCAGGCTGGTCTCGAACTCCTGTTTTTTCCCTTTTGTTTTGCTTTTTGTTGTTGTTGTTTAGAGACAGGGTCTTGCTCTGTCATCCAGGCTGGAGTGGTATGATCATAGCTCACTGCCGCCTCGACATCCCATGTTCAAGCCATCCTCCCACACACCACCTGAGTAGCTGAGACTACAGGCACACACCACCGTGTCTGGCTAATTTTTAAAATTTTTTTGTAGAGATAGGGTCTCACTATGTTGCCCAGGCCGGTCTTGAACTCTTGGTCTGAAGCAATCCTGTGCCTCAGCGTCCCCCAGTACCTGCTACCACACCTGACTACTGATGGCCCTTACATTGATGCTAAAACCCTGCATTAGATCTCCTTTTTAAACAGGCACATCTGTTTGGAGGAAAGATTTTGGCAGATGGCTGTGCCAGAACCTACCGCCTGGGTCTGTCACTAGAAAAGATGGACATTCTAATACTAGGATCGTGTCCCCAAAAAGGCTGGCCTCCACCTTGCCCACCCTGGGGCCAGTACGGCTCCCCACCCGGTAAGGCCCCGGTCCTCAGAGTGGGTTAAGGGAGGAACAAGAACAAGCAGGTAGGAGAATCTGGCGGCTTCTGTGTCTCCCGAAACACAGCTTGGCTCTGTTTTCTTCGGCCTGGCCAACCGTCCTCATTTCAGAAGTTGGGCAGCAGGCTGGACTTCAGTCCCTAAGGCTCTTCCCAGCGCTGCAGAGCAGGATGGAGCAGGTGGCGCAGCCATTGATATTTCAAAGCAAGGGAAACGGAGGCAGGGGCCGGGCCGGCAGCCTGGCTGGAGTGAGACCGGACGCAGTGACCCCGTAGGCAGGCTCATTGTCTTCACGGCCACCATCTCTGCTGCAGAACCGAGGGCAGCAACGGCCCGTTTTGGGAAGCTCCCCGGGGAGCGCAGTGCTGCTTTCTCGGTGAGCTCACACCTCAAATTTGGCAGCAGGCTGTGCCTTTCAGCGGTAAACAGAAACCGGCTCCTGGGAGACGAGTCAGAAACCCGAGTCCAGAGGCTTCGTGCCATCTGGATCTGGATGAGGGTGGCTGCACAAGGGCCAGGGAGAGGGTCGGACGAAGGAAAATTACCCAGCTGACCTCCGGGAGGCTCAGGAAATCCCTTTCACTCTCTCTCTCTCTCTGTTTTTTTGTTTTTGTTTTTGTTTTTTGAGACAGAGTTTCGCTCTTGTCGCCCAGGCTGGAGTGCAATGGCACGATCTCAGGTCACTGCAACCTCCACCTCCCATAAATCCCTTTCTCTTAAGGAAACAATTTGGCTTCTCTGCCGGCTGCTTCCCCATCCTGCCCGCTTCTGGTTCCTCCTTTGGGCCGGAAGCATCCGCAGAGGAAATGGTTTTTGGTGGGTGGTTGTCCCCTGCGGTGAGTGAGGGCGGCCCCTGGTGTGGTTTCAGGGCGTGAGTCTGTGGGGAGTGGTGAAAGGAACTTGCCAGAGAGCTGCAACAGATTTCAGCCAGATTTCCCAATACACAGAATCCAAAATCCATGCACAGACGCTCCCAGTATTGACAGAGGGTTTGAACTCAGTACAGACTGCAGACATGCATGCTGGGCCCTGAAGAGCGTTTTATTTACTTATGTATGTATGTATTTGCTTATTTTTGAGAGAGAGCCTTGCTCTGTCACCCAGGCTGGAATGCAGTGGCACAATCACGGCTCATGGAAGCCTCAAACTCCTGGTCTCAAGTGATTCTCTCGCCTCAGCCTCTCGAGTAGCTGGGATTACAGGCACCCACCACAATGCCCAGCTAATTTTATTTTTTTAACTTTTTGTAGAGAGAGGGTCTTGCCATGTTACCCAGTCTGGTCTCAAACTCCTGGGCTCAAGCCGTCCTCCCACTTTGGCCTCCAAAGTGCTGGGATGACAGGTGTGAGCCACCTCACCTGGCCTTCTCCTTTTTTTTTGAAACAGAGTCTTGCTGTGTCACCAGGCTGGAGTGCAGTAGTGTGATCTCGGCTCACTGCAACCTCTGCCTCCCAGGTTCCATTAATTCCCCTGCCTCAGCCTCCCGAGTAGCTGGGATTACAGGTGTACACCACCATGCCCGGCTAATTTTTTGTATTTTAGTAGAGACAGGTTTCACCATGTTAGCCAGGATGGTCTCGATCTCCTGACCATGTGATCCGCCTGCCTCAGCCTCCCAAAGTGCTGGGATTACAGGCGTGAGCCACTGCACCCAGCCACCTCCTTTTATAAGGATATGTATTGGATGCAGGGCCCACCTTAAGCCAGGATGGTCTTATCTCTAGATCTTTACCTTCATTATATCTGCAAAGACCCTTATTCCAAGTAACATTTCATTCTGAGGTGAACAAATCTGGGGGCTGCTATGCATCCTGCTACTGTTTAACAGACCTGCCAAGAGATGACCTTCCCCCAGGGATTAGCTAAGTAAAAGAGCAGGCATCCTAAAACAAAACAATAAAACAAAGTGCCTCCCAAATGTCCTTGTTTATCTTGAAAGAGCTGTCTGTCCTCCCTCCCTCTACTGCCTCCTCCTGTTCTCTCCAGAGCCCATCCTTACCGCGCTGCCAAAATCACTCCCACCAAGGCCACTGTCGCTGTGACTCACTGAAGCCTAGGTGGGTTCTCAGCCTTCCCCAGCGATGGCTCTGCGGCCAGGCTGCACCCTCCTGTCCCCTATCATCCTCCCTGGCCCTGCTCACTCCCATCCCCCACCGTCCTCCCCATACTGTCCTCCCCAGCCCTGCACCCTCCCGTCCCCCACTGTCCTCGCACCGTCCTACCCAGCCCTGCACCCCCCGTCCCCCACTGTCCTCACACCGTCCTACCCAGCCCTGCACCCCCCTGTCCCCCACTGTCCTCACACCGTCCTACCCAGCCCTGCACCCCCCTGCCCCCCACTGTCCTCACACCGTCCTACCCAGCCCTGCACCCCCCTGTCCCCCACTGTCCTCCTCACAGCGTCCTCCCCAGCCCTGCACCCTCCCATCCCCCACCATCCTCCCAACACCATCCTCCCCAGCTCTGCACCCTCCTGTCCCCCACTGTCCTCCCCACATCGTCCTCCCCAGCCCTGCACCCCCTGTCTCCCACTGTCCTCCTCACACCGTCCTCCCCAGCCCTGCACCCTCCCATCCCCACCGTCCTCCCCACAGCGTCCTCCCCAGCCCTGCACCCTCCCGTCCCCGATCGTCCTCCCCACACCGTCCTCCCCAGCCCTGCACCCTCCCGTCCCCCACCGTCCTCCCCACAGCGTCCTCCCCAGCCCTGCACCCTCCCGTCCCCCACCATCCTCCCCACACCGTCCTCCCCAGCCCTGCACCCCCATCCCCCATGTCCTCCCCACGCCGTCCTCCCCAGCCCTGAACCCTTCCATCCCCCACCGTCCTCCCCACAGCGTCCTCCCCAGTCCTGCACCCCCCTGTCCCCCACTGTCCTCCCCACGCCATCCTCCCCAGCCCTGCACTCTCCTGTCCCCCACCATCATCCCCACACCATCCTCCCCAGCCCTGCACCCTCCTGTCCCCCACTGTCCTCCCCACACTGTCCTCCCCAGCCCTGCACCCCCCATCCCCCACTGTCCTCCCCACACTGTCCTCTCCAGCCCTGCACCCTCCTGTTCCACACTGTTCTCCCCAGCACTGCGCTCTCCCATCCCCCACCGTCCTCCCTAGCCCTGCACCCTCCCGTTCCCCACCGTCCTCCCCCCCAGCGTCCTCCCCACATCGTCCTCCTCAGCTTGGCACCCTCTCGTCTCCACCCATCCTGAGTCTCCTTCTGACCTTTGCGGTTTCTTCCTTATGCTCCTGACCTCTAGACACTGAAGCGTTCAGGGCTCGCCCTAGTGTGTCTTATTGCTGTCTACACACTCGTCACATCCAATAACCCCCATAAGCTGCTGGTGCCTAAATTCACATCTCTAGACGGCAACGCCCCTCAACTCCAGATGCAGACGTCTGACTGCCCCATGCTCCATCTCTTCTTGGGGATCTCATGACATCTCCAATTTTTTTTTTTTTTTTTTTTTTTTGAGGTGGGGTTTTGCTCTGTCACCCAGGCTGGAGTGCAATGGTGGGATCTCAGCTCACCACAACCTCTGCCTCCCAGCTTCAAGCGATTCTCCTGCCTCAGCCTCCTGAGTAGCTGGAACTACAGGCGTGCGCCACACACCCAGCTACTTTTGTATTTTTCATAGAGACAGGGTTTCTCCATGTTGATCAGGCTGGTCTTGAATTCCTGACGTCAGGTGATTTACCTGCCTCAGCCTCCCAAAGTGCTGGGGTTACAGGCGTGATTTCCTTTTTCTTTTCTTTTCTTTCTTCCTTCCTTCCCCCTCCCCTCCCCTCCCCTCCCCTCCCCTCCCCTCCCCTCCCCTCCCCTCCCCTCCCCTCCCCTCCCCTCCCCTCCCCTCCCCTCCCCTCCCCTCCCCTCCCCTCCCCTCCCCTCCCTTCCCTTCCCTTCCCTTCCCTTCCCTTCCCCTTTCTTTTGACAGGGTTTGGCTCTGTCACCCAGGCTGGAGTGCAGTGGTGCCGTCCCGGCTCGCTGCAGCCTCTGCCTCCCAGGTGTCTTTGTTTTGTTTTGTTTTTTTAGACAGAGCCTCGCCCTGTTGCCCAGGCTGGAGTACAGTGGCACGATCTCGGCTCTCTGCAACCTCTGCGTCCCGGGTTCCCGCCATTCTCCTGCCTCAGGCTCCTGAGTAGCTGGGACTACAGGCGTCCACCACCACGCCCAGCTAAGTTTTTTGTATTTTTAGTAGAGACGGGGTTTCACCGTGTTTGCCAGGATGGTCTCAATCTCCCGACATCGTGATCCGCCCACCTCGGCCTCCCAAAGTGCTGGGATTACAGGCATGAGCCACTGCACCCAGCCTATAACTGTGGTTTTTCAATTGAAATTCCCGGGCCCTGGCTCGGTGGCTCATGCCTGTAATCCCAGCACTTTGGGTGGCCAAGGTGGGAGAATCACTTGAAGTCAGGCGTTGGAGACCAGCCTGGCCAACATGGTGAAACCCCGTCTCTACCAAAAATACAAAAATTAGCCAGGCGTGGTGGCATGCAGCTGTATTCCCAGTTACACAGGAGACTGAGGCAAGAGAATCACTTGAACCCAGGAGGCAGAGGTTGCAGTGAGCTGAGATCTTGCCACTGGACTCCAGCCTGGGGACAAAAAAAGAAAAATGAAATTAGCAGGGCAGTGGTACCTGCCTGTAATACTACCTACTTGGGAGACTGAGGCTGGAGAATTGCTTGAACCTGGGAGCCAGAGGTTGCAGTGAGCCGAGATCGCACCACTGCACTCCAGCCTGGGCAATAGTGAGAGACTCCTCTGTCTCAAAAAAAAAAAAAAAAAGGAAAATTAGCTGGGCGTGGTGGTGGTGCCTGTAGTCCCAGAGCTACTTGGGAGGTTGAGGCAGGAGAATGGCATGAACCAGGGAGGTGGAGGTTGCAGTGAGCTGAGATCACTCCACTGCACTCTGGCCTGGGTGACAGAGCAAGACTCCATCTCAAAAAAAGCAAAACAAAACAAACAAAAATAAATGAGTTGCCAATATTTAAAAATTAAAGGACTTAAAAAATATATTTTTAAAATCTGGACTTTCAGCTTCTCTTGAAAAATCATCATATCTGGCAGTGCTGGAACTGCCCTGCCATGGCCACACCTGGGGGACCCAGGAGAGAGGCGGATGAGGTTTGCATGTTTATGCCCTACAGACGTCAGGTTGAAATGTGATCCCCAGGCCTGCTGGGAGGTGTTGGATCATGGGGGCGGATCCCTCACGAATTGCCCAGCGTCATCCCCTTGGTGATAAGTGAGTTCATGAAGGATCTGGGACCTCCCCACCGCCTCTCTTGCTCCTGTTGTCATCACGTGATGCACCTGTCCCTTCACCTCTGCCATGAGTGGAAGCAGCCTGAGGCCTTGCTAGAAGCAGATGCTGCTGCCCTCCTTCCTGTACGGCCTGCAGAACCGTGGACCACATAAACTGTATTAGCCCGTTTTCACACTGCTACACAGATACTATCCAAGACTGGGTCGTTTACAGAGAAAAGAGGTTTAATCGACTCACACAGTTCCACATGGCTGGGGAGGCCTCAGGAAGCTTACAGTCACGAGGGAATGGGAAGCAGGCACGTCTTACATGGCGGCAGGTGAGAGAGAGAAGTGCGGAAGGAGGAGCTTGACTTATGAAACCATCAGATCTTTTTGTTTTGTTTTGTTTTTGTTTGTTTGTTTTTGAGAGGGAGTTTCGCTCTTGTTGCCCAGGCTAGAATGAAATGGCACAATCTCGGCTCACTGCAACCTCCGCCTCCCAGGTTCAAGTGATTCTCCTGCCTCAGCTCCTGCATAGCTGGAATTACAGGTGCCCCCCACCACGCCCAACTAATTTTTGTATTTTTAGCAGAGATGGGGTTTCATCGTGCTGGCCAAGCTGGTCTGAAACTCCTGACCTCAGGTGACCACCCGCCTCGGCCTGCCAGAGTGCTGGGATTACAGACTTGAGCCACCATGCCTGGCTTGAAACCATCAGATCTTGGCTGGTTGCGGTGGTTCATGCCTGTAATCCCAGCACTCTGGGAGGCTGAGGCGGGTGGATCACCCGAGGCCAGGAGTTTCAGACCAGCCTGGCCAACATGATGAAACCCCGTCTCTGCTAAAAATACAAAAATTAGCCAGATGTGGAGGGCACCTATAATCCCAGCTAATCGGGAGGCTGAGGCAGGAGAATCGCTTGAACCCAGGAGGCAGAGGTTGCAGTGAGCAGAGATTGTGCCACTGCACACCAGCCTGGGCGACAGAGCCAGACTCTGTCTAAAAAACAAACAAACAAACAAACAAAAAAACCCATCAGATCTCGTGAGAACTCAGTCATTATCAGGAGAATAGCATGGAGAAAACCACCTCCACAATCTAATCACCTCCCACCAGGTCCCGCCCTCAACACATGAGGATTACAATTGAGATGAGATTTGGGTGGGGACACGGAGCCAAACCATATTGCAAACCTCTTTTCTTTATACGTTACCCAGCCTCAGGTCTTCCCTTACAGCGACGCGAGAACTGAGTAACACAGAGGGCCTTCCTCCAGGGTACACGTGTGGCTCCCACTCAGTGCGTCTCTCCGAGACGGAGGCTCACTCCTGTCCAGGATCCAGTGTGGACACCCCCATGCCTGAGACCTTCCAGGAAGGCCTCTGCAGCAGGTCAGCTGGGCTGCCTGAGCCATCTGGATGGCAGCCGCCTCCGAGGTCTTCCTGTGGGCAAAATCCTCCCACTTGGTTGTAAAATCCACCTGTTTGAGGCTGTATGTACCCTGTTCAGAGGGAAAATGGCGGATTTGAAAATAGTGACTCCAGGGGCCAGAAGGGAGAGGCTGGCAAACTGCACCTGTGTCTTGATGAGAGAAGCATCTCTGGGAGGGGAGCCTGGAAGGCCCCTCTGACCCGCCTGGGAATGTGCTGCCGGGAACCTGCCCAGGATGAGGCTGGAGGGAGTAGAGTGAGTGACAGAGCCCAGGACCCAGGAAAGGGACCCAGGAGAGCTGGGTCCCAGGGCAACACTGCTGGGCATTTGGAGCAGTGCTTTGCTAAAGAGAGAAGCAGCTGTCATCCTGGCAACTGGTTTTACGTTTTATTCTTTTTCCATTTGACGAGCAATACATATGTGTTGCTGAAAACGACGACGACGACAACCGTCAGTGTCAAGGGAAAAAAACTAAAACGAAATAGAATTTTATTTTCTCTTTTTGAGACAGATTGTATTAGTCTGAGCTCACACTGCTAATAAAGACATACCCAAGACTGGGTAATTTATAATGAAAAGAAGTTTAATGGACTCAGAGTTCCACATGGCTGGGGAGGCCTCACAATGATGGTGGAAGGTGAAGGAGGAGCAAAGGGGCGTCTTCCATGGCGGCAGCAAGGGAGTGTGTGCAGGGAACTACCCTTTATAAAACCATCAGATCTCAGCCGGGTGCGGGGGCTCATGCCTGTAATCCCAGCACTTTGGGAGGCTGAGGTGGGCAGATCACTAGGTCAGTAGATTGAGACCATCCTGGCCAACATGGTGAAACCCCGTCTCTACTAAAAATACAAAAATTAGCTGGGCATGGTAGCAGATGCCTGTAGTCCCAGCTACTCGGGAGGCTGAGGCAGGAGAATGGCCTGAACCTGGGAGGCAGAGCTTGCAGTGAGCCGAGATCGTGCCACTGCACTCCAGCCTGGGCAACAGAGCGAGACTCTGTCTCAAAAAAAAAAAAAAAAAAAAAAAAAGTGAGTAAGTGAGACTTACTCACTACCACGAGAACATCACAGGAATATCCCACTCCCATGATTCGATTCCCTCCCACTGGGTCCCTCCCACAACACATGGTGATTATGGGAGCTACAATTCAAGATGAGATTTGGGTGGGGACACAGGCAAACCCTATCACAGAGTCTCACTCTGTCGCCCAGGCTGGAGTGCAGTGGCATGATCTTGGCTCACAGCAACCTTTGCCTTTAGGGTTCAAGCAATTCTTGTGCCTCAGCCTCCGGAGGAGCTGGGATAACAGGCATGCACCACCACACCTGGCTACTTTTTAAATGTATTTTTGGTAGAGCTGGGGTTTTTTCCATGTTGACCAGGCTGGTCTCAAACTCCTGGCCTCAAGTGATCTGCCCAAAATGCTGGGATTACAGGTGTGAATCACTGCATCTGGCCTAATAACACTTTTTTTATTTTGGGACAGAGTCTCGCTCTGTAGACCAGGCTGGAGTGCAATGGTGCGATCTTGGCTCACTGCAAGCTCTGCCTCCCGGGTTCACGCCATTCTCCTGCCTCAGCCTCCCAAGTAGCTGGGACTACAGGTGCCCGCCACCACGCCCAGCTAATTTATTTTTGTATTTTTAGTAGAGACGGGGTTTCACTGTGTTAACCAGGATGGTCTCAATCTCCTGGCCTCGTGATCCGCCCGCCTTGGCCTCCCGAAGTGCTGGATTACAGGCGTGAGCCACCGCGCCCAGCCAACATACTTCTTTTTCTCAGACAAAAATGGAGTCACAACAGACGGACTTTTGTGAGCTGGCTTTTTCATTTGTCTGAGTAAATTGGCCTTGCTGCCTTTCGCTGTGGCTGGAGACAGCTCTCCCCAGAACGAACACGCTCAGCCCCGTCCAGCTCACCGTTAATCATGCTCCGAGAAACATCCCTGAGCTCACATTTGCCCTCTGGTCTTGGGGTTTCCTTAGAATAAATCGCTGGAAGTGGAACTGCTGGGTCAAGGGTTGGGACGTTTTTATGACTTGGGTTCTCCAGAAAGGTCCTGAGTGGAGGCAACGCCTTCTGGAAAACAAACCCTGGGCAGGGCAGAGCTGTGCAGCGGCCAGGAGCCCCGCTGACTCTGAGTGTCCCAACTCTGTTTTTCTCTTTTTTCCCTTCCCTTCCCTTCCCTTCCCTTCCCTTCCCTTCCCTCCCCTCCCCTCCCCTCCCCTCCCCTCCCCTCCCCTCCTCTCATTTCCCCTCCCCTCTTCTCTCTTCTCTTCTCGCCTCGCCTCTCCTCTCCCCTCCCCTCCCCTCCCCTCCTCTCATTTCCCCTCCCCTCTTCTCTCTTCTCTTCTCTCCTCTCCTCTCCCCTTCCCTCCTCTCTCCTCTCTTCTCTTCTCTTCTCTCCTCTCCTCTCCTCTCCTTCCTCTCCTCTCCCCTCCCCTCTCCTCTTCTTTCTTGTCTTCTTTCTTTCCTTCTCTTCTTTTCTTTTCTTTCTTTTCTTTCTTTCTTTTTTTTTTTTTTTGATAGAGTTTCACTCTTGTCGCCCAAGCTGGAGTACAATGGTGCAATCTTGGCTCACTGCAACCTCTGCCTCCCAGGTTCAAGCTCAGTCTCCTGCCTCGGCCTCCCGAGTAGCTGGGATTACAGGCGCCCACCACCATGCCTGGCTAATTTTTTGTATTTTTTGTATTTTTGGGAGGCCGAGGTGGGAGGATCGCTTGAGCCCAGGAGTTCGAGACCAGCCTGGGCGACATGGTGAGACCCCATCTCTATTAAAAAGTGAAAAAATTAGCCAGGCGTCATGGCACGCACCTGTCATCTCAGCTATTCGGGAGGCTGAGATGAAAGGGTCACTCGAACCCACAAGTTTAAGGCTGCAGTGAACCGTGACCGCACCACTGCCCTCCAGCCTGGCGTGATAGAAGGAAACGATGTCACAAACAAACAATCCAGATCCGAGGATTCCACAGCCCAACGCTTCAGCCACGATGCAAACTGCCACATTCATAACAGCAATGCTTATGTTTTGGCTCCTGATAGGAAACAAAAAGGGTTTTAGAAAACACACAGAAGTATTTAAAAAGTTGAAAACAAACACAGATCACTTGAATTCTATCAGCCAGAGGTGACTTCTGTCAACATTTCTGTTTGTTGTGTCACTTTCCCATGAACATATATATGTATTTTCATAAAAGTGGATGCTGTAGATTCCTTCCTTCCTTCCTTCCTTCCTTCCTTCCTTCCTTCCTTCCTTCCTTCCTTCCTTCCTCCCTTCCTCCCTTCCTCCCTTCCTTCCTTCCTCTCTCTCTCTCCCTTCCTCCTCTCCCTTCCCTGCCCCTTCCCTCCCCTCTCCTCTCTGTTTCTTTTTCTTTCCTTCTTTCTTTTGAGACAGAGTCTTGTTCTGTCACCCAGGCTGGAGTGCAATGGCATGATCTCGGTTCACTGCAACCTCCACATCCCAGGCTCAAGTGATTCTCCTGCCTCAGCCTCCCGAGTAGCTGGGACTACAGGCACTTGCCACCACGCCCGGCTAATTTTTGTATTTTTAGTAGAGATGGGGTTTCACCACGTCGGCCAGGCTGGTCTTAGACAGGGTCTCAATAATATGTTGCCCAGGCTGGTTTCAAAGTCCTAGGCTCAAGCGATCCTCCCACCTTAGCCTCCCCCAGTGTTGGGATTATAGGCGTGAGCCACTTCGCCTGGCCTGTAGTCTGCTTTTTCTACCTAACAGCACGCGTGGAGGTCTCCCCTGTCCACAGACAGAAGTTGAGATCTCAGCGGAAGAAGAGCTGGGCCCAGGCAGCGTCTCCCTTCCCCACCCAAGGCACTGACTGGTGGGTGGGGAGGGTGGGGGAGGGAATTCAGGGAATGGGGAAGCAGTAGAGTGTGGGGTGGGTGAAGGGGCCAGGCGGAAGCACCAGCCAAGAATAGGCACCTGGCCTGAGTGGAGGTGGCCTCTGAGGCTGAGCGTGGCAGGTCTGGGGGTGGGGCTGGCACCGTGGAGATTAAACAAAGCTCCTGGCTGGGAGCCGTGATCCTCTATACTGAGGCCACAGGGCAGCTGGCGGCTGGCCAGCCTCCCCGGTCAAGGAGCCAGATCTGCAGAGCAACTGCTCGGGAGGGCTTTAGAGAGGGCAGGGCCAGGCTTCCCAAGTCACTCCTTCCTCGGTCCGGCATCTGGCAGGGTTCCCAGTGCCTCTTCCCTTTCCACACCCCACAAAGCTGGACACCTGGAAACCCTCCCCTTGGACACGAGGCTTCCCGTCAACCTCTCTGTTTCTGAGAGAGGCCGGAGAGGAAGCTGAGCTACCTGGAAGATGAAGCAAGGTCTCCATTGGTAACTGGGAGACACCAGGAAAACCAGCAGCCCAGAAGAGAAGGACCAGAGACCAGGAGATGAAATGATCCCTTCCAGAGAGAGCAAGGAGATTCAGAAATAGTGGAGAATGGCCGGGCACAGCAGCTCATGCCTGTAATCCCAGCACTTTGGGAGGCCGAGGCGGGCAGATCACCTGAGGTCAGGAGTTCGAGACCAGCCTGGCCAACATGGTGAAAGCCTGTCTTTACCAAAAATCCAAAATTACCCGGGCGTGGTGGCACATGCCTGTAATCCCAGCTACTCGGGAGGCTGAGGCAGGTGAATCGCTTGAACCCGGGAGGCGGATGTTGCAATGAGCTGAGATGGCACCACTGCACTCCAGCCTGGACGACAGAGCCAGACTCTGTCTCAAAATATATATATAGCCATAATCAGAAAATACTGTGGATTTATTTTTAGCCTTTGGCATCAATCTACATGTAAACCATGAAAAAGGTGAATATTTTCCATCTGTTCTAACTATAAATAGTAACCTTGGCCATGTAACTGCAACTGTCCAGCTGTTATGAGTTGGGAGGTGGGTGGGAGGGAGAGAAAGAGGAAAGGACGGGACCCTCATCTTCCGGGGAACAGGGCAAAGAGATACCATCCAAAGTTGGTGGGACAAGAGACAGAGGTTTAAGTACTGTAAATTATTATTATTATTTGAGGCAGAGTCTCATTCTGCCACCCACTGCAGCCTCGAACTCTCGAACTTCTGGGCTTAAGTGATCCTCCCACCTTGGCCCCCTGAATAGCTAACACTACAGGTGTGCACCACCATGCCCAGCTCATTTTTTAACTTTCTGTAGAGACAGAGTCTTGCTGTGTTACCCAGACTGGTCTTGAAATTCCTGGCCTTGCCGAGCGCGGTGGCTCGTGCCTGTAATCCCAGCACTTTGGGAGGCTGAGGTGGGCGGATCACGAGGTCAGGAGATCGAGACCATCCTGGCTAACACAGTGAAACCCCGTCTCTACTAAAAATAAAAAAAAATTAGCCGGGTGAGGTGGCGGGCACCTGCAGTCCCAGCTACTCAGGAGGCTGAGGTAGGAGAATGGCGTGAACCCAGGAGGCGGAGCTTGCAGTGAGCCGAGATCATGCCAGTGCACTCCAGCCTGGGTGACAGAGCGAGACTCCGTCTCAAAAAAAAAAAGAAATTCCTGGCCTCAAGTGAGCCTCCTGCCTCAGTCCCGCAAAGTGCTGGGATTACAGGCACATGCCACCATGCCCACCCAATGCCTGCTTTTCATATTTGTCCCACAGTGTGTAAAGTGTTAACACCAAGAGAACCTGAGCAAAGTGTGTATATGGGAACTCCACTATTTTTGCAATTTTTCTGTTAAAAAGTCTGAAGTTTTCTTTCCTTCCTTGCTTCCTTCCTTCCTTCCTTCCTTCCTTCCTTCCTTCCTTCCTTCCTTCTTCTTTCTCTTCTTCCTTTTTTTTTTTGGAGACGCAGTCTTGCTATGTCGCCAGGCTGGATTGCAGTGGTGCAATCTCGGCTTACTGCAATCTCCACCTCCTGGGTTCAAGCGATTCCCCTGCCTCAGCCTGCCAAGTAGCTGGGACTACAGGCACATACCACCATGCCTGGCTAATTTTTTGTATTTTAATAGAGACGGAATTTCACCATGTTGGCCAGGATGGTCTCGATCTCCTGACCTCATGATCCGCCCGCCTCAGCCTCCCAAAGTGCTGGGATTACAGGTGTGAGCCACTGTACCCAGCCCTAAAGTTATTTCAATAAAGAGTTTAAAATATATGGTCAGGCTGGGTGTGGCAGCTCACGCCTGTAATCCCAGGACTTTGGGAGGCCGAGGCGGGTGGATCACGAGGTCGGGAGATCGAGACCAACCTGGCTAACACAGTGAAACCCCGTCTCTACTAAAAATACAAAAAATTAGCTGGGCGTGGTGGTGGGCACCTGTAGTCCCAGCTACTTGGGAGGCTGAGGCAGGAGAATGGCATGAACCTGGGAGGCGGAGCTTGCAGTGAGCCGAGATCGTGCCACTGCACTCCAGCCTGGGAAACACAGCACCAGACTCTGTCTCAAAAAAAAAAAAAAAAAAAAAAAAAAAAAAAAAAAAATATATATATATATATATATATATATATATATATATGGTCAGCTGTGGTGGCCCACGCTTGTAACGCCAGCACTTTGGGAGGCCAAGGCAGGAGGATCATTTGAGGTCGGGAGTTCGAGACCAGCCTGAACAACATGGCCAAACCCCATCTCTACTAAATGCTGGGATTACAGGTGAGAGCCACTGCACCTGGTCAGTAATAAAATAATTCTACAACTTTGAAAATGTAGAATCAGTGGAAGCCTGAGCTTGTTTTCCTGCAACTAGACAGTCCCATCTGGGGGTGATGGGAGACAGTGACAGATCATCAGGCATTAGATTTTCATAAGGAGGGTGAAACCTAATCCTTTGACTGCACAGTTCACAGTAGGGTTCAGGCTCCTGTGAGAATCGAATGCCGTTGCTGCTGACAAGGTGGAGGTCAGGTGGTAACGTCAGCGATGGGAGCAGCTGTTAATACAGATGAAGCTTTACTGGCTGGCCCATCGCTCACCTCTGGCTGTGTGGCCTGGTTCCTAACAGGCCATGTTCTGTGACCTGGGGGTTGGGAACCTCTGCTGTAAATGACAGTCTTGGCATGGTCAGGAGCAGAGGCCCCTGGGAGCTGGACATCCACCTCCTTCAAGGAGCCGGACCTCAGCGGGGCCTATGCTCTATCCACTCCTGCTTTCTTCCAGGTCCCGATTTGGTCTGTTAGTGCCTGTCTTCTTGTTGGAAGACATCTTTTCCCTGGCGGAATGAAATGAGCTATTAACAAATTATTTATTTATTTATTTAATTTTTTTGGAGATGGAGTCTTGCTCTGTCACCCAGGTTGGAGTGCAGTGGCACCATCTCAGCTCGATGAAACCTCCACCTCCTGGGTTCAAGCAATTCTTCTGCCTCAGCCTCCCAAGTAGCTGGGATTATGGGTGCACACCACCATGACCAGCTAATTTTTTTTGATTTTTTGGGTTTTTCTTGTTTTTTTTTGAGACGGAGTTTTGCTCTTGTTGCCCAGGCTGGAGTGCAATGGTGTGATCTCGGCTCACCGCAACCTCCACCTTCCGGGTTCAGGCAATTCTGCCTCAGCCTCCTGAGTAGCTGGGATTACAGGCATGCACTACCACACCCGGCTAATTTTGTATTTTTAGTAGAGATGGGGCCTGGTCTCTAACTCCTGACCTCAGGAGATCCATCTGCTTCGGCCTCCCAAAGCGCTGTGACTACAGGCATGAACCACCGCCCGCGCCCCCTTTGTTTCATTCTTTTATTTATTTATTTATTTATTTATTTATTTATTTATTTATTTTTGAGACCAAGTCTCGCTCTGTTGCCCAGGCTGGAGTGCAGTGGCGTGATCTCTGCTCACTGCAACCTCCACCTTCCGGGTTCAAGCAATTCTCCTGCCGCAGCCTCCCAGGTAGCTGTGACTACATGTGCACACCGCCATGTCCGGCTAATTTGTTGTATTTTAATTCTCCTGCCTCAGCCTCCCAGGTAGCTGTGACTACATGTGCACACCGCCATGTCCGGCTAATTTGTTGTATTTTAGTCGAGATGGAGCTTCATCGTGTTGCCCAGGCTGGTCTCGAACCCCTGAGCTCAGGCAATCCGCCCACCTCGGCCTCCCAAAGTGCTAGGATTCCAGGTGTGAGCCACTGCGCCCGGCCATCAAATAATGTAAATAAACATTCAGAGGCTGTCAGCCTGGCGCATCTGTCAGTGAGGGCAAGTCTTCCAGCCTGGACGGGCACAAAGTGGCTATTACGTGGGCGCATGCCTGGAGAGGCGGGATCCATGGGTGGTGAACGTGGGGCCGTGCTCCCAGCCCTGCCTGGGGAGGGAAAGAATCTGGGCTAGAAGGTATCCCGGGCTGCAAGCAGGCGGAGGAAGCACGCTGCCCTGTTCTGGCTGCATTCTCACCGGTCTTCAGATGGGAAGCCCTCGTCTGTCCAGGTCGTTCACTGTCACGCTTGGCATCCAGAGTGGATCATCTGAAATACTTTCCTCCTTTTTTTTTGTTTGTTTGAGACGGAGTCTTGCTCTGCCGCCCAGGCTGGAGTGCAGTGGCCGGATCTCAGCTCACTGCAAGCTCCGCCTCCCGGGTTCACGCCATTCTCCTGCCTCAGCCTCCCGAGTAGCTGGGAGTACAGGCGCCCTCCACCTCGCCCGGCTAGTTTTTTGTATTTTTAGTAGAGACGGGGTTTCACCGTGTTAGTCAGGATGGTCTCGATTTCCCGACCTCGTGATCCGCCCGTCTCGGCCTCCCAAAGTGCTGGGATTATAGGTGTGAGCCACCCGCCCGGCCTACACCTTCCTCCTCTTGTGAGAGGAAAATGACAACTGAGGACCCCAGTTCACTCCGCCGAAAGGGAAACATTAAGCTGAAAGCTGGGCCAAGCAAGAAACTGCCTTTCCTTTCGTTCCTCAGCAGGGTGCTCCAGATAAAAGGTTAAATGGGCCGGGCGCGGTGGCTCAAGCCTGTAATCCCAGCACTTTGGGAGGCCGAGACGGGCGGATCACAAGGTCAGGAGATCGAGACCATCCTGGCTAACACGGCGAAACCCCGTCTCTACTAAAACCACAAAAAATTAGCCGGGCGAGGTGGCGGCGCCTGTGGTCCCAGCTACTCGGGAGGCTGAGGCAGGAGAATGGCGGGAACCCGGGAGGCGGAGCTTGCAGTGAGCTGAGATCTGGCCACTGCACTCCAGCCTGGGCGACAGAGCGAGACTCCGTCTCAAAAAAAAAAAAAAAAAAAGGTTAAATGTCCACGGGTGGGTACTCCAGGTTCACCGTCTCTTCTGTGAAGAGCGGGTTTCTGGAGCACTGACTCTTCCCCTACCTGCTCCTTTTCTCCTGAAACTTGTGGATTCAACAATGTGACCACACCCTCCCTGTTTCCCTCCAGCCCACTTTTCTCCTTCAAATACTGAAGGCCTAAAAGTATTTTTTTTTTTTTTTGAGACGGAGTCTTGCTCTGTTGCCCAGGCTGGAGTGCAGTGGCCGGATCTCAGCTCGCTACAAGCTCCGCCTCCCGGGTTTACGCCATTCTCCTGCCTCAGCCTCCCGAGTAGCCGGGACTACAGGCGCCCACCACCTCGCCCGGCTAGTTTTTTGTATTTTTTAGTAGAGACAGGGTTTCACCGTGTTAGCCAGGATGGTCTCGAACTCCTGACCTCGTGATCCGCCCGTCTCGGCCTCCCAAAGTGCTGGGATTACAGGCTTGAGCCACCGCGCCCGGCCAAGGAATCAACAATTTTAAGAGTCATTCCTTTACTGTTAAAGATATTATTCAAATTCCTCAAAATGTTTCATCATTAAAATCTACACTTAGCAAACAAAAACAATCACATTTTGCGGCTTGCATGTTCTCTGTTCATTGTTCTGAAGCTTAAATGCAAGTAAAAATGTTATAAATGGTCATGTAAGAGTAACATAATCGGGCCAGGTGTGGTGGCTCACACCTGTAATCCCAGCACTTTGGGAGGCTGAGGCTAGTGGATCATGAGGTTATGTAGCAGGATAAGCCGCAGACAAAACTCCTCAGACACCGGATTAAAGAAGGAAGAGGTTTTTTATTCGGCAGGGAGCGTCGGCAGACTCGCGTCTTAAGAGCCGAGCTCCCTGAAGAAGAAATACGTGGCATTTTTAAAGGCTTACAACTTTAAGGGATCCATGTAAAAGGGTCGTGATAAATCAAGCAAGCGTGGAAAACGTGACGGGGGGCTACAGGCATCAGCTAACAGAACAAGAAGTTTTACAGTGCTTTCTCATACAATGTCTGGAATTTACAGATAACACTAGTAGTTTTGGTCAGGGGTTAATATTATCATTATTATTTTAACCACCAGGGCCAGGTGGTGGTGCCAAGGTCGTCTAGCTATTTATCTTACTTCTGTTTCTTTCCAAGTTTTTGCTTTCTCCCCCTTCTCCTGTCTTATAAACTAGGGAAAAGGGGAGATGGGGAAAAGCCGGGAAAGACAGCAGGAGAAGTGGTGGTCTCATTCTACAGTTAGGAGTTCAAGACCAGCCTGGCCAAGATGGTGAAACCCCGTCTGTACTAAAAATACAAAAAAATTAGCCGGGCATGGTGGTGAGCGCCTATAATCCCTGCTACTCGGGAGGCTGAGGCAGGAGACTGGCGTAAACCCGGGAGGCGGAGCTTGTAGCGAGCTGAGATCCGGCCACTGCACTCCAGCCTGGGCATTGCTTGAACCCGGGAGGCAGAGCTTGCAGTGAGCTGAGATTGCGTCACTGCACTCCAGCCTGGGTGACAGCGAGACTCTATTCTGGAAAAAAAAAAAAAAATAATAATTGAAGCACCTCGAGTTCTGTTTCTTTGTATTTACAATCACTGCACGTTAATAAGGTTTATTTATTTATTTAAAAAAAATTTTTTTTTTTGAGACGGAGTCTTGCTCTGTCGCCCTGGCTGGAGTGCAGTGGCCGGATCTCGGCTCACTGCAAGCTCCACCTTCCGGGTTCACGCCGTTCTCCTGCCTCAGCCTCCCGAGTAGCTGGGACTACAGGCGCCTGCCACCTTGCCTGGCTAGTTTTTTGTATTTTTAGTAGAGACGGGGTTTCACCGTGTTAGCCAGGGTGGTCTCCATCTCCTGACCTCGTGGTACGCCCGTCTCGGCCTCCCAAAGTGCTGGGATTACAGGCTTGAGCCACCGCACCCGGTCAGGTTTATTTTGAATTTAATGCTTAAACACAGAAATCTGAAGTCCCACAGGGGCTGGAGACATGGATTGTACCAAAGCAAGCGCCAACGATTCCTAAATATTGAAGCAGTGTGTGCTGCTGAGTCGTGTGTGATGGGATCCCACTGCCTCACTGGACATTGTCTGAATTTACTTCCACTTAGAGCAGGTTCGTAAAGGATAATTAAATGTGCTCATCGGAAGCTGTATTAAAACTCACCAGCAATTGCAGCAACTGTTCAGCTAAGATTTAGAGCAACAAAAGGTTTTTTTAGGGGAGTGTTTTCTTACTGATACTGTATAGAAGGGTGACACATGGTGTTAATAAAAGGCAGCACGGGCCGGGCGCGGTGGCTCACGCCTGTAATCCCAGCACTTTGGGAGGCCGAGACGGGTGGATCACGAGGTCAGGAGATCGAGACCATCCTGGCTAACACAGTGAAACCCCGTCTCTACTAAAAAATAAAAAAAAAAAAAAAATAAATAAATAAATAAAAACTAAAAAATAAAAGGCAGCACGACTTTTATTATTATTATTATTATTATTATTTATTTTTTTGAGACGGAGTCTCCCTCCGTCACTCAGGCTGGAGTGCAGGGAGGCGATCTCCACTCACTGCAAGCTCCGCCCCCCCGGGTTCACGCCATTCTCCTGCCTCAGCCTCCGGTGTAGCTGGGACTACAGGCGCCCGCCACCGCGCCCGGCTAATTTTTTTTTTGTATTTTTAGTAGAGACGGGGTTTCACCGTGTTAGCCACGATGATCCGCCCGTCTCGGCCTCCCAAAGTGCTGGGATTATAGGCGTGAGCCACCGCGCCCGGCCGGCAGCACGACTTTTAACTGGTGATCACCTTGTCTCAGTTCCCAGCACTCCTAGGCCTCCCGGGTCCTGCCAGCGCGAGGCAGAGGGCAACGAGCCCCGGAACCCAGCACTTGACTGTGAGCACAGAAACCAGGTCTGGGAACTGTGCCTGGCCTGCCCTGTGGTCAGAACGCTGCGCCCACCCCTCAGGCTGGCTCTGTGGGAGACCCCACCCTTGTCCCCTGCAGATTAGACAGACTCTGCCGTGTGGACCCTGCCCTGCCCGGGTCCAGGTTAGAGTCCGCAGGTGTGGACCCCGCCCTGCCCAGGTCCAGGTTAGAGTCTGCAGGTGTGGACCCTGTCCTGCCTGGGTCCAGGTTAGATTCCGCGGGTGTGGACCCCACCCTGCCCGTGTCCAGGTTAGATTCCGCGGATGTGGTGTGGACCCCACCCTGCCCCTGTCCGGGTTACAGTCCGTGGGCGTGGACCCCGCCCTGCCCCTGTCCAGGTTAGAGTCCGCGGGTGTGGACCCCGCCCTGCCCAGGTTCAGGTTAGAGTCCGCAGGTGTGGACCCCACCCTGCCCAGGTTCAGGTTAGATTCCGTGGGCGTGGACCCCGCCCTGCCCGGGTCCAGGTTAGAGTCCGCGGGTGTGGACCCCACCCTGCCCGGGTCCAGGTTAGATTCCACGGGTGTGGACCCCACCCTGCCCCTGTCCAGGTTAGAGTCCGCGGGTGTGGACCCGGCCCTGCCCATGTCCAGGTTACAGTCTGTGGGCGTGGACCCTGCCCTGCCCATGTCCAGGTTACAGTCCGCGGGTGTGGACCCCGCCCTGCCGATGTCCAGGTTACAGTCTGCGGGTGTGGACCCCGCCCTGCCCGCGTCCGGGTTAGAGTCTGTGGGTGTGGACCCTCCCCTGGCAGCGCAGGCTCCTGGCGTGGTGGTTGTCCCGAGCCATGCCTCTGGAAGCCTTTGGGTGACGGTGCCACCCTCTGGGCTCCTCCCACCCCCTGGACCCAGATCCCTGCTAGGAACCCTTCGGCATCCTGCATCTCTGTCCTGCATCCTGGAATGGAGCCCACAGGGACCCCAGGAAAAGGCCCCATAAAGGATTGGGGGCTCAGAGAAGCCCCCTGGACCTGGATCCCTGCACCTGGATCCCTGCACTCCAGCCTGGGTGGCAGAGCCAGACCCTTGTCTCAAAAAAAAAAAAAAAAAAAAGAAAACAAACTATAAGGAAACTAACGTAGGGATGACAGTGCCAGCAATGAGGCTAGGATGAGTAAGAAGAGAACATGCAGACGCCTAATAATAGATTCTTCTGTCTACAGTTACCTTGTTGTCAGCCAAGAGTAAGCACTGCCTTGTCTCCTAAATGACGCTTTTCAAGACATTAAGAAAAGCATTGAGTAAATGCCCAAACACAAATGAGCAGGTGCTTTTCCCTTGGGGCAGGTTCTAGGCCTCAGGGTCCAGGCCAGCTCCTGGAGCCATCGTTTGCTCACAGGAAAGGGGCACAGACCTTTGGGGTACAACGTCAAGGACATGCCTAGGTCAAAGGAAGAAGGCGGAGAGGGTGAGGCCTGCATGGAGGCTGCAGCCTCCTCTCTGTGAAAGGCACTGCCTGAGACCTCTTAAAATGCTTTTAAAATGAGAAACGACTCAAAGTCTGGAAAAGGGAAAGATAAGGTAATCGGCGGGGCGCGGTGGCTCACGCCGTAATCCCAGCACTTTGGGGAGGCCCAGGTGGGTGAATCATTTGAGGTCAGGAGTTTGAGACCAGCCTGGCCAATGTGGTGAAACCCCGTCTCTACTAAAAATACAAAAATCAGTTGGGCGTGGTGGCAGGTGCCTGTAGCCTCAGCTACTCGGGAGGCTGAGGCAGGAGAATCGCTGGAACCCAGGAGGCAGAGGTAGCGGTGAGCCGAGATTGCGCCACTGCACTCCAGCCCGGGCGACAGAGTGAGACTCTGTCTCAAAAAAAAAAAAAAAAAAAAAAAAAAAAAAAAAAAAAAAAAAAAATTCTGGAAAATGGGGAGAAGTCGGGAAAAATATTCTCTATTTGTAAAAACTTATGGGATACAGTGTAGTTTTGTTACACACATAGATTGCATTCTGGATACTGGTCAAGTCAGGGCTGTCAGGGGATCCATCACCCGAATATCGTATGTTGTACCCACTAAGTCGTTTTTCATTATCCACTTCCTCTTCTCCCTTCACCCTCCTGAGTCTCCACTGTCTATCATTCTCTACGTCCATGTGTTCACATTTTCTAGCATCCACTCATGAGTCAAAATATCTGGTATTTGACTTTCCGCACCCAGCTTGTTTCACTTAAGATCGTGGCCTCCAGTTCCATCCATGTTGCTGCAGAATTCAGGATCTCGTTCATTTTTTTTTTTTTTTTTTTTTTTTTGAGACTGACTCTCTTTCCGTCACCCAGGCTGGAGTGCAGTGGCTGGATCTCGGCTCACTGCAAGCTCTGCCTCCTGGGTTCACACCATCCTCCTGCCTCAGCCTCCCAAGTAGCTGGGACTACAGGTGCCCGCCACCACACCCAGCTAATTTTATTTTTATTTTTTTAGTACATATGGGGTTTCACTGTGTTAGCCAGGATGGTCTCAATCTCCTGACCTCGTGATCCGCCCGCCTCGGCCTTTCAAAGTGCTGGGATTACAGGCGTGAGCCACCACGCCCGGCCCAATCTCGTTCATTTTTATGGCTGAACGGTACTCCATCGTGTAGACACACCACATTTTCTCTATCCATCCGTTGATGGACACTTAGGTTGATTCCAGATTTTTATTTTTGTGAATAGTGTGATGATGATAAACATACAAGTGTGGGTGCTTTCTTCATATGGTGACTTATTTTCCTGTGGGTAGGTGCCCAGTGGTGAGACTGCAGGATTGAACGGCAGTTCTATTTATAGTTATTTGAGACATCGCCATACTGTGTTCCGTGGTGGTTGTGCTAATTTACGTTCCCACCAACAGAGTTCCCTTCCCTCCGCATCCTTGCCAATGTGTTATTTTTTGTCTTTCAAATATAGCCATTCAGACTGGGGTAAGATGGTATCTCGTGGTTTTGAGTTTCTCTGGTGATTAATGATGTTGAGCATGATTTATATACCTTTTGGCCATTTGTATGCCTTCCTTTTATTATTATTATTATTATTATTATTATTATATATTTTTTTTTGAGACGGAGTCTCGCTCTCTTCCCCAAGCTGGAGTGCAGTGGTGCGATCTTGGCTCACTGCAACCTCTGCCTCCCAGGTTCACATCATTCACCTGCCTCAGCCTCCCAAGTAGCTGGGACTACAGGCACCTGCCACCACGCCCGGCTAACTTTTGTATTTTTTAGTAGAGACGGGGTTTCACCATGTTAGCCCGGATGGTCTCGGTCTCCTGACCTCGTGGTCCGCCCGCCTTGGCCTCCCAAAGGGCTGGGATTACAGGCATGAGCCATTGCGCCTGGCCTGTATGCCTTCTTTTGGAAAATGTCTTTTCATATCCTTTGCCCACTTTGCCCCTCTTGGGTTCAAGTGATCCTCTTGCCTCAGCCTCCCAAGTAGCTGGGACTACAGGTGTGGACCACCACGCCTGGTTAATTTTTGTATTGGTAGTAGAGACGGGGTTTCACCATGTTGGCCAGGCTGGTCTCGAACTCCTGACCTCAGGTGATTCACCCTTCAAGGCCTCCTGAAGTGCTGGGATTATAGGGGTGAGCCACTGCGCCTGGCCCTTTGCCCACTTCTGAATGGGATTATTTGTGGTGTCTGCTGGTGGTTGTTGAGTTGAGTAGATTCTGGATATTAGTCCCCTGTTGGATGAATACTGTGGCAAATTTTTTCTACTATTCCACAGGATGTAACGTTCATTTTGTTGATTATTTCTTTTGCTGTGCAGGAGCTTTTTGGTTTAATTAAGTCCCATTTGTCTATTTTTGTTTTTGCTGTGTGTGTTTTTGAGGTCTTAGCCATACATTCTTTGCCTAGACCAATGTCCGCAAGAGTTTTCCTCTAGGTTTTCTTCCAGTATTTTTTATAGTTTCAGGTCTTACATTGAAGTCTTTAGTCCCTCTGGGGTTGATTTTTGTATCTAGTGAGAGACAGGGGTCCAGTTTAATTCTTCTCCGTACGGGCGTCCAATTTTCCCAGCACCACTTACTGAGAAGGATGTTCATTTCCCGAAGAATGTTTTTGTTGGTTTTGTTAAAGATCAGTTGGCCATAAACATGTGGTTTTATTTCTGGGTCTGTATTCTGTTCTGTTGATATATGTGTCTATCTTTAGACCCGTGCCGTGCTGTTTTGGTTACTATAGCCTGGTTATATAATTTGAGGTCAGATAACGTGATGCTTCCAGCTTTGTTCTTTTTTGCTCTTCATTCTTTTCACTCTGGCTATTTGTGCTCTTTTTGGATTTCATGAATTTCAGGACATGTTTTTTCTAATTCTGTGAAAAATGACATTTGTATCTGACAGATTCCATTGAATATGCAAATTGCTCTGGGCAGTTTGTTTTGTTTTGTTGTGTTTTGTTTAAGAGACAGGGCCTTGTTCGGTCACCCAGGCTGTGGTGCAGTGGTGCAATCATAGCTCACTGCGGCTTCAAACCCCTGGGCTCAAGCGATCCTCCTGCCTCAGCCTCCTGACTAGCTGAGACTACAGGAGCATGCAAAAGTGCCTGGCTAATTTAAAAAAAAAATTTAGAGACGATGTCTCACTGTGTTGCCCAGGCTAGTCTCAAACTCCTAGGCTCAAGTCATCCTTCTGCCTCAGCCTCTCGAGTATCTGGGATTACAGGCATGAGGCACCGTGCCCAGCCAATATGGACATTTTAACACTATTAATTCTTCTAATCCATGAGCATGGGATGTTTTTCCTTTGTTTGTGTCATCCACAATTTCTTTCATTAGTGTGTTGGGTGCTTTTCCTCTTACAGATCTTTCACCTCCTTAGGTAAACTAACTCCTTGGTATTTTATTTTATTTTAATTTTATTATTTTTTTGAGATAGAGTCTTGCTCTGTCACCCAGGCTGGAGTGCAGTGGCGTGATCTCAGCTCACTGCAAGTTCCGCCTCCCGGGTTCATGCCATTCTCCTGCCTCAGCCTCCCGAGTAGCTGGGACTACAGGCGCCTGCCACCATGCCTGGCTAATTTTTTTTTTTTTTTTTTGTATTTTTAGTAGAGACGGGGTTTCACCGTGTCAGCCAGGATGGTCTTGATCTCCTAACCTCATGATCCACCCACTTCGGCCTCCCAAAATGCTGGGATTCCAGGCATGAGCCGCTGTGCCCAGCCAGTATTTTATTTTTTTGTAGCTGTTATAAGTGGGATTGCCTTGATTTCTTTCTCAGCTACGTTGATTTTGTATTCTGCAGTTTAACTGCATTCATCACGTCTAACAGCTTTTGGTGAAAGGTTTTCTAGATATATGATCATATCATCAGCAAATGGGGATAATTTGACTTCTTTTCCAATTTAGATGCCTTTTCTTTCTTTCTCTTGCCTGATTGCTCTGGCTAGGATGAAAGATTTATCTTTAGAGAAAATTTAACTGAAGTTCTCAGGCTGGTGAGGAGGCACCTGGTAGTGGAAAGTCAAACGTTCAGTAAAAGGGACACTGCCCGGTCTGCTCCCGCCTGGAGGAGAGGCTCCAAGAGCACTCAGGCTGAGCTTGTGTCTTCCACACTTAGCCAGGTGACGGTTTTTGAAGTTTGATGTTTTTCATTATAAAACACTTACGCAGAATTCACACATACACAAGTAGAGAGAACAATATAATAAATATAAAGATCTTCCATATAGTCATCATTGATTCAGTGATTTAAAAAGGACTGTAGGCTGGGCACAGCGGCTCACGCCTGTCCTCCCAGCACCTTGGGAGGCTGAGGTAGGAGGATGTTTTCAGCCAAAGAGTTCGAGACCAGTCTGGGCAACATAGTGAGAACTCGTCTCTACTAAAAATAAAACATTAGCTGGGTGTGGTGGCGTGTCTGTAGTCCCAGTTACTCCGGAGGCTGAGGCGGGAGGATCGCTTGAGTTCAGGAGGTCGGGGCTGCAATGAGCTATGGTGGCTCCACTGCCGTCCAGTCTGGGTGATAGAGTGAGACCCTGTCTAAAACAGAAAAAAAAGTACTGTAGAACAGCTTTGCCTGTTCTCGAGTTCCATATAAATTATATGAGATGCAGTCTTTTCTCACTGGCCTGGTATCTGTGAGGGCTGTCCCCGTTGCAGTGTGCCCTATCATTTGATTGCAGAATCATATTCTGTTGCATGGATAGACTGCAGTTTGTTTATACATATTCATTACTGTCGATGGACATTTGGGTTTTTTTCCAATTTGGGGCTAGAATAAAGCTGCTATGAGCACTTGGTTACAAGTCTCTGCATTTTCCTTTCTCAATAAGACAACTTTTGTTTGTTTGCTTTGAGATGGGGTCTTGTTCTGTCACCCAGGCTGGAGTGCAATGATGCCATCATGACTCACTGCAGCCTCCACTTCCAGGTCAAGCGATCCTCCTGCCTCAGCCTCCCAACGTGTTGCGATTACAGGCATGGGCCACCACACCCTGCCCAAGACGACTTTCTGATAAAGCTTTGGCTTTGACATCCTGAACACCTTTCCCTGGGACAGGGGTTCACGATACAGAAGAAACAAGTGTCCTGACTTGTGAGCTGAGAACAGTATCAGGTGTCAGTGAGGCTTCGATTACAGGTTAGTCTCAGCCGAGTTGTTTTTGACTGGGTAATAAATACGTGCACTAAAAGTAAATTCCACGGTACTGAGAGGAGTAAATTCCATGGTACCAAGAGGTAAACACTGGACTCCCACTCCACTCCCTAAGGCACTCAGGTCCATTCTCTAGAGGCCTCACTGTTTAACTGGTTTCTTTTGTCCTTTCCAGAATTTTTTTATGCATATAACCAAAATAGGCAGCTCCCTTCTGCTTCCTGTTACGGATGGGGCATTCGATTCACAAGGTTGTGATCTTTTTTTTTTTTTTTTTTTTTTTTGACGGAGTCTCACTTTATCACCCAGGCTGGAATGCAGTGGTGAGATCTCAGCTTACCACAACCTCTGCCTCCCAGGTTCAAGCGATTCTCCTGCTTCAGCCTCCCAAGTAGCTGGGATTACAGGTGTGCACCACCACACCCAGCTGATTTTTGTATTTTTAGTAGAGACAGGGTTTCACTATGTTGGCCAGGTTGGTCTCGAACTGCTGACCTCGTGATCCACCTGCCTTGGCTTCACAAAGTGCTGGGATTACAGGCGTGAGCCACCATGCCTGGCCTGTGCTCCTTGTTTTTTAAAATTAACAATGTGTTTTGGTGGTCATCCCATACTGATGTAGAAGGCTATCTTTGGCTACAAAAAGGTGAGTGTTTTTTCTTCAACCAACCAACTCCCACCCTCGAGCAACCTCAGCTCTTCGTTTAGGTCACAGAAAGGAGATTACAAAGGGAAGTAGAAGTTGCCTTTGAATCGCAGTGTAGGTAAGAACAAATAGATGAGTTATTTTTACTTGTTTATTTTTTTGAGATGGAGTCTCACTCTGTTACCCAGGCTGGAGTGTAGTGGGGTGATCTCAGCTCACTGTAACATCCATCTCCTGGGTTCAAGCAATTCTCTCACCTCAGCTTACTGAGTAGCTGTGATACAGGTGCCCACCACTATGCCTGGCTAATTTTTGTATTTTTAGTATAGATGTGGTTTCACTATCTTGGCCAGGCTGGTCTTGAACTCCTGACCTCAAGTGATCCACCAGCCTCGGCTTCCCAAAGTGCTGGGATTACAGGCATGAGCCACCGTGCCTGGCCTATGACAACAGCTTTTTGTTTGTTTGTTTGAGATAGGGTCTTGCACAATCGCCCAGGTTGGAGTGCACTGGTGTGATCATAGCTCACTGCAGCCTCAACCTCCCAGGCCCAGGAGATCCTCCACCTCTGCCTTCCTACTAGCTAGGATTACAGGTATGCACCAACATGCCTGTTTTTTTTTTTTTTTTCTTTTCTTGTAGAAACAGGGTCTTCTTATGATTCCCAAGCTGGACTCAAGCGACCCTCTGACCTTGGCCTCCCAACGTGCTGGGATTACAGGCAGAGCCACTGTGCCTGGCGATAACAGCTTTTTGAGCTTCAGGAACTGAAGCCTTTGTATCCTTGGGTTAGGCAAAGATTTCTTAGATACAATACCAAAAACACAATCCATTAAAAAAGAAATTGATAAATCAGACTTCATTCAAAATAAAAAGCTTATCTTCTTCAAAAGATGTTGTTAAAAGAATGAAAAAACGGCCGGGCGCGGTGGCTCAAGCCTGTAATCCCAGCACTTTGGGAGGCCGAGACGGGCGGATCACGAGGTCAGGAGATCGAGACCATCCTGGCGAACACGGTGAAACCCCGTCTCTACTAAAAAATACAAAAAACTAGCCGGGCGAGGCGGCGGGCACCTGTAGTCCTAGCTACTCGGGAGGCTGAGGCAGGAGAATGGCGTAAACCCGGGAGGCGGAGCTTGCAGTGAGCTGAGATCCGGCCACTGCACTCTAGCCCGGGCGACAGAGCCAGACTCCGTCTCAAAAAAAAAAAAAAAAAAAAAAAAAAAAAAGAATGAAAAAACAAGCTATAGAATGAGAGAAAATATTTGAAAAGCATATATATATATAGA
This sequence comes from Macaca fascicularis, assembly GCF_037993035.2. NCBI lineage: Eukaryota > Metazoa > Chordata > Mammalia > Primates > Cercopithecidae > Macaca > Macaca fascicularis. The sequence goes on along the minus strand of NC_088377.1, from coordinate 34,239,328 downwards.
TAGATAGATATATAGATATGAGATAAAGGACTTGTACCAGAATATATGAAGAATGCTCAATATTCAGCAAGAACACAACCCAGTTTTGTCTAAATGGGCAAGATATTTATATTAGTCCATTCTCACATTGCCATAAAGAACTAATTGAGACTGGCTTGCTTATGAAGAAAAGAGGTTTAATTGACTCACAATTCTGCATGGGTGGGGAGGCCTCAGGAAACTTCCAGTCATGGCAGAAGGTGAAGGGGAAGCAGGCACATCTTCACATGGCGACAGGAGAGAGGACAAAGGAGGAGGTGCTACACACTTTTAAACAACCAGATCTCATAAGAACTCACTATTACGAGAACAGAAGGGGGAAATCCACCCCCATGATCCAATCACCTCCCACCAGGTCCCTCCCCCAACACTGGGAATTACAGTTCAACATGAGACTTGGGTGGGGACACTGAGCCAAACCATGTCAGTATTTAAAAAGACTCTTCACCAAAGATGCTCAGCATCATTAGACATTAGAGAAATGCAAATTAAAACCATAATGAGATACAACTACATACCTATTAAGATGGCTAAAATTAAAAACTGATTAGCAAGTGTATTGGCAAATACGGGAGGAACTGGAATTCTTGCACAGGGCTGGTGGAAATTGTGCTACCACTCTGGAAAACAGATTGGTAGTTTCTTAAAAATTTAGTATACATCTACCATGACTCCTATTCTACTAGCTGTTTATTCAGGAGAAATGAAAGTACCTATCCATACAAAGACGTGTGTACACAAATGTTCGAAGCAGCTTTATTTGTAATAGCCAAAACCTGGAAAGAGCTCAAACACATGTCGACAACTGAGTGGGTGAACACACTGTGGCTCATCTATAGAATGGAATATTACGCAGTAGCAAAAAGGAATGAACTATTGATGGACACCACAACATGGATGGACCTCAAAACTGCTGAGTGAAAGAAGCAAGACAAAAAAAAGTACATATTGTATTAATCCATTCATGTATGATTTCTATGATTTACAAATTTTTTTTTGGAGACAAGGTCTCACTCCCCTTGCCCAGGCTAGAGTGCAGTGGTGCAATCTTGGGTCACTACGGCTTCGATTTCTCAGACTTGGGTGATTCTCCTATCTCAGACTTCTGAGTAGCTAAGACTATAGGTGTGCACCACCATGCCCAACTCATTTTTAAAATTTTTTTGTAGAGACTGGGTTTCCTAGTGTTTCCCAGTCTAGTTTGAATTTCTGGCCTCAAGAGATCTGCCCTTGGCCTCCCAAAGTGCTAGGATTACAGGCGTGAGCCACCACCACGCCCGGCTCATTTAAAAATTTTTTTTTTTTTTTTGAGATGGAGTGTTGCTCTGTCGCCCAGGCTGGAGTACAGTGGCCGGATCGCAGCTCACTGCAAGCTCCGCCTCCCGGGTTCACACCATTCTCCTGCCTCAGCCTCCTGAGTAGCTGGGACTACAGGCGCCCGCCACCTCGCCCGGCTAGTTTTTTGTATTTTTTTTTAGTAGAGATGGGGTTTCACCATGTTAGCCAGGATGGTCTCGATCTCCTGACCTCGTGATCTGCCCATCTCGGCCTCCCAAAGTGCTGGGACTACAGGCTTGAGCCACCGCGCCTGGCTCATTTTAAAAATTTTTGGTAGAGACGGGGTCTCCCTATGTTCCCCAGGCTGGTCTTGAACTCCTGGGCTCAAGTGATCCTCCCCACTCAGCACCCTAAAGTGCTGGATTTTACAGACGTGAGCCACCGCACCCGGCCTATAAAAATTTCAAAGAATTAAGTGGAGAGAGACGTAACGCCTCTTGGGTGTCTGTGAACCCTTGTAGGCTGGGTTTCCATCTTTCTCTGAACACACACACCTGTGGACGTGCCAGGTCCCTGGGAGCTCCCTTTACAGATGTGTAGAGATGGATCGGCGAGTGCTGATGTCTCTTCCTATGCTGTGGTCCCAGCATGCAGGGCGAGGGACGGCCCAGGGGCTGGTGCACCTGCGTCCGAGGGGTCGAGGGGCCCCTCACATGTGTGTCCTCTCGGGCAAGCTCCCTGCCATTCATTTCTGGTTCTTGTGACAAAGACGACGGAGGCTCGTGCTGGATGGGAGCTGGATGGGAGCTGCATGGTGCACAGGTGGGGGACCTCCCAGTCCGCAGCCTCAGAATCACTTGTAGGGCCGACGGTGGCCCACCAGTCTCTGCCTCAGTAGGTCTGGCCTGAGGCCCTGAAATGTGCATTTCCAACAAGCTTCCAGGTGAGGCTGCTGCCACTGGCTCCCTTGCCACTGAGGACCACCAACCCAGGGGCTCTCAAGGGCCCTTCAAGGACATGGCAGGAGCCACAGAGGTCAAAGGGCACACAAGGGAGAGGTGGAGGACCACCCCTGAGGGCCCCTGAATCCCTGTGGCCACCAGTTACAGAAGCTGGCGCAGGGAGCAGGCATGATGGCGCAACTCTGAAGGGGACCAGAGGGCAGCGAGGGTGTCTAGGGAAGGGATGTGAGTCCATGGGGCAGGCTCAGCCACACATGCTGACCTCCCAACCCAGACACTCCAGCTATCCCCAAGGCTGACCTCCCCCGACCAACTCAGACACTCCAGCTATCCCCAAGGCTGACCTCCCCCGACCAACCCAGACACTCCCCAAGGTTGACCTCCCCCTACCCAGACACCCCCAAGGCTGGCCTGCCCCTACCCTGACGCCCCAGCCCCTCTCCAGGTGAGTCCTATGGGGCCCTCCTTACCGGGGTGTTGCCTTAATGTGTTGGGAGCTCCTGCCCCCTGGTGTCCAGAGAGGGCACTAGGACATCCCTCAGAGGAACCCTAGAATTCTGGAGGCTGGGATCCCTGCCTGACATGTCGGTTAGTTACCAACCCACAAAGTCAGGCATACACAATCATTATAACAAATATTTTTAATTAAATTTTCAAACATGAAAGTATAAATGTATTTGTTGAAAAATATATACAGCATTTCCCCCTTGTGTGAACACAATGGCTTACGGTAACAATACCCACTTACAATGAGATCTTTTAGGCACTTGGGTGTAGAATGTGCGAGAGGGAAATACGATTTTACTTTCTGGCTACCTATAGGGGCAACCAAAATTACATCTGATGAAATATTCTGTTTTCAACACTTTCAGCATTACTGACTTAAAATACACAGCGACTGGATATATAACCTTTAAAGTCCCAGTATATTTAAAACAGGAGAAATTCGATAAGTTGTTAAGATTCCAAATTCCTTTTAGTCTGTTCACGGAGATATTAAATTTCGGAAGACAGAACCCAAAAAGAGATTTCATTTCTTTATAATCACTTTGGCTTTCTTCTTTTTTGTTAAATAGGTAAAAACTTTCTTGGTGGGCATCTAAGCAGGATGGAACTGATGATCCACGCACCCAGCTGCACATGTGAGGCATAAAAACTAAGATGATGAGCAGCTGTGATTTACTTTTAATTTCACATCAGCTGTAGACGTTTGGGAGACCGCTCGCTGAACGGAACAAATCACATAAAAATGCAGAATCCACTCAGAAGCTGTTATTCCAGGGGAAGAGCGGGCAGGTGTCCCGAGGAGTACGTTCTTGCTGTCACAGTCTCACTGCTGGCACAGAGGTACCTTGTTTCTGCGATTTAAAGGCCACAAACTCCGGCTCAGGTGGGGATGCAGGTGTGCTGTGGCTCGTGCTGGCGTGGTCACTGCGTGGCTGGCACGGCCTGCACATGCTGCAGGAGCTGCTCACAGTAGGTGGCCGAGCGGTGCTTGTGGATGACAGCCTCCGTCTCCCTCACCAGGAGATCTGGGAACAGCTCACTGCCCTCTTTGAGGACCTCTGTAAAACAGCAAAACACTGTGAACATGCCAGAAATAAACATGAAACCAATCTTATTTCTCGTGCAAATCAGCTTCGTATTAAAGTCCAGGCATCCGTAAAAGCATTTTCAAATGACCTGACATTGTGGGGTGGGTACACAGTAGTCACAATGTGGATACGAATGACCTGATCCTGCTGGATGGGTGCCCAGCAGTCATAATGTGGATACGAGCGACCTGACACTCTGGACGAGTGAACAGCAGTCATAACATGGATATGAATGACCCGAGTCACGACGTGGAAACAAGTGACCTGACGCTGCACGGCGGTCACTACGTGAATATGAGGAGCCTGATGCTGCTGGGTGGGTGTACGGCAGTCATAACGTGGATACAAATAACTTAAAATTGCCTCCTGACAGTTGTTGGTAGACCATGAAATGAAATGATGTCCTGCAGAGTCTTCAGGTGGCATTTTTGGCCTCAGAAACAGGTCTCGCAGGAGCAAATAAACAGGCTCGGAAAAATAGATGACTTTCTTATCCAATTTGCTGATGCCAATTCACCTGCTGCAGTGACTGCAAACCTGCCACGGGCCAGGCACCACGGACACAGCCGGAAGTGAGCCCACACTTATGGAGGGTTCATCATGAAGCAGTGGCCGATGATGAAAACCAGGAAGGCAGATGTGTTGGGGCTCGTGGTGGTGTGTGTGATGGGGGCAGTGGGAGCTACAGGGGTGAGGCCAGCAGGGGTTGGGCATGTCTAGCTGAGGCAGGAAGGGGATGGGGAGCCTATCAGATTCTGCTGGGAGTCTAGGAGAGGGTCCAGGACCCCAAGGTCTCTGCCTTCAGTCTTGAGGACAGATGGCCACTGAGCCACTGAGGGTGGGGGGAACTGGCAGGCAGAGTCGGGGAGGGGGGTAGCAGCCCAGGGTTCGGCACCAGGCAGCTGCACTCATGTGTGGAGCTGAGGGCAGGGTGGTGTGGAGGATGGCGTGGAGCGTGGTCTGGAGGCCAGGAGAAGAGCTCTGAGGCAGCAGTGCAGACACAGCAGGAGAGCAGTGAGGAGGCCCACATGGGCGAAGGAAAGACCAGGAGGCTGAGCAGGAGCATCCCGCAGCAGCGGAGGGCGTGTGGCCGCCAGCTGTGCCTGGCGCTGCTCAGAGGTGCAGGCAGGTGCATGGCTGCGGATGCCTGCCACGGGCCCCGGGCCGCGAGGGGTAGCGTGGGCTGCTTCCAGGGAGCCTGGTGCCAGGCGGATGCACGGTGGGGGAGGTGGGGGGTGGCGTCCAGGGCATCTGTGGTTCGTTTTTTTAAAGACAGGAGAAAGAATGGCCTGGACCACGCAGTGGGGAAGGGAGGTACCCTGCGCAGTCCTGAGGAGGTGAGAGGGCCGGGCTGCAGGCTGAGCTGGTGCACAGGCACACCGGTCTTCTTGGTCTAGAGCAAGGTCCTGAAAGTGAGTGAGAATGAGGCTGCGGGTGGGGGAAGCTCAGAACTCGGGCTGATGGTGCACAGTGCAAGGCAGGAGAGCCGGGAGGGAGTAGGCAGTGCTGGGATTTGCCAGGGAGTGTGGGGATCTGGGAGTGCGGGGTGGATCTGGCAGGACGGGCTCTCCCAGCGAGGCCTGCAGATGGGCTGCTGTCCTCCTTTTAAACAATTTCCAATCGGACTCCAATTTGCAGTTTCGTTCCATGACCCGCAGCACGGGCCGCGCCACGGGTCCATGGGCTCTGGGGCTCCCTCACTGGTTGACAACCTGATTCCATGACTCAAGGCAGGGACTCCCAACATGTGCTCCAAGGCCCTCGGGGTCCCCAGGACCCTTCGGGGGTGAGTCAAAGCCAGGTTCGTGGTCACACGCAGAGCACGCCCGGCCTGCCTGTCACCGTACTCACACCTGCGCAGGTGCGGGAGCAGCTGAGGCCTGCACCCCCCGCCACACTCACCCTCACGCACACGGTTTCCACCCGCAAGTGGGCACCAGGTGCCCGACTTCACACTGAGGACCAGGGTGGTGCAGCCGAGCTGCTTTCCCTAGGAAGAATGGCGGACGGACGGGCAGTGCACCCATGCTAGCTGTGCGGACACGGATCGGTCAGAGCACGGCGTGAGTCCCTCACTGCCACGACAACCGACAGGGTTTGTGGCCCAGGATACGAGTCAAGCTTTCACACAAAAAATCAGAATTATCCAAAGCTTGTCCCTGCCGCCATAAGGCTGGACTCTTCTGAGACTGGTGCCGACTCAGGAGAGTTTCTGACGTCGCATAACATGACGCAGTCACGTCAGGAAGATCCGAATTTCTGAGGCTGCAGGACTGGACGTAGCCACGCCATGATGGTCCGAGTTTCTGACCATGCCTGACGGGACGTAGCCACGCCAGGAAACGGAAAGTGGCCACACCAGGAAGATCCGGCATCGCGTAACGAGACGTGGCCACGCCAGGAAGATCCGACATTGCGTAAGGGGACGTAGCCACACCAGGAGTGGGAAGTGACCACACCAGGAAGATCCGGCATCGCGTAATGGGACGTGGCCACGCCAGGAAGATCCGACATTGCGTAAGGGGACGTAGCCACGCCAGGAAGTGGGAAGTGGCCATACCAGGAAGATCCGGCATCGCGTAATGGGACGTGGCCACGCCAGGAAGATCGACATCGCGTAACAGGACGTAGCCACACCCGGAAGATCCGACATCGCGTAACGGGACGTGGACACGCCAGGAAGATCCGACATTGTGTAACAGGACGTAGCCACGCCAGGAAATGGGACGCAGCCGCAAGGTCCACGTAGTATTTCCCAAATGAGGTCAAAAGGGAAAGCCAGCACACTCAGGCCCAAAGCTTCCTCACAGCAAAGGCAACAATGAGCGAGTGAAGGGGCAGCCCGCGGGAACGGGATGGGAGACCGCATCTGCGAACTGCCGCCTGACAAGGATTAATCACTGGAATATATGAGGAGCTCAGGCTCAACAGGAGAAAATCTAATAATCCAATTAAATAAATCACCAATTAAAAATGGGTGAAAGACCTGAATAGACATTTCTCACAGGTTAGCATGGAAATGACAAACAGACATCTGAAAAGGTGCCCGACACCACTGCTCCTCAGAGAAATGCGGAGAAAAACTACAGGGAGACATCCTCTCACCCCAGTTAAAATGGCTTCTATCCAAAAGACAGGCAGAAACAAGTCCTGGCGAGGATGTGGAGGAAAGGGAACCCTCTCACGCTGTTGGTGGGAATGTAAATTAGTACTGCTATGGAGAACAGTCTGGAGGGCCCTCAGAAAACTAAAAATAGAGCCCCATACGGCCCAGCAATCCCACTCCTGGGCATATACCCAAAAGAGAGGAAATCAGCCTGCGGAGGGAGACCTGCACGCGCATGCTGACTGCCCCGCTTCCCCACAGCCAAGGTTTGGAAGCAACCGGGCTGTCCGCGGACAGAAGAACGGAGAAGGACGATGTGGCGCGCACACAGTGGAATATTATTCAGTCATAAAAGAAATGAGATCCAGTCACTGGAACAACACGGAGGGAAGTGGAGGTTGCTATGTTAGCTGAAGTAAGTCAGGCATAAAAGGACAAATTCCGCATGTTCTCATTTGTGGGAGCTAAAAATAAAAGTAATTGAACTCATGGAGATAGAGCAGAAGGATGGTTCCCAGAGGCTGGGAAGGGGAATGGGGCCAGGGGGAGAGGTGGGAATGGTTAATGGGTACAAAAACAGAATGAGTAAGAGCTAGTATTTAATAGCACAACAGCATGACTATGGTCAACAATAATTTATCACACATTTGAACATAACGAAAAATATCACTGAATTATTTGTAATACAAAGGGTGTTTGAAGTGATGGGGACCCCATTTCCCCAATGTGATTACACACACTGCATGCCTGTATCACAGTACCACACATGCCTTATAGACACCTATTGTGTACCCACAAAAATTAAAAATACAAATTTTATGTTAAAGCAAAGTCATTATATTCACCATCACAAAACAAAAAACAAAACAAAAAACAAAACAAAAAAAAGAAAAAAAAGCAAATCATTACATTTCAAGTGCGAGATGGACCAGCGGATTTTAACACACTGAGCGTGGAAGGCTCTGTGGTTGTGGCCTCAGGGCCCACGCTGTGAGTGACCTTCAAGGGGCAGTCCATGTCGCTGTTGGAGTGGTATCGAATAAGGCCCACGCCTATCTGAAAAGGCTACTAAAATACTCTTCTCTTGTCCAACTACACCTGAAGCCACAGGCGAGGTCAGCTTATTTTCCACGTATTTCAACCAGAGCCATACACATCATGACTGACTGTATGGAAGATGTGAAAGTCCATTGTTTTCCATCAAGCTACACGTTTAAGACATTTGCAAAAATTGTTCTTGCAGATGATTTTGTTTCGGAAAATACTTTTCAAAAACAAGTCATCTGTGTCAATATATACTGGGCTTACTTTATTTTAAACAATTAACAAATATTCTAGAATGCTTTCAATTTTGATTTCTGTTAGAGGAAATGTCAGCGGCTATCACCACAAAGACAGCTGCTCTCAGGGGTTGCCAAGAACTCAAGTGTGCGCCAGGCTGGAGCTGAGGCCCCTCCTGTGCCCCAGGGCCCTGTGCCCCAGGGCCCTGTGGCCGGTCACACGGCTCAGCTACAGAGGCCCGTGGCAGGTGCTGAAAGCATCAGAACGAAGGCCAAGCCGTCGGAGTCTCACCTAAAATCGCATCTTGGATGGCCCTCTCTGGATCGTCAAGGTGAACCAGCAGCTCTCGGTACAGGTACTGGACACTGCTCTGATAGTAGGACTTTCCGTCAGCACCCTTGACACACTGCAGCCAGGTGACCAAGGTGGAGGCGGCTGCCATCCTCACGTCGTTAGAAACATCGTCTAGGCGTTTTAAGAGTTCTGGAAGGAGAGAGTGAGGTGTGTGAGTATAGAGCAGATACTTCATGTCTAAACGTCCACAAAGGCGTTTAGTTCGCACTCCCGTGGGGCACCTACCCTGGGGTCCTAGGAAACCCACACCTTGCTGGAGACTCCGTACATCTCGAGCCACATGCAAGGTGCTCCTGGTGCCCTGGGACCCCTGAACCCCAGCCAACAGAGTGGAGGTGGCCCAGGCCCTGCTGTGGCCCCTACAATAACCTGCCCTGTGGGCGCAGCAGACCCAAGCCCCGCTGTAGCTATAGCTGTGTGCTCACCTGGCCTCCATCTCCCCGCAGCTGTGTGCTCACCTGGCCTCCACCTCCTGCTCCCAGATGCTCAGATCCCTGAGCTGGCCGCCCTCCCCAGCTCCGACCCTGCCCTCCCACCAGAGCTGAGGACTCACTGACAGACAACTCTCTACTGTAGTCAGTTTTCTGCTGCTGAAAAGAGAAGGATGATCCTTCCTGATGGGTAGAAACTTGTAAGATTAATGGATATAATTATTATCAAATTTATGCTTTTTTCACATCATCTTAAAAAAATCTCTGGCACCCCCTTCTGTGCATCATTTGGAGATTTGCAGACGACCGAGTTGCAAAACCATCCAGAGGCCCGTCTTCCCGACGCCGGAGGCGCGGCTGCCTGCGCCTGGCACGCGGCCCATCTTCCCTCTGCAAACACGAGGGTGGGCTGGGTCTCTGCTGCTTTTGCAATGTGGAGGGCATGATCCAACCTCAGCAAGCGGTTCCTGCGTAATGAAAGGCATGAAAAACATCCAAAGTTCAGGCCGTCGCACCAAGCCAGGCTTTGAGACAGTGGTACCCAGCGGGTTAACTCCTGGGAGATGCCCAGGTGCTTCCCTGAGGGTGCTGGGCCCTGAGGGTGCTGGGCCTTCCAGCCACCAAACACAGGACCAAGGAGAAAGGTGCGGAGGGTGCTGGGCCTTCCAGCCACCAAACACAGGCACCAAGGAGGAAGCCGCGGACAGCATCCAGGCATCACGGTGCCAAACCCTGAAGCAGCCCTGCACAGCGGGTATGCTCACTGCACGGCAGCTGCCCTCGCTGCACAGAGGGTGATCTCATTGCACAGCGGGTGATCTAGCTGCAGGGCAGGTGTCCTTGCTGCATGGTGGGTGCCCTCACTGCACGTGTCTCAGGAGGAAGGACGGAGTCAGATGATCAAGTCACCCAAGGTTGGCCCACTAGCAAACGTCTATGGGCATGGACAGGATCCTCCAAGGCCTCCTGCTGGCGCGGCCGACTGTGGAATTGCAGAGTGGCATTGGCTATTGTGTTTTTATGATGATCACTCCCTGGACGGCCTGCAGGTCCACTTTTGTACCAGTTTAGGGTTCCTTTCGTGCACGACTAAGCCAGGCAGAATCGGCTCACACTGGCCTGTCTGCTGTTCGCGTTTGTGTCTGCCTGTTCTGGGAGGCCTGGTTGCCTGTGCTCCCAACTCAGGACATCCTTCCCTTCCCCGCCAAGGAGGCCATGATTTGTCCAACACTCCACCCTGGGAAGCCCAGAGCTGGCACTAATGGGCAAGGAGCCTCTCAAGGAACCTTTTGTAGTGAGAATAACCACACAGGAGGCTGCAACCCAGATGCCCAAACGCGCTCAGACACCCAAATGCGTGCAGCCTTTCCGCTGGCTCCTGTTTTAAAAAGTGAGTGAACTCCCAACAAATCGCACGGGTTGAACTTGTTCCAGAGTCAGCGGGAACAGGATGTTTATTACTACAAGAATAAAAACAGAAAAGCAAAGGTGAAAGAATGAGTGAGAAAGGCACCCGGACCTCAAGAGTTCAGCAGGAGGCAGTTTTTCTGCCCAGCGCCGTATGTACTGTGAATCCAGGGAACTCCACATTCCTGGCTTTCGCTTCACTAACTCTGTTTTCAGCCACATTCAGTCTAGAGTTGACCCAAAGCACAGAGTGTGAAGTTCTGATGTCTCCGTTCATTTCCAGGAATTAGTAGGAACCATCTTTTAAAAACTGCTAAACATTTCTGGCATAAATACACAAAGTATAGATAATCACACAAACTAGAGATAATCAGGAAAGCCGGAGTGGCTGCTTCGCGCCCACTCCATCCCCCTTCCTCCCTCGCTGGGTAACTCCTTTCCTGAAAGTAGCGCCAGCACGCCATCCCTGTCGCTCTGGACTTCCCAGTGATCGTTCCCGTTTCCGTCTGTTCTTTATTCCTGCTTGTCTTGTTTCTCAGCTTGTTTTTAGTGGATGTTACTCTTTCAGCTTTCTGAAGATCTTAAACACACTTCACAAAAGGTAACTTTGAGGTGGTTCTATTATTAGCGCTTCCTTCCCGGGCTGGGTGAGAGGCTGCCCTTAGCGCCGGGTCTCCGGTGTTCTGAGGCAGTGGTCCCCAGCTTTTTTGGCACCAGGGCCTGGTTTTGTGGAAGACAATTTTCCATGGATCGGGGATGGGATGGTTTCGGGATGATTCATGTATGTTACGTTTATTGTACACGTTATTTCTATGATGACTACATTGTAACATAATGAGATAATTCTACAACTCATCATCATGCAGAGTCAGTGGGAGCCTGAGCTTGTTTTCTTGCAACTAGACTGTCCCATCTGGGGACAATGGGAAACAGTGACAGATCATCAGGCATTAGAGTTTCATAAGGATCGTCAACCTTGGTCCCTCGCATGCACAGTTCACAATAGGATTTGGGCTCCTATGAGAATCTAATGCCGCTGCTGATCTGACGGGAGGCAGAGCTCAGGTGGTAACGTGCGCAATGTGGAGCAGCTGTAAACACAGATGAAGCTTCACTCGCCCACTTCTCACCTCCTGCTGTGCAGCCTGGTTCCTAACAGGACCCGGACAGGTACTGGCCCATGGCCTGGGTGGTGGGGACCCTGTCCTGAGGGGTTTGTGTGCAGGCTGCCCTGAGTGAGGGGCTCTCTGAATTCATGACTCTGTTCAGTGCTGCTGCTTTTTGGGAGCTTCGAGTCCATCACCTCATTCCCCTCCCCAGCGCTCACTCTCGCCTGGGGTTGGTCTGGGGTTTGGGCTCCAAGAGGCGGTGACACTGAGGCTGTGCCCCTGGCCCCACCGGGCTGCAGGGTGGCCCGGCCCCATCTTCCCACAGGCAGCTCCAGCTACCCCACCCTGAGGGCACTGCTTAGGGGGACCCTGCAACCCTTAAGGACTCCACTCCCGGCCATGTGGAAGCTGAGCCTTGTCACCCCCACCCAGTGCTGGTTTGGAGACCTCTGCCTTGCTTCTTGCTATGCCATTTAATTTGTGGTATTTCATGTCATTGCTGTTTGTTCTCATAGTACCAACTTGAACAGAAGTCAAAGAGAAGCATTTTCTACTTTTTTTTTTTTTTTTTGAGATGGACCAGGCTGGAGTGCAATGATGCGATCTCAGCTCACTGCAACCTCTGCCTCCTGAGTTCAAGTGATTCTCCTGCCTCAGCCTCCCAAGTAGCTGGGACTACAGGCGCCCGCCACCACGTTCAGCTAATATTTTATTTTTAGTAGAGATGGGGTTTCACCATTTTGGCCAGGATGGTTTCGAACTCCTGACCTCCTGATCTGCCTGCCTCAGCCTCCCAAAGTGCTGGGATTACAGGCGTGAGCCACCACGCCCAGCCACATTTTCTACTTTTTTCTATAAAACAAACCACTGTCAAACTTAAATACAGTAGTCCCTTGGTATCTGTGGAGTTTGGTTCCAAGAATCCACTCCCTCCAGGATACCAAAATCCTCAAATGCTCAAGTTTCTGATAAAAAAAAAAGGCATAGTATTTGCACACAACCCACATACATCTTCCTGCACACCTTCAATCATCTCTAGATTACGTTTAATGCCAAATACAATGTCCCACACTGTCCTTCACGCGGGTTCAACGTTGTTTTAATGCCAAATGCAGTGTCCATGCGACGCTTCCTTCACGCGGGTTCAACGTTGTACTCGGTGCTCAACACACTCAAGCTTTGCTTTTTGGAATTGTGGAATTCTGCCCCCCAAAACATACATATTTATATATGCAAATATACATACAAATTTGTGTTTGTACGTGTTAATGTACAAACGTATATATATAGCCATATATATCTTTCTCTCTCTCTATATATACACACACGCACACACATATATCTACTTTTAAAGACAGGGTCTTGGTCTGTTGCCCAGGCTGGGCTCAAGCGATCCTCCTGCCTCAGCCTCCCGAGTAGCTGGGACTACAGGTGTGTGCCACCAGTCCTGGCTAATTTTTAAATTTTTTGTTGAGATGGGGTCTATGTTGCCCAGGCTGCTCTCAAATTCCTGGGCTCAAGCAATCCTCCTGCCTAAAGTGCTGGAATTACAGGTGTGAGCCACTGCACCCTGCCCCAGATACTTTTGATCTGAGGTTGGCTGACTCCATGGATGCAAATGGAACCCAGGGATACGGAGGGCCGACTGTATCTACATAGGCTGTGAACAACAGAAATGTCCTACCAGGATAAATCTTGATGAGTTTCTCTGGATCCGTCATGCTGCCCGAGGTTTTTAAGAACGTGTTGATAATACGGCACGAAATCAGTCGTGTCATCTGTGAATCCTCCTCCAGGGTGGTCAGGACCTGAGGCATCAGTGTTTCCTGCACGTCCTGTATCTGCAATCGGCAAACACACACGACGTGACTCATATCTGTCCTGGGGGGGCTCACCATCCGTGCACTCCTGCCTGGAAGGACTTATGGGGCTTGAAAGCTTTACCTAAGAAGTACGCTTGAATCTTGATTGTAAAATTTAGATTTTGAGCAATTTTTAACTTGCTTACTTGATTTTTAAAAAACACGTACACTGTTTACAACTCCTGGGTGAGGCACTAACCCTGCACCAGGGTAATGGCTCGCCTGGACCCCACTGATGTGGGGCTTGCAGCTGGAGCACCAACCGCACCACCCTGTGTGTACCAGGAGGTGGCGCTCACGTCACGCGGGCACAGGGGCAGCATCTTCCCGCTGGGCGGTGGCCAGGACGGGGCGGGCATCAGCGTCTGTTTTCTGACGCCTGGTCCCAGCGGGAAGTGTTCACAGAAAAGGCGTGGAAAGCCCCGGCCTGTCCTCTAGCCTGGATCCTGGGATTCGACTCCTGGTCTTGTAGCCAGCGTGGGGCCGCAAACCCGAGAAACCCCACACTCATCCAGGGCAGCGAAACTCGCAGCACACGGGGCTGGCCGGGCCCACGGCCGGGCTCCCGCTCTCTCGCCCGCTGTCTGAACCGCGGCCCCGCTGCTGGCTCCCACCCTGCTGCGGCCAGTGTGGGGAGAGACTCCGGGGGTACAGGCCCCAGGTGGAGGTGCAGCGGCTGCCTCCCCACGTTCCTGCTGTGGGAGTCCCGCCGGGCGCCGGGAAGCCCGTGCAGTCCCCGGCCACTGTCCACCGAGCACGCAGGGAGCCCCGTACCTGCTTTGCCGACAGGACCTCACTGCTGGTGAGCGCCCAGAGGCAGGACACGGCAGCCGTGCGGATGGCCGCGGCTGTCCTCCCCGCGTGCCACTGCAGATTGGGGGCCAGGATGTCCTTCGTCACTGTCTCGAGGTAGCTGGGAAACTGCCTGGAACCGGAGCAGAGACGGCAGATGAGGAGGCTGGACAAGCACTCGGAAGGAATGTTTCAGTCTGGGGATGAATGGGGCTGAGGGGGAGCCAAACAGGAAAACGAACTCGACCCCAAAACACGAGGCCCCTCCTCCTCTCAGGAGCTGCTTCTCATTGTGAAGTGGGAGGTTCCTGCAGACCCAACCCCACCCGGGAGACAGCGGTGCCCGTGCAGCTGGCCTCTCCTGCGGCCAGAGAAAGAAAGCCAGAGGCCCTGGGCTGAGGGTGCACTTTTAGCCTCTCCCACTCCTAGCTCCAAAAGGAGGCTTGAGTGGCACCTGGGCAAGGGCAGCCGTGGTGGTGTTGGCAGCACCCAGTGAGCCCCTTCCCGTCTGCATCCCTCCCCCAGAAATAGGCTGTCTCTCCAGCTACATAACCCTCCGTCCAGCAAGGACAGTCGCTGTGGCTTCAGAGAGGCAGGATGGGAGGGCCACAGGTGCGGAAACAGGCAGATCACGAGGTCAGGAGATCGAGACCATCCTGGCTAACACGGTGAAACCCCCTCTCTACTAAAAACATAAAAAATTAGCCGGGTGTGATGGCGGGCGCCTGTAGTCCCAGCTACTGGGGAGGCTGAGGCAGGAGAATGGCGTGAACCCAGGAGGCGGAGCTTGCAGTGAGCCGAGATTGTGCCACTGCACTCCAGCCTGGGCAACAGAGCGAGACTCCGTCTCAAAAAAAAAAAAAAAAAAAAAAAAACCAAACGGATTAAAAAAAATCTTTCCTGCCTATTAAAATAGCTAATGAGTTTACTAAAATCACTGCCATCTCAACACTTTACTTCTCCTGACACCAACCGCCTTCCACAAGACCCTGTTAGTGCACTTTCTTTGGGAACTCAGCCCGGATATGGAAGCTGTGCTCCGCAGTTAACTGCTCCTGGGCAGAACCTGCCCCACGGTTCCTCCCAAAATACAGGCAGGCGTGAGTTCCAGAGGGAAGGGCCTGGACGCTGCTGTGTTATCTGCATGGTATCTGCACAAATATCAGCCTGCAAGCTGGACAGCTGTCACGGCTCTCTGTTCATATCTTTCTATGGTCCGTTCTAAACCCTGAAGTTTTTGAAGACAAGCAGGAAACAATATTTCCTGCAGTACGACGGGCGGGCTGAGGGCCGAGAGCAGAGATGAGGGTCATGAAGGAGAAAGTCTGAACGCTGGATTCTTTCCACGTGAGGCTCCGGTGTGTGAACTGCTTTCCACTTTGACGCGTTTGCTGCTGGGGCGGGTCCCGGTGCTGATGCAGCCAGATCCAGCTGCACAGGTGGGGGTGGGACCCAACTGACGGCACATTTTGCTCATAACAAAGTAAGCGGCAGGGCTCTAAGAGCTGCCTCAGCAGCAGCACCCGGGCGGGGCCTCTTCCTCCACTGCCCCTCCCAGCGCTTCTGGGGGGCACCCGTGTTTCTGGCCCTTACTTCAAAGCCGTACAACTGGAGGCCCTAGGCCCTCGGTGTCTTACTGTCACCTAAAAGTTCTTTTTTTTTTTTTTTTTTTTTGAGACGGAGTCTCACTCTGTCCCCCTTGCTGGAGTGCAGTGGCCGGATCTCAGCTCACTGCAAGCTCCGCCTCCCGGGTTCAGGCCATTCTCCTGCCTCAGCCTCCCGAGTAGCTGGGACTACAGGCGCCCGCCACCTCGCCCGGCTAGTTTTTTTGTATTTTTTAGTAGAGACGGGGTTTCACTGTGTTAGCCAGGATGGTCTCGATCTCCTGACCTCGTGATCCACCCGTCTCGGCCTCCCAAAGTGCTGGGATTACAGGCTTGAGCCACCGCGCCCGGCCACCTAAAAGTTCTTTTAGATAATAGGGAGGTATTTCTACCACTTTGACCATCAGTAGTAATTGAATCAATTCTTTGTTAGGTTTGAAAAGTGCCTGAAGGCTTTTAAAACAGAGGACGGCTAATACATAAGCTATTAATAGTTAATGTTCCCTAAAACTTTTTCATTCACTGGAATTTTAATGGCCACACGGACATGACTTTGACTTAGTGTTTCTCTGTGCATTCCCTGCCGAGAGCCTGTGTTTACCCAGTGAGGATGGACAGACTGCTCCGGGGCCAGTGAAGCTCAGGGATCATTGCATACGCCCACCTTAGACTGGGTGTGGGGAACCTCTTGCCCAGAGAGCTGTTGGGGAGGGAGTTAGGACACTCTGGCCCACCTTAGACTCACAGTGGAGGAGGGAGGTGGGAACCCCCTTGTTTAGCGAGCTGTTGGGGAGGGAGATGGGGGCCGTGCAGAGGCAGAGCCCAGACCTACCCCTGGGAATCGATGGTGTCCGTGGCTCTGAGCAGCACAGTGGACAGGGTGGAGAACAGCTTCAGGCGCATCTGCGGGTCTCGGGAGGGCTGCAGACAGGCCCTGAGCGTGGGCATGACGTGTGGCAGGGCTTCTCCTAGGGCAGGGCCTGCAAGACACAGCACAGGCTCCTGTGTATGGCCCTCGGGAGACGGGAGGTGGCCCCGTCCAGCACAGGCCCAGGCACGGGCGCTCCCACCTGGGAGAGGACACTATTGGCCACCACCTCCCCCTTCCTCTTTCTGAATCAGTGAGGTGATTATCACAGAAAAGCAGCAATCATGCTTTTCCATATGGAAACCTTCTATTTGGCCAGGCATGGTGGCTCACGCCTATAATCCCAGCCCTTTGGGAGGCCAAGGAGGGAGGATCACCTGAGTTCCAGAGTTTGAGACCAGCCTGGTCAACAGGGTGAAACCCCATCTCCACTAAAAATACAAAAATTACCCTAGCATGGTGGTGTGTACCTGTAGTCCCACCTACTTGGGAGGCTGAGGCAGGAGAATCACTTGAACCTGGGAGGCGGAGGTTGAAGTGAGCTGAGATTGCACCACTGCACTCCAGCCTGGGCGACAAAGTGAGACTCTGTCTCAAAAACAAAAACAAAAAACCAAACCTGGGCGCGGTGGTTCACTCCTGTAATCCCAGCACTTTGGGAAGCTGAGACGGTGGACCACCTGAGGTCAGGAGTTCGAGACCAGCCTGACCAACATGGAGAAAACCCCATCTCTACTAAAAATACAAAATTAGCTGGGCGTGGTGGCGGGCGCCTGTAATCCCAGCTGCTCGGGAGGCTGAGGCAGGAGAACTGCTTGAACCTGCGAGGTGGAGTTGTGGTGAGCTGAGATCGCACTATTGCACTCCAGCCTGGGAAACAAGAGCAAAACTCTGTCTCAAAAACAAAACAAAGCAACCTTCTATTTTTCTTAAACTTTTCTAAATTTTTTGAAAAATTAAAGTCAAGCAATAGTTGAAATAACAACCAAAATAAATTGTTCTAGTGAAGGAAGTTATTTAATATCTGCCCCTCAGCGTTACAGCCGTCACCCCGTCCACACTCAGGGCCAACCTCCTGCACCCCGGCTGCTCTCCAGTGGGTGCGAGGCGTGGGCGCCTGCACTGTGCATCCTACACCCCAACGGGTCCCCACCGCAGTAGGGCCACCCCGCCTCCCCGTAAGTCTCCAGGAATCACAGGGCAAGGACAGCCCCGAGGATCCCCGTAGCATCTCCTGCCAGGCTCAGCCCGCAGGCTCAGGAGCTGAAGGGCAGGGTGGGGACTGGGTTGGGGCCACAGAGGGAGGCGCTCTGGCCCAGGGCTAGTGTAGAGGGAGCATCCGCTGGCTTATCCAAGCATCTGTGCATCACCCTGAGCCGTCGCTGGGGACCCCGCGATGTGAGCCTTCTCCCTGGCACTGGCGGTCATCAGAGCAGGCTGCTCGGTAGTGGACCGAGACCCCCACCTGCCCTTGCCACACGGAGACGCGATGTACTCGCTGCTCTGGCTCATAGTCAGGCCTGGCTCAGGCCTCGCGGTGGGACCAGCTGGTGTCTTGGAGAGGCTCCTCACACAGCCAGGCAGGAGGGGTTGCCTCGAAGCCGCTGGGACGCCTGACTTGAGCCTCCCAGGGCAGGAGTCTCGGGCCAAGTGCTGCCCTGCCACGAGAACCATGCTGCTTCTGACCCAGTTTCTGACTGTTTTACCCTCTTTACATCTTAAACTAGAAAGAAGACAGAGTTTCTGGCTTAAATACAGAAAGAAAACAGCCGAATGTCGACAGGTCACGTCCACCTCCTGGGATGGGAGGTAAGAGGCGCGCTGAGGGGTGGGCCACTTGCTGTCAAGAGTGTTCAAACCCGATGCCCGGGGCCACGTGTCTGCCTTCCCGGCACCAGCGCTCCTGCTCACAGCACGGACACTTCCGCCTGGGCCATGTGTCTGCCCTCCCAGCACGAACGCTCCTGCTAGCAACACGGACACTTCCACCAGACCACGTGTCTGCCTTCCCAGGTGAGCTCCTGCTCACAGCACAGACACTTCTGCACTGGCTTCACTTTCCCTCCATATCACACCACGCCTGTCTTCCCATTCTGCTATAAAGGCTTAGGATAATTGTGTTTAATGGTTGCCAGAGCATTTCTTCTATGGAAATACCATTATGTATTTAACTTTGTATGAGGTAGTGGGGTCACTTCCAATGTCTGCTATTAAATTATAAATTATGCCCGATGCCTATTTTTGGGTACATAGCTTTTTCCATAATTAGAATTATTTCCTTAGGAAGGATAGATTATCATGAATGTGATTGCTGGATGAAAGGAGTGAAGATGTTGGCAATTCCAGATGCGCAATGTCCCGCTGTTTTCCAAATACTGGCAATTCCAGATGCGCACCATCCGACGGCTTTCCAAAAGCACCTTGGCACTCCCAGCTTAGCCACCCTGGGCAGAAGCTGTTTATTTCATTTAACTGGATAAAGGAAACAATGGGGCCCTCCAGTCTTTAATTCATATTTCCTCATGACTAGAAGAGCTGGATGGTTCCCACTCTATTTGCTCATTAGTTGTATTAACTCTCTTTTTTATAAAATCTGGATATTTTGCCTGTTAGTTTGGGAGTTAATGGTTTTTGTTTTTTGGAATCATGGTCTCACTCTGCTGTCCGGGCTGGAGTGCAGTGGTACAGTCACAGCTCCCTGAAGCCTCAACTCCTGGGCTCACGTGAGCCTCCTGCCTCAGCCTCCATCATCAGAGCAGGCTGCTCAGTTGTGGACTCAGAGTGCTGGGATTACAGGCGTGGCCACCGAGCCCAACTCTTAATGCTTTTATTCTCATTTTTTTTTTTTTTTGAGACGGAGTCTCGCTCTGTCCCCCAGGCTGGAGTGCAGGGGCACGATCTCAGCTCACTGCAAGTTCCGCCTCCCGGGTTCACGCCATTCTCCTGCCTCAGCCTCCTGAGTAGCTGGGACTACAGGCGCCCGCCACCACGCCCAGCTAATTTTTTTTTTTTTGTATTTTTAGTAGAGATGGGGTTTCACCGCGGTCTCAATCTCCTGACCTTGTGATCCACCCGCCTCAGCTTCCCAAAGTGCAGGGATTACAGGCGTGAGCCACCGTGCCCAGCCTTTATTCTCATTTTGTGTCAGCTTTATGTAACAAAGATCTCACACTGTCATCCTTACTGCAAATACTTTCCTAAGTCTGTGTTCCTTTTATTGGGGTTCAAATGTAGTCAAATCAACGTCTTTGCAGTTCCCCCGTCCTCTCAAAGTTTAGAAAGTTATCCCTTTCTGTATGTTTAAAATAACTAAAATTTAAAAGGTATCTTCCTTTTGTAAATAAGAAATTTAAAAATTTCTCCTATTAAAAAAATTGTTTTAATCCTTTTGTCTTCTGTTTATTACAGGAGTGCATGCTCATTAGAGAAAACTTAGAAAAACATAGAAAAAATAAAGAAGAAAACAAAAATCATCTGTATCCCCAAGGACGCGATGTTGGAAATATTTATTATATTTGAGATTGTGCCCCCAATTCCCGAGAGCACGTCACGTGTGTGCGCTCAGGTGGGGCTCAGAGAAAATAATCATTGGGAAATACAGTTTTAAACCCAGCATAGTGGCTCATACCTGTAATCCCAGCACTTTGGGAGGCTGAGGTGGAAGACTGTTTGAGCCTAGGAGTTTGAGATCAGCCTCAACATCAAGAGGGGCAATGTACAGAGACCCCATCTCTACAAAAAATACAAAAATTAGCCAGGAGTGGTGGTGGGTGCCTGGGGTCCCAGCTAGTCAGGAGGCTGAGGCAGGAGGATGGCTTGAGCCCAAGAGTTCAAGACTAGTCTGGCAGTTTATATGACCTCATTTCTATAAAAAATACGAAAGTAGCCAGGTGGCGTGCGCCTACAATCCCATCTACTTAGGAGGCTAAGGCAGAAAAATCCCTTGAGCCCGGAAGTTCGAGGCTACAGTGAGCTGTGATCGCACCACTGCACTCCAGCCAGCCTGGGTGACAGAGTGAGACCCTGTCTCAAACAAACAAACAAAAAACACAAAAAAAAACCCACGCAGTTTTATACCCAACTCTTGACATTGAACAGCACACTGCAGTCTTTCCGCCTTTCAGCGAATGACAGATGTGGGTCCAAAGAGATGCATGTTCTAAGCTGCCAATCAGTTCCGCCAGCACCTTAAGAAATGCTTCTGCAAAGAGGAAGAGCAGAGGGTGGAGAAGCCACCAGAGCTGCAGTAAATGCAGGTCCTGGCTTCACTGCAAGCTGAGTCTCTTGGGGTTTGCGTGCCCAATTTTCTGGACTGTGAGGTGAAGGCTGCAGTAATTTGGTGCAAGAGGTCGTTAGAAGTAACATTCAGTGCCGGGCGCGGTGGCTCAAGCCTGTAATCCCAGCACTTTGGGAGGCCGAGACGGGCGGATCACGAGGTCAGGAGATCGAGACCATCCTGGCTAACACGGTGAAACCCCGTCTCTACTAAAATACAAAAAAAATTAGCTGGGCGAGTGGCGGGCGCCTGTAGTCCCAGCTACTCGGGAGGCTGAGGCAGGAGAATGGCATGAACCCGGGAGGCGGGGCTTGCAGTGAGCTGAGATCCGGCCACTGCACTCCAGCCTGGGCGACAGAGCCAGACTCCGTCTCAAAAAAAAAAAAAAAAAAAAAAGAAGTAACATTCAGTAAAAATCTGAAATGGAATACCCTGGGACCCCATCCCCAGGAGGCCCGTGGGAGAGAGGCTGAGGGAGGCCCTGAAGTCGCTGCCTCGGGAGCTCCCTGTGCTCTGCCTCCTTGTCTGTGAAACGGGGTCACAGTTCCCACCACACAGGCCAGCTGTGAGGGTAGACGAGCCGACGGCCATAAGGCTTGCAGAGCAGCGTCTGGCATAAAGTGTTTAATGCCCCGAGTGCACGTCAGCAATCGCCAGCTTTGTTTTTTTTTTTTTTTTTTTTAGAGACATGGCTTGCTCTGTTGCCCAGGCTGGAGTGCAGTGGTGCAGTCACAGCTCACTGAAGCCTCGAACTCCTGGGCTCAAGCGATCCTCCCACTTCAGCTTCCTGAGTAGCTGGGACCATAGGCGCGCATCACCACGCCTGGCTAACTGTATTTTATTATTTTTAAATTTTAGATTTAGAAGTACACGTGCAGTTTTTTTCTTCATCTTTTTGGAGAGATGAGGCCTTGCCATGTTGGCCAGGCTGGTCTCAAACTCCTAAGCTCAAGTGATCCTCCCACCTCAGCCTCCCAAAGTGCTGGGATTACAGGTGTGAGCCACCATGCCCAGCTAGTATTTTCTTTTCTAATTTGGAAACAGTTTTGAATACAGCTGACAAAGAACAAATTTGGATATTTTTCCAGGTCTCAAAAAAAAATGGTGAGTCCCTACCAGGCACAGAGATTGCATAAGAACGATCTTAGTGTCCTCAGATGCAGAGCATGACCGCCCTGGTGCACGCATCCAACAGGAGGTGGGGGCACTTGGAACTGCACAGGGGAGCGGGAGAGCTGGGGAGGCAAACGAGGAAAAGCTACTGTGGCGAGTTCATGGCCCACGGAGCAGCACGGGCTGTGTGTCCCAAGGCTCTATGGCTGCTGAACGGACGCCTCCTTAGAGTTCTGCAGCAGATCTTGCCCCACACTGAAGCCCACTGGGCCACACTGTCCATCCCAGGAAAGTGGCCGATTCGCAGACTCAAAGAGAACCGCAGAAATTCTGGTCTCAGAGGGGCTGGGCCGAGGCCCCCACGTCACACACACAGCACCCATGTGGCCAGACAACTACATTCTGCAACAAAATCCAGACGTATTTAAGAAGCCAGGCTACAAAACAGGCCACGGAAAACCACACTTTGAAGGTTTCACATGAAAGCGTGTGCCCGGGCCAAGTGGAAGAGCTGCGTCCCACAGTCTTCAACGCGATGCTCCTTAAAATGCTGGTTCTCCACAGGCAAGAGTGACTATTGGGTACTTTTAAAAATACGCCTCAGTGAATCACAGCTCAGCTGGTCGGTGCTGGTACCTGCTGAGCACCCGGGGGAGCAGGTATGTGGCCTGGGCGGGGCCAGGCACGGCTCACCACCTGCTGGGACGGCTCACCTGACTGCGTGATGATGACACTGAACTGCAGGAGCTCTGGCGAGTGTGCTGTCCAGTCGAGGTGCGACGCAGTCACCCGCTCCAGGAGGGGACCCATGTGCTTGCGATAGAGGTCCTGGCAGCCACTGACACCCTCCGCTCTGGCCAGCAAGTCCATCGTCTCCTGTGCCTGGAGGTTACAAGTCAGAGACTGAGACAATTCCAACACTCAGGGCTCAAGCCTGCCTGCCGGGACTCACCATCCCCCTCACGCGTAAGAACCACACAGGCCGGGCCTGCCGGGATAACCGGGAGGGAGGCTGCCACAGGGAGCCCCGACCAGGGTGCAGGAGAGTGAGAGCCACGGGCGTAGGGTGAGACCCTGATCCCATTCACGCCAACGCCGTCTCTGCAGCGTATCATGAAGCAAGCACTGTGCACACTGGGACGCACACAGCATGGGTGGTCCCGGGGCTCACACGGACCCTGGGCGTCCGCCTGGGCAGGCACTGTGCACACTGGGATGCACGCAGCACAGGTGGTCCCGGGGCTCCCACGGACCCTGGGTGTCCCCCCAGACAGGCAGGGCTCCTCTGAGGCAGTGAGGGGCAGAGACGGACGGGCAAGTGGCTTAAAGAGTTAAGCCCAGCAGACCAGACCTCCAAGTAAAACGGGGCAGAGAGAGATGATAACCTTGGCTGCCTTTTACTTTTAGCTGGCTGCTCTCCTTGGGGGCTTAGGAACAGAGGAAGGGCTGAGGCTCCCTGATGGCCACTGCCTCAGGCCTGGAGTCTGAATCTGGGGCTGCCTGGCTTCCTCCCCCATGGCCAGCAGGCAAAGACTGCTTTCGCTGGTATCTAAGGCCCTATCAGTGACAGCGTCTGCTGAGACACACGCCCCTTGGAAAGCTTGTTTTTAAAGAGGCCCCAAGAAGGGAGGCGAGAGCAGCAGCCTCCTCCACGCCAGGTTCCCCGTGGTACGTTCAGACCGTGAATCTCCCAGATCAGAGAGAACCTGCCGAGACGGGCTGTCCACAGAGACAGAACAGGAAGAAGAACTAAGTCTCAGCTTCCAGAGAGGCAGACAGACACTGCGGCCTCCAGGGGCCCGAGGAGCCCACAAGGAGGTTGGGGTTAAAAGACTTTTGTGCATAATGGCCGGGCACGGTGGCTCATGCCTATGATCCTAGCCCTTTGGGAGGCTGAGACAGGTGGATCACCTGCGGTCAGGAGCTTGAGACCAACCTGGCCAACACGGCAAAACCTTGTCTCTACTAAAAATACAAAAATTAGCTGGGTGTGGTGGCGAGCACCTGTAATCCCAGCTACTCAGTTGGCTGAGGCAGGAGAGTGCCTTGAACCCAGGAGGCGGAAGTTGCAATGAGCCGAGATTGTGCCACTGCACTCCAGCCTGGGCGACAGACTCCACTGAAAAAAAAGATGATTTTGGGGCATAAACAGGGAGCCCATGGGCGAGAACTAATTCTGAACGCTGTGCTGCAATTAGAGTGGGAAATCGTGGTATCTTCTGTGTAGACTCACAGTCACACGTGCACTATTTTTCTTTTTTTTTGAGACGGAGTCTCGCTCTGTTGCCCAGCCCAGGCTGGAGTGCAATGGCACAATCTCGGCTCACTGCAACCTCTGCTTCCCCAGTTGAAGTGATTCTCCTGCCTCAGCCTCCTGAGTAGCTGGGATTACAGGCGCTGGCCACCACGCCCAGCTAATTTTTTGTATTTTCAGTAGAGACGGGGTTTCACCACGTTGGCCAGGATGGTCTCGAACTCCTGACCTCAGGTGACCC
The DNA here is from genome assembly GCF_037993035.2 of Macaca fascicularis. Taxonomy (NCBI): domain Eukaryota; kingdom Metazoa; phylum Chordata; class Mammalia; order Primates; family Cercopithecidae; genus Macaca; species Macaca fascicularis. Next base: position 34,214,756 of record NC_088377.1, on the reverse strand, counting down.
ACCCGCCTCAGTCTCCCGATGTGCTGGGATGCGCATGGCGACACCTGCTCTATTAAACCCCACTCAGGTGCGCAGGTTTAAAGGTGATGTCTTATTTCTTGTTTGCTTCTTTGCTGTGGACCCTAAAATTAAACAGCGGTCTCCACTCCCTGATGCCGGAATACACTGGCAGCCGGAGGGCTGCCTGAAGGCTGTTACCTGGGGACTCACCCGCAAGGTTCTCAATCCCTGGTCTTTGCTGGTCAGACAGGTTTGAGGCCTGGGGCTTGCGCGCAGAGGGGATGCATGGGAGACAGTTCCCCTCACTTAAGAGATGCCTTCAAGCTGTGAGCTCCACGAGGCCAAGCAGCAGCCACCACCGTCAGCCTTACCTTGTCCCTCAGGCCGGTGGCACTTGCAAGGGCCACTATTGTCAGCAGCACGTCCATGAGCTGCAGGCTGCCCACGCCGCAGTCCTCACGACACACAGACACCAGAGTCTGCACACACAGCAGCAGGCGCTCCAGGTAGAGGTCCTGGAAGAGACCAGTGGCACCGTCAGGGCTTGGTACAGTTTGGCTGTGTCCTCACCTGAATCCTATCTTGAACTGCAGCTCCCATAATCCCCATGTGTTCTGGGAGGAACCCTGTGGGAGGGAATCGAATCATGGGGGTGGGATTTTCCGTGCTGTTCTCATGGTAGTCTCACACGAGATCTGATGGTTTTATGAAGGGCAGTAACCTGCACACACTCCCTTGCTGCCGCCATGGAAGACGTGACTTTGCTCTTCCTTCGCCTGCCGCCGTGATTGTGAGGCCTCCCCAGCCATGTGGAACTCTGAGTCCATGAAACCTCTTTTCGTTGTAAACTACCTAGTCTCTGGTAGGTCTTTATTAGCAGCATAAGAATGGACTAATACAGGGCTCCTGCCCTGGCTCCAGCCCCAGGGCTGACAGAACCCGCCCGGGGCTCCTAGTCTATGGCTCACAAGGGGCAGCGGGCATGGGAGAGCCCTCGCAGGGACAGCCCCCAGGTGCTGGCGCGTCAACCACAGAAGGACGTGCTTGACGACGGGAAAACTCAACACAGACTGGGAGCTAAGGAATCTGTGCTTATTTTGTGAAATGGGAACAGGCACTTCAGCTATGTGGTGAAGAAGCCGCATTAGGGATGCACACCACGGTACCTGTGAGAGAAATGACAGCGCATTGCATTATCTGCTTTTTAACACGCCCGAGTTCTCCCCGCCCTCCAAAGTGGCCCCAGGCAGGCAGAACGTGAATGCAAAGGGCTGGCCAGCACTGAAGCTAGCGGATCTTCGCTCTGCCGCCTGCCCCTCTTCCGTGCATTTTTGGATATTTCTATAACACCAAGTTTTAACAAAGACAAAATTCTATGGTTTAAAGTGTTTCCTGATTGATGGGGAGGTGGAGTCTCAGCTCTGCACCTAAGGCTGCGCTGGTTGAAGGCTTCTCCTCCCAGCTCCAGCCTCATCCGCTGTGAATCAGCCAGGATCTGAAGCCCGCAACACAGTGGCCGTGTGCTGGACCCAAGAATTCCTACGGCTTTGTGTATGCTTACTTCTTTCTAAATAAATTTTAACTTATTTTTCAGAGACAGGGTCTTGCTCTGTTGCCCAGGCTGGAGTGCAGTGGTGCAGCTGTGGCTCACTGCAGCCTCAAACTCCTAGGCTTAAGTGATCCTCCTGCCGTGGCCTCCCAAAGGGCTGGGATTACAGATAAGAACCACCACGCCTGGCCTGTATTTACTTCTTATAATATCCCTCTAATGTCTATTTGATGTATGTTTCATAAAGTACAGAGTGAGTTAGGACAGTGGTCATGTATGTAATTTAAACGTGATTTATCAACAGTGTACATATATTGGAGGCTTATGTTTAAACTGCTTCTTACTAATGGGGGTGTGAGTTCAAAAAAGTTTGGTAATTATTTGGCTAGACAATAGGTTGGCTCTAAATTTCCTAATCAGTTATAAAACTCTAAGCCCCATTCCCCACTGATGTAAATCACGAAATGCCAAACAAAACACTCCCGCTATACGACAGCGCCGTCCTTGCACCCTGGCCCCGCCCTGGCCCACAGAAGACACAGAGCTGTGTGGCCCCGTCCACCTCGGAGTTGGCGGAGCTGCGTGGCCCCGCCCTGGCCCACAGAAGACACGGAGCTGCGCAGCCCCGTCCACCTCGGAGCTGGCAGAGCTGCGTGGCGCCGTCTACCTTGGAGCTGGCGGAGCAGAGTGGCCCTGTCGTGGCCCCAACTCCCACACAAGCTACCGATTTCTGTTTTTATTCCATTCCTGACTTTTCCCGCAGCCATTTCTCTGAGGCCCGCACTGACTGGCTGACTTCTGAGGACACTATCTGGCTGCTTTCTAGAATGACCTGTCATGTACATTTCAGGAGCTACCATCTTTTCGGTTAAAAAGGGAAGGTGCATTTAGAAGACATGGCCCCTCCTGGCTGACTGCGCCTCCGAGCACGGGAACAAACGGGGAAGCAGGCATCCTGTGCAGCAAGCGCCACCCTCCTGCCACAAATGCAGCACCGTCTCGGAGGAACTGACAAGACTTCACATTTACAGATTCCTCTATATTTGACCAGACGATTTTCAGTGTCTGCCTACATACACACACACACACACACACACACACACACACACACACACACACACACAGAATGAAAAAGAAAAAAGATACAGCAAGAAATAATTCTCAGTATTTCTTGAAAGAGTATTTCAAACATTGTTTTCTGAAACAATGTTATCTAAGATTGGAAAGTTTTTAATTCAGAAAGCACAAGAGACTCCTGTTTTAACAATGGCAATGGCATCCCAGAACTGCCCGCTTCCCTGCGTGAGAAGCGAATTGGTGAGTTACCCATTTCCTCACTCTAGGCGCCCACCTGTCCTAAACTCCCTCCCAGGAGACTCCAGTTCCCCTCTGTCGAGCTCCAGGGGCGCTGCTGGGCCCAAGACACCTGGAAGTACCTACTGCTAAAACCATTTCCTGTGAACCCCAGGGCAGGGGGTTGAAGCCAGGCTCAGTTTAGAATACATCTTCACGGACTTCTGTTTGAACATGGGCTTTTAAAACAATTTCAGTTTGTTCTTGAAAGACATTTTTAACCTGTTCTCATAGCTACTGGAGAATAATTGCAGGAAACATAATCGACTTCCTGAATGACACAAACAAAGCCCAGCCAGCCGCGGGAAGAGCACAGAGCCGTGGGCCTGACTCTGACGGAGACCTAAGTGCATTCACCCTTTCTTGCCAAGAATTTAAGTCTGCTAAGGAGTAAAATGGGGCCAGGCGCGGTGGCTCACGCCTGTAATCCCACCACTTTGGGAGGCCGAGGTGGGCGGATCACTTGAAGTCAGGAGTTCGAGACCAGCCTGGCCAACACGGTGAAACCCCGTCTCTAATAAAAACACAAAAATTAGCCAGGCGTGGTGGCGGGCGCCTATAATCCCGGCTACTTGGGAGGCTGAGGCAGGAGAATTGCTTGAACCCGGGAGGAGGAGATTGCAGTGAGCTGAGATTGTGCCACTGCACTCCAGCCTGGGCGACAGAGAAAGACTCTGTCCCAAAAAGTAAATAAATAAAAATAAATAATAAACAAATTATCCCGGCGTGGTGGTGCACAACCGTAGTCCCAGCGGCTCAGGAGGCTGAGGTGGGAGGATCACTCTGAAACAAAAAAATGAAAACAAGGAAGGAGTGAAATGTACATCTTGGGTGTTCACTGTGACTGGCTCCTTGGCCAAAGGGCCACACATGTTCGCAGCCTGGAAGGTTGAGGCTGGCTCCCCAGGCTGTGTGACTGGGCTTTGTCAGAAGGAGGTCTCTGTTTGAAAGATCGTGAGCAAATTTTTCCTCGATAAAACTGGAAGATGGGGAGCCAAACACACAACTGCGGGACGACACAATTCCGTTTTCCTGTAACCAACATGGAGACGTGAAAACTTCACGTTCTTTGCTATAAACTTTGTGAGATACGGATTTAGGCACCTGTGCACATTTTCAAGTTATGCCCTTCTAGGGAAAAATGCTTCTGGCTTGCAAATCTATATACAGAAATCAAAGCGATCCTCACAACCCCTTGTGAGTAAAGGAAAGCGCAGAACTGACACAGATTGGATGATGTGTTAAAAACGGGTTTTGGGAAAAGCTGGAACGTGGCTGAAGCGCCATGAGTACATGGTCCGGCTCCCTCCCCCGCTCCCTTCCTGACCCCAGCTCTGTTTCCGTCCCTCTGTGTATTCCAGGAACTGTTTACAGGTTTCTTAAAACAGTTCACAATAATGACTGTTAATAGCCCCACCTCTCGTTCTGAGGACAGAGAGGGAGCTGGACACAGGACAGGCTGGGCTGAGAGCAGAGGGCAAGTCCCCGTGCCCCAGGCCAGCTTTGGGGCCATAGAAGCTGCCAGAAATGATCAAGCCGGAGCAAGTGCCGGCCTCCAGGGGCGAGCTGAGGTCTGCCCTGCATGGGACGGCCACCCGGTGGGGGCCGCCCTGTGTCCTAGAAAGATCTGGGGTGCTGGGTCCGACACACACAGACAGGGACGACTCGCCTCCAAACCAAAGCAAAGTCATCACTTCTTCTTCCATAGAAAACAATTATGGATTATTCTAAACAATTAAGTCCAACTACCCAGGCTGTTCCAGCTTCTGAGCTCAAGGATTTGCTGCTCAATTTAAAATTAAACAAACGTCTCTGGCAAATCCTCAGCTGGGCTGTGTGAAGCACAGATCGGAACGCCAGGCAGGGCTGATGGGGAACAGGCTGCCGGCGCCCCCGAGGATGCGCAATCTGTGCAGGTACCGTGGGGACTGGGTGGCATGGCGCGTGGGGACTGGGTGGGATGGCGCGTGGGGACTGGGTGGGATGGAGCGTGGGGACTGGGTGGGATGGAGCGTGGGGACTGGGTGGGATGGCGCGTGGGGACTGGGTGGGATGGCGCGTGGGGACTGGGTGGGATGGCGGACATGCGACCACGCTCCTCAGGGGTGAGACGATGCAGACCCCGCATCTACCCCCAGCAGCACGGGTCAGCGGTCCCCGCCGTGGACACCTCCTGAGTCATTGAACACGTGAACCGTGGCCAGAACTGTGGCCAGTGTGGCCAAGAAATGTGCAGCAACCAATGTAAATGTGAGCGGCCACCTGGGGCTGGAGCTGGGGCTGGGGCTGGAGCTCTGCACAGTGCAGGACGAGGCCCTGGAACGAGGGGTACCAGTGAGGGCACCCCAGCTACCGCAGGTGTTTCTGATGGCCCGGCCTGGCGGCACAGGGCGGACCCACAGACACATCACTGGGTGTTTCTGACAGCCCGGACTGGCAGCACGGGGTGGACCCACAAACATGTCATTACGACGGCAGACGGCCAGGCAGGGGAGGCTCCTCTTCTCCACTCCCCCCTTTCCCAAGTGCTCTTACGTTTTCAGACGCCTGGCAGATGTGGGCCTGTGCCAGCTCCGTGGCGATGGCCGCCAGGTGCGGCTGGAGGGCTTCTCGGGGGCAACCCCGCATGGCGGAGGCCAGCACCAGGAGGCCGGAGGCGGAGGGCGCCTTCTTCAGCGTCGATAAGATCAACTTCAGAAACACCTCAGGGCTGACAAATGTCCCGACGAGCTCTGCGGATCTCATACACTGCGAGAAACAAACACGACAGCTCAGAGCCAAACCGAGGGTCTCAGCTGGGCTCCCACTGCGAGAAACAAACATGAGAACTCAGAGCCAAACCGAGGGTCTCAGCCGGGCTCCCACTGCGAGAAACAAACACGAGAACTCAGAGCCAAACCCAAGGGTCTCAGCCGGGCTCCTGCTCTCGGCACTGTGGTCCCCAGACAGCCCCGTGTTAGGCCGAGTGAGTCCTTGGCACCTGCTCAGAGCCCTCAGGAAAGGTACAAGAGTCCTCGTGCGATCTCAGAACGTCCCCAAGGCCAGGCTTGCAGCCAGTGAGCTGGACACACCCCGCAGGCAGCGAAGTCCGGCCCAAAGGAAGGCTGTGTCTGAGCTGCGGGGTTCACCGCATGCCCCTCATTGGACGCCAGTGACCCAACCTTCCCATCGCCAAGCGGATCACACACACCAGCCCCTCTGCACCGTGGGACTCACAGCAGATCACACACACCAGCCCCTCTGTACCGTGGGACTGTATAGTGGATCACACACATGTCTCCTGTCCTGCCTCAGCCTCGCCCCGTGTCTCTTGCTCTCCCATAGATTCCACAGAGGACTACAGATGATTTTAAATTCATGGTAGTTTTTGAAAAGTAGAAACATGACATGTAAATAACATGGAAACTGGAACATTTACTTTAAATCAGTCACAATGATGTAGATTTTTTTTGTTTTATCTGAGACAGTGTCTCACTCCGTCGCCCAGGCTGGAGAGTAGTGGTGCTATCATAGCTCACTGCAGCTTTGACCTCCCGGGCTCAGGTGATCCTCCCACCTCAGCCTCCCAGTAGCTGGAACCACAGGTGCACGCCATGACGCACAGCTAGTAACAGTGACCTGGACCACTAAAAGTAAAAGCTACTGGCAAGGCCTCCTTCAATGGAATTTAAGGTTCAAGATGAGGATATTTTGAACTGAAACCTCAAGTCAAAGCTTTAGTTGTTCTCCTGAGCACTGGGAAGTGTCCTTGTGGGGCGGGTGTGAAGTCCCCACGGTGGTGACTATCAGCACAGACCGTGGCCCAGCCTAGTGAGCAGGAGTGGCCCGAGCATGGGACTCCCTTGTGCGTACCCACTGTTGCCGAGGCGATAACCATCAGCCGAGTGCAGACAGGGAGTGAGAAAGAGGATGGCACCACGGATGACACTCACAGGACACCTGAGGCTGTGCCCTCCCCGCCGCCAGGTGCCCCCACAGCCCCTGTGAGGCCTGGAAGGCGTCTGAGGACAGCCCGGATGTCAATGCTGAACTCTGGGCATCTCGGTCCTCAGTCAGCAGCCTGGTCCCTGTCTGGCGCACGTTTACACAACACGCACCCGGCACTGCGCCCGAGTGTGCTTGAAGACCAGCATGGAGGGTTCACCCTCAACACGTTGTTCCCTACAGGTACAGAAAACAGACCGGTGGTTCCCACGGGCCGGGCCTGGGGAGGGGCTGCGGCCTGGGGGTGAGGGGAACGCTGTCTTGGCTGCAGGGTGGCCTCCCAACTGTGTCTGTCACAGCCTCGGGCCCCGCACACCACAGAGGTGGGATCTTAAGCTCGAGTTAGAGCTCCGCGGCCACTCACGCTGTGGACCACGGCTGCCTCCTCGTCGGTGCAGGCCTGGAACAGGGTCCGGAGGACGATCTCCAGGTGCTGCGTGGCGTGGTCCTCGGCGTGCAGCAGCAGCACTGGCAGCAGCTGGGCCGACTTCACTCGGGTGCCCACCACCCAGTCTGTGATGTCGTGGCACAGGGCAGGGAGGATCTTGGAGAGGTTCCTGAAGACGAGCTCCCGGCAGCCCAGCACAGGGCGATGCTCTGGAACGAAAAAGAGAAAAAACAAGAAATGCACAAGCAAAACCTCAACAACTGAAGTTACCGCATGTCACATTTAAGGGACACCTGTGAGTTTCAAACTCACCATTTCAAAACAAGTCTCGGGGTGGACGCAAAGCTGCCAAATGCCCCTTTCATTCAGAACATTCACATAGGTGGTGCACGGCTGCAGTCCTAGCATTTTGGAGGCCAAGGCAGGTGGATCACTAGAGCCCAGGAATTCAAGACCAGCCTGGGCAACATGGCAAAGACCCCACCTCTATAAAAAACAGGAAGATGGGCCGGGCGCGGTGGCTCACGTCTGTAATCCCAGCACTTCGGGAGGCCGAGGCGGGAGGATCACGAGGTCAGGAGATTGAGACCATCCTGGCTAACATGGTGAAACCCCGTCTCTACTAAAAATACAAAAAAAAAAAAAAAACTAGCTGGGCGAGGTGGCGGGCGCCTGTAGTCCCAGCTACTCGGGAGGCTGAGGCAGGAGAATGGCGTGAACCAGGGGGGCGGAGCTTGCAGTGAGTGGAGATTGCGCCACGGCACTCCAGCCTGGGTGACAGAGTGAGACTCCATCTTAAAACAAAAACAAAAACCAAAAAAAAAACCAGGAAGATGAGCCAGGCGCCATGGTGCATGCCTGTGGTCCCAGCTACTCAGGAGGCTGAGGTGGGAAGACTGCGCCCCAGCACTCAGCCTGGGTGACAGAGTGAGACCCTATCCCAAGAAACAAAACAAAACATTTAGAGCCACACAGAGATGCAAGCAACACACTCGCCACACGTGCTGATGTGTATGATCAGAGAGACACGCCTGCGAAGCCATCACCACGGTGGGGGTGATGGCCACGTCCTTTGCCCGGCTTCCTCTGCTTCTCTGCAGTGCGGCCCCCACGGCGCCCCGGCACCCCCGGATCTGCTTTCTGTCCCGTGACCGGGCTGCACTTTCTTGCAGAGCTTGGCACAAGTGGAAGCCTGTCATTCACTCTCTTCTCTGCTTCTTTCGCTCTGCGTGGTTTTCTGAGGTCTGCCCGTGCCTGCTCCTTTCTGAAGCTGGGAAGTGGCCTGTTCTGGGGAGATGCCAGTTTGCTGTCTGCTCTTCTACAGAGCAGCACTTGAATGGTGTCCAGAGCAAGTTTGTGTGGCCTGTGCTTTCACTGTGCCAGGGCAAATACCAGCTGTGGAAGGGCTGGGTCACAGGGAAGGTGCATGTGTTTAACTGTTTTAGAAACTATTTTCTAAAGTGTTTGAGCCAGTCCGTGCTCCTTCCCATTCTCAGTGGCATGCGGTACACTCAGTCTTGAATTGAGACCCGTCTGAGAGGCATAGCGGCGTTTCCGTGTGGTTTTCCTCTGCATTCCCTGATGACTAACCACACTGAGCATCTTCTTCACGGGCTTGTTTGCCACCTGTGTTATCTTCCCTGGTGAAGGGTCTTTCCAAATTGTTTTCTGCCCATTTAAAAAACTGGAATGTTTTCCTACTGAGTTTCAAGAGCTCTTTCTGTACTCTGGAGACAAATCCCTACATACATCATCTCCAAACATCTCAGTCTTTGGTTTGTCTTTTCGTTTTCTCAACAGGCCTTTGAAAGAGCAGAAGTGTTCATTTTGGTGAAGTCCAGCACATTGCCTTGCCCTGTTACAGAGCGTGCTTTTGAGGACGCACCCAGGGAAGTGTGGCCCGGCCCGTGGTCACTAAGGCTTCATCCTAGCTCTGGTCTTCTGAGAACGTATCCAGGGAAGCGTGGCCCAGCCCACGGTCACAAAGGCTTCGTCGTCACTCTGCAGTCTTCTGAGGACGTATCCAGGGAAGCGTGGCCCGGCCCACGGTCATGAAGGCTTCGTCGTCACTCTGCAGTCTTCTGAGGACGTATCCAGGGAATCGTGGCCCGGCCTGCGGTCATGAAGGCTTCGTCCTAGCTCTGCGGTTCTGGGCTTTACCTTCAGGCCCCTGACACAACCGGGGTAGGTTTTTCACTCCCAGTTCACTTTCTGGCATGTGAGTAATCCTATCATGACAGCACCCTTATTAAAAGACTCCATTAAATGGTCTTTGAGCCTTCATCAAGTCAGTGGTCTGCATGCGGGCGCCTGTTTCTGGACTCTCGTTCCGCTCATTGGTCTGAAAGCCAACACCACGCAGCCCCTGACTGTGGTTCTGTGAGTCCTGCACCCAGGCACTGCTGCCATTCAGCCTCACTCCTCCCCAGTGTTTCGGTGGCTGTGGGTCCTTTGCACGCCCACAAGAATTTCACAATCAGTTTATTGATTTTTACACAAAAGCCTTCAGGGATTGATGAAAAGATTTTGATCTTAAAAATTCAGGCCGGGCATGGTGGCTCATGCCTGTAATCCCAGCACGTTGTGAGGCCGAGGCGGGTGGATCACCTAAGGTCAGGAGATCAAGACCAGCCTGACCAACATGGTGAAACCCCGTCTCTACTAAAAATAGAAAAAATAAGCTGGGTGTGGTGGCAGATGCCTGTAATCCCAGCTACTCGGAGGCTGAGGCAGGCAAATCGCTTGAACCCAGGAGGCGGAGCTTGCAGTGAGCCAAGATCACGGCACTGCACTCCAGCCTGAGCAACAGAGCGAGACTCCATCTCGAAAAAAATAAAAAACAAAAAATAAAAAATTCAGAGCAACTGTAAAGATAGAAATGAAACCATGACACGTCAGGATTTAAAGGGTCTTTTTCTATTTTTAGAGAAAGCATCTCACTCTGCCACTCAGGCTGGAGTGCAGTGGCACCATCTCGGCTCATGGAAACGTTCGCCTCCTGAGTTCTAGCAATTCTCCATTCTCATGTCTCAGCCTCCTGAGTAGCTGGTACTACAGGTGCACGCCACCACATCTGGCTAAGTTTTGTATTTTTAGTAGAGATGGGGTTTCACCATGTTGGCCAGCCTGGTCTTGAACTCCTGACCTCAATATTACAGGCATGCGCCACCAAGCGTGGCTGCACCTTTCTTCCTGATGATGATCCACTCTGGAAAGTTTGCAAAATGAGGGATGTGTGACCAAGAACAGCCAGGGAGGGGTCCGCTGACAGCTGAACAGAGCTTTGTGGGCACCTGGGCCTGTGGGTGTTTCCAAAGAAACACTGGCCGGTGCTGGGCAGGGGTACCCATGGCCTGGACACAGGCCGGGACTGGTTTGAGGCCTGTTAGGAACTGGGTTCCACAGCAGGAGGTAAGCAGATGGTGAAGGAGCGTGACCGCCTGAGCTCTACCTCCTGTCAGATCAGTGGCGGCATGAGGTTCTCAGGCGAGGGCAAACCCTCCTGTGAACTGTGCGTGCGAGGGATCTGGGTTACGCGCTCCTTATGAGAACCAAACGCCTCATGATCTGAGGGAGAACAATTTCATCCTGAAACCACCCTGCTCCCCGCCCCACCCATGGAAAAATTGTCTTCCACAAAACCAGTCCCTGGTGAAAAGGCAGGGGACCGCTAGTTCTGGGTACGGTCAAGTGCTGCTGAACAGTGGGGTGCGTTCTGGGAAACACGTCGCTGGGTGATTTGGTCGCCATGTGAATGTCCTACAGTGACACACACAAGCCTGGATGGCGCAGCCTCCTACACGCCCGGGCTGGGCGATGCCTGGGCTGTGTGATGCCTGTGCTGATGGGCTGGGCAACATCCGGGCTGCTGGGCTGGGCAACACCGGGCTGTGCGATACCTGTGAGGCTCCCAGGCTACGGACCTGTGCAGCAAGGTGACTGCACTCTACACGCAGAAACTGCAGCAGACGGTGAGCATTTGTTTCCGAACACAGAGAAGGTACAGGAGAAACACAATGTTACTACCTGAGGGGACCAGCCTCTTCCCTGCGGTCAGTCATGGACTCAAACGCCGTTATGCAGCACATGGTCTTATATGGTTCTGAAGCCTGTTTTTTTATATTTAATATTATAGCAGACATAGGCTGGGCACCGTGACTCACGCCTGTAATCCCAGCACTCTGGGAGGCCGAGGCGCGTGGATCACCTGAGGTCAGGAGATGGAGACCAGCCTGACCAATATGGTGAAACCCCGTCACTACTAAAAATACAAAAATTATCTGGGTGTGGTGGTGGGCGCCTGTAATCCCAGCTACTCGGGAGGCTGAGGCAGGACAGTCACTTGAACCTGGGAGGCGGAGGGTGCAGTGAGCTGGGATCATGCCACTGCACTCCAGCCTGGGTGACAGAGCAAGTCTGCCTCAAAAAAAGAAAACAAGTTCCTTCTTCTGCAACACCCCCGCCTAACTCAGAGCTGGCCAGTGCTCCACGTGTGGGTCCTTGCTGGCTTCAGACGATGCTAACCAGCTTTTCCAGCCCCTTTGCACAACGTAACGTTTCTGACAATTTCCATTCAAGCTTCCATCTTTCCAAACACACAGATGAAACACACAAGCAAAGCAGAATAGGTGCGAGCTCCGAGGTGGAACAGGAGAACGGAGGGAGGAGAAGGCTGTCACGTGGCAGCGTTCACCCACAGGGAACCCTGCTCACTTCTAAGTCAGGCTTTAAGAAGAGCCAACTCTGTCCTCCTGTGTGAAAAGCTCTGGCCGGCCACTCACCAGCACCACGAGGCGCTTTCCTTTACACTCAGGCATTGCCAAGGAAAACAATCTTAACAGAGGGATAGTCTCAAAGCAGAAAGGACTCTGGAGTGTTGTCACTGAGCCATCTGCGGCTGGCGGCTGGCAGTGCGATCGTCACACACACGCCAGGCGTGAATGTGTGCTTCCGTGTGAGAAGGGCACGGTGTTTGGGGAAGTGACTGACTTGAGGACAGTAAGTGATGCCCTCACAACCCTCCCAGCACGAAGCTTGGTTGTGAAGGTGGAGGTTTCAGTGCTGTTAACGGAAACTTATGCTGTGTCTGCAAAGCTAACGACAAACTATATGGTACGAATTATATTTCTATGTGGTGCGCACCTTATTTTCCCAGGAAACAGGAAAACTGGGCTCTGATTACACTTCAGATCCAGCACCACGTGAATTCCTTATTGATAGGTCATGACCTCTGAGCACGGCTTGCATTAGCTGTGATCTGAAAATATGACCAAACTTTGCCTGTTCACGCTCTTGGTGACCCAACCACAGGGTCGGACCATCTGTTCTTGCAGGTAAGACAGGCCACGCAGCCACTCATCGGCTCCCTGGGTGCTCAGAGCCACCGAGCCTGGCTCACTGCCTCTGGGTGCTGGGGATGGCAGCAGACGGACAGGCCCCTGGAGCGAGTGGTGAGGTGAGTACAGGGTCTGGGTCCACCGAGGACAAGGAGCACCTCCACCGAGGTAGGGGGCAGCTGCCAGAGCTCTGAGGGGAGCGGGAGCCAGAGCTGAGGCCCCGCTGCGGAGCGTGAAACAGTCTGATGCGGGACCTGCATCCAGGGCATGGCAGGGGTCCTCAAACTCCACACTCGGAAACAGAGAACCCGATTTAATAGATGACAGATGTGAACGGCCACCAAAGACGACGCATGGGTGCGCAGAAGCACAACACAGCACAGGAAAAGATCCCAACGTCCTCTTGTTAGGGAATCGCAAACAAAAACACCGCAGGCCACCACTGCGTACCAACCGACATGCTAAAAACAGCAAACCCCACTTCATATGCTGGCCTGACCACGGCACCCGGAAAGCTCGTCCAGTGCCCGTGGGGATGCGACGTGGCGCGAAGGGTGTGGAAAACAGCATGTGGTGAGTTTCTAACAAAGCAAGGACTGTACCTACGGCCCGGCAGTCCCACGCCTGAGTGTTTATCCGATAAAACACTCTCACAAAAACCAGACTGCAAGTGTTTACATCAGCTTTACCTGTGATGGTGAAAGACTAGAAAGCACCGAATGTGCCCCGCTGGTGACCGGATGGTCTGTCCACGGGAGGGAACGTGACTCACACGAAGAAGGAAAGTGCTGCACACAGGTGCCACGCACGAGCCTCCAACGCGCCACGCAGAGAGGAAGGAGCAGACGCCAGCGGTCATGCTCCCACGACCTCATGCTCGTGACATCCTGGAAGAGACGCACAGGACGCAGCCCACAGCAGCAGTGCCAGGGCCCAAGGTTCTGGGAGGTGGAGATGCCCACATGCGGGGGACAGAGGCAATGCTGCTCAAAACTCACAGAGCTGTAGCCCTGAAGGGTGAACGCAGGATGGTCCTGGGGGAAGGGATGTCACAGACTCTGGGCAGGGTGGGCAGGGGGCAGCAGGATGGTAAGCAGGGCATCACAGACCCTAGGCATGGCGGGCAGGGGCAGCAGGATGTTAAGGAGGACGTCACAGACCCTGGGCACGGCGGGCGGCGGCGGCAGGATGGTAGGGAGGGCGTCACAGACCCTGGGCATGGCGGGCAGGGGCAGCAGGATGTTAAGGAGGACATCACAGACCCTGGGCACGATGGGTGGGGGCGGCAGGATGGTAAGGAGGGCATCACAGACCCTGGGCATGGTGGCCGGGGGGCGGCAGGATGGTAAGGAGGGCGTCACAGACCCTGGGCACGGCGGGCGGGAGCGGCAGGATGGTAGGGAGGGCATTTGCTTGGCGATACAAGGCCAGTGCAAACTTCTGAGGAAGAGACTCAGATAATCTTCTGATCTGACATTTAAAATACTGTAGAAAAAAATCTGAGAAATCGTATTTAAAATTCAAATCTACAGACTGAAGCAAAGTAATTTGAGGGGAAAATGCCAAAAATCTAACAAAATGTAGTGCTTATGCCACTGACTCTGATTGTAATTCAATTCTAAATTTACTCTGCTCTACTCGAAACAAAAATTCTGTGCCTAACGACACTCTCCACGCCTCGGCATGGATAACTGTTTTTGCAATTATCAGTCAGGAAGAGTCCCAAGTCCTTGCACCAATTCTAAATCAGGCAGCCTCGAAAGAGCCTGTGTTTCCACCACAGGGAGGAAGCCCCTTCCGGGAACCTACTACCAGGGCCAGCCAGTTGGCGGGGGCAGGGTGGGATGTATATGTACATGTGTACATGTGTATATGTATGTGCACGTGTGTGCGTGGATATGCACGTACGTGTGCACAGATGTGTATATGTGTACACGTGTGCGAGGCTATGCATGTACGCGTGTGTGCACAGATGTATGTGTATACACGTGTGCATGTGCATGCCTGTGAATATGTGTATGTGTTTGCGTATATGTGTGTGCTTTGCTCTGTCTTCTCCTTTACCGCATTCCAAGGATCGTACCTTCCAGAAACTGTCCCTGCCCACCTCTGCCTCCCTCTCTGGTGCACAGCAGGAAGGACTGGACCCTCCTGCGTCTCGGGGACGGCGTTCCTGCCCCACTGACACCTGAAGGGCCTTCCACTGGCTTCTCAGTGAGCACGTGGAGAACAATTTGCCACGCAGCGTGAGCTCCGTGTAGCATGAATTAGGCACATAGGCTGGACCCTCTTTAAGGAGCAGCATTTCCTCATCGGTGAGGAGAGCCCAGCCGAAATCGCCAGAGGCAAACAACCCACAGCTTAGCTTCTAGGTGCGACCAGCGCAGAAGCTCACCCCAGGCGGCTGGACGGAGAGGCACTGCCAGAGAACCACAGCACGCGTGGGATTCCACTCCCATCACCGGCGCGCAGACAGTGCGAGTTCAACAGAGAGTTCGTAAGCGGCCTCGTGTCTAACTTCCATATTTTTTTTTTTTTTTTTTTTGAGATGAAGTCTCGCTCTGTCCCCCAGGCTGGAGTGCAGTGGTGCAATCTCGGCTCACTGCAAGCTCCTCCTCCCAGGTTCACACCATTCTCCTGCCTCAGCCTCACAAGTAGCTGGGACCACAGGCGCCCGCTACCATGCCCGGCCGTAAGTGTTTTATATGTTAAAATTAACTCGTTTTCAGAGGCATAGTTTGCAAATACAGTTCCTCTTCTTTTTTCTGAGATAGAGTCTCACTCTGTCGCCCAGCCTGGAGTGCAGTGGCGCGATCTTGGCTCACTGCAAGTTCCACCTCCCGGGTTCACGCCATTCTCCCACCTCAGCCTCCCGAGTAGCTGGGACTACAGGTGCCCGCCACCACACCTGGCTAATTTTTTTTTTTTTTGTATTTTTAGTAGAGACGGGGTTTCACTGTGTTAGCCAGGATGGTCTCAATCTCCTGACCTCATGATCTGCCTGCCTCAGCCTCCCAAAGTGCTGGGATTACAGGCATGAGCCACCACGTCCAGCCTAAATTCCACATTTTAAAACAGATTAAGTTGTCCAGGTGTGGTGGCTCACCTCTGTAATCCCAGCACTTTGGGAGGCTGAGGCAGGCGGATCACCTGACGTTTGGAGTTCGAGACCAGCCTGGCCAACATGGCAAAACCCTGTCTCTACTAAAAATACAAAATTAGCTGGGCGTTGTGGCGCGTGCCTATAATCCCAGCTACTCGGGAGGCTGAGGCAGGAGAATCACTTGAACCTGGGAGGTGGCGGTTGCAGTGAGCCGAGACTGAGTCATTGAACTCCAGCCTGGGCAACAAGAGTGAAACTCTGTCTCCAAAAAAAAAAAGAAAGATGGAGCGTTCTCACACTGGCTTCACTCCATCAGAACAAACCTTGCTTGCAACTAACTTCTGTGCCTTTTCCAAACACGTGTGCTTTCCCTGTACAGCAACTGTGCATTGTGGGGGGACTGCAAGGGGGAGAATGCCGACCGGGAGGAACAGCAGCCCTGAGACTCACAGGCTTGGGTGGAGTCACGGTTCTGTGGGCGGGGATTTAACAGGGCACCAAATATCAACACCAGACACAAGAAACTGTTTTTTTTTTTTTTTAAACAGGGTCTCACTCTGTCACCCAGGCTGGAGTGCAGGGGCGTGGTCATAGCTCACCGCAGCCTCAACCTCCTGGACCCAAGTGATCCTCCCACCTCAGCCTCCAGAGCAGCTGGGATACAGATGCGCACCACCACA
Organism: Macaca fascicularis; assembly: GCF_037993035.2. NCBI lineage: Eukaryota > Metazoa > Chordata > Mammalia > Primates > Cercopithecidae > Macaca > Macaca fascicularis. Next base: position 34,198,363 of record NC_088377.1, on the reverse strand, counting down.
CCCGGCGAATTTATTTTGTTTTTGTTAAAATATTTGTAGAGTCGGAGTCTTGCTGTGTTGCCCAGGTTGGTCTCCAACTCCTGGGCTCCAGTGATCCACCCTGGCCTCCCGAGTAGCTGGGATACAGGCGTGAGCCACCATGCCCAGCCAAGAAGCCGCTTTAATGCTGTATTTGACAGAGTACAACACTTCCCTCCAGGACTTGACCCTGGGCTACTTCAGTGCCTGGACTAGGCCAGGGAGGTGACATGGGAAGTAAGTTGAGGCTGCAAATCTCTCAGGGTATCTGATTTGGGCTGGGCATCTGATTGATTTGGGCTGTGCATCTGATTGATTTGGGCTGGGCATCTGATTGATTTGGGCTGGGCATCTGATTGATTTGGGCTGGGCATCTGATTGATTTGGGCTGGGTATCTGGTTGATTTGGGCTGCACATCTGATTTGGGCTATGCTTCACCTACTTTCTGTCCTCATCAGTGTGTATCTATTATTCACTTTTAAGAAGACACCCTGCAGACAGACTCAAGTGATGAAAACACCTGACCATGTGCAAGTGGAAGACACTCAGCCCCACGAGAGAGTGGTTTCCACACAGATGAAGCCCGAGGTGGGCCAGTGGCATGGCAGAGCAAGTGTGTTGGGGCCGGACCTGGGAGCCTCCACTCAGACTCAGCCAGACCTGCTGGGCTCTGCAGAGACACACATGGATGCCTGCAACATGGCCAGGGAGCAAATGTGGGAAGGGCAGGAGGCCACGCAGCAGGGGACCCTGTTCCCAGGTTGGAAATCATATGGAACCACGAAGACCTCGCCTCATCCGTGGCCCTTGTGCTGAGCTCTGTCTTGGTGAAATGATGAGCCCCTTATCCCACTGTTTCCAACATCCCCCAACCACCAGCAGTGCTGCCCAGGAACCCAGAGTTCAGTGCACCCTTGTGTGCACAGCCAAGGGAGGGGGGCGGACACCATCTAGCAGTGCACTGGACACTTTCAGAAGCCCACGGCCTTTTTAAAATAAAGCTGGTCAGAGGAGGGGAGAGGTCACTGCGAGGTACATGGGGGCTTCCCAGATGCTGAGGAGAGACGTGCTCTGCCTAGGACGCAGGGAAGTCCCAGATGCCTGGGACGTAGGAGTCCCAGCACAATGGGGAGATGCCTGCACCTTTCCAATGCGGCTGCCTGGGCTCAGAACGTCAAGAGCTGAAGCTTCCTTCAGGTTCAGAAGCCCCTTTCCTACCCAACAAGCGCTCGCCTCCTGGCGCTCCCTCTGCCTCGGTCACTCACCATGTGGAGGGTAATGGGGTGGGGTGGGAGGGGCAAAGTCCAGCTTGTCCTTCAGGTCCTCCTCATTCTCCTTCTGCCACTGCAGGCCAACGTCTTCCCAGAGGCTGACAGCCAGCTGCCTGTGGCACAACAGATGGACAACAGCGGCTCAGGGCAGGGCACGCAGGGGAGGGCACGCAGGGGAGGGCACACAGGGAAGGGCCCTGCAAGTTCCCAGAGATGCCCAGGAGGTCGCAGGGCTGTGCCAGGACACGGGTCGCCTAAAGACCCCATCACATGAGAGTGGGAAGCTCCCTAACCCCAGAAAAGGTGGACCAGAAATCCCGTTCATCTTGTGAGCACTCTACGGACAGTACACCAAGTGGGCCGTCTGATCTCTGTCCATTACTCAGTCAAATGCTAAAAAGATGTGAAATGACGTTTACAAAACCAGAGGTCTTCTGTACGGCACATCACCTCAGAGCACAGGGACGAAGGGACACGAGCAGGTTTCTGTGACAGATTCTGAGCGAAGAGAAACCACCACTGCTGTACACGACTGTTTAGGAAGCAGGGCCCGCGGCTGCTGGCTGGACGCCTGCCCACGTACCTGACCTCGGGCACCTCATCGCTGAGGCTGCTGAGCAGCAGAGGGATGAGCTTGTGGAAGAAGGAGTAGCGGTCGCGCAGACGCAGCAGCCAGCCGCCTACCACAGAGGCCACCGCCCGCCGGACCTGTGCACGAGAGGAAGGGATAAGGATTCGTGTAGGCAAAGGGGATGCTGGAGTTGATGCCACAGCACAGCTCTGAGTGCCGCTATGCAGGCGCTGCCTGATGCAGAGGCACGGCCAGGTCCTGGGCCACCTACCACCACCTGGATGCCATCCCCAAGGCAGAGGTGCATGGCCGGGGTCCTGGGCGCCACCAAGTCTGGGTCCCAGCCAGCTCTGCCAGTCCCCCCCGGCTGGGCCAGAGAGGAATGCTGCTGTCCTGCAGCCTCACACACAAGTCCCCCGTGCCCCGGCCTGGTCCTATTGGCGAGAGCAGGCTCCTAGCTGCTGCCTGAGCTGCGCCGCGTGTTCAGTGTTCTGCATGAAAACCTCCTGGCCAGGCTGTGTCTGTCTCACCCTGGGTGCTCAGTGAGCCAGGGCTACAGCACGTATGGTGCACTATGGCCAGACCTCAAAGGCATCTGGTCCCAGAGCCCAGGGACTCAGGAGGAAACCAGCAAGGTCCCTGGTTCTGCTGCTGGGTGTCTGAAAAGGCGGCACGAGGGCCTCTGCCTACCTTGCCTACGCAGGCAGAAGAAACCAGCTTACCAGACACCAAGTGCCCTAGCCAAGCTCCCAAAGGGCAGTGCCTGAGACGGGGACCAGCACCAACACTCCTCAAAGGGAACTGGGAATAGCCAAGAAGAAGCTGGGTGAGGAAGTGGTGTGGCTGAAGCCAGCTATAGACTGATCCAGGGAGCTCTGGGGTGTGAACGAGCTTCAGAGTCATCCCCTGTGAGGCCAGGGGCCGACTCTGTGGTGCCATCAGTGCCTGGCTGGGCTGTGGGGCGCAGGACCCTCCTCCCTCCTGACACTTTGGATGAAGCATCTCCGCACAGCCATGCACCATTAGCAATAGCACTCACAGTCACGCGTAGGTGCAGGGGACCCGAGCAGCAGCTGTACCCATGGCGTGGTCGCTCACTGGGACTCGGAGGAGGGGTTGCTCCGCCCGGGCTCCAACAAGGCCTAGAGCCAAGCAGATCGCATCTAGGATCTGTCCCTGCCAGCCTGGGACCCGGGCCCTGGCCTGACCGCTCTGAAGTTCATTCCCACCTGGAAAATGGATAGGAATGACTGACAGGGCTCGTCACTGAGGTCCTGTGAGGGGTAGACAAGTTCACACAAGGAGGGGCCCAACGCGCCTGACTCCCGCTCCCTGTGTGGTAAGCACAGGCGACTCTTGGCGTGCGAGCAGCAGGGAAGCGTGTGTTGGGGACACAGCATAGGGGACACAGGAATGCGTGGTGCATTTGCGGGGGTTATTAACTGACACAGGGCCTTACTAGCAACCACAAATACAAGTACCCATATAACAACTGAGAAACCCAAATCAGCTCCATGGCCACTCCACCACCCGGTTAGAGAGTCACCACAGAACAAGCTGTCACTGTTGTCTTCACACATGGCGCTGGCGGGTCTCGAGCAGAGATGCCCCAGGGTTTAATGTAGTCAACAGGCACCACTCATGGCCGCACCTGCCACGACGCTAATCCATGTGAGTGGCAAACTCCAAGCTCAGCCTGTGCCATGTGCTGAGATGCTAGAAAGCCTGTCGGGCAGAGGGCGTGACTGAGACAAGCCAGACTGCAGCCAGTACCGAGCCCAAACACATGCGATGGGGCCCTCTCCAGGAGACGGGCAGGCATCCAGGGCCACACGGCAAGGCCTGAGCACACTCTGCCCCAGGCCAGCAGCCGGGGAGCAGTCTGAACTCGCTGGGTCGGCCTCGCTGCTTTCTCCTCCCTGACCTCCTGCACCTGTGCCAGGGTCTCTGCAGGGCCCTGCCCAGGACGGCCGCCTGTCCGTTGGAACCCACAGATCGGCTTCTTTTGTAGAAAGGAGCTTCCAACATCTCACCTCATAGCAAGGGCAGCTGCAGGGTAGGATTTGGGGCTGCTCCTGAGTCTCATGGACTGCCACCACCTTTTCTATCAGTCTCGACTTAGTATCATAAGAAATCTGCAAATTCTAATTAGCATGAGACGGATTATCCCTTTTCTTTTAGTTCAAAAACAACACTGAATACCTCACTGCCATGTAACAGTTTAACAAAGCAGGATGTTTTTCAATTTTTTTCCTAAAAAGCAAAATAAATGAATTAGAAGCCTTCGCAAGAAGGATGGGTACAAACAAGCCCAGACTGCAAAAATGACAGTAAATACCTAGCGACATTGACCGACAGCCACAAGCATCAGGAGCATCCAGGAAAACATGATCTCACCAAGTGAACTAAATAAGGCACCAGTGACCAATCCTGGCGTGACAGGGATAGGTGACCCTTCAGACAGAAAACTCAAAATAGCTGTTTGAGGACGCCCAGCAAAATCCAAGATAACATGGAGAAGGAATTCAGAATCCTATCAGAGAAATTAACAAAGAGACTGAAATAATTAAAAAGCATCAGGCAGAAATTCTGGAGTTGAAAAAAGCGATTGGCATACTGAAGAATGCATCGGAGCCTCTTAACAGCAGAACTGACTAAGCAGAAGAAAGAACTAGTGAGCAGCTTGAAGATGGGCTATTTGAAAACACACAGAGACAAAAGAAAAAAGAATAGAAAGAATGAGGCACATGTACAGGATCTAGAAAATAGCCTCAAAGGGGCAAATCTAAGAGTTCCTGGCCTTCAAGAGCAGGTAGAGAGAGAGAAATCGGGGTAGAACGTTTGCTCAAAGGGATAATATCAAAGACTTTTCCAAACCTAGAAAAATATACCAGCACTCAAGTACAAGAAGGCTACAGAACACCAACCAGATTTAACCCAATAAAACTACCTCAAGACATTTAACAATCAAACTCCTAAAGATCGAGGATGAAGAAAGGGTTCTAAAAGTAGCAAGAGAAAAAAAACCAACAAATCACATACAACGCAGCTCCAGTACGCCCGGCAACGACCTCTCAGAGGAGCCCTCACTGGCCAGGAGACAGTGGCGTGGCATATTTAAAGTGCTCAAGGAGAGTAAACTTTCACCCTCGTATATCCAGTGAAAAATCCTTCAAACATGAGGGAGATAGACTTTCCCCGACAAACAAAAGCTGAATTTTCATCAACATCAGACCTGTCCTACAAGAAATGTTAAAGAGTCTTCTTCAATCTGAAAAATAAGGATGCTGAGCAGCAATAACACATCATCTAAAAGGATACAACTCACTGGGAACAGTAAGCATGCAGAAAAACACAGACTGTTGTAACACTGTAACTGTGGGGTGTAAACTCTTCACACCTTGCCTAGAAAGACTAAAAGATGAGCCCATGAAAAATAACTAGCTGGCTGGGCGCGGTGGCTCACACCTGTAATCCCAGTACTTTGGGAGGCCGAGGCGGGCAGATCACCTGAGCTCAGGAGTTCGAGACAAGCCTGGCCAATATGGTGAAACCCCGACTCTACTAAAAAATACAAAAATTAGCCAGGTGTGGTGGTGGATGCCTGTAATCCCAGTTACTCAGCAGGGTGAGGCAGGAGAATCGCTTGAACCTGGGAGGTGGAGGTTGCAGTGAGCCGAGATGGCACCATTACACTCCAGCCTAGGTGACAGAGCAAGACTCCATCTCAAAAATAAAGCAATAAAAATAAATAAATGAATAAAAATAACTACAATGACTTTTCAAGACAAAGTTATAAAAACAACAAGAAGTTAAAAAGCAGAGGGGATAAAATTAAACTGTAGCGTTTCTATTCATTTTTTCTTTGCTGCTGGTTTGTTTTTACAATCAGTGTTCAGTTGCCATCAGTTTAAAATAATGGGTTATGTTATTTGCAAGCCTCCTGGTAACTTCAAATAAAAAACCCTACAACAGATACACAAAAAACAAAAAGAAATTAAAACATACGGAAAAAAAACAGAGAAAATCATCTTCATAAAAAGGAAGACAAGAAGGCAAGAAGGAAGAGCAGCCCACAAAACAACCAGAAAACAACAAAACGACAGGAGTAAGTCCTTACTTATCAATAACAACATTGAATGTAAGCAGACTAAACTCTCCATTCAAAAGACAGAGTGGCTGGATGGGTAAGAAAACCAGGACCCAGCTATCTGTTGCTGACAAGAAACACACGTCACCAAAAAGGCACACGTAGGTTGAAAATAAAGGGATGCAAAAAGATATTCTGTACAAATGGAAACCAAAAAAAGAGCAGGGATAGCTATACTTAGACAAAACAGATTTCAAGACGAAAACTATATTAAGAGACAAAGGTCATCATATAATGATAAAGGGGTCAACTCAGCAAGAGGACATAACTTTAAATATATATTCACCCAACACTGGAATATCCAGATATATAAACCAAATATTGTCTGTTGAGACAGACTCCAACACAGTAACAGCTAGAGGCTTCAACGCCCCACTTCCAGTATTAGACAAATAATCCAGAGACAAAATCAACAAAGAAACATCGGACTTAATCTGCGCTATAGACCTAATGTACCTAATAGATATTTATAGAACGCTGCATCAAACAGCTACATAATACACATTCTTCTCCTCAGCACATGGATCATTCTCAAGGATAGACCATATGTTAGGCCACGAAACAAGCCTTAAAACAGGACACTGAAATTAATAACAAGAACTTTGGAAACTATACAAATACATGGAAATTAAATAATATGCTCCTGAATGACCAGTGGGTCAATGACAAAATTAAGAAGGAAATTTAAAACATTCTTAAATGAAAATGGAAACACAATATGCCAAAACAACAAAAGCAGCACTAGGAGGCAAGTGTATAGCAATCAGCACCTACAGCCAAAAAGCAGGCAACTTCAAAGAGCAACCTAATGCTGTGTCGAAAAGAACTAGGAAAGCAAGAGCAAACCAAACCCAAAGTTAGTAGAAGAAATAAGAGCAGAAATAAATGAAATCGAAACAAAAAAATACAAAAGACAAACAAAATGAAAAGTTAGCTTTTTGAACAGATAAGCAAAATCGACACACCTTTAACCAGACTAAGAAAAAGATCCAAGTAAATAAAATCAGATCAAAAAGGGGACATTACACAACTGATACTACAGAAATTCAAAGCATCATTAGAGACTGTGATCAACTACACCATAACAACATTGTGAGCAGCGACACCATGAGCAATGACACTGTGAGCAGCTACACCATGAGCAACTAGCATACGAGCAACCACACCATAAGCAACTACAATATAAGCAACGACACAGTGAACAACTATACCATGAGCAACTACACTGTGAGCACTGACACCATGAGCAACTACACCGTGAGCATCGACACCGTGAGCAACTGCACCGTGAGCACCGACACTGTGAGCACCGACACTGTGAGCACCGGCACCGTGAGCAACTGCACTGTGAGCACCGACACCGTGAGCAACTGCACTGTGAGCAACTGCACCGTGAGCACCTGCACCGTGAGCACTGACACCATGAGCAACTGCACCGTGAGCAACTGCACTGTGAGCACCGACACCATGAGCAACTGCACCATGAGCACCGACACCGTGAGCAATTACACTGTGAGCAACTATACCGTGAGTACCTGCACCGTGAGCAACTGCACCGTGAGCAACTGCACCGTGAGCACCGGCACCGTGAGCAACTGCACCGTGAGCACCGTCACCGTGAGCAACTGCACCGTGAGCAACTGCACCGTGAGCACCTGCGCCGTGAGCACCGATACCATGAGCAACTGCACTGTGAGCACCGACACCATGAGCAACTACACCATGAGCAACTATACCGTGAGCACCGACACCGTGAGCACCCGCACCGTGAGCACCGACACCATGAGCAACTGCACCGTGAGCAACTGCACCGTGAGCACCGACACCATGAGCAACTGAACCGTGAGCACCGACACCGTGAGCAGCTGCACCGTGAGCAACTGCACCGTGAGCACCGACACTGTGAGCACCGACACTGTGAGCAACTGCACTGTGAGCACCGCCACCGTGAACAACTGCACCGTGAGCACCGCCACCATGAGCACCGCCACAGTGAGCACCTGCACCGTGAGCACCGCCACCGTGAGCACCGGCACCGTGAGCACCAACACCGTGAGCAACTGCACCGTGAGCACCGGCACCGTGAGCACCGGCACCGTGAGCACCGACACCGTGAGCACCGACACCGTGAGCAACTGCACCGTGAGCAACTGCACCGTGAGCACCGACACCATGAGCAACTGCACCGTGAGCACCGGCACCATGAGCACCGACACCATGAGCAACTGCACCGTGAGCACCGACACCGTGAGCAACTGCACCGTGAGCAGCTGCACCATGAGCACCGACACCATGAGCAGCTGCACCGTGAGCAGCTGCACCATGAGCACCGGCACCGTGAGCACCAACACCGTGAGCACCGACACCGTGAGCAACTGCACCATGAGCACCGACACCGTGAGCACCGGCACCGTGAGCACCGGCACCGTGAGCAGCTGCACCGTGAGCAGCTGCACCGTGAGCACCTGCACCGTGAGCAACTACACCATGAGCAACTATATGCCAACAAATTGGAAAACCTAGAAACAATGGATCAATTCCTAGACACATACAACCTACCAAGATTCAATCATAAAGAAATCCGAACCTCGAACAGACCAGTAACAAGTAATGATATTGAAGCTGCAATGAAAAGCCACCCAGCAAAGAAAAGCCTGGGACCCAGTACTTCACTGCCAAATTTTATCAAACATTTAAAGAACTAAGGTCACCCCTACTCAAACTATTCCAAGAAATAGAAGAGAAAAGAATACCTCCAAGCTTAATTTATGAGGACAGTACTACCCTGATACCAGAACCAGACAAAGATGCGATCGAAAAAGAAAACTACAGGACAATATCCCTGAAGAATACAGATGCAAAATTTCCTCAACAAGACAGTGTTTCAACAGCACATTAGAAAGATCATTCATCATGACCAAGTGGGATTTATTCCAGGTATACAAGGATGGCTCAACATACACAAATCCACCAATGTGACACATCATATTAGCAGAATGAAGGACAAGAACTATGTGATTATTTCAATTGATGCAGAAAAAGCATAAAATTCAACATCCCTTCATGATAAAAATCCTCAAAAAACTGGGTATAGAAGGAAAATACCTCAGCACAAAAAAAGCCATATACGAGACTCACAGCTAGTATCACACTGAATAGGGATAAAACTCAAAGGCTTTCTTCTAAATCTGGAGCAAGACAAGGATGCTCGCTTTCACCACTGTTAGTCAACACAGTACTGGAAGCACTAGCTAGAACGATCAGAGAAGAGAAATAAAGAGAATCTAAATTGAAAAGCAAGAGAATTATCCTTGTTTGCAGATGATATAATCTTACATTTGGAAAAACCTGAAGACTCCACACACAAAAAAAATTAGAACAGATAAATTCAGTAAAGTTGCAGGATACAAAAATCACCAAACAAAAACCAGTAGCATTTCTACATGCCAACAGTGAACAAATCTGAAAAAGAAATCAAGAAAGTAATTCCATTTACAATAGCTACAAACAAAATAAGATACCTAGGAATTAACTTAACCAAAGAAGTGAAAGATCTCTACAATGAAAACTACAAAACACTGATGTGAGAAAATTGAAGAAGACACACACAAAAAATGGTAACATACTCCATGTTCATGGACTGGAAGAATCAATACTGTTAAAATGTCAAAACCACCCAAAGCAATCTACAGACTCAGTGTAATCCCTATCAAAATACCAATGACATTCTCCACAGAAACAGAAAAAATAATCCTAAAATTTATATGGAACCTCAAAAGACCCTGAAGAGCCAAAGTCATCCTGAGCAAAAAACATGACAAAAACAAACAAACAAAAAACCGGAGGGATCACATTACCTGACTTCAATTTATACTACAGAGCTACAGCGACCAAAACAGCATGGCACTGGCATAAAAAATTTATACTACAGAACTACAGCAATCAAAACAGCATGGCACTGGCATAAAAACAGACACACAGACCGAAGGAAGAGAATAGAGAACTCAGAAATTAAATCCATACACTTACAGTGAACTTATTTTGACAAAGGTGCTAAGGACATACCTTGGGGAAAGGGCAGTTTCTTCAATAAATGGTGCTGGGAAAACTAGATATCCATATGCAGAAGAATGAAACTGGACCCCTGTCTCTCGCCATGTACAAAAGTCAAATCAAAATGGATTAAAGACCTCAATCTAAGACTTCAAACTATGAAACCACTACAAGAAAACATTGCGGAAACTCTCTGGGATATGGTCTGGACAAAGGTTTCTTGAGTAAAATGCCCAAAGCACAGGCCACCAAAGAAGGAATGGGCAAATGGGATCATACCAAGTTAAAAAGCTTCTGCACAGCAAAGAAAACCATCAACAGTGAGGAGACGACCCACAGGATGGGAGAAAACAGCTGCATAAATACCCATCGGAAAAGGGACTCACAACCAGAATCCATAAGGTGCTCAAACTCAATAGAAAAAAAATCTAATAACCCGATTTAAAAATGGACAGATCTGAATAGACATTTATCAAAAGAAGGCATACAAATGCCAAACAGGTACTTGGCAGGAACGTGACAAATACTCATCTCTGAAAAGCTGTCCATGCAGCCCCAGCCTCTCCTGTAACATCCGATGTTCCTGGAAGGTCCTCTTGACAAGAACAGGTCTGGTGGTCTCACCAGCAGCACACATCGAACAGGAAAACTGCAGCAAAGCTGAGCAGCTGCCGACTGCAGGCCTGGCAACAACCAGGGCACCCTTGCAGGGCGAAGTCCATAAGCCACCCACCTAAGGGCGGCACAGGGCAGTTTGTTCAGGGCCTGCTTCACAACTGCACGGCCATACGTCTGTCCTGCCTGCCTCGCCGGCGTTCTGGATGCCGTCAGTGTCCTGGCTGGGAGCTCCAGTCATGTGTACGTGGGGAGATGCAGTAGCCCCTGGCACACTGGGACACCCCCCTTTCCACAACTTCAGACACCACTGTCCCGGGGCCTAAGGCTCCAGGGCGGCTAGACCACCCACGTCCTGACCTTGCTCTGAGGCTCACCTGGCTGAGCTATCTGAGTGAGCTCTGAGGCCTCCGAGCCTCGTAAGGAGGAGATGAAGTTATTTCTGGGCCCTTCCAGTGAAGTTGAGTGATTTAAGCCTAGTCTAGCAGGCTGCTGGAAGGTTTCCTACAAGTCAGAAGGCAGTCAGGACCTTCTGTGCAGAGGGGATGGGGTCCCAGGGCTCCAATCCCTGGGTTGTTGAGGGGCTCGAGGTGTCTGCAAGGAGCGCACAGTGAGCTCCAGGATGGGGTCCCAGGGCTGATCAAAGTAAAAGGGGCAGCACCCGACTCCACATGAAACTCACATGAAAGGCCGTGCAGGGTCTCTGCTAACAAGATGCAAACCCCACTGGGAAGAAATGGGCCATGCTGGAAAAATTGTCTTGGGCCATACGTAAAATAACACTAACACTAATGATGGCTGACGAGCTAAAAGAAAAAAAATCACAAAAAAATATCATAACATTCTAAGAAAGTTTATGAATTGGTGCTGGGCGGCATTCAAAGCAGTCCTAGGCAGCACGTGGCCCGCAGGCCACAGGTTGGACAAGCTTGCTTCAGATCAACGATGTGATGTCAGATTTCTAACAGCTACTGATACAGAGTAGGCGGTTCATGCATAGCTACCAATACAGTTACAGCATGTATAGACAGCTATCGACACGCAGTTACGGTATTTTTACAGTTACGGTACAGTTACACTGAGTTACACCGTCTGCAGCTAGCTAGAGAGTTCCAGTATTTACAGAGAGTGCCACAGAGTTCCAGTATTTATAGACAGCTATCGATACAGTGACGGTATTTTTAGACAGTGACGGTATTTTTAGACAGTGACGGTAGGTTACACCGACAGCTATCAGCTATGCAGCTTCAGTATGCACACAGAGCTCTCCATAGAGTCATCACACTGTTTTGAGGAATAAGACTTGGCCCACGACACAGACACCACGTTCCTTGCTGGCCATACTCTGCCTCAGGCTTAAGGAAGGTGGGAGAGAAAACCAGCCGGCTGCCTGCACTTCTCACTGGGCTCTGTTCTTGCCCTGGCCCCCTGAACTGCCCTCCGCAGCCCAAGTATTCAGTCATTGCCAGAAGTGCCTGCTGCCAAGTGCCAGGCAGCATGGACACTGACCCCGCACTCTGCCCACTTTCTCCCCACCGGGCAGAGCCTAATGTGCTTACGGGCCCTCTGTGCTGCCTGGTGCTGAACCCACACCAGCTCCAGGAGGGGCCGGCCAGCACACATGGTGACTCAATTTCCGCTGGCCTGATGAGACCAAGGGGGTGAACGAAGGCTCCTGGTGGGGAAGGGTCCCCCTGTGTCTCTGCGCACAGCCCCAAGGCAGCCACACTACCGCTGGAGGGAGCGCGCCCGGGAATGAAGCCTGGCCATGGAGGCAAAGCAGGGGCATCCTGGGCAGGTGCTGTGTCACACCTACAGCCGGCCCGACAGGTGGACCCCAGCGCACAGCCGAGGGAGTGAGTCAGGGCTTCCATCCTGGCCCCAGAATACCCGAGTGACTCTTCAACTCACCACCTCCATGCCATTTCTCATCAGGAAACCTACCTCTGCAAGGCTGAAACCTAGAGCCATGCGTGGTGAAGAAGCCAGACACAGAAGATCACGTCTGACTACGCTGACAGGTAACTCAGACACAGAAAGATCAGAGGTCGCTCAGCTTCCCTGGGGGCCACAGTGTGTGGCATTTTAGCAAGTCACTGGGGTCTCAGATCCAAGACATGCCCTCCAGGCCAGATTCTGCCAGCAGTAAAGCCGACACTCAGTCCCATCTGTAGGACTCCTGCCTGCCTGCCTGCCCGTCTCTCGGTGGGTTCCAAAGCCCAACAACATAATTATCCCCAACAAACTAATCCTGACTGCACTATTCTCCCAGGCCAGGTCCACCAACCACAGTGGCTTTTCAGGAAAGTGCATCTTGATGGATGGGAGCACTAAGGAAGCTTCTGCAACTGCTGAAGCACACACCGTGTCTAAGAGACAATAACTACACAAGCCATCCTTTCTCACACCCTTGGAATTCATAACACCAAACATTAAAACAGTTCAGCTCTCTCCTAGTTTTTCCAAGATGTGAATAGGAACATCCTGTGAGTAGGAATAATGAAAGGACATTTGGTGCATGAAGCATTCTGAAAAAAGAACAAGTGAGTTAGTTAAAAATAGCACGTCAGCCCGCCTGTGGTGGAGAGAGGAACAGACTGTCCAGGAGAAACACCAGTTACCTGCGGGACGTCATCAAACAGTCGCTGAGCAAAATGGGAAAGCACGTCGTCCACGGACTTCCCGTTGCCAAACTGGATCACCGCACCTGTGGCTTCAATGGCGGCCACACGGACCTTCCAGTGCTGGTGGGAGATGGTCTGCATCAGGGGCCCGATCAGAGACTCCGACTGCATGTGGAAGTGGTCTGAGGGACAGGGAGGCCCCCAGTTACCAAAGCTGCTCCCACACGCCTTGCCCAGCTCTGTGGGCTTTCAGAGGACAGCTGCCCGCCTGGGAGCTCCTCACCTCCCTTCCTCTTCCCCTCCAGGTCCTTGCTGCAGGAACAGTAAACAACTCAGGCTGCCAAACAGAGCTCTGTACCGCCCAGCACAGGAAGAGGCTCAGGGACAAGTGTCCCACCTTGATGACACCTGTGCAACCCAGGGGGCTTAGAGGGACCAGCAGGGAAAGGCTGGGGGTGCAATCCTATTGTGGCTGAAGATGGGAGACCTGGACCTGCTGAAGCCAAGGTGGAGGCCTGAGGGGGACACTGGAGGCCACAGGAAAGAAGCCGAGCCCAGAGGACAGCAGGGAGGCCGCACTCCCAGCCCCAACTGAGACCAGACCCCAGGCTCCTCCAGGAAGCTGGGCCAGAACCACTCTAGGCAAAGCCACTGCACTTCCTATTTGTAAAGTCCCCACAGAAAGTCAGAACAAGAGGTGGCGGGCGCCTGTAATCCCAGTTACTTGGGAGGCTGAGGCAGGAGAATCGCTTGAACGCAGGAGGTGGAGGTTGCAGTGAGCCGAGATCACCCCATTGCACTCCAGCTTGGGAGACAGAGTGAAACTCCCTCTCCAAGAAAAAAAAAAAAAAAGCCAGAACCAAAGGGTCTCTGGCATCCACACTGCCTCTTGCCTCAGCTCTGCACTACTTGGGGCTTGTCTGGGAAACCATCATTCCAGTGAGACTTTGGGTGAGCTCTTCAACCTCTCTGCCACTGCCCAGTGTGACCAAGGCCAGAGGTGAGGCCCCCTACCCAGGGGAGAGGAGGGCCAGAGGTGCTGGAGATGAGGGGACGCTCCAGGCAGAGGCACAGTCCCTCACCCCACAGCAACCATGAGCACATACCCCGGCGGGCTGTGCTCGGGCAGGGGCACAGGCGGGCATGGTGCTGTCCTATGGGACCTACGGTCCGGGGAGGGAATGTGGCAAGGCCAGGAGGAGCTCCCTGGAGGAAGCAGGAGCACCCGTGGGGCTGATGTACAGATGGCATAGGGAAGTGGTTGAGGGCTAAAGAGAAATACATTAAATGCCAGGAATTCTCAATGGCCGTGTCCAGCCCAAGGCTCTTCCCGAGCTCCACAGGAATTCTGGACCATGTGAAATCCAAAGTTAACCAACGTGGAAATCTCGGCATTTCCCCAAGTCCAGCTTTTCCTTTACTTCTGGAACCTATTCTCCATGCAGCTGCAGTGATCTTTTAAGAACCTGAACTCGGGTCTACTACTCCTATTGACACCCCCTGCACTTTCCACTACATTCAAATCATCATTGGGATATCACTGGGACGGCCTGAGCTGGCCAGATCTCTCACTGCTTTCCTGCTCCCTACCGCCCACCGATTTATAGCATCAGTGTTCCCCTCTCTGGAAAGCTTTCCCGCCAGCAGGAAGCCGGCGCCTGCTATCATTCCACATCCCAGCCAGAGGAGGGAAAGGGCAAGGCCCTGCAGGAATGGCCAGTTAAGGAAACAGAACGACCAGATCAGATCAGAGCTCTAAAAATGATGCGGAACGTTATAAAGTGGAGGGGAGAAGCGGCCTCCTTCCACTTAGGACAGTGGTCCAAACCAGAAAGGGAAGGCAGTGGAGTAGGATGAATGGGACAGAAAGTGAAATGATCAGAGCAGAGTCTCAGCGTGTCTCCTCAACCAGATGCAAGTCCTGCAAGCCCCCAGAGGGAAGGAAAGGGGGCAGCTATCGGGGCACACACCACCCCAAACTGCTTAACAGGAATTTCCGCGGTGGTTTCCAGGGATCTGGATAGGAGAGCTGGCTCGTGGGCCTGGGTGAGGGGGCTCAGGCAGGGAGGAGGGTGGGGGGTGAGGGTCGCGGGACGGCGGGATGCAAAGAGGAGGACGGCAGAGGATAGGCAGGTAGAGGGGGCACAGGGAGCAGGCAGGTGGGGGCGGGGCTTGGGGCGTGGAGGGTGGAGGCGGGGAGCGGGGGACACGAGTGACGTGAGTGAGGGCCAAGCAGGAGCAGGTGGCAGCGCAGGCAACAGGTACGTGGGGGTAGAGGGCAAGGGAGCGGGTGAAGGGCACGTTGGTGGCGGGACGTGAGGCAGGGGACGCAGTGGTGGTGAGAGGAGGGGGCCGGGCGGGGTCTTTGGGGCAGGCGGGTGGGGGACGCGGGCCATGGGGGTGGCCGGGATGTTGTGGGGTGGGGCCGAGCCGCGGGGGTTGTGAGAGGGGCCGTGGAGGTGGAGGTGGGGGTGAGAGTGTGGGGTGTGCGAGCGGGGCCCGGGGTGCTCACCGGGCGTGGCCTGCGCCAGGGCGGCGGCGCAGCTGCAGCTCTCGCGGCGCACGGCGGCGAAGGGGTCCAGCAGGGAGCAGCGCAGCGCGCGCAGAGCGTCGTCCAGGTGGGGCGCGAGCGCGGCGCCGCACAGGTCCACGGCCAGACCCAGCAGCTGCACAAGGGCCAAGCGCAGCTCCTCGCAGGCCTCGGGCGGGCGGCGCGCGGGCTCGGGGCCGGCCAAGCGCGCGGCGAGCGCGGGCAGCAGGCGCGGCAGGGCATCGCGGGGCCGCGCGGCGCGGCGCAGGCCCAGACCCAGCAGGTGCACTGCCAGCGCGCGGCAGCCCTCGGCGGGGTCGCTCAGGCAGCGCAGCAGGCGCGGCAGCAGCAGGCGCGCCCAGGGGCCCTGGAAAGCGGTGGGGTCGGCGGCAGGGCCCGGCTCCTCCAGCGCGCGCCGCAGGGCCTCCAAGGCGCGCCGCCGGCCCGGTTTGCTGTCGGCCTCCAGCCCCGGCAGCAGGCGGCTCAGGGCGCGGCTCAGCTCTGCCGCCTCCGCCATCTCGGCCCCCTCGGCCGGGTGTGAGGCCGCCACGGCCTCCGCCACCCCCGGCGCCGCCATTTTGCTCGCGTCGCCGGTCACTAAGGGGAACGGCGCTTTCGCGACGCTCGGCGCGGATTACGGCAGCACTTCCGGTCCGCGCTGGGGGCGGGGCGCCGAGCTCCTTCCTCCCAGCAGGTGCGCACGTGGGCCTGGGCCCTCGTCCGGCGGTGCTCGCCTGCTGTCCCGCGCTGTCGCAGGAGCCCCCGCCAGCCGGCCTGCTGGGCCTTACCCTGTCCCCATTGCGCAGATGGGAAGGGTCTCGGGAGGGTGCAGCTCGCCTGGGATGCGGGCCCCGGGCTATAGGCCTGGTCCTGCCCCTAGGGAAGCCTGCCCTGCGGCCTGGAGTGCTTGGAGAAGGAACCTGGGTGCCCTGCATCGGTCCAGGGTAGCCGGGAAACCCCTTTTTGAGCCGTCTAGAGCCCCTCTGGCTTTGGGAAGGTCCGTTCCAGGAGGGAAGGGCGCTGGTTCTGTGGACTGGATCCCCCCTGTGGTGTAAGACGGGTTCCTGGTCTGGGCTTCACGTGCAACCTGTGATTTGATCTCAGGTGTAGCCGCCCAATAGGTTCGCCTTACTCGCTGCCCAGGTGGAGTCAATTTATCAAGACAGGGGAATTTCAATAGAGAGTTTAATACATGCAGAAACCGGCTAAACGACACCAGAGCTTTATTACTCAAAGCAGATTCTGAAATTCCTGAGACGGGTCATTTAAGGATAATTAGGCAGGTAGGGGGCCAGGGAGAGGGCGGTGCTGATTGGTTGGGTTGGAGATGAAACAGTGGAGCGTCAAAGTTGATTCTCTTGCTGTCTTCTGTTCTTGGGTGGGCTCACAGAACTGGTTGAGCCAGATTAGGGGTGTGGGTGGTGGCAGCTGGTGCATCAGAATGCAGAGCCTGAAAAATATCTCGAGCACCAATCTTAGAGTTTACAATAGTGATGTTATCCTAAGGAGCAATCCGGGAGGTTTGGGATCTTGTGGCCTCTAGCTACATGACTCAAACCACAATTTCTAATCTTGTGGCCCATGTCTTAGTCTTACAAAGGCATTCTGGTCCCCAGGCAAGAAGGAGATTGGCTTCAGGAAAGGGCTGTTATCATCTTTGTTTCAAAGTTAAACTGTAAACTAAGTTGCTCCTAAAGTGAGCTTGGCCTACTCCCAAGAAATAACAAGGCAGCTTGGAAATTAAAAGCAGGACAGTGTTTCACAGTAGTGACTTTGAGTATGGACTTGAGTGGAGACAGAGGTGCCTAAACAGCTTGGCGGCGGAGTTGGTGCGAGCCCAGCCTGGAACGGGAATTTGACAGCACTCACTGCAAACCAGGAGTCCCCAAGTCTGGTTAGCCAGGCACTTCTCATCTGTGACGGTGCACTCAGTTTTCTAAAAGCAGAATGTGTGTAATTTTAGGACTGAACTTCAAGTTTGACCTTCTTTTTTGTTGTTGATCTTCGTGTTGCAAAATGGTGTTGTTCATCAGTACCTCTTTATTTATTTATTTATTTTTGAGATGGAGTCTTGCTCTGTCGCCCAGGCTGGAGTGCAGTGGCGCGTTCTCCGCTCACTGCAAGCTCTGCCTCCCAGGTTCACGCCATTCTCCTGCCTCTGCCTCCCGAGTAGCTGGGACTACAGGTGCCTGTCACCACTCCTGGCTAATTTTTTTGTATTTTTAGTAGAGATGGGGTTTCACCATGTTAGCCAGGATGGTCTCGATCTCCTGACCTCGTGATCCACCCGCCTCGGCCTCCCAAAGTGCTGGGATTACAGGCATGAGCCACCATGCCCAGCCCATCAGTACCTCTTAAATGTCGTTATGTAGCATATTCAGTAACGTTCTTAATTCATTGTTTCCTCCAACAGGCATTTGTTTGACCAGGCACTATCTGTAACACATGGGACAGGATGACAATGATGTAGAAACTGGCCACGGTCCCTGCTTTCCCAGATCTTATCTTGCAGGATGAGATAGCCCTTAATGGAAAGATAAATTAATATGTGTTTAACCACAGTGGTCCCGGGAGAATGAGTGTCAAGGGATGTTGAACTAGACTTGTAAGGCTTCCCTGAACAAATGGTAGCAGAGGCAAAATATGAAGAATAAGTAAACATGGTATATTAGTCCGTTTCCATGCTGCTAATAAAGACATAGCCAAGACTGGGTAATTTATACAGGAAAAGGTTTAGTGGACTCAGAGTTCCACATGGCTGGGGAGGCCTCACAATCATGGCTGAAGGCAAGAAGGAGCAAGTCACATGTTACATGGATGGCGGCAGGCAAAGAGAGACAGAGAGCTGGTGCAGGGAAACTCCCCCTTATAAAACCATCAGATCTTGTGAGACTTATTCAATATCATGAGAACAGCACAGGAGAGACCCACCCCCATTATTCAGTTACCTCCCATTGGGTCCTTCCCACAACACGTGGGAATTGTGGGAGCTACAATTCAAGATGAGATTTGGGTGGGGACACAGCCAAACCACATCACATAGCCAGGTGAAAGGTGGGGGTAGGGGACAGGGAGGTGTTGTAGAGAGAGGAAATAGCATAAGCAAAGGCCTCATTGGTGGTGGTATGGGCTGAATGGTGCCTCCCCAAAATTCACATGCTGAAGTCCTAACCCCCATACCTCAGGATGTGACCCTATTTGGAGACAAGGTGTTTGGAGACAAGGTCTTTGTAGATGTGATCGAGGTGAGATGAAGTCATTAGGTTGGGCACTCATCCAGTGTGACTGCTGTCCTCATAAAAGGAGAAATTTTGGAGACAGATGTGCATACAGGGAGAACACAGTATGAGCATGAAGAGGGACCTCAGGAGGAGCCAGCCCTGCTGACACCCTGATCTTGAGAAATCAGTTTCTCTCGTTCAGCCACCCAGCCTGGGGTGCTTTGTTATGGCAGCCCCAGGTATCAAACGGAGGGAGGCTGACACTGCTCACAGGGGAGCAGGCAGGGCGTGAGCAGATGGGTGGCGCCTGGCCATGGGGGCCTTTGTCCTAAAGCATGGGGGACTAACGATTTCAAGGTGGGAGCATTGGCAAGATTGAGTCCACATTTTTCAAGGACCCCTTTGGCTTCTGTTGAACGGATTGGTCGGGAGCCCCTGGAAGGCTGTGGCAGCAATGAAGTCAAGAAATAATAAGCACTTTAATTACAGTGGTGGGACTTCACTTTTCCTTGCTCTTCCCATTGAAATACAGCAAAATACCCTGCACATAACTCAGCAGGCAACGAGGAAAGGAGCTTGAGAGTTGACAGCAAGACAGATGGTCTAGAGACCTCTGGACTGGAAGAATAGCAAGGTGGTGGGTCCCCTGGGTTTTCTTTTTCTCTCGTGTGTTCCTACACTAGTCCCCAGGGAAGCCTGCAGCCCAGAACAACCAACAGTCACGCACAGAAATTCTCCAAGGAAAGCCTCCTCGCTCTGGCCAAAGCCCTGGGAAAGGGGACGCCCAACAGAAACTCAGAGGGTAGCTACTACCTCCACTCCAGTCTGCTTTCAGGGCCGATTTTAAAGCCACTGCAGGTGCATTAACCTGTGCTGCGCAACTGTGGTTCCAGTGGACAGTCTGCACGGCACAGGTAGTGTCAGAGGAGCCTGAAGTCTGCCCTTCCTCTCATAGCACAAACAGACCCAGAATGAGCATGTTCTATCTTGACACAGCAAAACGTAGCCCAGTGACAGCAGGTGGCCCAGGGAGGTACCTTTCACCCCTGCAGGTGCCACCAATGGGAAATGAGCAGCAGCCCCAGGAAGGCCAGAAGAATAAAGCAGACCAGGAGGGCAGTGCCAGGGCTCTGAAGACAAAACTGCTGTTAGAATGACAGGCCGCAAAAATAGGCTGAAATCTACACCGTGAACCTGAACAGAGCAACTGTCTGCTAAAGTAGATTAAAGTAGGACCAGGAGTCTGCAAACATTGTAACCCAAATGTCCAGGATACATCTGGAAATCACTTGTCTTACCAAGAACCAGGAAAGCCACAATCTGACCATGGTAAGGTAACAGATGTGAATTCCATATAGGTCACATGTTAGAATCATCTGCCGAGAATTTTAAAGCAGTCATAAGAACCAGGCGAGGCTTGGTGGCTCACGCCTGTAATCCCAGCACTTCGTGAGGCCAAGGCAGGCGGATCACCTGAGGTCAGGAATTCAAAACCAGCCTGGCCTCATGGTGAAACCCCATCTCTACTGAAAAAAAAAGTAGCTGGGTGTGGTGGCGGGTACCTGGAATCCCAGCTACTCAGGGAGGCTGAGGCACGAGAATTGCCTGAACCCAGGAGATGGAGGTTGCAGTAAGCTGAGATCATGCCACTGCACTCCAACCTGGGTGACAGAGTAAGACTCCATCTCAAAAAAAAAAAAAAAAAAATGCTGAAGACTCCCCCAATTCAATGAAAAACATAAACCCACAGATTCCAGAACTGAACAAGCCTTCGTAGGATAAGCCCTCCAAAAACCCATAGTAAGACACATCACAATTAAACTATTAAACTCCTGGAAACTAAAGACAGGGGGAGGAAAAATACTAACTGCCAGAGAGAAATGATGTCTTGCCTAGAGAGGAACACCAGTTTGAATGAAGGCAGATTTCTTAACCAAAACCACAAAAGTCCAGGAGGAAGTGACATGCCATTGTTCAACTGTACAGGAGAAAGAGCTGTTGACTGTGAGTCCTCTACCCAGCAAAACTATCCTTCAGGAATGGAGGTGGAGTAAAGATATTCTCAGACAGGCAAACTAATAGAATTTATTGCTAGCAGACCTACCTTTAAGGAATGCCTAAAGGATACCCTGTAACCAGAAAGATAATTTTTTTTTCTTTTTGAGATGGAGTTTCGCTCTTGTTGCCCAGGCTGGAGTGCAATGGCACGATCTTGGCTCACTGCAACCTCCGCCTCCCAGGTTCAAGCAATTCTTCTGCCTCAGCCTCCTGAGTAGCTGGGACTACAGGCATGTGCCACCACGCCCGAGTAATTTTTTATTTTTAGCAGCGACAGGGTTTCTCCGTGTTGGTCAGGCTGGTCTTGAACTCCTGACCTCAGGTGATCCGCCTGCCTCTGCCTCCCAAAGTGCTGGGATGACAGGCGTGAGCCACCGTGCCTGGCCCAGAAAGATAATTTTAACAGAAGAGGGCTGGGGCCTCCAGAAAGTTGAGAACAATGGAGTGGATAAAAATAGAAGTAAATGTCACTGACCATCTTTCACCTCAGGAGTTTCTTTAATCATATTTGATGGTTGAAGCAAAAATTACAACACTGATGTGGTGCGTGATGTACGTGGAGGAAACATCTACGACCAGGTGTTTAACAGTGAGAAGGGTTAGGGACTTAAGTGGAAGGAAGGTTTACACTCCTTCAAGGTGGTAAATCATAGATGCTGATAGACTGATGAGTTATATACGTATGTGGTGATATCCTCAAAAATATAACGTGGAATTCTAAAAAACCTTCAAGTATCCCACAGTAAAGCATGAGAGAACAAACACAGATGATTAAATGGCAAGCGTAAGCCCTACGATATCACTAATTTAAATGTAAATGGCCTAAACACAACAATTAGAAGACAGAGGTTCGCCAAATAGATACAAAACCTGACCCAACTATATGATGTCTACAATATGGTGAAGCTCACTTCAAACACAACATAGGCAGGTTGAAAGTAAAAGGATGGCAAAAGTGTATCATGTAAACATTAATTTTAAAAAGCAGGATTGGCTGTTGAAATTCCTTGGGAAAGAGGGACATTACATAATGATGAAAGAACTCAGTGGGAAGATACAGCAATCCCAAATGTGTATACAGCAAACAACAGACCTTCAACATGTGTAAAACAGGAACTGACAGAACTGAAAGGAGAAAGAGAGAAAGCTGCTGTTGTATTTGACAACTTCAGCCCGTAACTCAGCAGCTGCTAGAATAACTAGGCAGATAGTCATCAAGGTATAGCAGAGCAACACCATTAACCAATAGGATCTAACTGACATTTATAGAACAAACTGCTCAACAATCACAGAATTCACATTCTTTTCTAGTGTCCTCAGAACATAGACCAAGATAGACCATATCCTGGGCCATAAGGCAAACCTTAGCAAATGTAAAAGACTTGCACCGAGGGCCAGGTGTGGTGGCTAACACCTGTAATCCCAGCACTTTGGGAGGCCGAGGCAGGCGGATCACTTGAGGTAAGGAGTTCAAGACCAGCCTGACCAACGTGGTGAAACCCCGTCTCTACTATAATACAAAAAATTAGCTGTGCATGGCGGCGCATCCTGTAATCGCAGCTACTCGAGAGGCTGAGGCAGGAGAATCACTTGAACCCGGGAGGTGGAGGTTGAAGTGAGCCGAGATTGTGCCATTGCACTCCAGCCTGGGCAACAAGAGTGAAACTCCGTCTCCACAAAAAAAAAAAAAAAAAAAAAAAAAAAAAAGACTTGCACAGAATGCCTTCTCTGACAATAATGGAATCAAACTTACCATCAGCAGCAGACAGCAGGGAAATCTTCACACATGTGGAGATTAGACAACTATTCGACTCAGAAATGGAAACAATTGCTACATGCAACAACTTGGACGAAACTCTAAAAGATTATGTAGATGAAAACCAGTCCCGAAGGGATCTTTTGTGGTATTGTTTGTATGACATCCATAAAGTAACAGAGATGGGGAACAGATGACTGATCTCTAGGGGATAGGGATGGGGTGGCGTAATTATTAAGGGTCACTGGGAGGGAGTCTTGTGGTGCTGGTGCAGTTAAGTACCTGGATTGTGGTGGCATCTCTGTGAATACCCAGCGAGATCATGACCTCTCTCCTTTCCCAAGACACACTGCCAGACCGAATAGCTATAAACCGGATGACAGAAGCAGGGCAGTAGGACAGGATGGCAATATGTTACAACAAATGAAATAGGCCTTCGGATGCTGAGATGGGAGAATTGCTTGAGGCCAGGCATTCAAGGCCACCTGGGCAACATAGTGACACGCCGTCGCTACAAAGAAATATAGAAACTTAGCTGGATGCAGTGACTCACACCTGTAGTCCCAGGTACTTGGGAGGCTGAGGTGGAAGGATTGCTTGAGCCCAAGAGTTTGAGACCAACCTGGGCAACATAGTGAGACCCCCATCTCTACAAAAAAATAAACAATTACAGCCGGGTGCGGTGGCTGACGCCTGTAATCCCAGCACTTTGGGAGGCCAAGGCGGGTGGATCACCTGAGGTCAGGAGTTGAAGACCAACCTGACCAACAAGGTGAAACCCCATCTCTACTAAAAATGCAAAAATTAACTGGGCATGCTGGCAGACACCTGTAGTCCCACCTACTTGGGAGGCTGAGACAGGAGAATTGCTTGAACCCGGGAGGCAGAGGCTTCAGTGAGCTGGGATCGTGCCACTGCACTCCACCCAGGCGACAGAGCGAGACTCCTTCTCAAAAGAAAAAAATAATAATAAGCTGGGTGTGATGGGGTGCACCTGTATTCCCAGCTACTCAGGAGGCTGGGGTGGGAGGATCACTTGGGCCAGGAAGATTGAGGCTGCCAAGAGCTATGATCATGCCACTGCACTCCAGCCTGGACAACAGAGTGAGATCTTATCTCATTAAAAAAAAAAAAAAAAGCCAGCCGGGCGCATTGGCTCACGCCTGTAATCCCAGCACTTTGGGAGGCCGAGGCGGGCGAATCACAAGGTCAGGAGATCAAGACCATCCTGGCTAACACGGTGAAACCCCGTCTCTAAATACAAAAAATTAGCCGGGCGTGGTGGCGGGCGCCTGTAGTCCCAGCTACTCTGGAGGCTGAGGCAGGAGAATGGTGTGAACCTGGGAGGCGGAGCTTGCAGTAAGCTGAGATTGTGCCACTGCACTCCAGCCTGGGCGACAGAGAAAGACTCTGTCTCAAAAAAAAAAAAAAAAAAAAAAAAGGCCTATAAAAGAGATGAAGATCTGTGTCTTACCAAAATGAAACAGGAACAAGAAGTATGTAAGAGAAGAGGTCAGGGATATGGAGAACAGAAGCAACAATGCTAATATCTGTTGAACAGATGTCCCAGGAAGGCAGAAGAAAAGTGGGGAGTAGGAGGTTTTGAAGGGATAATGAAGACACATTTTCTAGAGTTGAAAATGGGTCAGGCTGGGCGCGGTGGCTCATGCCTGTAATCCCAGCACTTTAGGAGGCTGAGGTGGGCGGATCACCTGAGGTCAGGAGTTCAAGACCAGCCTGGCCAACATGGTGAAACCCCGTCTCTACTAAAAATACAAAATTTAGCCAGAAGTGGTGCTGTGCACCTGTAGTCCCAGCTACTTGGGAGGCTGAGGCAGGAGAATTGCTCTAACTCAGAAGCCAGAGGTTGCAGTGAGCTGAGATTGTGCTGCTACACTCCTGGGTGACATAGCAAGACTGGAAAAAGAAATAAAGGAGGCTGAAGCATGAGGATATATCCATATATCCATATATATGGATATATGTATATATGTATGTATGTGTATATATATGTTTGTATATAAAGCTTCCCCCAGTGAAGGCCTGGGGCCCGCTGTCTGTGGGTCAGGAGTTCAGGCATGGCTTTACTGGGTCTTCCGAAGGCTGCAATCTATGCTGGGGCTGCATTCTCATCTGAGGCTCGACTGAGGAAGGGTCTATTCCCAAGTGCACTTGGTTGTTTCCAGCATTTACTTCCTTGGCTGTGGACAAGAGGCTGCCCTCAGCTCCTGGCCACGGGATCCTCTTACAGCCACTCATGACACGGCAGCTGGCTCCCTCAAAGCCAGCAAGGGAGAGAGAGTTCCCCAGCAAGGCAGATGTTACCATGAATCATATGTGATGCCCACTCCTCACCTTTGCTGTACCCCACCAGGCAGGGGTGAGCCTCAGGACCTGCACACACTCAAGGGGATGGTACCCCACAAGGCATGAGCATTGGGAGGTGGGGACCCTGCGGCCATCTGAGAATGCCCACCACACTCAGGAGCCATGTGTAGAGAAGACTGTTGAGGTTTGTGGCAAAATTTTCTGTGAAATTATGCATCCCTTACCTACACAGTGAACAATGCAAAACTTGAATATTAGAGAACATTGTGTGTGGGTGTCTGTGTTTTGAGGCAAGGTCTCACTCTGTTTCTTAGGCTGGAGTGCAGTGGTGCAATCATAGCTCACTGTAGCCTTGAACTCCCGGGCTCAGGTGATCCTGCCACCTTAGCCTCCTGAATACCTGGGACTACAGTTATGCACCCCCATGCCTGGCTAATTTTTGTATTTTTTTGTAGAGATGGGGTCTTGCTGTGTTGCCCAGATGGGTCTTGAACTCCTGGACTCAAGTGATCGTCCTCTTTTGGCCCCCCAAAGTGCTGGGATTGTAGGCATGAGCCGCCATGCCTGGTCACATTGTTCTCTTCTCTTCTCTTCTCTTCTCTTCTCTTCTCTTCGCTTCTTTCTCTCTTTTTCCTCCCTTCTCCTTCCCTTCTCCTTCTCTTCTCCTTCCCTCTTCCTTCCCTTTCCTTTCCTTTCTTTTTCTTTTTGAGACTGGATTTCACTCCTGTTGCCCAGGCTGGAGTGCAGTGGCGTGCTCTCAGCTCACTACAACCTCCGCCTCCCAGGTTCAAATGATCTTCCTGCCTCAGCCTCCCGAGTAGCTGCGATTACAGGCACACGCCACCACACCTGGCTAATTTTTGTGTTTTTTTGGAGAGACGGGGTTTCACCATGTTGCCCAGGCTGGTCTCGAACTCCTGGCCTCAGGTGATCTGCCTGCCTTGGCCTACCACAGTGCTGGGATTACAGGTGGGAGTCACCATGCCCAGCTGGAGAATAATTATTACTGTTCACAGTTCCTGGGCTCCTACTATATGCTGTGTGCTCCATGCTCAGCCTCTCGGCCCTCGCTCCTCGTACATCCACCTAGATTTGAGGATGAGTGGCCTCTCCCGTCAGCCACGATCACATGCAGTTTCTCCTCAATCCTCAGCTCAGAGAGCTTACGGACGTTGTGCAGTGAACACAGCTGGCCGGGGAAGGCTCAGGAGCCGCACCCAGGAAGCCGACCTACAGATCCCATCTCAAACCACGACACTCTGCAGACTGCCCAGTGGCCAGAGCAGCTTCACAAAGAATCTTTGTTTCCTGTCTGCACCCCAAAAAATATCTGTGTTGGTCTCTTTGCCATGCAGAGCGAATAAAGAATAAGACAAACACCATCCATGCATACTTGGTGCTTTTGACCTAGCAGGGGAGACAGCAATTAAGCCAGCAGCCTTGCCCACCATTATTCAATTGCACGTGTGATAAGAGCTACTAAGGAGAAGTACTGGGAGCCCCGGGCCCTCCGGAGGCAGTGCTGGTGCCTCAGGGAATTGCCCTGCATAAGTAACATTTTGGTTGAATCTTGGAGGGTGAATTGGAGCTGACAGAGTAAGTTTAGAGGTGAGAGGTATGTAGTGATTGGGAAAAGAATGTGGCTTTGGGCCAGGTGCGGTGGCTTATACCTGTAGTCCCAGTGCTCTGGGAAGCTGGTGGGAGGATTGTTGGAGACCAGGAGTTCGAGACTAGCCTGGGAAACATAGTGAGACCCTGTCTTTACAAAAAAAAAAATTTAAAATACCAGGTGTGGTGGTGCACACCTGTGGTCCCAACTACTTGGGAGGCTGAAGTGGGAGGATGGCTTGAGCCCAGGAATTTGAGGCTGCAGTAAGCTATGATCATACCACTGCACTCCAGCCTGGGTGACAGGGTGACACCCTTTCTCAACAACAAAATTAAAAAAAAAAAAAGCATAAAGAATGTGGCTTGGCCAGGCGCGGTGGCTCACGCCTGTAATCCCAGCACTTTGGGAGGCCGAGGTGGGCAGATCACGAGGTCAGGAGATCAAGACCATCCTGGCTAACACAGTGAAACCCTGTCTCTACTAAAAATACAAAAAAATTAGCTGGGCGTGGTGGCGGGCGCCTGTAGTCCCAGCTACTCCGGAGGGTGAGGCAGGAGAATGGCGTGAACCTGGGAGGCGGAGCTTGCAGTGACCCGAGATCGTGCCACTGCGCTCCAGCCTGGGAGACAGTGAGACTCTGTTAACAACAACAACAACAACAACAACAACAAAAAGAGAGAGAGACTGTGGCTCTTTGGTTGGAGTTCTGCAACGTGTGGTCATTTGGTCACGATGAATCCTACAGGCACATTCTAGGGGTGAAGTAAGACCCCACAGGGCTTAGAAATGTGAATACTTTTGCCGAGAAAAATAACAGGGCCCAGCATGGAGGGCGGGCCCTTCCCTATGGGGAGGGGGCATTCTCAGATGCGGGATTTACTGGGACTTCTGAATGGGTGACCCAGTCACCAGCTACACATTTTCAGTCGAGGGCATGGCTGCTTGGGCACCGTATGACAGCCAGGGCTTGTCACCGGGTAGCAGGGTGGCGACCAACCTGTTGAGGGCCACATGGTTCGATGACCAAGCACAGCTCCTCAGAGCTCACCAGACCCCTCCCTGCATCTGCACCCAGGAGCATTTAATGGGGTTGTCAGTGTGTGTTTTGGGGGGGATTGTGTCAGATCAGGCGTATATTCACTTGGATGTTCTCAGTTGCAACTAACCAAAAACAAAAAGCCAACTGGCTCAGTCAGTAGAAGATAATTATTTATTATTTATTTATTTTGAGATGGCGTTCCGTTCGCTCTTGCTGCCCAGGCTAGAGTGCAGTGGCGCGATCTCGGCTCACTGGAACCTCCGCCTCCCGAGTTCAAGTGATTCTCCTGCCTTAGCTTTCTGAGTAGCCAGGGATTACAAGCACATGCTACCACGCCCGCTAATTTTGTATTTTTAGTACAGACAGGGTTTCGCTGTGTTGCCCAGGCTGGTCTTGAACCCCTGATTTCAGGTGATCCACCCGTCTCAGCCTCCCCAAGTGCTGGGATTACAGGTGTGAGCCACCGCGCCCGGCCAAAGGTATTTATTGATGAACATAATTGGGAAGTCCAGATAGGGGAAGGGCCTCAGGTTTGGTTTGAGGACTGCCGTCGCTCCGTTTCTCCAGGATCCTGTTTCTTCCCACTTGATTTCATCCTCTGGGACTGATCAGACAGTGAGCAGGACACTAAGGAAGCGTCTGCTTCCTTTCCGCACCCCCTTGTTTCCTTTCCTTGGCTCAAGCCAGTAAGGCTGCAGCAAGAGAGGCCTGGAAGTCAGGCAGAAGCTTTTCTGCAGGCTGGGGCAGCAGGGGCCACACCTTGCATTGCTACCAGAGCCAGTCTGAAGAGGGAGTCTTTGTGGGGGGTGGGGGCCACTGGAACAGGGACCTGAGTGGCCGGGAAAAGTGTGAAAGTGAGAGGCAGTGGGAGCTGCCATCGTGGCAATGAGGAGAGGAGTTCAGTAGATGTCACATCTCAGTGGGGCCAGGGGCCGCATGTCTGGTGGGCCAGGTGCATGCTGCCAGCCCCCAAACCTGGGAGATCCTTGTCTCAAAAGGACGCAGGCCAAGGAGCCCGCCTGAGGAGCAATCGCAGCAGAAGGAGGCCTTGTGTGTGTGCCTCGGGATCAGAGGGCTGTCCTGTGAGCTCAGCCAGAGAGGGGCCTCCACTCTCCTCTAGAGGCACGGTGTGGGGGAAGTCTTTACAGGGAGTCTCCAGAGAACCCCAGGGGAGCCAGAAGCAGCCAGCCCTGGAGCATCTACCCCCAAAGCGAGACACTGCCTCGGTCAGGTGACACCTGGGCCTTTTTTGCTGTCCTTCTCACCAGTCCACCCTGGAGGAGCAGGAGTAATTGGAGGAGGAGGAGGAGGGAGCGGAGGGGCCGTGGGGAGCGCGTGATGGTACTGCTGGTAGCAGCAGCTCCAGGCAGGCCAGTGCTGGGAGAGCCAGAGGTCTGAGTGGGTTGTGGGATGGAGTTCAGATTCAGAGACCGGGCCTGGATCCCTGAGAAAGTCTCAGGACAAATGCAGGTCTGCCTGAGACGGGTCTGGGGCCAGCGGGCGCTGAGGGTGAGGGCTGAGGACCAAGGAGCTTTGTGTTTGACTCCCGAGGGTGGCCTGCTTGGTTTACGTTCACCCTGGCAAGAAGAGGCTGAGGCAATGTCAGCCCTGCTGGGGAGCGTGCTGGGCAGGGCTGGTGACCTGTGTAGCGCCTGTGCAGGCAGGTGAGTGGGGGAACAGGTGAGCATGGGACGGGTAAGTGTGAACTGGTGAGCATAGAACAGGGAGGCTGGTCAGGTGAGTGTGGACCAGGTGAGCATGGGAGGGCTAAGTGGAAACAGTGTGTGTCCAGGTGAGTGTGGAATAGGTGAGCGTGAGATGGGTGAGTGGGATACGTTGAGTGTGTACAGGTGAGTGGGAGATGGGTGAAGATGGGGCAGGAGAGTGGGAGACAGGTGAGCAGGCAACAGGGAAGTCGGCCAGGTGAGTGGAGGACGGGGTGGGGGTGGGGTTGGGGTGGACAGGTGACTGGAGGACCCAGGAGGCTGGACAGGTGGGTGCACAGGGAGGCAGGTGTCATCTTCACAGCCTGAACTGCCTGCTCATCTCCTGGCATTTGAAGCCTCTCGGGAGGGGAGATGGAGTTTCTGCCCCCACCCTGGCAGGATGGGGCAACGGTGTGCGGTAGCAGGATGAGGTTTCCCTTTCCTGCAGGGCTGGGCTTGTGGGTTAGGACGGTCACCAAGAGGCTCCTCCTAGGCCTCCATGACCTCTGGACCCCCAGGAAAGGTGGGAAAGAATTTAGGAAGGTCCCGATTTCCCACTGGGTGTCGGGGTGAAGCTGGTGCGCCTAACCGGTGGGAGTCACCTGGGGAAGCCGGGCTGGGCCCACCTGGCCACCCCCTTCTGGCCCCTAAGGCAGAGCGAGACCCCAGGGAACGGGCATGCTTGCTGGATGCAGGGATGTGACCCTGGTGTGAGCAGCTCAGGCTGCCTTGGTGGTTGTGAATGGGGGGGAGGGGGAGCCCGGGCCATCACAGGCGGCCTCACGGCCTGCATCAGCCAGGGTGGGAGACTCAGGGTCTGAGTGTGGGGGGCAGGGGGCGGCGAGAGCGGGGGTCCTGGCCGCGCTGCGCCTGAACCTGCGCCGGTGGGGGATGGGGCGGGGACGGGGAGGGCCTGGGTGGGCCGGGGTTGGGGGGCCCGCGGGGAGGAATGAATAGGGGGGAGACTGGCTGCAGGCCCGCGCGGGCGGCGTTGGGGGTGCAGCAGCTGCGCGCGGCGCGGGGGCGGGCGTGGAGGGCGGCGCCGCTGCAGTGCGGGGACCCGCTCGCTCGCTCGCTCGCCCGCCGTCCCCGCGCCCCGCGTCCCCGCGCAGCCGCCTCCTGGCCTCGGGCACCGCGCATCCAGGTACGCGGGGCTGGGCCGGGGTCTGCGCTGGGACCCCCGGGCCTGGGAGGCCCCCGGGAATGGGGACATTTGGGAGGGTTTGGCCCCCAACCGGGAGTGGGTCACGCGGGGCGGGGCCGGGCCTGGGGCGCCGGGTCGGGGGTCCCGGGAGGGTCCTCGCCGGCGCAGAGGCCGGGGCTGGGGCGGGGGACGCGGGGTCTCTGGGTGAGCGCCTTCCCGGTGGTCTGGGCACTCTGGGAGCGGCTTGGCAGGGGGCTGGGGTCCTGCGCTCCGCGGTGCGGTGCGGGCCTGGCCTGGCCATGGTGACTTTGCTGCGTGGCCGCCGCATTTGTTCTCCTGCACCCCACCCCCCCACCACCGCCGGCTTCCCTTGTTTACCTGCGTTTCTGTCTTTTCCTGTGCAGAGGCCGGCCCAGCCCATCCACAGCCTCACCCTCATCTCTCCCTCCCCTGAGGCCGCACGCAGGGGCCCCCCAGCATTCACATTTCACACGAGTGCCCCCCCAAAAAGGGGGGATGGAGGAGGGCGAGGCCCAGGAACCCCCGGGCTGGACCCTCAGGGTGCCGGGCCCCCCACTCCTCCCACCCCGGAATCCTCATAACTGCAGAAGGGGCTTCTCAGCCGCGCACCCCTGTCTGAGCCCCCTCCGCCCCTGCCGGGGTCTGTTGGGAGGGAAGGCTCTGGGGGTCGTCACATTTAACACCTCACCTGGCCCCACAGAATAAAGGATCTTTGACAAATGCAGAATCAGTGACTTTCTTCCACGCTCCTGGGAGAAGCCTGCTTCATGCCGCCTGCGTTTATCCGGCGTGCAGCCCTGGGCAGCTCTCAGGCCTGGGGATCTGTGTTTTCTGAACAGGAAGGAAGCAGCCGCCCTCGCCATGGCCTCCCCGCCCGTCTGCCCCTCGGAGGAGGATGAGAGCCTGAAGGGCTGTGAGCTGTACGTGCAACTGCACGGGATCCAGCAGGTCCTCAAAGACTGCATCGTGCACCTCTGCATCTCCAAGCCCGAGCGCCCCATGAAGTTCCTCCGGGAGCACTTCGAGAAGCTGGAGAAGGTGAGTGGCCCCCACTGCCCGCTGCTTCCCCTCGCAGGTGTCCTAGGGCAGAGGCGGTAGCCGGGAAAACCTTCCCTCCATCCTGTGGTCCTCGAAGGTTGGGTGCCCCAGAGACTGTCCGCCATCCTGCAGGTCCTTCCAGAGAAGCGCGGGGAGAGGCCGACCTGGGGCCCACCTTCCCTTGTTTGGTCTCCTGAGATTCATGCCCCGAGCTGGAGTCCTCGGAGCCACAGAATTCGCCCTTCTGCTTCCAGGGGGTTCCAGGTCTTCAGAGCTCTCGTGGAAGGAGGTTCAGGGTTTTAGGTCCAGGTATTTCTGTAGCTTGTGAGGCTCATCGACAGTTTTCAGCTTGAGGAACCGAGATGAGGGCCAGGCCTAGTTAAAGATGCTGTCAGCACTTGGGATAAAAGAAAATAGCTCCCACAGGGTGGCTCACGCCTGTCATCCCAGCACTTTGGGAGGCCAAGACAGGCAGATCACTTGTGGCCAGTAGTTCAGACCAGGTCAGCCAGGCCGATATGAGGAAGCCCCGTCTCTACTTAAAACAATACAAAAATTAGCCGGGTGTGGTGGCGCACGCCTGTAATCCCAGCTACTGGGGTGGTTCAGGCAGGAGAATCACTTGAACCGGGAGGTGGAGGCTGCAGTGAGCCGAGATTGCACCACTGCACTCCACCCTGGGCGACAGAGCAAGACTCTCTCAAAAAAAAGAAAGAGAAAATAGCTGCCATGGCTAAGAGGTCAGATTCCACGTTAATCTTGCAGCCCTGGGAGAGGAAAGTGCCCTTCTGCCCGTGTGGTCGGGGAGAAGCCCAGGCCTGCTCTTCTCTCCAGGAATGATGCCTCTCATCCCCTTCCTGGCCTCCTGCATCTGGGTTCTTTTCCTGGAAGTATGTGGCTGGGAAGTGGCGGCTGGGACAGGAGTCCCTGTGACACCTCCCGCTGCATTCGCTCCCCTCTCCGTGGGCTCCTCCCACCCTTGTTCTGGGCCCCACCCCAGGCTCTCTGTGTATCACCTAAGGTTTCTTTTCTTGGTCCTTTTATCACAACTTAACTGTCCCCTGTGCCCATCTCTCCTGGGGACGATTTGGGAACTTGGGAAGCCCAGTTCAGGCCAAGGTCTGCCTTTGAGCGCCTGTGAACCACCACGTCCCCATCCAGCGGTGTTTATGCTTTTGACAGGGGCCTCCTGTGATCACATAGTCCTAACGCAAAGGAGTGAATGTAGCTCTTACCCTGGAAGCAATCCGTGAAAAAACATTTTAAAGTAATGCATGCCTATTTAGGAAAATTTGAAAAGGTTGGAAGTGGAAAGAAGAAATAAAAATGCTCCGTAGTCCTCTCTACCGAATTCCCCCTCAAATGTTGTTTTTATAAAAATGTAGTTGTAGGCCAGATATGGTGGCTTATACCTGTAATCCCAACATTTGGGAGGTTGAGGTGGTAAATAATATCCCTTGTGGTCAGGAATTCGACCTTGTCTCTCAAAAATATTTAAAAAGTTTGCTGGGTGTGGTGGCGTCTGCCTGTGGTCCCAGCTACCCAGAGGCTGAGGTGGGAGGATCACTTGAGCCCAGGAGTTTGAGGCTGTGGTGAACCATGATCATATCACCGCACTCCAGCCTGGGCAACAGAGTGAAACCCTGTCTCAGAAATACATACACACACACATGCATATGCACACATGCATACATACATACGTGGATACATACGTACATAAGTCTTAGTTGCAGTCACATTATAGATGCAATTTATATTTCATCTTTTTCATTTTTTATATTTTGTTTAAAGACTTCACTTTAAGTGACTGCACAATGTTCTGTGGAAAAGATATACTAAGATTTTTCAACCTTTCCCCCATGAGTGAATGGACAATTTAGTTCTTTCCTTTTTTTTTTTAGTATTAAATATTGGGGCCGGCTGGTGCGGTGGCTCATGCCTGTAATCCCAGCACTTTGGGAGGCTGAGGCAGGTGGATCACTTGAGGTCAGGAGTTTGAGACCAGTCTGACCAACGTGGTGAAACCCTGTCTCTACTAAAAATACAAAAATTAGCTGGGCGTGGTGGCGCAGGCCTGTAACCCCAGCTACTCAGGAGGCTGAGGCAGGACGATTGCTTGAACCTGGGAGGTGGAGGTTGCAGTGAGCTGAGATCATGCCACTGCACTCCAGCCTGGGTGACAGAGAGAGACTGTCTCAAAAAAAAAAAAAAGAAAGAAAGAAAGAAAAAATTGGGGCCGGCGGGCGCAGTGGCTCATGCCTATAATTCCCGCACTTTGGGAGGCCCAGGAGGGCGGATCACTTGAGCCCAGGAGTTGGAGACCAGCCTGGCCAACATGGTGAAACCCCATCTCTACTAAAAATACAAACATTAGCCGGGTGTGGTGGTGCATGCCTGTAATCCCAGCTACTTGGGAGGCTGAGGCAGAAGAATCATTTGACCGGGGAGGCAGAGGATGCAGTGAGCTGACTGGGACACTGCACTGCAGTCTGGGCGACAGAGCGAGACTCTGTCTCAGAAATAAATAAATTTTTAAAAAAGTATATGGGAGGATGTGTGTAGGTTACATGCAAATACAACACCATTTTATATCAGGGACTTCAGCATCCATGGGTTCTAGTATCCTTAGAGATTCTAGAACCATCTCCCATGGATACCAGGGGATGACTGTACCACACACCAGGCATCTTAAACAACAGAAACATCTCCTCCCACAGTTCTGGAGGCTGAAGTCTGAGATCAAGGTGTGGTGGGATGGCTCCTTCTGGGTCCGTGCGGGAGAAGGTTCTGTGTCTCCCCCACTCTGGGTGGTGCTGGTGATCTTGGGTGGTCCAGGCTGGAAGTCTGAGATCAAGGTGTGGCGGGATGGCTCCTTCGGGGTCTGTGTGGGAGAAGGTTCTGGGTCTCCCCAGCTCTGGGTGGTGCTGGCGATCTTGGGTGGTCCAGGCTGGAAGTCTGAAATGAAGGTGTGGCGGGATGGCTCCTTCGGGGTCCGTGCTGGAGAAGGTTCTGGGTCTCCCCCGCTCCGGGTGGTGCTGGCGATCTTGAGTGGTCCAGGCTGGCAGACGCATCACGGGTCCCTGCCTTTATCTTCACGTGGCGTTCTGCCCCCGTCAGTGTCTGTGTCCAGATCTCCCCTTTTCACAGGGACACCAGTCATCCTGGACCAAGGCCACCCCAATGACCTCTTGTAACTTCATCACCTCCGTCAAGACCCAGCCTCCAAATAAAGTCAACTTCTGAGGTCCTGAGGTTAGGACTCCAGAGCGTCTATTTTTGGGGACACGATTCACTGATCCCAGCGGCCTTATTGGGCGTGGGCAGGGCAGTTTTTCTCAGGCCTTCCTCCAACAACAAGCCATTGCTGAGTGAAAATAGCAGGTTGCAAGATAGGATCTGTGGTACAGTTCCATTTTTGTCGAAAGTGATGCCAACGATAATGTGTTATATGCAAAGAAAAAAGTCTGAGGGGCGTCCACCAAAATGTTGATAAGAGTGGCGTCTCAGGGCACGATTACGGGTGATTTTTGTTTCTGTGTTCTGCAGTAGCCGATAGGACCTTTGGGGCACTTTCGTGAAGTCTTTGAAGTCGCGTGCATGTTCTACGTGTGGGTGTGTTTAACTGGGAAGAATGCCCCTCAGCTTGCGATGGGAGCTGAGATCCCCAAATATAAACCACCCAACAGGGCCCTAAAATTCCGTGGAGACTCATTTTCTGCTGTGTTTTCTGGACCAGTGAGGTGCTGTGGAATGTTTGCAATAGAACCAGGAAGTGTGCCTCTGGGTAGGGCAGCAGCCCTGGTGGAGAGGGGGCAAGGTCTGGGCCACTCCCTCAAGGCCAGCCAGGGCTGAGTGGTGGGCAGAAGCCTCTGATGGAGGGTTTTTCTCCACTTGTATCCCAAGCAGGGTGCATGTTCGTGAGGCTTTCATAAAGCACCTGGGATAAAGTCACACAGGCCGGCAGGGGTGACCCAGCTCTCGGAGTGCCATCCAGGCTGGGCCTCTGTTGCTCTGGCCTTCATGAGTGAGTTTTTCTGTGGTGGAGACTTAAGCAGACAAAATACTCCTTATTTGGGCCAGGTGCGATGGCTCATGCCTGTAATCCCAGCACTTTGGGAGGCTGAGGCAGACAGATCACGAGGTCAGGAGATCGAGGCCATTCTGGTTAACACAGTGAAACCCCGTCTCTACTTAAAAAAAAAAAGAAACTATTGCCGGGTGTGGCGGCGTGCGCCTGTAGTCCCAGCTACTTGGGAGGCTGAGGCAGGAGAATCACTTGAACCCAGGAGGTGGAAGTTTCAGTGAGCCCAGATTGTGCCACTGCACTCTAGCATGGGTGACAGAGCGAGACCCCATCTCAAAAACAAACAAACAAAAAATTCTTATTTGATGGCAAAACACAGTGTGGGAGTTTCCTGAGCAAGATGTGATCTTTCCGAAGATTATCTAAAATAACGCCGTCAATCTTCTTTTTTGAGACAGGGTCTGGCTCTGTTGTCCAGGCTGGAGTACAGTGGCATGATTTCAGCTCACTGCAACCTCCACCTCTCAGGCTCAAGCCATCCTCCCACCTCAGCCTCCCGAGTAGCTGGGACTACAGGTGCCCGCCACCATGCCTGGCTAATTTTTGTGTTTTTTGTAGAGAGAGAGTTTCTCCATGTTGCCCAGGCTGGTCTTGAACTCCTGAGCTCAAGCGATCCTCCCTGCTCAGCTTCCCGAAGTGCTGGGGTTATAGATGTGAGCCACCGTGCCTGGCTCATCTGTTTTTCTTTCTCTTTCTTTCTTTTTGCCTTTCCTTCCTTCCTTCCTTCTTTCCTTCCTTCCTTCCTTCCTTTTCCTTCCTTCCTTCCTTCCTTTTCCTTCCTTCCTTCCTTCCTTTCTTTCCTTTCCTTCCTTTCCTTCCCTTCCTTCCCTTCCTTCCCTTCCTTCCCTTCCTTCCCTTCCTTTTCTTCCTTTCCTTTCTTTCTTTTTTGTTTTTGACGGAGTTTTACTCTTATTGCCCAGGCTGGAGAGCAGTGGCACGATCTCAGCTTAGTGCAACCTCCGCCTCCTGGGTTCAAGCAATTCTCCTGCCTCAGCCTCCTGAGTAGCTGGGATTACAGGCATGTGCCACCACGCCTGGCTAATTTTGTATTTTCAGTAGAGACGGGGTTTCACCATGTTGGTCAGGCTGGTCTCGAACTCCTGACCTCAGGTGATCCACCTGCCTCGGCCTCCCAATGTGTTGGGATTAGAGACGCGAGCCACAGCGCCCGCCTCATCTGTGTTTTTCTGCATGAGCAGGTCCTGCATTTTTATTGCTGGCAGTGTCCTGTTGCATAGATGGATTGCAGCTTGTCTGTCCTGTGCCCTGTCTAGGAACACTTGGATTCTTTCCAGTTTTTGCCGACTACAAATAAAGCTGCTATAAATATTCGTCTTACAGGTTTTTAATGTGGAAGAAGGTTTTTATTTCCCTTGAGTAAATATTTAGTAGTGAGATTCCTGGGTCATAGGGTAAGTGTATGTTTATAAGAAACTGCCAAACTGTTTTCCAGGATGTCTGTCCTATCTTGTGTTCCAAGCAGCCATGATTCTTGTTCCTCAGTATCGGCAGCCTTTGATACTGTCAGTTTTAGAAAACGTTTAGCCATTCTAATAGGTATATGGTGGCACCTAAAGTGGATTTTTTTTTTTTTTTTTTGATGGAGTCTTGCTCTGTCACCCAGGCTGGAGGGCAAGGGCATGATCTCGGTTTACTGCAGCCTCTGCCTCCTGGGTTCAGGTGATTTTCAAGTGATTTTCCTGCCTCAGGCTCCCGAGTAGCTGCGTTTATAGGCATGTGCCACCACGCTCGGCTAATTTTTGTATTTTTAGTAGAGATGGGGTTTCACCATGTTGGCCAGGTTGGTCTTGAACTCCTGACCTCAGCTGCTCCACCCGCCTGGGCCTCCCAAAGTGCTGGGATTACAGGCATGAGCCACCGCGCCTGGCCCTAAAGTGGTTTTATTTTACATTTCCTGATGACTAGAGTTCTTGAGGATGTTTTCATACGCTTATTTTCCACTCAAATATCTTCTTTGGTGAAGTGTCTGTTCATGTATTTTGTCCATGTTTCTTATTAGGTTGTCTGTTTTCTTACTACTGAGTTTCAAAATTTTGTATAAACTGTCAGATATTTAATTTACAAAATATTTTCTTCTAGTGTGAGGCTTGTTTATTTTTTAATTTATTCTGAGGCAGAGTCTTGCTTTGTTAACCAGGCTGGAATGCGGTGGCGCGATCTTAGCTCACTGCAACCTGCGCCTCCTGGGTTCAAGTGATTCTCCTGCCTCAGCCTCCTGAGTAGCTGGGATTGCAGGCATCATGCCTGGCTAATTTTTGTATTTTTGGTAGGGACGGGATTTCCCCATGTTGCCCAGGCTGGTTTCGAACTCTTGACCTCAAGTGATCCACCCACCTCGGCCTCCCAAAGTGCTGGGATTACAGGTGTGAGCCACCGCACCCGAGCACAGTTTGCATATTTCAAGGAATTATTCCATTTCACTTAAGTTGTTAAATTTATGAATGTAGAGTAATATTACCTCATCCTTTTAATGTCTGTACTGTTTGTATTATTTCATTCCTGAGATGGTAATTTCTGGCTTTTCTTTTTTGCTTGATCAGTCTGACTAAAAGTTTATCAATTTTACTGATCTTTTCAAAGAGTTAGATTTTAATTTCATCGATTTTCTCTATTTTTGTTTAGATTTTGTTGGTTTCTCTTATTTTTATTATTTCATTTCTTCTGCAGTCTTTGGGTTTTATCTATTCTTAAAATTTCTTAAGGTGAAATTTTAGATGATTAAGCCTTTTGTCTGATAGAAATATATAATGCTACAGATTTTTCTCTAAAGCACTGTTCTAGCTATATTTCACAGATCTTGATATGCTGTATTTTCTATTTAGCCCAAAATACTTTCTGTTTTCCCTTGAGATTTCCTCTTTGGTTCCTCTTATTTAGAAATTTGTTGTCTAATTTCCAAATATTTGGGGATTTTTTTTTTGATATCTCTCTTTTGTTTATTTCTGGTTTAATTTCATTGTGGTCAGGGAACATACCTTGTGTGATTTTGAATCTTTATTTGGTTAGGGTGTGGTTTATGGTTGATCATATGCTTTATCTTGGTGAATGTCACATGTGCCCTTGGAAACAATGTGTGCTGCTGTTGGGTGGTGTGTTCTGGAAATGTCGGGTGGTGTGTTCTGGAACTGTTGGGTGGTGTGTTCTGGAAATGCTGGGTGGTGTGTTCTGGAAATGTTGGGTGGTGTGTTCTGGAAATATTGGGTGATGTGTTCTGTGAATGTTGGGTGGTGTGTTCTGTAAATGTTGGGTGGTGTGTTCTGGAAATGGTGGTGGTGTGTTCTGGAATTGTTGGGTGGTGTGTTCTGGAACTGTTGGGTGGTGTGTTCTGTAAATGTTGGGTGGTGTGTTCTGGAAATGTTGGTGGTGTGTTCTGTAAATGTTGGGTGGTGTGTTCTGGAAATGTTGGTGGTGTGTTCTGGAGATGTTGGGTGGTGTGTTCTGGAAATGTTGGGTGGTGTGTTCTGGAAATGTTGGTGGTGTGTTCTGGAGATGTTGGGTGGTGTGTTCTGGAAATGTTGGTGGTGTGTTCTGGAGATGTTGGGTGGTGTGTTCTGGAATTGTTGGGTGTTGTGTTCTGGAAATATTGGGTGATGTGTTCTGGAACTGTTGGGCGGTGTGTTCTGGAAATGTTGGGCGGTGTATTCTGGAAATGTTGGGTGGTGTGTTCTGGAAATATTGGGTGGTGTGTTCTGGAACTGTTGGGTGATGTGTTCTCGAAATGTTGGGTGGTGTGTTCTGGAAATGGTGTGTTCTGGAAATGTTGGGTGGTGTGTTCTGTAAATGTTGGTGAAGTCTAGTTGTTTGAGGTGTTGTTCAGGTTAGAGTCTTTTGCATTCTTGCTGATTTTTTTGTTTTTTGAGGCAGAGTCTCGCTCTGTCGCCCAGGCTGGAGTGCAGTGGCGCAATCTCAGCTCACTCCCAAGCTCTGCCTCCTGGGTTCATGCCATTCTTCTGCCTCAGCCTCCCGAGTAGCTGGGACTACAGGCGACCGCCACCACGCCTTGCTAATTTTTTTGGTATTTTTAGTAGAGACGGGGTTTCACTGTGTTAGCTAGGATGGTCTTGATCTCCTGACCTTGTGGTCTGCCTGCTGTGGCCTCCCAAAGTGCTGGGATTACAGGCATGAGCCACCGCGCCTGGCCCATTCTTGCTGATTTTTTTTGGCCCCTTGTTATACCTACTACCAAAGAACACCATTGAAACTTCCAAATATAATTTGTCTGTTTCTTCTTTAATTCTGTCAGTTTTTGCTTTATGTGTTTTGGAGCTCTGTTATTAGTTGCATATACATTTGGGGTTGCTATGTTTTCATGGTGAATAAACCCTCTTATCATTATTCAATGTTTCTCTTTGTTCCTGGTAATTTTCATTGTTCTGAAGTCTGCTTTATCTGATATTAATACAGCCACATTATTAGGATTTGTGTGATTACTTTTCTATCCTCTTATTTTAAAAGCTATATCAGTGAAGTGTGTCTTATAGATAGCATATACTTGGTTTTCATTTTTTATGTGATTTGACAGTGTCTTTTAGTTGGTGTGTTTATTCACTTTAAAAAAGAAAATACTATTTGTTACTATATATGTAGTATATACAGTACATATAGCATAGTATATATTATGATGCATCTTTTTTTTTTTTTTTTTTGAGACAAAGTCTCGCTCTTGGCCGAGCGCGGTGGCTCAAGCCTGTAATCCCAGCACTTTGGGAGGCCGAGACGGGCGGATCACGAGGTCAGGAGATCGAGACCATCCTGGCTAACACGGTGAAACCCCGTCTCTACTAAAAATTACAAAAAACTAGCCGGGCGAGGTGGTGGGCACCTGTAGTCCCAGCTACTCGGGAGGCTGAGGCAGGAGAATGGCAGGAACCCGGGAGGCGGAGCTTGCAGTGAGCTGAGATCCGGCCGCTGCACTCCAGCCTGGGCGACAGAGCGAGACTCTGTCTCAAAAAATAAAAAAAATTAAAAAAGTCTTGCTCTGTCGCCCAGGCTGGAGTGCAGTGGCATGAGCTCCACTCTCTGCAGACTCCACCTCCCAGGTTCACGCCATCCTTCTGCCTCAGTCTACCAAGTAGCTGGGACTACAGGTGCCTGCCACCACGCCTGGCTAATTTTTTGTTTTTTAGTAGAGATGGGGTTTCACTGTGTTAGCCAGGATGGTCTCGATATCCTGACCTCAGGATCCGCCCACCTCAGCCTCCCAAAGTGCTGGGATTACAGATGTGAGCCACTGCGCCCTGCCAATTTTTACTTTTAACACTTTCACATACTTTAAGTAATTTAAGAGGGGCAAATAGTCTAGAAGATGTACCTGGGTATTTACCATTTCTATCGCCCCTCTGTGGTTCCTGAATTGTTTTTTTTCCCTCTGGGATCATTTCCCCCACCAGCCTGAAGAATTTGCTTTAGCATTCCTCTTAGAGCAGGATTGCTGGTGACGGATTCTTAGTTTCCTTCATCTGAGAATCTCTCTGGTTTGTCTTCATTCCTGAAGGACAAGGACATGTTTGCAGATACAGGATTCCGAGTAGAGAGTGATTTTATTTCAGCAGTTTAAAGATGTCTTCCCATTGTTCTTTATGGTTTCTGATGGCAAATCAGCCTTTTGAATCCTCATTTGCTTTATTTTATGTTTCTTTTCTCTGGCTTCTTTCATGATTTTTCCTGTGTATTTAGTTTCTCAGAGTTGAAGTACAATGTGTCTAAGTTTGATTTTCTTTGAGTTTCTCTTGTTTTCCTTTGATCTTGAATCTGAATATTTATACCTTTCAACATTTGAGAAGTTTTCTTTCTTTTTTTTTTTTTTTTGAGGCGGAGTCTTGCTCTGTCGCCCAGGCTGGAGTGCAGTGGCGCGATCTCGGCTCACTGCAAGCTCCGCCTCCCGGGTTCACGCCATTCTCCTGCCTCAGCCTCCCGAGTAGCTGGGACTACAGGCGCTGCCACCACGCCCGGCTAATTTTTTTGTATTTTTAGTGGAGACGGGGTTTCATTGTGTTAGCCAGGATGGTCTCGATCTCCTGACCTCGTGATCCGCCCGTCTCGGCCTCCCAAAGTTCTGGGATTACAGGCTTGAGCCACCGCGCCTGGCTGAGAAGTTTTCAACCATCATGTCTTCAAATATATTTTTCTGTACCAGTCTCTTTTTCCTCTCCTTCAGGGACTCCAGTGACATAAATGTTAGATTTTTAAATATTTTCCCACAAGTCCCTGAGGCTCTGTTAAATCAATCCCTTTCCTTCCCTCCCCTCCCTTCCCCTCCCCTCCCCTCCCCTCCCCTCCCCTCCCCTCCCCTCCCTTCCCTTCCCTTCCCTTCCCTTCCATTCCCTTTCCGATAGAGTCGCACTCTCTCACCCAGGCCAGAGTGCAGTGGCGCGATCTCGGCTTACTGCAACCTCTGCCTCCTGGGTTTAGGCAATTCTCCTGCCTCAGCCTCCAGAGTAGCTGGGATTGCAGATGTGCACCACCATGCCTGGCTAATTTTTGTATTTTGGTTAGAGATGGGGCTTAGCCATGTTGGCCAGGCTGGTCTCGAACTCCTGACCTGAGGTGATCCACCCGCCTCAGCCTCCCAAAGTGCTGGGATTACAGGCATGAGCCACGATGCCTGGCCGACCCATCCTTTTGGTGGGATGATTTCTGTTGGTCGCTCTTCAAACTAACCAACTCTATCCTCTGTCATATCCATTCTGCAAATGATCCCATCTAGTGAATTTTAAATTTTCTGTTACTTTATTTTTCAGTTCTAAAATTTGTATTTATTTTTCAGTTCTAAATTTTTTATTTGGTAGTTCCTCCTCTTCCTACTCCTCCTCTTGTTCTCCTTCTCCTCCTTTCTTCTTCCTTTTTTCTTTTTAAATAAATTTGATTTCTTTGCTGATAATTCCCCCACCAATTCCAAGAGTATTCACCTTCACTTCATGGAAAATAGTTAAAATTGCTGCTTTAGAGTGTTAACCTGATAATCCCATCATCTCTGGCATCTGGAGATTGTCAGCCATGGATTGTCTTTTCCTGTGAGAGCTGACCAGACTTTCCTAGTTCCTTTTTTTTTATTCTGTAATTTAAAACTTTTAATTAAAAAGTAAACTTTAATGTCAAAAATGCAAACTTGGGGAAGACAGAAAAGATCACACACAGGGCTGTCACTTCATACTTGGAAGGTTGCACAGCGGCCGGGCAGAGGCGCTCCTCACTTCCCAGATGGGGCGGCCGCGCAGAGGCGCTTCTCACTTTCCAGATGGGGTGGCAGCCAGGCAGAGGCGCTCTCCCCTAGTTCTTGATATATTGAATAATTTGTCAAGTAACTAGATTATATACTAGACATTTTCTATATTATGTTGTCAAACTTTGGGTCCTATTAAAATCTTATGGAGAATGTTGATATTTTTGTTTGTTTTAGCAGGAAATCAGTTGATGAGGTTCAGACTACAAGTTCTCTCTCACCCTTGGTGGGTGACGATGCCAATACGAGTTCCGTTTCCAAGCGTTTGTAGTGCTGCTTCGGCACACCCTTGTGTGGTTCGCTTGGGGGCTCGTCTGGGACTTGGACAATGTTTTGCTTGCAGCCCAGTCCTCAGCGCCTTTGTTATGGTTCTCTGTGTTCTGTGCATATGAAACTTGGGGGGTTGACCCTCACACTTGTATCAGTTCATGGAATTCCGGGACCCCCATTTTGTCCTTTCTCCTCTGTGGGGTTTCTCTCACATTCTCCATCCAAGAGAGATCCTACCTCTGGCACACAAATCAAATATGCCTGTTTCTCTCCCTGCCACCCCTTTCCTAGCCCAAGCTACTGTCCTCTTGACTGAATGACTGCAGAAGCCTCTCTGCTTCCCATCGGGCCTCGTGCTCCATTTTCCACATCAGTCACAGCTGGAGCCATCTTCCAGAAACACAAATGGAACTGCATCCCCTTCTTAAAACCTTCCCAAACCTTCCCAATGCTCTCCTAACAAATCTAAGCTCCTTCCTGCCTCACGGGGTCTGGCTCCTGCCTGCCTTTCCACTGCAGCCCGTGGCCGCCCAAGGGCTCTGGCCAGCACTGTCCTGTCACCTGGAGCGTCCTCCCCACCCCTCCTGCAGCTGGCCGCTCTTCAACACTTGCTTTAGGGCCACGGCTGCTTCCTCAGAGAGCCTCTCACCACAGTCCTGTCTTGGGTGAGCTCAGAGGAGGAGATCTAGGCTTGAGCTCCAACCCCAAGTCCCAGCTCTGCAGGGAGGGAGGATCTTTAGTGTCCTCTGGCCCTCCCAGCTCACTACTTGGTGACCATGACAGTGTGTGATGGACTGAGGTGGTATCTGCCCACTCCTTCCTCCAGCCGTGCCCTCTGCCCTTCCTACCCAGGGTGTTCCTGCGTTGGGAGGGGCCCCGACCATCAGCGCCTTCCTGCTTTGGGAGTCAGTGCCTCCCAACGCAGGAACACCCAGATACGGCACGTGGTGCTTTGCATACTTTATCTCATCAAATTCTCATGCAGGCCTGGTCAGATGAGATGTTGACACTCCCATCTTACAGATGAGAAAATGGGTGCTGGAGAGAGAACGCCGGTTCCCAGGGTCAGCCAGGGAGAGTCATGGAGCTGGACGCAAACCCAGGCATGCCTCTGAGGCCACACCCTTCCCACCTTGCCTGTGGGCCCTGGCCGCCAGCGCGTTGGGGCAGGGTGCCGGGTTCTCCCGGCGTTGGCTCTGATGGTGGATCCCCCGCCTTCTGCTTCTTTCTT
This sequence comes from Macaca fascicularis, assembly GCF_037993035.2. Classification (NCBI taxonomy): domain Eukaryota; kingdom Metazoa; phylum Chordata; class Mammalia; order Primates; family Cercopithecidae; genus Macaca; species Macaca fascicularis. The sequence goes on along the minus strand of NC_088377.1, from coordinate 34,153,782 downwards.
GTCCTCCATCCTAGGAACTCAGGCTTCTCCGCCTTCGCACTACAAGGCTGGTGCCCCTGTGTGTGGCAGGCTGGAGCTGGGATGCTGCCCTCCAGGAGGGAGAGGCTGAATTCCCAGCTGCTGCTGCTGTGTGGGGAGAGGTGGGGTGGGGGGGACAGCTGCCATGGTGGGTGAGGGAGTGAGTGCGTGCGCATGTGTGCGTGAGTGACATGTACACACGCTCGCCCAGATGCAGACACAGGCACACACAGGCAAGGATGTACTGTTGCCACCGAGGGGGAGGGTACGTGGAGTCGTGTGTTCACATGCATTAAAACACATGCACTTACCCAGATGCATAGCTGTGCACACACCTGGACATACTCAGCTTACCCTGAGAGTGGTGGATGTAAGGGGTGTGTTTGCATGCACGTGTACACACTCACACACGTACTTAACTAGATGTGTACACGCTCACACATGTACTGATCTAGATATGTACATGTTCACACATATGTGCACACACTTACATGTACTTACCTAGATGTGCACACACTCACACACGTACCTATCTGGATGTGCACATGCTCACACATATGTACTTACCTGGATATGTACACACTCACACACGTACACACAAATACATAGATATGTACACATTCACACATGTGCGCACGCTCACACATGTACTTACCTAGATACACACACACTAACACATACTTAGATGTGCACACACCCACACACATACTTAGATGTGCACACACCCACACACACGTACTTACCTAGATACACGCACACTCACATGTACTTAGATACACACTCACACACACATAGTTACCTAGATACACACATGTACTTACCTAGATACACACACACGTAGTTACCTAGATACACACACACATATACTTACCTGGATACACACACGTACACGTACTGACCTCGATACACACACACACACACGTACTTACCTAGATGTGCACATGTGCACATGTACAGACGTGCCGTCTGCTTCTGAAGGTGAGCGGGGCCCTCGCCTGTGCTCACACCCTTCTGTGTACACTCTGCCTCACTGGGATTTGCATCTTCATCTTCTATTTTTATTTTATTTTATTAATTTTTAATTTTCTTAATTTTTTTTTTTTTTTGAGACGGAGTCTCGCTCTGTCACCCAGGCTGGAGTGCAGTGGCGCGATCTCGGCTCACCACAAGCTCTGCCTCCCAGGTTCACGCCATTCTCCTGCCTCAGCCTCCCTAGAAGCTGGGACTACAGGCGCCCACCACCACGCCCGGCTAATTTTTTTGTATTTTTAGTAGAGACGGGGTTTCACCGTGTTTGCCAGGATGGTCTCGATCTCCTGACCTCGTGATCCGCCCACCTTGGCCTCCCAAAGTGCTGGGATTACAGGCGTGAGCCACCGTGCCCGGCCTAATTTTCTTAATTTTTTATAGAGATGAAGTCTCCCTATGTGGCCCAGGCTGGTCTTGAACTCCTGACCTCAAGTGATCTGCCTGCCTTGGCCTCCCTAAGTGCTGGGGTTACAGACATGAGCCACTGTGCCAGGCCCAGCCTGTTAATTTCTAATTCGTTTCCTCTCTCCTCTCCTCCCCTCCCCTGCCCTCCTCTCCTCTCCTTTCCTCCTTTCCTTTCCTTTTTCTTTCCCTTTGTTTGCTGTACTCTCTGTGTGAGGCCTGGTACACAGTAGATGCTCAGTAAATGAAGACCTTGCGTTTCTCTTCCAACCTTGCCACTGAATGGTTGGGTTCCCCTGAAGAAATCCTTTACCCTCTCTGGGCCTCGGTTTCTCCACCTCATGGCTGGGGATGATTTGCCCCTGCTCGGTGGGCTTATGGGCCCTGGCCTGGGGTTAGTACCATCTGACCCCTCTCCTGGAGACCCCTGGTCCTCAAATACAACTGGCCCTTGAGACTTAGGGTTTCCCAGAGTGCAGAGGGGCTGTCTTTGTGCTGCTCATAGAACTGCTCGGGGGAGGTGGTCCAGAAACACCACTCATGCCTGCCCGGCACGCAGCGGACAGCCCCATGGAAGCCTAGACACCCTCCGTGGAAGGCATCAGACGGGGTGGACCAGCCGCCTCTCCGAAATGTTGAAGGCATCAGCCAGGGTGGACCAGCCGCCTCTCAGAAATGTCGAAGGCATCAGCCAGGGTGGACCAGCCACCTCTCAGAAATGTCGAAGGCATCAGCCAGGTGGATCAGCCGCCTCTCAGAAATCCCTTTCAGTGGGAGGGGCAGGCTGCGTCCCCGTGGGAGCGAGAACCGGGCCGCAGGCAGGAACGAGGAATTCCACTGCCGGTAAGCCCTGCGTGTAGGCTTCTCTCGGGAGGATAAACTTGGGTCCAAAAAAATCTCTTTAGATTCCATCTCCACCCCAGACTCCGCCCAAATATTTTCTTTTCCGGGCTGGATGTTTGTACTTCATCCCCCTGTGTGGGACGGGACAGGACCAGGACAATCCCCAGGGCCGGGCTACTCCATTCTGGGGCACATTCTGGCCACGGAGCTTTCTGGAAACCCTGTTCCCACAGTGTTGTTACAAAGATGTCTTTGGCCTGGAAAAGCCTGTCCCGGCCCCACGACCTCGATCGTCCTGCAGCTCAGACAACGCATCAGTGTGAAAACAGAAGACAGGAAGTGGGGGCTGCAAAATGAGAGGCCTTCCCGGAATCCCAAGAGGGGAAGGGGAAGGGGAAGAACGGCCTGCCATGTGCACAGGCAGAGCCCGTGAGAGGTCACCCCTGCGTGGTCCTGGGGAGGGTCTCTGCTCACCGCCCCCCTTTCTCCCAAGGCCTCCTGAAGCAGCCTGTGTGTTTGAAATTACATGTATCCTGCCTAGTCTGACTCCTCAGCTGCCAAGGATGGGAAGTCCCGTCGTGCCAGGACAGGTAGACAAGAGAATGGGACCCCAACCTCGTTCCTTGAAGTAAAGCAGCTTCTGGTTCCTGGGAAGGGAGAGCCCAGGGTCCTTGCCAGAGCCATGAGGCCCTGGGCCAGTCTCTCCTCTATGAAGTGAAGTACTTTCAGGCACAGATCTCAAAAGCTAAGTCCCACTGAGGCTGGGTGCGGCGGCTCACCCCTGTCATCCCAGCACGTTGGGAGGTGGAGGCAGGTGGGTCACCTGAGGTCAGGAGTTCGAAACCAGCCTTGCCAACATGGTGAAACCCCATCTCTACTAAAAATACAAAAATTAGCCAGGCGTGGTGGCCGGTGTCTGTAATCCTAGCTACTCAGGAGGCTGAGGCAGGAGAATTGCTTGAACCCAGGAGGCGGAGGTTGCAGTGTGCCAAGATCGTGCCATTGCACTCTAGCCTGGGCGACAAGAGTGAAACTCTGTCTTAAAAAAAAAAAAGTTCCATTGGGGCTGGGTGTGGTGGCTCACACCTGTCATCCCAGCACTTTGGGAGGTCGAGACAGGAGGATCGCTTGAGAGCAGCCTGGGCAACATAGCAATACAACCTTTCTACAAATAATAAAACAAAAAATGTAGCCAGGCGTGGTGGTGGTGTATCTGTGGTCCCAGACAGTCAGGAGGCTGAGCTGGGGGGATCGCTTGAGCCTGGGTGGTCAAGGCTGCAGTGAGCTATGATCACGCCACTATACTCCAGCCTGGGCAACAGAGGGAGACTCCGCCTCAAAAACAAAAACAAACAAAAAGTCCTATTGACACCACCAGTGACTGGCTAAGGTGCTTCATCTGGTCACAATTTCTGTAGCCTGCTGACTGCGATGGGCTCTGTCTTGTGACCTCGACCATCTTACTTGAAACTGTTTCTGCCTCCACTCTGGTCTCCGTCATGGAACACAAGGTCATCGTAATTCAGATGGTGCTTCCCACGTGTAGGCTTGGGAAGGCGGCATCACTGACCCCTTCCTCACTGGCACAGGGCTCTCTCTTAGATTCCACGCCCACCGCAGGCCCCACCCACATATTTTCTTTTCTGGACGTCTGCACTTCATCCCCCTGTGTGGGACGGGACAGGACCAGGACAATCCCCAGGGCTGGGTTACTCGATTCTGGGACACATTCTGGGCTGAGCTTGGCAGAGATCATCCTTCCTTTCTTGCTGGCCACCTCTGACCCTATGTCTTCAGCCCCAAGACCGTCCCTGTACCTGCCAATCACCGAGCGACTGAGTAGCTGAGTCTGTGGTCATGACAGTTTATATGGCATGAGGGCGTGGGGCTCTGACTTTGGTCCCGCCTACGTTTTTGTTCATTCGCTCATTCATTTCTCATTTTTTTGCCTGTTTTTTTTGTTTGTTTGTTTGAGACGGAGTCTCGCTCAGTCCTGCAGGCTGGAGTGCAGTGGTGCGATCTCGGCTCACCACAACTTCCACCTCCTGGGTTTAAGTAATTCTCCTGCCTCGGCCTCCCAAGTAGCTGGGATTACAGGCGCCCGCCACCACGCCCAGCTAATTTTTATATTTTTAATAGAGATGGGGTTTCACCATGTTGGCCAGGCTGGTCTTGAACTCCTGACCTCAGGTGATCCTCCCACCTTGGCCTCCCAAAGTGCTGGGATTACAGGTGTGAGCCACCATGCCCAGCCCTTTGCCTGGTTCTTGAGTGCACCTGGCACTGTGTCTCTGAGATGGGGGTGGGTAATGAACTCGTGCAACACGTCATCTTGGGGCCATGTGATGTGAGCTCCCACAGAGGTCTGAGCAGAGTGCACTGGTGGTGGGTGGGGGAAGGGGACCCAAAGGCTTCCTGTGGAGGTGGCATTGAAACAGGCTTTGAAGTATATGTAGGAGTTCGCCAGGCACATCGCCTGGGGCCTGTGCATTAGGGGAAGGAGGCCCCTTGTCCCCCTCTCCTTGGTGAGCTACTCTGGCTCTGGGCTAGTCTCTTTGGGAATGGCTTTGTGGGATCTGTTGGAGCTGAGCGTCCAGACAAGACCTCGTGTCTTGGTCCAGGGTCTAAACCCTGGAGCTTATGTCTCGGTCCCAGGTCTGAACTCCAGTTCTCTGTGGGCCATTCCCGAGTCCGGGTCTCACTGGTTTTTTTGTTTGTTTGTTTGTTTTGTTTTGTTTTTTTGAGATAGAGTCTTGCTCTGTTGCCCAGGCTGGAGTGCAGTGGCACGATCTCAGCTTGCTGCAAGCTCCGCCTCCCAGGTTCACACCATTCTCCTGCTTCAGCCTCCCGAGTAGCTGGGACTACAGGCGCCCGCCACCTCGCCTGGCTAATTTTTTTGTATTTTTAGTAGAGACGAGGTTTCACCGTGTTAGCCAGGACGGTCTCGATATCCTGACCTCGTGATCTGCCTGCCTCGGCCTCCCAAAGTGCTGGGATTACAGGCATGAGCCACTGCACCCGGCCAAGTCTGGGTCTCACTGTTATCTCAAAGGCAGTACATCCCAAACCCAACGCATGTTGTCCATATTAAAAACAAAACCAAAAATGTAACATGAGTGTTGTGCGGGTGTGGGGGATGGGGAACCCTCGTGCACTGCTGTGGGGAATGTGAGTTGGTGTAGCCACAGTGGAAGGAAGCTTGGCATTTCCTGGGAAAGTTAAACATGTGGATGACACAGTACCTGGCAGTGCCACTCCTAGGTACACACCCTGAAGAATTGAGAACAGGTCTTCAAACACATACCTCTACATGAGCGTTCGGAGCAGCACTGCATACAGGAGCCACATTGTGAAAACCCCACATGTCCATCAGCTCACGAGGACAAACAATGTGGCCTCTCCATACAAGGGAAAGCTGCAGAAAGGAGTGAAGCACCTGACACACGGCACAGCGCGGACGAACCCTGGCGACGTAATGCCAGTGAAATGAGCCAGACGCAAGAGGCCAAATGCACAATTCTGCTTCTGTGAAGTAGCTGGAACAGGCAGTTTCACAAAGACAGGAAGCCGATTCAGGGCTGTCAGGGGCTGGAGTAGGCGTCGGGGGGCAGCTGCTGAATGGCACAGCGTCTGCAGAGGTCCTGGATCTGGACGGAGGTGGTGGTTGCACAGCACGGTGAATGTGTCAATGCAGCTGAGTTGTGCACTTTAATATGGTTAATTGTTAACTTTAAGTTACATGACTTTTACCTCAATTAAAAAAACAAAAACAAAAACAAAAAAAAACCCTGGCAGGACACACTGGCTCACGCCTGTAATCCCAGCACTTTGGGAGGCCAAGGCAGGAGGATCACTTGATATCGGGTTGGAGACCAGCTGGCCAACATGGGGAAACCCTGTCTCTACTAAAAATACAAAAATTAGCTGGGCGTGGTGGTGCGCACCTGTAGTCCCAGCTACTCAGGAGGCTGAGGCAGGAGAATCACTTGAACCCAGGAGGCAGAGGTTGCAGTGAGCCGAGATTGCGCCATTGCACCCCAGCCTGGGTGACAGAACGAGACTCCATCTCAATTAAAAAAAAAAAATCGGCTGGGCGCAGTGGCTCACACCTGTAATCCCAGCACTTTGGGAGCCCTAGGCAGGCAGATCACCTGAGGTCAGGAGATCGAGACCATCCTGGCTAAGATGGTGAAACCCCATCTCTACTGAAAATACAAAAAATTAGCCAGGCGTGGTGGTGGGCACCTGTGGTCCCAGCTACTCAGGAGGCTGAGGCAGGAGAATGGCGTGAACCCGGGAGGCAGAGCTTGCAGTGAGCCGAGACCGCGCCACTGCACAAGACTCCGTCTCAAAAAAAAAAAAAAAAAAAAAAAAAAAAAAAAAAAAAAATTCCCACTCACCTGCTCAAACAAACTCTCTCTTCTCGCCCCCTCCAGCCTGCAGGGCGTCTGGGATGAAGCCCCGGCTTTTCCTACTATGGGGTTGAGAACCTACCTTTCCCTGTCCAGGGCTGTCCTGCCTCTTGCCCTCTCTCTGACTAAACCTGTGTTGAGTGCCCGAGTTGGCCTCCAGCTGTGTCCCTGCCTCCCCACCCTCCAGGAGGCAATGTGAACTGCCTAAAAATTACTCTGGTATGATGAGTGCAGTTTTGCCCGCGGCTTCTGTTTTTCCCAGGTGACTGCAGAGCCTCAGTGTTGATGTAAACAATTTTCACCGTGGTTGCGAGGAGTGGTTGCGAGGAGTGGTTGCGGCCGACCTCTCTCAACTCCTAGGCTTCAGGTTCCTGCCGACTCACTTCTACCTCTATTATTGCTACTATTTCTAGTAATTTCTACAAACAAAGGCCTGGAACCCCTCACTTGTGATGCACCTGCCATCTTCCTTCCTTCCTTCCTTCCTTCCTTCCTTCCTTCCTTCCTTCCTTCCTTCCTTCCTTCCTTCCTTCCTTCCGTCCATCCTTTTGACAGAGCTTCACCCTTGTTGCCCAGGCACCTGCCATTTCCCTCCCTCCCTCCCCCCCCTTCCTTCCTTCCTTCTTTCCTTCCTTCATTCCCTCCCTCCCTCCCTCTTTCCCTCCCTCCTTCCTTCCTTCTTTTTGACAGAGCTTTGTCCTTGTTGCCCAGGCTGGAGTGCAGTGGTGCTCTGTAACCTCTGCCTCCCGGGTTCAATCGATTCTCCTGCCTCAGCCTCCCAAGTTGTTGGGATTACAGGCGCCCACCACCACACGTGGCTAATTTTTGGTAGAGATAGGGTTTCATCATGTTGGTCGGGCTGGTCTCGCACTCCCAATCTCAGGTGATCTGCCTGCCTTGGCCTCCCAAAGTGCTGGGGTTACAGGCGTGAGCCACCGTGTCTGGCCCACCTGCCGTTTCTAGTGAGACCTCCTGGTTTGTGTAGAAGCAACGGATGCTGATGTAATGATTTCCCTGAGTGGGTCCTGTGCAGCCGATCCCCGAGGTTGATTAGAAGGACGTAAAGGTACGAGAACGTATTTGCAGCATCTCACCCTTGATCTCTGTCTCCCAGTGATTCAGCCTGGGGATGGATGTGAGCAAGGGACTTGCAGCTCCAAGGAGGCATCTATGCCATTCTGAGAGATTGTGAGATGGCCCGTTGTCATGGTGACTGGAGAGGGATGAGGTGTTTACTTGGCAGGGAGTTCAGGGCACACGCTATCTCCGCAGGAGGTGATTGCTGGTGTCTGCAGAGCCCCCTGGGCCATCCCCACGGCCCCCTGGATTCCCCTCCCCGGCGTTTTGTCCATGAGAGAACCGCTCTTGACCGTGTGAGGTCACGGCGCTGGGCTTCCAACAGCTCCATGGAGACCAGGACGGAGGCCACGTGCCGTTCAGCACCTGGCAGGGTGTCTGCCCCACTTTGGGCTGTCCGAAAGGACTGCGTGTAGGCGGAAGGGCGTGTGGACATGGATCCACTGGTAATGCCCGGCTTTTGTCTTCGTTTGCTCTCCTTGCTTGGCTGGGGTGCGCTGGGGGGCCCTGGCTGCATCTTCGTCCCTGGGAGTGGAGGCCCTCCCTCTCCATCTAAGCTGCCCTCCTACACCCCTCCTGACCAGGCAGGGGATTTGGAATCTCACGGTTTTTAGAGGAGACATCTCGATTGATAGAGAGTTCCTGATTTTGGCCTGGCCGGGTTCCCCATCATCTGTGGGCTCATTTCATGGATGGAAACCCATTTCCATTGGCCGGTTTGAGTGGGTGTGGGACCCTTTGGGTTGGATTTGCAGTGGGCCACTGCGAAGGAGGGTTCCCAAGTGCAGGCTGACAGGAGCGTGGGGTGGCCGGCAGTGGAGACGCCAGCTGCCAGGCCCGGTGAGGAGGATGCAGTGGAGACTGGTCACCCTCAGAGCCGGCGCCCATTCAGTGCAGCTCCCAGGACTGCTGGGCGTTGCGTTATTTTACACTCAGGCCTCTGAGTGTCTGAGAAGCACCAGCCCCTTCCTGAGGAGCCCCGTCTTCTGGCTGTGCAGCTGGTGGGGACATTGCTTCTGGGACTTGTTATTTATTTAGGTGGTTTTAGTGGTGTTTATGTCTGCACGGTGGCACACAATAGTTTACTTTTATTATGACATGGTTTCTTCCAATTTGTTTGTGTTGTGTTAACATTACAGCAACACGCACGAAGTTGAAGAAATTCCACGCTGATCCCAATAGCTCAGCACTTGAAATGTTTTTCTGTTGTTGTTGATGGCTTCTTATTTAACTTCTTTTTTTTCCAACCTTTATTTTAGGTTCGGGGGTACATGTGCAGGTTTGTCACATGGGGATGTTGTGTGACGCTGAGGTCTAGGATATGAATGACCCCACCACTCGGGTGACGCTGAGGTCTAGGATATGAATGACCCCACCGCTTGGGTAGTGAGCATGGCACCCAACAGGTCATTTTTCAACTCTCACCCCCTTCCCCTCTTAGCTCTTGTTTTTGAGACAGAATCTCAGTCTGTCACCCAGGCTGGAGTGCAGTGGCACGACCTTAGCTTACTGCAACCTCTGCCTCCTGGGTTCAAGTGATTCTCCTGCCTCAGCCTCCCGAGTAGCTGGGATTACAGGAGCACACCACCAGGCCTGGCTAATTTTTGTATTTTCAGTAGAGATGGGGTTTCACCATGTTGCCCAGGGTGGTCTCGAACTCCTGGCCTCAAGTGATCCTCCTGCCTTGGCCTCCCAAACTGCTGGGATTACAGGCGTGAGCCCACCAAGCCTGGCCTCCCTCCCTCAGCTCTTTAAAAAATGTGTTCTTGGCTGGGTGTGGTGGCTCACGCCTGTAATCCCAGCACTTTGGGAGGCCAAGGTGGACGGATCACAAGGTCGGGAGATTGAGACCATCCTGGCTAACATGGTGAAAGCCAGTCTCTACTAAAAATACAAAAAAATTAGCCAGATGTGGTGGTGGGCACTTATAGTCCCAGCTACTCGGGAGGCTGAGGCAGGAGAATGGCATGAACCCAGGAGGTGGAGCTTGAAGTGAGCTGAGATCACGCCACTGCACTCCAGCCTGGGCAACAGCATGAGACTCTGTCTCAAAAAAAAAAAAAAAAAAAAAAAAAGGCTGGGCGCGGTGGCTCAAGCCTGTAATTTCAGCACTTTGGGAGGCCGAAACGGGTGGATCACGAGGTCAGGAGATCGAGACCAACCTGGCTAACACGGTGAAACCCCGTCTCTACTAAAAAATACAAAAAAAAAAAAAACCCAAAAACTAGCTGGGCGAGGTGGTGGGCACCTGTAGTCCCAGCTACTCGGGAGGCTGAGGCAGGAGAATGGCGTAAACCCGGGAGGCGGAGCTTGCAGTGAGCTGAGATCCGGTCACTGCACTCCAGCCTGGGTGAAGAGTGTGAGACTCCATCTCAAAAAAAAAAAGTGTTCTCTTTGGGTTCTTTTTTATATGCAGGCTCTCCTCCCCGTCCCCTCCTTATCCTCCCCATCTTTTTCTTTTGTTGTGTGGTTGTAGTCAAAGCCTAGCTAAAATACCAAGTAAGAAAAGAAGGAAAGTGTTTACAATTTTGTTAATATATCTTGGGTTACTCTGTGATGTGAATTTAAAATTTTGTTTTCTTCAAAAATTGAAATACTTTTTTTGTTTATTATTATGTTTTTGGATTCGAGCATTTCCATTTGGCTTTGAAAACATTTTCCTTTTAGTTCTGTTCCAGTGTTCTCAATTTTGTCCTTTATTTCCTCAAACATACGGAGCCTAATTATTTTCAAGTCTTTGTCCATGAATTCCATGATCTGCTTCCCCTGGGGGGATCTCTTTGTATTGTCTGTTGCTTCTCTTGATTTTTGATCACATAATCTTGTCTCTTTGATCACATGATCTTGTCTCTTTGGTTGCATGATCTTGTCTCTTTGATATTTATTTAACAAATACGTATTAAGCATTCACTGTACATAGGCACTGTTTTAAGCACCAGAGATTTAGCTGTGAATCAAGCCCAGGCAGTATCCTAGTGAGGGAGACAGACAATAACCACGGTTAAGATGCAAAGTACATCAGATACGTAACTGTGAGACCGCGGCCCCTACTGAGAGGACTGCAGAATGCTGGAGGGGAGGAGAGGCGTGATGGGAGGGTTTTCCTGCACCAAGAAGGTCACATTTGAGTGGAGACCTAGGGAGGGAAGGGAGGAGCCCTGAGACATCGAGGAAGGCTGTCCTTGGCAGAGAATCACAAGTGGAAAGCGGGAGTGTGTTTCGTGTGGGAGGACAGCAGAGAGCCCTGGGGCAGGTGAGGGAAATGGCGCTAAGGGTGGATCACGCAGGGCCTTCCCGGTCGACATAAACAATTCTGTTTCAACTCAGATCAGAGGCCATTGGAGGGTTCTAGTGGGCAGGGGAGTGTGCAATCTGTCTTACATTTTTTTTTTTTTGATGGAGTCTCACTCTGTCACCCAGGCTGGAGTGCAGTGGTGCAATCTCGGCTCACTGCAACCTCCACCTCCCAGATCAAGTGATTCTTCTGTCTCAGCCCCCTGGGTAGCTGGGATTACAGGCATACACCACCACGTCCAGCTACTTTTTTGGTATTTTTCTAGTGGAGATGGGGTTTCTTTTTTTTTCTTTTTTTTTTTGAGACGGAGTCTCGCTCTGTCGCCCTGGCTGGAGTGCAGTGGTGTGATCTCAGCTCACTGCAAGCTCTGTCTCCTGGGTTCACGCCATTCTCCTGCTTCAGCCTCCCAAGTAGCCGGGACTACAGGTTCCCGCCACCGCGCCCGGCTAATTTTTTGTATTTTTAGTAAAGATGGAGTTTCACTGTGTTAGCCAGGATGGTCTCAATCTCCTGACCTCGTGATCCACCTGCCTCGGCCTCCCAAAGTGCTGGGATTACAGGCGTGAGCCACTGCACCCGGCTTTTTTTTTTTTTTTTGAGGTGGAGTGTTTCTTTGTCACCCAGGCTGGAGTGCAGTGGCACCATCTCGCCCCAATGCAACCACTGTCCCCCGGGTTCAGGTGATTCTCCTGCCTCAGCCTCCCAAGTAGCTGGGATTACAGGTGCCTGCCTGGCTAATTTTTGTATTTTTAGTAGAGATGGGGTTTCACCATGTTGGCCAGGCTGGCCTTATGACCTCAGGTGATCTCCTGCCCTCAGGTGATCTGCCTTCCTCGGCCTCCCAAGGTGCTGGGTTACAGGCGTGAGCCACCGCGCCGGGCCTGTGTTGTATTTTATGTGGCTAGCGCGTGTGTAGATTTACCCCCACACTTCCACGTTCTTTGGTTCATTTCTTCCAGCATTTCCAAGTTTCCCCCAGGGGTCATTTTCTTCCTGTCTGAGGTATAGCTCCTAGTGTTTTCCTGCCAGTGGGCCTATTGGGAATGGATTTTTCAGTGTGTTTGTCTGCAGTTGGCTGTATTTCACCCTCATTTTTGAAGGCTGTTTTCACACTGGGTATAGAGTTCTAGGTTGACAGTTAGTGGATGAGGAGTAGAACCTCGATGCTATCTTTCTTGTCTTCTGATTTTTGTTATTTCCGTTGAGAAGTCAGCTGTCAGGTCTGTGATGCCCTTTTGGAGGTAATGTCTTTTTTTTCTTTTGTTTTCTTTCTTTCTTTCTTTTTTTTTTTTTGAGACAGAGTCTCCCTCTGTTGCCCAGGCTGGCATGCAGTGATGCAATCCCAGCTCACTGCAACCTCCGCCTCCCGGGTTCAAGCGATTCTCCTGCCTCAGCATCCCGAGTAGTTGGGATTACAGGTGTGCACCACCACGCCTGGCTAATTTTTGTATTTTTAGTAGAGACGGGGTTTCACCATGTTGGTCAGGCTGGTCTCAAACTCCCAACCTCAGGTGATTCACCTGCCTTGGCCTCCCAAAGTGCTGGGATGACAGGCGTGAGCCACCGCACCCGGCCGGTAATGTCTTTTTTCTGGCTGCATTTTAGGTTTTTCTCTGTCTTTGGCTCCTGCGGTTTACCACGCTATGCCGGTTTATCCTGTGTGGGAGTTTGTGTGCTTGTTGAGTCTGTGGCCTGATGTCTTTTATTCGTTTAGGAAAATTCTTCATCATGATCTCTTCAAACATTGCTTCTGCCATATTCTCTCCCCATCATCTGGAACTCAAATTCACATAAACTGGAGCTTTTTGCCATAGCCCACATGCTCTTCAGCACTTTTCTATAGTTGCTTTCCTTTTCTGTCTTTGTACTTCAGTCTGGATATTTTCATCTATTTTCCAGGTTATTAATTTCTTCCCTTGTGTTTCTCATCTGCTGTTAAACCCATCCACCAAGTTCTTAGTTCCAATTTTTATGTTTTTTAGATTCTAGCATTTCCATATGCCTTAAAAAATTTTTTTTCTTAGTTCCGTGCCAGTGTTCTCAATTTCATCTTTTATTTCCTTGAGCATACTGAGCATAATTACTTTAAAGGCTACGTCCATTAATTCCATGATCTGCATCCCTTGAGGGGATCGTTTTGTGTTGTCTTTTGCTTCTCTTGGGTTTTGATTACATGATCTTGTCTCTTTGTATCTGAGTTATTTTTGATCAAGTTCCCAACATTATGTATGAAAAATTAAAGAGAAAATTTGAAGCTGATATATTCCTTTTGAGAGAATCTGTAATTGCCTTGGAAAAATGGCTAACCTAGGGGTGCTGGCAATCCTGGATCACCCTGATCCAATTAGGGATTAAGATGATTTGAGCTGAGCTTCAGTCCCGGGGAGGCTGGCTTAATCCCAGCTCATCCTTCCTTCTAGTGTCCACAGAAAGTCTTTTGCGCCCAAACACAAAATCTGGAGGATTTACTAGGATTCCTTTTCCTAGGCAGGCCCTAAGTTCCAGTTTTGGTCTTTCCTACCTCTGCAAATCTGTTGAAACCTCAGCCTGTCATTTCTTGGCTGCTTGTTGTAGACACTTCTCATGGTTCCAAGTGCTGTGTTCACCTCTTTGGGTTTCTGTCTTCTTGAAATTGGCCTTGTAATTCTTCTCTGATGTGGTAGCTCTCCGATGCTTTCAAAAATACATTTTTAACATTTCATCAAGGTTTTCTAGTCAATCTCTCCAGAAAGCTCAATCTAAACAACTTAGTTTGTCATTACCAGGAGTAAAAACCTGATTTATGATTTAATAAAATACCTAACTGCAAGAACAACCATCTCAATATTCTAGATGAGAGATGAATGCTGGCTTGGGTCAGAGTGGTGGTAAATAATAACTAAAATTATCAACACCCTCTGTTGACTTTGGGCAATGCCAGATGACCCCATCTTCTCTCTCCATCTTCCCAGTATAGTTGTATCACCAGTTCAAAATCGTTTATTATTTCCCTTCTAAAATCCTAAACTTTAAATGATACACTAACACCTTTATAATTTCATTGTGAACTATATTCTTTGATTCTCCATTTTAAAAGGCAAAGGTCTTCACATATCCACCCTGCTTAGCTTTCCTCTTCAAAATTTTATTACCTTTTTGTTATCTGAACTTTTCATTTTGCATTGTCTGCATTGATAATATTTATATTTTTTTCAAAAACTAGAATTATGCCTTTTATGCTTTGTCTGTAAGCACATTCTAAAAGTTAAAAATTATTGATCAAGTATACTGGGGAAATGCCTTTATTATAACTACAAACATGAATGCTAGTTTAGCTGGGTATAAAGGTCTAGCTTGAAAGGAAGTTTCCTTCAGAATATTGGAGGCTTCGTTTCATTGTCCTCTAGTGTCTAGTGTTTCTTTTGAGAAGTTTGAGCCATTCGTATTGTCAGTCCTTTGTAGGTGACCTGACTTTTCTCTATGGGAGCTTTTGGAAAATTCTCATCCCTGGAAGTACAGTATAAGAGATCCTTTTACTAGGAATGAAAATCTTGTGGGCTCTGTCAACCAAGACACTCATATTCTTCAGTTTAGGGAAATTTTTCTTTTATTTCTGGCAAATTTCTATTTTATTTTGTCTTCTGGAACTGGTGTTAATCAGATATTGAGCCTCCTGGAATGTTTTTGCTATATGTGTATATATATAAAAAACATATTTTATATATATGTACACACACACACATGTTTTTCTCTTTTTGTCTCTTTTTTAGATATTTTCATGGTGTATCTTCCTACTGTTATATGTATATTATATTTTATATGTAACATGAATTATATTAATTAATATAAAAAATTACATTCATGGACCTCCCAACATCACCACATTGAGGATCAAATTTCAGGAGGGACAAACTGCATCCAACTCACAGAAGATGATAATGGGGATTGTGGTTATGTTTTAACAAGTTGCATTTTAGAGATATATATTGAAGTATTTAAAATGCTATATCTGAGATTTGCTTCCATCCTGTGTGTGTGTGTGTGTCTGTGTCTGTGTGAAGTGGGTGGAGGTGAAATGAAATAGGACTGCCTCCGTTTGGATAATGTTGAGGGTGGGTGACGGGCGTTTGGTGATTCATTGTATTACTCTGTCTACTCTTGTGTAGTTTGGGAATTTCCACAGTAAAAGGGAAGAGGAGGAGCAGCCACAGGATACCTGGGCTCCTGGCCTTGGGGGACTGCCTGGCTCCCAGGCTCCTGGGCTCCCATGGTCCCAGGTCTGGATCTTGATGACTTTCACCTGTGGTGTCTGCATCTGTCAGAGCTCCTGTGCCCCTGGAGGGTGGGCACCTCAGAACCGCGGTCTCAGCCTTGTCACAGGTGGGCATGTCTGGGTTTTGGGATGTCAGAAGGCATTGGTAGGGAACTTGGCCTGGTTGCCCCTGAATTCCTCCTCCACCTCCTGGTCCATGAAGCAAGGCCCTGCCTGATGGGGCCGCCATCTTTTTTTGGGAAGCTTCCCAGCTGTGGGGGACCAAAGCCCTCAGAGGACCATCAGGAAGGCGGGGGGCTGGATCAGGGTGAGGCCGGGAGGGAGAGCGAGGGCCTTATGTGCCTGATCTGTGTGAGGGGTTGGGGGCCGCACCTACCTCGAGTCTGAGTAGGGCATGAGTGACCAAGGTGAACACTCAGGACACGTGAGCCAGCATTGCTTCTGCACACAGAGCAGTTCGTATCTGTTAGGACAGGTTGAAATCTCTTTTCCTTAAAATACTTTTTTTTTTTTTTTTTTGAGATGGAGTCTTGCTCTGTCGCCCAGGCTGGAGTGCAGTGGCGCGATCTCGGCTTACTGCAAGCCCTGCCTCCCGGGTTCACGCCATTCTCCTGCCTCAGCCTCCCGAGTAGCTGAGACTACAGGTGTCCGCCACCACACCCAGCTAATTTTTTGTATTTTTAGTAGAGAAGGGTTTTCACCGTGTTCGCCAGGATGATCTCCATCTCCTGACCTCATGATCCGCCCGCCTTGGCCTCCCAAAGTGCTGGGGTTATAAGCGTGAGCCGCCGTGCCTGGCCAACACATTTTTTTTGAGATGTGGTCTCACTATGTTGCCCAGGCTGGTCTTGAACTCCTGGGGCCAAACTATCCTCCCTAAGTGCTGGGATTATAGGCGTGAGCCACCACACCCGGCCTGAAGCCACCACACCTGGCCTGAAGCCACCACACCCGGCCTGAAGTCTCTTCTTGCTATGATGCTAGGGACACGTGTCTTCATTTCCCCTCACAGATAAGTCCCAGTGAGGTCAAGCAACTAATCAGGGTCACACAGCACTCTAGGAAAGTAGTGTGCTCAGCTGTGGTCCCCATGAGTTGGGCTACCTGGCGTGGCCTTAGGATGGGGACTAGGCTCCTGGGCTCTCCAGGCTGCCTGGCACTGCTGATTCCTGACTTTTCCTCTCCCTCCTCCCTATGCCCTGCTCCCTCCCTCCTTCCTCCTTCCCTCTTTCCTTCCTCCCACCTCTTACTTCACCCTTTTCCCAAAGAGGCAGAATTGCAGCAAGAAAGGGGCTCAGCTCAGGGCCAGGTGTGTCCTCAGACCACAGAGCCCCCCGTCCCTGGTCCTAAGCCCACCTTTGAGGGTGGTGGAGGTCAGTGTTTAGGCTGCAGGTTATGCAAACAGAGGTCCTCCAGGTGCAAGAGGAAAGGCACATCGGCCCTGGTGGGATTGAAATGCACAGGCTGACTAAGACCACGCTGGATGCATGAGGCTTAAGAGTGGCTGAAGAGCTTTGGACAGTGGTTGGTGCACTTGTCTGTGGGCAGGAGCAAGGTCTGCAGGGTGGTGCGTCCTGCCATCCACAGCTCAAGGCAAGGTGGGCTTCGGAGCAACCCCAACCCATGTGGAGGACACAACCATGGTCATTATACGGTGACTCGGGGCTCAACTTCCAGTCCCCTCCTCCCAGCAGACCTCCAGATGCTTGTCATCTCAGCCTCCATAAACCCCATGCCAGTTCAGCCTCTCACCCACTTTAAAAAGCAAATTAAAGTTTTAATTTTCAGATAATTGTGGATTTACAGACAGTTATAAAAATTACCCAGAGAGCCTCATCCACTTTATTTTTTAATGTCTCACAAAACTGATACTTACACAGAAATGTTGACAGGTTCTCAGAAACTGCGACTTTAGGTGAAACCACTTACAGCTAATTCTTTTTTTTTTTTTTGTAGGGACAGGGTGTATTAGTCCATTTTCAAACTGCTATAAAAAACCACCTGAGACTAGGTAGTTATAGAGAGATTGAATTAACTCACAGTTCCTCATGGCTAGGGGGGACCTCAGGAAGCTTACGATCATGGCAGAAGGTGAGGGTGAAGCAAAGCCCCTTCTTCACAAGGTGGCCCGAAGGAGAAGTGCTGAGTGAAGGGGGAGGAGCCCCTTAGAAACCCATCAGATCTTGTGAGAATGCCCTCACTATCACATGAACAGCAAGGGGAAAACTGCCCCCGTGATTCAATCATCTCCACCAGGTCTCTCCCTGGACACGTGGGGATGATGGGGATTACAATTCAAGATGAGATTTGGGTGGGGACACAAAATGAGATTTGGGTGGGGACACAAAGCCCAACCCTATCTCCAACTCCTGCGTTCAAGCGATCCTCCCACTGGGCCTCCCACAGTGTTGGGATCACCAGCGTGAGCCCTGTGCCCGGCCACAACAGCCAGGTTCTTACTTCCTTTCTGTGTTTTCCTCTCCCACACAGGAAGAAAACAGGCAGATTTTGGCGCGGCAGAAGTTGAACTCACAGTCGGACTCCCATGATGAGGAGGTGTCGCCCACGCCCCCGAACCCCGTGGTGAAGGCCCGCCGCCGGCGAGGAGGCGTGAGCGCTGAGGTGTACACCGAGGAGGACGCCGTGTCCTATGTCAGGAAGGTGAGGCTCACGGGGTTCCCGTCCCCAGGCCTCGGCACGTGGCTGTCACCCGTGAGCTCCCTGGACCCCCACAGGGCACCCTCGTCCTCCTGGGGCCTCAGTGTCATTTTGGTCGGAGGGAGGACTACGTGGGTGATGGCGGACGCAGTTCTGGGCGGGATTGGTTTGTTACTGTCTTTGCCAGATGAACTGAGCTCGAATTTATGGGAGCAGCTCTGTGTGGGGTCTCTGCAGCCCCAGGGCGGCTTTAGGATCCTCGCAGGCTCAGGGAAGGGAAAGGACTCGCTAGCACCTAGGTCCTTGGAGTCAGCAGAGACTGTCCTGGGCTGTGTGCCTCCCATGCTCCTGCAGCCTCTCTGGTCTCTTCTTATACGGCACAAATCCCATTATTCAGGGCCCTCCTCTCATGACCCCATCCAGCCACAGCCACAGCCACCTCCCAAAGGCTTCTCTCCAAATACCATAGCTGGTTAGGGCTTCCACATGTGAATTTCTGGGGAGACACAAGTCAGTCTCCAATACCCTCTTAGCCGTTTCTGAGTGCATGGTTGAGTGGCGTTAAGCACATTCTCATTGTTGTGGAATCGTCACCACCACCATCTCCAGAACCTTCTTACCTTGCAGAACTGAGACTCTGTTTCCTAAACACACACACCCCATTCCTTTCCCCAGTATTTAATACTTTTTTGTTTGTTTTTTATGTATTTATTTATTTTTTTTGAGACAGAGTCTCGCTCAGTTGCCCAGGCTGGAGTGCAGTGGCACGATCTTGGCTCACTGCAAGCTCCGCCTCCCAGGTTCATGCCATTCTCCTGCCTCAGCTTCCCGAGTAACTGGGACTACAGGCTCCCGCCACCACGCCTGGCTAATTTTTTTGGTATTTTTAGTAGAGACGGGGTTTCACCATGTTGTCCAGGATGGTCTCGATTTCCTGACCTTGTGATCCGCCTGTCTCGGCCTCCCAAAGTGCTGGGAATACAGGCGTGAGCCACCGCGCCCGGCCCTTAATACTTTTATAATCAGCTAATTAAAGCTAGCACAAGCATTGTTAAACATTTTATTAGGGCACTCCGCCTCTGGGGTCTACCTCCCCAAGACCCAGAACCTCAGTCTAACCATGAGAAGAACCTCAGATAAACCCAAATTGCAGGACGCTCTGCAGAATGCCTGACGAGCCCTGCTCATGTCACATGAGGAGAGTGTGAAGAACTGTCGCAGACCAGAGGGCACAGGGGAGACAGGACAGAGTCCTGGGACAGAAAAAGGCCACTCAGGCAAAACAAAGGAAGAAGAGATTTGGTGTGGGGCTCGTGCATGTCACATATCGACATGGCCTCCCTGGTTGTGATAAATGCATCCTAGGATGTAAGGTGGTAACATCAGGGGACCTGCAAGGTGCACGGGAATGATCTTTGCAACTCCTCTGTAAATAGAAAGGATTTGAAAACAAAACACTTATATATATATTTTTGAGACAGAGTTTCACTCTTGTTTCCCAGGCTGGAGTGCAATGGCACGATCTCAGCTCACCACAACCTCTGCCTCCCA
The DNA here is from genome assembly GCF_037993035.2 of Macaca fascicularis. Classification (NCBI taxonomy): domain Eukaryota; kingdom Metazoa; phylum Chordata; class Mammalia; order Primates; family Cercopithecidae; genus Macaca; species Macaca fascicularis. The sequence continues at coordinate 34,134,245 of NC_088377.1, read as the reverse complement.
GGTTCATGTGATTCTCCTGTCTCAGCCTCCTGATTGGCTGAGATTACAGGTGCCTGTCATCACGCCCTGCTAATTTTTTGTATTTTTAGTAGAGATGGGGTTTCACCATGCTGGCCAGGCAGGTCTCGAACTCCTGACCTCAGGTGATCTACCTGCCTCAGCCCCCCAAAGTGCTGAGATTATAGGCGTGAGCCACCGTGCCCAGCCAACACTTTCAAGCATTAGAATTGAAGTGACTTTTTAGGAGATTGGAGTGCTGTCTCTCAAAGACGTCTGCACAGGGCCTCTGTGCGTTAAACACACAGCACGCCTAAGCCTACGTGGTCTGCTGTTGCACCTGGACAGACAGGGACTTCCCGGGTGGCCCGAGCACCACACTAGCTCTCATTATGGCCTAAACGACCTTCCTGCATGGTTTTATTTTAAGGGGGGACATCCTGGCATCTGAGGTGTTCATAGTGCTTCTGATTCATCCAGAGAGGGAGTGGGGAATTATTGATCAAAGTGTGCAGAGTTTCAGACAGACAGACAGACAGACACACAGGAGGAATGGGTTTTGAGATCTTTGCACCGTGGGGTGACTGCAGCCAATAACAGCATACTGCATACAGGTACCCACTACATGACCGCACTTTGGTTGTTGACAGATTGCATATACGTGGTCCTGTAAGATTATGATACTGTATTTTTTACTGTGTCTTTTCTCTGTGTGGATATGTTTGTTTAGTTGTTTATTTTTTTTGAGATGGAGTCTTGCTCTGTCACTCAGGCTGGAGTGCAGTGGAGTGCAGGATCTTGGCTCCTGGCAACCTCCGCCTCCCGGGCACAAGTGATTCTCCTGTCTCAGCCTCCCGAGTAGCTGGGATTACAAGTGTGCACCACCACACCCAACTAAGTTTTGTATTTTTAGTAGAGACGTGGTTTCACCATGTTGGCCAGGCTGGTCTCGAACTCCTGATCTCAGGTGATCCACCTGCCTCGGCCTCCCAAAGTGCTGGGATTAAAGGCGTGAGCCACCATTCCCGGCCTGTGTAGATATGTTTAGATACACCTAGCGTTGTGTTATAGCTGCCTGCAGTGTTAGGATGGCCACATGCTGTACAGATTTGTAGCCTAGGAGTGATGGGCTCTGTCACGTTCTAACCTCAGTGCATAGTTAGGCTACACCAGCTAGGCTTGTGTCTGTTGCTCTGTGATATTCGCACGATGATGAAATTGCCTAATGATGAATTTCTCAGAAACGCTTCCCCATCATTACATGACACGTGACTGCATTTTGAAAGTAGTAAGAGGAGGCCGGGCACGGTGGCTCAAGCCTGTAATCCCAGCACTTTGGGAGGCCAAGACGGGCAAGGTCAGGAGATTGAGACCATCCTGGCTAACATGGTGAAACCCCGTCTCTACTAAAAAATACAAAAAAATAGCCGGGCGAGGTGGCGGGCGCCTGTAGTCCCAGCTACTCGGGAGGCTGAGGCAGGAGAATGGCGTAAACCCGGGAGGCGGAGCTTGCAGTGAGCTGAGATCCGGCCACTGCACTCCAGCCTGGGCGACAGAGCAAGACTCCGTCTCAAAAAAAAAAAAAAAAAAAAAAAAAAAAAAAAAAAAAGAGGCTTGGTGCGGTGGCTGACACCTGTAACCTGTAATCCCAGCCCTTTGGGAGGCTGAGGTGGCAGGATTGCTTGAGCTCAGATGTTTGAGACCAGCCTGGGCAACATACTGAGACCTCATCTCTAGTAAAAATAAAAAAAATTAGTCAAGCGTGGTGGTGCACACCTGTGGTCCCAGCTACTTGGGAGGCTGAGGCGGGAGGAGTACCTGAGCCCAGGAGGTCTGCAGGGAGCTGTGATCAAGACTGTTTAAAAGAAAAAATAGTGGAGAAATGCACATTAAACTTCAAATTGCATATTTGTACCATTGCCTGATAACGGCAAGCTGAGGGTGGAATGGGGAGATTTCAGGCCGCGTCACAGCATCAGGACAGGGTGGCTCACGTGGTGATGTTTTGGTTCTGCTTTAGGTGATTCCCAAGGACTACAAGACCATGACTGCACTGGCCAAGGCCATCTCCAAGAATGTGCTCTTCGCTCACCTGGATGACAACGAGAGGAGGTAGGCAGACTCGTCCTCCGCCCCGGCATCACCACCGCCCTCCCCGGCCTCCAGGGAGGCTCTGCCATTTCTCTGACTCACGGGCCGTGGATCACGGAATGCTCGGTGCCAGGAGAAGCGTGTCACAGCTCTCTGGAAACGTGGGCTCGCCAGGCAGGGGTGGCTTCCCGAAATACTACGCTGCGTGCACCTGCCCTGCTGCTGAGCTGAATCCCTGCTCTAGGAGGACCCGGCTGCCTTCCTCAAATACCGGGTCTGGATCTGCGGTTCCCCCGCGCGCTATACCTAGAAAGGCACGGGTGGTGTGATGACTGTGGGCTTCGTGTTCCGGCCTCTTCCGTATGCATGGACGTGCCTCGCCGTTGTTAAGCTCACCGCTTCGCGGGGGAGATGGGGCCAGGATGTACCTTTCCTGCGGCTCCTGCCTGTGCCGGGAGCTTGGAAGCTCGAGGCAGGAGGTGACAGCAGATGAAGTCTGCAGGGTCACAGTGAGGGGACAGAGGAGGTCAGGGTTATTCAGGGAAAAGGCCGAGTGTGAAGGGGCTTGGGTGCCATATGTGGGGATGGTGATCATAGACATAATTGGAAAAATCAGAAAAGTTTGAAAAGATTAAGAGCAAAAATGTCTCCATCTGATGCCTAGAGATAATCCTTGGGGATATTTGGGGGGCAGTCGTTAAGGATTGACCTTGTGCACAGATCCCGTCTGTAATAGCATCTCATTCTACACTGTTTCCTTACACTCAGGGCGTCCTTAACATCTTTCCACGCCAGTAAGGGTTCTGCAGTGGTCTGTGCTGTCAATTTCTGTGTGAATTAGATGTTTTCCTATTGTGGCTGTTTGCATTTTTAAAATCTCTATTATTATTATTATTTTAGACAGAGTCTTGCTCTGTTGGCCAGGCTAGACTGCAGTGGTGAGATCTTGGTTCACTTCAACCTCTGCCTCTCAGGTTCAAGCAATTCTCCTGCCTCAGCCTCCTGAGTATCTGGGACTACAGGCACCCGCCACCACACCCGGCTAATTTTTGCATTTTTAGCAGAGATGGGGTTTTGCCATGATGCCCAGGCTGGTCTCAAACTCCTGACCTCATGATCCACCTGCCTCAGCCACCCAAAGTGCTGGGATTACAGGCGTGAGCCACTGCGCCTGGCCTGCATTTTTAATTTTATGAACATTTGGTGGTCATCCTTGCGTTTTCATCCTGGAGTACTTGTTCATTTCTTTCTTTGAGGTAAATTCCTTGATGTGATCAAAGGATGTGCAACATTGAAAATTCTCTCTTTTAAAACAATTATTTGACAAATTATAATTCTTTATTGGATTGACTGAGACATTTTGATACTAGTTCTATATAAAATCTAAATGACCTCCATAGGTATAAAATACAAAGAGAAAGTGTCTTTTTCTCCCCCTCCTGGAGGGCGACTGTGTGGTGGTCCAGGGGGGCTCTAGCCGCCCTCTGTGTTTGCAGGTGTGTGCCCAGGAGCGCAGGTGGGGACCCTGGGAGCACACTAGACACATTGTTCTGTGCTCTGCTCCTTGCTGGTGATGGGTCTAAGAAGTCCTTCCGTATAAGTACAAATCTAATTGTTGTGAGTATCTGCACAGTGTTCCATTGTAAGAATGAATCAGAGTTTATTAACTGCTGCCTTTGCCAAGGTCACGTGGGAGGATTCTAATTTCTCTGCGCTACAATGTTTCTGTGAGTAGTAACTCTGCGGTTAGGCAGGAGACTCCTGTCATTCTGGTTGCTGGGTCAGAGATTGGCCTATTAAGATCCTGATAGGTGTTGGGGTGCGTGTTTGTAACGGGCTTTTGATACATTTTGCTGGAATCTCACTCAGAAAGGGTGGCAGGGGGCTATGCAGAGGAGTGGCCTTCAGGGGCCTTGGCTCCCAGCCGCTCACATCATGCTGAAATACGCTATCTCATCCAGAGCATGTGCCCGGTTCAGGCTGGATACTTTGGGTCTAGGGTGCCCAGTTACCTCAAGCAGCAACACCTGCTACCTCTGTGGTTGACCAGTGGTTAGAGTAGCTGAGCATGGCTGGGATAGCTCTGTGTGGCTGGAGTAGCTAGGCATGGATAGAGTTAGCTGGGCATGACGAGTGGCTAGATGTGGCTGGAGTAGCTGGGTGTGACTGGAATAGCTGGGGGTTGCTGGAGTAGCTGGGTGTGGCCAGAGTAGCTAGGCATGGATGGAGCAACTAGATGTGGCCAGAGTAGCTGGGTGTGGCTGGAATAGCTGGGTTTGGGTGGAGTAGCTGGGCATGGTGTGAATAGCTGGGTGTGGCTGGAATAGCTGGGTTTGGTTGGAGTAGGTGGACATGGCTGGAATATCTGGGTGTGGCTAGAGTAGCTAGGCATACATGGAGTAGCTGGGCATGACTGCAGTAGTTAGATGTGGCTAGAGAAGCTGGGTGTGGCTGGAATAGCTGGGTGCGGCTGGAGTATCTCATTGTGGTGAAAGTAACTAAGCATGGATGGATAGCTGAGAATGACTAGAGTAGCTAGATGTGACTAGAGTAGCTGGGTGTGGCTGGAATTCAGGATTAGCCTGGACATGGTTGGAGTAGCTGTGTGTGGTTGGAGTAGCTGGGCATGGCTACTCCATCCTGGGAGGTGTCCAGGCTCCCCAAGATACCCACATCCTTGTCTCTGGGACCTGGATGTGTCATCTTGAGTGGCAGAGAGAGACTTTGCAGATGTGATGAAGTGAGAGGTGGGCGGGTGGCCCTGGGTTTCCCAGGAGGGCCCTGATACCATCACATGTGCCTTCTAAGGGGAGGCAGGAGGAGATTCCACACACAGAAGGGGAAGAGGCCACGTGACCACAAGGCAGGAATTGGTGAGATGCGGCCACAGGCTGAGGAGGGCCGTAGACACTGGAAGAGGCGAGGAGGGCGTGGCTCTGCAGCACCTTGATTTCCACCTGCTAATCCTGGATTTGGACTTCTGGCCCCCAGAACTGCAGAGACAATACACTTCTGTTGTTTCAGGACCTGCTGTACTTGCTCACAGCGGCCCTGGGATACACGCACAGAGGTGTCCGCCTGGCAGTGGTCACCAGGAGGAGCCAGATACTGAAGAGCTGAAGACTATTTTAATTTGAATTTAACTTGAATTTAAACATCAATTTACAATGCAATTGAAATGTCGTTTTTGAATGGATGTTATGTTCACCTGGTTAAAAATTCAGTTTAGAAGATTACGGAGGGACCCTGAGGAAGAGAGAGCCCTTTCTGGTCCCAGCCGCGCCTCACTGGAGCCTCTGCAGCTTCCTCTTTGCAGACAGACTCAGCCCTGAGGCAGGAGGTCCCTGGTCCACAGCTGCTGGCCACACAGACCAGCTGTCCATTTTTTTATTTTTTATTTTTTATTTTTTTTAAAGATAAGGCCTTACTCTGTCGCTCAGGCTGGAGTATAGTGACACCATCATAGCTCACTGCAGCCTCGACCTTCTGGGCTCAAGTGATCCTCCCATCTCAACTTCCCAAATAGCTGGGACTGCAGGTGTGCACCGCCACACCTGGCTAATTAAAAAAAATTTTTTTTTTTTTTTTTTGGGATGGAGTTTCACTCTTGTTGCCCAGGCTGGAGTGCAGTGGTGCAATCTTGGCTCTCTGCAACGTCCACCTCCCAGGTTCAAGCGATTCCCCTGCCTCAGCATCCCAAATAGCTGGGATTACAGGCGTGTGCCACCCGACTAATTTTTGTATATTTAGTGGAGATGGGGTTTCACCATGTTGGCCAGGCTGGTCTTGAATGCATGACCTCAAGTGATCCACCCGCCTCGGCCTCCCAAAGTTCTGGGATTACGGGTATGAGCCACTGTGCCCAGCCTTTAAATTTTTTGTAGAGACAGGGTCTTGCCATGTTGCTCAGGCTGGTCTCAAACTCCTGACCTCAAGCGATCCTCCTGCCTTAGCCTGTCAAAGTGTTGAGGTTACAGGTGAGAGCCACTGTGCCCGGCCAAGCTGTTCATTTTTAATGCAGCTTCAAGTCCTCAGGAAAGGATGGTGGCTGATGAGGCCGGCGTCCAGTGTGGCCCTGCGAACCCGCTCCTTTGTGCCAACTAGAAGGGGGTGCTCTGGGTGGACAAAGCACTGTGGACGTACAGCTGGGCTTCAGCCATGCTCACCTTGCATCACAATGGGTAGCACGTCCTGGGGCTGTCATCTGTAGGCAGGAGACAGGAGACAGATCACAGAACCATGACATCTTTGAATGCTGGGGAGGGAGTTTTAATCAATGCAGAGTGGTCGTCATTTGGGCAGGCACCCTAAACGTTGGCTGCTGTGCTTAGAAGATTTATGTCTGCGTTCTGGGCCTCAGTTTGCAGATCGGGCCCAGCAGGTGGCTGGTCTACACTCAGCTCTTCCAGGAATGGGCTGCAGGACCAGGACTCTGGTCTGGGTGAGCACATTGTTATTATTGTTTATTATTTATTATTATTATTATTATTATTATTTTGAGATGAAGTCTCGCTCTGTTGCCCAGGCTAGAGTGTACTGGTGCAATCTCAGCTCACTGCAACCTCCACCTCCCGGGTTCAAGCGATTCTCCTGCCTCAGCCTCCCCAGTAGCTGGGATTACAGGAGCCCGCTACCACACCCGGCTAATTTTTGTATTTTCAGTAGAGACGGGGGTTTCCCCATGTGGGCCAGGCTGGTCTCGAACTCCTGACCTCAAGTGATCCTCCTGCCTCAGCCTCCCAAAGTGCTGGGATTATAGGCCTGAACCATCGCGCCCAACTATTATTTTTATTTATAGCAACGGTAATGATGACTGTCCAACATTTTCTTTTTCTGGCTCAAATATTCCCACATGTGGGAACAGTATGGTGGATAGAGCACAGCTTTGCACCTGAATTCAAAATTGGTTCAACAAGGCCGAGTGTGGTGCCTCACGCCTGTAATCCCAACACTTTGGGAGTCCGAGGTGGGCAGATCACTTGAAGTCAGGAGTTCAAGACCAGCCTGGCCAACATGGTGAATCCCTGTCTCTACTAAAATTACAAAAATTAGGCCGAGCACAGTAGCGCCTGTCATCCCTGCTACTCAGGAGGCTGAGGCAGGAGAATGGCTTGAACCCGGGTGGCGGAGATTGTGGTAAGCCGAGATTGCGCCACTGCACTCCAGCCTGCGTGACAGAACGAGACTCCGTCTTAAAAAAGGCTGGGCATGGTGGCTCATGCCTTTAATCCCAGCACTTTGGGAGGCCGAGGCGGGTGGATCATGAGGTCAGGAGATCGAGACCATCCTGGCTAACACAGTGAAACCCCGTCTCTACTAAAAATACAAAAAATTAGCCGGGCATGGTGGCCAGCATCTGTAGTCCCAGCTACTCGGGAGGCTGAGGCAGGAGAATGGCGTGAACCCGGGAGGCGGAGCTTGCAGTGAGCTGAGATTTGGCCACTGCACTTCAGCCTGGGCGACAGAGCGAGACTCTGTCCCAAAAAAAAAAAAAAAATCAGTTCCACAGAACTCCACAGAAGTTAAGATGACAAATACTTCCGGAGCATTCATTGTGTGCCAGGCTCCGTGCAGGGTGCTGGGAACACAGACTGGGTGGGGAATGGGTTCTGTCCTCGTGGGGCTGGCTTTCCCGGGGAGCAGGCAGCCTGCAGTCATTAAGCACATACATTTTCAGAGATGGTGTGTGGTGAAGGACATCGAGAGAGGCCTGCATGTCATAGAATGAGATGGCTTCACTCAGGATGGGCAGAAAGGTGAGAGTCAGCAAGGCTGTTCCAGGCATGGCAGAGCTGCAGCGAAGGGCCTGGGGCCCATTCCAGGCATAGCTGGGGCAGGGGAGAGCTGGTGAACACAGGGTAGGGCAGCTTTGTTCATTTCAGCAGGCACCTGCTGCCTGTGGAGGTGCTGGGGCCACAGGGAACAAGGCATTGCTTGGATGGTAGCCGGGAAAATGGAGATCTCAGAATCTTCCTGGGATTCAAACATGTGTTTTAGCCTGGGCAACATAGTGAGACCTCATCTCTTAAAAAAATTAGCCGGGCCTGGTGGTGCATGTCTATAATCCCAGCTACTCAGGAGGCTGAGGTGGGAGCAGTGCTTGAGCTCAGGAGTTCAAGGCTACAGTGAGCTGAGATCGCGTCACCACACTCCAGCCTGGGCAACAGAGCGAGATCCTGTCTCAAAACAGAAACAAAACAAAACCCCAAAAAACCCATCCAAACACCCAAATGTGTGCTTGAAGTTCCCAACGGTTCTGGTGCTTCTTTGGAGCTCACCTGTCCCTCTGTGCGGCTCGTTCCTCTCGAAGTAGCCGCAGTGAGAGGCAAACACTCGGGTGTGGGGAGGCCCCTGAGCTGTTCCCTCCAGAGGCAGCCTATGAGCTCAGAGCTTATCAAAAGCCCGGCTCTGGCCAGATGACATCCACGCCCACCTTCAGAATCTGAATTCTGCAGAGCCTGGGGAAGGCCATGGAGGGACCAAGAAGTGGGGGGTTCAGGGCCCTTTAGAAACCCTCAGGTCCTCAACCTGAGGAAGAAGGAGGTGAACGGTCGCCTCAGTTCCTGACCGAGTTGTCAGACAGAACCACTCACACGAAATCTCTGTGTCCCCATCTTCTGGCCGATGAGCCTGCGGTCATTGAGAGCGTCGAGGACGGGAAAGCTCTGGCTGAGGATGGGCTGGGATGTGCTGCAGCCCGATCATCTCCGGTATCTGCGGCTGATGCCGTGTGAGCCCCTCTGCCGGACGCCGTGGCGTGGGGGAGCTTGGAGGCTGTCCTCGGTCCTGAGACCTCTGCCAGACACCATGGCGTGGGGGAGCTCGGAGGCTGTCCTCGGTCCTGAGCCCCTCTGCCGGACGCCGTGGCGTGGGGGAGCTCGGAGGCTGTCCTCGGTCCTGAGCCCCTCTGCCGGACGCCGTGGCGTGGGGGAGCTCGGAGGCTGTCCTCGGTCCTGAGCCCCTCTGCCGGACGCCGTGGCGTGGGGGAGCTCGGAGGCTGTCCTCGGTCCTGAGCCCCTCTGCCGGACGCCGTGGCGTGGGGGAGCTCGGAGGCTGTCCTCGGTCCTGAGCCCCTCTGCCGGACGCCGTGGCGTGGGGGAGCTCGGAGGCTGTCCTCGGTCCTGAGCCCCTCTGCCGGACGCCGTGGCGTGGGGGAGCTCGGAGGCTGTCCTCGGTCCTGAGCCCCTCTGCCGGACGCCGTGGCGTGGGGGAGCTCGGAGGCTGTCCTCGGTCCTGAGCCCCTCTGCCGGACGCCGTGGCGTGGGGGAGCTCGGAGGCTGTCCTCGGTCCTGAGCCCCTCTGCCGGACGCCGTGGCGTGGGGGAGCTCGGAGGCTGTCCTCGGTCCTGAGCCCCTCTGCCGGACGCCGTGGCGTGGGGGAGCTCGGAGGCTGTCCTCGGTCCTGAGCCCCTCTGCCGGACGCCGTGGCGTGGGGGAGCTCGGAGGCTGTCCTCGGTCCTGAGCCCCTCTGCCGGACGCCGTGGCGTGGGGGAGCTCGGAGGCTGTCCTCGGTCCTGAGCCCCTCTGCCGGACGCCGTGGCGTGGGGGAGCTCGGAGGCTGTCCTCGGTCCTGAGCCCCTCTGCCGGACGCCGTGGCGTGGGGGAGCTCGGAGGCTGTCCTCGGTCCTGAGCCCCTCTGCCGGACGCCGTGGCGTGGGGGAGCTCGGAGGCTGTCCTCGGTCCTGAGCCCCTCTGCCGGACGCCGTGGTGTGGGGGAGCTTGGAGGCTGTCCTCGGTCCTGAGCCCCTCTGCCGGACGCCGTGGTGTGGGGGAGCTTGGAGGCTGTCCTCGATCGTGAGCCCCTCTGCCGGACGCCGTGGCGTGGAGGAGCTCGGAGGCTGTCCTCGATCGTGAGCCCCTCTGCCAGACGCTATGGCCTGGGGGAGCTCAGAGACCCAGGCCGCCTAGCTCTTGGGCTCGGCCAGCAACACAGGCTTCCATGTTCATGGAGGCACAGGCTTGTCACCGGCTCATTTCAGAAGTGTCACATGCCACAGGCGAGCGCGGGCCATGACTGGTCCCCTGGCTGGCGTGGTTGCAGGGATGCTGGGCAGAGTCATTCCCTGGACACCTTGGGAGGAATATGAAGTGGGGGTTCATGAACTTGTAGCTCCATCTCATTTCCAACATCTGTCCTCCCTGCATGTGCGACGTTTACATCCAAACCCTAAAAAATGGCACGTGGACCTGCCCACCAGCCTTCTCTCTCGCTCTTGTTTTCATTGTGGCAAATACATATCACATAAAATTTGCCATTTTAACCTTTTCTTTTTTTTTTTTTTGAGATGGAGTCTCACTCTGTCACCCAGGCTGGAGTGCAATGGTGCTATCTCAGCTCACTGCAACCTGTCTCCTGGGTTCAAGTGATTCTCCTGCCTCAGCCTCCCGAGTAGCTGAGATTACAGGCATGAGCCACCACACCTGGCTAATTTTTGTATTTTTAGTAGAGATGGGGTTTCGTCATGTTGGCCAGGCTGGTCTCGAACTCCTCACCTCAGGTGATCTGCCTGCCTCAGACTCCCAAAGTGCTCGGATTGGATTACAGGCATGAGCCACTGCTGCCTGGCCCATTTTAACCATTTTAAAGTGTTTAATTCAGTGGCATTAGTTACATTCACAATGATGTGCTGCTATCACCACCCTTAGTGGTGAGGAAAATTTCAGAAATTTTCCTCATTCCAAATAGAAGCCCCAAACTTACTCAGCTGTCAGTCCTATCTCCCCCTATAACCCCAATCTACTTCCTCTTTCTATGAGCTTGCCTATTCTAAATATTTCATATAAGTCATTATAGGACTTGAATGAACCACGATATATGACCTTTTGTGATGGGCTGTTTCACTGAGCACAGTGTTTTCAAGGCACATGCACAGCATAGCATGTGTCAACACTTTCTTCCTTTTTCAGGGCCGAGTAATATTCCACTCCACGGCCACACCCCGTGTGTGTATCCATCTGCTGATGGACACTTGGGTTGTTTTCACCTTTTGGTTATTGTGATTAGTGCTGCTGTGAACATGGGTGTGCAGGTGTCTGTTTGAGTCTCCTGGGCAAATGCTGATGGATGGAATTACTGGGTCGTATGGTAATTCCATATTTAGCTTTTTGAGGAACCACAGATGCTGCTTCCCTTCCCCCCTGACTGAACTCAGAGCCTCCCATTCCTGTCTGTGCTGCCTTGGTGGCAACTGTGTTTCAGCTAAACTCCTCAAATCCTTTCTGGGCTTCTCCCCAGCTCCCAGGCTCTAGGCAGGTTCAGTAAAGCTCTTATTTTAGGGCCAGGCTGGACCCTGAGTATGAGCTGAGCCAAATGATATCTCTGGGCCGTCCCAGCTGTTTGTGTCCAGGAAGAAGCTGTGCTGGGTCCTGTGCCCTTGGCCCTGAGAATCAGAACCACATGTGCCCTCCATCTCTGACCCTTCTGGATCCTAGAGCTAGGTGGACACGAAACAGAGGAAGCAGATGGTTGGCTTAAAAACTCCTCTTTGTAAGGCTGGCTTGAAAAGGAAGCTTTTGCACAGGGTGTGTGTGTCTGTTTCAGTTCTTTTGTTTTGCACATAGGAAAACTCACTTTCCATATCGAAGCCCCAGTGGGCTCCTTTTTCTGGCCACGGTCTCTAAAGAAACAGCCTGATGGCTCAGGAAACTGGTTCCAGGGGGAGCAGGCAGGGGAGGGATTGTCTCTGGACCTTTCACGTGATGTCTCCCCTATGCAGCATCCAAATCCTTTGCTTTTTCCAGTTTACTAGAAGCTGAGCTTCATAGCTTTGCCTCTGCTCAGCTGTGGTTTGGCGAGTAGAGCAAAATTCCTTCCAAGTTTGCAGGGCGTCTGGCACACCCCTGGCTTTGAGGCTGCCTGCTTGTCTTTTCTCTGCTTCCCCACGTAGGAAGAGTGCGGCAGATAATCCTTTGCAGATAAATCCACCTGCAGGGTGTGCACACCTGCTGGCCTAATGACCCCTCCATCCAGTAGTTCAGGTTCAAGACAGGTATCCCCATCGTCACAGGCGTTGTGACTTTGCCCTCGTCAATCGGTAACAGTGTGGGAGATACGTAAGATTGTGCGGGAGATATATAAGCTTCGAGAAGTGTAGAGATTATGTTCAAGACCTTTGATTTAAAGGAAGATAGTGCAACGTGGTTGTGAGGGAGGCTGCCCCTTCCCCAGACCGCCTGCCTGTCCTTCTAGGATGGTGGTATTGCTGGTTGGCCTTGATCGAAGGGTGTCCCTGGGCCTTTGCACAGGATCCTGTGAGAGGCATTGTGTCAACCTCACAGCCTCAATTTCCTTCCCTGTCCTTGTCCAAGGCCCCAAAACTCCTCAGGGGCAGAGCTAGGGTTCCAGCTTGAGTTCTTGGGCACCTAAGCTTGTGCTCTCTCCCCTGTGAGGACACATCGCCCGCACCTGCCCTTACCCTGCCTGCCTGGGGAAGGAAGATTGAGAATGGGTGATTTAGGCATTGTCAGTGTGCAGGGTCCATAGTGTCCTGTGGCGAACTGCAGCTGCAGGGAGATGACTCAGGGGAGAGACAGGACCAGGAATTCCCATCACACAGGTGTTGGGCTGGAGTGGTCTTATTCCCAGGCATGCCTATGCACACAGTTATGCACACGCAATCTCACTCAGGTACCACAGAATTTAAGGTGTGTTTAAAACATCTTTTGAAAGGAGAGAGTTGTGGATATCATTTATAAGTAATAACATTCTCTGAGCTGAAGTTTTCTCAGGTGTCAAATCAGGATAATAAAACCTACTTTGAGGTTGTTGTGAGAATATAAAGCAGGAATATCTATGTGTGTACTGTTATCATCACCACCATCACTATCATCACCATCACAGTCATCACCATTACCATCATCACCATCCCCACCATCACCATCATCACTGTCATCATCGCCATCATTATCATCACTGTCATCACTATCATCACCATCACCACCACCCTCCTCATCACCACCATTGCTATCATCATCATTACCACCATCATCATCATCACCACCATCATCATCATCACCATCCCCACCACCACCATCATCACTGTCATCATCACCATAATTATCATCATCACCATCACCACCACCATCCCCATCACCACCATTGCCACCACCATCATCATAACCATCATCACCATTCTAATCACCATCCCCTTCACCATCCCCATCATCATCATCACCACCATCATCATCATCATCACCAACCCCACCAACACCATCATTATCATCATCACCGTCATCACCATCATCACCGTCACCACCACCGTCCTCATCACCACCATTGCCATCATCAGCATTACCACCATCATCATCATCACCATCCCCACCACCACCATCACTGTCATCATCCCCATCATCATCATCACCATCCTCACCATACTCACTCACCCATCACCATCCCCATCACCATCGTCACCTTCATAATCACCTTCATTACATCACTACCATCTCCATCATCACAATAATCATCATCACCATTCTCTTCACCATCCCCGTCACCACCATCATCACCATCCTTATTGCCACCACCACCACCATCACCATCATCGTCATCATCACCATCATCACCATCATCACCATCCCCATCACAATCACCACCATCACCATCATCACCATCACCATCACCTTCGTCACCACCACCATCATCACCACTCCCATCATCACCATCACCACCATCTTTACCATCATCACCATCGCCATCCTCTTCATCACCATATCTTCATCTTCATCTTCACCATCATCTTCACCTTCATCATCATCATCACCACCATCGTCATCACTGTTGTGGTCGTTGTCATCACCCTCTTTCTGTGGCCCTTTGGCTGTGTGGCAGTGGAGTCCATGAAGAGCCATCTTCCTGGGTGGTGCCTTGCCCCTCGGAGGCCGGCCCAGGTGTCTAGACAGATCCCACAGTCAGGCCCAACTCAGTACTTGGTCCGAGAAAGAGGCTGGTGTAGCCTTGAGTCATTCTCTGCTCCACCCTGGGCCTGAGTTGACAAATAGGCCGCTCCGGGCCTCCCAGCACCCACAGTCAGCAGGAAAATCCCTAGGAGGCCACCTTGTCCCCACCTCACTGTACCGAACAGAGCTCTAAGACCCAGTGAGAGGGGGCCTTGGCCTGTTGCACTGACCCACACAGCAAGTGTCCAGCTGGGGCTGGAGTGCGGTGTCCTTTCCCCCTGGGATGGCTCCCGAGTCAGCCAGGGCTGGAGTGAGGTGTCCTTATCCCCTGGGATGGCACCCGCGTCAGCCGGGGCTGGAGTGGAGTGTCCTCATCCCCTGGGATGGCACCTGCACAGCCCCTCTACAGAGCTGAGTAGCTCCCAGTGCAGGCCCTGGGGTGGTGGTAGGTGCAGCCTTCTCACCTGGTGTCAGCTATTGGAGCGAAGCAGATTCTGCATCTTACCTGGGGTGCCCAGGGCAGTTGCACGTTGGCCAGGGACCTCAGCAGCCCCAGGAAGCAGCCCCAGGAAGCAGCCCCAAGAAGCACCCTCAGGAAGCAGCCCCAGGAAGCAGCCTCCGCACGCTCTGGAGCCCTGGAATGTGCTAGGACCGTGAAGGCTGTCCCTGGAGGGTGTGTCCCAGGCCTTGGGGAGCAAGGAGGAGGCCCTTAGGTTCTTGTCCTGGTCCCCTCCCGGCTTTCACTGATTAGGGCGCCTGGAAGGGGAGCATCGCTGAGCTCCTGGGAGCCGAGAAGCGCGATAATTGGGCGGCACTGTGTGTGTTTGCGGTGTGCGTCGGGCCTCCGGCGGGGACCTCATTACTGGAGCCGCCAGACGGGCGCGGGCGAGGGCACCTCACCCTTGGGGCGGCCTTCCTGGCAGCGGCTCCAGCTCTCTGCTGCTCTAATTAAAACACAGGCCTCTGGCTTGAGCAGCACCACTGGCCTGCGCAACTGTCTCTGTTATCTGTCGCTGTTTCTCTTCCTCCCACCCGCGTATCTCTGCAGTCTGTTTTTCCACAAATTGGCTCGGATCCTCAGGTGATGGGAAAAACAAGCCCTTCTGCCGAATTCACGGGCAGCCGAAGGGAGCTGTCTCGTGGCTTCTCCCAGCCTTCGCGGCCCCCCATTCTGGCTTGGGCTTTGGGACTTTCTGCTTCTCTTTTGGGCAACATTAAAAAAACAAAATTAGCATTTTGGAAAATGCAGGGCCTCGTCTGAGGAGATGCTTAATGGCTTGAACATGCAGAGAATTTGATTTCCATTTGCAGAAAGCCCGGCTGGATCTCGGCAGAGGAGACCTTGACGTTAGCAAAGTCAGGGGCCACGTGAGCCCGAGAGAGCTTTAGAAGCTGAATTCAGCAGAGGCCGAAGCCTGAGGTTTGAAACTCCATCAGACGCATGAGTAATGGCCATGGGCCTCAGGCATGTTGTCTTTCTAGAGCTCCCCAGTGGCCCCAGGGGCTGCCGTTTGGCAGGGGAGGCAGAGAGAGGTTAAGCAGGCTGCCTCAGGCCACACAGCTCCGAGTCGAAGAAGCTGGGACTGGGACCTGGCTGGGATGTGGCTGCTCCGGGCCAACCTGCCCACGGTGAATGCACACACAGCTCGTTAACCTGCCAGGAAAGCGCAACAACCTTTTGAAGAGAACAGTCATTTTCCACATGCCTCGCATTTTCCAGCTCATAACAAGTCTCGTGGCCTGGGCCTGGAGCTTCAGGGCAATTGCAGCTCTTTGTGGAGCCTGTTTGAAGGGCTGGTGCTATCTAACACCACAGTGACAACAAGGCCTCTTGCTTTTTTTTTTTGAGACGGAGTCTCGCTCTGTCGCCCAGGCTGGAGTGCAGTGGCCAGATCTCAGCTCACTGCAAGCTCCGCCTCCCAGGTTCACGCCATTCTCCTGCCTCAGCCTCCCAAGTAGCTGGGACTACAGGCGCCACCACCACGCCCCGCTAGTTTTTTGTATTTTTTAGTAGAGACAGGGTTTCACCGTGTTAGCCAGCATGGTCTCGATCTCCTGACCTCGTGATCCACCCATCTCGGCCTCCCAAAGTGCTGGGATTACAGGCTTGAGCCACCGCGCCCAGCCAGGCCTCTTGCTTTGTCTGATTCGTGGGTGGAAAGAAGACCCTCAGGACCTTCTCACCCAGGAGGTGATCACAGCCATTGTGGATCTTGCCTGTGGTCCTGGCTGTTTGGTGCCCTAAGGTTTTTGTTTTTGTGTTTTTTGAGACACAGTCTTGCTCTGTTGCTCAGGCTGGAGTGTAGTGGCACGATCTTGGCTCACTGCAGCCTCGACTTCCTGGGCTCAAGCAGTCCTCCTGCCTCAGCCTCTGGAGTAGCTGGGGCCACAGGCATGCACCACCATGCCCAGCTAATTTGTTTTAGTTTTTGTAGAGACAGAGTCTTGCTGTGTTGCCCAGGCTGGCCTTGAGCCTCCCGGGTTCAAGTGATCCTCCGGCCTCAGCCTCCCAAAGTGTTGGGATTACAGGCGTGAGCCACCACACCCGACAGCTGCTGTAACATTTTGAAACCTGGGGAATTTGGTGGTGTGTGGTCTCCAGTACCACAGCTCCTGGACCCCTAGCCAGGACACTTTTTGTCGTCGCTGACAAGCCCCCTGCAGATCTGTGGGCTGAGATGCTGCACATGGCCTGCCTCCAGCACCCAGTATGTGGATGGGGACCCGAGGCTCAGAGAAGGTGCAGGGAGGCCCGCTGCCCCGGGCAGGGAGTGGGGCTGTCCTTCAGACAGAAGGTGACAGGTCAGAGGCTGCGTTCATGCAGGCCCGAGGCTAAGCCCTGGTACAGCGCTGGCCGCTGTGCGGTGTTTGGCCACGGGGGCCACGTGGCGACCGGAAGGAGGGATGCACCAACTTTCACACTCTGATGGGTGCCGTGGGTCCTGGCATGGCTCCATTCTTGAGTCCTGGTCACTAAAATTAGCCCTGTCGCCTGCCAGCGGGTGTGAGGAATTCACCAGTTGGCTGGGGATGGGGGTCTGTGGAGATGGGGGTCTGCGGAGAGAGGCCAGGCAAAGGGAAGGTCACATGGGGGGGCCCTCCCTGGAGGGGAATGTAACCGTCAAGCTGGTCCCAGCCCTGTGGGGTTCCTTGTAGTATGAAGTATATAGTCAGTGTTTTGGTGACCCTGTTCCCACTTGTCACAGGGGGACCCTGAGGCTTGGAGACAGTGGGGGGCTTGCCCAGGTCACACGGTTTCCTTGGGAAAAGTCAGCCCTCCTACAGCCACCTCTCTGCTCCCTGCAGAATGAGGAAGCCACGCCCACTCGGGATGCAGGTGCAGTTAACGCTCCCTGAGCTCTGCTTGGGGTCAGGTGTGGGGCTGAGAGTGGTGAGTGTGCTGTCTCGCTGTCCTGACAGCAGCCCTGAGGGCATGTGGTAACGTCATCCCCAAGGTCCAGGTGAGGATTGGACACACAGACAGCTGTGACCACCTGCTCCGGGCCACCGCTGCTGCCCAGACCACCACATGCACCCCGGTTTGACCACGGTCTGTGTAGGGCCAGGACCCTGGGACACAGCTGTCCTCTCCTCTCCTGACCAAGAGCCTTTTCTAGTAGGGACCCGTAGTTTAAAAGTGGATGGGCCGGGCATGGTGGCTCATGCCTGTAATCCTAGCACTTTGGGAGGCCGAGATTGCTTGAGCCCAGGAGTTTGAGACCAGCCTGGGCAGCATAGCAAGACCCTCTACCCTCCTCCTAAAAATTAAAAAATTAGCTGGGTGTGGTGGCAGGCACCTGTAATTACTCGGGAAGCTGAGGTTCGAGGATCGCTTGAGGCTGGGAGGTTGAAGCTACGGTGAGCTGTGATTGCACCACTGCTCTCTCCAGCCTGGGTGACAGGGCGAGACCCTGTCTCAAAAATAAAAATAAGTAAAAATAAACACACATAAATAAACAGTGGATTATTGTCCGGTTGTCTCGTGGGTGTGTTAGTTGCTGCTGGACCACTGAGGAAGTGACCGATTCCCCCGGCGGGTGGGCCCTTGTTCATCAGACCCAGTGAAACTTCAGCCACATCCCCAGAGGTGTGCAGGATTTTCCAGGCAAAGAAGAGGGGGGACTAAGTTCCTGAGTGTCCTGGGGCCTCTTTCAGGACTCCGTCCCATTGAACACTCTTAGATCTCTCCTTGGTTTCAGTCTGTTTCAAAGCGTCAGAAAAAGGAAGGAAGAGGGTGATGAACTGGGTGGTGTTTCTGGAAGGCCCCCCCACCTCCCCGCGTGGCCGCTCTGAGGGCGAGAGCCTGGGCCCCAGGTGGTGGGGGGAGCTTTGGAGGCTGGGGCTCAGGACTCAGCATTGCTTGGAGGGTGTCCCAGGAGACTTGCTCAGATTCTGCTGTGGGCGTCCGTGGGACTGGCAGCGAGCTCAGGTGTGGGGAGAGTAGGTATTTGGACCCATTGGGGTGGGGCCTGTGGCATGGTGGGAGAGTAGGTATTTGGACCTGTTGGGGTGGGGCCTGTGGCATGGGGGGAGAGTAGGTATTTGGACCTGTTGGGGTGGGGCCTGTGGCATGGTGGGAAGAGTAGGTGTTTGGACCCACTGGGGTGGGGCCTGTGGCATGGGTGGGGAGAGTAGGTATTTGGACCCATTGGGGCGGGGCCTGTGGCGTGGGGGGAGAGAGTAGGTATTTGGACCCGTTGGGGCGGGGCCTGTGGCATGTGGGGGGGAGTAGGTATTTGGACCCATTGGGGCGGGGCCTGTGTCGTCGGGGGAGAGAGTAGGTATTTGGACCCATTGGGGCGGGGCCTGTGGCGTGGGGGGAGAGTAGGTATTTGGACCCATTGGGGCGGGGCCTGTGGCATGTGGGGGGGAGTAGGTATTTGGACCCGTTGGGGCGGGGCCTGTGGCATGTTGGGGGGAGTAGGTATTTGGACCCGTTGGGGTGGGGGCCTGTGGCATGCAGGGGAGAGTAGGTATTTGGACCCATTGGGGTGGGGCCTGTGGCACCTGGGGAGGTGTTGAGAGGCAGCAGGCTCACAGACTTGGGCCCTGTCGATCTATGGTAGATGGGAACTCGGTGGGCCCATGTCCCCGGGGAGACTGAGCAGGGAGGTGACGCCAGGCCTGGGGGGAACCAGAACCCGGAACGCAGAGCTGGGAGAAGGCTGGGATAGGCTCGTGGGCTCCTCCCCTCTCTGCAGGAGGGAACTGTCCTGGGGAGGGGAGCCTCTTCCCCACTGGTGCCCAGCAGGGGATGGAGAGCCCAAGGCAGCCGCACCTCTCTCCTGCTGGGAGAGCCTGGAGCCTTTGTCACTGAAGGGAGAGAGACCACTGGCTTCTCGTGCCTCAAGGGCTGAAACATTTTCTGCTCCCGGGGGAGAGCTACAGGACTGGGGGCAGCTCCTCCTCCCCCTTCTCTTCCTTAACATTACGTTTTTTTTATTGTAATAAAAACCCAGGAGTCTGGGCCAGACACAATAGCTGGAGCCTGTGGTCCCAGCCACTCCAGAGGCTGAGGTAGGAGGTCACTTAAGCCTGGGAGGTGGAGACCGCAGTGAGCCGAGATCGCGCCACCGCACTCCAGCCTGGGCGACAGAGCGAGACTCCATCTCAAAAACAAACAAAAACAGAAAAGCCCCCACGAGGCCATGCGTCTGGAGGTGCAGAGCTGTGGAGGAAGCAGCCTCTTGCGTCCATGGTCATGGCTGGGGGTTTCCTCCCTGGGCTGGTTTTTGCAGCCGTCATCTTCCTGCCTCACCAGCGTTGTTGTTTCTGCCTCTTCCCGTTGGCTCCCAGCTCCCTTCCTCACAGCCGCTTGTGTGCGCAGCGTTCCGGCTCAGGACAGCGTGTGCGGCCGCCACGTGGGTGCCCTCTTCTCCCCCTTTGGAGGTCACTTTGGTGCCTGTGGGCTGAAGCGGCAGAGACCAGCATCTTAGGATTGTGTCATCCTCATGGTTTGTGATCCATCCTGCACATCTCCGCAGTATCTGTGCTGTGTGAGTGAGGTTTTTATTTGCCTGGTGTCATGAGACCCATGTTGGTGACTCTTTCTTAGCTTACAAATGGCTGCAAGATAATTTTCTTTTTCTTTTATATATATATTTTTGAGACAGAGTCTCGCTCTGTCGCCCAGGCTGGAGTGCAGTGGCGCAATCTCAGCTCACTGCAAACTCTGCTTCCTGGGTTCATGCCATTCTCCTGCCTCAGCCTCCCGAGTAACTGGGACTACAGGTGCCCACCGCCACGCCCGGCTAATTTTTTTGTACTTTTAGTAGAGACGGGGTTTCACCGTGTTATCCAGGATGGTCTCAATCTCCTGACCTCATGATCTGCCCACCTTGGCCTCCCATAGTGCTGGGATTACAGGCATGAGCCACCGCACCCGGCTGATATTATTATTATTATTATTATTTTTTGAGACGGAGTCTCGCTCTGTTGCCCAGGCTGGAGTGCAGTGGCACGATCTCGGCTCACTGCAAGCTCCGCCTCCTGGGTTCCCGCCATTCTCCTGCCTCAGTCTCCCGAGTAGCTGGGACTACAGGCGCCCGCTACCTCGCCTGGCTAGTTTTTTGTATTTTTTAGTAGAGACGGAGTTTCACCATGTTAGCCAGGATGCTCTCGATCTCCTGACCTCGTGATCCGCCCGTCTCGACCTCCCAAAGTGCTGGGATTACAGGCGTGAGCCACCGCGCCTGGATATTATTTCTTTAAAAACATTGTAGGCCAGTCACGGTGGCTTATGCCTATAACCCCAGCATTTTGGGAGGCCTAGATGGGTGGATCACTTGAGGCCAGGAGTTTGAGACCAGCCTGGCCAACTTGACAAAACCCTGTCTCTACTAAAAATACAAAAATTAGCCTGGCGTGGCGGTGGGCACCTGTAGTCCCAGCTACTCGGGAGGCCGAGGCAGGAGAATCGCTTGAACCAGGGAGGTGGAGGTTGCAGTGAGCTGAGATTGCACCACTGCACTCCAGCCTAGGCAACAGAGTGAGACCCTATCTCAAAACAAAAAACAAAAAACATTTTATCGTGGAAAATTTCACAAGGATGTGAAAGAAGAGTGGCTCTCGTGAGACGCCGACTTCCGCAGCACGAGGCCGTGTTCAGGCTGCTCTCATCTCTCTTCCTTCCCACTTTCTCCTGACCCGGACCTGTTTTGAAGCAAGCCTGAGCCATCAGATCATTTTGTCTGTGAATATTTCAGTGTGAGATGCTAACTTTGTTTTTCTTCTGAGACAGGGTCTCACTGTAGGCTGGAGTGCAGTGGTGCAGTCATAAGTCGCAGCAGCTCCCACCTCATGGGCTCCAGGGATCCTCCTGGCTCAGCCTCCCTAGTAGCTGGAACTACAGGTGTGGACCACCATGCCTGGCTAGTTTTTATTTTTATTTCTGTAGAGATGTGGTCTCGTTATGTTGCCCAGGCCGGTCTCGAACTCCTTGCCTCAAGCAATGCTCCCTCCTCGGCATCTCAAAGTGCTAGGGTTACAGGTGTGAGCCACCGGACCGCGCCAAGTTGCTAATTTTTGATCCAGTTTCTTGTCTTCATAATCACATCACTGTGGATAGGCGAGGTTGGGGTCGCACATTTGCCATCCATACGCTCGCTCACGGAGCTGCTGTCTGCGGCCTGTGTTTCTGACATGGGCCTTGCCTGTCAGGTTTGCATTTCTCTCCTCATTTAATTGGGAGCCTCTTTGGAAGGCGGGTCTGCTTCTGAGCCTCTTTCTGCTGCTGCAGAGTGAGAACTACGCAAGCCTTGCTGGTTCGTAAGGAGGTGGAGGCTGTGAGAAGAAATAAAAGCACCCCTGAGCCCAGACAATGATTTTCTTCTTGTTTTACAAGCCTGTTGCTGAAGACTTGACATTTTCTGCTTTACGTCTTGTGCGGTGACAGCTGGTTCATGCTTGTCCTTCAAAAAAAGCAACAGTTGCTAAGAGTCCCACAAACAAAGATGTGCTTTGACTCCCAGGAACAGCTGTGGAAGGACAGGGCGTCCTGTCAGCTGCTAAGTCCAAATACTCAGACTGCCCGAAACGGCGCCTCAGCCCCTGGCGCCGCTGGGTACTGCCCCCCATTCCCGTCCACCACCCCCATAGCTTCGTATTTTCTAACGGTGAAAAAATGCTTTCTTGCTTCTTGACTGGAGATACGAAGTCCTCTGAGTTAACTGAGGCTATATCTGGGATATTGAGGGAGAAGAGGTCAGCATGAATCATCCATCCATCCATCCATCCATCCATCCATCCATCCATCCATCCACACATTCACTCATGCATCAATTCCTTCACTCACCCATCCGCACATTCACTCATGAGTCCATTCATTTGTTCATTCATCCATCCATCTATCCATCCATCCATCCACACATTCACTCATGCATCTATTCATTTGTTCACTTATTCATCCATCCATCCATCCATCCACCCACACATTCACTCGTGCATCAATTCCTTCATTCACCCATCCACACATTCACTCATATATCCATTCATTCGTTCATCCATCCATCCATTCATCCATCCACACATTCATTCATGCATACACTCATTCATTCATCTATCTACACATTTGCTCATGCATCCATTCCTTTGTTCAGACATTTATCTATTCATTCATTCATCCATCCATGCATTTACATATCCATCCACTCATTTGTTCACCCATTTATCCATCCATTCACTCATTCATTCGTCTACGCATTCACTTATGCATCTATTCCTTCGTTCACCCATTTATCCATTCCTTCATCCATCCATCCATGCATTCCCTCACTCATTCATTAATTGCCCCCTTATCCATTCATTTAGCCATCCATCCACACATTCACTCATACATCCATCTAGTCACCCATTTATTCATTCATTCACTCATTTATCCACTCATTCATTCACCCACTTATCCATTCATTTATCTCTCCATTCATACATTCACTTCTTCATCTATTCATCTAGCCATTCTTTCATGCATCCATACATTCACCCATGCATCATCCATTCATTCACCCATTCATTCATTAGCTCATTTATCCACTCATTAATTCATCCAGCCATGCATTCACCCACCCACACACTCATTCCCCTATTTATCCATCCATTCAGTCACTCATTTATCCATTCATTCATTTTTCCATTCATTCATTCACCCCTCCACACATTCACTCAGGCACCCATCCATTCATTCACCCATCCAGTAAATCCTGGTTGGATCTTCTCTGTGCCCAGTGCTGGAAATCGTGCTCAGAGATGTAGACACAAGTGGGAGGAAAGCCCAAGGAGAAAATGACTCTCTGAGGAGGTGGAGGTGGATCTTTGTCTTTCAAAAGCTCATAAATGGATTTTTCTGACTCAGTGACAAACCCAACCACTCACGCGGGGGCAGGCCTTGTATCCCAGAGAGCAGCCTTACACGCTGTCTCGTGTAACTCCCAAATGGTCCCACGCAGTAGGGGAGTCATTTGCTCTGTTTCACCCAGAGGAAACTGAGGCCGGAGAGACTCACTCGGGGCATGCTCTCATCAATCAGGAACCAACTCTGAATCATACGTGGCAGTTGGAGGTGCTCTGCTAGGATGGAAGCTACACTCACTCATTCATTCAACAAATGTTTAGTGAGCATCTCCTTCAGGCCAGACCCTGCCCGAGGGGCTGGAGATACCACATGCGCAACACAGACCACCCCCTACCATACCTGGCTTTACTCAGCGTTTTTCTAATGGAAGAGACAATGAGTAAATGAAATAAATTGTTAGAATATAGGATGAGGCAGTAAGAGGTGCCAGAAAGAAACACAAGATGGTGCAGGGGGTGGGGATGCAGTTTTGGAGAGGGGCCTGGAAAGGCCATGCAGAGAAGGGAAGATTGAGGAAGTACCTGGGGGAAAGAAGAAGTGAACCAGGAATGTATCTGGGGAAAGAGCATTGCTGGCAGCAGGAGGGCAGGTGCAAAAGCCCTGTGGTCAGGTCCATGCCTGGTTGTCCAAGAATCAACAAGGAGGTCAGTGAAGCCAGAGCAGAGCCTGGGAAGACGCCAGTGACAGGCGATGAGAACACAGAGGAACAGGTGCCAAATCTTTTAGGGCCTTCTGGGTCACTGTAAGGACTTTGGCTTTTACTCTGAGATGGGAGCCCCTAGAAGGGTTAACATGTTGGCTCTTACATGTTTTATTTAGCAAGGTCTGTCTGGCTCTCTGCTAAGAATAGAAGGTAGGGGGACAAGGGCAGAAGTGGAAAACCCAATTAAGAGGTTGTTTTGCTAATTCCAGGCAGGAGATGCTGTTGTCTGGGATCAGGGCAGTACCACTGGCAGTGGTTAGTGGTTAGTTGATTCTAAAGAAAGGGGCTGCGTCTATCCTGAGATGGTTCAACTATGAGGTTTGCTTCCAGTGCTGGGCTCCTCTCTTGGTTATGAGATTCGTTGGAGGCAACAGCAATGATAACAATGATGTTGATGGTGGTGATGGTGATAATGAGTGTTGGTGGTGATGATGATGGTGATGTTAAAATGGATGTTGATGATGATGGTGATGGTGATAAAGACAGTGATAGTGATGGTGATGGAGATGGTGACGGTGAAGGTGATGAGAATGGTGGTGATGGTGATGAAGATGGTGATGATGGTGATGATGAAGGTGATAATGATGGTGAAAGTGATGAGGATGGTGATGATGGTGATAGTGATAGTGATGATGGTGATGATGGTGATGAGAATGGTGGTGATGGTGATGAGGATGGTGATGAAGATAGCAACGATGGTGATGGTGAAGGTGATGAGGATGGTGATGGTGAAGATGGTGATGGTGATGAAGATGGCAATGATGGTGATGAAGGTGATGAGGATGGTGATGATGGTGATGGTGAAGGTGATGAGGATGATGATGGTGAAGATGGTGATGAAGATGGCAGTGATGGTGATTGTGAAGAGATGATGGTGATGATGGTGATGGAGATGAAGATGGTGATGAGGATGGTGACGATAGTGATGAAGATGGTGATGGTGATGAAGATGGTGATGATGGTGATTGTGAAGGTAATAAGGATGGTGATGATGATGATGATGGTGGTGAAGATAGAGATGGTGATGAAGATGGCAATGATGATGATCATGAAGGGATGATGATGGTGATGGAGATGAAGATAGTGGTGGTGATGGCGAAGGTGATGGTGAAGGCGATGGTGATGATGGTAGTGATGGTGATGAAGGTGGTGATGTTGATGGTGTTGATAATCATCATGGTAATAAGGGTGATGAGCACTAGTTATAGCACCACATTAAGTGTATGTAACCCATTTGACCTTTTGTTGTGCTTTCCTAGAAGTCATCTGTGATGGATATTGGGGTTGATTCTCCATTATTCCTGCCCCTCCCCAACTATGTAACACCATGCGGTTTTGGAGGGGATTGAATCTACCATGAGCTTTTGGAGTAGACCTTATTTTAGCCCATTCTGGGTGATTCCATCCGTCAATGACTGTGACTGGATCAGGTAACCCAAGACTAAGCCAGCCAGCTGAAGGCAGTTCCTGAGACCCTGCCCAGTGGCCAGGTGGCCTTGCTTAGCAGTGGTCCCATGAGAAGCAAAGAGAGTTTACTAAAGTCTTCTGGGAAAGGGGCCTTGCTCCCTGGGGAGAACAACACTTCTGGAAGTCAGCCCTCACTTTCCTTCTGAATGATGAGGCGGGTGAATGGGAAGCTTGGGAGAAAGTGTTGGGAAGAGGTTGCTGCTGCAGAGAACAGAAATGGACAGAACCTGGATCTTTGAAGGCCTTGTTGAATTCCCGAATTCAACCCACCCCGAGGTTCCCTATGGTGTACTTGACTTTGGTGGCCCCCAAAGAGCCTTAGATGCTGGCCTGGCTCCCTGCTTGTGTAATTCCTTCTGTGTTGGCTCTGGGCCTGGCTGTGTGGCTGGATTTGGCCAATGGTACGTTAGCAAGTGTGATGCAAGCAGAGGCTGGAGAAGCACTTGTCCGCTGGGGAAGGATCCTTCTTGGGACCCAGCTGCCATGCTATGGGGAAGCCTAACCAGTCATGTGGAGGGGCTCCTTGGGGTGGAGCTGGAACTCCTGGCCAGTGGCACCCCTGAGTGCCAGGCCGGTGGCCACCACCAACCATTCTATGTGGAAAATAGCCATCCCAGCCAACACCTTGGGAGGGAGAAGGCCTGCTGCATCAACCCACAGAACCATGAGGAAGAGTGAATTATTTTGTCAAAGCACTCTGTTTCAGGTGGTTTGTTATGTAACAATAAATAACCACAACACCCTAGTACCAGTTATTGGAGCTGAGAAATCCTTATTCAATGGGTTGGGAATTGTCTGTGGCTCCAAATCTCTATCCCTTCCAGTGACCTTGGACAGCAAACTGGGAAAATGAGACTCTTCCACTTCACAAATGGGGAGCCTGGACTGCCAGTCCCTAGCACAGAACCTCCAGATTTACAAAACAGTCTCCTGTGTGAGTGTGAACTGTCTTCTGAGAGGGATTTTCCCAGGTTCCTAGCACCGTGTGGGTGTGAACTGTCTTCCGAGAGGGGTTTCACAGGTCCTTAGCACCGTGCGGGTGTGAACTGACTTCTGAGAGGGGGTTTCCTAGCTTCCTAGTGCTGTGCAGGTGTGAACTGTCTTCCGAGAGGGGTTTCCCCAGGTCCCTAGTGCCATGAGGGTGTGAACTGTCTTCCGAGAGGGGTTTTCCCAGGTCCCTAGCGCTGTGCGGGTGTGAACTATCTTCCGAGAGGGGTTTTCCCAGGTCCCTAGCGCCGTGTGGGTGTGAACTGTCTTCCGAGAGGGGGTTTCCCAGGTCCCTAGCACCGTGCGGGTGTGAACTGTCTTCCGAGGGGGTTTCCCAGGTCCCTAGCACCATGTGAGTGTGAACTGTCTTCCGAGAGGGGGTTTCCAAGGTCGCTAGCGCCGTGCGGGTGTGAACTGTCTTCTGAGAGGGGTTTTCCCAGGTTCCTAGCACCGTGTGGGTGTGAACTGTCTTCCGAGAGGGGTTTCCCCAGTTCCTAGAGGGAGTGTTTAGTTGACACGTTAAGCCTGTGTGATAAATACCACAGGGGCCTGGGAGTCGGAGATTGCTAAAGCCTCGTTGAAGAGCTCTGGAAGGCATCATGTGTTTTGGGGTCCTCTCCGAGGAACATGGAACTTGTATGAATTTTCAGGCTGGCTTTGTCAGTCAACATGGGTCAAAGTTCCTCCATGGCATGCGCCCCGATAGGCACAGCCTGTTTTGTCTCAGGCATGCTACATGTACAGCCTGGTTTGTCTGTTGCAATCACCCCTCATGGCGGGTCCCTGCGGACTTGAGGGCCAGAGGCACCTAGGAGCCTGGCTGTGTGCTGGGTCCTGTCTGGGTGCCTGTAGGAGACGGGGACAGGGCAGAGTAGATTTACCACCTGCTCTTGAGCAGACCCCAAATTCCAGACCTGGGAGAGTTTCAGCACCAAAGCAGGAGCCCAGGGAAGCTTCCAGAAGGCAGCAGGGCTTGAACGGCTTGGACTAGCCTCCGTGCCTCTGAGCTTCCTGGTCCAGAGAGGTGATGATGCTAGGGACCGTTTTGCTGCACAGAAGAAGCTGAGTCGGGCCTCTTGGCGGCCGGTGAACCAGGGGTGCTCCAGGGTGAGTCCCGCGGACATCCGCCAGCAGGGTGAGTCCCGCGGACATCCGCCGGCACGGGTGAGTCCCGCGGACATCTGCCGGCACGGGCAGGGAGGGAGGCAGCAGCTTTGCCTGCCTGCTGGCCGGGGGACCTTGGCAAATGACGTGACCTCTCTGAGCTTCAGGCCTGTTCCCTCTGTCCTTAAAGTTGGCGCAGTCGAAGGCAGGAATGGGGCTGTCCCCAGGCAGAGCCCCCACCCACCACCATTGTGCCTCCATTCCACGAGTGCCTCACGCTCTTTTGGTGGCAATGGCGGAACCTGTGCAGGGGTGGGAGGCTGTGCCAGAAGTGTACCAGGCATGCAGTGGGTGAGGGCACCACAGCCAGGAATGGCTCCCAGAGGAGGAGTGTTTAAAGCCCAGAGCTGGAAGTCTGGAGGTGCAGCCAGTGTGAAGGCCGGAGGGCCAGAAAGAGCCTTTTGTGGTTGGAACTGACCAGGTGGAGTGAGCAGGGAGGGAGGGAGGGACAGGCTGAGTTGGGGTGGTGGAGGCTCTCAGGGCTATGGTTTTCCAGCAGGGCACACAGACCTTTGGGATGCAGACCCTCCAGGGTCGCTCAGACAGAGGCCAGGGCTCCAGGTCTGCATTCTCAGAACTGCCATTGAGGCCACCCATCCTCTCCTTCAGAGAAGGCACATTCACTCACACACCTGGGTCCTGCACGGATTGCAGTCATACAACAACGGCACAGCCAGATGCTTCTTATAAACAAGGCACTACAGGCCGGGCGCGATGGCTGATGCCTGTAATCCCAGAGCTCTGGGAGGCTGAGGCAGGAGGATCGCTTGAACACAGGAGTTTGAGACTAGCCTGGGCAGCATAGCAAGACCCCAATCTCTACAAAAAATAAAAAGTTAGCCAGGCCTGGTGGCTCATGCAGCTATTCAGGAGGCTGAGGTGGGAGGATTGCTTGAGCCTGGGAGTTGGAGGCTGCAGTGACCCAGGGTCATCACTGCACTCCAGCCTGGGCAACAGAGTGAGACCTTGTCTCAAAAAATAAAATAAAATAAAATAAATAAGGCATTACATATAAATCAGTATAAATATAAAACTCACGAAATGATGTATTTCCAAAATAGTTTTACTTCTTCAATTTTTTTTTTTTTTTTTTGAGACGGAGTCTCGCTCTGTCGCCCAGGCTGGAGTGCAGTGGTGCGATCTCGGCTCACTGCAAGCTCCGCCTCCTGGGTTCACGCCATTCTCCTGCCTCAGCCTCCTGAGTAGCTGGGACTACAGGCGCCGCCACCGCACCCGGCTAATTTTTTTATATTTGTAGTAGAGACAGGTTTTCACAGCGTTGGCCAGGATGGTCTCGATCTCCTGACCTCATGATCCGCCCACCTCGGCCTCCCAAAGTGCTGGGATTACAGGTGTGAGCCACCATGCCCGGCCTATTTCTTTAATTTAATAATTACTTGTCAAAAATGTTAATGTATAAACGTTTAGTCAACTATTTGCTAATACTAACAAGAAATCATGAAGAAAAATGTAATGCTTATAACCTTGTGTTCACAGGGAAAAAAATTCCAACATTCAACACATCTTTTACAAGGAAGCATGGTACGGAGATCAAAACATGTTAAGATACGTTTTAAATTAAAATATTTTTTCGTTAGGATAAATTACGTGGGAAATGGGCTAGAAATACCCATTCGAGGAGAAAATGAGCAGTGGAAACATTCTAAATGTTAAGGGCTTTAAAATTTTTATTTGTTTATTTATTTTGAGACGGAGTCTCACTCTATTGCCCAGGCTGGAGTGCAGTATCATGATCTCAGCTCACTGCAATCTCCACCTCCCAGATTCAAACCATGCTCCTGCCTCAGCCTCCCGAGTAGCTGGGATTACAGGTGCCCACCACCACGCCTGGCTAATTTTTGTATTTGTAGCAGAGACCAGGTTTTACCATGTTGGCCAGGCTGGCCTTGAACTCCTGACCTCAGGCGATCCACCCGCCTTGGCCTCCCAAAGTGCTGGGATTACAGGTGTGAGCCTCCGCACCCGGCCAAATGTTAAAAGTTTTTAAATTTTCTTCGTAGTATCTTGTTTTGGTGAGTGTCCAATCCCTATGGGTTCTTATTTCTTTTATTTATTTATTTATTCAGATGAAGTCTCACTCTTGTCACCCAGGCTGGAGTGCAATGGCGCAATCTCAGCTCACTGCCACCTCTGCCTCCTGGGTTCAAGTGAGTCTCCTGCCTCAGCTTCCTGAGTAGCTGGGATTACAGGCATTGCCACCATGCCTGGCCAATTTTTTTTTTTTTTTTTTGTGAGACTAAATCTCACTCTGTTGTCCAGGCTGGAGTGTGGTGGCATGATCTTGGCTCACTGCAACCTCTGCCTTCCGGGTTCAAGCGATTCTCTCACCTCAGCCTCCTGAGTAGCTGGGATTACAGGCACGCACCACCACGCCTGGCTAATTTTGGTATTTTTGTAGAGATGGAGTTTTGCCATGTTGGCCAGGCTGGTCTGGAACTCCTGACCTCAGGTGATCTGCCCGCCTCGGCCTCCCACAGTGCTGGGATGACAGGCGTGAGCCACCACGCCCAGCCTATGGGTTTGTATTTCATTGGCTATGTTTAAAAGAGAGAAGGGCAGTTAAAATAGTAACTTTCACAATAAGCCAGAAGTTACTCCTCTTTGTGACTACCTAAACTTGTAATGAAACATTTCAGATGCTGACTTAAAAACAAATGAAGAGGTACGTAATTTCAGAAATTTTTTTTTTTTTTTTTAATTTTGGAGATAGAGTCTTGATCTGTGGCTCAGGCCAGAGGTCAGTGGTGTGATCATAGCTCACTGCAGCCTCAACCTCCCAGGCTCAAGCAATCCTCCCACCTCAGCCTCCCAAGTAACTGGGACCACAGGTGTGCACCACCACACCTGGCTAATTTTTTAATTTTTTGAGGCTGGACATGGTGGCTCACGCCTGTAATCCCAGCACTTTGGGAGGCCGAGGTGGGTGGATCACCTGAGGTCCAGAGTTGGAGACCAGCCTGACCAACATGGAGAAACCCTATCTCTACTAAAATTACAAAATTAGCCGGATGTGGTAGTGTGCTCGCCTGTAATCCCAGCTACTCGGGAGGCTGAGGCAGGAGAATCGCTTGAACCCGGGAGGCGGAGGTTACAGTGAGCCGAGATTGCGCCACTGCACTCCAGCCTGAGCAGTAAGAGCAAAACTCCACCTCAAAAAAAAAAAAAAATTGTAGAGCTGGGGTCTCGATGTGTTGCTCAGGCTGGGCTCAAACTTCTGACCTCAAGCGGCCTCCCAAAGCATTGGATTACAGGTGTGAGCCACCATGCCCGGCCATAACGAAGCATTTTAGGTGCTGACTTAAAAACACGTGAGGAGGTACGTGGTTTAAGGAAACTCTTCAGGTAGCAAACGGGTGGTTAGTCGTGGTTATGGGATTAAAGACCAGACGGAATGGGAGCTGCTGGGGGTGTTGGGATCATGGAGGGGACATGAATGGGAGAAGCCAAGGAGGCCGTGGGGCACCGCGAGAGGCCAGGCGAGTTGTCCTGGCCACAGGTGACGCTGGCTCTGGTGGACTGGAGACGGGACAGTGGACAGACCGGGTGATGGCCCCAGGTTGGACCAACGGGCTTTGCTGAGGAGCTGGCATGGGAGGGTGAGGACGGGAGCAAGGAAGGCTGATGTGCAGGCGGGGGGTTGCTGGTGCCCCCAACCCTGGAGGAGGTGGGGGGCAGGCTGGTTTTGATCACAAGAGTCTGGGCGCCCTGCGGGACGTGGGAGAGAGGGGACAGGTGGTCGGCTGTGTGGCTCTGGCTGGCCACGTTGCCTCCCATGCCCGTTTCTTCCCCACCTCCTGGTGGCCCCTTTGGTCTCTCTCTTTTGGGGAAGCCGAGCAGCCTGGGCCAGGCTTGCGGGGGCAGTGTTGCCCCTGCCAGGGCCCCCGGCTCCCCGCCAGGTGTACTGCTGCCACCCTCAGCCCAGGGCCCTTCACCTCTGATCCTGCGGGGTGTGAGCTCAGCTAATGGCCTTTTTGGATTTGAACCCTCTTCCTGTTATGATTAGGCAGATGGCCAGTTTAAGTGTTTAAATCTTGGTTTTAATTTAGTTTGGTTAACATGGCTTAGTCTTAATTACCTGTGCGGTAACGGCCCCATTGTAGGGTGCTGATTTCATCATCGCACGATTTCATCATTGTGTGATTTTATGCATCTCATTGTGAGTTCAGGGGTTCGGAGGGAGAAGCATGAAGCCATTTCCAAGTGATGTTTTCACGGGAAACAAGGTTTAATTGTGTGGAAATAACCATGATTCTGCAAGCAGCCCCATTAGGAAAAGAGCTCTGTTCTTCTTTCAGTAACTTTGGAGCTGTCATGAGTTCAGGCCCAAGAAGAAGGAAGAAATATTTTCTGTGTCTTCCTGCCCCACCATCGAGCTGCTTGGCACTTGGAATTGCGGAAGCAGAAAAGTTTATGAATTTGGATTTCCTTAGGTTTAGTTATGCACCATCCTTCTAGAATCACTGAAGGTGTTCTCTTAAAAAGCAGTACTCATGCCAGGCGCGGTGGCTCACGCCTGTAATCCCAGCACTTTGGGAGACCGAGGCGGGAGGATCGCTTGAATCCAGGAGTTTGAGACCAGCCTGGGGAACATAGGAGGACCCTGTCTCTACAGGAGATTCAAGCATTAGCTGAGCGCGGTGGTGCAGGCCTGTGGTCCCAGCTACTTGGGAGGCTGAGGTAGGAGGATTACTTGAGCCCAGGAGGTTGAGGCTTCAGTGGGCTATGATGGCACCACCACACTTCAGCCTGGGAGGCAGAGCAAGACTCTTGTCTCTTAAAAAAAAAAAAAGCGTGCAGTCAGGGTTACCGAGCAACGCGTTAGTGACGAAGGAGCCAGTATCTCAGCCGTGGGCCTTGTTGGGTCAGGTGCACACTTGGACTTTGCTGTCAGCTCCTGCCCTTTACGGGTACCCTGGCATCGCTGCTCTGAAAACAGGGACCAGATCAGGGCTGGGCCACAGAGCCCCAGAGGGCTCTGAATGGTGAGTGGATGATGACCTGCCTGCACCCCCTGGGGCTCAGGGAGCACCCCCAACGCCGACTCCACGGTCCCTTCCCAGCAGACACACATCTGGGATCCGAGGGTCCCCCTGAGAGCCCCAGGTCTCTCCCCAGGGCACTGGAACACAGGCCTGGAGCCTGGAAGGCTTGGGACTCGTCTCACTGCCTCCCAGGCCCTCCCAGACTTTATTCCCTGAACAGCTTCAGAGAAACAGCCTCTTCCTCCGTGATGGCTGCAGGACTGGCTTTGAGTCTTGACCTCCCAGGCTCAAGTGATCCTCCCACCTTAGCCTCCTGAGTAGCTGGGACCACAGGGGCTCGCCACCACACCCAGCTAATTATTTTTATTTTTAGTAGAGACAGAGTTTTGCTATGTTGCTTGGGCTGGTCTTGAACCTCTGAACTCAAACAATCCTCCTGCCTCGGCCTCCCAAAGTGCCGGGATTACAGGCGCGAGCCACCGCGCCAAAGTAGAGTGAGTGAGATTGATCTTTCTTCTAGGAATTCTGCATAGATGAGATCTTAGAAGCATGCAGCCTGGCTCAGAAACTGGGTCTCGCCTGTACCTGGATCCTAGGAATTCTGCATAGATGAGATCTTAGAAGCATGCAGCCTGGCTCAGAAACTCCCAAGTCTCGCCTGTACCTGGATCCCTCCTGTTGTGTCTTGGGCTCTCCCTGCTCCTTTCTGTAGGAGGGAGAGGACCCGGGCTTGGGTGCTGCGGGCCGGGTTCTCGTGCTGTCCCGGCTGCCTGCCGAGTGACCTTGGGCGGCGCTGCCCTCTCTGGCCTCTGCGGGGGGTGGGAGGGGAGGATGTGGTGGAGGAGACGTCCCTGCCAAATTTCTCTTCCTCATTTCTAAATTAGGGATCTGCAGTGAATCACACGGCCTTTTGCCGTCACTCGTCCAAACTGCACCTTATTTATAGAGGCTGAAGAGATGGCTCGTTGCGGAGAAGAGGCTTGTGCTGGGTCACCTCTTCGGGGTCACATTTCCGCATCGTGAGACAGGGCGGCCTGGGCAGCCTCTGTGCAGGCCCAGGGCTCAACTCTGCAGCACACAGAACCCTTTGGCCGACGGCACTGCCCGGTCCAGCCTCTTTGAAGTCCGCTTCCTTGGAAGGCTATGGGAGGTGTCTAGGGAAGGGTCTGGTCCTGGTGCCTGCCCTCTGGGAGGGAGAGCTGGGCTTGGCCCTTTGGTGGGCTGTGGTCCAGCCACCCAGGCCCTGGCAGGTTGAAAGTCTCCCTGTCTGGGAGCCTGGAGGTGGACAGTCAGCTGCTGAAGCTGAGACGGCCCTGCATTGCTTCCTTCCGGTGGTGGACACTCCCATGGCCAGGCTGGTGCCCCCTCAGTGCTGGGAGGTCTCCCTGGCAGCGGGGAGCAGAGGGTGGGCCCTTGTGGAGGGATGCTGGACCCCAGGGTGGTGTCTGATGGGGCTTCACTCCTGATGTGAGAGCCTGCAGGCAGAGAAGGCCGCCCGTGGAGACCCCCTCAGCCTCTACACACCCAAGGAGGAGCCACACCCCATTCCGAATGTGCGCGCCTCAGTTTCCCCACTTCAGTGTGCACCTCCAGCTCCTCACAGTGTGGGGCGGAGCAGGAGCCGGGAGTGAGTGATTCCAGCAGGATTTTAAGAGCATCACGGACATCGCAACCATGCCTCGAACAGGGGAGTCTTTCTGTAATCTGAGGGTTCGTCTCGACGCAGGTTGAGCGTCCCGCCTGTTGGTGCCCTGTGCCGCCTGCCTGTGTAGGTGAGGGCACAGGAGGGGGTGCAGGTGGCCCTCGACTTAGTGCCTCTGTTTGTCTGCAAGATAAAGACCCAGGAGTTAGCATGGCGGGCCGTGTAGCAGCCGCCCCTAGCTTGGTGGCACTGGGCAGCCGGCATTTCGTCATGCTCACGGGTTTGTGGGTGGGAGTTCGGACGGCACAGTGTGGATGGCTTGTCTCTGCCCCGTGATGTCTGGGACCTCAGCTGGAAAGGCTGGCATGACTTGGGGCGACTGGAGTGACTGGGGGTTGGATAATATGGAGGTGCCACTGGGCACCCTGAACCCTGTGCGTCTGTGTGAGGCCTCCCAGGGGCTTGGGCTTCCTGACAACGTGGCCGCCTCAGCTGTCAGACCTCCTGCCTGGCAGCTCCGGGCTTTAATAGCTGGTGTTCCAGGAAGCTGCAACTATTTTTTTTTTTTTTTATTTCCGAGATGGAGCCTCGCTCTGTTGCCCAGGCTGGAGTGCAATGCTACAATCTCAGCTCACTGCAACCTCCGCCTCCCCAGTTCAAGTGATTCTCCTGCCTCAGCCTCCCGAGTAGCTGGGATTACAGGCACGCGCCACGACGCCCAGCTAATTTTGTATTTTTATTAGAGACTGGGTTTCTTCATGTTGGTCAGGCTGGTCTCAAACTCCCAACCTCTGGTGATCTGTCCGCCTCGGCCTCCCAAAGTGCTGGGATTACAGGCATGGACCCTGGGGTGGCGTCCGAGTGGGGCTTCACTCCCGTGGAGACCCCCTCAGCCTCTGCACACCCAGGAAGGAGCAAAACCCCATTCCGAATGTGCGCGCCTCAGTTTCCCCACCTCAGTGTGCACCTCCAGCTCCTCACAGTGTGGGGCAGAGCAGGAGCCGGGAGTGAGTGAGATCGCCCGGCCAAAGCTGCGCCTGGCCAAAGCTGCGACTTTTTATGAGTGAGCTGCGAAGGATCATCCAATTGTTTGCACGCTTTGCTCCCTGAAGAACGCGGGGTCCAGGTTTTATTCCTTTAGGGATTCCCTGTGCCTCGCACTGCCTAAGCTCACGGTTTTAAAGTGTGTCCTGGGAGGTGGAAGGTGTGAGTAAGTCTTGCAGTATTTTCTCGTCCAAAATCGTAAACGTAAATTGTCACGTCAATGCAGTTTGAAGGTGGCATGAAAGAGTGACTGAATATAGTGTCGGGAAGTTTACAATTAAAAACTGTTGTGTTTCTCTTTGGCAACGGTAGAGTCTGATTATTTTCAAGCTAATTATAGCATTCATACCAACAGCCAGTGTCCTCGGCACGTGATGGAATACCAGCTATGTGCCAGGCTCTGCCGTACGCATGACTCCAGGTACCACTGCACATCCCAGTGAAGTGCAGGGTTAGCGCTGTCCGTCCTTTACAGAAGGGGAAACTGAGGCTCAGACTGGCAAAGTCACTGCTCGAGACAAGGTGGCAGGATGGGGATTTGAACCCAGGACAGATGACTGTGACCCACTGTCTTCGCCCCCTCCGTTTCCTGCTGTGGTGAACCGAGTGTGCTGCCTGATAAACCAGCTGGTTTTTAGGAAACGGGGTTGACCCAGGTCTTGTAGCAGGAAGCAGAGTTTGTTTGTTTGTTTCTTAAACCGCTTTACGGAGGTAGATTCACCCCCTGTAAGTAACCTATTCAGTGACTTTGAACGAATTTACAGAATTATGCCGCCATCACCGTGATCCAATTTTAGAGCGTTTCCATCATCTCAGAACGTTCTCCTGTGCCTGTTTGTGGTTAATCCTCACTTCCACCCCCGTCCACCGTGAATCTGCCTGCCTTTTCTGGACATTTGAAACAAACGGACTCGGCCGGGCACAGTGGCTCATGCCTGTCATCCCAGCATTTTGGGAGGCTGAAGTGGGCAGATCGCTTGAGCCCAGGAGTTCAAAGCCAGCCTGGCCAACACAGCGAGACCCCATCTCTACAAAACATACAAAAAATAGCTGGGTGTGGTGGTGCGTGCCTGGAGTCCCAGCCACGGGGAGGAGGGAGGAGGGAGGATCCCTTGAGCCCAGGAGGTTGAGGCTGCAGTGAACTGTGATTGTGCCACTGTGCCCTAGTCTGGGTGACAGAGTGAGACCCTGTCTCAAAAAAAGTGATAAAAGTAAATAAACACATAAATAAATAAAGGAGTCATTCAATATGTGACTCTAAAAATAAAAAATAGTGATAATAAAAGTAAATAGCCGGGCAGTGGCTCACACCTGTAATCCCAGCACTTTGGGAGGCCGAGGCGGGCAGATCACGAGGTCAGGAGATCAAGACCATCCTGGCTAACATGGTGAAACCCCATCGCTACTAAAAATACAAAAAATTAGCCGGGTGTGGTGGCGGGCGCCTGTAGTCCCAGCTACTCGGGAAGCTGAGGCGGGAGAATGGCGTGAACCCGGGAGGCGGAGCTTGCAGTGAGCCGAGATCGTGCCACTGCACTCTAGC
Source organism: Macaca fascicularis (assembly GCF_037993035.2). Taxonomy (NCBI): domain Eukaryota; kingdom Metazoa; phylum Chordata; class Mammalia; order Primates; family Cercopithecidae; genus Macaca; species Macaca fascicularis. The sequence goes on along the minus strand of NC_088377.1, from coordinate 34,097,361 downwards.
CTGGGCGACAGAGCGAGACTCTGTCTCAAAAAAAAAAAAAAAAAAAAAGAATTGACTCTTTTTCAAAGTGGCTGCACCATTTTGCATTTCCACCAGCGATGGATGAGGGTTCTCATTTCTCCGCATCCTTGCTGGCATTTGGTATTGTCTGTCTTTTATTGTGGTCATTCTAGTGGGTGTGAAGCGGTATTTCATTTTGTGTGTGTGTGTGTGTGTGTGTGTGTGTGTGTGTATTTTGAGACGGAATTTTGCTCGTCGCCCAGGCTGGAGTGCAATGGCAGGATCTCGGCTCACTGCAACCTCCGCCTCCTGGGTTCAGGTAATTCTCCTGCCTCAGCCTCCTGAGTAGCTGGGATTACAGGCACCTGCCACCACACCCGGCTAATTTTTGTATTTTTAGTAGAGATGGGGTTACACCATGTTAGCCAGGTTGGTCTCTAATTCCTGACCTCAGGTGATCCACCCACCTCTGCCTCCGGAAGTGCTGGGATTACAAGTGTGAGTCACTGCACCCGGCCTCTTTGTGGTTATGATTCACATTTCCCGAATGACTAATGGGGTTGAACATCTTTTCAGGTGTTTCTTAGCCATTCGTATAACTTCTTTGGTAAAATGTCTATCCAAATCGTGTGTCTATTTTAAGATTGGATTCTTGGTCTTACTGTTGAGTTGTAAGTGTTCTTTATATGTTATGGATATAAGTCCTTTCCCAGATGTAGGGTTTACAGATATTTTCTCCCAGTCTGTGGTTTGCTGTCTTCATTTTCTTAATGGTGTTTTTTGAAGTGCAAAAAATTTTATTTTGATGAAGTTCAATTTATCAGGTTTTTTTTTTTTTTTTTTGAGACAGAGTCTCGCTCTGTCACACAGGCTGGAGTGCAGTAGTGTGATCTCGGCTCACAGCAACCTGTGCCTCCTGGGTTCATACCATTCTACTGCCTCAGCCTCCTGAGTAGCTGGGACTACAGGCGCCCACCATCACGCCTGGCTATTTGTATTTTTAGTAAAGATGGGGTTTCACCATGTTGGCCAGGCTGGTCTCAAACTCCCAAGCTTGTGATCCACCCACCTTGGCCTCCCAAAGTGCTGGGATTACAGGCGTAGGTCACCGCGCCCGGTGAGTTTTTTTCTTTTTTTTTTTTTAAAAGACGGGTTCTTGCTCTGTTGCCCAGAGTGCAGTGGCACGATGATCATGGCTCACTGCAGCCTCGAACTCCTGACCTCAAGCAGTTCTCTGCCCCAGCCTCCTGAATAGCTGGGACTGCATGTGTGCACCACCATGCCTGGCTAATTAATTTTTTTAACTTTTTTGTAGAGATGGGGTCCCACTCTGTTGCCCATGCTGGCCGTGAGCTCTTGGCCTCAAGCAATCCTCCCACCTGGGCCTCCCAAAGTGCTGAGATTACAGGTGTGAGCCAGTCCACCTGGCCGTTTTTTCTTTTTCCAATTCTGCTTTTGTGGTTACATCTAAAATCTCTTTGCCTAACCCACATTAATGAAGATTTTCTCCGATTTTGTCTTGTGAAGGTTTTATAGTTTTAGCTCTTCCATTTAGGACTATCATCCATTTGGAGTTACGTTCTGTGTGCGACGTGAGTATGTGTCCAAGTTTATTGTTCCTGTGTGGGTATCCAGTTGTCCCAGCACGATTTGTTGAAAGCACACTCTTTTCTTTCCCCATTGACTTGCCTTGGCACCCTGGTTGAAAATCAGTTGACCGCAAATGTAAGGGTGTATTTCTGGCCTCTCAGTGCAAATCCGTGGCGCTAATACCACCACTGTCTTGATTATTGTGGTTTTGGAGTAGGTTTTGAGATCAGGTAGTGAAAGTCCACCTGCTCCTTCCTTTTCAAAACTGTCTTGGCTATTTCCAAGTGCCCTTGCATTTCTGTTGCATTTTATTCTTTAAAATTTTTATTTATTTATCTATTTGGAGGCAAAGTCTCGCTCTGTCGCCCAGGCTGGAGTGCAGTGGCGTGATTTTGGCTCAACCTTCACCTCCTGGGCTCAAGCGATTTCTCCTGCCTCAGCCTCCCGAGTAGCTGGGATTACAGGTACCCACCACCACATCTGGCTGATTTTTATTTTTGTAATAGAGACGGGGGTTTCACTATGTTGGCCAGGATGGTCTCGAACTCCTGACCTCAAGTGATCCACCCGCCTCAGCCTCCCAAAGTGGGGGGATTACAGGCGTGAGCCCCCGCGCCTGGCCCCGTGTGAGTCTTAGAGTCAGCTTAGAAGTCGTAAGAGTGTGTGTTGAATTGATAGATCAGTTTGGTGACATCTTGTCAATATTGAATCTTCTGGCTGGGCGCGGTGGCTCACGCCTGTAATCCCAGCACTTTGGAAGCCCGAGGTGGGCGGATCACGAGGTCAGGAGATCGAGACCATCCTGGCTAACACAGGTGAAACCCCGTCTCTACTAAAAATACAAAAAAAGGCCAGGCACGGTGGCTCAAGCCTGTAATCCCAGCACTTTGGGAGGCCAAGACGGGTGGATCACGAGGTCAGGGGATCGAGACCATCCTGGCTACCACGGTGAAACCCCGTCTCTACTAAAAAAATACAAAAAACTAGCCGGGCGAGGTGGCAGGCGCCTGTAGTCCCAGCTACTCGGGAGGCTGAGGCAGGAGAATGGTGTAAACCCGGGAGGCAGAGCTTGCAGTGAGCTGAGATCCGGCCACTGCACTCCAGCCTGGGCGACAGAGCGAGACTCCATCTCAAAAAAAAAAATAAATAAATAAAAATACAAAAAAAAAATTAGTCGGGCGTGGTGGCAGGCGCCTGTAGTCCCAGCTACTCAGGGAGGCTGAGGCAGGAGAATGGTGTGAACCCGGGAGGCAGAGCTTGCAGTGAGCCGAGATTGCGCCACTGCACTCCAGCCTGGGTGACAGAGCGAGACTCCGTCTCAAAAAAAAAAAAAAAAAAATTGAATCTTCTCAGTAAAGATTGTATTTAGATCTTTAACTTCTCAGGAGTATTTTGTAGTGTTCAGTGGAGAAGTCCTGTCCGTCTTCTTGTAAATGCTTCCCCTGCATTTCATTCCTTTCAATGTCATTGCGAGGAAGACAACGTTCTTAGCAGGGCCGGCTGGCTATGGCATTGAGGAGGGGTCTCCAGTGGGCAAGAATGTCTGTGCCTGGCGAGGAGAGAGCCCTGTGCCCCATGATGCGTCCAGGAGAGACCCTCGGGGAGAGGCAGGTGGCCGAGAGCATGGAAGAGTTGCTTAGCAGACTTCACCTGTCCCGAGGCCCGGGGGGGACGATCCGTCAGCCCCAACGATGCTGTTATCTCCTCCCAGGGAGCTGGGGGAGCTCTCCAGACTGGTTTTTAATTATGTGAGATGTGTTCACCACTGACTTCAGCAGGATGCCTCTGGGACCTGATTAGGGGAAAGGCGATTCCACAGCTAAACGTTCGCTTCCCCGTTTATCCAGGTGCGAGGCTGAGATTCAAACTAAAACGTGCCAAGTCGAGGAGCTTACGAGGGTTTCTAAAGATATTTTAGGTTTTCGCTCCCAAGCTCATTCCGAGGTGTTTATTAAGTGCCTGCTGGGTGCCCGCGTGGGCCTGGGCCAGGCACACAGACACCGCTGGTGCTTGCTAGCTAGGTGGGCACAGGGTCCTGCCCTGCGTCTTCTCCTCCAGGGGGCAGGATGAGAACAAGGGTCACGATAGGATCAGGACACACTCCTCTTTGTCATGCACTTCAGAAGCTGCAGAAGACAATCTGTGGGCGTCCACTCGGAGCTGCCCCCATGTGGGGTTCTCATTGTCAAACACAAGCTTTGTGCCACCTGTTTTAGCCCCCGTCTTCCCTGTTATTTACTGTTTTTTTTTGTTTTGTTTTTTTGTTTTTTTGTTTTTTTGTTTTTTTTTTTTTGAGACGGAGTCTCGCTCTTGCCCAGGCTGGAGTGCAAGTGGCGCGATCTCCTCCGCTCACTGCAAGCTCCGCCTCCCGGGTTCCCGCCATTCTCCTGCCTCAGCCTCCCGAGTAGCTGGGACTACAGGCGCCAGCCACCACGCTCGGTTAGTTTTTTGTATTTTTAGTAGAGACGGGGTTTCACCGAGTTAGCCAGGATGGTCTCGATCTCCTGACCTTGTGATCCGCCCGCCTCGGCCTCCCAAAGTGCTGGGATTACAGGCGTGAGCCACCGCGCCCGGCCTTTTTTTTTTTTTTTTTTAAAGATGGAGTCTCGCTCTTGTCACCCAGGCTGGAGTGCAGTGGTGCCATCTTGGCTGACCACAACCTCCGCCTCTCAGGTTCAAGCGATTCTGCTGCCTCAGCCTCCCCAGTAGCTTGCACTACAGGCACCCGCCACTACACCCGGTTAATTTTTTGTATTTTCAGTAGGGACGGGGTTTCACCATGTTGGCCAGGATGGTCTCGAACTCCTGACGTCAGGTGATCCGCCCACCTTGGCCTCCCAAAGTGCTGGGATGACAGGCGTGAGCCACTGCACCCAGCCCGAGCCACCGCGCCCAGCCCATTATCTGCTCTTGATTCTTTTAAAGGTGCACTGAAGATTTACATGTATCAGGAAATGAACATTTTATTTTTTCCTTAGTTTTAAAGACTGTATAAAGCATTTTAATAAAAACGATTTTTTGTTTTTTTGAGACAGAGTCTTACTCCTTCACCCAGGCTGGAGTGCAGTGGTGCGATCTCGGCTCACTGCAACCTCCGCCTCCCAGGTTCAAGCGATTCTCCCGCCTGAGCCTCCCGAGTCGCTGGGATTACAGGTGCACCACCAGGCTTGGCTAATTTTTGTATTTTTAGTTAGAGATGGGTGTAGGCCAGACCTCCGCCTCCCAAGCTCAGGCAGTTCTCCCACCTCAGCCTCCCGAGGAGCTGGGACTAGAGATGCCACCACCAGGCTCGGCTAATTTTTGTATTTTTAGTTAGAGACGGGTGTAGGCCAGACCTCCGCCTCCCAAGCTCAAGCAGTTCTCTCGCCTCAGCCTCCCGAGTCACTGGGATTACAGGTGCACCACCAGGCTTGACTAATTTTTGTATTTTTAGTTAGAGACGGGTGTAGGCCAGACCTCCGCCTCCCAAGCTCAGGCAGTTCTCCCGCCTCAGCCTCCCGAGGAGCTGGGACTACAGGTGCCACCACCAGGCTCTGCTAATTTTTGTATGTTTTTGTAGAGATGGGGTTTCGCCCTGTTGCCCAGGCTGGTCTAAGCTCAAACAGTCCCCCTGCCTTAGCCTCCCAGAGTGCTGGGATTGGGCATGAGCCACCACACCTCACCTCCTCCAAGGTTTCTGACTGGTCCCGGAGCTTGGCCCGTCCTGGCGCTCCCCACCCCACCTTCAGCACCTGGCCCTCCCCCATGGTTGTTCTTTCACACTCGCCGGGGTTTGGGTATCACAGCTGTTGGGGCAGTCGCAGACCCCCGGGAGCTGCTCTTGATAGCAGGGAGTTTGACACGCGATGCCCATTCCTCACCCGGGAGGGAGGGGCATGCAGGTGCAGAGACAGAGAGAGACGGACTGACCATCAGGTCCTGCTGGCCCCCTCCCCAGCAGACTTGTACAGCACAGCCTCTGTGAGGATGAAAATGCTTGTGTCCGGGCTGCTGTCTGCACAGTGACCATGGGCTGGGGAGGTGCTGGCCACCTGGGGTCACTGTGCTCCAGCAGTTGAGAGAGGCAGAGCGTTGGCTGTGAGAAAGGACCATTCTGGGTGGGGTAGGAGGGGCCCCAGGACCAGCCCTCGTTGGCAGGGCTGGCAGGAAACCCCCCATCCTTGGTGGAGGAGCCCCGGCATCCGCTGGGCACAGTGGGCACAGTCCAGTGGAGGACGTATGGGCACTGTGCTGGTGGAGGACGTGCGGGTGCGGCTGGTGGAGGACATGCGGGTGCCATGCTGGTACTTTTTTCTTTTTTTTTTTTTTTGAGATGGAGTCTTGCACTGTTGCTCTGGCTAGAGGACAATGGCATGATCTCGGCTCACTGCAACCTCTGCCTCCCAGGTTCAAGCGATTCTCCTGCCTCAGCCTCCCTAGTAGCTGGGATTACAGGTGCCCACCACCACGCCCAGCTAATTTTTTGTATTTTTAGTACAGACAGGGTTTCACTGTTGGTCAGGCTGGTCTCGAACTCCTGACCCTTTGATCTGCCCGCCTCAGCCTCCCAAAGTACTGGGATTACAGGCATGAGCCACCGCGCCCCGCCTCGTGCTGGCACTTTTACCGTCTTTGTGAACGTGCTGTCCGTAGCGCTGTTTCACAGATGGGGAAACTGAGGCTTGACAATTAAGTGACCTGCTGAAATCATCCAGCTAGTCAGTGTCGGGGCTGTGATTTGGACCTAGACTCTGGGCTCCAAAGCTCATTCACCTCCTTACCTTTGCACTGAGCTCCAGAAAACCTGTCTTCCCATCTCCCTCGCTGTGCCTTCTCTCCCCTGCTCAAAGACAGTCCTGCAGCCATCATGGAGGGAGAAGCCCTTTTTTTCTAAGCTGTTCACAGGATAAAGTCTGGGAGGGCCTGGGAGGCAGTGAAGGAGTCCCAAGCCTTCCGGGCTCCAGGCTTGCATTCCAGTGCCCTGGGGAGAGGCCTGGGGCTGCCAAGGGGCCCTCGGGTCGCAGCTGTGTGTCTGCTGGGAAAGGACTGTGGAATCGGTGTTGGGGGTGCTCCCTGAGCCCCGGGGGTGCAGGCAGGTTGCTGTCCACTCAGATCCTTCCGAGGCTCTGTGGCCCAGGCCTGCTGCTCCGGCCCCTGTTTTCAGAGCAGCGATGCCAGAGCCCACCTGGGCACCAAGATGACATCTGGCCCAGATCCGAAACGTTTAGCGCCAGGCTGGTCCCGAGATGCAGAAGCTGCCGGGTGAGGGCTGGACCTTGGGGCCCACAGAGACCCCTGCCCAGCTGGTTTCCAGTCTGTGGAATGTGAGTCCCAGGGTGTCAGATCTTAATTTTTCCGAAGAAGCTGAAAGTCCATTTTTTTTTTTTTGATGAAATCTCCTAATTTTATCTATTGTTTTAAATTTTACTTTGAAGACAGTTCACACAGAAGTGTTGGAAGGAGAGTATCGTGAAGCCCTGTGTACCCTTTCCCGCACCACTCAACATTTCGAGACATATTTGTGCTGCATTTGCTTCCTCAATTCTTTCTGTCTTCTACATTTACATACTGTTATTTTTACTCTTTTTATTATTTGTGTCGTTTGAAAGTAAGTCGCAGGCCGGGCACAGTGGCTCACGCCTGTGATCCCAGCACTTTGGGAGGCTGAGGCGGGTGGATCGCTTGAGGTCAGGAGTTCGAGACCAGCCTGGCCAACACGGTGAAACCCCGTCTCTACTAAAAACGCAAAAATTAGCCAGACATGGTGGCAGGTGCCTGTAATCCCAGCTACTTGGGAGGCTAAGGCAGGGGAATCGCTGGAATCCCGAAGGTGGAGGTTGCAGTGAGCCAGGATTGCGCCATTGCGCTCCAGCCTGGGTGACAGAGCGAGACTCCATCTTAAAAAAAAAAGAGAAAGTAGGTTGCAGACACCAGGACCCCATGCCTTAAATGCTTCAGTGCATGTCTCCTAAGAACAAGCAGGAAAATCATCACAGGCACAGAACTCACCCTGCATGAAGCACCCTGAGCTGCTGACCCCCACCCAGGTTCAAACTCTGTCCCAGTTTTTTTCTTTTTTTTTTTTGGAGACAGGGTCTTGCTCTGTTGCCCAGGCTGGAGTGCAGTCATGAGATCACAGCTCACTGCATCCCCAGCCTCCTGGACTCAAGTGATCCTCCAGCCTCGGCCTCCTGAGTAGCTAAGCCACTGCATCTGGCTAAGTTTAAAAAAAATTTTTTTTTTGGGCCGGGTGTGGTGGCTCACATCTGTAATCCCAGCACTTTGGGAGGCCAAGGCAGGCAGATCACAAGGTCAGGAGTTTGAGACCAGCCTGGCCAGCACAGTGAAACCCCATCTGTACTAAAAATACAAAAATTAGCCAGGCATGGTGGTGCATGCCTGTAGTCCCAGCTACTGGGGGTGCTGAGGCAGGAGAATTGCTTGAACCTGGGAGGCGAAGGTTCCGGTGAGCCAAGTTTGTACCACTGCACTCCAGCCTGGGCGACAGAACTAGACTCTGTCTCAAAAAAAAAAAATTTTTTTTCTTTTTTTAGAGATAGGGTCTCACTCTGTCGCCCAGGCTGGTCTCGAACTCCTGGGCTCAGGCAGTTTCCCTGCCTTAGTCTCCCAAAGTGCTGCGATTACAGGTGTGAACCACTGTGCCTGGTTCAAATCCCTGAGGAGCCCAAGGCAGGTAGTTTACAGGGTCTCGGGTTAGCCTGTTTCCTGTGATTTCATACGGTCTCCTTGCTTTTGCTGGGAAGACTGTGAACAGGAGCTGTGTCCTCGCTGCTCCCCTCCCCGACTTTTTCCAAGGTGGGCAGCTCGTTTAAAGCCCCTCAGGAACCTGGGAGGCCAGGCAGGCCTGACCTGCGTCCCAGCCTTCAGCTGGGTCTGAGCTTAATAAAATCAGGACTACAGGCAGGCACCGCCACACCCAGCTAATTTTTAAATTTGTTGTAGAGATGGGGTCTAGCTGTATTGCCCAGGCTGGTCTTGAACTCCTGGCCTCAAGTGATCCTCCCGCCTCGGCCTCCCAAAATGTTGGAATTACAGGTGTGAGCCACCACACCCAGCCTGTATTACTTTTTAAATCTGAATTTGGTTTGTATCATTACATAAAATACTAATACGGCTCCCAAGTCGTGGGATATTACAGTCGTCTTGCTGTCTCCCTGGGTCCTGTCTCCTGTACACAGAGCCCCTCCCTTTCACCTGTGGGTTACTATTTTAATATTTTCTGTATCGATTTGCCTATGCGTGGTTTAAATAAGCAAATACTCACGTAGAGTCACAGCCCCTCCTGCCTTAGACATGTGCACCCGAGACACACTTTTCTCCACTTGGCGTTTTTCATTTGACATCACGTCCTGGAGATCACGTCTTTGCTGTTTATAGCGATATCTGGGGGAGGATTTTGACAGTGTGAAGGGGTTTTGAGCGTATTCCAGAGTTGGAGCAGCGGTGGGAGCAGAGAATGAATTCACACGCGTGGCATTGGTACAACCTGACTCCGTGGAGCTGATCTCACTACGACCGCGTGCCTGGCTTCCCTCTGCCTGTGATTTAGAGGAGAAAGTGGAGGCTTGCCCGAGCTCACCCGGCAGGCAGGCAGGCGGGCGTCGGAGCCGGCCAGGACCTGGTGTCTGCTTCCCGGACAGGCACTGGACGGCCCCAGGCTCGGGACAGCTGATGGGTGCTGGCCGTCAGAGGTTCCTTGAGGCTGTGCCTGTGGCTGGGCACATAGCCCTGTTGTGGGTGTGGTCCGTGGAATCCTCCTGATGGCTCTGTAGCTTGTATCATGTGTGACTGGGAGTGCCGGGGGCTTGGGAACATCCGGTAGAGAGTGCAGCCTCCGTGGCATTTCTGTGTGAGGAAGAACCGGAGGGAGCTCAGCCTCGCCCTGTGCCCTGCAGAACAGACACGTGGCAGCGTCATGAGGGCCACCGTGTCCTGAAGGCCTGGGTCTGTCCATACCAAGGCAGCCCCACCCAGCAGCGTGCTTGGAACACAGGGGAGTCCCCACAGATGAGAATTGCTCCTGGGAGCATCAGTGCCATGACCCGGCGGGGGGAACACTGGCGGTCTTCAGACGCAGTGGCCGTCCTGACCCGAGCCAGGGACAGTGGGAAGACGCCCGGTGGACCCTGCAGCTCGGGGGGCTGTGTGTTGGGGGAGGGCAGTGGACGGGCGAGACAGCAGCAGGAGGATTCGTCTAGAGTCCGGGTCTCTGCGAAGCCAGTGCTGGCCACGGCGAGGCGGGTGGTCTTCACGCTCCTTGAAGTTGAGTAGACGCGCACCTTCTGCGGGACCGAGCTGCAAGGTGTCTGGCACAATTTCACAGTGTTTAAAAGGAATGATTTTTAATGAGGAAACAGAGACACAGGGTTCACACAGACAAGGTGGAGAGAGATAAACAGACCCTGGCCGGCACCTGCTCCCCCCAGGCTCATTCCGTGTGCTCAGGAGGGTCACACGGAGACGCTGGCTCACACGTGAGCTTGGTCTTCCTGGGGGCGCGATACACACGGCTCTGCCAATTGCCTTTTTCTCTTTACAGTTTCTCCTGGAGATTTTTCTAGCTCAGGACAAAGGTGCTCTCCTCCCGCTGCTTTTCTTTTGAGACAGTCTTTCTCTGTGGCCCAGGCTGGAGTGCAGTGGGACCATCACAGCTCACTGCAGCCTTGACCTCCTGGGCTCAAGCAATCCTCCCACCTCAGCCTCCCGAGTAGCTGGGACTACAGGCGTGTGGCACCACGTCTGCCTAATTTCTAATTTTTTTTTCTTTAGAGATGGGGGTCTCTCTCTGTTGGCCAGGATGGTCTGGAACTCCTGGGCTCAAGCAAACCTCTGCCTCAGACTCCCAAAGTGCGGGGATGACAGGCGTTGAGTCATCGCCTCTGGCATCCCCCTTATTTTGGAGTCTCACAGGACCCCCTGGTGTGCTCGGAGGACAGTGGACTGGGTTTGCGTGGTGGGCCTGCATGCCGTGCCCCAGCTTTTCCATGCAACACCTTTGCGGGGCCGTGTTTTCTTCCCCTTGGGCTGTGTGTGCCAGGCCGTGAGACTGGCTTCTTTTTTTGTTTGTTTTTTTGTTTTGTTTTTTTTTTTGTTTTTTGTTTTTTTTGAGACGGGGTCTTGCTCTGTCACCCAGGCTGGAGTGCAGTGGCCGGATCTCAGCTCACTGCAAGCTCCGCCTCCCGGGTTCACGCCATTCTCCTGCCTCAGCCTCCTGAGTAGCTGGGACTACAGGCGCCGGCCACCTCGCCCGGCTAGTTTTTTGTATTTTTTTTTTAGTAGAGACAGGGCTTCACCGGGTTCGCCAGGATGGTCTCGATCTCCTGACCTTGTGATCCGCCCGTCTCGGCCTCCCAAAGTGCTGGGATTACAGGCTTGAGCCACCGCACCCGGCCGAGACTGGCTTCTGTCTGGCTGCTCACTGACCCTGGAACTGGCCTGGCCAAGGTGACCGACTTCTGCCTGTTTTCCTTCCTGAGTCTTCCCAGGTTAGGTGCTGAGTGGCGTTGGGCTGGCGACCACCCCTCTCTGGGCCTGAGGTGCTATATCTGTAAGGCCTATGGCGTGGCATGGCAAGAGGTGGGCCGCTGTCCGCTCCTGGCCGCTCTTACCTTCCATCTTGTTGTTTGAACAACTGCTCTTGAAAACCAGTTTGAATCAAGCCGGCGCAGCGGCTCACGCCTGTCATCCCAGCACTTCGGGCGGCCAAGGTGGGCGGATCACTTGAGGTCAGGAGTTTGAGACCAGCTTGGCCAACACGGTGAAACCTCGTCTCTACTAAAAATACAAAAATTAGCCGCGATTGGTGGGCGTGCCTGTAATCCCAGCTACTTGGGAGGCCGAGACAGGAGAATTGCTTGAACCAGGAGGTGGAGGTTGCAGTGAGCTGAGATTGTGCCACTGCACTCCAGCCTGGGTGACAGAGCGAGACTCTGTCTCAAAGAAAAATTCCAAATAAGCCACAAGCACTATGTGGAAACAGGGGAGTAGGGGAGTTTCTGGGTGTCCATCTTATTTGAAAGCTGGAAGGTCACACTCGTGGGCCCTGCTCCACCTGGGCAGTGGTGCTCCCTGCAGACAGGGGTTGTGCTCCCCGTCCCTGCACCTGGCTGGGCCCGTGGGTGGCTGAGTTTGCAATCCCTGTCTGTCTCCTTGGCCCTGAGGGAGCCTCCAGCTCTGGGGACGCAGTGCCTGAGGCTTATTCCCTGGGCGCCTTTACCATGAGCCTGGCAGTGAGGCCAGGAGGGAGTCATTTGGTCCCCCCCGGGGCCAGCCTCACCCGTCTGGCCTTTGGAAAGCTATGTCTGTTCCCTTAGAACAAAGGTTCAGACCAAATTAAAACAATAATAACAAAATCAAGTGCATCTGAGTTTGTACAGGGAGCCGTGGGACCCCCAGGGCAATGGGATAGGCCACCCCCTGGATACCCACAGGCCTCAGATGCAGGCTGACCTTGCACCCCCAGCCAGGACCCCAGCCCCTGCCCGTTGCCCGCCTGCCACCCGCCCGCTGACTGCCTGCCACTTGCCAGCACAGGTGCGGTTTGGGCCTCTGTTTTCCAGCTTCCGGCCGGCCAGTTTTGACAACAGGACCACCTCCCTGAGGGTCTGCCTCTCCGACGGGGCTGACCGAGCCCACAGGTACATCTCAGCTGCTCACCTGTTGGGAGCCACGGTCACCTTCGTCTGGCCTGGCCCAGCCCCCTCCACACCTTTCAAGTGCCCTGGTCCTGGCAGGGGGAGGTGGGGGTGTGCCCTGGTCCTGGCAGGGGGAGGTGGGGGTGTGCCCGACTCTTCCACTACACTCCACTTCCAAGGCCTGGCCTGTGCTTTGAAGCAGCAGCAGTGGAAAGAAAACACGTGTTGCAGCCCACAGAGCCCCACTCCTGCGGCGTTTTCCAGCCCTGGGGTGGTGGCGCCCTGAGGGGCTGCGGTCCAGCTCCTGCGGCGTTTTCCAGCCCTCGTGCTTGGAGCCAGGGTCTGAGGGCTGCGGTGGCACCGGCTGCCTGGAATCCTGTGGCTGCACCATGAGCACGGTGCCTTTCACTCTGGAAAATGTGCCCTGTCCTGGGAGACGATGGCTGAGGAAGGTAGCCAGACTTGGGAATCCCTCCAGGGCCTCTCATCTTCTGCACCGAACGGGTTCTGTCACCATCAGCTGTAACATCCGACACACCAGCGGTGTAGCGATGGCTTCCCGCCGTGGCGAGGCGGCACGGGCTCACAGGACATTGCAAGCACCTTGGAGTCAGAACATGAGTGCCTGCCGTGGGCTGCAGAGCGAGCACCTCCACCCCGTGCCCGACGATCCCTGAGGGATCCTTGAGCCTGACTTGGGGGGTCCTTGGGCCTGACCTGGGGGGTCCCTGAGCCTGACTTGGGGGTGGGCGAGGAATTTCAGAGGATTTCTTGGAAAAGGCGAGGGAGGGAGATGGTCAGGGGGGTGAAATGGACAAGGCCGTGGGCTCTGCCAACTCTGCCCGGCTCAGGCGGGGTTGCCCCACTGTGCACCTGAGACACTGAGGTCTGGAGAGTAGGCCTGCTTTGCCCGCCATCGCCTGGCTGGCCTGACCCAAGTTCAATCCCGACAGCCCCCCAGCTGTGCGGTTTTCCTGGGCCTGAGTGAGCGACTGGTCCCTTCGAGCTCCTGCCGGCCTTTGTTCTTTCTCATACGGGCCTGGGAGTAGCTCCGGCCCTGCAACCCGGTTTGATGGCAGGCAGCTGGGGCTCTTTTCTTCTTCCAGGAATGAAATCCTTAGAGAAGAAAGATCCTGCATCCCAGCCTGGAGAGAGGCCTCTGGAGGGGACCCCGCCTGCCCTCTGCTGACCTGAGCATGCCTGGGCTGTTGGTGGCTCCCACCTCGCGCCCTCTTTCCCCTTCCCCTTGGCTCCACGTCCCCGATGTTGATTTGCTCAGCACAGGGAGGTTCTGATGAGGTTTCCGGCTCCCGGCTGGGTCCAGCGTGTGGGACGCAGAGGCAGATCCGGTGCCCGCAGAGCCCATCGCTAAATCTGGTTGAGCAAATAGCAAAACGTGTTTGCTACCCCAGGGGTGCCTGACATGACCCGAGCCCAGGAAGCCGCGTGGCCACGGATTGCTGGTTATGAGGCGGTACGGGTCCCTTCGCATGGTCTTTGGGGAGATGAGTCTGGGGGGTCTTTGGTCCCACTCCCCCTACCGCTGTCCCCCTGTGATGGGGCCTCGGCCTGTGTTTGTTCAATGAGTGACTGACAGTCAGAAGGGTCCCACCCATTCGGTGTTCACCCATTTTCCCGGTACCTTTATGAGACCGGGGCTGTGTGTGCCCCGTTTCCCGGTGACCTGGCGCCCAGCACAGACCTGCCTATACGTAGTGGGACTTCGGAAAATACCGGTGAGGGCCGAGTGGAGTTGAGTGTTGGTGGTCGTGGCCTGGATCTTCCAGGCTGCCTGAGCCTGAGTGGTGGGTGCTCACCTCCTCCCCCACTGCCCAGGGAGGGCGGGCGTGAGCCGGGTGGGGAGCTCTGGATGGAGAGCACCTGAGCCCCTGCCCACCCTGGGGGGTATTGATGCCCTCCTTAGGAAGGGACGATTGGAAGTGCCCTTTGCTGTCAAGCTCAGTACTGGGGTGCCCCGGATGGTGTGATATTTGGCCTTTCACTCCTGATGGATTGGGGGTCAGCCATGTAGAGTGTCAGGTGGGGTTGGCCGTTGGTGTCTGACCCCCTGGGTCCGCACCTGGCTCTGTCATTTGTGCATTCTCGGGCGTGGGGGAGTCATGACTTAGTCTTGGCCTCAGTGTCCTGTCTGTAAAATGAGTGTTGTAAAAGTTCCAGGTAGAGTGAAGCCCTCAAAACCCACCGTGAGCTCTTAGTGAACCCCAGATCCCTTGGCTCCCGCCGCTGCCCTCTGCCAGTGCTGATTAAAATGTTATCTTTTGGGGCCAGATCCTGTGGCTCATGCCTGGAATTCCAGCACTTTGAGAGGCTGAGGCGGGATGATTGCTTAAGCCCAGGAGTTTCAGACCAGCCTGGGCAATGTAACGAGACCCCATCTCTACAAATAAATAAAAATGCCTGTAATCCCAGCGCTTTGGGAGGCCGAGGTGGGCGGATCACGAGGTCAGGAGATCGAGACCATCCTAGCCAACACGGTGAAACCCTGTCTCTACTAAAAATACAAAAATTAGCTGGGTGTGGTGGTGGGTGCCTGTAGTCCCAGCTATTCGGGAGGCTGAGGCAGGAGAATCGCTTGAACCTGGGAGGTGGAGCTTTCAGTGAGCCGAGATCATGCCACTGCACTCCTGCCTGGCGACAGAGTGAGGCTCCATCTCAATCAATCAATCAATCAATCAGTCAATCAATAAAAAATGAGCTGAACATCATGCTGCACCTGTAGTCCCAGCTACTTGAGAGGCTGAGGCGGGAGGACCGCTTGTGCCTAGGAGGTCAAGACTGCAGTGAGCTATGATCACGCCGTTGGAATGCAGCCTAGGTGACAGAGACCCTGTCTCTAAAAAAAAAAAAAGTTTGCTTTACCTTTCCTTTTTTTTTTTTTTTCTCCAAGATCAGATTTTTTTCTTTTCTTTTCCTTCTTCTTCTTCTTCTTTTTTTTTTTTTTCTTTTGAAATGGAGTCTCACTGTCACCCAGTTTGGAGTGCAGTGGCACAATCTTGGCTCACTGCAACCTCCCTCTCCTGGGTTCAAGTGATTCTCCTGCCTCAGCCTCCCGAGTAACTGAGATTACAGTCGTGTACCACCACACCCGGCTATTTTTTTTTTTAAATTTTATTAGAGACATGGTTTCACTGTGTTGGTCAGGCTGGTCTCGAACTGACCTCAAATGATCCAGCTGCCTCTCGGCCTCCCAAAGTGCTGGGATTACAGGTGTGAGGCACCGTGCCCAGCCAGATTAATTTTTTTTCTAATTACGAAAGTAATACATGCCAATCATAAGAAAAATCGGAGACTACACTATTCATTCTACTCCATGGGCAAACATATATATATATGTGTGTGTGTGTGTGTGTGTGTGTGTGTTTGTGTGTGTGGGTATATATATATATAAAATGTACCATGATTCCCAGGCCACCCTCTATGCCCCGTGCTGGCCACACTGTGGTGCGTGAATTTCCATTTACTGCAGCTGCCTATTTATTTAGGGAAATCTGAGTGTACCACTGTATTAGTCAGTTGCATGGCTATAAAGAAATACCTGAGGCTGGATAATGTATAAGATTGGTCTAATTGGCTCACGGTTCTGCAGGCTGTACAGCAAACGTGGTGCTTATTTTTTTGTTTGTTTGTTTCATAGATTGTACTTTTGATGTTGTATTTAAAAAGTTGTCACCAAGGCCAGGTGTAGTGGCTCATGCCTGTAATCTCAGCACTTTGGGAGGCTGAGGTGGGAGGATTGCTTGAGCCCAGACGTTTGAGACCAACCTGGGCAATATTGTGTGAGATCCATTGCTAAATAAAGGAAAAATAAATGTAGTTGTCACTGAACTTGAGGTAATCAAGATTTTCTCCTACGTTGTCTTCTAGAAGTTTTATTGTATTTAGTTAGGTCTGAGATCCATTTTGAATTAGCTTTCTGTAAGGTCTGTATCTAGATCTGCCCCCTTCCTGTGGGTATCCAGTTGTTCTAGCATTGTTAAAGAGATTTTCCTTTCTTTGTTAGTTTGCTTTTGCTCTTATGTTAAAGAACGGCTCACTCTATTTGTGTGGATCTACTTTTGGGCTGTCTGTTCTGTTATATTGATTTATTTGTGTGTTTTTTCATCCATATCATGCTGTCTTGATGACTACAGCTTTATAGGAAATCTTGAAGTTGAAGTCTTTTAAAAAAAATATTGTAATTGTTATTCCAGGTCTTTTGCCTTTCCGTATAAGCTTTAGAATCAGTTTGTTGATGTGCACAAAATAACTTTCTGGGATTTTGATTGGGATTGAGTTGAATCTGTTGAGAAATTGGAAAGAACTGACATTTTGACAATATTGAGTCTTTCTATTCATGAACATAGAATATCTCCTCATTTATTTAGATCTTTGGTTCCTTTCAGCAGAGTGGTTTTGTAGTTTTCCTCATATATATCTTTCGTATATTCTGTTAGGTTTCTAACTATTTCTCTTTTCAGGTGCCAATATAAATAGTGTTGTGGTTTTAATTTCCAATTTTAACTGTTGATTGCTTCCATAGGAAGGCAACTGGCTTTTGTATATTAACCTTGTATCCTGTAAACTTGCTATAATTACTTATAAGTTTCAGGAGGGTTTTTTGGTTTGTTTTTTGTTGATTCTTTTGGATTTTCTACATAAACAATCATGTCATCTGTGAAGAAAGACAGTTTTATTTCTTCCTTCCCAATCTGTATGCCTTTTATTTCCTTTTCTTGTCTTACTACGTTAGCTAGGACTTCCGGTATTGATACTGAATAGGAGTGGTGAGAAGGACATCCTTACTTTGTTCCTAATCTTAGCAGGAAAGCCTTGAGTTCTCATCATGAAGTATAATGTTCCCCTATAATCCTAGTTTGCTAAAATTATTTTTTAAATCATGAATGGGTATTAGACAATGCTTTGTCTGCATCTATTGGTATGATCATATGGTTTTCTTTCTTCAGCTTGTAGATGTGGTGGATCATGTTAATTGATTATTTATTTATTTTGAGAGATGGAGTCTCACTCTGTCACCCAGGCTGGAGTGCAGTGGTATAATCTCAGCTCACTGGAACTTCCACCTCCCGGGTTCAAGTGACTCTCCTGACTCAGCCTCCCGAGTAGCTGGGATTATAGGCGTGTGCCACCATGCCAGGCTAATTTTTGTATTTTTAGTAGAGATGGGGTTTCACCGTGTTAGCCAGGCTGGTCTCAAACTCCTGACCTCAGGTGATCCACCCACCTCAGCCTCCCAAAGTGCTGGGATTACAGGCATGCATCACCGTGCCTGGCTGGTAATTGATTTTTCAAACATTCTGTCATCCTCGTATATGCCTGGAATAAATCCCGCTTGTCCATGTTATATAATTCTTTCTATGCATTGTGAGATTCAATTTGTGAATACTTCATTGAAAATTTTGCATCTATGTTCATGAGAGATGTTTGCGCTCTATTTTTTCTTTCTTGTACTGTCTTTATTTTATTTTCGTGTTAAAACTGTCCTCATAGAATTATTTAGGAAGTGTTTCATCTGCTTCTATTTTCTGAAAGCTGTTGTAGAGAATTGGTATTATTTCTTCCTAATAAATATTTGGTAGAAATAACTAATGAACACATCTGTGCTTAGTGCTTTTTTGTTTTTATTTTTGTTTTTTGTTTCTAAGAGACAATGCCTCTCTCTGTCATCCAGGCTGGAGTGCAGTGGAACAATCATAGCTCACTGCAATTCCCAACTCCTGGACTCAAGTGATTTTCTGGCCTCAGCCTCCCACGTAGCTGGGACTACAGGTGTGCACTACCAGGCCTGATTAAATTTTTTTTTTTTTTAAATTTTTAGTAGAGATGAGGTATTTCTATGTTGCCCAGGTTGCTCTCGAATGCCTGGCCTCAAGTGATCTTCCTGCCTCAGCCTCTAAAAGTGCTAGGATTACAGGTGTGAGCTGCTATGCCTAGCCTGGGGTTGATGCTTTTTGTTTTGGAAGGTTAATAATCACTGATTCAACTTCTTTAATAGATACAAACTTGTTCAGATTGTCTATTGCTTCTTGTGTGAATTTTAGTAGATTGTGTATTTCAAGGAACTGGCCCATTTTATCTAAGTTATCAAATGTGTAATCATAGAGCTTTTCTTTTTCTTTTCTTTTCTTTTTTTTTTTTTTGAGATGGATTTCACTCTTGTCACCCAGTCTGGAGTGCAATGGCATGATCGAGGCTCACTGCTACCTCTGCTTCCCAGGTTCAAGCAATTCTTCTGCCTCAGCCTCCCCTGTAGCTGGGATTACAGGTGCCTGCCACCATGCCCGGCTAATTTTTTGTGTTTTTTACTAGAGATGGGGTTTCACCATGTTGGTCAGACTGGTCTCAAACTCCTGACCTCAGGTGATCTGCCTGCCTCAGCCTTCCAAAGTGCTAAGATTACAGAAGTGAGCCACTATGTAATAAGTAAACTCTATGCCTGGTCTCATAGAGTTTTTCATAGTATTACTTTATTTTTAATGTCCATAGGACCCGTAGTGATGCCCCTTGTCCATAGGACCTGTAGTGATGTCCCTTGTCGATAGGACCTGTAGTGATGCCCCTTGTCCATAGGACCTGTAGTGATGCCCCTTGTCCATGGGACCTGTAGTGATGTCCCTTCTTTCATTTCTGAAGTTAGAGATGCTTTGGCTGCATTGATTTTCTCTAGTATTTTCCCATTTTCAATTCCATTTATTTCTGTCTTAATATTTATTCTTACTTTTCTTTTTGTTGCTTTGGATTTAATTTCCTCTTCTTGTTGTAGTTTCCCAAGATGGAAGCTTAGGTTGTTGATTTTGGATCTTTTCCTAATGTCTGCTTTCAATTGCTATAGATTTCCCTCTAAACTTTGCTTTTGCTACCTCCCACACTTTATGGTAAGCTCTATTTTCATTTTCATTTGATTCAAATTGTTTTTCATCTCCTCTTGAGCCTTCTTGTTTGACCCATACGTTATTTAGAAGTATGTTATTTAATCAACAAATATTTTGGGATTTCCTATCTATCTTTCTGTTACTGACTTCTAGTTTAATTCCCTTCTGGTGTGAGAGCATGCACTGTATGATTTCTGTTCTTTTACATTTGTTCAGGGATATTTTATGACCCAGAATGTTTTCTTTCTTGGTAAATGTTTCATGTGAGCCTGAGAAGAATGTGTGGCCTGCTCTTGTTTGATGAAGTCTGTAAATGTCAATTAGATCCTATTAACTGATGATACTCAGTTCATCTATGTTCTTACTGATTCTCTTTTTTTATTTCCTGTGTGTAATTTTTCAAACTAGATTACTGATTTTCTGCCTGCTGGATCTGTCAATAACTAGCTGAGGGGGCGTTAAAGTCTTAAACTATAATAGTGCATTTGTCTGTTTCCCTTGCAGTTCAATCAGATTTTGCCTTATGACCCATTTTTAAATTTAATGACCTATAGTGACCATCATCCAATCTCCGTGGATGTGTCTCCACATCAATGTGTTTAAATACCTCCTTGTATTCAATTCTGTAACTTAATTAACCAATCACCAACTATTGCATATTTCAAACCTTCATGGCTACAAGCAGCTCTGTGATAAACAGCCTGCTAGCCACATCTTATGTATTTTTAAAGTTGCTTCTATAGAGGAAATGCTAGAGGAAAAAAACCCATTGAAAGAGCATGCACTTTTTTTTTTTCTTTTTGAGATGGAATCTTGCTCTGTTGTCTAGGCTGGAGTGCAGTGGCACGATCTTGCTCAGTGCAACCCCCACCTCCCGAATTCCAGTGATTCTTCTGCCTCAGTCTCCTGAATAGCTGGGATTATAGGCACATGTCACCACACCCGGCAAATTTTTGTATTTTTAGTAGAGATGGGGTTTCCCTATGTTGGCCAGGCTGGTCTCAAACTCCTGACCTCAGGTGATCTGCTCGCCTTAGCCTCCCAAAGTGCTGAGATTACAGGCGTGAGCCACCGTGCCTGGCCAGCATGCATATTTTTAAGGTAAAAGTTTGCTTTTGCCAACCTAAACCTGAAGGTGCTGGTCTCCACCCAAAGTGGATTCTGATTCAGAAGCTCAGGGCTGGCCTGGGTATCTGGAGATACTGTGAACATCCAGGACTGGACACCATGGCCAGAGGCATGGACTGGCGATTCTCGTTGGAAGCCCAAGAATGTACAGAAGGAATTTGCCATCCTCCACCTCCTTCCCTAGATCCACAGGGTGGAGTGGACACTTGGCTTGTACCTCCCTTCTGAGATTCCATAGATTCATTCCAAACCCTGAACCCTGGCCATTCACGTGCTTCTCTCTCCAATGCCAAGAAAACGTTATTCAGTGATGTGTGTTAAAGCATGGTATGGAAGACTTCGTTCTGGACCATTGCACTAGGTACAGGGACCACTGCAATGGGGTCTTGAAGTGGAGGAAAGAGCTTGGGCTTGCCTCCGAATATGAGATGAGAACATGAGAATTTCCACCCAAGTGGCAGTGGATGGAAAATGAGTGAGAGGAAATACCAAGGGTTGTGGGGTTCTGGTTACACTGACCCAACAGGGTTCTTGCTGAAGACAGGCCAGGGTGACCAGACGTCCCCCGTGGGGTGGTGGGGATGAGGAGCCTGATCAGACACTGAGGATGATCAGATACCAAAGATGATCAGATATTGATCATGGTGGGTGATCAGTTCTGGCTGAACTGATTTGGCAGGATTATTTTACAAGGAAGCACAGATGGGCCTAGAAGAAGGTTCTGGAACCTGACTAAAGTTTGGCCAAGGAGAGAATTGTTGTTACCACACATTTGTGATTAGGAACCAGACTCATAGTCAAGAGTGTGGCCGAGGGTCCCCAGGGGTTTGTGAACACCGTGCTGTTGATGCCCCAGCTGGGAGCAGGAGCTCTGCTTTCCATGACGGCCAGGACTTACTTATTGCTATTTAGAGAGAATTATTTGGAAACTTGGAGTCAACAGAGACACGGAACAAGCCTTCACCTAAACAGTGGAAGAGGCTAAACACAAGCCAGGATGCTGTGTCTGGGGTGCTGGGATCCCAGCAGACGGGAACCCTGGGTCGTGGGTGGGGACAGAAGAGATAGGACCATGATGCCAGCACCCAGGGTCTGCCCAGGGGTTTAGGCCACTTCATTTCCTTAAATAATGTTGACCTAAGGTTTAAATCATCAATGGAGAGAGATTCTTCCCCAGTGAGGGCAGCATGTCTAGGTATTTCAGAACCACTTTTAAAGGAGGACGGACACTGAGCAAGCCGCACTTTCCCCCTGGATAGCGTCGTGTTGAAAAACATGAGAAGTCAGAAAAACATATTAGTATGCACTGGAACAAGTGTTCTGCCTTCAGCGAGGTCCTTTTTTGTAAATGTTCTGTTTTCTTCACTCGTCATTCCCGTCTGCTCCTTGTCAATACACATATGTACATTCTCTGCAGACCTACTGTTGGTGCATATGTGCCTCTGTGTGTTCTGCTCTTTGACATCATGGGAGGGGGAGTAACAACCCGTGTCCTGGCTCTGGCATCCCCCTTCCATCCCTAGGAAGGTTCAAAGATTTTCAAAATAGAGAGTTAAAAAAAAAAATAAAGATTGGAAATGTTGGAAGTGCTAATAACTCAGTTTGCCTTCTTTATGACTGGATACAATCCTGGCACATTCATGTTCTCCCAGGTCAATGTCATGGTGCTTTTGTTTAAAAGTCACAAAATTCTTTATTTTTTTTTTTAGCCTCAGGCAGACATTTCTAAGATGCAGAAATGCAGATTGTTGGAGCAGGAGGAGGGAACGGGAGGCCCTGTGTGGTGCGGAGGGGGGCGGGCCTTGCTGCAACCCCCGACCTCACTGCGCTTCTGGCTGCATCCCCAACCTTGGCAGGCACCTGGTGCCCAGGCCTGAGGTGCAGCTTTGAGGGGCTGTGGGCACCCACCCTTTCTGCTGTCCCTCTCAGGTGGCCTCAGCCCTGAGAACTGGCCGAACCTGTTTGCTTCAGCAGGTTTCTTTGCATGGGTGAGGGCAGGGAGGTGTTTACCTGTCAGGCTACCTCCGGCTGCAGCAGTTCCACAATATATTAGCAATGTAAGCCAATAAAAAGGAATGAAAAGCTAGAATGGTGGTGAGACTGGCTGAGATTGGGGCTCAGGCTGCTCCATTTACATCACTCCTGGGGGATTCTGGGACATGCGTGACCCTTCTACCAGCACTGGGGGAGTGGCTGCATGGGGTTTGGAACCAGCAGAAACTATGACAGCAGCTGCTGAACGTGGGAGCCCCTTATTCTGCCGAGTGCTTCACAAGCCTCATGTAGTGCAGCTGAGTGTGTTACTGTGCCCATTTTACAGATGGGTTAACTCTTCAGAGACTCAGTCCCCTGGGTCCCTCCAGGCAAGTTTGGGACTTGTACCAGATATGATGAGGTGACAGCCAGGAAGCATCTGTCATAGGGATGACTCCACCCCCTGTGACATCACCCCACATAAGCATCTGTCACCCCTGCTCAATAGTGAGCCCCTTAGGGAAGGGTTGCAAACTCGGGATCCTGGGGGTTCAGGAATTAAGTGGAAAACGTGGAGTCCTTGGGAATTGTGGCAGATTGGAGAGGGTCATGCTCCTTCCAAAGTGAGGGTGAGCTGAATTCTTGCTTTGGGATTACAAAGTCCCTGTGTTGCCAGACTTTTCTTTTTATTTTCTTTTTTCAAAGGAAAGCCAAAAATTTGGATTTTATGAATTTTCTTAATTTTTAAATGTTGGGAGATGATTTTGAAAATAGCATCAACATTGGCATGTGAAGAAATAGAAAACCTGAAGAGATCTAGAAGCATTAAGTAAGTTGAAACGGTAGCCAAAGACCTTTCCTCCCAAAGGGTTCTTTCTAATGGTTCCACTGGTTGAGTTCCTTCAAACATCAGCAAACTGTCTGTTCTTACTTCTCAAATTGCTACAGAAAATAGAAAATGAGAGGAAGCTGCTCAATCATTATATGAACTGTACTTGATCAGGTGGAGTTTATCCAGAATTCAAGGATGGATCAACCTCAGAATACGCCATGTAAATCACCATATTAGTAGATTATAGAGAGAGAGCATATGACATGTCACATAGGTGTTGGAAAAGGTTTTGACAAAGCTCAACAACTATTGCATAAAGTCTTAGCAAACTAAGAATAGGGTCACTTCTTAACTTGGTAAAGGTCATCCATACCCAACACAGAGCAAACATCCTAATAGAGAATCTTTGTCTACATACTCTTTAAGGGAGGGACCACATTGAGGCTTTAATGGCTTTCATGGTTTAACTGTGCTTGAGAGGTCCTGGCAATGCTATAAAGAAAGAAAAATAAGAGGAGTCAGAATTGGAAGAGAAGAGAGAAGACAAATTTGATCATGTCTATGGAAACCAGAGTCGAATACACAGAACAATTCTTACATTCTTATGAGTGTTCAGCAGGGTTGGTGCAAGCTTAACTTACAGAAATCATCGTTAAGAAGCCCAAGGGATCCATACATAAATATACACAATTTTTCTTTGTCAACTTACAGAAAATAAAAAAGTGGATTCCTTCCCATCACAATGAAGATACTAAATCTGTCTCAACAGAAAGGAAGAGAGAAAAAAAATAAAGAGCCCAAGGGGCTGGGTGGGTACAGGGAATGAGAGAAGAGACATAGGCAAGAAGTAACTGGAGAATAGAATTTGAAAGGATGCCATTCACAAGGGCAGCAGCCACTGAAAACGGGAATGTGCTTGATACAGATTACATGAGACTCTAGGGAGAAAGTTTTAAACCTCTATAAGGACATAAAACACGATCTGAATAGGGAGAGGCAGTCTATATTCTTGGGTGAAATGACTCAATATGATGATATCATTTCTCCCTCACATTAATCTCTACCTTCAAAGCAGCCCCACTTGAAATTGCAGCTGGAATGTTGTGAGGTGGTAAACACGTTTGGAAATGTGAATGAGCCGGGTGTGGTGGCTCATGCCTGTAATCCCAGCACTTTGGGAGGCCGAGGTAGGAGGATTGCTTGAGCCCAGGAGTTTGAGACCAGCCTGGGCAACACAGAGACACCCCATCTCTAACAAAAAGAAAAGTAGCTGGGCATGGTGGCACGTGCCCATAGGCCCAGCTACTCAGGAGGCTGAGGCAGGAGGATAACTTGAGTGCAAGAGTTCAGGCTACAGTGAGCTACGATTGCACCACTGCACTCTAGCCTGGGTGACAGAGTGAGACCCCTGTCTCTAAAAAACAAACAACAACAAAACCAAAAACAACAAAAAGAGAAAGGAAAGGAAAGAATAAAATTTGCAAATAGGTAAGCCGTCTTTGAAACAGAAGCACAAAGAAGAGGGACTTCTCCTACCAAGAGCTGAGGCTCAGCAGGAAGCCCTGGTCATAAATGGAGCCAGGTGCCCTGCAGGAAGGGACGGCAGAACAATGGCATGGGACAGAGAGCTGAGAGGAGGTGCAGGCACATATGGGAGCTCGATATTTAATAGATGCAAGAGTCAGTTTAGTGCAGTGGTTAAGACAAGGACTCTGGAGCCAGATCACCTGGTTTTGAATCCCAGCACCACCATTCCTTAGCTGTGTGACCTTGGGCAGGTTCCTTAACCTCTCTGTGCTTCCATCTTGCTCCCACCTGTATGTGAGGATAAGGGGAGTAATGATCATATATGCCACAAGGTGGTTGTGAGAATTAAACGAGCAACTATGTGTAAAACACTGTATTAGTTTCTAGGGCTGCCATAACAGAATGACAAATTTGGCCTTAACAACAGTGATCTAGTGTCTCATGCTTCTGGAGACCAGAAGTCCAAGCTCAAGATGTGGGCAGGGCTGGTTCCCCCTGAGGGCTGTGTGTGGGGATCTGACCTGGCCTCTCCTTGACTTGTAGGTGCCGTGTTGCCTTCCTGCTGTGCTTTCGTCTGACTCTTCACTCTGCATGGACACCGTGTTCTCCATGTGTGTGTCCAAGTCTCCTCTTTTTATAAGGAGACCAATCATATTGAGTTAGGGCCAACCCTACTCCAGTAGGACCTCATTTTTTTCTGAGACAGGGTCTTGCTGCCAGTCTGTGGCGCTCTGCGATGGCAGCCCAGGCAGACATGTCAGAGAGTATTTCATTAGTTGGTTGTGGGAAAATACTTTCTTAAACAAAACCCATGAAGCACAAACCATAAAGCAAAAAAGAGGTTATATCAGATGAAAGATGTCTACTTAATTAAGGACATCATGGAAAAGTTAACAGGTTACTGTGTGTAAGAAAACAGTTGCAATATCTAAACCTGACAAGCAACTGGTATCTAAAACACACAAGGAATTTCTGCAAATCAGTGGGAAAGAAGGTACCAACACTTCTATCAAGATGGGCACAGGATATGAACAGGAAGTTTACAGAAGAGGAAGCACAACCAGAGAAGAAGCCCTTGAAGAGCAGCTCAGAGCTTAGAGATCAGGGAGATGTAAATGCAAACAAAACCACAGTTCAAAGCCGCAGCCCCAAAGTGTCAGGCAATGTGGTGACATGGGTAGATCTAGGGTATGTGGACTCCGTGAAGAAAAAGAAGAAACAGCGTGAAATCTGCAACAGGATACCATTTTTGGTTAAATGCACATAGCTTATGATTCTAAGTTTTAAGAGAAAACATACAAACGAAAGGGGAGACCTCAAATATCTTATAGCAATTGCCCACGGACTGAGAGGGCGCTGGGAAGACAGGAATAAATGTATAGATAAAACAAGAACAGATCACAGAACGTCATGAACTGAGAGCTCTGTATTTGCATCTGAGGTTTAAAGAAAAGATGCTGAATAGGATGTCCCACAAAACACAAGTGTTGCCAAATGCAGGGTCTGTGGCCCTGTCGGGAACAGCGGGGTTTGCTGCACCGTGGCCCCAGCAGGACCCAATCTGAGTGTCGTGGCCACCTGTGAGCTGAGCGGGTGGCTGAGTGCAGGGATATGGGTCTGCGGGCTGTGTTCCCGGACCTTGCCCTGCCTCTACCTCTCCCACCCTAACTCCTGCACTTACCGCTGGTGGGAAGGAGCCTTCACTGGTCCTGGGTTGGGTGGGGGTGCTGAGGGGTCCCAGGAGGAGGGTGGGGGAAAGTGGGTGGGGCCTCTGGTTCCCTGGAGCCCTCCTGGCTTGGGGAAAGTGAACACAGCTCAAGTCCATGTTTTAAGAGAAACTGGGGGTGTCTGTGCAGGGGCGGGGCGTCTAGGCTTTCCCATACAGCCCTTTGCCCGGAGAGAGGCTGCGAGTGTGAGCGCTATGCGGTACCCAGGAGGGTTTTGCTTTCCATCTGACCTGCCACGCCCTGGGCTTTGCTCTGGGAGGGACCTAGTGCCTGCTGCCACCCCTTGGGTTCACAGGCCCAGGCTCTGCCTCCTGCCAGGAAGGGGGAAGATGATGGAAAGCTGGGGCCGGGAGAGCATCTGGAATGGACCAGGGTGACAGTCAGTGACAAGACCCATCAGACAAGACCCATCACCCAGTGTGACTGTTCTTTCCTACAGGGCTGGGTGGGACTTGACCAGCTGGCCTGATATTAGTGTGGTCTGAGCAAGTGACTGACCAATAGGTTGTGCCCAACACATTTATTTGCACACCAAATATTAGCTTGCTTTTAAAATGGCACTTGGTTAGTTGGGGGGTAGTGGTTCGGGCGGATGGTCCCATCTCCTTGGGAGGCTGAGGCGGGAGGATTGCTTGAGCCCAGAAGGTCAAGGCTGCAGTGAGCTGTGATGGCACCACTGCACTCCAGCCTGGGTGGCAGAGTGAGACTCGGTCTTTAAAAAAAAAAAAAAAAAAGGCACTTGGTCCGGCACAGTGGCTCATGCCTGTAATCCCAGAACTTTGGGAGGCCCAAGTGGGCAGATCACGAGGTCAGGAGTTCGAGACCAGCCTGGCCAACATGGTGAAACCCCGTCTCTACTGAAAAGACAAAATTAGCTGGGCATGGCAGCGTGCACCTGTCATCCCAGCTACTCGGGAGGCTGAGGCAAGAGAATCACTTGAACCCGGGAGGCGGAGGTTGCAGTGAGCCGAGATTGTGCCGTTATACTCCAGCCTGGTCGACAGGGTGAGACTCTGTCTCAAAAAATAAATAAATACATAAATAAAAGGCACTTGGGTGGTTGGGTTTAGATTTTAAAATAAACAAGAAAACCCCAAATGTTCCTTGTTGTTTAAATTACCCGGGATGAGCACTTGGCTGTTTTTATTGGACGGGGAATAAAGGGCCCGAGGCGCTTCACCCCATTTGCACTTTTTTCTCCCAAAAATACATGAGGTTGGGATTCATGGGTGGCTTTTGGCCTCAAGGGTCGGATCTTGTCCTGAATGTGTCTTTGAAAACGTCGATGCCGCGGGCAGGACTGGGAACCACACCTTAGAGCTGGGTGTGGAGGGAAAACGCTGGGCTCTGAAGTTATAGCTGTCATCAGGGAGGGAGGCAGACGGACTCTCAGCCAAGGTGGCACGTGGCGCTGGGGTCTGGTGGCCGGTGAGGAGCCGCTGTGCGATGGCTGCCACAGCAGAACCGGGTAGAGCGTGCTCCTGGGACCACAGCCTGAGGAGGCCAGGCCTGCCTAGCTCAGATGAGTCCTGCCGGCTGGCAGGACGCGGCCCCAGAGAGACCCTGGGCTACGTCACTGTTTCCCAGCTGGTCCCCCGGTCCCCTGGATCAGTGAGGACAAAGTGAGCCAGGCAGGCCTGGGGGGGCACAGGTAGTGGCTGCGTTTGGCCAGAGGTGGAAGCGTGACCCTGGGCAGGTGGAAAGGGAAGGAAGCCCTCCATCTGTGGTTGATGGAGATCTCTGACCTCTCCAGGCCCTGAGAGTCTGTCCGGAGAGACCTCGTTTTGCCAGTGAGAGCCAGGGGGGCTGCCTCCAGCACAAGGGGCCAGGACCTGTGGTGAGGACCCACTACACCAGACAGGGCCTGTACCTGCAGCCAAAAGGGGCCGAGACCCACCCAGTGTGTTCTGCGTGCAGGGCTGGGCCTGGGTGGGTCTTGTCAGTGGTGAGAACACAGCCCCTGCCTGGGCTCTGCTTCAGCCTCAGCTGCTTGCTTGCTTCCTCTCTCTTTTTCTCTTTCTTTCTCTTTCTTTCTTTCTTTCTTTCTTTCTTTCTTTCTTTCTTTCTTTCTTTCTTTCTTTCTTTCTTTCTTTCTTTCTTTCTTTCTTTCTTTTTCTTTCTTTCTTTCTTTTCTTTTCTTTCTTTTCTTTCTTTCTTTTCTTTCTTTCTCTTTCTTTTTCTTTCTCTTCCTTTCTTTTTCTTTCTTTTTCTTTCTTTTTTCTTTCTCTCTCCTTTTTCTCTTCCTCTTTCTGCCTTTCTCTCTTCCTTTTTGTTTCTCTCTTCCTTTTTCTCTCTCCCTTTCCCTCCCTTCCTCCCTCTCCCTCTTTCTCTTTCTCTCTCTTCTTTTCTCTCATTGTCTCACTCTCTCTTTTGCCTCTCTCTCTCTCTCCTTCTTTCTTTTTGTTTTTAGAGACAGGGTCTCACTCTGTTGCCCAGGCTGGAGTGCAGTGGCACAATCTCAGCTCCCTGCAGCCTCAGCCTCCTGGGCTCACGTGATCCTCCTGCCTCAGCCTCCTGAGTAGCTGGAATCACAGGTGCATGCTACCATGCCCAGCTACATTTTTTACTTTTTTTTTTCTTTTCTTCTTCTTCTTTTTTTTTTTTTTTGAGATGGAGTCTCACTCTGTCGCCCATGCTGGAGTGCAGTGGCGTGATCTCAGCTCACTGTAACCTTCACCTCCCAGGTTCAAGTGATTCTCCTGCCTCAGCCTCCCAGGTAGCTGGGGTTACAGACACCCACCACCATACCCCACTGATTTTTGTATTTTTAGTAGAGACGGGGTTTCACCATGTTGGTCAGGCTGGTCTTGAACTCCTGACCTCAAGTGATCCACCTGTCTCAGCCTCCCAAAGTGCTGGGATTACAGGCATGAGCCACCATGCCCAACCAATTTTTTTTACTTTTTACAGAGACGGGGTCTTGTTATGTTGCCCAGGCTGGTCTCAAACTTCTGGGCCCAGTGATCCTTTCACCTCCTTGCGGTGCCCGGCCTCCCAAAGTGCTGGGATGACAGGCATGAGCCAGCCACCACATCCAGCCCGCATCAGTTTCCTAAGCCTCAGCTTCCTTGTCTGTGAAGTGGGGCAGCACCAGGGCCTGTGGCGGCGAAGTTCAGAGGAGAGGATGTAAATGGGGCATTCCCTTGGGCGGAAGGCATTCAACCCAGCCTTTTGTTGGAAGACCTGGGTCTTCGCCGGGTTCCACCGTCTTGGAGCTGATGCGGCAGGTTGAATTTGTCGTTCTGCACATCCTGTCATATATGCTGCTGAGTGTTCTGTGTGCAGATAGTCCTGAGTGGCTGAGGTTGGGCAGATGTAGCTGGACTATGGACAGAGGCTTCCTGTGAGTCTGCAGAAGTGCCCAGCCCTGCATTGGCCTGTCCTGGTCGGGCACGGGGGGTGCAGAGTCTGCAGGCGTCTGCTGTCTGGGCCTAGCTCCCCTCCCCTCTGTGGGCCCCACACCTCCCGCCCGCCATGCTGACCTGAACCTCACAGCCCGGTTCCCTGGGTGGTGGACGAGTCCTTGGGTGTCTCCCACCCGCTTGGTGGCAGCCCTGCTTGTCCCTGTGGGGACCTCACGGCACTGCACCCACTTGGCTCCGCAGGCCTCCCTGTCCTGGGGCTGGGAGAGGTCTCTGCAGGCTGTGGAGGGGCTTCCGGAAACATTCTCAGGTGAGCATTCCTGTGCGAGTCCCAACCTGAGCTTGTCTTGGCTCGGGAGGCCCGGGGCAGCTGGGGGAGGAAGGAAGTGGCGTTTCTGGGAGATGATGGTGTTTTCCAGGCCGGCCTTGGTGCACCATGTAGGTCGGTGGGCCCTCGTAGTGGGAGCTGGACCTGTTTCTGCAGGTATTGGAGCGAATTCACAGAGCAGAACGACGGGCTGAGTTACTCACGTTCAACCCCGCGTGTGTGATTTCAGGGGGCTGAGCTTGGCGTGCTATCTCCTTGCCTTTTGAAGGCGAGTTTGGCTGTGAACAGAGCTGCTGGTTCCGATCCCGTACGCTTCCTCAGGCATTGTGGGCTTGGAGTCTGTGCCACACGCAGAAAAGCACATGTTCATGTTTTAAAGGCTACATTTTGCCTCTTTTGGTTACTTTAAAAATGTTAAGAGCCTTAAGTCTGCCTTTAAGAGTGCATGTAGTGTCTTCTCCAATGATGAACGGCCTCATTTTTAAAATTATACAGATTTACAATTTAATTATAGAAAATTAACAAATACAAGTCAGTACAAGTAATCCAAAAAAAAGAAAAAAGAAGAAAAAAACACATTAAAATGACCCAACCCCACCCCCTCTCTACCCCACAGTTGCTATTAGCCTTACAATGCATAGCCTCTAGGTTATTTACTTTATGGTTGTGTTTTTAAATTGTGCAGTTTCATCAACACCCTATTTTCACTGGCAACACCATGAACACCTTTATTCCTTGTTACATGTATCTACAGCACCATTTTTAATGACCACACGGTGTTAGGTTGCTGAGAAGGACTGTGATTTGTTTACTAAAACCTCTATTGCTGATAGTGCTTCAGTGAATAATATTGCAATATTTTTACATCTTTTCATAGTCATCCAGTTGTTTCTTCAAGTTCCTAAATGTGGAATTGATGGTCCCAAGGGTGGCTGCTTCAACAGCTTTTGATATTTGTTGCAGTGCCCTTAAAGAGACAGTGCCATCCTTCCATTTATCCTTCCAGCCATCTGTGTTTTCATTCACTTTTCCCTCCTTCCTCTCCTCTATTAGCCACCCATCCATCATCTGTCAGTCCACCTACTGTCCATCCATCCATCCATCCATCCATCCATCCATCCATCCATCCGTTCATCTGCTCACCCACCTGTTCATCCACCCACATGTCCATCCATCCATCATCCATCCATCCATCTACTCACCCACCTGTTCATCTACCCACCTGTCCATGCATCCATCCATCCACCCACTCACCCACCTGTTCATCTACTCACCTGTCCATCCATCCATCCATTCATCTACTCACCCACCTATTCATCCACCCACCTGTGCATTCATCCATCCAGCCACCCACTCATCCACCTGTTCATCCACCCACCTGTCCATCCATGCATCCATTGATCCATCATCCATCCATCCATCTGTCCATCCATCCATCCGTCCATCCATCCATCCATCCATCCATCCATCCACCCATGCATCATCCATCCATCCATCTACTCACCCACCTGTTCATCTGCCCACCTGTCCATGCATCCATCCATCCACCCACTCACCCACCGTTCATCCACTCACCTGTCCATCCATCCATCCATTCATCTACTCACCCACCTATTCATCCACCCACCTGTGCATTCATCCATCCAGCCACCCACTCACCCACCTGTTCATCTACCCACCTGTCCATCCATCCATTCATTGATCCATCATCCATCTACTCACCCACCTGTTCATCTGCCCACCTGTCATCCATCCATCCATCCACCCACTCACCCACCTGTTCATCCACTCACCTGTCCATCCATCCATCCATTCATCTACTCACCCACCTATTCATCCACCCACCTGTGCATTCATCCATCCAGCCACCCACTCACCCACCTGTTCATCTACCCACCTGTCCATCCATCCATCCATTCATCCATCATCCATCCGTCCGTCCGTCCGTCCGTCCATCCATCCATCCATCCATCCATCCATCCGTTCATCCACCACCTGTCCAACTATCCATTCATCTACTCACCCACCTGTTCCTCCACCCACCTGTCCATCCATCCATCCATCCATCCATCCATCCATCCATCCATCCATCCATTCATCTGCTCATCCACCTGTCCATCCATGTGTCCATTCATCCACCCACCCAACCAACCATCCATATTGTGCTGAGGACCTTCTGAGTCAGACCTGGGCTCGGCACTGCAGCCTGCAGTGAACATGTGGTCTCCATCTCAGAGCTCAGTCAGCTGTGGGAGTCGGGGAGTCAGCCGTGGGAGGCGGAAGCCATCCACAGAGTAAGAAGTACAGGAACTGAGGTGTTGCAGGAGGGGGAGGCATCAGCACTGGGAGTGGTGTGGGTGGGGGCTTTCAAAAGATTTGTGATCTCTGAGCCACAGGCCAGGTGGGACTGGAACCCAAGACGGGCCGTTTCCTGGAAACCATCCTGACTGAGCACTGCCGGCCAGTCACGACCCAAACAGCAGGGGCTCCTTACTGGGCTCCTACTCAAAGAGATCTGGTGGTGTCTGTCCCAGATGCTCAAGTCCTCAGCCCCCGGCTTAGAGACCAGTCCAGGGCACGGATGGAGACAGAGACAGAGACCGAGAGAGGGAGGGAGAGGGACAGAGAGAGGGAGGGGTGGGTGAGAGGGAGGCATGTGCTCTGCTTGGAGGAGGACTCTGCACCTAGGGAAGCCAGACAGTGGAGGAGCGTTGATGATACGGGCTTCAGCCTGACTTCACCTCTTCCTGGCTTCTTGACCTTGGGTGAAGTTACTTTGTGTCTTGTTTCCTTATCTGGAAACTGGACAGAACAGCAGTGCTGACCTCATAGGGGCGGGTGAGGATGGAGCAAGAGACAGACCAGGGGCTCTGCCCTCGGCCCCCGCAGGAAGGGCTGGCTGGAATGTCTTCGTGTTTTTCTTTCTCTTACCAGGCCTGAGTGCTGGGGGGCTTTCTGTGTCCCCAGAACCCAGCACAGCCCCTGATGCAGACGTGATAAGCTGTGTTTGTTGATGGGGTTGGGGGGGGCACCCCCATGTGAGACGATTTAAAATCGGAGCCAGCAGCTTCACTTAACCTTCCAGAGTGACTGCTGGATTAGAAGAGAAAACTGTTTTTCTTTTTACAGACAGAGGAGGCCAGGGCCTTTTAATTCCATTAAGTGCTGAGAGAGAGGAAGCCATGGGGGTTTTGTGTGAAAGGGGCAGACGGTGGAAAAGCAGGGTGAAGCCGTGCAGCGGGCGGCGTGGGCAGAGCTGACCGCAGCTCGGGGCTGTTGCCTGGAGATGTCTGTGTTCAGGCCTTTGTCGGAGATGAGCTGGCGACATTCGGGCATTAAAGTTTCTTCTGAAGAAAAATGGGGCTCCCAGACCTTTTTGGTAAATGAGGCTGGGCTCTCTGGGCTCTGCTGATCACAGAGCCGGGGACTAGGCCTTCTCTGCAGGCGCACACCTGGGGAGGTGAGGGACACCTGTGTGGCCAACAGAGCAACACCTCGAGGCTCATTTAAGAGGCGCTCCAGGAGGGGCTGCTCTGGACGGGGCCACGCCCAGGCACCTGGGTGTGTGGAAAGTCGACTTTCATTGATACCAAGGACTGAACAGCCCCGTCTGGAGATCGAAACCTCCCAGGAAAGGTTTCAGCCAACCCCTGCCTTTGTTCAGGCTCCAGTGGACGCACGTGAGTGGAATGTGAGCCTCGAATCATCGGGGTGCAGCCTCCCTCTTCGTGGGGAGTTCTGTGGTGTCCATCGTGGCCCAGCGGGTGATGGCAGGAACCAGAAGCACTGAAAATGTCCATCTGGGCAGGAACGGGTGAAGGAATGAGGGTGTTCGTATAGAGAATGCCAGGTAGGGCGGTACAGCGGCTCACCCCTGTAATCCCAGCACTTTGGGAGGCTGAGGTAGGAGGATCGCTTGAGGTCAGGAATTGGAGACCAGCCTGGGCAACATAGCAAGATCCATCTATTAAAAAATAAAAAATAAGCAGGTGTAGCGGCACGTGCCTGTACAGTCCCAGCTACTCGGGGGGCTGAGGTGAGAGGACACCTTGAGCCCCGGAGTTTGAGGCTGCAGTGAACTGTGGCAGCACCCCTATACTCCAGCCTGGGCAGCAGAATGAGACCCCATCTCTTCAAAGAAAAGAATGCTAGGCAGCCGTAAAAGGAGCAAAGAAGCTTCCAGATTTGTGTTTTCACCCAGGTGCATTTCAGAAAATATGTGTCGGGAGGGAGAATAGAATTGCGAAAGGGTATCTTTATGACAGTGACATGCAGTGATGCAGACACCCCTGGAAATGCACGCTTTTCACGGGTGCACACGTGTGATCACGGATGCCCACGTGCGAAGTGGTGACACAGAGCAAGCATGTTGGAGGCGGCACTTGGCCTCCACACCCGGGCCCCAGCTGTGATGCCGGACAGCTTCCCAGGAGAGAGCGGTGGAGGCAGTGTGGTCCTGAGCCGGGTGGTGGGGGGTACACAGAGTCCGTTTGATTACTTATGGCCTTTAATGGAATATTTTACCATTATAAGTTGAAATATTTTTTTTTTAAAAAAGAGGGGGGAATTGTAAAATGATTTCTTAAAGATCTGTTCATTCTGAGAACCCATTCTTTGTGGTTTTGAAGAAATGCAGTTTAGAGCACAGTGCCAGGACGGCTCCTGCAGATGTGCACCAGGGAGGCTGTGGCCAGGAAACGTCCCCACCAGGGCCAGGTGCCTGAGACTGGGGCTGGGGCAGCATGGCCAAGCCCCACCACCCAGGTGGGCAGACGGTGGAGGCCCCCAGCTCTCCCCGAGCCCTGCCACCCACTGACCCCTCCCCAGGGGGGAGGACAGTGGAGGCCCCCCCAGCCCTGCCACCCACTGACCCCTCCCCAAGTGGGAGGACAGTGGAGACCTCCCCAAGCCCTGCCTACAGCCCTGCCATACACTGACCCCTCCCCAGGTGGGAAGACAGTGGAGACCCCCCCCCAAGCCCTGCCTACAGCCCTGCCATACACTGACCCCTCCCCAGGTGGGAGGACAGTGGAGACCTCCCCCAGCTCTCCCCCAGCCCTGCCACCCCCTGACCCCTCTCTAGGTGGGAGGACAGTGGAGACCCCCCCCCCCCCCCCGCAGCCCTCCCTACAGCCCTGCCACCCACTGACCCCTTCCCAGGTGGGAGGACAGTGGAGACCCCTCTCCAGCCCTCCCTACAGCCCTGCCACCCACTGACCCCTCCTGCAGTTCTGCCCCCCTCTCGGAGGAAACAGGAAACTGAGTTGCCCGGGAAGTTGGGAACAAGGACTCAAAAAAGAAGCATTTCTTAAATAAAGAGAAAACAACCACTATTTTAAGAATGCCTTATTCATGGGCCCTGGAACCGGGAGGGTCAGGGCTGTCTGGATCTTTGATTTTATATTTGTTTCCTGGGTGGTTCAGCCCCCATCCCCGTGAGTCAGGGTGCACCTGTGGGCCGGCAAAGGTTTCCAAGAATCTCCTTTTTAAGTCATCAGGGTGGGCAGGAGGCTGCCCTCGGAGCCTCCCCATGGGTGCACTCGCTGCCTGGGTCTCTGGTTTCTCTGCATCACATTGTGGGCTAAGTGCTCGTTGAGGGGTCCAGTCTCCGAAGGTGGTTATTGCATCTATTAATAAGAGTGGGACGCTGGCACCATGTTCTGGGGCAGGTGCCCCTCTACCTTCCTGGCTGACAGGTGCTTCCCCACTTTTCCCGGGCACCTCTGCCAGCTCCCCCATGCCCCTTGGGTCCTGTTTGCATGGTCCATTTCACATCCAGATTTGGAACACTGGACAGTCAGGCTGCCTGGTTGGCACAGCCCCAAGACTCGGCCTCACCAGCTTCGAGTTTGCGTGTCACGAAAGGTCTGTGTTTTCCACAGAGAGGCTCCGAACCTCCCTTCTGTGTCAAGGGTACCAGGATTCTACTTGGACTGAAAGTGTTCTCCCTGAAAGGAAAAAAATGCAGATTGCTGGTTGTATTCTAGTAGCATTGTATTTACTGGCGGGAGAATGTTCACAATCTATTGTTACTTTTGTTTTTCTAAATGGAGTTCAAAATGCACGTATGGTGTGACCCCATTTCTGTAAAAACCAAAACAGCAAACTGCGTCTGTGCATAGAACAGAAATGGGGCTGGGAGGCTGTATGCCCGGGGCTCGCAGTGCCATCTCCGGCCCTCGGGTCATGAAGGATTTCAGTTTTCTTCTTTGAACTCTCATGGATTTTCTCATTTTCCCTGATGACTGTGAAGTGATTTTTGTGAAGTGAGGGGAGGAAGGGTTTAAATGTCCCCATGCTGCCTGCAGCCCTAATTTATCGTGTTTTGCTTTTCAGTGACATATTCGATGCTATGTTCCCTGTCACTCACATCGCTGGGGAGACCGTTATACAGCAAGGTACGTTCCGCCTGCTCCTCCGAGCCAAGGCCCGGAGGGGAAAAATGGACTATGCACTTAAAAAGAAAAATAGTATAAGGCCAGGTATGATGGCCCACGCCTGTAATCCCAGCACTTTGGGAGGCTAAGGCAGACGGATCACCTGAGGTCAGGGGTTCGAGGCCAGCCTGACCAACATGTTGAAAACCTGTCTCTACTAAAAATAAAAATTAGCTAGGCATAGTGGCGGGCGCCTGTAATCCCAGCTACTCCAGAGGCTGAGGCAGGAGAGTCCCTTGAACCTGGGAGGCGGAGGTTACAGTGAGCTGAGTTTGCGCCATTGAACTCCAGCCTGGGTGATAGAGTAATACTCTGTCTCAAATTTTACAAGCATATATATATATACTTATACATACATACACACATATATAATATGCACATATGTGTACATATATGCATGTATATGTGCACACATGCATGTGTACATGTATATATACACATATATGTGTGTATGTATAAAATAGATACATGTATGTATAAACTAAGTAAATATAAAATAAAATATATACATGTATGTATAAAACTAAAGTAATATACTAGAATTATACACACACACACACACACACGTATAAAACTCTCATTGTAAGGCTGGGTGCAGTGGCTCACGCCTGTAATCCCAGCACTTTGGGAGGCCAAGGCAGGTGGATC
This sequence comes from Macaca fascicularis, assembly GCF_037993035.2. Taxonomy (NCBI): domain Eukaryota; kingdom Metazoa; phylum Chordata; class Mammalia; order Primates; family Cercopithecidae; genus Macaca; species Macaca fascicularis. Next base: position 34,060,284 of record NC_088377.1, on the reverse strand, counting down.
ACCTGAGGTCAGGAGTTCGAGACCAGCCTGGCCAACGTGGTGAAACCCCATCTCTACTAAAACTACAAAAAAATTAGCTGGGCGTGGTGGCGCACCTGTAATCCCAGCTACTCCAGAGGCTGAGCAGGAGAATCGCTTGAACCTGGGAGGCGGAGGTTGCAGTGAGCCGAGATTGTGCCATTGCACTCCAGCCTGACTCCATCTCAAAAAAAAAACAACAAAAAACAAACAAAAACACCTCTCATTGTTTACAGAAAGTTCACTAATGAAACTTTATAACAGGCTTTTTAATGAGTTATCTCAATGTTTCCATAATCTTGTCATTAAAAAAGAATTGATGGCACCCAGGATGTTGCCTGAGGAGGGTCTATGCAACAGTGTTGCAATAGTTGTTTGCAAGAGGAACTGTAACTTCTATGTCTTGATGTACTTTGTATCTGTTGACTTTCTTCTTTTGTTACAGGGAATGAAGGAGACAACTTCTATGTCATTGATCAAGGGGAAGTGGATGTGAGTATCACTCTCTTTGGAAAAGAGTGCGTCTTTGCGTGTCCTGTGTGAAGACTTGCCCCTCTGTGCAGCACCAGGCTCCCAACAAACACTGCGCTGAGTGCCGTATTTCTAGGGTTTTAATCCAGAAATGTAATTGCTGTGTCTTAGAAGAGAATATGGGAATATCAGAAGTGCAGAGGGAAACGAGGGTGATGCTGGTAGGTGGTGGCAGCAGCCACAGGTCTTCCAGGGCCGCTGTCTTCTGCTTACCCCCGGGCTGGGACTGCTGGGTGCTGGCCAGGGTGGTTCTGTTTGACCCAGCACCATCTCCAGATCTGAGGCCGGTGAATACACCAGGCTCACCCACCACGTGGGATGTTAATATCTCAAAGTGGGTGGGAGAGTGGTGTGCTTACAGACCCCATAGGACTGACGACGTCATGGTCAAACAGCGGCGGCCTTTTCCACCTGTGTTTGACTCCCCACTCAGAACCTCCAAGCCGTGAGTCGGGTCTCACTGTGTCATCTTCCCACGCTTGTCTCAAGAGCAGAGGGACCCATCCTTTTATGAGATGCTCCCACTGTTTTGGAAGGAGAAGCGTCTCCTCCTCTGGAGACCCTGTCTCGTGCCCCATGGCCAGGCCGGGATGCCGGCATCACCCCTGGCTTAACAGCTCGGTCTTGCCCAGAGCCTCTGGCTCCCATCTCGTTCGCTGTCTGGTTTAGAGCCCGGGTGCTCTGGTGTGAAGCTTTGAGGTCCCCTCATCCCCCGCTGGGCTCCCCCCCTCCATGGCAGCCTGACCTTGCCAGTGCGGAGCGGATGGCGCAGCCTCTGGGAAAGCACCCCTAGGAGTTGGTTTCCCTTTGAATCAGGCCCGAGCCCCTGACGTAGTCACCGGGAAGGACCTCAGTGACACCGTCCTCCCTCGGTTCCTGGAATCTGCCTGCACTGGCAGCCCCAGGGCCTTGGTGTGTGTCCCCCGCTCTGCTGGGAACCCCGTTAGCTCCTGCTTCTCCTTCTGCTGTCTGCTAAATGTCAGTTCCCAGTGGGCGTCAGCAGACATGTCCCACGCCTCCCTCGAAGGACCCTCTGCTGCTCGTGGTGATGACCTCTCCTGAGACCGTCTCTTTACGGCCTTTCTGCACACGGCCTGGATGCCCCCACAGTGCAGGATGCTTTGAGGGTCTGTGACACCCGAGATGGTCACTGCTTCCCAGGCTGGCTGAGTCATCTCTGGGTCTGGGATGCCTGGCTGCCCTTCTCCTTGCCCACCTGCCCTGGGAGGCGGCCTCCGTGCTCTGCTGTGCAGGCAATGCCATCCCCCGCTGCCCGGCACGAGCTATTTTGGGGTTTGTCCTCCGGTGGCTGTGCCTCTGTCCAGGCCACGCTATTCCGGGGAGGGCATTTTCTCATTTGTTTCCGTGGCAGCCGCAGTCTGTCCCCCATCGCGCCGTGTTTCTGGGAACCTGAGCAGGCCCGCTGTGTTCCGGAGCTGATAGCACAGGAAATGACTCAGGGGTCCCACCTCCCCGCGAGGGGCGCCTCAGGCCCGGCCCGCACAGGCGGGAAAAGAGCCGGTTTCTCTTCTCCCTGGTGTGCTCTGTCCTGAGCCGGAACCCACGGGCTGGGCCCCTAGACCGGGCCTCTGGGGCAGACCTTTGTGTCAGGGAGTGGGGTGCTCCTATCTCCCCCAAAGACGGAAACTGAGGCAGGTGCCAAAGGTCCCGGGGACTGCCTGGCCTCAGAGGAAGTGTGGAGGGGGAAGGCTGGAGGGCGGCACTGGCGGGTCAACCCTGGACTCGGCTGCCAGGCCACAGAGTCATCTCCTGCTGGCTTTGCTTTGAGTTTAAAAAAAGCCCAGCCCAGGAAATAGAGAAGACAGAGGAGGATGCGGCCAGCATCCCAGCCGGGCATCGTCCTGGGGCCTGGGCTCATCCCAGGAGGTGGCCCCGTTGTGCCCGGCATCCAGACACCAGGGCCTGATGGGGGGCTGCAGGGAATGGGGCTGAGCCCCCAGCAGACGGGGCAGGCCTGATCCCAGAGAGACCCTGGCAACCTAGGCCTGCCCAGTGGTCAGCAGTGCTGAGGGCAGAGCCGCCTCTGCAGGAGGTGTGGGATGGGCGGGTTCCTGACTGTACCCACCGCTTTCCCCAGCCCCAAATCTCATGCTACTCACAGGCCCTCTTCCAGTTCACACTCCGGGTCCTGGTGTCACCGTGTCACCTCCTCCGCTGCCCTCTCCACTCTGGGTCCTGGTGTCTTCTTCTCCCCTGCCCTCTCCACTCTGGGTCCCATTGTCACCTCCTCCCCCATCCCCTCCACTCTGGGTCCCGGTGTCACCTCCTCCCCCATCCCCTCCACTCTGGGTCCCGGTGTCACCTCCTCCCCCATCCCCTCCACTCTGGGTCCCGGTGTCACCTCCTCCCCCATCCCCTCCACTCTGGGTCCCGGTGTCACCTCCTCCCCCATCCCCTCCACTCTGGGTCCCGGTGTCACCTCCTCCCCCATCCCCTCCACTCTGGGTCCCGGTGTCACCTCCTCCCCCATCCCCTCCACTCTGGGTCCCGGTGTCACCTCTTCCCTCATCCCCTCCACTCTGGGTCCCGGTGTCACCTCTTCCCTCATCCCCTCCACTCTGGGTCCCAGTGTCACCTCCTCCCCCATCCCCTCCACTCTGGGTCCCGGTGTCACTTCCTCCCCCATTCCCTTCACTCTGGGTCCTGGTGTCTTCTTCTCCCCCATTCTCTCCACTCTGGGTCCCGGTGTCACCTCCTCCCTCATCCCCTCCACTCTGGGTCCTGGTGTCTTCTTCTCCCCCATCCCCTCCACTCTGGGTCCTGGTGTCACCTTCTCCCTCATCCCCTCCACTCTGGGTCCTAGTGTCACCTCCTCCCCCATCCCCTCCACTCTGGGTCCTGGTGTCACCTTCTCCCCTGCCCTCTCCACTCTGGGTCCCGGTGTCACCTCCTCCCTCATCCCCTCCACTCTGGGTCCTGGTGTCACCTTCTCCCCTGCCCTCTCCACTCTGGGTCCTGGTGTCACCTTCTCCCCTGCCCTCTCCACTCTGGGTCCTGGTGTCACCTCCTCCCTCATCCCCTCCACTCTGGGTCCTGGTGTCACCTTCTCCCCCGCCCTCTCCACTCTGGGTCCTAGTGTCACCTCCTCCCCCATCCCCTCCACTCTGGGTCCCGGTGTCACCTCCTCCCCCATCCCCTCCACTCTGGGTCCCGGTGTCACCTCTTCCCTCATCCCCTCAACTCTGGGTCCCGGTGTCACCTCTTCCCTCATCCCCTCCACTCTGGGTCCCAGTGTCACCTCCTCCCCCATCCCCTCCACTCTGGGTCCCGGTGTCACTTCCTCCCCCATTCCCTTCACTCTGGGTCCTGGTGTCTTCTTCTCCCCCATTCTCTCCACTCTGGGTCCCGGTGTCACCTCCTCCCTCATCCCCTCCACTCTGGGTCCTGGTGTCTTCTTCTCCCCCATCCCCTCCACTCTGGGTCCTGGTGTCACCTTCTCCCTCATCCCCTCCACTCTGGGTCCTAGTGTCACCTCCTCCCCCATCCCCTCCACTCTGGGTCCTGGTGTCACCTTCTCCCCTGCCCTCTCCACTCTGGGTCCCGGTGTCACCTCCTCCCTCATCCCCTCCACTCTGGGTCCTGGTGTCACCTTCTCCCCTGCCCTCTCCACTCTGGGTCCTGGTGTCACCTTCTCCCCCGCCCTCTCCACTCTGGGTCCTAGTGTCACCTCCTCCCCCATCCCCTCCACTCTGGGTCCCGGTGTCACCTCCTCCGCCTTCCCCTCCACTCTGGGTCCTGGTGTCACCTTCTCCCTCATCCCCTCCACTCTGGGTCCTAGTGTCACCTCTTCCCCCATCCCCTCCACTCTGGGTCCCGGTGTCACCTCCTCCCCCTTCCCCTCCACTCTGGGTCCTGGTGTCACCTCCTCCCCTGCCCTCTCCACTCTGGGTCCTGGTGTCACCTTCTCCCCCATCCCCTCCACTCTGGGTCCTGGTGTCACCTCCTCCCCCATCCTCTCCACTCTGGGTCCTGGTGTCACCTCCTCCCTCATCCCCTCCACTCTGGGTCCTGGTTTCACCTTCTTCCCTGCCCTCTCCACTCTGGGTCCTGGTGTCACCTTCTCCCCTGCCCTCTCCACTCTGGGTCCTGGTGTCACCTCCTCCCCCACCCTCTCTACTCTGGGTCCCGGTGTCACCTCCTCCCTCATCCCCTCCACTCTGGGTCCTGGTGTCACCTTCTTCCCTGCCCTCTCCACTCTGGGTCCTGGTGTCACCTCCTCCTCCACCCTCTCTACTCTGGGTCCCGGTGTCACCTCCTCCCTCATCCCCTCCACTCTGGGTCCTGGTGTCACCTTCTCCCCTGCCCTCTCCACTCTGGGTCCTGGTGTTACCTCCTCCTCCATCCCTCTCTACTCTGGGTCCTGGAGTCATCATGTCACCTCCTCCCCTGCCATCTCCTTCCTGGATGTTTATTGAGTGCCTGCTTTATGCCTGGCACTTGTGATGGGGAGGACCTGGTGCCTGCTCTGGTGTGGGGGAGGTTGTGGCTTAATGGGGGAGAGGGACCAAGAACAGGAAATTAGCCAATGAATGTCCTGACCGTGGTTCTGCCCCTCCTGTCCCCTCTGCTCTCATTCCTGCTCTGCCTCACGAACTCTTACGCATCCCACAAGACCCCGCCAGGCCCAGCTCATCTATCTGCGGCTGGGCTTCGATAGATACTGACCTCGACAGATGACCAGGGACCAGGCCTCCCCGCAGTGGGCCTGGGAGCCCCATAGGTCCCCACGGAGGCCTTTCCTCCCCTGTGGAATGCCTCTCCCTCTTCTGTGTCTCCCAATGTCATTCACATCTCCAATTAAATTCCAAAGACATCTTCAAGGTGCCAGTTTGCATCAACAGAGCTTGGGGTTGAGGCCACCCACAGGAATTCTGTTTTCCACATTCTTTACTTCTCCTAAATGAACAGATGTGGAAGAGACAAACCCTTTACCCAGAATTCCCTCACGGAGGCTGAAACCCACATGGGGCGCCCAGGGTGTGTTCCCGCCTAACTTGTTGTGTCTCGAGGAGGGTGGTGGACGGGTCAGGACCGCGTGGACTCGGGACTCAGAGGACCCAGGCTGTGTTCTTTGCTGGCCGTGACCTTTGCCCAGGCCCTTGTGTGGCTGAGCCATGCCATTTCCATATTACTCAGAAAAACGAACAGAGCTTACCGCTGCCGGGGAGACTGAGATAACCCTCCTGAGGTTCTGCTCTTGGCACCTGCTGTAGGGTGATGGGGCCTCTGTCCGCGCGGCTCCTGTGCCCCTTCGTTCAGGAACCCATTGGCCGCCTGGCAGCTTCCCTACCCCATCTCATGTCCCCAACACACGCACCACAAGAGCCTTGTTGGCCCCGCAGAGGAAACGCCCACCACCCATGCCCCAGGCTTGTCCTAATCCTCAGTATGCGTGGCCACCCTCCTGCCCCCGCATCAGGCCCCAGCCGGCAGCGTGCTGAGGACTTCCTGGGAGAGGCGAGGGTGTGAGGGGCTGGGGGCTGGGACTGCCAGAGGGATCAGGTCCCCGTCTTTCTGCTGTTGGCCTCCAGGCTCCTGGGAGCCCCACCTGGGCCAGGACCTCAGCAAAGGGGCTGGGAGGTGTTGCTGTCCCGGCCGACCTGGCACTCGGCGTCTTGGCGGGACCTCCTCCTCCTCCTTGCACCCACCTCTCCACCTCTGAACTCAGTGAGGCATCTCCCTTCCCTGCGTCCTTCCAGCAGGACAGACCCCCCTCCCGGCTCCCCCTGCCGCCGTCTGTAACTCGTACATGTAACTCGTACATGACAGGGCAGTGGGAGAGGCCGGTCCTGGAGCCACTTCAAAGCAGCGACCGTTTCCTCCAGCCCTGAGCTCACAGCATCCCCTCCCAGCCCCAGCCCCGGCCCCGGCCCAGTTAGCGTGGGGTCGGGGCTGAAGCCTGAATGGAGGGGAGATGGTTTTCTCTCAGACGCGAGGCATCGTGGCGTCCTGGCTGGCTTCTTTCCAGGCTCAGGGACGTTGGGAGGCGATTTTGAGAAAGGAAAGAGTGAGGTCACCCTGGTGTAACTGGAGTTCCCCAAATATATTATCCTGGCAAATCCCTCCCCTTCCCCCTCCCCGCCACCGCCCGTCCCTGCCCCTTCCCCAGCCCTGGGTCAGGCACAGAGTCAGCTTTAAGGCCCCTGCTGGACCCGGCCTGCCAGAGCCAGGATGTCTGAGCCCCGTGGGTGGATGCCCGCTTCCTGGCTACAGGCTAATGTGGGACGGCCGGGCCCCCCGCGGGAAACGACTGTGACTTGTGGGGACCATACCCTGAGTCCCGGGCGGCTGTGCACGAACACCAAGCACCTCTGTCAATCTCAGATTTTCCAGCCAGGGCAGAGGTGGGCGGCAGGGAGTGCCCGGCGGGGCTGGGTGGGGCCAGGCACAGGAGCTGCCTGCAGGGGCCCCCTGTGATGTGGGAGGCCCTTCGCCTGCAGGGTAAACCCGCAGGGCCCGTGTGGGTGAAGCCCACATTTAAGGAAATCAAAGGATGCTCAGTCAGGAATCTGGAATAAAAAAGTGGCATGTCGGGTAGCCCGGGTGAGTTATGGGCATATGTATTATAATAATTACTGTTATTACAGCCCCCAGGGGAACAGCCGCATGGCAGCTCCAGGCAGCCCTGTCCAGCTGCTGTGTGAACCCTGGGTGCTGTGTTTTGTTTGCTGGTTTCTCTCAGTTGCCTCCCTGGGGCGATGAAATGGATATACCCCGGGTTCGGGGCTGCAGGACTAGGGCTACCCGGGGTCCGAGTGGGTTCCTGAGGCTAGCGGGACCCTGGTTTTATTCCGGGTGGCGGGAAGGGATGGCCGGTTGCCGTGGGCATGTCACTGCACCCGGCCAAGTGCCCGAGGCCCAGCAGGAAGCCGTCCTCTGAAGGACCCGGCCCTGACCCTTTAAGCCAGCAGGGCTTGGAGGTGGACGTCACCCGCTTCTGCAGGGTGGACACTGCCCTCTGACCAGCGGCGCCTCAGGGGGACGGCCAGGTGACCAACTGCCAAGAGCACCAGGTTCGGTTTAAATTATGGTTTTCCAGAGACTCCAAAAGTGCCTGCTGCTATCTGTGTGTTGCCAAGAGCTATAATCCATTTTTCTAAGTATAAAAATATCTTCCAATGTATTTTATTCATGGAACATAGCATTTCTGCTTAAAAGGACACTCAGCTGCTGACTTCACGGGCCCGGGAACGTAGCTCCCTTCCAAGCCCTGTTTGGGGCTCGAGTCTTCCCCGAATTGTTTTCGGGCCCCTGTTGTTCCAGGACTCCCTCCTTCTGCTCCCCATCCCTGGCATCACGTCGACCCCGCTGACGTTGGCCATCCCGGGCTTCCCTCGGTTTCACACAACACGTCTGGGGGAGGAGCTGTTTCTGGGGGGCCAGGTTGCACCGCCAGGCAGCTGGGTGTACCCTGGAGCAGGGTACCTCGGCTTGGTGATCCCAGAGCAGGGCGCCTCAGCTTTGCGATCTGATCGGATGTTATTCAGGGTGTGTCTTGTGTTCTGTGTTTTTACACTTCTTTTTTTATTTTTTTGAGATGGAGTCTAGCTCTGTCACCCAGGCTGGAGTGCAGTGGCGCGATCATAGCTCGTTGCAGCCTTGAACTCCTGGGCTCAAGCAATCCTCCCAAGAAGCCGGGGCTACAGCTGTGCACCACCACGTCCAGCTAATTTAAAAGTTTTTTTGTAGAGGTGGGGTCTTGCTATGTTGCCCAGGCTGGTCTCAGACTCCTGGCTTCAAGCAATCCTTCTGCCTGGGCTTCCCAAAGTGTGTGATGACAGGTGTGAGCCACCACCCTCGGCCCTACTTTAATTGTAGTAAAAGATGCACTTTGATCATTCTAACCATTTTGCAGTTCGGTGGCATTAAGCATATTCATGTTATTTTATTTATTTATTTATATTTTGAGACGGAGTCTCGCTCTGTCGCCCAGGCTGGAGTGCAGTGGTGCGATCTCAGCTCACTGCAAGCTCCGCCTCCCGGGTTTACGCCATTCTTCTGCCTCAGCCTCCTGAGTAGCTGGGACTACAGGCGCCCGCCACCTCGCCCGGCTAGTTTTTTGTATTTTTTAGTAGAGACGGGGTTTCACCGTGTTAGCCAGGATGGTCTCGATCTCCTGACCTCGTGATCTGCCCGTCTCGGCCTCCCAAAGTGCTGGGATTACAGGCTTGAGCCACCGCGCCCGGCCTCATGTTATTTTATAACCGTCACCACTGTCCATTTCCAGAATGTTCTTGTCTTCTTAAAATGAGGCTCTGTCCACATTACACACTCCCTGCCCGTGCACCTGCCCCAGCCCCTGGCACACCCACCCCACCATCTACTTCTAAACACAGGGTGAGCGAGTGAAGGTGGGCGGGGGCAGGGCAGAGCCGGGTGTGAGCTCAGCGCTCAGCCAGAGAAGCTGCAGTGATGGTGGAGTGTAAATGCTGCCCTGCAGGGGCATCGTTTCTTCTTTTAAAATAAAAGAAGGCGGCCGGGCGCGGTGGCTCAAGCCTGTAATCCCAGCACTTTGGGAGGCCGAGACGGGCGGATCACGAGGTCAGGAGATGGAGACCATCCTGGCTAACACGGTGAAACCCCGTCTCTATTAAGAAATACAAAAAACTAGCCGGGCGAGGTGGCGGGCGCCTGTAGTCCCAGCTACTCGGAAGGCTGAGGCCGGAGAATGGCGTAAACCCGGGAGGCGGAGCTTGCAGTGAGCTGAGATCCGGCCACTGCACTCCAGCCTGGGTGACAGAGCGAGACTCCATCTCAAAAAAAAAAAAAAAAATAAAAGAAGGCGTGCGCCGTGGGTCATGCCTGTAATCCCAGCACTTTGGGAGGCCGAGGCGGGCGGATCCCCTGAGGTCAGGAGTTTGAGATCAGCCTGGCCAACATGGAGAAACCCTGTCTCTCCTAAAAATGCAAAATTAGCCGGGTGTGGTGGGGCAGGTGTCTGTAATCCAGGAGGCCGAGGCAGGAGAATTGCTTGAACCTGGGAGGCGGAGGTTGCGGTGAGCCAAGATCGCACCATTGCACTGCAGCCTCAGTAACAAGGGCGAAACTCTGTCTCAAAAAGAAAAAAAAAGGGAAGAGAAAACAAAAAAAACTGAGGCACAACAACAAGAAGTAGCCCCTATGCGTACCAGCGGGGGTGGGGCCCGCACTGTGCCGGGAGCGGTGACAGTGACCAGTGTCCTGAGAAGGATGGCCCCTTTGTCCTCCGGGCGGCCGAGCACAGTGTGGCCCTGGCCGTCTGTGGGACCCGCACAATGGTTTCCTCTGAGGCTGCAGACGGAGCTCTTGGAGGCCATGGGCTTCTCCAGGCCTCACGGGCAGTGTGTCCAGGCCCAGCTTCCTCGGGTCCTGCCTGAGGCCATAGCAGCCATGGATCCCCCTTTAGGGCAGAACCCCAGAAAGGTGGGAGGTGCGGCCGTCCCGGGCTGGCTCTGTGCAGACTCACCCTTCTCTGCTCCCAGGGCCCCCGTGCTCTTTGCCAAGGGAGGGGAGTGTCCTGCCACTTGCCTGAGCAGCCATTCGAGAGGGGCCCCTGAAGGGGCAAGAGGCTCACTCACCTCCTTGGGCATAAGATGTCACCCGCCTCCCTGGCTCTCCCGTGTCAAGCAAACTCCTGCTGACCTCAGGTTCACATCTTCTGAGTCCACACTGCTCTCATGGCTCAGCAGGAGGCCCCTGCATGGGAACAGAAGTGTGGAGGGTGCTGGAGGGCGGGGCCCCTGTTGGAACGGTGTTTAGTGTGGAGGGTGCTGGAGGGTGATGGTGTTTGGTGTGGAGGGTGCTGGAGGGTGATGGTGTTTGGTGCGGAGGGTGCTGGAGGGTGATGGTGTTCCGTGTGGAGGGTGCTGGAGGGTGGTGGTGTTTGGTGCAGAGGGTGCTGGAGGGTGATGGTGTTTTGTGCAGAGGGTGCTGGAGGGTGATGGTGTTTAGAGGGTGCTGGAGGGTGATGGTGTTTGGTGCAGAGGGTGCTGGAGGGTGATGGTGTTTGGTGCGGAGGGTGCTAGAGGGTGATGGTGTTTAGAGGGTGCTGGAGGGTGATGGTGTTTGGTGCGGAGGGTGCTGGAGGGTGGTGGTGTTTGGTGTGGAGGGTACTGGAGGGTGATGGTGTTTGGTGCGGAGGGTGCTGGAGGGTGATGGTGTTTTGTGCGGAGGGTGCTGGAGGGAGGGCGATGGTGTTTGGTGCAGAGGGTACTGGAGGGTGACGGCGTTCGGTGCAGAATGCCTGCTGACGCTGAGCCAGCAGCGAGTGCCACCCCAGGCGTGCATGTCAGTATGGGGATGCTCCTGGCTGCACAATGTGCTGTGCACCCTGGAGTCCGTCTGCCGCAGCACGGACAGACACTGTGAGACCCATGGGGTGAGCTCCGGATCCCTCTGGGGAAGAGTCCCCTGGGAGTTTGTGGAACCCCCCCCCCCATCTGAGCGATATGAAACTCACCGGGCTGCACACGAGGTGGACACGTTCCTATTTGCAAGTTCTGCCTCCATAAACTGGTTTTTACAAAAACTTAGGCAACGTGGGAGTGTCCACCATAAGGTGGGAGGCCAGACTGTGCCCAGAGGCCATCCCAGGCCCTTCCCCAGCTCCGGGTCCCCTTTGAGAAGCAAGAGGCAGAGGTTCTGGAGGGCGTTCTCTGAGGTCCCCTTGCCCCTAAAATGCTGGAGTTGCTGCCCCCTCCACGTATCCCTGCACGCCCAGGTGGGCGCTCCCTGGCTCCGTGGATGAATGGCTGTCTTCTGATTCCTGGAGGGGATCACTGGGGGGAAGCTGGTGCTTCTTCTGCCCTGTATTCCTGCTCTAGCCACCCTCCAGGAGCTGGGGAGCCTGGCGGGCCAGGTGGAGGTGATCGCCACATCCCCGCCAGGTGGAGTCTGCCTTTGCTCAGTGGTGGTCCCTGTGCCCACGAATGTTCGTGGTTGACCAGTTCTCCCCAGCGCTTGCTTGCACCTAATTGTGGAGTTACACCTGCGTGGCCTTTTCTTTCAGAGAGAAGACTCTGTGCCTCAGTTATTATCCAAATAATGAGTCATTGATTTCAGTAAGAATTGATTCCATGATTCATCGCAATCCATTCTTTCCCGATATGCAACCAGTGGGAACTGCTTTGCCAATGGGAACTATTCTTTAAGCTCATTGACACACAGGGGGGATAAAGCACGTATTGTGTCAATTTATAGTAACTGAATCTGCATAATCACTGCATAATAAACAATCTGCACTATTCTTGCACGGACCCGACTGTGATGGTCAATGCATAGTAGGCGCCCTGTGTGGGGGCGGCGGCCCACGCGGGCTGAAAGGGAATCTTGTCCGGGCTCCTTCCCAGGCGCAGCTCGGCTTCGGTGCCCAGCCATAGGGCACCCATTCAGACTCCAGCCCGAGGAGCTCAGGCCCTGCCCGTAGGGAGGGAGACCCTGGCAGGAGAGGTCTGCACTTGAGGCCGCCCAGCTCCGTCAGGACCCCGTGGTGTGTGCCGATGGAGGGGGGACAGAGGAATGGCCTGGGGTGGAGAGGAAGCAGATGGGGCCCCAGAACAGAGCCCCGTGGGGATCACAGGCTCCTCATGGTGCAGCTAGGGAAACTGAGGCCCAGACAGGCTAAGTGAGAAGCTGATGAATTGAATCAGACACTGCCTGGGAGGCAGGCTGGGCACCGGGTGCTTCCGCCTCTGGTGTGGTTGTCTCATCGGCACTGGCGGCTCGGGGCCTTCCTGCCGTGGGGGTCTGATGCTGTCCCACTGCGGCTCCCAGCACTGCTGGGGTTGGGGTGGGCACTGGGGTCCACAGGCCCATTGCTGGGGAACGCAGGGTTCTGCCCACAAGCAAAAGGATTTGTGCCCCGCCCTGCAGGAACCCCTTTCTGGAGAGAGCTAAGGGGGGCCTTGCTGCCCGGGGTGCAGAGGAGCTTACCCTGCCTGGCCCTTGTGACACTTCTCTCTCTCGCTCCCCAAAGGTGTACGTGAACGGAGAGTGGGTGACCAACATCAGCGAGGGAGGCAGCTTCGGGGAGCTGGCGCTTATCTACGGCACCCCCAGGGCCGCGACCGTGAGAGCCAAGACGGATCTCAAGCTCTGGGGGATCGACCGGGACAGCTACCGCCGCATCCTCATGGTGAGTTGGTGCCTGAGCACAGAGAGGGCCAACACCTACCTCGGCCAGGCGTCCCTGGGAACCCTGGCTCTATTCAAGGTGGGGACGCACCTGGAGAAAAGTCACTTTCCAGCCTCCCTGACAGATCTGGCCTGTGAGAGGAGTGGAAAGGGATGGAGGGATTCTGGAAGCTTCTTAGAAGATAGGCAGGTGGCCGGGGAGGCCCCTTCACTGTCCTCCCCTTTCTCCTTCCCACTGTCTGGACTGTGGTCGTGATGGCTGGCGCTCCAGCTGCCATATTGGGCCAGGAGGTGACTTGGAGTGTGAAACCCACTCGCCATGGTGGCAGAGCAAAGAGGTGTGAGGCGTGGCTGCCTGCTGACACGGTGGCTGCTCACCCCGAGGCTTCCTGTGTGTGGGGACTGACGCTTGGGCTTTTAGCTTTTTTTTTTTTTTTTGTATATGCAGCCAAATGTACTCTGAGCCGTGTACCCTGTACGGTGTGTGCTGTGTGCACACGCGTGTGTATGCCTGTGCTTGCCGTAGGCGGTAGGGGCCTATGGGCCAGTTTAGCTGCCACGGCTGGTGTTTGCAGGGGCTCCTGGAGGTGAGCGCTTGGGGAGCCGGGGGAGGACCCTTTCCAGGGAGAGAACCGTCTACGCCCTCCCTGCACACACGCCACCTGCCAGGCCCTGTTCTGGGTGCAGGTCCGTGGGGATCACAGGCAGGGCACCTGGAGTCTTGTCCTGGTGGAGGTGGCCATGAGCACCCAGCCCCAGAGGACAATGCCTGCGCAGAAGGACCACGCTGAGAAGCAGGTGGAGGCAGACAGAGTGGTGGGCGGGGCTGCTGTTCCGTGGAGGGGCCTCAGAGACCCCCTGATAAGGCGGCATTGAGCAGAGCCTTGGGGCAGGACGCCCGAGTGCCAGAAGCAGCTCAGGACTGCTAGCGTTGAGGGACAGCAGCACAGGCCTGGGCCGGGGCTGCGGAGCTGTGTGGATGAGGAGGCCTTCCCGGATGGGGCAGTGAGGTGTTGTCCAGAGAGGGCGGGGAGGGCTCCAGGCTGGGGACCTGCAGCCTCTGCAGGAATCATGCTGTCAGAGTGCACGGGAGCCATGGTGGGAGCTTGAGAGCAGCAGTGACCAGAGCTGACATGGGCCCAGTTCCCTGGGCCAGCTTGGGGCCATCCAGTGAGGGTAGCCTGTGAGGCCATTTGTCCTGGGAAGCTCTGGGCCTGCCACAGTGGTCTTGGGGTCCCCTGATGGTCTGCAGTACCCTTGTAGTTTGGGGTCCCCTTGTGGTTTGGGGGTCTTCTCATGGTCTAGGGGATCCCCTCATAATTTGGGGTCCCCTCATGGTCTTGGGGTCCCCTCATGGTCTGGGGGAGTCCCCTCATGATCTGGGGGTCCCCTTATGGTTTGGGGTCCCCTTTTCATCTAGGGGGTCTCCTCATGGTCTGGGGGATCCCCTCATAGTTTGGGGTCCCCTCATGGTCTTGGGATCCCCCATGGTCTTGGGGTTCCTTCATAGTTTGGGGGGGTCCCCTTATAGCCTCAGGTCTCGTCCTCAGCTCCTTCTGTCCCATCGCTGGGCAGAGGCCTCCAGGGGCCAGCACCTGTGGTTTGGGCGGCCGCACCCCTCCACTCGGTCCTTACCCAGCCATGACTGCCGGGCTGGGGTCCCCTGAGCTGGTCGGGGGTGACGCAGCAGAACCTGGTGGCAGTGGGCTTATTGCCGAGGCAGCCCCAGACAGCGTCTGCTCCGAGCCCTCTCCTTCCAGGCCTGGGGTCCCGGGGTCCAGCCCGGCCGAGGAGGGGGTGAGCCAGGTGGGTGTTGCTGGGGTCCTCGGCCTCTCCTCCATCCCCTCCCTGGGATGGTTCCCTCCACTCCGTGCCCGAGGCCTGCCTGGGCCGGTGTGATTCCTAAGGAGGGAGCCGCAGTTCCAGGACGCCCAAGGGGAGGCCTGGGGAGAGTCCTGTGGGATGGTTTAGGACAGAGCCCCGTGAGCTGGGAGAGCAAGTGCAGCCCCGGGTTTCCCTGTCAGGAGTGCGGCCTCTGATTGGGGAACGAGGATTTGATGGTCATGGGCCGAGACCATGTCCTGCTGGTGCCGGCCTGTCCCGGCCCACGGCGATGCCGGCTCTTGTGTTTTGTGGATGGCGTGTTTGCACAGTTTTTGGGACCGCTGTTTCATCAGGCTCTGCCCCTCATGAGCTCATCATTCATGCATCTATGGGACATTGCTTGGGTGCCCGCCCTGGGCCTGGGGCTCCCGCACTGCTGGGGATACCTCAGTACACAGAGCAGGTGAGATGCAGCCTCCTCAGAGGAGTCCCACGTTCTCTCTTCTGTCTGAACCCGCTCACTCCTGCTTTTACCGGGAGGCCTCTGTTGCCGCCTGGGAGGGGTCCCCTGAGACCCTCCCTCCGAGAGGGGCTGGAGTGGTTTTGGGGCAGGAAGAGGGCACAGCGGTTCCCGTCTCCTCTGGGCGCACCTGGCCCGGTGTTGCATAAGCCGTTTCCTCGCCATCCTTGACGCCCTGTCGCTCCCGGCTGTGGGATTTTTGTGGTTGGAACCTTATATTCAGGGAAGTTCCCAAACCGCGGAGGGAGCTGGCGCTTCCTCTGTTTTAATTTTGGGTCCTGTGAGCTAAGAATAGCTGGCCGCGCAGGGCCGGTTTGGACGGGAGCACTTGCAGGATGGTGTCTGTTTCTGTCTCGGCCCGGAGCTCCTCACACTGCTCCTGTTTCTGCCTTAGCCCCGAGCTGGGACATGGGGGGATGCGGGGGACGTGGGAGACCTGGTCTGGTGTCTCCAGGAAGCGGATCACTGCCCGAAATGTGAACTCTGACTCCAGTTTAGGATCCCAGAGTGTCTGATCTGGGAGGCTGCTCCCTCCACTGCTTCCCGTTTTATCCGAGGAAGGATGGGGTTGACCCCACCTCTAGGCTCCCAGGCAGGAGCCCAGCCTGGAGCCAGCACTCCCCAGACTTGCTTTTTCTTTCTTGCTTTTTTGCTTTTTAATTGTTTTGAAACAGGGTCTCACTCTGTCACCCAGGATGGAGTACAGTGGTGCAATCTTGGCTCACTGTAACCTCCGCCTCCCCGGCTCAAGCCATCCTCCCTCCTTAGCCTCCCGAGTAGCTGGGACTACAGGCGTGTGCTACCACGCCCAACTAATCTAAAAAAATTGTTTTTTTGTAGAGACCGGGTCTCACTATGCCATCGAGGCTGGTCTCGAACTCCTGGACTCAAGTGATCCTCCCGCCTCAGCCTCCCACAGTGCTGGGACTATAGGTGTGAGCCACTGTGCCTGGCCTGGTTTTTCTTTCTTGTAAGCTTTGGGGTCGTCTGTTCACCCTGATCCTTACCCAGGACCCCAGCGTTTGGAAGCAGTGGATGTAGAATTCTGAGGTGGAGGCTGTGCTGGGGTATCCAGAACCCACCTGCCTGGGCAGCCCAAGACCCCCTTGGAACCTGAGTCTGGGGCGGAGGTTGGACCCTCCCTGCCCCTCAGCCCCCGCTGACCGGTATCCAGAGTGACCCCGCACAGCCAGTGGGGCCAGGAGAGTACGGGGCTTCTCCGTTTCTCAGCACAGGCAGTTTGTCACTTGTAGCCTTGAGGATGCTGCTAAGGTCACGGAGGGTCCCCGAGCCTTGACCCGGGCTTGGTGCCCTACAGTGTCCATGTGAGGCCATGGCAGCCCGGGAGGGCCTGTGTGCACCCTCACTCAGGGGCAGGACGGCGGGCTCAGGAGCTCTGAGGCAGATGTGACGTGCTGAGGGTCCCACAGTGTGCACGTGGGGGACCCTGATCCATGGGGGGACCAGAGCCGGGATCTGCCTGGCATGTCCACCTCACGAGGCCCAGGCAGGAGGGAGAGTGGGCGCTGTTCACAGCTTGAGACCCCCACTCTGCCTGCCTGGGCCTCTTCCTCTTCTCACTGGCCCTGGGGTCTGCCATGCTGGGTTCCACATCGGTGCCTTCAGACTGAAGTTGCTGCCCCCACAGCCGTGCGTGGGAGCCGGGACTGGCTTTCTGGTGGGCTTCACCTCACGGCTTTGGGGGTGTGTGGCTGTGGCGTGACTCTGCTCCTCCCAGCTTTGAAGTGCGAGGGGATAAGGCCATGATGCAGCCATCTGGGGCCATTGTGGGGACAGCCAGGCATCACCAGCCATGTCACCCCACTGTCAGTGCGTCTGCAGGCTGCAGAAGGGGCCAGTCACGAGTGGCTGCTGTATGTATTTTTATTTTCCATTTTTTTTCTGTTAATAGAGGTGAAGTCTCGATATGTTGCCCAAGCTGGTCTCTCACGAGCTCAGGCGATCCTCCTGCCTTGGCCTCCCAGAGTGCTGGGATTACAGGTCTGAGCCGCTGCACCTGGCAGCCGCTATCAATGCTCCAGTTTTCCAGGCTTTCTGTGTGAAGGTGCTGGAGAGATCCCCAGGCCCCTGGAGGGCTGTTGTCCACCCTGCTGCCACCCAGGCCACAGCTCTGACACCTCCAGCTCCTGGGGTGTGGAGGGGACAGGGACATTTTTGGAGACAGCGGGGGGAGGGGGGTTGGGGGGCGACTGGGGCCTCCCTTCCACCTCTGCTTCTGAAGTTTGGTCGGACTCCTCGTTACAGAGCTGTGGGAGCCGAGGCCAAGCAGGTGCTGGCGAGACGGGGCAGAACTGAGACTGCGACCCAGGCCCTGTGCCCCCGGGCTGACTCCTGGGAAGTGGGTGGGATCGGTGTTAGGAAGCCACTTCCAGGCCCCCCGCCCTCCCTGTGCTGTGGGCTTGAGGAAGCCTCGCACCTGGAAATGGGGGTCACCTGCCTCCTCCCACACAAAGCCCCCCTTGGGGATGCCAGCAGACACACTCCTGAGCCCTCATGTGGGGGTCCCAGTGCCCACCAGCCTGCTCAGAGGTCAGCTCCCAGCCCCGCCTCACTGACCGTCTCAGCCACAGAAGGAACATGATCCCAAAAGGGGCAGCCTTTGGGGCCGGGCCCTCCCCCCGGGGCCCCTGGCAGCCTTCAGCTGTCTCCCCACTGCGAGAGATGGATGGGCGCACGCGGCTTTAATGTCTGAGGTTCCCTGGGCAAAACACGCTTTGCATTCCTCCGGCTGGGCGTAATTGCTGGGCAGTCAGTGTGAATTATAAATTATTTTTCAAAAGAAGTGCTTTTTTCATGGCTGGCGGAAATCTAAAATGGCCTGGGCTGGGTCATTGCGCCTGCCGCTGCCCCGGGCGTCCGGCCCGCTCTCCGCTCTCTGGGGCAGACACGCGGCACTTTTTCTGCTGCCGACAGGCCTGGGCTTGGCGTTTCCGAAAAGACCGTTGTCACTGAGGAAGCCCCGTTTGTTCAGGCACCCGCAGTGGGCGGAGAAGTGCTGTCTACTCTGTCTCGGTCTTGGGCCAAGTTCCTGAGGTTTTCTCGGACCTCCTGGGCTGTGGACTTTTGCCACAAAGAGGGGACCTTGGGGAGGGCTTTGGCGGAAGATAGGACACCCCCAGGCCTCTGAAATCAGGGCTCGCAGCCATTTTAGTGCTGCTCTGACCTGGAGCTGATGGAGAAACTGAGACCCGGGTATGGGGAGGGCCTGGGTTCATACCTGTACTTCCTGCATCTGCGTCTGCTGTGACTTGCAAGGCCTGGGGCTGTTTTCTCCCCAAGTGCCGGCCTCTTGGGGCCCCGCCCCCACCTTGCTGGTCTCTTGGTCCCCTGGACTGGGCACGCCAGGGCCACACATTGGAGTGGCGAGGTCAGTGTCGCCGGGCCGGGTTTCCGGTGGCTGCATGGGCAGCTGTGCCAACCAGGCCCGCAGCCATGGTCAGCTCTGCGCTCTGAGCCGCGGCTCTTCTCCTCTCCTGCACATGCCTTGGACGACAGAGTCCCACCGTGCTGTGCTGATGTGTGTGTATTTCAGGACAGAGTCCCCTTCTGGCTCCACACCCTTTACCGGGCCGGGGGTGCTCAGGGCCGTGGGAGCCGCGCTCCTCTCAGAGTGTCCCAGAGGGTGCGGGGCTGCACAGCAGAGTGCCAGAGCCACCTCTGTCTTCTGGTCTCCAGGCACCGGGGGAGGCAGGACCCGGGGACCCAGGTCGCTGACATTTCCGGTTCTCTCTGCGTGATGCCGGGCCCCTTCTCCCTGCAGCAGATTCTGTCTGAAAGCAGCCCCGTGCCATGGAACACGTCCAGAGCTGCCCCAGCTGCCCGACCCTTACAGGGCCGTGGGCTTGGTATTGGCAGCATGAAAGCAACACCCGGGGCCGCACCGTCCCGGCTCCTCTCTCTGTCCCGGGCAGCCTGGGCACATTACATGCGCTGAGCTGCACTTCTCCAGTCTCGTGTGAGGATGGAGAATGATGGTGTGTGGTGCCGTGCACACAGTAGGTGCTCTGTGGATGCCACTTCTGTTCTTCCAGAGCAGACAAAGTGCTGAGTGTGTGAGTGGAGGTTCAAGGTGACCTTGCTGTCTCCAGGACGGTGTGGAGCCTGGCCGTGCGAGCATCGATTCTGGAACAAGGTTGTCCCATTTCAGTTCTTGGCCTCACCGCTTGGCAGCCCAGGGGGCACAGGCAGGCCACACCGGCCCTGAGCCTCTGTTTCTTCCCTGGAGTGGAGATGATAGTAGGCCCAGCTGAAGGTGTGGATCTCGGGAGGTGCCTGTTCGCTGGGAAACATTCAGTGTAGTGAGCCATGCTTATCATCATCACCTTCTGGGAGGAGGAGGAATCTTGGCAGTGGTGGAGGCTGCTGAGGACTAGGGCTGGGTCAGCAGCTGTTTGCACGGGTGTCTAACCTCATTTCTGAGCTCAGGGACCTGACATCCCCCTGCAAGTCAATGGGAGGCAGACAAGGGCCAAGGTGGATGTGGCACCAGTGGAGCAGTGGTGAGGAATTTGGGGGGACAGAGAAGGAGCCCAAGCCAGAGACGCAGGGAACAGCTGCTCATTTCAACCACTCTTGTCACGGGGAAACCGAAGACCAGACAGGACAAGACTAGTCCAAGGGTATGAAGGGTATGGGGAGTCATGGGCAGGCTGGGGTCGGAATTGCAATGTCCTGACTTTCCCCATCAGCACACTTTCATGTACCCAGTAAGAACCACTACCACCATCATCATTGCCACCATCACCACCGTCAGCACCATCATCACCACCATCACTATCACCCCTGCCATCACTGTCATCATTGCCAGCATCACTACCATTATCACCACCATCATCACCACCATTATCACCATCACCATCACCATCACTATCACCATCACCATCATCACCACCACTATCACCATCATCACCATCACTATCACCATCACGATCATCACCACCATTATCACCATCACCATCATCACCATCACTATCACCATCATCACCATCACTATCACCATCACCATCATCACCGCCACTATCACCCCTGCCGTCACTATCATCATTGCCAACATCACTACCATTATCACCACCATCATCACCACCATTATCACCATCACCACCACCATCACCACTGTCACTATCCTCACCAACATCACCATCATTGCTACCGTTATCACCATCACCATCCTCACTACCACCATCATTATCACCATTATCATCACCACCATCACCATCCTCACCACCATCACCATCATCACTACCATTATCACCATCACCATCCTCACTACCACTATCATTATCACCATCGCTGTCACCATGATCACCACCGTTATCACCATCACCATTACTGTTATCACCATCCTCACCATCACCATCCTCACCATCACTATTCTCATCACCACCATTCTCACCACCGTGAATATCACCTTCACCACCATCACCATCCTCACCACCATCACCATCATCACTACCATTATCACCATCACCATCCTCACTACCACTATCATTATCACCATCGCTGTCACCATGATCACCACCGTTATCACCATCACCATTACTGTTATCACCATCCTCACCATCACCATCCTCACCATCACTATTCTCATCACCACCATTCTCACCACCGTGAATATCACCTTCACCACCATCACCATCCTCACCACCATCACCATCATCACTACCATTATCACCATCACCATCCTCACTACCACTATCATTATCACCATCGCTGTCACCATGATCACCACCGTTATCACCATCACCATTACTGTTATCACCATCCTCACCATCACCATCCTCACCATCACTATTCTCATCACCACCATTCTCACCACCGTGAATATCACCTTCACCACCATCACCATCCTCACCACCATCACCATCATCACTACCATTATCACCATCACCATCCTCACTACCACCATTATCATTATCATCATCAACATCCTCAATACCATCACCATTATCACCATCAGTATCATCATAACCACCGTCACCATCATTATCACCACCATCAGCACCATCACCGTCACTGTCACCACCATCATCACCACTGTTACCATCACTGTCCATCACTACTGCTGTCCTCATCACCATCACCATCATCACCATCACCACCACCATCGTCGTCACCACTGTGGCTGTCCTCACCACCATCACCACCATAACCATTAGCAGCAACATAACATTTGTTGAGACTCAGTTCTCATCATGACCCAGCAAGGCAGGGATTTTTATGGTCTCATTTCACCAGGGCACAGTGATGCAGGTGACACATTCAGACCTGAACTTGTCCACGATGAGTGAACTTCCCACGGTGTCCTCCATGCTGAGGCTCTGGAAAGCAGGGGAGGGTGGGTGTCCTTAGGGTCCTCATCCCCATCATGGAAGTTGGGCTCAAGCCACACCTTTGCTGGGCTCAGTCATCTGATCTGTGAGTGGGAAGGTTGGCGCAGCTCCACGAGTCTGTTTCTGGACATTGACGGAGGCTTGGGAGTGAGTGGGGAGGGCCACGCCACCGGAAATGGCCTGTGCCCATGGGAAAGGTCAGCCTCGCCGCCAGGGTCCAGAATAAGCAACTGGAAAAAACCTGGCCTGAGCCCCACACAAGTCACCGCTGTGCCTCGGGGACTTGTGTACCATTCCTCCCCCATTTCACTGGAGCTTGCATTTTTGTCATAGTTTTCCAGGGACAGGCATTTAGCATCACGTGCCTTTCCTCCAGCCCTTCCCCCTTGAGCTGTTTTCCTTCCGCAGCAATCCGTCTCCCTTCCTTCATTCTCTGCTCCGCTCCTGCAGGGCCTCCTGCCCCAGTAGCTGGAGTCCCGCTCCATCCTAGCCAGGAGGGCTGCACAGGAGGGCTGCGGGCTGCCTCCCCTATGCTCACTGTGTCCCCAGGGCTGCTCTTCCTCACCCCCAACTGTGGAAGGGGCTCTGTGGTGGCCCCTCATTTTCCCATGTGATGGAGCCACTTTTGGTGTGCCCAAGGGGTCCCATTTTAAGGGAGACACAAGCAAGTTTGCATCTGGCTGTGGGTGGCATCAAGAGAAGGGAGAGGGGGCCGTGGGTAGGCGCAGGCCCTGGAGACGGGGCTAGGGCAGACCCCCACTTCACCACGGCAGTGGGTAACTTCAGACGCACTCCTCCGAAGCACTCACCTCCGCGTTCTCCTCCTCCTTGGCCCTCTGAGTTGTGACAATGTGATGGGCACAGCCCTGAGCACAGCCCCTGCCCCTGTCCAGGGCGCTCGGTAAACACCAAGTGGTGTTTGATTGCAATTTCTGTTCCTGTGAGTGATTGGAGTGGATGGGAAGATGCTTTGAACAGCACCCCTCAGGAGAAGAAAGTTTGGGGAGACTGACAGGCATTTGGGGGGCTCTTCTGAGTGTCAGGGGTCTTGCTTCTCATGTCCGGCCCATCTCTCTTTCCTGACATCTCCTTCCTACGTACGTTGTTTAGGAGGTGGGATAAATGACCCTCGTTCACCATTGTCCCCAGGCATTGTGGCAGCTTGGAGGGTCCCTGGCAGCTGCCTGCAGGGTTCAGAAGAGTTTATAGTTTTCTATCCTAACCTAGGTTTCCTAGCCTATCCTAACCCTTAGGATTAAATTTTGCTGGATGTATTAGTTAGCTGTGGCTGCGTAACAAATTCCCTGGATGTATCAGTTAGCTGTGGCTGCGTAACAAATTCCCCTCAAACTTAGTGACCTCTGTCAACAATGTTACATTTGTTCCATTTCCCATGGGTCATGGAGGAAGCAGCTGCACGGCTCTGGCCTGGAACCCTCCTCGGGCTGTGGGGATCAGAAGGTTTTATGGGGCAGAGGAGATGTCTGTGGCGGCTTCCCCCCACAGGGCTGGAGGGTGGCTGGAAGGCGCTGCTCCTCCTCTGAGCTTCTCTGCAGCCGAGTGATCCCGGAGAGAGCAGGGCAGGAGCCACAGTATCTTTTACAACCTGGCTTTGCAAATCTCAGACTCATTTCCTTAGCATTCTCTAGTTGCCTCCATCAGCCCTATTCATCATGGTGCAGACCACACAGGGGTGTGGACACCCGGAGGCGAGTGAGGATCATTGGGGGCCGGCTGCTGCCGTGCCAGGCGTAACAGAAATACTCAAAATAACAGTGTCTTAAACCACAACGGCTGTTTCTCACGCTCTGGAAGGAGTCCGTCTAGGGCGGGTGCGTTGTTCTGTGGGGCCCGGGGAACCAGCTTTCTCTTACTGATGCTCCTCAGGGGCCCTGGATGGCTGCTGCAGCCCCAGCCATCATCTCCATGTGCCAGACAGCAGGAAGGAGGAGAGGGGAGGGACGTGTTCAGAAACTGCACATGCCACTGTGTCTGTGTGCCCGTGGTCAGCACGTGGTCAGTCACACAGGGGGGAGGCACCTGGTAAACACTGCTCACTGCGGTTTTCTGTCTCAGGGTGTTATGGGAATTCATGAAACAGCATGTCAGGAAGGAGTAAAATACATCCCCGTTTGACAAATGGAGAGGTGGGGCAGCTTTGGGGCTTTTAGAGCCTGCTCTAGGCTTTCCTTCTTGGTTCTGTGGTTCCTGTCTAGGGTGGTCACTCAGCCCTGCGGAGCCTCAGTTTCTGCCTCTGGAAAATAAGGATAAAAGTATGTTCCCCTCACAGGGTTATCTGTTGCGAGTTCAATGTGGGTCAGCGTGTCCAAGAGCCCCCCTCCCCAGCCTGGAGTGGGCGTTCAACACAGCAGGTTCCCTCCTCCCTCCTCTCTCCACACCCCAGGGGACTTATCCAGGGTTATGGAAAAACCTCGTCACCAGCATGTCATCTCTTGGTCCAGCTCACATCGCGGCATACACCCTACTCGAACACGTGGCCTCTGTCGATGGATGATACCATTGGAATTTCAGCAGAATCGGGCTTGCTGCTGTCTGGGCGGACTGTGTGTCTCTGTTTTCTGAATGTGCGGTGCTCAGTCGTGCCCACCATGTGGCTGCTCTGTACAGTTGTGGAGTTTGTGCACTGTACAAAGGCCCAGGCAGACGGCTGAGAGGGGCTGAGACCCAGGCTGCTTTCTGCGCACCAGGCTGGAGCCGACTGCTTGGAGCAGGGGCCTCATTCCTGTCTGCACCGGGGCCCATCAGCTTGCTGGGATGTGTGCTTGAAGAAAGGGTGTGTTTTTCTAATTCACATTTATAATCCTAGTTCCTGGAATGAATTCTAATTTCTAATTCACATAACATGGACAGGGCCCTGTGTGTTGGTATTGTATTATTCAGCATGCTTTTCCCAGGGGTGAGGGAAGTCAAGCTTCAATGGGTAAGGATGCAGCTTCAGGCATGGCTGGATCCAGGGTCTCAGAAGATGTCAGCAGCACTCTCCCTTCTGCGTCATGTGCTTGAGTGTCTGTGTTGGCCTCAGTTTCTCCAGATGTGTTTATGAGCTCCCTCCCCTTCATGGCTAGAAACCCGGGTTCAGGCTCTGACTGGCTGTGTGCTCACTGCGTGGACCTACCACTGGCCCCGGCTGGGTGGGGAACTCTGCTGCCGGCCAGGACACTTAGCAGCCATGACGGGAGCTTTTCCAGAAGCCCCTCAGGAGGAGGGAGGCGGGGTGCATAGGACACCATGGCAGCTCACACAGCCTTCGGGTCATTGAGGACTTTCGGGACTTGGAATGCTTGGAGGGTCTCCTTAGAAGTTGAGAGTCATTTGGGGAAATCTGGAAACGTCAGGTTGATCCAGGCACAAAGATTCACGTTCTTGTCTGTTTTTCCTTTCTCCCCAACAGGGCAGCACGCTGAGGAAACGCAAGATGTACGAGGAGTTCCTCAGCAAGGTCTCCATCCTAGGTCAGTGGCTGCGCCCCTGTCCGGCTGTGTGTCCCGACATCCGGGTGCCTGCTGGCAACCCCAGCCTCTTCCCCATTCCAAGTGGCTGGCAAGTTGAGTGTTGTTGGTGTTATGGAAGTTTGGGGCGCAGCACACAGACATGCCCACACACATACACGTGCACACATGACACGCACTGTCACTTGCTGGCAAACCCCAAAAGCCCGCCTCCTCTCCCGTGGGCAGGGCTGCCCTGCTTCTCAGCGTCTCTGCCATCCTGTGCATTTCCTGTCTGCTTCTCCCTTTGCTGTCAGAGCCACGCCCCCAGCCTTCCCTCCACGCCGGTCCATGTAGAGCTGAAAGCTGGTGTTGGCTCCCGGTACACGTGCGAGCTAGGTGGAGCTGCTTTCCCTGACTCTGCTGGTTCCCTTCTAAGCGCGGTTTCTCTGGGAGCTGTCTCTGCCCTTCCTAGGCCACCATCATCGCTCTCAGTTCCGGGAAGGATAACAGGGCAGGCTGGTGATTCAGGTGCGCCTGGAGCCTTTTCACCTTTGGTGAACCTGCTCAACGGCCTGGCGGGGAAGACGCTGCTGCAACCTGAGTTATACGCGATGGCACCGGCCAGGCCAGTGGGGGCTCCTTGGGCTAGAGCAGGCAGAACCGTGCACATGTGTGTGAGTGTGCGCATGGGCGGTGTGCGTGCGTGTGTGCATGTGTGTGCGTGTGTGCATGTGTGAGGGTGTGTGTGCATGTGTGTGCTCATGAGTGTGCATATGTGGGTGCATGAGTGTGTGCAAGTGTGCACAGGTGTGTGTGTGTGGGGGGGTGTGTGTAGAATGTGTGCGTGGGTGTGAGTGAATGGGTGTGTGTGCATGTGGGGGGTGTGTGTGCGTGAGTAGAATGTGAGTGGGTGTGTGTGCACATGTGTGCATGTGTGTGTGCATGAGTGCATGTAGAATGTGCATGTGTGCATGTGTGTGGGGGTGTGAGTGCATGAGTGTGTGTGCATGTCATGTGTGTGTAGAATGTGTGTGAATGGGTGTGTGTGCACGTGTGTGTGCATGAATGCACATAGAATGTGTGCATGTGCATGTGTGTGGGGAGTGTGAGTGCATGGGTGTGTCAGTGTGTACATATAGAATGTAAGTGTGTGAGAGGTTGTGTGTGTGTGTGTCTGTGTGCATGTGTGTGCACACCTGCGTGTGCATGGGTGTGAGTGTGCACGTGTGTAGGTGTGTCTGTGTGCATGTGCGCACACACGTGTGTGTGCGTGGGTGTGAGTGTGCCTGTGTGCACGTATATGTGTGCAGTATGGCTGTGCCTGAGTTTCTTGGGGAGGACTTTGACCCTGTTCTCTCTGAAATCCTTCTGCGGAATGTCGAGAAGGGAGTGTGAGGTTCTTTCGATTGTGGTAAAATGCAGGTCACATCAAGCCGAACATTTTGACCTTTCCTGGAAGCACGTTTCAGGGCCGTCGAGTCCATACATGACGTCGTCGGCCCCGCTCCCATCCCAGAGCCCCATCCTCACCCGAGGCAGAGCCCCATCCCTGTGAGCCATCACCCCCGCCTGCCCTCCCAGCCCCAGTGGCCTCCGGACGCTCCCCGTCTCTGTGGGTTATTTGCCTGTTCGGGATGTTTTGTGGGAATGGAATCACCCATGTGGCTTCATGTCTGGTTTTAATTCTAGTGCCTTTTTAAAAATGTCATACTTGGAAAAACAAAACGAGTTGG
Organism: Macaca fascicularis; assembly: GCF_037993035.2. Classification (NCBI taxonomy): domain Eukaryota; kingdom Metazoa; phylum Chordata; class Mammalia; order Primates; family Cercopithecidae; genus Macaca; species Macaca fascicularis. Next base: position 34,033,724 of record NC_088377.1, on the reverse strand, counting down.
TCCCCCAGATTTTATAGGGGCCGAGAGGAGGACATTTGATCCCTATGCGAAATCCCAAACGCAGGGTCTCTGCCGCCCTTCTGGGTTCCTTTTGAGGCGGAGCTGGGTGGTCCAGGCCCTCGTGCCCACCAGGCACCGGGCACTGAATAGTCAGCCCTGTCCCCACAGATTCCTTCATTCCCCAGCACTGTCGAGGCAACGGCTACTGCAGGCCATGAAGGACGAGACCTCTCCCTGCTCCAGGCGAGCGTCGGTGACCTCCGGCTGGAGGTGGCTTCTTGCTTCCTGTGTCCTGGGCTCTCAGGGGTGGTCAGACGTCCTTGCCGCGTGGCCTCCGTCCGCCCATTTATGTTCCTCTGATTAATGCAGCAGCTGGCAATGTGACCGGCTTCTCCGGGGCCTCCCAGAAGAGTAACAACAAGACACGATTCCCTTTTCCTGCCCAGTCACCATCAGCACAAAGTCCTCCAGAAAGGGCTGGCGGGGCGGTGCCTCCACAGGTGGCTTGGCAGGAGGGATGGCCCTGGACGAGGCTGAAGCTGTGGGCTTCGGCATTCCTGTCCCCACACCAGAAACCTGGGAATGGCGTTTGCGCCTTGGTGCTCCTGGGACTCTGCTTTCTCCTCCTGAACGTGCAGGGCTCGGCCCCCTGGACAGGAGGCCCCGTAGAGTCAGCACGGCCCGCGTGGGAGCTGCGAGTCTGCAGAATTCCAGCTCAGAGCTTGGCAATGGCTTTCCCACCGGGGCAGGTGCACGCAGCCTTGTCCTGTGGCCGCAGGCTGACCTTGTGAGGTGCTTTTTGGGACACTTGGCTGCGTTTATTCTGCATAGTTTTCACAGTGAATGGAGATGGATCCCATCTCTACAAAATAAAAAATTAGCTGGGCGTGATGGTGCATGCCTGCAGTCCCAGCTACTTGGGAGGCTGAGGTGGGAGGGTCACTTGAGGCCATGAGCTCAAGACCAGCCTGGGTAACATAGCGAGTTTCTGTGTCTCCAAAAAAAAAAAAAAAAAAAATTATACAGGTGTGGTGGCTCATGTCTATAATCCCAGCACTTTGAGAGGCTGAGGTGGGAGGATCTCTTGAGCCCAGGAGTTCAAGGCTGCAGTGAGCCGTGATCACGCCACTGCACTCCAGCCTGGGTGACAGAGCAAGAGGCTGTCTCTTGGAAAAAAAAAAAAAAAACAACTGGGGCCAAAAGTGCCATCTCCCTGTGGTTTCTTCTGTTAGTTTTCATCCAAGATTAATGTAGCCAGGAGATAATTTTTGTTTTCAGAACTCAGAATACTACAGGTTTCAAATGTAATAGAGGAAGCATTTGCTGATCAAATATGTGGAAATGAACTTCCTAACTGCAACTGACTTCTGAAATGAAATGCCTCGTGTGACTGTCCTTGTAAGGAAACCAGTAAACAAAACACTCCAAATTCATATGCTGGTCTCCTTCTGCACCCTGAACACAAACCATAATTGCACTAAAAAAATCACCTGCATCATTTAGTTGCCAGGTGTGCACTGATGTGTTGACCTGCTTGGGAGCACGCCTGGGTTCTGAATTATTCAGCAGCTTCTGTCTGGTACAGACCCTTTTTTTTTTTTTTTTTTTTTTGAGACGGAGTCTCACTCTGTCGCCCAAGCTGGAGTGCAGTGGTGCGATCTCGGCTCACTGCAACCTCCGCCTCCCGGGTTCACGCCATTCTCCTGCCTCACCTTCCTGAGTAGCTGGGACCACAGGCACCCGCCACCGCGCCCGGCTAATTTTCGTATTTTTAGTAGAGACGGGGTTTCACCGTGTTAGCCAGGATGGTCTCGATCTCCGGACCTTGTGATCCGCCCGCCTCGACCCCCCAAAGTGCTGGGATTACAGGCGTGAGCCACCGCGCCCGGCCGGTACAGACCGTTTTTTGGAAGCTGGTCAAGCAGCTCTGGTAGCGGGGGCCTCACCCCACTTCCCTATGCTGCAGAATCTGCCCCGGCCCTGGGGTTTGTGGAAAGCATTTTCCTTTGCAACGTACGGCATCAACAGGGATTTTTAAGGAGAGAAATCTCCCTCCTAACCTAGATCTAAAATAAATGCTTTGCTTTTTATTTTTAGCTTCTGACCTACATAGGTAGCATCTGATTTGTATAGGACAGGAAAGATTTTTAGTGTGTGTGAAAAAAGAAAGAGTTAATCAGGTGATCATTATTTTCTTATAAAATCTGACGTTAGTAATTTTTTTTTTCCCTTCCAAGGGTTAGGGATGAATAAAGACAAGGAAGGGAAGACCTTGTGAGAAGGGCGGAAAGATACATTGAATTTTCAAACATTTAAAGATAAACTTGGCATGGAAATTAAACATTTTGACCTAAAAGAGTAGAAAGTATACTATGCCTTAATCTTACAACGTAAATGCAGTTCCATGTTCTTTGATCAGTCCCCGATGAACAGTGTTTCTTTTGGATGGGCAGTTACCATTCTGAATTATTTTGTTATTCACATTTTTTTTTGGAGACGGGGTGTTGCTCCATCTCCCAAGCTGGAGTGCAGTGACATGATCATAGCTCACTGCAGCCTCGACCTCCTGCGCTCAAGTGATCCTTTTGCCTCAGCCTCCTGAGAAGCTGGGACCACAGGTGTGCGCCACCATGCCTGGCTAATTTTTTAATTTTTGTAGAGACGAGATCTCACTATGTTGCCCAGGCTGGTCTTGAACTCCTGGCCTTTAAGTGTTCCTCCCACCTCAGCATCCTGAGTAGCTGAGACTACAGGTACACACCACCATGCCTGGCTAATTTAAAACATTTTTTTTTTTGTAGAGATGGGGTCTCATTATGTTGGCCAGGCTGGTTTTGAACTTCTGGCCTCAAGTGATCCTCCTGCCTCAGCCCAAAGCCCACTGTGCCTGGCTTCTGAATTATTTTAAACCACTTAGTAGCCTTTGTGCTTAGCTGGGACTCCATTGTTTGCAAAAATGTAAGCAGCTCTATTCTTTCGAAGATAACAAAAGTATTTTCATACTGAGTTAACCTGGAGTCAGTTTTCACTGTTGGGTATTTACATTAAGCCAGGGATAACTGTCAGAATAGCTCCCTCCGCACCTGGTAAAGAGGGCACATGAGCTGCATGCGTCCGGGACCTGCTGATTGCAAGAAAACCCAGGCCCCCTGGCACAGAGGTGCTGGGGGATAGTGTCACGGCCTCGTCTTATGCAGCTTACTGGTCACGGAGCTGGTGCTTCTGAGGACACCTTTCGGGAAGAGTGGTGGCCCTTGTCTTGGACTGGCCGGGGAGGCGTGAGCCCCAGGATGACCTGTCCTACTCCTCTCCCCACAGAGTCCCTGGAGAAGTGGGAGCGTCTGACCGTGGCGGACGCGCTGGAGCCCGTCCAGTTTGAAGATGGAGAGAAAATCGTGGTCCAGGGAGAGCCTGGGGATGACTTTTACATCATCACGGAGGTGAGACGTGCTTCCCACGTGGGCGCTCTGGGTGTGTGCTTGGGTGGGGGCACTTCCTACCTTCTCATCTTCCACTGCCCGCCTCATCCTCCCTCGAGTCAGTGCTGCTCTGTGACCGCACGCCTATCTGGGGCCTCCACGGGGTGGGTGGGCCATGGCCTCACACTCCTGCCACCGAGGTTCCTCCGGTCCTCTAGCATCGAAAGCCTCCCTTCTTAGAAAGGCGGTTGGTGCCTGATCTGCATGTGTGATGAAACTGCATGAAACTGGCCAGGCTCAGTGGCTCACGCCTGTAATCCCAGCGCTTTGGGAGGCTGAGGCGGGTGGATCACCTGAGGTCAGGAGTTCGAGACCAGCCTGGCCAACATGGCGAAAACTGTCTCTACTAAAATTACAAAAATTAGCCGGGTGTGGTGGCGCATGCCTGTAATGCCAGTTACTTGGGAGGCTGAAGTAGGAGAATCGCTTGAACCTGGGAGGTGGAGGTTGCAGTGAGCTGAGATGGCACCATTGCAGTCCAGCCTGGGCAACAGAGTGAGATTCCATCAAAAAAAAAAAAAAAGGAAAATAAAAAACCTGCATGAAACCTGCATATAGGGCGTGCAAGGGCGGGAACCTGCACACAGGGTGTGCAAGGGTGGGCAGAGCTGAGGAAGGGAGTGAGGTTGGGAATGGCACCACATCTGCATCCCAGCCGTGGCGTGGCGCCGTGTGTACACAGCAGGTCACTGTCGGGGGCATCGCATACATTTAGGGTACACAGGATCTCTCTATATTATTTCTCACAGCCGCACTCCAATCTACGATGATGGCAAAATTAAAAGTTTAAAAAGACGGTGGCAGCTTCTGTATCTGGACGTAGAGTCATTTTTGTGAGTCATTTTTGCCGTCTCACACCACGGCGCCACCACGGGCAGGCGACAGGTGGCTCCGTGGAGCCCCCGGCACATGCTGGGGCCGCAGGCCACGATGGCCGCACGCAGACTGCTGGGTGAGCTGAGCTGCTGTCCCGAGGACAGGGCAGGAATTCGCGTGTGAACCCCCATTCCGGGCGCTGGCAAGGGACCCCGTGCCTGTGAGCCAGCAGGTGGGACTGGACTCCGGAGGTGGGGCTCGGACACCGGACCTAATTGAGGACTGGCTAAAACAGAGCCAGGGTGCAAGCCGCTCTCCATAGCCACGCCCACCAGCGCACCACGTCAGTTTACCGTTGCCATGGCAACGCCCGGGAGCTCCCGCCCCTTCCCATGGCAACGGCCTGAGGACCCGGAAAATTACCACCCTTAACCAGAGGTCTCTGTATCATCCACCCTTTAATGTGCATCTAATTATAAGTGGGTGTAAATGGGACTGCACAGGTGCCCTGAGCCGCTCCCCTCAGCGCTCTGCCTAGTGGGAGCAGCGAGGAGCTGTAACCCCAAACACTGCTGCCTCAGTAAAGCTGTTTAGTCCACCTCCTGCTGGGCCTCGAATCCTTTCCTGGGCAAAGCCAAGAACCCCGGCAGGCTAAGCCCCACTTTGGGGCCCACCTGCCCTACATCACCTGTGCCCCATGGTTATTTGAACTTTGCCCTGCCCGGTTATCTGAAGCCCTCTCCCTTCGGATTAATGCTGGAGGAACCGGGCTGGAACCCCAGGGCCTGCAGTGTGTCCATCAGCCGGAGGCTGTGCCTGGGTCGTGGCCTCCTGAGAGGAATCCCCTCCCCAGGTGGCCCTGGGCAGGAATGAGTGACCTGTCCAGGCTGCGTGCTGACCTGCCCGGCTCTGCAGAACCACACGTATGCTCCTGTGTGTCTGACATGTTCCCCACGTGTCCGGCCCTCAAGGGTGAGCAGGATCTCATGCTTGCATGCGCCCTAAGCACATGCCCTAAGCACACGCCCCAACTCTGCACCTGCCATCGGGAAATGCATGCGTCAGGGTGGCGGAGTTTAAGGTCCCGCCCTCGCCGAAACACCTGCAGCTGTGGGCAGTGACAGGATCATTCTGGGTCCAGAAGGAGCGCACCTCCCTGCCCCGCGGGCTGCTGGGAAGAAACAGAGGTCAGCAAAGAGCTCAAGTCCTGGTAGATGTTTGGCGACTTCAGCGAATTCGGGAGCCAGAGTCTTGGTTCAAAACAACAGAAGTGGCCGGGTGCGGTGGCTCAAGCCTGTAATCCCAGCACTTTGGGAGGCTGAGACGGGCAGATCACGAGGTCAGGAGATCGAGACCATCCTGGCTAACACGGTGAAACCCCGTCTCTACTAAAAAATACAAAAAACTAGCCGGGCGAGGTGGCGGGCGCCTGTAGTCCCAGCTACTTGGGAGGCTGAGGCAGGAGAATGGCGTGAACCTGGGAGGTGGAGCTTGCAGTGAGCGGAGATCCGGCCACTGCACTCCAGCCTGGGCAACAGAGCGAGACTCTGTCTCAAAAAAAAAAAAAAAAAAAAAAAAAAACCAGAAGCCCAGCAATGTGGCCAGGGCCGCCGATGGTGTTGGAAGATGCTCACCGCCACCGGAACACAGGCGGAAAAGCAAGAGGCTGGAGTAAGATCCTGTGGGAAGGAAGTGTGTGTTTCGCTGGAGACCCAGGCTCGGGCCCCCGCACCTGCTAAATCTTCATTACCCTTCCCTGAGGGGCATGTTCAGGGCCTCTCCCACCCTCATCCCCGGTGCTTCCCACTGCGGCTCTACCATAAGGAAAGACCTGGAAGGCTGGGATAGAGCAGGAGAAGCAGCAGAGGCCAGAGGGAGCCAGGCCGGCTGGGGTGTTGGAGGCGCTGGGAGATTTCTGCTAACCTGGAAGAAGCACCAAGGCAGGTCTTGACGGGGCAGCCACCTTCACGGAGCTCCACAAGGTGGATGTGGGATTCCGGGACCTGAGTCACTTCCCTCTCCACGTCCCAGAATGCTCATTATGTGAATGAATTAGTGAATGCATGAATGAATGATGCTTGTTTCCAACCTAAAGGTACCACAGGCTGCACGGACATTCACAAAGGGGGATCCCTGCTGGGGGGCCGTTCTCAGGCAGTATGTCCGGTCAGTAGAGTAGGGGACTCATTCAACAGTAATGCTTCTTTAAAAGGAGAAGAGGAGGAGGGAAAGGATGGAACCACAGGCAGCCCAAGTGATGATTCTGGCCAGCGTTGGAAGGAGGCTCTGGCAGGTCCTGATAGGGGAGTGACCCCAGCCATGATTCCAGCGTGCACGCCCACCTGTGAGCAGAGAAGAGGCTGCCAGCGTGCACGCTTGCCTGTGTGCAGAGGAGGGAATGCCAGCGTGCACGCCTGCCCGTGTGCAGAGGCGAGGATCACAAACCCACTGCTGAAATCTGCTGTATTGAAGGCAGCTGTTGGGTGGTTGTTGGGCACGGTGGCTCATGCTGTAATCCCAGCACTTTGGGGGGCCAAGGTAGGAGGATGACTTGAGCCCAGGAGTTCACGACCAGCCTGGGCAACATAGTGAGACTCCATCTCTACTAAAAGTTTAAAAATTATCAGCACCATAAGACAGGGGGGAAAAAATTAGCTGGGCGTGGTGGCACCCACCTGTAGTCCCAGCTACTTGGGAGGCTGAGGTGGGAGGATTGCTTGAGCTCAGGAGTTCAAGGCTACAGTGAGCTATGATTGCACCACTGCACTCCAGCCTGGACAATAGAGAGAGACCCTGTCTCAAAACCAAAACCAAAACCAAAACCCAAACCAAAAAAGATGGCTTCAAATTCTTGGCTGTCTTTCCCGTGGAGAAGGGGAGTCTAACACCCTCCCCTTGATGCTGGGCTGGTTTAGGTACACACTCGATGGACAGAATACAGTGGAATGATGTTGCAGGGTACCCAAGACTGGGTCCTCCAAAGCCTTACAGCTTCCACCACAGCCTATGGGAACCTTGTTCCCAGGATGCTCTTCTTAAAGCCCAGCAGCTGTGCTCTGAGAGCTGTGCTCTCAGCCTGCGCAGCCCCAGCCCCAGCCCCAGCCCCGGCCAGCGCAGCCGTGAACGCCCAGTGTCAACAGCTGCCACATGACTGTGCCATCTTGGATGTCCTGCCAGCTGAGTCTTCCGATGAGGTCATCCCTGCCTCCATCTGGATGCAACCCCAGAGGAGACCCCGAGTGAGAACCGCCCGGCTGAGCCCCTCCAACCCCAAACTGAAGGATAACAATAAACTGGTTTAAGTTGCTGACTTCAGGAATGGCTCCTCAGTTCTCACCGGTTATCGCTGCTGAAATAAGTACATAAGTAGAGCCCTTCCTTGCCTAGACAACAGAGCCGTGGCGGTGGCGCTTCCGGCCGCTCCACCTCCAGCAGGATGACCGCGGTGACAGGTGGAAAGGCAGATATCTTTAATTGCTCTAGGTTTTACATCCATTGACAAGAAACTGGTGCTTACAGGCTGAATCTGGCCCAGAGACAAATTTGTGTTGGCCTGTACAGTGTTTTTTTAAACATTTGGATTACTTGTTATTTTACAGTCAGGAGATTTCACATAAAAATCTAGGTCGCTGGCTGGGCACGGTGGCTCACGCCTGTAATCCCAGCACTTTGGGAGGCCAAGGCGGGTGGATCACTTGAGGTCAGGAGTCCGAGACCAGCCTGGCCGACATGGTGAAACCCTGTCTCTACTAAAAATACGAAAATTAGCCAGTCGTGGTGCAGGTGCCTGTAATCCCAGCTGCTGGGAGGCTGAGGCTCAAGAATCACTTGAACCCAGGAGGCAGAGGTTGTGGTGACCTGAGATCACGCCTGGGCCACAGAGCAAGAACCTGTCTCAAGAAAATAAAGTAAATCTGGATCTCTTACTTCTCTTTAAAAATCTGACATCCTACTACACTGGACCTGCAGCCCCGTCTGGCCGTACCCAGCTGGCAGATGCCCCTTCTGGTGTGAAAGGCTTCCCAGTTTCCCACAGCCCCTGCCCAGCCCTGCTCTCAGCTCCTCAGCCATATCTGCAGGCACTCGGGGGCTTCTGAGTTGGCAGCCTCGGTTTGAATGGTCTTGAAACTGAGAGAATGAGTAGCTGTGGCTGGTTCGGACAATCACACATTATTCTCTGTGGACCAAGGCCCCCTCCTAGCTGAGTCCAAGGCCCTGTGTAGGAAAATCATGAAAATGTGTGTGGGGGGCATGGATCGCGGGTGCATCTTTGTGGAGAGCAGATCAAGGCAGCACACGCGGTGTTCTCACCCCGGAACAGAGGAGAGGGCATCACCAAGCCGCGCAGCGTGTTCTGAGTGTTGAGGATGTGCTGGCGTCCCCATGCACACAGTGTGTGACCCAACCACACCCCGGCGGGGGGCTCTGCCGGCCGTGCCCTCCACATCCACGCCAGGGTCGTCAGCTGAGGACAGGTGCGGGGACTGACGAGGGGCAGACGCCGCCTCCCACAGCCGGGAGGCTCTGCCCGTGATGCCTTCACCATGGGTGTGCCCGACTCCGTGATCCCAGTCTTGCGAGCACAACTTCTGGTGTTTTCCGCCTTCTGCCCCTCTGTCCACTCCCTGGCGGACCACTCGGATTTTACCTTGTTGTGTGCGTTGCCGGCTCTGGGAGCCAGGCCCCGCAGTGGCGCATCTGCTGAGGGCTGTCACAGCTGATTTTCGTGATCTTGGGGGGCTCACCCAGCTGTGCAGCAGTGTGGTTTTGTGTTGGGGACAGCCGAGGGTTCTACAGGCTCCCTGCAGAGTCCCCAGGAGGGGTGCTGGGGTCAGACGCTGGCTGCCCCCTCCCCAGGAGCCCCCATGCGCCGCTGCACGGGTTTCCCAGAAAGGCTCTGAGGAGGGGGATGTGGGGAGAGCGGAGCGCTGTGCAGGGTGCCCTGACCGCTGACAGAGTGTGTGTGGGGGTCGGGAGGGGAGGTGAGGGGGGCCGCGCAGGTTCACATAAAACAGCGCCTTGCACAGCCTCGGGAACGAAACTCGACCTGAGAGGAAGGTATCGCTTTCCCAGCACTGTAAAATGGATTTGAAAGGGTCTCCTTGGCAACCTGGATTTTTTTTTTGCTTTTCCTCTGTGATCAGCCAAATTTGGCAAGTCACAGTGCAGCCCCAGGGTGCGGGGATCAGAGGCGCAGAACCGACGCGCTTTGGAGCCTTTTGCGGTTTCCAGCTGTGGACTGTGCGGCCAGGGCGGCCACCGATAGCGTCAGACAGGTGCGGCGGCGCCCGGCCGGTGGGGCGGCTTCTCAGCAGGCCCCGGAGGCTCGGTGGCTGCTCTCGTGGCCGCCGTTTGTTTTCCTTGAAGCAGCGCATGGAGGAGATGCCGGTCCCCCACTCTCCTTGGGGCCGGCGTCCTGCCCTGTCTGGTCTCTGTCCTTCTTCCTCCAGCAGTTTCTAAAGCACATTGTTTTGTAAATCGTGGCCTTGGTGGGTTGAGGACGCCCTGTGCATGAGGCCTCATCCCTGTAGGGCCACGGAGCTCCCGCCTCGCCCTTTTCTCCCCCCGCCTGTCCTTCACCCAGGGCCTCCTGCTCCCCTGGGCTCTCCAGGATGGACAAAGTGAGGGCCGGCCCCGTCTGCAGTGGCAGCCTGCGGTGCCTTGTGCCCGCTCTGCCCGAAGATGCGATTGTTTCAGGAGCTGATTTCCCTCAGGTGTGGGGACCCTGGCCCTGCACAGGTGTGGAAACCGCCCCTGCTCACACCTGTGAGGCCTGAACACCTGCAGGCCTCGGGCCAACTCCACTGCAGAGCTAAGCCGGGGCGCCACAGAGGCAGCCAGGAAGGCAGGGCCGGGCTGCATGACCCTCAACTCCCGGGACCCCCGCGGGTCTGTCTGCAGGAGCCGGGCCCCTCCTGGGTGGAGGCTGCTTTTCCTTGCCCCCGACCCCACGGGGTCACGCCCGCTGTCTCTGAAGCTGTGTGGAGCTGCCAGCCCCTCAGACACCCGATCCCCACAGCTGTTGGAAAATATCCTCAGCAGACTGAGCAGTCGCTCCCCCGCAGGCCTGTGGGTTGTGAACCTGGGAGCTGCAGACGTGCAGATGGAAAGCCGTAGTGTCCACCGCACCGTGTGCATCAGCGGGAGCCCTGAGCCCCAGGGCCTGGGCGTCCTGCGTCCTTGTGAGGCCTGCACCTGCCGTCGGCCTCGGGGTGAGGGGAACCGGATCTTTCTAGGGGCTCTTACCGAAGGTTGGGGAACAGCCCCGGGCCCCAGGAGCTCTAAATGGGGACAGAGTCCTCGGTCCTGTGGCAATGGGGGCAGAGGTGTTATTTCTGTGCCCGGCTTGGGTGGACACCCAGCTCGTTCCCCGGTGAGAGCGGCGTCCAGGGTCTAGCGGAGAGGCGGCAGCGTGTGCCAGGGCTGCGCGGGCTCCTGGAGGTGGGGACCGTCCAGCTGTTCCGTCACCTCACCGCTGGCGGGAGGGTGGAGTGGCATCCGGCCAGGGCTGGGTGGGGCATTGCCCGCCCGGGCACCAGCTCAGGTTCCCTCCACGCATTCCTGCTTGGGGGCTGCACGCCTGCTTTTCCAGGCCCCTGGAGTTCCCCTCCCGGAGACCTCCCCACAGCCTGGGGGCAGCTGCACCTTGGGAGCCGGTTCCACGTAAAAGTCCCGAGACCGAAATTCCCCAGCTTGCTCCCATCCAGGGCAGCAGTGGCCTGGGAGGCGTTGCCATGGGAACGCTCGATGGAGTTTATCTCCTCTCTTTGCAAATTAATTTTATGAATGTCCACAACGTTGAAGCAACTGCAGAACAACACGTTGCAAAGCTGTCTTTGGGCCTGGGAACTTTTCCTGGCTCATCAGAGCCCCGTGCCCCCTCCCTGCCGACGCCTGAACCAGGGGGTGGCCGATTGTTCAGAATCCACTGGTCACTGCTGGATGCTTTTAGGAAGGGGACCTCTGCAAAACAGGACCTCTGGGGGAACCCCGTGCTTGCCCCATCGTCGTGTGGGGTCATCTGGGACCCGGCCTTCGCCACGAGGCTCCTGGCTGGGGTGTCAGACAGACCCGGTCCGCGCCGCGAGGCTCCTGGCTGGGGTCTCAGGTAGACCCGGTCTGCACCGCGAGGCTCCTGGCTGGGGTCTCAGATAGACCCGGTCCGCGCCACGAGGCTCCTGGCTGGGGTCTCTGGGACAGTGCCAGTGCCATGCCACATTCTGAAGCGTTGCTTATGGTGCTGCTTACTTAGGGTGGCCCTTTCAGTTCCTACATGTCTCTCTTTTGGGGTCGCTGTCTGGAGGAAGGTCTGCAGGAGCCACAGGGATCTAAGCCATACGTGTTTCCCAGGCATCAGCTCTGGTCCGGGGCTGGAGAGATGCTGTAGACTGCAGACACCCCCTGTCCTCTCTCCTGGGCTGGCGTCCTATGGGTGAGATGCTTTGGAAGGACGTGAGGGCTTGGAAGAGACATGGAGCAGGACCCAACGCAGAGACCGCCCGGAGTGGTGTCGCTTGGGCTGCAGGGAGTGTGGAGGGGCCGTGGCCCTGCGGTGGCCGTGAGGCAGGGGCCTGGATGCTGGGATGCAGGCAGCGGTCCAAGGTGGGAGAACGGGCGGGCGAGTCTGGGGGGCTCTGGTTGCAGAGCTCTGCTGACCGGGGTTGGAACATCAGTGTTTCTCTGGGTGTGACGGCCGCAACGGCAGGAGTTGGAGGCTGATTTGCAGAGGAGAGAAATAGTCCAGCTGCTTTGCCAAGGGCCGTGCTGTGTGGAGACTACACCTGACAGGAGCAGGCCGGCCACAGTGCAGGGCAGTCACCCTGAGGGGATGGCGGGGGATGGGGGAGGGCCCGGGGACTGCTGGGTGGTGGAGGGGACGGGGTATTGAAGTAGGAGTAGGAGTCCTCCAGATGGAGGGCATTCTAACAGCTGCAGGGACACAGGAGCTCACATGTGGGGGAGGGTGTGGCGAGGCCGCAGGAGGGCAGAGCTGCAAACCCCGAACAGGGGAGGGTCCCACGCCCCCGAGCTCCTTGACGAGGGGTGTGAAAGTTACTTTGGAACATCCTGCCGGGACACCGCAGCCTCCTCCGAGAGCCAAATGAGAAGTGCTCAGAACCACGTCCCTGGCCCCCGCCTTGGCCTTAGGGCCCCACCAGGAGCCTTCGGTCCACCTTCCGGAGGCCTGGGGGTATCTGCCTGTGGGGGAACCTGCACCGGCTGTGTGTCCTCCCTCCTCTCGCGGGTCAGGGCAGGTGAGGCCCACCGAGGCGCTGGGCTTGGCCTCTGCCCAGTGGTCACTGTGCGTGGTGCCAAGTCTTCCCTGTCTGAGGGAAATCTCAGAGCATCTTGAACGGGAGCCCATTTGGCCTGGCCTCTAGCAGGAAAATAAAAACATTCCTTCTGGGCTGGACTGGAAGAAACACTTTTCCAGAACCCCAGGGCTGGGCTCCGAGCCCTCCACCTGGGTCCTGTGTGGACCTTGTGCACGCGGACATCTGCGCGGGGACAGTGGAGGTTCCGGGGCCCTCAGGGTCTGGCCCTGGGGTGGCCCTGTCCGTGGGGCCCTGTCCGTGCTGGCCGGGGTCATTACAGGTGTGAGAGCTTCCTCACGGCTTAGAGGGGTCTGGCCTCACCCTGCCTGCTGTCTGCGGTGCCAGCATCCCTCCCCCAGGCTGCGAGTGTCCCTGCTCCACTGAGACTCTGCTGGGGCAGGCTCCTAAGTGCTCCAGTGGCCACAGCCCACCGAGAGGGACACACAAGTCCACGCAGCTCTGACCCGAATCCCTCTTGCTGCAGGGCAGCCTTGTCATCCCTGGAGTAGGGGAGGGGGCTGTGTACCTCCCATGCCCCTTTTGGAAGCAAAGCTCCCCCAGGGCCTGTGCACAAGGGGCTGTGTCCTGGGCACATCACGGCTGCCCTCTCCCAGTGAGCTGGACGTTCGGCCCAGCAGCTTGGGGGGCCGGGAAGAGCTTCCCAGCGTCCGGCTGAACTGTGAGATGGTTCGAGGGGACAACTGCTCTCCCAAAGGCATGGAACGTCTTCACTTGCCTTTCAGCATTAAGTGAGTTTCCATGTGAACTGGGGCAGCTGCAGGCTGTTCTCCGTGTGGATAGAGGGCCAGGTGTGAGGCTGAGGCCTCGGTCAGCTCACGCTTGGGGCTTCTGCTCTGGGAGACAAGAACCTTCAAAGTAATTCTTCAAGTAAAATGCCGCTTGCGGACGGAGACAGGGATGCTGATGTGTCTTCAGCAAAGGATGGTCCCATTTGTGTGGCTCCTTTGACGAGTACCTTTGCCTTGATATTTTCTGATTTTTTTGTTAATGTAAGCAACATTATAAAAAGTTTAACACCCTCTCCTCCACCAAAAAAAAAAAAAAACCTATAAAAGGCACCATCTTTCTCCTTCCCCTCAACCCTCCCTTCCCAGAGACCAAACCACCCCCCGCGGGCCCCGGCTTTCCATTGCAGACATTTCCAGATCTTGTTTCCCACCCGTATCTCGGGGCACCGCCGCGCAGGCGTTCCCAGACGAGACAGATGTGGAATGCAGTGGCCGGTTCCAAGGTCCCGGATTACCCCGACCAGATTCCTGGCAGCAAAATGAGGAGAGTTAAGCACCATGCAAAGACCATTGCCGTAAAGACGGATGTTTTGGCTGGGAAAATCCTAACAGATGCGCAGTTCTGGACAAATCAATTTGCAGCACCCCACGGTCGTCCACCCACCGAAGCGGGGGCTGGCCTTGGTGGCTGTGGTCATGCAGGCAGTGGGTTGTGGACATCCCCTGCCTTGTGGGGGCGGCCCCTCTGCTCCCCTCCTCCCAGACCTTCTAATGATGCTGAGTGGGGCTGGAGCCCTTGGGCACTTGGTCCTTCTGGGAAATCCGCACGCCCGGGGAGGGCCAGCTCCAGGTGGTGAACAATGGGTCTCTGGGAGGAAGTTGTCCTCTTGTGTTCTAAATTTGGCCACGCATGTCTCTCTGATTCAGCAACCAGGTTCTTGGTCCCACAGCTGTGGCCTCCTGGCCCCCGCTGTCCGTCCCCAGAGTCAGCCGCCGGAGGAACTTGGTGTAATGGTTCCTGAGGGGGCAGCTTCCCCACAAGCAGAACACAAGGTCACCTACCCTGTGGCTCTGCCACACCTCCGGGACGGGGCAGGAACATGCGGGGCCAGACCGAAGGGGTGCTTAGCAGCCCTGGCCATGACCCCCAAGCATGGGTGAGACTGTGGGGCAGTGTGAACTGAGGCCATAGGTGGAGTGAGTTAAGGTTCCAGTGGCCAAGCCCTTTTAAAAATGTTTTATTTTTAAAAATAGTGATAACATACAGATAACATGAAATTTACTGTCATAACCATTTCTAGGTGTACAGTTCAGTGGCATTAAGCAGGTCACATTGCTGTGCAGCCATCACCACCATCATCTCCAGAATGTTTCATCTTCCCAGGCTGAAGCTCTGTCCCCACGAAACACACACTCCTCATCCCCCTCTCCCAGCCCTTCTAGAAAGTAGAACCATCCTTCTGCTTTCTGTCTATGAGTCTGAACTCTACTGCCTGGTATAAGGGGATCCTACAGAATTCGTCCCTCTGTGACTGACTTATATTGCTTGCATAGTGTCCTCAAGGGCCATCCGTGTTGTCGCTAGCAGGTGTCAGAACATCCTTCCTTTTCAAGGCTGACTAATATTCCATTGTTTGAATGGCCCACATTGTGTTTATCCAGCCAAGCCTGTTTTTTATTTTGCTGCTGCTGCCGCTGATGGTGATGATGATGGTGATGATGGTGGTGATAGTGATGATGGTGATAGTGATGATGGAGGTGATGGTGATGATGATGGAGGTGATGGTGATGATGATGGTGATAGTGATGATAGTGATGATGGTGATGATGATGGTGATAGTGATGATGGTGATGGTGATGATGGAGGTGATGATGATGGAGGTGATGGTGATAGTGATGATAGTGATGATGGTGATGATGATGGTGATAGTGATGATGGTGATGATGGAGGTAATGGTGATGATGATGGTGATGGTGGTGATGGTGGAGGTGATAATATGGTGAAGGTGGTGATGATGAAGGTGATGTGATGGTGATGGTGATAGTGATGATGGAGGTGATGGTGATGGTTATGATGATGAAGGTGATGGTGATGATGATGGTGATGGTGGTGATGGTGAAGGTGGTGACGATGAAGGTAATGTGATGGTGATAGTGATGATGAAGGTGATGGTGATGGTGATAGTGATGATGGTTATGATGAAGGTGATGGTGATGATGGTGATAGTGTTGATGATGGTGATGATGATGAAGGTGATGTGATAACAATGGTGATGAAGGTAATGGTGATAATGGTGATGGTGAAGGGGATGACAGTGATAGTGATGGTGGGAGGTGATGGTGGTGTTGATAATGGTGAAGATGATGGTGATGATGAAGGTAATGATCATGATGGTCATGGTGAAAATGGTGATGATGGTGGTGGTGATGGTGATAATGATGGTGGAGGTGATGAGATGGTGAAGATGGTGATGATAATGTGATAGTGATGATGGTGGTGATGATGAAGGTGATGGTGATGATGAAGGTGATGGTGATGAAGGTTACGATGGTGATCAAGGTGCTGGATGATGGTGACGATGATAGTGATGAAGGTGATGTGATAACAATGGTGAAGGTAATGGTGATAATGGTGATGGTGAAGGTGATAATGATGGTGATGGTGGAGGCAATGGTGATGGTGGTGGCGATGATGGTGGTGGTGATCATGATGGTGACGGTGATGATAGTGAGGATGATGATGATGATCATGGTGAAGACGATGATGGTTATGGTGATGGTGATGGTGGTGGTGATGGTGATAATGATGGTGGTGGTGGTGGTGATGATGGTGGAGGTGATGAGGTGATGAAATGGTAAATATGGTGGTGATGATGGTGGTGATGAGTTGGTGAAGATGGCGATGGTGATGTCGTGGTGATGATGAAGGTGATGGTAGTGGTGGTCATGATGGTCATGGTGAAGATGGCCATGGTGGTTGTGGTGATGGTGATGATGGTGGTGATGGTGACAATGATGGTGGAGGTGGTGATGGTGATGGTAGAGGCGATGATGGTGGTGGTGATGATCATGATGGTGATGATGAAGGTGATATGATGATGGTCATGGTGAAGACGGTGATGATGGTTGTGGTGATGGTGATGGTAGTGATGGTGATAATGATGGTGGAGGTGGTGATGCTGGTGGAGGTGATGAGGTGACAAAATGGTGAATATGGTGATGATGATGGTGATGAAGGTGATGATGAGTTGGTGAAGATGGTGATGATGATGTCATGGTGATAATGAAGGTGATGATAGTGATGATGATCATGATGGTCATGGTGAAGATGGCCAGGGTGGTTGTGGTGATGGTGATGATGGTGGTGGTGGTGATGGTGGAGGTGGTGATGATATGGTGAAGGTGGTGGTGATGAAGGTAATGGTGAGGATGGTGATGATGGTGATAGTGATAATGGTGGTGATGATAGTAATGGCAATGATAAAGGTGGTGGTGGTGGTGACTAACACTTTTTTAGCTCTTACTCTGTCTCAAACATTTCCATATTTAACTCATTTAATCCTTATGAGTCTGCAAGGTAAAGACTATTATTCTCCCAATTTGTCCGATGAGAAAACACACTGAGAGGAAAATTCCATGAGTTCAGACCTCACCAGCTGATAACCCCCAGCCTTTTGCAGAGGTAAAGCCCTTGGTAGTGTTCCAGGGGTACCCACATCCTTGCCTAAATCTCCCCAGAACCTGGTGGATTCTGGATAAGTTTATTTTATTTTACAGTGGGGAAACTGAGGCTTGGAGAAGTGAGGTAGCATGTCCTCAGCCACCCAGCTGAGCCAAGTCTGAAGTCCAGACCCTCAGGGAGCCCAAGCTACTGCAGTCAAGCACCGCAGCTGTGCAGGGGCCCAGAAAACGTCCCATGTGCCTCATCGGTCCTGCTGAGTCCTTCGGAAACTCCCCACAATCACCAGACCAGTTTTAAATAGCAATTCAGGCAAGATAAAAATCAATTAATTTGCTGCCATGGGAGGTTTCTTTCACCTTTTGGTCAGCTGTTCTGGTTGGCGATGGAAACTCTTGACTGTCTTGCATGTATTTATAGCCTCTCTGAGCATGAGACTCTCCCTGGGCAGACGGGCAGTATCCGAGGAGCTGGTGCAGTGTTGGGCCTGGGCTTTGAAGGGGGCTGAGGCAGCAATGCATTCTGCCCTGAGTGCTTCATGAGGGACTCCAGGGGTGGCAGCTGGCTGTGGCTGCACCCAGGTCACCTGCTGTCCTTTGGATCTGAGGGACACATTGCTTAGTAGTAAGACCAGCATTTGTGCTCCCCCTTGGTGTCCCAGATTTCCAGAAAGATCTGCTCCTGGAGACATCCGACCTGGACACCTTTTGGGACCCCAAGAACCCCTAAAGGCTGCCCCAGACCCCAGCCGGCTCTTCAGCATCCAAGAGTGCATGTGGTCCATGAGGGATGGTCGGAGCATCTGTTGGAATTATTCCGGTCTTATTCCCACCTCCTGTGAAACCCTGAAGGAATGAAATGAAGTGTGTGGTTAGGTTTACCCTCCTTCCGGTCCTGGCTGAGCAAATTCAAATCACCCCTCCTTGGGTGGAAGCTCAGGAAGCTACCAGGCAGGTGAATACAAACACCTGTCACTTGTCACTCCTGGGTTCCCAGACAGTGGCTCCCAGGACGGGCAGCTCCATAAATCTCCACTCAGGGACGGTGGAAAAATACCCCTGGGCTCCCCTCCCAGATGCAGGGTTGAGGGGCATCCACCTGCAACACTTCCTCTCTCCGAAGCTGACATGCTTGTCTCAGGAGTTCACTCTGAAAGTGCTTTCAGGGGCCAGTGCCCTGGGCCCTGGGTGTGTTGGTCTGGCTGGCAGATCCCACTACCCCTGAGCTGTGAGGATTTGTAGATGCATCTGGGCACTGCTAGAGTCAGTGCTGGCACCCCAGGCAGTTTCTGGGAGTGCTGCAGGAAGAGTCCCAGGAATGCCCCTCCAGGCTGAGGGAGCAGTGTGTGCAGAGGTACAGAGGTGTCACTGTTGCTGGAGTCGAGGGCCTGAGTGCGGTGGGCTGGGGACCTGAGTGTGTGACTGCCCACATGGAGAGGATGTGGGCTTGCCTGGAAGGCGGTGGAAAGCTTCGAGCCATGGAGACAGGGCCAGGATTGCTGGGAACACGGAGTCCTTCCAGAGGGAGCCAGGGTGGATGTTGAGGCTCGCCACGGAGCCACGGGAGGACCTGGGAGGAGGCCTGAGGCTGGCTCAGGACCTGGGAGGAGGGCTGATGCTGGGGGCGGTGGCATGTGTCCCACCCACCTCCCATGGGTCCAGATTCTAAGTCTCAGGTTCCCACAGGGGTGTCCAGGAGCCACGGCTCTGGCTGGACCCAGAGGGGCCCACTGGGCTGAGGGGCAGGTCCAGAATGATGGGGTGGTGGCTGCATGGGTTATGATCTCTGTGGGGAAACTGAACAGGGAGGGAGGAGACCCTTCGGGAACACCAGGATCAGAACAGGAAGTGGGGAGTGGGCAGAGGAGGGCTGCTGAATTGTTAATGGAGGAGGCTGGAGCTGGGCCAGGCTCGAAAGTGCTTTCTGCCTCTTTAGAACATAATAAGCAAGTGTGCACTCGTGCACACCAATGCACACACATACACATATACGCACCCACAACCCATGCACACACACTGATCCATGCGCACATGGACACACACAGGCACACCTGTGCACACACATGTACACACATCTCAGTGCACACACATGCATGCCTGTGCACACCCTGACCCATGCACACCCCACTACTCAGGGGTAGTGGGATCTGCCAGCCAGACCGACACGCCCAGGGCCCAGGGCACTGGCCCCTGAAAGCACTTTCAGAGTGAACTCCTGAGACAAGCATGTCAGCTTCGGAGAGAGGAAGTGTTGCAGGTGGATGCCCCTCAACCCTGCATCTGGGAGGGGAGCCCAGGGGTATTTTTCCACCGTCCCTGAGTGGAGATTTATGGAGCTGCCCGTCCTGGGAGCCACTGTCTGGGAACCCAGGAGTGACACTGACACACACGCCTGTCCACACACCCATGAGCACTGACCCATGGACACATGGACACCTGCACACGTCCACACCTGTGCATACACCCACACATATATACTCGTAACAGTTAACACACCTGCACACACACATACCCGTGCACACACACAGACATGCATGCATGCACACCTGAGCACACACATGTACCTACACAGTGCACACAGACCCATGCACAGTACACACAGGCCCATGCAGACACACACAGACATGCATGCACGCATACCTGAGCACACACATGTACCTACATAGTGCACACAGACCCATGCACACACACAGACATGCATGCATGCACACCTGAGCACACACACATACATAGTCCACAGAGAGCCATGCACACACACGTACACAGACATGCATGCATGCACACCTGAGCACGCACACGTACATAGTCCACACAGACCCATGCACACACACTTGCACACTGCACAGATATGCATGTATGTGCACATGCACATCTACATACATAGTGCACACAGACCCATGCACACACATACGTGTACACACAGACATGCATGCATGCACACCTGAGCACACACACGTACATACAGAGTGCACACACACCCATGCACACACACACGTACACAGACATGCATGCATGCACACCTGAGCACACACACGTACATAGGCCACACAGACCCATGCACACACACTTGCACACTGCACAGATATGCATGTGTGCACACATGCCCACACACGTACATACACAATGCACACACACACGTACACACAGACATGCATGCAGGCACACCTGAGCACACACACATACATAGTGCACACAGACCCATGCACACACACTGCACAGACATGCACGTATGCACACATGCACACATACTCACTGGACTCCTGTGCATACACACATGCACACAGACATCAATGCATACACATACCTGTGCACACAATAACACACACACACACCTGTGCACACATTCACACGTGCATACACTCATGCATGCCCACACACACAGCGTGCAGAGGCTGCAGAGGCTGGAGCAGCTTGGGGCCCTCTGGGGTTGGGACATTGTGGGTCTTGGCCCACCCAAGCCAGGGGGCTGTTGGACACCTGCTGAGTGGACAGCGCACAGCCTGGGCTCTCAGCAGTGGCACCCCTTCCTTTCCTCTTCCTTTTGGCAGAGGGAATGGTGTCTGCAGACGCAGACTGTGGAGGGTTTTCAGGCTCATTGGAAAAGAAAACTGGGGTATCCCATGGAGGGGAGTCCTGGGGCGGACATGCAGCCTGACCTGGCAGGTGCTCTCAGAGGACCCTCAGAGTGGGGGCCGAGGGCATGGGGCATCAGCTCCGGGTTGGGTCCAGGCGCCTGCCCACCTGCACCTGCCCTGGGTGGCTGCCTGGAGGGCTGGGAGCATGTTTGATCCCAGGAAGCAGAAGCTGTGTCCATTCCAGGCCCAGGCTCTCCTGGGATGAGAGGTGCTGGTGTGTGGATAGAGTCAGGGTTGCTGCGAAGTCACAGTGGAGATTTCATCAGCACTCATTAGGTGTCTGGTGTCCAGCACCCTAGTCAGTACCTGGAAGGACTCAATGTCTCTTCATCCAAAGATTGAGACTTGGCTGAAAAAGCGACAGCTGAAATGGCAGACTGGGGTCTGGGCATCTCAGCTGGGGTCAGGACATCTCCACTGGGGTCAGGGCATCTCAGCTGGGGTCAGGGCATCTCCGCTGAGTCAGGGCATCTCTGCTGGGGTCAGGGCATCTCAACTGGGGTCTGGGCATCTTGCTGGGGTCAGGGTGTCTCAGCTGGGGTCAGGGCATCTCCGCTGGGGTCTGGGCATCTCAGCTGGGGTCAGGACTTCTCCACTGGGGTCAGGGTATCTCAGCTGGGTCAGGGCATCTCAGCTGGGTCAGGGCATCTCAGCTGGGGTCTGGGCATCTCCACTGGGTCAGGGCATCTCCGCTGGGGTCAGGGTATCTCAGCTGGGGTCGGGGCATCTCCGCTGGGGTCTGGGCATCTCAGCTGGGTCAGGGCATCTCCTCTGGGGTCTGGGCATCTCCGCTGGGGTCAGGGCATCTCCGCTGGGGTCTGGGTATCTCAGCTGGGTCAGGGCATCTCAGCTGGGGTCTGGGCATCTCCGCTGGGGTCAGGGCATCTCCGCTGGGGTCTGGGTATCTCAACTGGGTCAGGGCATCTCCGCTGGGGTCAGGGTATCTCTGCTGGGGTCAGGGTATCTCCGCTGGGGTCAGGGTATCTCCGCTGGGGTCTGGGCATCTCCGCTGGGGTCAGGGTATCTCTGCTGGGGTCAGGGTATCTCCGCTGGGGTCAGGGTATCTCCGCTGGGGTCTGGGCATCTCCACTGGGGTCAGGGTATCTCTGCTGGGGTCAGGGTATCTCCGCTGGGGTCAGGGTATCTCCGCTGGGGTCTGGGCATCTCTGCTGGGGTCAGGGTATCTCTGCTGGGGTCAGGGTATCTCTGCTGGGGTCTGGGCATCTCCGCTGGGGTCAGGGTATCTCCGCTGGGGTCTGGGCATCTCAAATGGGGTCTGGGCATCTCAAATGGGGTCAGGGCATCTCCGCTGGGGTCTGGGCATCTCCGCTGGGGTCTGGGCATCTTCGCTGGGGTCTGGGCATCTCAAATGGGGTCTGGGCATCTCAAATGGGGTCAGGGCATCCTGGCTGGGGGTCAGCATGGCTGGGGGCAGTCATGGTTAGGGGGCATGGACCTCAAGGCCTTGCAAAGAAGATCCAGGGAGGAAGAGAACAACTGGAGGGAAGATGAAATGCTGCTGGCCGAGAAGCTGTGATGGGCAGATTGGTTGTGATCTGTGTGTGAAACAGACCCTTTTAGAGCTCTTTCTGGAACCTGGTGTGACCAGGCGGATGGAGGGGCAGTGATGGAGGAAAGGGTGTGAGGCCCTGGAGGCCAGGGCTTGGCCCACCTGCAGGTGATCGATGCAGGCCTGGTGGAGAGGGCTGGAAGGGATGCATTCCAGGCTCTGCAGGGGGCAGAATCCTCAGTGCTGGTGACCCCTGGCTGGGAGGTGAGGCCGAGGGAGGTGTCTGCCATCATCTGGGAGGAGTCCTTTGAACAGAGACGCCTAACTGGGGCAGGCGAAGAGCTGGGCTGTGCCTGTGGAGCTGGAGGCAACAGGGCCCTCACTTGGACGCTTGGGGTTGAAGCCACACGAACCTCAGGCAGGGCTGTGACAGGCAGTGAGCTCCCACGCCCGCCCCCCCACCACCGAGAGGCACCTGGGGCTGGAGCAGGAATGGCTGCCCCCACCTCCCCGCCTGGCAGGCAGCCGGAGCCTCTGTAGCTCGGGGCCTGTGCTCGCCCTGGTTCCCCGGAAGCTGCAGAGACTCCCACACAGATGGTGGGGAGTAACTGGGCCACGGAAGCGCATTGAGGGCAGGGCCATGGAAGGGCATTGAGGGCAGGGCCTGGGCAGCCATGCCCCTCTCCTTCCATGCTTCTCGCCTAACTGTGGGAGCTGGCACAGCCACAGGCATCTCGCCCCCACCGGCCGCACCAGGAGCACCCACGGGGGCTTCCACGACAGCCACGTAGGTCCCAGGATGGACAGTGCCTGGCTGCAGAGAGAACCGAGGGAATAACTGGGTTTGCAGAAGGGAAGGCTCTTCTCACACGGGGCCAGGACTGCCTCACTCTGGCATGCAGGCGGGGGTGGACACAGCCCTGCACCTGTTCCCGCCCCAAGCCCTGGCGCCGACATCCGCGGGAACGGCCTGTTTTCCCACAGAAGCTGCTGGGCCGTGCCTTTGCCGGGCCCCAGACCTCATGGATGATCCATTAAACGTTGGCACAGGAGCTGACCTTGGGCAGCTCACCCGCCGAAGTGTGTTTTCACTGTTGTTCCGAGGACAGTTTGCAGCCCAGGGTGTGTGACGTACATCAGCGCCGTCTCAGCCGGCCGGGCCTGAGGAGCGGGCAGGGGACGATTGCAGGGAAGTGGCTCAGGCTCCCGAAACAAACAGCGGAGGAGCAGCTCGGCCACCTCCAAGACACCCGGAGCCGCGCACAGCTCAGGAGTGCTCCGAGGAGTCACCGCCTGAGGGAGCAGAAAGGGATTTGAGTGGAAGGGAGCTTTGAGTGAAATTGCCTTCCGTGTGGAAAACACAGTTATTCCAACAATTGCTTAAAAAAACATAAAAATACATCCATGCGGTTTATTCAGGAGAAATCACAGAGTTACCTGGGAGTGCTTTATAGGTGGGGGCTGGTTCCATCTGTGTGATGTGTGCATGTGTGCCTGTGTGTGTGTGTGCACAGGTGTGTGTGCCTGTGTGCAGAGGTGTGTGTGCACAGGCATGCGTGCGTGTGTTTGTGTGTGCCTGTGTGTGCAGAGGTGTGTGTGCAGAGGTGTGTGTGCAGAGGTGTGTGTGCACAGGCATGCGTGTGTGTGTTTGTACACGTGTGCAGAGGTGTGTGTGCACAGGTGTGTGTGCATAGGCATGTGCCTTTGTGCACAGGTGTGTGTGTACCTGTTAGTGTGTGCGCCTGTGCTTGTGTTTGCATGGGTGTGGAGTGTGTGTGCATGTATGTATGTACCAATGTGTGTGAGCATAGGTGTGTATGTGCCTGTTTGTGCATGTGTGCACAGGTGTGTGTGCACCTGTGCTTGTGTTTGCCTGTGTGTGGGGTGTGTGAGCATGTATGTATGTACCAATGTGTGTGTGCACTGGTGTGTGTGTGTGCAGGTGTTTGCGTGCACAAGTCTGCATCTGTGTGTGTGTTCACGTGTGTGTGCATATGTGTAGGATTCTGCTTCTGCCTAAGTCCAGAAGCGCACAGGCAGGCAGTGTGTGCACAGGAAACATGAAGGCACTGGAGTGAGGCTGAATTATCCAGGCTCTGAGGAGTCTCACTGGAGGGAGGAATGTGTTGTGGCCACTGTGGCTCTGAGAAGGCATTTGGTGTCTGTCCACTCAGGTTCACTCACGGTCGCAGCCCTCGTGATGACTGTTTCGTTGGACGAGCTGGTAACTCGGCCTCACCGCTGCTCTGTAACATTGGTTGGTGGTGTCCCATTTAACAGATGAGGCAGCTGAGGCTGGAGAAGTTACGGGCCTTGCCTGAGACTGGCTGGCGCATTGCAGAGCTGGGGCTGGACCCAGACTCTTTGACTCTTGGTTTGCAGCTCGATTTTGGTGCCGATGGCCCGGCCCAACGTGCAGGACAGGAGCCTCCTCAGTCCCATTTGTTCTGGCCAGGAGGAAGCCTGGGTTGAGCTTGTGTGTTGAACACGTTTCCAGCTCCTGCCTAGCTGTGCTTAATCTTTTAGTTACTTTTTAATTTATGGAAAGGGATGGCAGTTTCCATTTATGGGAGTGACTCTAAGTTTCATTTAAAGTATTTTTAGTAGTATTACTATTCTTTGTATTAGTTTATTCTCATACTGCTATGAAGAAATACCTGGGACTGGTTAATTTATAAAGAAAAAAGGTTGAATCGCTTGTGATTCTGCCTGGCTGGGGAGGCCTCAGGAAACTTACAATCATGGTGGAAGGCACCTCTTCACAGGACAGCAGGAAAGAGAATGAAAGCTAAGCAAAGCGGGGAAAGCCCCTTATAAAACTGCCACCCCCTGCCATGATTCAGTTACCGCCCCCTGGGTCCCACCCACAACATGTGGGGATTATGGGAGCCACAATTCAAGATGAGATTTGGGTGGGGACACAGCCTAACCATGTCATTATTAGAGACAGAGTCCTGCTTTGCTAGCCAGGCTGGTCTCCAACTCCTGGGCTGTAGTGATCCTCCTGCCTCAGCCTGCTGAGTAGCTGGGACCACAGGCACCACCACTCCCAGCTAATTTACTTTTTGTAGAGATGGGGTCTTGCCATGTTGCGGGCTGACCTCAGACTCCTGGGCTGCAGTGATCCTCCTGCCTCAGCCTGCTGAGTAGCTGGGACCACCAGCACCACCACGCCCAGCTAATTTACTTTTTGTAGAGATGGGGTCTTGCCATGTTGCCCAGGCTGACCTCGAACTCCTGGGCTCAAGGAATCCTCCTTCCTTGGCCTCCCAAAGCATTGGGATTACAGGTGTGAGCCACCGTGCCCAGCCTAAAATATTTATTTAAATAAAATGAATATATTTGCCTCTCGTGGAACTTCACGTAAGGGACTTGGGGTGTGTAGGCCTTTTCCTGGCCTCCCTGACTCGACAGTGTGCTTCAGGACTCCGGCTCACTGCCTGCACACACGTGTGACGTCCCACATAGGAAGAGATGGGCGTCCTCGCTTGTCTCCTCCCGGGGGTGTCCAGACGGTCTCTGGTCTGGACTGTGAGCACAGTGGGCTTGGGCTCTGGTGCCTCCCTGGCATCCGCCCCAGATCGGGGTCCTCGTATATTGGGAGCCATTCCTGTACCCCTCAGGGCTCCTGCCAGGCATGAGAAAGTGTGACCACTAGCCCTGAGATGGAGTAGGCCCCTGCTGACTGCCCTGAGCCGCCGTCCTGGCCCTGCCCCCTGCTCCAGCCTCTTCTCCCAGCCGTGAAACCAGCCCCTCTCTCGGCCTGGGACGCAGACCCCAGGTCTTCTCCGGCTGGCTCCTCCTGCCCTTGAGGTCTCAGCTCAGAGGTCACTTTGCTGGTGGCTGGGCCTTCACTGGCCGCCCCCTGGACTGATCTCAACTCTCCTGGCATCAGGCACCTGTAGCCTTGTGGGGTTGCGTCTGCCTCCCCTCCGGATGCCGAGTCCTGGTCCGGGCAGGGATGTGGCCTCCTTATTCACAGCTGTAGTCCCAGCCCTAATGCAGTGGACAAGTGACCGAAGGCGTGCCTGGAAGAATAAACAAAAGGGAGATGCCTTGGCAGCTCTGAGGAAGGCCAGTGGTCTGTGTCCACGGGAACCTGGCTGGGACAGGGCCGCCGTCTACGCCTGTGGCACCAGGTTCTCCCTGGAGCACTGGCTCCAAGGTGAGGGACCCTGTCTCCCCGTCTGCCCCCAGTTCTGTGATCCGACTGAACTCTGAACCGAAGAAGCGTTGGAGGCTCATGGCCGGGCAAGAGGGGCTGTGACAAGGGACAGGAAGCCGGGACCCCTTCCAAGGGGGCTGATGCTAAGACCTTGGCTGGTTTTCCTTCTTCTTCTTCTTTCTTCTTGCTTCCTTTTTTTTTTTCTTTTCTTTTTTTTTTTTTTTTTTGAGATGGACTTTCTCTCTTGTTGCCCAGGCTAGAGTGCAGTGGCGCGATCTCGGCTCACTGCAACCTCCACCTCTGGGGTTCATTCAATCCTCCTGCCTCAGCCTCCCCAGTAGCTGGGGGGGATTACAGGCATGCACCATGCCCAGCTAATTTTTGTATTTTTAGTAGAGATGGGATTTCACCATGTTGGCCAGGCGGGCCTCCAACTCCTGACTTCAGGTGATCTGCCCACCTCGGCCTCCCAGAATGCTGGGATTATAGGAGTGAGCTAGCACGCCTGGCCTGGTCTTCCTTCTGATCAAAATCATACCTGCCCATTGTAGAAAATCAAAAAGTTGATTTTGGTTTCGATTTTATAGGAAATTTTAATTGTATTCTTTCTTCTTCCTTCTTCCTTCTTCCTCCTTCTTCTTCCTTCTTCCTTCTTCCTCCTCCTTCCTCCTCCTCCTCCTCTTCCTTCTTCTTTCTTCTTTCTTCTTCCTTCTTCCTCCTTCCTCATCCTTCCTTCTCCTCCTCCTCCTCATTCTTCTTCTTCTTTTTTTTTTTTTTTTTCCCTGAGACAGGGTCTCGCTCTGTCACCCAGGCTGGAGTCTGGTGGCACAATCACAGCTCACTGCAGCCTCGACCTCCTGGGCTCAAGCGATCCTCGAACCTCAGCCTCCTGAGTAGCTGGGACTACGGGCAGGTGCCAGCACACCCCAGCATCTTTGTGTTTTTTTCTTTTTTTAAGAGATGGGGTCTTGCTGTGTTGCCCAGGCTGGTCTCAAACTCCTGGCCTCAAGCTATCCTCCCACCTCGGCATCCCAAAGTGCTGGGATTATGGGCATGAGCCACCATGTCTGACCTGATTTTGCAGGAAATTTTAAAAAATAAAAATAGTTGCAAGGAAAATGAATCCTTTGTGATTCCCCTGCTGCGGACAAAATGGCCAGGGCAGGACAAAATGGCCAGGACAGAACAAAACGGCCAGGACAGGATTAAACAGCCAGGGCAGGACGTTCTGCGGTGTCTCCTCCCAGGTTTGTGCCACTGGGTTATTTTTAGAGTCGGGTTAGAATCAATAAGTGAGAAAATTTGGGGAGTGTGACCTAGAGTTTTGGCAAGGATGTTTTTCCAGCCCAAAAAAACCCAGACTCTCAATCCTCCTGAGAGCGTCTGTGCTGCCTTGCGGCAGTCTGGGAAGTGGAGTTGGACAGGAGCGTTTATTTCCAGAGCTTTCGACGGCTTGAGAGACTGTGGCGCGTCTCAAGCTGGGCCTCCCGGAAACTGAGGGCTCGCGGTGGTTGCGGCAGCTGCCCATGTCGTGGGAGTGCTGGATTCTGCCAGCTGGAGAATCCTACCCCTCCTGGTCCATGTCCGTCCTGTGTCTCCTTCCTCTGCTATTCCCTGTCTTTCTGCTCTTGGACTCAGGCATCTGGCACAGATGCCCACGGGTGGGCAGGCACAGGATGGGGACTGTCACCACCGTCAGTGTGCAGGTGTATCAACTAGGGAGAGAGGCTGAGCTGCTGTAACAAATAGTCCCTGCAACAGTATGGTGGGAAGAACAGAGAAATGTCTCCCTTTCTTGAGAAGCGGTGGTTGTGTGTGTCAGGTGCCTCCTGACGTGTGGCTCCACCAGGAGCCTGGCCATGGGTGTCATGCGGCTGAGACGTGGGGAGGGGATTTGAACCCAGGTCTGCTGGCCTCCGAGGGTCCTGCCTCTTTCCCTCCTTGGCTGCTGATCCCAGTGGAGATGAGAGGGCAGGAGGAGGGAGTCCCGTGGCCACCAGACTCTGCCGAGGAGACCATGCTCCCCTCCTCCCGGTTCCTCCCTGACTCCGGTTGGAAACGGAAGCTGCCCAGCCCAGGCCAGGGGTGGGAGGGGCCACGTCTGGTTCTCTAGCTCGGGTGGTCAGAGGTGGGGGTCGGCTGTGGGAGGGCAAGGGGCAGCTGAGTGGCCGCGTTTAGCTCACGTGAACTCAGTGGCTTTGCACGGAAACCCTTCAGTACCCCGGGAGCCGGGGGAGGCACCTTTGTCTTTTATGACCCAGACTTTCCCGGCCCCAGGGACAGAGGCAGCGTCCCCCTCTCCATTCCAGAAACATGGCGTCTGAGCTCAAGACACAGCTCTATTGGGTGTGTTTGGAGAAGGCAAAAGGATGAACTTGGCCTTAAAGACAGGGGGTCGACATGCTGGAGGCACGGGGGGGAAATATGTTCCCGATCCACAGGCACCGAACACCTTCCTCCGGCCTTGGCCCCTCCCATCCAGCGGTGCCACAGCCCCTTCCTGGGGGATGAATACGGACGCCTTGGGGACTGATCCCTTTGCCTCACCAGTGGGGCTCCTGCTGGCCGTCTTGGCAGTGACTCCTAAGAATACAAATTCCAAAAGCAGAATGACTCCGTGTGGAAAGTTGTTCTGCGTTATTGACAGCGTTTTATCCCGTTTTGTGACTGTGTTCCTGGACGTCCCCAGAGGCCCTTCTAATTATCTGAAGGCTCCCCGTTGCAGGGTTGCATTCACATCAGGCAAACCTGCATTGTAGCGGAAACTCGGTGAAGCTGTGTTTGGGGGTGACTGGGGTGGGGGCTGGCGGGTTTGCTTTGGTGGCGTCTGGTGTGCCTCTGAGGGGTCGGTTTCTGGAAGTTTCCTCCGTGGCCTAAAACGGTGCCCGGCATGTGATGGATGTCCAGTCACTCTTGGTGGGAAGCAGGAACGCGCCCACATGAGCGGTGTTGTGGTGAGGGGCTTCATGGTGGTTCTCACAAAGGCTTCAGGGGTGCAGGGGGGCCTGGGGGTGCCTGGGAGCTCGGGGACAGCCAGGAGCTAAGCGTCCTTGCAGCGAAATTAGTGCTGGCCGCTCCTGGGGCAGATGCAAGAGGGAGACGGGGGCCTGGAGGGGGCTGTGCTGCTGGGATGAGCTCAGGAGGGATGAAGACAGCTTGTACCTGGCTGAGTCCCTGGAGCAGGGGCACCTGGGTTTGCCTCGAGGAGGGGGGCCTGGCTGCAAGCCCACGCCTCCTGGGTCTGCCTCCCTGGCTCCCCTCTGCCAATCCGCAGCACCCCTCCTGCAACAGGGCCTGTGAGCCATGTGTGCTGGCCACCACCACGGGTGGCCGCAGCCTTCCGGTGGGGCTGGATGTCATCTGCTTGTAGAGGCGGCAGGACTCTGGCTGGCTCCACCTCTGTGTGGCCTTGGCCAAGTTGCTCAACCTCTCTGGGCTTCCATCTGCGAAGTGGAGAAATTCATGCCCCCTACACTGTGCAGGGGCCCTGAAAGAGGGGGCGTGTGAAGGTCTAGGGTGCAGCAGCTACCTCCCTGGCCAGGCTGGAGGGAAAGACGGCAGAGGTTTACAAACCACATCTCTCCAGATCCTCAGAGAAGGGTCCAACCTGAAGGTATCCAAGCATCCTTTCCTGTCAGGGCATGTGAAGAATGAGAATGTCCCCAATTTTAAAAAATTATCTGTGTGGTCATTATGCCGCTGATTTCCAGATGGCCTCTAGGAAGTGCCGCCACTTAGAACTGGATTCCGGAGACGACCGAGCACGGCCAGTGTGCTCTTGCATCCAGACAGCGTGACAAGGGACAAAGCGTGGTGTGTCCGAGAACAGTCGGCACAGCAACCCCGTGGGGGCTCCCCGGACCCATCCCTGCCTCTTCCTTGCTGGCAGAATCCCGATCCTCAGCCCCTCCCCAGAGCGGGGCACGTCCAGTCCCACGGGTCACATTCCCCAGCAACCTGCTTAGGGCAAGCGTGAGACCCACTGTGGCCAGTGAGGATTGAGGGGCAGTTTCCAGGAGTTTCTGGAATGGTTTTTCCCACTGCTGAGCGGAGAAGTGCAGGAGACAGAGGCAGGTTCTCTCTTTCTGCTGATAGTGTGGGGGTGGCCTGCGGTGACTCCCGGAGCCATGGCAGCCTCTGTGCCACCGTGAGGGACCTGATTGAGGA
This sequence comes from Macaca fascicularis, assembly GCF_037993035.2. Lineage (NCBI taxonomy): Eukaryota > Metazoa > Chordata > Mammalia > Primates > Cercopithecidae > Macaca > Macaca fascicularis. Next base: position 34,003,210 of record NC_088377.1, on the reverse strand, counting down.
CCTTGCACCTCCCCGAGGTCCCAGAGCAGGAGGCGAGAGCAAGGCTGGGTCCCTGCCACCTCCAAGCCATGAAATGGGCCTGGGAGTCCTCCCATATCTTCTGGCTCTGTGGGATCCGTGGCCTCCCATCTTCTGGCTCTGCGGGATCCGTGGCCTCCCATCTTCTGGCTCTGTGGGATCCGTGCCCTCCTCTATCTTCTGGCTCTGTGGGATCCGTGGCCCCCCATCTTCTGGCTCTGTGGGATCCATGGCCCCCCATCTTCTGGCTTTGTGGGATCCATGACCTCCCCTATCTTCTGACTCTGTGGGATCCATGGTCCCCCCATCTTCTGGTTCTGTGGGATCCATGGCCCCCCATCTTCTGGCTCTGTGGAATCTGTGGGATCTGTGGCCTCCTCTATCTTCTGGCTCTGTGGGATCTGTGGGATCCGTGGCCCCCCCATCTTCTGACTCTGTGGGATCTGTGGGCCTTTATTCGACCTTAGCAGCCTCAAGTTGGGTTTTCTGCTATTTGAGGTCAAAAGCACCCGAGCATTGCTCCACGTCCAGGTTTCACCAAGTAATCCTGTGAACCAGAGGCCGTCAGGTTCATCACCTGGATTCTGAGAGGAAAATAATCCCAGCTCTAAAACAGAAAGCTGTTAGAAATGGCACAAAGGCTGTAATCCCAGCACTTTGGGAGGCCGAGACGGGCGAATCACGAGGTCAGGAGATTGAGACCAGCCTGGCTAACACGGTGAAACTCCATCTCTACTAAAAAATACAAAAAATTAGCCGGGCATTGTGGCGGGCGCCTGTAGTCCCAGCTACTCGGGAGGCTGAGGCAGGAGAATGGCGTGAACCCAGGAGGCGGAGCTTGCAGTGAGCTGAGATCTGGCCACTGCATTCCAGCCTGGGCGACAGAGCAAGACTCTGTCTCAAAAAAAAAAAAAAAAAAAAAAAAAAGGCACAAAGGGCGCATCAGTGGCATCCGTCCGCATCTTGTCCGGACAACGCTGTCCAAATAACGCCGCTCACAGTGGCTCTCCTGTGTGGGGGCTTGGCCCAACTGCTCCGGACGCCGTCTAACCAAATTTTCTTGCACCGAATTCTCAGAGTGGCCACAGCTTCGAAGACCAGGAAGCAGAGAGTTCTTACCTCTGGGAAGGCTGGGGCCGGTGGCTTCAGAGCCCACGAGTTTCACCCTCCACCATCTGCCCCCGCCTGGTCCTCAGAGCCCAGAGCTGTGCCTGGGACTGGTCTGAGCCAGTGCCAGGACCGGGAGGAGGGCTGGGAGCTGTTCCCATGGGTGGGGGCCCGAGGAGTCTTCCTTCTCTCCGGTGCCCGGGGTCTGAGTCGGTGGGCACCTGGCTGGGGGCACGCTCCCTGTCTCCCCCTGCCCACGGTGACGGCACTCGGCCGCCCAGTCTGTTGTTTACACATCCAGCTCATCCATCAGCTAGATTCATAAACACGGCAGAGGCCTGGGAGCTGAGTGGTCCCGTGGCCAGATCAGGGGCCCGGGCAGGGGTCTGGCCCTCAGAGGGGCTGCCAGTTGGTGCCTGGAGATTCCAGGCATGGCGGGCACCAGCAGGGTCTCCTGACCCACGTCTCTCCCAGACTGTGGCAAGGTGGAGAGTTACTCATTAACCCAGGCACAGCCTGGCTGGCATTTGATGAGGCTGGGTCTGGGTGAGCCGGGGTGAACGGAGCCCACCTTGAAATGAAGTGTTCGTTCTCCACGAGCAGCTGCTCTGAGAGGGCCGCGGTCTGCCAGGTCGGCCGGGGCTGTGGGGACGTGGTCCCTGGGTACCCGGATGGTGCTGTCTCTGGGCCCTGGAGGGCCAGGCTGCAGGTGCCGCCACCTTCCTGGGCCTCAGCTTCCCTGGCTGTAAAATGGGATGGTGACCTTCCTCACGCAGGTGCACTTCTGCAGCAGACACAGGGCCCTGCCTCCGAAGACTAGGGACGGGTGAGAGCATGGTGCCGAGAGAGCTGCTCAGAGTGGAATTTGGGAAGCGTCTGAGGCCGACGGCAGGCAGGGCCAGCCACAGAGCTACATTCATAACACCTGTTGGGGGTGTCTGGTGTTGAGAACGGACCGTTTCCCTGGCTGTTCAGAGGAAGCCTCTCTAATGTGTCTTCACAGCGACTGTAGGTGTCGGGAAGAGTCCTGGGTTCCCGGCAAGGGGAGTGTCAGGTGGGGAACAGTGATGTGGCAGCCCCGTCTGGCCACACAGTCCACACTCTCCCTGTGCCAGGCCACGGCTTGCACACCTGGGGCCCTGGAGGGACCAGAGTCCAGGGGACATTTAGCTACCCTGGCCCCGCCGTCCGCAGGCTGGATCTGTGCGTGGCACGTTCTGCGGGGATGCCCTGTGATATTCTGCCCACGGCCTCTGGGTTAATCATTGATCTGGGCAACCTGCAGACCCCTCCCCACTTCCCCGTGTGGGGGTCAGGGGGGTGCTTAGTGGGCGTGTGACCCTGAGCCAGCGCCCCATTCCCCCGCGGAGGCCTGGATGAGCTCCCAGTCCTTGAGAGTGGATCCAAGGTCAGCTCGGAGCCCGGCAGCCCCGTGACAAAGATACTGAAGCCCAGGGAAGGTCCCAGCGCATCCCCACCCGGCTCCTCCGCTCGCCTCAGCGAAGGTGCGGGAGGCCGGTGAGTTCCATTTTGAGGAGCTGTCTGTGTTTCTGAACAAAAATGGGAACTGGGCCAGGCCGGACAGCGGTCTCTGGGCAGGTCCTGCGGTGCTCAGACGCCCTGGCCGCAGGTGCCAGGAAGGGGAGAAGCAGCAGCATTGGATGTGCTGGTGGCTCTGAGGGAAGGAGCCGGGTGGGAGGTGGGGGTTTGGGCGGTGACCCCTCGCGTCTGTCCCACCCTGCGCCTGCCTGGCTGGCGCTCACGTCCCTCCTCCTCCACCCACAGGGCACCGCATCCGTGCTGCAGCGCCGGTCCCCCAGTGAGGAGTATGTGGAGGTGGGGCGCCTCGGGCCCTCTGACTACTTCGGTGAGTCCAGTGGGTGTCCCCTCCCTCGCACGGCTGTGGCAGTCTTCTTTGGGGTCCTGGGAAGGGCCTGGAGGTGAGGAGCTACTGGGGGGCCTCCGTGGGGCCTTGTAGCCAGGCTTGGCTGAGCCCCAGTGTGGCTGCAACAGAAGGCTCAGTCCTGTTCCCCCAAATTGAGGTTCCAGGGCCAGACTTGGATCCTCAGGAGCAACCAGCCCTGGATGTGGGGTTCCCCAGAGGGCATGACCTTGGGGGAGGCAGCCTCCTGCTTCTGGGATGAGGGGGCACAGTGTAGCCCTCAGCCACCAGCATTCCCGCAGCTGGGGGTGGGTGGGCTTGAGGGAGGCCCAGGCACACCTGGGTACACCTGGGCATTCCTGTAGCTGGGGGTCTGGGTCCTGAGGGAGGCCTGGGCACACCTGGGCATTCCTGCAGCTGGGGGTCGGGGTCCTGAGGGAGGCCTAGGCACACATGGGCATTCCTGTAGCTGGGGGTCGGGGTCCTGAGGGAGGTCTGAGCACACGTGGGCATTCCTGCAGCTGGGGGTCGGGGTCCTGAGGGAGGTCTGAGCACACGTGGGCATTCCTGCAGCTGGGGGTTGGGGTCCTGAGGGAGGCCTGGGCACACCTGGGCATTCCTGTAGCTGGGGATCTGGGTCCTGAGGGAGGCCTGGGCACACCTGGGCATTCTTGCAGGATTGCTCAAAAAAGTGCAGGACAATGCCCAGCTGAATGTGAATTTCAGATAAAAACAATTCATTAGCATAAGTATATCCCAAATAGTTCTTGGGCTATACTCATGCTACAAGTTTGTTTGAAATTCGAACATGCCTGGCACATCCTTACCTTGAAAGGGAGACGATTCCTGGGTCCTGGGTGCAGCCTTTCCCTGCTGCGGCCTCAGGACCCCCAGGCCCCCAGGCCGGGCCCTGACCTCTCTCTTCACTCCCAGGGGAGATTGCGCTGCTGCTGAACCGGCCCCGGGCGGCCACCGTCGTGGCCCGGGGACCCCTCAAGTGTGTGAAGCTGGACCGGCCCCGCTTCGAGCGCGTGCTGGGGCCCTGCTCCGAGATCCTCAAGAGGAACATTCAGCGTTACAACAGCTTCATCTCCCTCACTGTCTGAGTGCAGCCCCCACCCTGCAGCCGCATCTCCCCATTGTGGTGGCCGTGCCGTGCTTGTCTGTGTCGGGGCCCGGGAGCCGCCGTGTGAGGTGTGGGCCGGGTGGGGCTGGGTCCCAGCAGCCTGAGGACTGCCCCTTCCCCGGAGTCACGTTTTGGAATAAATAATCACCTTGTGCATTTCCAAATCAAAGGACAAGCAGACAAAGCGCATCCCAAGAGCCAGAAAGGGACAGGCCAGCTTCCTCCCCACACACCTCCCTGGCCGCCTCTGCGGGCTTGTCCTGGGGGGCCCATCCCACGCCTGCCAGTCTCCTGGAGATGCTTGAAGATGGGTCCTGCCCAGAACTAGGCCAGGACGTTGCCCCTGGGGCCTGGAGACCCTGTGAGGTCAGGTCCCCCAGATCGAGGTCCGAGTGGGGGCAAGAGTGTGTCAAAGGGGCTGCCCCCCAGGGGAGATGAGGCTGAAGAAAGAAGTCGAGGCCCCTCCCGCAAATGTGTGCCCCCACCCTCCCCACCACATCCTACCGCACCCCCACCTCCCCAGGGGGCCCTGCTGCGGATGCCGGAGTGGGAGAGTCTCTGGGCTGTGAGATTGATCTTGCCTCTAACTGGAGAGGAAGCCAGGCACCGAGACACACGGGGCTCCTGCCTTGGGAGCCAGGGCCGCGGCCGCAGGTAGACCCCAGTAGGGGGGCCGGGCTCGAAGTTCCGTTGGGAGGGGCTGGTGGGACTCCAGCAGCCTGTTCTCACCTTTCTTAGAAAGTCCACCCAGGGCGAGTTGATGTTAGGGAAAAGCAGAAGTCAAGCCAGCCGCGGGCCCCACGCTCCCCAACCCGCCCAACCGACTTGTCCCTTAAATGTGTCTTGGGTCCTGCGGTGATGATGGGAGCCAGCTAGGCCCAAAGGGGTGAGACCAGTGCAGAGAAGCTCCCCAGGGGGCTCCTGGGTGCCCCGAAAGACAAGTGAGGCCATGCAGTTCACCCGATGTTGCTCCCGTCCCTTGTGTCCCGGGGAGGCTGTCCTTGGTCCGAGGTCACACGTTGCAGCCCCTCCCCTCCTGGCGGTTACGATGCGTGGGGCCCCTCCCCACCCAGCCCCAGCCACTTCGCCGTGTCCCGCCTGTGCCTGTGGTGTCCTGTGGACCTGTGAGCCCGCCCCACCTTATCTCTGCTCTGAGTGCTGCATGAACCATTAAATGTGCGATGAAGTACCTCTTCCCAGCTCGGGAGGCCTTGGTCTGAAGTCTTTTGTAGATAAGGGTTTTTTTCTTTTTCTTTTTCTTTATGGTGCTAAAATACACATAACACAAAAGTTACCATTTTAACCACTTTGAAGTGTCCAGTGCAGTGGCGTTATCCACAGCGTGGTGCAGCCATCACCACTGTCCACATCCAGCCCTTTCATCTTCCCAAGTGGAAACTCTGTACCCGTTAAACAACAGCTCCCGCTTCCAGCCGGAGGAACCACCTGTCCACCCTCTGTAGCCCTGTGTATCCAGACGTTCTCATTTCAGCACTGTCACTATACGTGAGGGTCTGTGCTGCCCACCGCCGTGTCCCAGTGTGGCCAAGTGGATGGGGCCCAGCTCCCTGTCTCTGCACGCAAGGGTCCACATCCTGCCGTGATCCCAGGTGGTCCTGTTCCTTGTGACTGTTTTGTGGGCCCTGACACAGACACCCAGATCCTAAGGCTGCCCCGGGAGGGGTCAGTGTGTGCCAGGGCCAGGGTGCCCTCGACCTCTGGAGGGTTTACCCGATGGTAAACTCGGGTTCCAAGGGCAGGCCCAGCCCACTCATGCACCTCAGGCCCCCAGGATCTCTTTCAACTGGGCACTGAGTAGGCCTGCAGGAAACATTTCAATAAATAACAGTGAATAAGGGTTGCAGGAGAGAACCTTGGGGAGATTCAGGCTCTGACATCCACAGGCCAAACACAAAGGAACTTTGACCCAAGTCTCACACCTTATGCAAAAATTAACTCAAAATGGATCACAGACTTAAACATAAAACTGTAGGGAAACTGTTCTTAGACTTGACACTGGTCCATGAAAGGGGAATTTGATAAATTGGAATTCATCAAAATTAAAAACTGACACCTGCAACAGATCTTGTGAAGATGAAAATACGAACCACAGACTGGGAGAAAAGATTTTCAAACCACATGTATCCCAGAGAAGACTAATACCTAGAATCGATCAAGAACTCTCAAAACTCAGCCGGGCGCAGTGGCTCACGCCTGTAATCCCAGCACTTTGGGACGCTGAGGCAGGCGGATCACAAGGTCAGGAGTTTGAGACCATCCCGGCCAATATGGTGTAACCCCGTCTCTACTAAAAATACAAAAAACTTAGCCAGGTGTGGTGGCACATACCTGTAATCCCAGCTACTTGGGAGGCTGAGGCAGGAGAATTGCTTGAACCCAGGAGGCAGAGGTTGCAGTGAGCTGAGATGGCGCCACTGCACTCCAGCCTGGGTAACAGAGTGAGACTCCATCCAAAAAAAAAAAGCACTGTGTCCTATAGAGAAACAGGATCACTCAGACACTGCTTGTGGGAACATAAGATGGGGCAGTCACTCTGGAAAATAGCACGTAGTTTCTTAGCAACACAAAAAACCGAACTAAGCGTGCAATTACTGTACAACACAGCAAATTGCATTCTTGGGCATTTATCCCGAGCGAAGACACAAACCCGCACATGCATGAACACAGCAACTTGACTCAGAGAGCCTCAATCTGGAGACAACCGTGGCATCCTTCAGTGGGGTGAACAAACCGTGGTACGTCTGTGCCCCGAAACGCTACTTGGCACCGAAAAGGAGCTAGCGGTGTGCCCAGCAACTGGGATGGAACTGTCAGAGAACGACGCTGCGGGAAAGAAGCTGTGTACTCTACCATTCCCTTGACACGACATTCTGCGGATGCCAGAATCAGGGCCAGCAGTTGAGGAGGAGGTGGTGTGACTCTGAAAGGGCAGCTGGGGCTGGGCGCAGCGGCTCACACCTGTCATCCCAGCACTTTGGGAAGCTGAGGCAGACTGATCACCTGAGTCAGGAGTTTGAGACCAGCCTGGCCAATATGGCAAAACCCCGTCACTACTAAAAATACACAAATGAACTGGGGGTGGTGGTGGGCGCCTGTAATCCCAGCACTGTCAGAGGGGTGGGTGGGTCCCCTGAGGTCAGGAGTTTGGGACCAGCCTGGCCAACATGGCAAACTCTCATCTCTACTACAAATATAAAATCAGCCAGGCGTGGTGGTGCATGCCTGTAATCCCAGCTACTTGGGAGGCTGAGGTGGGGGATTCGGTTGAACTCGGGAGGTGGAGGTTGCAGTGAGCCAAGATCGCGCCACTGCACTCCAGAATGGGTGACAAAGCGAGATTTTTGTCTCAAAAAATAAAAAGGCAGCCGGAGCTGTTCTGTGGCTCGAGCATCAATGTTGAGATCTGGCTGTGATATGCTGGGGTAGTTTAGCACGACGTTACCACTGGGGGAAACTGGGTGAAGGGTGCACCCATCTCTGTATTTTGGGGTGGTTTTTTTTTTGAGACAGGGTCTCCATTTCTCACCCAGGCTGGAGTGCACTGGTGTGATCACAGCTCACTGCAACCTTGACTGCCTGGGCTCAAGCAATCCTCCTGCCTCAGCCTCCCAAGCAGCTGGGACTACAGGCAGTCACCACCATGCTCAGCTAATTTTTAAATATTTTGTAGAGCCAGGGTCTCACTAGATTACCTAGGCTGATCTCAAACTTCTGGCCTCAAGCAATCGTCCCACCTCAGCCTCCTGAGTAGCTGGGACCACAGGCATGTGCCACCATGCCCCCTAATTTTTTTTTAAATTATCATTTGTAGAGACAGAGCCTAACCATGTTGCCCAGGCTAGTCTCAACCTTCTGGGCTCAAGTGATCCTCCCCCCTTGGCCTTGCAAAGTGCTGGAATCACAGGCATGAGCCACTGCGCCCGATCAGGACATGTGTTTTAACTTGCCTTGGGTCAATACTGAGGCAGGGAAGGGCTGGATCACATAGTAAGTGTGTGTTTCACTGACGAGAAATTGCTGAACGCTTCTCCAAAGCGGCTGACCACGTTGCCTTCCCGCCAGCAGTGCGGGGGAGTTGCAGGTACCCCGCCTCCTCACCAGCACTTGGTGTAATCAGGCTTTCTAATTTTGGCAGTTCTGATGGGTGCAGTCGTATCTCGCCGTGGTTGTAATTGCGTTTCCTGATGACGGACGACGTGGAGCATCTCTTCGTGTCTGTATCAACTGCAGATCTTCTTTCATGAGATGTCTGCTCAAATCTTTTGCCCATTTACAGAGATGGGGCTGTCTTCATCTCACTGGGCTGGAGGAGGTCTTTGTGTATTCTAGACACAGCTCCTCCGTCAGACGCACACATTGCAAATACTTTCTCCCAGCGTGCAGCTGGCCTTTTCATGTTCTTAAATGATGTCTTCTAAATAGCAAAATCTTTAGTTTTTTTTAGAGTCCAATTTATCCCCCTTTTTTTTGTGGTTCAGTGTCCTATTTTGAAAATTGCTGGGTGAGGTGTCTCATGCCTGTAATCCCAGCACTTTGGGAGGTGGAGGCGGAAAGATTGCATGTGGCCAGGAGTTCGAGCCTGGGCAATGTTGTGAGACCGTATGCCTTAAAAAAAAATTGTTTAAAATAGCCAGGCATGGTGGTGCACACCTGTAGTCGCAGCTACTGGGAGGCTTAGGCAGGAGGATTGCTGGAGTCCAGGAGGTCGAGGCTGTGGTGAGCTATGATCATGTCACTGCCCTCCTGGGTGACAGAGTGAAATCCTGTCTCAGAAAAATAAATAAATAAAAATAAAAAATCATTGCCTGCTCCAAGGTGGCCAACCAGTGTGTACGGAACTCCCAATGTGCACCTGGCACTGAACTCAGCCCTAGAGATATGGCAGAAAACAGCCGTCTTGGCACTGACGTTCTAGTGGGGGCACCCCCTTCACCCCTTTCCAGCACCTGTTCCCCAACACCACCCAGAGAGAAGTCCAGCGGGCCCCTCCAAGTTTCCCTCTGCCATTGCTGTGTGAGCTTGGGCAAGGCCTTTGGCATCTCTGTGCCTCGCCCTCTCCACTCTGATGTAGCCTGGGAATGCACATCTGCCCTCCAGAGTATCGGGAAGAGAACCAAGTGGGAGCCTTACCTTACCCGGGAAGCCTTACCTGGGGTGGGCTCAGGTGGGGCCCAGGCGAGGACTGGGTCTGGGGGCTGTGATGTGGGAGGAGTGGGTGACCCGAGGCAGACCCACCTCCAGAGAGAGTCAGAGGCTGCCCTGCCCGGGGGAGGCTGCCCGGGAGCCTCGGACCCCTTGCCTGCCCTGCGCAGCCTGACTCCCAGGGTCCTGCGGGCCAAGTGTGAGGCTGCCAAATAGCAAGGGACAGAGGCCCTGTGCAAGGAACAGATGAGGAAACAGAGGTTCCAGCGTGCAGAGGTTGGCCTAGGGTCACCCAGAAGGCAGGTGTAACTGGAAACCCTGCTCCTGGAAAGGGCCAGCCTGGGCCCCACCTGCCTGTCAGGTGCCACCAGCCAGGTCTCTGATGGGCACAACAGACACTGGGCCCTGGGGTGGGTCCCCAGGATGCGTCCTGGAACCACTGAGAACATCCGGGACAGACACCCTCACTGGCCTCTGCCTCTTGCTGGCTGTGGAGACCGGGAAACCCCTTCCCTTGGGGCAGGAGGCAGAGCAGTGGGGACTCACACACCTGCCTGTCCTGGCAAAGCACTGGCTCATTTGTTCATCTGTTGACTCATTCATTCATTCATGAACCTGCTCATTCATTCATTCATTCATTCGTGAACTTGCTCATTCATTCATTCATGAACTTGCTCATTCACTCATTCGTGTTTGTTCATTCATTCGTTCGTCGGTCCATTCATTCATTCATTCAGCCATTCGTTCATTTCTTCATTCATTAGTTCATTCCTTCATTTCTTCACTCATTCCCTGATCCCTTTGACAGTCTGAGCCTCTTTCACACAGTCCTGGCAGTTGGGAGGTGGCCTAGCTCTCCCCAGAGAGACATTTTCCTGGAGGTTGGAATTCTGGCCAAAGGATTCCAAGGAGGACGGACCTTCTGTTGGGTCCAGAAACCAGCAGGTGACCGTAGGCTCCTGTCACTATTCTAGATGCAGGGGCTTTGCCTGGGGCTGCCCAGCCCTGCCCGATATGGGCCCCAAGCCTGGACTTCTTGGGGCCTCAGCTTTCCGGTCTGTAAGATGGGTGTCACGGCCCATCCAGGCTGTTGGTGGAATGAGCTAATTACTGGCGGGAAGAGGCTTGGCAGGGGTCTCAGGCTGAACAGTGGCACTGGCCCACGCGCCCTGCTGGGGTGAGCTGGCCTCCGGGGACTGGCCTTGGCTGAGGCCCCTCCAGACCACGGACAGTCCTGGCCTCACCTCCCCTGGCTCAGGGTGGCTGAATCAGCCGGCGGGGGTGACTCACTTTGAGGCCAGGCAGTTTCCTCCCGGGTCCCCCGGCTGCCACGCTGGGGAGACAGGCAGGCCCCGCTATATGAGGCCTGGGACTTGGGGGTGATTTCATGTCTGGAGGTTGGGCCAGGAGGCCCTCGGCAGGGGTGATTCTGGGATCCTGGGCCCCACCCTTCAGAGCTTCATTTGGCCGCAAGGGTTCTGGTCTAGGAGACTCCTGGTCCAGATGCGCCCTGGGCCTGCCCTGGCCTCGTCAGAGTCCAGCTCATCCTGGCCCCTTCCAGAGCCACCAGCCGCGCTGACCTCTCGCTCCCCTCTTGGGCCGCTCTTGCCTCCTGGAATGTGACCAAATTAGGCATCTGGTGACTAACTTTCCTGCCCGAGCTCCACCTCCAGTTGGTCAAAGGATTTCCCTTCCTTGAGGGCTCCTCTAGTCCGGTTCTAACTTCTCCCCTAGGGAGTGCAGGGAGGTCCTCAGCTCGCCTCTCAATCTGGGCCTGCCCCTGGCCTGCTTGGGAGCCCCCAAGGCTCTCGGAAGCTTTTCACGGGAACAACTTTACAGTCAAATCTTGCAGGCACGCAGTGGGTTTGTTAATGCACGCATAGGGCTTTTCTTCAGCCAGGCAGAAGGTCTCCGGGCTGGGTTCCACTGATCCCAGCAGGCGGTCCGCTTGGGGATGGAGCGCTGTGTCACTCTGCTGGAGACCTCCCTTAGAATTGAGACTGTCAGCCCTTCACCAACCTCCTTAGCCAAACATTGTTCTTACTTTTGCAGTTGGGGAAATTGGGCTGTTGTATTTCAGGAATGCACTTGAAAAGGAGCCTGGTGATACCCGGCCTGGCACGCTGCGGCCCTGCCTGGGCTGGCGTGTGCTGTGCCGGGTAAAGCACGGAATTACACGGTCACCTAACATGACTCAAACCCTGGTCCCAGCTCTTCCTCGCTGTGTGGCCCCAGGCACATTCTTTAACTCTTCTGAGCCTGCTCGCCTCGTCTCTAAAGTGGGGGTCACAATGTCCATCCCGTGGGGTGGGAGGTGAGTGTGAAGCGAGATTGCACAGGTGGAGCTGGTGGCATGGGGTCTGGTGCAGAGGGCGTTCACGGCTGTGGAGCTGCTGTCACATATGATGTCTCTGTCACACCCAACAGTGACGGGAACCGGGCCCTCCACACCCTGACACGTGCCGCCCGGAGCTTCTGCCGTGTGTGCCATGTCCTTTGGGTCCCCGTGGGCCCGGTGGGCCTGCAGTCATCCTGCAATGCTGCCTCCTCCTCCCCTTCAAGGCCCTGAGCACAGCGGCTAGAAATGAGGCCTCCCCTCCTATCCTCCTATTCCCCAAGCCAAGCGTCTCCCCACCTGTGGCTGGCCCCTGAGAACTCCCTGACGAGGGACGAGGTGCCTCTCAGCAGCCCCCAGTTTTGGAAAAGTGACAGACGTCCCCATGGACGCAGCCTGCCCTGTGGCCCTCCCTCGATCTGCCGGGCAATTGCTGTGTGCATCACACTCCAAAACCTGGTGGCATGAAACAGCCGCCTCGTGTTCTCTACGGATGCTGCAGAGCAGACCTCAGACGGGGCCAGTGAGTGGGGCTTGTGTGCTCCTGATGCTTGGGGTCTGGGCTCAGCGGGCTCCCTGGGGGTGGGGGTGGGTCGGGGGCTCAGCGGGCTTCCTGGGGGTGGGTGGGGGTCTCAGCGGTCTCCCTGGGGGTGGGGGTGGGTGGGGGTCTCAGCGGGCTTCCTGGGGGTGGGTGGGGGGCTTAGCGGGCTCCCTGGGGGTGGGGGTGGGTCGGGGGCTCAGCGGGCTCCTTGGGGGTGGGTGGGGGGCTCAGTGGGCTCCCTGGGAGTTGGGGGTGGGGGGTGACGGCACCTACACCCTGTGCGTCTTAGGCTTCCTCCCAGCGTGGTGGCCCCAGCAGAACCAGACTTCCTTCAAGGCGGCTGAGGACTCCAAAAGCCGGTTGGTTCCAGCCACCCAGGTGTAAGGTGCGTGGCCTTTTACGACCGAGTCTCAGAGGCCACAGAGCGTCGCTTCCAGCAGGTTCTGTGGTTGATGAAGTGCCAGCCCGCCTGGATCCAGGGGGACACAGACCCCCACCTGCTGATGTGAGAGATCAAGGGACTGGTGGTCCTGTTTTAAAACCACCACACCCTCCTGGGTGCAGGAACTCTTTTGACCCAGGTGGGCTTTGGCCGGGGGTCAGCGGGCATCAAGCTAGTTGTGCTGTGCACAGCACCTGCTTTGCTCTCTAGTCCCAGGGACAGGCTCCGGTGTTCATGACATGGACACAGGCCAGCTAGTCCCTCTGAACCAGAGGGTATGTCTTGCCACACTGTGTGCCAGGCACACAGTGGGCACTCGGAAGTTTGATGAATGAATGTACAACCAACTCTAAACCCAGACAGGACTCTTACAGAGGCAGCTGGGTCAGAAGGAATGGAACCGCTGCCTCGAGGAGCCCCAGAGACCTTGGGTGGGGTGGGGAAGCTGAGCCTGGGAGACAGCGGGTCTGGCTGAGGTGCCAGACCTGAGGCGGGAGCCCCCCCCGGTCCTCTCACACTTCTCCCCTCCAAGCTACCCAAGTCAGAAGGAGTCTTGTCATTTTGTTTTTGGGCTGATTATCGTTGCTCTCTCAATACACTCAAGCAAACTACGCGCTTCAGAAGGACAAGGTCCTGGTCGTACACTGGTGCTCCTAGGAACCCACATTTATGTTTTTCTGTAGGCTGAAGAAATCACAACAGGAAGCTGTCACGAAGGTAGACAACCCTGGCATCAACTCTCTGCATTGAAGGAGGGCAGAGACGCTGCCCCCCAACCCCGAGGTGGTGAGGGGGTGAGGCTTGGCCAGGGATGGGGTGGGGGTGGGGGGTCCCTCTGGAGGGGTGAGGCTTGGCCAGGGATGGGGTGGGGGTGAGAGGCCCCTCTGGAGGGGTGAGGCTTGGCCAGCGACGGGGGGGTGGTGAGAGGTCCCTCTGGAGGGGTGAGGCTTGGCCGGGGATGGGGTGGGGGTGAGAGGTCCCCTCTGGAGGGGTGAGGCTTGGCCAGGGACGGGGTGGGGGTGGCCTCTGGGTGCCCCCGGCCCAAGGACTGACCATGCCCAGGACCAAGCTCTGGGTACTCTGGGACTGGGGACTGGGGCCCGGGTACCTGAGATGGGGTGGGGGAGACTGGCCCAAGGGCCCATAGGGAGCGGGGGGAGGCAGGCTGGTTCCACGGACCCCCGCCTTCCCACTCCCACTCTGAGATCCTCTTGTACCTGGCTCGGGGTTGGGATTCAGCCTGGGCTTGCCCCGCCAGCCTTGCCTGTCACTGGGCCATAAACCCCTCCTGTTTATGGGCCGGGCCGCCCCAGTGGAACCTGGCCAGGTTCCTCCTAAGAGGGCAGGCTCACTGCCTCTGGGAGTCTCCTCCACACCACACTGGGCGGCCGCCGGAGGCCCGATGAGGTGGCTGGAGGTGTGGGAGGCCCTGTGAGCAGTGGGTGGTCCCCCTGGGGGGATGGCGGCTGCAATTCTCTGGCCCCAGGCTCTTCCTGGGCCTTAGGAGGCCAAGGGCATCCAGGCAGCCCTGCATACCCCTTCACCACCCACCCCACCCCCGGTGCAGGGGAGGCCTGTGCAGGAGGCCCCACACCTGTCCACCTCCACCTCTAGGCTGAGAACCCAGGACAGCAGGGGCGGGGGCCCCAGCGTAGGGGGACTGGGTCTGTCCCCACTACACATGTGACGTACACACGGAGTGTTGGTTTAATGCCACAGACGCTCCCCGGTGCCTCCTGTGTCAGTGTTGGGGACTCAGGGGCCCTCAGAGAGTCCCTGTTCCAGCAGGCAGGTGGGGACTGCAGATCCCTTGGAGAGTGTGGGCAGGTAGAGGAGGGTCGCCCTGAGCCCCAGGAACCCACTCGCCGGCCTCAGGAGGCAGCTGCACACCCAGCCCCCACCCAGCCCCCTCCCAGTTCTACTGGCCCCTGGGACAGGCTGCAGGGCTCGTCAGGAGTCTGGCACCACACCGGCCCCCAGAGGTGGTGCCTCTGCCGGCAATGAGTGGGTGGCACAGGGTCTCCTCATCAAGTCTCCACTGGCGCAGCCTAGACACTGTCCCCAAACGGGAGCCCCCCGCCAGCTGGGAGGGGCCTTCCAAGTCCAGGAGGCAGACAGGATGCCCTGTGCAGGCGACAGAGAGGGCAGCCGCTCTGAGCTCAGGGCCTGGGGAGGTGACTGTGTGGCAGGCGGGGTCTGTGTGGCAGGTGGGGTCCCGTGTGGGGAATGCCCAGAGCCCTGCTGACTCCACTGGGTTCCGGGCATCCCTGGTCTGACCTCCAGGTCGGCTCCTGGGACCCCACCGGTCTGAGGGATGGGGAAGGAAGGGGTAGGACGGCAACCGTGCCGGGGAGGGGACCCCAGCCCTGGACTCTGGCTGGCTCTAAACATCTTGGGACCCACCTGTCCAGTCTGGCTGCAGAGAGGCTTGGAGGAGCCACCAGAGTGAAGGGGGGTCGCCAGCATCTTTAGAAACCGCAGGATGCTGATGCCCCCGGAGCCCCCGTTGGCTCGCTCGGGGAGTGAGGGCCCTGGGGGATGTGTGAGCTGTGTCTGTCTCAGCAAGTCTGGCTTCCCTGGGGCCTGGGAGAGGACACTGAGGGCTTGCTGTCCCCATGTGGGGGTTGCAAGGTGAACCTCTCAGGAGCTCCTCCCTCCTGTCTAGGGGGTCTCCCCTCTCTCCCCCCACCTTGCTGGGGTGACGGGGAGGCCTGGGGGGCCCCAAGATTCTCTGAGGCCTGGGGGCTGGTCTGGCCGGCAGGGTCAGGAAGTGAAGGACTGGCATGGGGGAGGGAGGGGAGGACTGGAAAGTGCATTCCAGGAGGGTGACACAGCCTGCGGCCTTGGGGCGGGGCGGGACCAGGCTGGGCTGCCCTTCTTGGGAAGGTCCCTGGGATCCAGCTCCCCAGGGAGGCAGATAAGACGGGTGGGGCCTGGCTGCATGGGAAGAGGAAATTCCAGGCCTGGGACAGCTGCTGCTGTCCTTCAAGGCTGGATTGAAATGCCGCCTCCTCCCGGAAGCCTTCTCAGATTCCTCTGCAGCCCCTGGACAAAGGGCGCCTCCTCCAGGGACCCTGGCTTCCCTGGGCTCTGGTCTGGTCAGCCCCGTGCTGGGCCCTCCATGGCCCTGATCCACTGCAGCTCAGTGCACCCCTGCTGTGTGCCCTGGAACCTAAGCAGGGCCTGGCCGGGCCACCTACACCCACAGAGCTGGGGTGGGTGTGTTCCCTGCACCCAAGCCCCACGGCCAGGCATGGAGGGAGGGGGTGTATGAGTGAGGGCCACGGCCTGGTAGGGGGAGTCGGTGGTATCCTGCACTGGGTTTCCTGGTGCTTCCTGTGCCCAGCGCTGTTTCGAGCCCTCTGCATGGATGAACTCAGTCTCTGTTCCTGGTTCCCCTGGAGTGTAGGTAAATCAGCCCCGTTTTACAGCCGAGGACACTGAGGGCAGTTGTGGTAAGGCCAGGTCCCTGGCAGTGCCTCTCCCACCTGGGGCAACCTGGGAGCTGGGTGTCTTTTTTGGGGGGGAAACCCCTCAGGAGAGTGAAAGCCAGGCTCGCTGTCCCTGGGGGCTTCCACCGCTATGAAGGGGTGTATCCCCGGCCCCTGAACAAGACCCCCCTCCACCACACCCAGGCCCCCTCGGTCGCCGCTTCCCCGGCTCGGCAAGGCTCCATGGAGCCCACTTCGGGGAAGTGAATATGGATGAGTTTAGGCCCCCGAAAGTCTCCCGAGCAGAGGCTGGTGGTGCCCAGTGGTGATAACCACCCCCGCCCCCCATGTACCAGGCACTGGCATTGGCTCATTTCATCCTCACCACAGCCCGAAGTCAAGGGGGGCTGCCAGCCTCCAGGTGGGCCCTGAGGTCCCACCTCCCGATGTCTGTGCCCTCTGGAGCCCCTCCTGCATTGACAGGGTCCATGCTGGAGTGGGGCCCCCCAGAGTGGTCAGACAAGACACGGGGGCTTTGGCCTTTGCTGTTTGGGTCTCTTGCTACCCGGGAAGCCAACCGCCGTGCTACGAGGACACTCACAACAGTAGCTGCGGGGCGAGAGACCCACGCCTCCTAACAACCACGGCCTGGCCCACGGGATCCCGGGGAAGCTGTTTCTGAGTTCCTGACCTACGACATCGTGAAGTCATGAATTTGTTTTGTTTTTGTTTTTTGAGGCAGGGTCTGGTTCTGTTGCCCAGACTGGAGCACAATGGTGCAGTCACGGCTCACTGCAAGCTCCACCTCCCGGGCCCAAGCCGTCTTCCCACCTCATCCTCCCAAGTAGCTGAGACTCTAGGCACGCACCACCACGCCTGGCTAACTTGGTAATTTTTTGTAGAAATGAGGTCTCTCTATGTTGCTCAAGCTGGACTCAACCTCCTAGGCGCACGTGATCTCCCACCTCGGCCTCCCAAAGCGCTGGGATCACAGGCATGGGCCATGGTGCCCTCCACGAGTCTTCACTGTTGGGTTGAGACTCTGCGTTTGGAGGTAGTTGTAGTTTATCAGGCAGCAACAGGGAACCATGGCAGTGAATGTTACATCATCTCTGGGATACTAAGGATAAGTGTGGTTGTCATCCAGGAACTCATCCAGGAACAGGCTAAAAGGAGATTCTGGACCCCGGGCCGTCAGGGCTGAGTGACCCTCATCTGTGGGACCTCACAGCCTCTCTGGAATTCCAGGATCTCTGTCGGACACTCTGGGTGACACCCCGCAGTTCCTGGAGGCCCCTCCAGCCTGGTTTCACACAGGGCCTCGCTGACGGGCCAGAAGACCGCGATGGCTTTGAAAAGCGAGAGCGGGCAGCGCTGCCTCCTGAGGGTTCTCTAGGGACCGGGCCGGGCCGGCTTGGGCCTAGGCCAGACCTAGCCCCTGAGGTTTGCTAATGGAAAGTGGGTCTGGGCTCTGCCCCCATCAGCTCCTCCAACAAGAGCCCGGGTTGGGGAGGACAGAATTATTTATAACCTGTGGACTGCCAGGGAAGGGCTCTGTAACTCAGGGAGGGCCCCAGACTTGGCAAGGGTGGTGCCTTCAGGAGCCAAGCCCCTCACCTCTCCTGCCAGGGGCTCCTTTTAGCGTCTTAAGGTGGATCTCCCCATTCCCTGGGCTTTTTGGGTAGCCAGGGAGCAGAGCTGTTACCTGACTGGCTTAGGTTTTTGCTTTTTTTTTTTTTTTTTGAGATGGAGTCTCCCTTTTGTCGCCCAGGTTGGAGTGCAGGGGCGTGATCTCGGCTCACTGAAACCTCTGCCTCCCGGGTTCAAGCGATTCTCCCACCTCAGCCTCCTGAGTAGCTGGGATTACAGGCGTGAGCCACCACGCCCGGCTAATTTTGTATTTTTAGTAGAGACGGGGTTTCTCCGTGTTGGTCAGGCTGGTCTTGAACTCCCAACCTCAGGTGATTCGCCTGCCTCGGCCTCCCAAAGCGCTGGGATTACAGGTGTGAGCCACCGTGCCCTGCCGACTGGCTTAGGTTTTAAAATTAAGGCTCACTCTAGGACCGTAGGGAGCCAGGGAGAAGGCTGAAGGGAGGCCACAGACAGGTATCCTGGGAGAAGAGGTGGGACCAGGTGGAGGTTCTACCTGGTTAGGTTTGGGAGAGGCTCAGAGGTTGAGTCAACAAGGGCTCCCCAGACCAGAGGTACCAGGTGAGGGGGAAGGTGCAGGCTGGCTGCCCCTTGCTGGCCTGGGCAGCTGGGAGGTGGTGTCATCGTTGTCTGGGGGACAAAGCTGGGGCTGTGGGTTTGGCGCTCTGTTTGGGCCATCTTGATATCAGCTTGTCTATAGACACCCATGCAGAGGTGTTGAGCAGAGCTGGACCCGAGTCCAGGTGTCAGGACGGAGGGAGCATTGCCCCCATGAAAAGATGGCTGAGTGAGCTCTGGGCTCTCCTGGGTGAAGAGGAGCCGGGCCGGGTACCGTGGCTCACACCTGGAATCTCAGCACTGTGGGAGGCCTAGGCGGGAGGATCACTTGAGCCCAGGAATTCAAGACCAGCTGGGCAACACAGTGAGACCCTAACTTTACAGAACATACCAAAATTAGCCGGGTGTGGTGGCTTGCACCTGTAATCCCTGCTACTTGGGGGGCTGAGGTGGGAGCATCACCTGAGCCTGGGAGGTGGTAGTCGCCGTGAGCTGTGGTTCAACCGCTAGTTCTGCAGCCTGGGGAACAGAGCAAGACCCTGTCTCACAAGATAAAAATAAAACAATAAAGAAAAGAGGAGGAGCCCAGGAAGGCGATGGGAAGGAGTGGCTGGGGTTGACTCCAGAACACAGGGCTGGGGGTCCTGGAACAGGAGAAGAAGGCACGTCGGGGGGCAGGTGTGTGACACTGCGGCAATGTCACGTCAGATAAGGAGAGAGAACTGAGCAGAGGAGTCAGCGCCGGTGAGGCCGTGGCACGCCTCACAACGGGAGATCCGTGGGTTGGACGGCAGTTCAGGCATGGACATCTCAGCCTCTGGCCAAGTACTGTGTTCTGAGAAAGCTTCATTGATCTTACCAGTAGGCAGACGGGGTGGTTCTCACTCTTTCTTGCTGACGTGAATCAGGGCTCTCCAGCAGCTCCTGGCAGCCATCTTGTCACCATGAGGGAACCCAAGAGGAGTGCAGAGATGCAGAGCTGGACCCTTGATCGGACCCCTCCTGAATCCCACCTCTGGGCTTCCCAGTAAGATCCCTGACTGTTTGGGTTGAGTCGCATGGGCTGAAAGAGACAGTCTGTCCGACAGGCAGGTTAAATCCCTGGTTCATGTGTTTGTCACTCAACCTCACCTTCTAGACAGCCAGTCCCATTAGGGCGGGACTGTGTTCCTTCTGTATCTCCTGACTAGAACGGGGTGCACACGGAGTACACAGTACGTGCAAAATAAATACTGTTGCATGCAGCCGGGTGCAGTGGCTCACTCCTGTAATCCCAGCACTTTGGGAGGCTGAGACAGGAGGATCACTTGAGGCCAGAAATTGGAGACCAGCCTGGGCAACTTAGCCAGATCCTGTTGCTACAAAAACTTAAAAAGAAAATACTGTTGAATGAAAGTGTCTTAAGTCACACTATCAAAACAAGTGGGGGTGGGGGAGAGAGAGACAGAGAGGCAAAGAGAGAGAGAGAGAAATGGAGAGATGGAGAGAGACAGAGATAAACAGAACAGGGAGAGAGAGACAGAGACAGACATGGGGTGAGATGGAGAGAGAGGGAGACAGAAACAGAGATACAGAGATAGCGAGATGAGGGGGGAGACAGAGAGACAGGCCCTCTCTGATAATCCCACCCAGAAGTTTACAATCAGCAGATCTAGGGATCATTTCGGACCCCAGAGTTTGCTGTGTGGATTATTTCGGATTTCGAGGGGGAGGGGTGCACTGTGATCCTGGCTGCAGCTGAGGGCTTGGAAGGTCTGACTTGTGCTAGGTGGGGTCACCGGGCACCTGCGGTGCAGGGGGCTGGCTGCTGTCCAGCCCAACAGATGAGGCTGTGAAGAGCAGGGTGCTGACCTGGCTCCTGCCCCACCAGGGTGGGGCGGAATCACTCCTGTTCACTGGGCACCTGCTGTGTGCCAGGCAGTGGGTCTGTGCAGTCCTCATCACACGCAGCCCTCTCCCCCAGGCCAGGGCGAGTGCCGGCTGCCCTGGGCTATGCACCAGGCCTGTGCTGCGCCTGTCGTGGTGTTCCCGTAAACAGCCGTCACGAGCAGCCACGTGGGCTGCATTTCGTCTTATCACCTTTAGGCCACGGGGGCTCAGAGAGTAAAGTAACCCATCCGAGGTGCACAGCGGCCAGCGGCAGAGTTGCCGCCTCCCTCCCTCCCTCCCTCCGCCCACGTTGGGTGCCCAGCGGGACTGGACGTCACGGGCAGTGGGGGAAGCCTAGTTTCTGCCATTTCCACGCAGGGGCAGGGGGATACTCGCCTGTGCTATCCCACCAGAGGGGAGCCTCCGCCACAGCCCAGAGGTGCACCTCGGGTCACAGCGAGGCGAGGATAAGATTATCTGATGTCCTTTGCTCTCTCCTGTCCAGAAAAACAGCCCCAGGCCAAAATGGCTTCTCCAGTGGTCCAGACAGGGAGGGACCTCAGAGCTCACCCACTGCTCACCACTCGCTCAAAGGCCAGGGGACGAGACCTCAAGGAGGAAGAGTGTGCCGAGGTCACTCAGAGTGGAGGTTGGAGCCCCGGGTCTCTCCCACCCCACTCCTCAGTGCTCCAGTTACGTGCTCGCCAGCTAAGTCTGGGGTCACCGTTGCCAGGGGTCACAGGTCGCCCAGCCGGGACAGTGCGGGAGCTGCAGCTGGGTGAGGACAGAGAAGTCCCCTCGGGCAGGCCTGGGAAGGGAGGGGCGTGGTGTTCTCTTCTGCCTGCTGGGGGCCATTTCTCACTGGTGACCCTAGGAGCCCTGGGTGCTGTGTCCAGACCCGGCCAATCAGACCATTGTCCCCCACCATGGTCACTGACCTGGGGCAGCACAAGCCCAGACTTAGCCAGCGAGATGCAGTCTTGCAGCTCTGAGTCTGGGGCAGCGAGGGTGTCAGTCTTCCATCCAGCTGCCGTGAAAGGGAGATGAGCGCAGGACATAGCACCAAAGACATGGGCCGAGAGCCCTGATCCAGCCATGCCTGAAGCTGCTCACTCCAAGAGTCTGGGGCAGCGAGGGTGTTAGTCTGCCGTCATGTTGCTGTGAAAGGGATATGAGCACAGGACATAGCACCAAAGACGTGGGCCAAGTGCCTGATCCAGCCATGCCTGAAGCCGCTCACTCCAAGAGTCTGGGGCAGTGAGGGTGTTAGTCTGCCATCATGCTGCTGTGAAAGGGAGATGAGGGCAGGAGACAGCTCTGAAGACATGGGCCGAGAGCCCTGATCCAGCCATGCCTGAAGCTGCTCACTCCTGAGCCTGACAGGTACGTGGACCAATGCATCCTCCTGCTTCCTTGGGCCAGAATGCTTTGGGTTCTTGTCATTACAGCCAAGAGTCGTGATGTCTAAGGATAGACCCACGCGGGGTGGGCTGTGACTTTCTCTCTTCCTGTCTGGAAACTCACAGATGGGAGATGATGGGCAGCCGGGTCCTCCTGCACGAGGCTAAGCAGTCAGGCCATCGGCCCCTAAGGCAGCACGTCAGCAGCAAGGACTCAGGAGATCCCCCGTCTGGCCTCTCCCCCTGAGCTCCCAGGCCAGGGCTGCCGCGGGCACGGACGTCGACGGGGCTCCTCACCTGCTCGCCGGAGCTCGATCTTGCACCTGCAGGGCCGACTGGGGAGTCCTGTCTGGCTTAGAACACCTGCGCACGTCGGGTCCTGTTTGGGAGTCAGAGAGACGGTGTCTCCGTGTCCCACTGGTTGGCACCATGCTGGATGTACACAGTCCCATCTGCCGCAGGAACGTGAATGTGGTCCTGGCGGGCACTGGGGCTGGAGAACCAGCTCCCACCTGCTTCTTGCTTGGGCTGAGGGGAAAGACCAGACAGCCACAGAGTGGGCACGGGGCTAGGGGCTCCCCTCCCTGACTCTCACCTCCTCTCTCTCTCTGTCTCTCTTACCTCCTGTCTCTCTCTCTCACCTTCTCTTTCTCTTTTACCTCCTCTCTCTCTTATCCCCTCTCCTGTCTCTCTGTCTCACCCCCTGCCTCGTGGCTCACCTGTCCCCCTCACCTCCCCCGTCTCCTCCTCTCTCTCTGTCTCATCCCCCGCCTCGTGGCTCACCTGTCCCTCTCACCTCCCCCATCTCCTCCTCTCTCTGTCTCATCCCCTGCCTCGTGGCTCACCTGTCCTCCTCCCCTCCCCTGTCTCCTCCTCTCTCTCTGTCTCACCCCACCCCGGGGCTTACTTCCTCCATCTCCTCTCTCTCTGTTTCACCCCCAGCCTCGTGGCTCACCTCCCCGCTCACCTCCTTTTCCTCTTCTTCAGTTTACTGTCTCCCTACCAACTCTCAGCTCCTTTTTCCTCAGCATGGTTTGGTGCCCACCCCAGGGAGTTCGGAGTCTGTTTCACAAGAAAGCCATTTGCCTCCACACCTCACTTGGCCCCCAAGGGCAGTGTGGGTGAAGCAGTCTCTCTCAGTCAGGAAGAGGAGTCACCCAGACACTCCAGGCTCCCCTGTGGCCAGCCCACCTCGCCATGGCACCATCACAGGACAGCCACGCCCCCAGTCAGCTGACCCGCTGAGGCCCGGCCTGCCCCTGCCCAGCCCGGCTCCCAGGCCTGGGGAAACAGGGTCCAGGCTGGTGGCAAGTCTGCGGGGCTGGGGGGTGAGGGGGGTCTTCAGTACCGCTTCTGTTTTTCTCATCACAGCAACACTGGAACGGCGGTCATCACATCCCAGGTGGGTAAACTGAGGTTCAGGTCCACAGTGTGAGTTGCTTGAAGTCACACAGTCAGCAGGAGGTCAACTCTGAAGTCCAGCTCTGCCAGCCCAGAAATGGTGGTGGGAGCCGGCCTGTGTGGTCAGGGGCGCCCCCAGGTAGCACCGTCCGTTCAGAGGGCGCCCAGGGGCCAGAGCCGGGCAGGACCCACCGGGCACACAGCCCCACCAGAGCCACAGCTTCTCACACCCCAGCGCCTCTTATAAAAGAGAAGCAACAGTGTTTCTGTGGCCGGGCGCAGTGGCTCACGCCTGTAATCCCAGCACTTTGGGAGGCCAAGGTGGGTGGATCACGAAGTCAGGAGATCAAGACCATCCTGGCTAACACGGTGAAACCCCGTTTCTACAAAAAATACAAAAAATTAGCCGGGCGTGGTGGCAGCGCCTGTAGTCCAGGCTACTCTGGAGGCTGAGGCAGGAGAATGGTGTGAACCCGGGAGGTGGAGCTTGCAGGGAGCAGAGATCGCACCACTGAACTCCAGCCTGGGGGACAGAGCGAGACTCCGTCTCAAAACAAACAAACAAACAAACAAAACCCAGAAGCAACGGCATTTTTTAGAGAAGTAACATTAACACATCACAGACCATCCGGACGCTGGGTGTGGAGGAAACCTGACAAAAGCCGCCGCAAGCTCTGATGCCTCAGTGGGCAGTGTCGTGTGGCACACAGAGGACAGGGGAGCGCCGGGAGGCCATGGAGAAGAACAGGGCGTGGAAGCTCTAAGCCCGGGGCTAGGAGGCTGTCTTTCTGTCCACCCATAAATGGAGCCGCCATTTCCAACAGCGAGAGAAGGGGTAAGAACACAAGGGCCATTTGTGGCTGGGATTTTATTTTATTTTATTTATTTTCTGGCATCTGGATCTCAGAGCACCTGGGATCTTAGGTTGTTCCCGGTTGTTGCTGTTTTAAATCGTGCTGCTCTGAGCCCTTGAAGCAAACGTGTCGTTTTCTTAGGCTGGGTGCCCGGATGTGGGATTACAGGGTCAGGGGCCGCGGCCACACTGATGGCTCCTGGTGCCAAATTGCCTTCAGGTTGGCTTGTGACTGCCGGAAGCTCAGAAAGTAACGTGTGCTGCCTGGGCCTCTCCCGGGGTGCAGCGGTGGGGGTGGGGGTGGGGGTGGGGTCCGTGGTTGGTGGTGAAGGAAAACATCCTTCTGTGTTTCTTCCCAGCTGTGATTCTCCTGCACATCGTCAGTGGTTTTCTGAGCATGAGCAGAGACCCCGACAGATAAATGTGCTTTAAAAATTTGGCAAACATATCATTCTACGTATGCAGATAAGAACACAGGGACACTGGAAATTAAGTGTCCCACAAAACTGAAGGATTCCATTTGTTTAGATTTTTAAATTTTTACAAGATCTTTTGATTGTCTACACTGTCAATCCCAATTGTCTTTTTTTTTTTTTTTTTTTTTTTAACTTAAAACATGAAATGCCAGGCGCGGTGACTCACGCCTGTCATCCCAACACTTTGGGAGGCCGAGGTGGGTGGATCACCTGAGGTCAGGAGTTCGAGACCAGCCTGACCAACATGGAGAAACCCTATCTCTACTAAAAATCCAAAATTAGCCGGGCACGGTGGCGGGTGCCTGTAATCCCAGCTACTCGGGATGCTGAGGCAGGAGAATCACTTGAACCCGGGAAGCGGAGGTTGCGGTGAGCCGAGATCGCGCCATTGCACTCCAGCCTGGGTGACAAGAGTGATACTCTGTCCCAAAAAATAAAATAAAATAAGATAAAACAATAAAGGCTTGGAGAGCCTTTTTAAAATAATAATAATAATAATAAAACATGAAACATAACACTCCTAGTCTTTTATTTGGGGTTTGCTCTATGCCTTCTAAGTTCTGAACGTTCTCTCCATTTTAGAAGTTTGATAAACTGTGGGAAAACTGGGAAATAGGAATTAGCTTTTTTTCACCACTTTTTGTTTTAAAAACTTCAGTTTTACAGAAAAGTCATAAGAATAGTACAATGAACAGCTGTATACCCCTCACCTCATTCACCTGTTGTCCCCATTTTATCTCTCATTTCTGTCCATATCTATCTCTATATTTATCTACCTATATCTATCACTCTACCATCCATCCATCCATCCACCCACCTATCATCTATCCGTCCATCCACTCATCCATCCGTCCATCCATCCATCCACCTACCCATCTATCATATATCCATCCATCCATCTTCTATCCATTCATCTACCCATCTATCCATCATCTATCCTTCCCTCCATCATCCATCTATCCATCCATCATCTATCAGTCCCTCCATCCCTCCACCCATCTATCACCTATCCATCCATCATCCATCTATTCATCCATTATCATCTACCCATCCATTCGTCATCTATCTATCTATCCATCAATCCATCTTGTATCCATTCATCCACCCATTTATCCATCGTCTACCCATTCCTCCATTATCTATCCATCAATTCATCCATCATGTATCTGTCCATCCATCCATCATCCATCCATCCATCCATCATCCATCCATCCATCCATCATCTATCAATCTCTCCATCTACCATGTATCCATCCATCCATCCGTCTATCATCTATCTATTCATCCATCATCCATCCATTCATCCATCCATCATCTACCCATCTGTCCATCATCTATTTCTTCATCACTTATCCATCTATCCATCCATAATCCATCCCTCCATTCATTCATCTATGCATCCATTCATCCACCATGTATCCATTCATCCATTCATTATGTATCTATCTGTCTATCTATCTATCCATCATCCATCATCTATCCATCCATTATCTATCCATCCATCCATCATCTATCTATTCATCCATCCATCATCTATCCATTCATCCATTCATCATCTACCCACCTGTCCATTATCTATTCTTTCATCACCTATCTATCTTTCCATCCATAATCCATCTCTTCATTCATTCATCTATGCATCCATTCATCCACCATGTATCCATTCATCCATTCATTATGTATCTATCTGTCTATCTATCTACCCATCCACCTCTCTATCTATCCATCCATCATCCATCATCTATCCATCCATTATCTATCCATCTATCCATCCATTTATCATCTATGTATCCATCCATCCATCATCTGTTGATCTCTCCATCCATCATCCATCCATCTATCCTTCATCCATCCACCCGTCATCTATCTATACATCCATCATATATCCATCTATCATCTCTCCATCCTCCATCATCTTTCCATCCCTCCATCCCTCGTCTATCCATTCATTCATCCATCATCTACCCATCCATCCATCATCTATTGCTTCATAAACTATCTACCTATCCACCTGTAATCCATCCCTCCATTCATCCATCCATCATCTACCTATCTGTCCATCATCTATTCTTTCATCACCTATCCATCTATCCATCCATAATCCATCCCTCCATTCATTCATCCATGCATCTATTCATCCAGCATGTATCCATCCATCCATTCATTATCTATCTATCTGTCTATCTATGTACCCATCCACCTCTCTATCTATCCATCCATCCATCATCCATCATCTATCCATTCATCATCTATCCATCTATCCATCCATTTATCATCTATCTATCCATCCATCTATCCATCATCTGTTGACCTCTCCATCCATCATCCATCCATCTATCCTTCATCCATCCACCCATCATTTATGTATACATCCATCATATATCCATCTATCATCTCTCCATCCTCCATCATCTTTCCATCCCTCCATCCCTCATCTATCCATTCATCCATCCATCATCTACCCATCTATCCATCATCTATTCCTTCATAACCTATCTACCTATCCACCCATAATCCATCCCTCCATTTGTCCATCCATCATCTATCCATCTGTCCATCATCTATTCTTTCATCACCTATCCATCTATCCATCCGTAATCCATCCCTCCATTCATTCATCTATGCATCTATTCATCCACCATGTATCCATCCGTCCATTCATTATCTATCTATCTATCTATCTATCTATCTATCTATCTATCTATCCATCTATTATCTATCTATCCACCCATCATCCATCATCTATCCATCCATTATCTATCCATATATCCATCCATTTATCATCTATCTATCCATCCATCATCCATCCATCATCTGTTGATCCCTCCATCCATCATCCATCATCCATCCTTCGTCCATCCACCCATCATCTATCTATACATCTGTCATATATTGATTTATTATCTATCCATCCTCCATCATCTTTTTGTCCCTCCATCCATCATCCATCCACTCATTCATCCATCATCTACCCATCCATTTATCATCTATTCCTTCATAACCTATCTATCCACCCATAATCCATCCCTCCATTCATCAATCTATGATCTACCCATCTGTCCGTCATCTATTCTTTCATCACCTATCCATGTATCCATCCATAATCCATCCCTCCATTCATTCATCTCTGCATCCATTCATCCATCATGTATCCATCCATTCATCATCTCTCTATCCATCCATCCATCATCTGTCATCAGTCCATCCATTATATATCCATCCATCTATCCATTTATCATCTATCCGTCCATCATCCATCCTTCCATCATCTGTTGATCCCTCCATCCATCATCCATCCACCCATCATCTATCTATACATACATCATATATCCATTTATCATCTATCTATCCTCCATCATCTTTCCCTCCCTCCATCCATCGTCTATCCATCCATTCATCCATCACCCATCCATCCATAATCCATTCATCCCTCCACCCATCATCCGTCTATCATCTTTTTTTGTTTTTTTGAGATGGAGTCTCACTCCATCACTCACGCTGGAGTGCAGTGGTGTGATCTTGGCTCACTGCAACCTCAGCTTCCTGGGTTCAAGCAATTCTCCTGCATCAGCCTCCTGAGTAGCTGGGATTACAGGCACATGTCACCATGCCCAGCTAATTTTTGTATTTGTAGTAGAGTCAGGATTTGGCCATGTTGATCAGGCTGGTCTCAATCTCCTGGCCTCAAGCGATCTACTCACTTCAGTCTCCCAAAGTACTGGGATTACAGGCGTGAGCCACTGCGCCGGGCCCATTCATCATCTTTTCATTCATTCATTCATTAATCATCCATTCGTCTATCCATCATCTATCCATTTATCCATCTATCCATCCATCCATTCATGCATCATCCATCCATCATTTATCCATTCATCATCTATCCATCCATTCGTCCATCATCCATCCATACATCCATTCATTATCTATCATCCATTCATTCATCATCTGTCTATACATCCATCACCTATACATCCATATTTCCATTCATCTATCCATCCCTCTATCAATCATCT
Source organism: Macaca fascicularis (assembly GCF_037993035.2). NCBI lineage: Eukaryota > Metazoa > Chordata > Mammalia > Primates > Cercopithecidae > Macaca > Macaca fascicularis. The sequence continues at coordinate 33,974,945 of NC_088377.1, read as the reverse complement.
ATCTATTCATCATTTATCTATCTATCCATCATCTATATTCCCCTCCCAACCATTTGAAAACAAACTGCAAACATCATGACACTTTACCCCAACTGCCATGGCATCACAAGGAGGTCCTACTGCACCACCATCACACCATCAGCACACCCAAAGGACTCAACAGTGATACAATAAAGTAATCTAATATTTCCCCAGTGGTCCCAATCAGTCTTTGAGTTGCCTGCTGGTTTAAATGTGGGAGTCCATCAAGAATGGAACATGGCATTGAGTTGTCAGGTCTTTTAAGTCCCTGTTAGTCTAGAACGGTCACCCTCTGGTGTTTTCCTCATGGCAATGATGCTTTTGCAGGTCAGACCAGGTGTTAAGTGGAATGTCTCTTAGTCTGGGCTGTCTCCTTGTTTCCTTGAGGTCAGATCAGGGCTAAACATCTTTGGCAGGAATGCAGCAGGGGATGTGTGCCTATCCTTGCTTCACGTGGTACAAGTTTGTCCCTGAACCCTTTTTTTAAAATAACAACTTAATTTTTTAATATATCTGAAGTTATTTAGTGTGGGGTAAAGTGAGGATTTCACCAGATTGGTTTTTTTTAGAACAGTTTCAGCTGCATTTAACACACAATCCTTTCAATGTCTTTTAAAATTCTTCATCTACAACAGAGCCTTTTCTGGGGTCTCTGGTCACATGGGTGCCATGCTGTTTTGATTATTGTGGCTCTAAAATATGGTTGGCTTTGTGGTGGTTCATGCCTCTAATCCCAGCACTTTAGGAGGCTGAGGCAGGCAAATCACTTGAGGCCAGGAGTTCAAGACCAGCCTGGCCAACATGGCAAAACCCTGTTTCTACTAAAAATATAAGAATTAGCCAGGTGTGGTGACACACTCCTGTAGTCCCAGCTATTTGAGAGGTTGAGGTGGGAGAATCACTTGAAGCTGGGAGGTAGGGATTGCAGTGAGCTGAGATCATGCCCCTGCACTCCAGCCTGGATGATAGAGAGATACCCTGTCTCAAATGAATAAATAAAAATACAATATGCTTAACCTTCCTCCTCCCCCTCCCACCCCTATACTTTCTTTGTTCTAGATGTTTCTGTGCTTTCCTTGTGCACATGCATGTGGCTTTCTGGCTGTCCCTCTGTCCGGCCTTGACAGGCCACTTCCTTTCTCTGCCTCATGAGCTCAGGTCCCCTCTGCCTCGGCCCTGCTGGTGAAAGTCAGATTTGTGCCTCTGCTCAAAGGAGGTGCTGATCACCCCGATTTGGGGTCTTTTCCATGGGGCAGGGCCGATGTCTCATCCTCTTCCCTCAGCAGAGGCTGAGGAAGGTCAGGGGCATGGGGGCTTGGCCTGGCTCCTTCGCCTCTCCCGATGTCTAACCTGCACCTTTTGACGGGGGTGAGGTCCTCAAAACCGGATGGAATGAGGGACCACAGGCTGCTCCCAACCCATCTGCGGTCACAAGAGGAACAGAGGCTGGGGGCAGCACCCAGGGGAAGAGCTCTGGGCTTTAACTGGGTGACCCCAGTGACCCCAGTGACCTGCCGGATGATTCAGGCCCACGCCTGCCCCACCTTGGAACCTGGAATTCATATCCAACATGCAGGAACTTGGGACTTGAGTCTGAAGCCCTTGGGTGTGGGAGGGGTTTGTGGCTTTGGCCTGGGAGGGGCCGTGGTCACTAAACTTCAGGCTCCCTAACGCCCTCACTCCCTAGCCCTGCTCTGCCTGGCTCCTTCTCAAAGCTCAGTCTGCCCAGCCAAAACATCTACTAGGAAAACGTCTCTTCCCAGCCAGACCTCCACCTGCAGGGGTTGAAGAGAGGAAGGGAGAGGAGGGGGCGAGGCAGGGAGCGACAGGGAGAGCAGAGACCCCTGAGGACCTGTTCTCGCCCACTCCCTTCCAGCTGCCCTGTGGGGTGACTCTGTTTCTATGGGAGCCACCTGGGTCTGTATTTCTGTGTCTCTCTGCCGAATCCCACAGCTCCCAGGCAAATGGCAGGCCCCAGAGAACAGAGATCTAGGTTCAAATCTCACCACCACCACTACTTGTAATGCCAACCTCCTCACCTGTACAACGCAGGTGTCAGATATAATGACCTTCATTTTTAGGTGAGATCAAGATGCTTCCCTGGTTTTCTCTCACTGCACAGGACGGGAGATGCCCCCTGTGAACCCCAGGTGGCTGCCAACGGGAACTCTGGAACAGGGAAGGATCTGTGGGGACGGATGGCGGGGAGACGGGGCTGACTCAGCTTCCGAGTTGCTTTCTTGCTGTTTTAAGGGCCAGACCCAGTGGAGGCAAGGAGCATAGCCTGAAATAGTGACAGTGGGAGTGTTTACACCCCAGCAATTGGCAAGTGCTAAGAATCGAGTGTCTGCAGCTGCCAGGAACCTGCTGAGCCTTTCAGAAGCCTTACCACATGCATTCTTCTTAACGGTCTCCACTGCAGCCATCTGGAAGCCCAGACCCTCATATCTCACCCAGATGACTGCACACCTCCCTATCCTCCTGCAGCCCCTTCTCCATGAGGGAGCCCCGTGAAACCACCAAGCAGTGTTAGAACCTGCCTGTGCACACCTTGGCACTCCCTCTGTCTGGGATGGAGTTTCTGCGTCCCCTACTCCAGAGTCCAGGAGGGCTGGGGACAGCTTAGGCTGAGAGTGTACAGAGGCGTGGTGCTGTGCACAGGTACTGCTAGACTGGAAAGGGTGTATTGCCTCCACTGTGGGCGTGGGAGCACGCACACAAAGCCCTCTGCCATCCCAGAGGCAGCTTGACCCTGGAGGCCTCCATGCTGTGAGGAAGCCCATGCTGGCTCCCAACAGGCCACGAGACAGAGTTGAGCCCACCTGAAAGTGGGGGATGCTGGCCAGCCCCCCGTTCCCCAAAACCCACCAGCTCTGACCGTAGCTACAGGACAGATCCGGAGCCTGAACCTGCTGGCTGAGTCCATCTTGAATTCAGAATGTGAGAAATCGAGAGAGAATAACATGATTATTGTTCTTTTATTTATTTAGTTTTGAGACAGAGTCACTCTGTCACCCAGGCTGAGTGGAGTGGTAGGATAATAGTTCACTGCAGCCTCAAACTCTTGGGCTTAAGCGATCTTCCTGCCTTCGTCTCCCAAGGACCTGGGAACTTAGGCACATGCCACCATGCCTGGCTAATTTTTAGAGTTTTAGGAGAGACAGCGTCTTGCTATGTTGCCCAGGCTGATCTCGAACTCCTGGGTTGAAGCGATCCTCCTGCCTTGGCCTCCCTCCTAAAGTGCTGGGATGACAGACGTGGGCCACTATGCCCGGCCCTGTCTTCCTTTATGCCACGACATTTTGTGTTCCTGCCCGAAGCCCTCCAATGGCTTCCACTGCCCCTAGAATAAAATCCAGAGCCTTCCTTTGGTCCCAAGGCCAAGCGATCTGCCTCGTTGTTCCGTGAACAAGCCACACTGGTTCTCGCCCTCGGGCCTTTGCACCTGCTTTGTCGTGTCTGCCTGAAATGCCTGACCTAGATGTTCTAGATGTTCTCAGTCGGCTTCTTCTCAGACTCCTCAGACAAGGCCTTCCTGACCTGGGCCTGAAATCCTTTACCTGAAATGCTGCACCTGCGCGTATCTCTGGCTTACTGTTTCTCCTCAGAAACTGAGACCTCCGTGAGGGCCTGGTCTTAGCGCCGTGTCCTCAGCACTTAGCACAGAGCCTGGCACATAAACCTGTGTTGAAAGAATGTGTGGATATTTCCTAGAGCAACCCTCTGAGCTGGCTGTGGCCCAGAAGAACAAGACAAGCCTCCGGGAGGCTAACAGCGAAATTCATTGTAATCATGTTTATTTAACTCCATGTATCCAAAATGTTTTTTCAACCTGAAATTCATACAAAAATTCCCAATTGAGAAATTTTGCATTCTTTAGTAAGCATTTGAAACCTGGTATGCATTCTGCACTTACTGTAGTGTGCAGTTTGGACCGGCCACATCTGTCGTGCCCAGCGGCCACGCGTGGCCATCGCTCCTGGGCTGGATGGCCCTGGTCTAGCTAGACTCTCGGCTTTTGTTTCTTGAAGCTGCCAAATGTCCTTTCATGCATGTCTTCATTCACAAAATGTTCACACAACGATTGTGGGCTTGTGTGCTATTTTCAACTTCACTTCTATTTGTGTGTTTAAAAGAAAATACAATGATTTAATAGGGAGTTAAAACAACATGGAGAGAGAGCCTTCCCACCCTGCTGGCGGCCGGCGGGGGTTATCTACGTTTCTGGAGAGTGTGAACTGGAAAGGCCTGATCCCTAGGCGCTGGGGGCCTGAGATAATGACTTAATTAACGCCTGCGCTGGGCAGTTTTGATCTTCAAGGAGTCCAGCCCACTTGGCTGGGGTTGCTTTTGGATTAATTGCCTAGAACGGAGAAAGCCTTGCCCAGAGATAAAGGGAAACGGGTTTCGTCATTACAAATTGTTCTGAAATCTGCCCTGGCACTGGGGAGCAGCAGCCAGGATTTGGGTGCCCAGCTGGCCCCCCTACCCCCAACCCAGGTGCAGGCAGGTGGTCAACAGTGCCCTTGCCCAGGGCACCCCAGTGCAGCTTTTCCTGGGCAGGTGGGTGGGAGGGAGGCTTCCTGAGAGTGGAGGCAGCTGGCGCAGGGACGGCTGTCCACCTCCCGCTTTTCAGATGAGGCAAGGGACACCCAGGGCAGTCTAGGGACAGATCTCACCAAGGCCAAGGTCAAGGGGCAGAGAGCAGAGGAGAGAACTTGCCTGTGCCCCCTCCTCGAACCTTGGAACTGGGGATCCGGAGTGTTGACCACAACCACTGTTCCTGGGTGGCCCCTCGCTTCTTTCCTGTTCCTGCCTGTACACCCCACGTACAAATGCCCCTGCGAATTGAGGATGGTCTATATTTACCGACGTTACAGAGGTGTCCCTGGGGTGCTCAGCACCCCTGCAAGTCCTCACTTCGCGTTGATGTGTGAGTGCCTGTGAAATTATACAAGGAAAGAGCTTAGCACCTGGCGCCATCCACGTCGCCGTAAATGTCAGACGTTACTACTACTACTAAATAACAACGACAGCGATCGCTGCGCGCCTGCTGGTGCCAAGCCCCGGAGGGACCCCGTACATGCAGCCTGGGTGGGGATGGGTATGAGGGGGCAGCGCTGGGCTCGGCAAAAGTTTTCTTCCCCTCTCCAGCCCCCTATCCTGAGGATTGGCCAAGGCCCTTCCCGCTTTCCCTGGGTGCCAGGGTCTTGGGGAGGGGCGGGAGGGAACCAGCCAGGGGCAGACGTCTGGCCACCCGCCCCTGCTGCGCGATGGCCCCCCTCGCTCGGCCTATTTGGGGCACCTGACTCACGGTAATTATGGGCCCGCGGGCACGTCGGGGCGCGCCGGGAGAGGCCGGATGCACCGGCTCCGGGGGCGACCGGACATCCCAGGCCGCCAGGTGCACCTTGCTTCCCACCAGCAGCTCCCCGCACCCGCCGGGAGCTCCCCGCTGCTTCCGCCAGGGGCCCCGGGCTCACCTCGGGGCGCCCACGGCCTCCCAGACGCGCGCCGCAACCTGGGGTGGGAATGTTTCGGGGGGCGGCGCGCGGGGCGCGTCTCCCTCCCGCACAAAGCCAGCCTCCGTCCCGGGGTCCGCGCCTCTGTCTCCTGAGCCTGGGAGGGGACGCCCGGCGGAGCTCCGAGCGCAGTGCCCACGCGATCTGGCCGCCCACGCCTCCTCCGACGCGGGAGTATATTTAGCCTCATTATCAAATGTTTGCAGTGAACTGTGCGAACCGACTAATAGCGGCTGGAAGTGAAACTCGATTCCCGGCCAGAAAGAAGCATGTGACCGCCCCCATCTGCAAGGATCGCGGCAGGGCGGGCGGGGCAGGTGCTGCAGCTTCCGCGGCCAAAACCCGCCGGCGAGGCCCGGGTCGCACCGTCCCCTCCTGGGTCGAGCGCCTGAAACGCACTTTCTCCCTCCGCCCGCTCTCCAGGGGCTGCAGTGAGGACGCTGGGAGTCTGAATGGAAACGAAGGCCGGGGAGGGTGCTCCCCGCGGGCGTGGGTTTTTATCCAAGTCGGCGACCTCTTGGTTAAGTCGGCCCTGCGGTTTCAACGCCCAATTCCCCCAAAAAGCCTGTGGGGGTCCACGTCTTCTTGTTTCTTCCGGGATCCGGCGGAGGATGGGGCGGGGCCGGGCAGGGGGGGTCCCTGTCCCACGCCGGGCGCGCCGTGCCCCGCGTCTCCCCAGAACGTGGCTGTCGCGCGGCTGCACAAGTTTTCGCCTCCCTCGCTCGGCCGCTGTTGTTGTGGTCGCCATGGCGACGGGTCGCGGTTTTATTTTTAATAGAGGCCGGCGATTAGAGAGATGCCTGCACCGCTTTCGCTTAAGCTCTGCGTCCCGCGGGTGAAGCACCCACGCCCCGCCCCAGCCCCCGCCTCGCTCCAGCGCCCCTTCCACGTCCCCAGGTGGCCCTAAACTCTAGCTGGGCGCACCCGTAGCTCCAGGCCGGGCAGGGAAGCCCAGGGAGGCAGCCATCTAGGCCCTCAGAGGCGGCGAGGACCCCCAGGACCCCGCAAGCTGGGAGGGACGGGTACCCCACCCCCAATACAACGCGACCTTCCTCCTTGCTTTCCACACCGTCACACCAAGTACTGTAACCCCACAGAGGTGACCTCGGGGCCCCTCTGCCCGGAGGAGTCCGAGGCCCAGGACAGGATACACGCGACTCCAGGATAACTGGCCGAGGAATGAGGCCGGGGTCCGGCCTGCGTCCTGACTCTGCGAGTCCGGCTCCTTCCAGAAGCCATCCAGTGGGTGTCCCCTCCCGAGCGGCCCAAGTTCCCCCTGGAGGGACCTGGCTTTCAGGGGCTTCTCCACGTTTCCAAGGCTCTCCTGGTTCTGTCCCGGTCCCGCTTGGTCCTGACCACCCAGAGGGCGTGCTTGACCGCGGGGGTCGCGGTGTGGGACTGCAGACAACGGAAGGGAGAAACCTGGGGAGGGGGCCTGCAGGTGTGTGGAAGGGCGCGTGTAGAAGCGACCCACTGGGAGCGGAGGGAGAGGCCCCTCCCCCCTGATACTGGGGGGAAGGTGAGCGCCCCCGAAGCGCTCTCTGGACTCGGCCTTTGAAATGCTAGAGCTGGACTAGCTGGGGATGAAAGACCGCCCGCAGGGCTGCGCCTTAATGGCCTTTGTCTGGAGGGAGGGCGACCGCGGCGGGGGCAGGGGTTTAATCCACAGGGTTGGGGGTGACTGCTGGGACGGGCTGAATTCTGCTTCACTGCCCACCCACGGGAGCGTCTCCTGGTTTCCAGGGGCCTAGGCCGTCTAGCCTCGGGGTCTGCACAGCGCGCCACCCTGCTGGACCCAGTACGAGGGCGCGTAGATCCCCTGGGAGGGCACTGGAACCGTAGTCAGGGTCCAACTCCTCCTGGTCTGGGGAGGCGAAATCCATCCCGCCCGGGCACACCCGCCCTTTCTCGGCGTGGGAGCCGTCTAGCCACGCTCAGACCTCGGCCTCCGCGCGCGTTCCTCCCCCGCATCGCGCTCTGAGCTGCGCCTCGGCCGGAGGTGGCGCTCTGTGCGCCCCGCGGATCCCGACGCGGGAGGCTCAGAACCCGGGGGACCCTCACCCGTGGCTCCTTTCCCTTCCATCCCCTCGACTTCCCGGCTCAGGGCGCGGCCCTGCCTTCGGCGCGGGAGTGGGGGACTGGGGGGCGCGGGTCCCAGGGTGGGGACGAGGCGGGCTGCAGGCCGGTCCCCCGACCAGAGCTCGCTCCCAAGTGGAAATGTGGGTGGAGGGTCCTCATTCAGATGCCCCAGGCTTCGGATCCTGGGCGGGGGCGCGTGGCAGCCGCCAGGTGAGTGCCCCAAACCCGCCCCCGTCCTTCCCCAAAGACTGACTCCCCCTCCTTTTATGGAGAGGGTAAGGCTGGGGCCCTGGATCCGAACCGTGGAGAGCGGCCGGAGCGCCGGGGCGGGGGCGGGGACCGGCTCTCTCGCCCTTTTTGGCGCAGCAGCTCTGGGCGCTGCCCGCTGCCGCCGCTGGGGCCCGAGAGAGGCGAGCCGGCGACGGCGGCGCTTCTGCGGCGGCCTCCTCCCTCCCCACCCGGTGCCGCAGGATTGCAGCTGGCACTGGAGGGTGGGCAAGCTCGAGGGAGGGGCGCGGAGCCCCGGCGCGGAGCCGGGCGCGGGGCTTTGATGGATTTAGCTGCTTGCGCGAGCGCGTGTGTGCTCCCTGCCGCGGCGGCGGCGCCCGGGCCCTGCCGGGTCCGCACGAACCCCGCGCGCTTCCGAGGTGCGGGTCCTGGGCCCGGAATCCGGGGGAGGCGGGGGGGGGGGGCGGGGGAGGGGCGCGGCGGCGGCGCTATAACCCTCTCCCCGCCGCCGGCCGGCTCCACACGCGCGCCCTGCGGAGCCCGCCCAACTCCGGCGAGCCGGGCCTGCGCCTCCTGCTCCTCCTCCTCCTCTTCTCCCGGCGGCGGCTGCGGCGGAGGCGCCGGCTCGGCCCTGCGCCCGCCCTCAGGCCGGCGCGGGCGGCGCAGCGAGGCCCCGGGCGGGTGGCGGCTGCCAGGCGGCTCGGCCGCGGGCGCTGCCCGGTCCCGGCGGGCGGAGGGCGGAGCGCGGCGCCGGAGCCGAGGGCGCGCCGCGGAGGGGGTGCTGGGCCGCGCTGTGCCCGGCCGGGCGGCGGCTGCGAGAGGAGGCCGGAGGCGAGCGCGGGGCCGGCGGTGGGCGCGCAGGGCCGCTCGCAGCTCGCAGCCGGGGCCGGGCCAGGCGTCCAGACAGGTGATCGGTGGTGGTGGCAGCGGCGGCGGCGGCCCCAGCTTCCCTCCGGAGTTCTTCTCGGGGCTGATGCCCGCAAATATGCAGAATTACCGGCCGGGTCGCTCCTGAAGCCAGCGCCGGGGAGCGAGCGCGGCGGCGGCCAGCACCGGGAACGCACCGAGGAAGAAGCCCAGCCCCCGCCCTCCGCCCCTTCCGTCCCCACCCCCTACCCGGCGGCCCAGGAGGCTCCCCGCGCGGCGGGCGCGCACTCCCTGTTTCTCCTCCTCCTTGCTGGCGCTGCCTGCCTCTCTGCACTCACTGCTCGCGCCGGGCGCGCTCCGCAAGCTCCGTGCTCCCCGCGCCACCCTCCTCCGGGCCGCGCTCCCTAAGGGATGGTACTGAATTTCGCCGCCACAGGAGCCTGGCTGGAGCGCCCGCCCCGCGGCCTCGCCTCTCCGCCGAGCCTCCAGCGCCTCGGGACGCGATGAGGACCTGGGCTTGCCTGCTGCTCCTCGGCTGCGGATACCTCGCCCATGCTTTGGCCGAGGTTGGTGCCGCCCCCGCGCCCAGTCCCTGCGCCGGCTCCTCCGGCTCACACCCCCCGCTGGCTGGGGCGCCGCGGGCTCTGCAGAGAGCGTTTTGGTTTCTGCTAGGGTGGTCGATGTTTAAATTTTCCCAACTGGTTTCTATTTTCTGCCATGCCTAAGTGTGTGTGGGGAGTTTCCAGCGTGTTGCGTCGCTTACTCTGCCTTGGAGGGACCGGGGAACAGCGAGGTGGACGAGTGGGGAGAAACTTCGGGGGGCGCAGGGTCCTCTCCAGGGAAGGGAAGCTGGGGCGCAGCGGGCGCTGCAGCAGCGGGGTGCGGGGAGTGGGGAAGGGGGTGTGTGTATGTGTGTGTGTGTGAGCCGGCGAAGCCTGGGGAGGAGAGAAGGGCGCCTGATAAACAGGTAGGGGCGGCTGCTGCGGAAGCCCCTGGCCGGGCAGGGTAGGCAGCGCCAAGCCACAGCCCCCGGTTCCCAGTCCCCAAGCCCGGCGGGGCGCAGGGCCGGCGCAGTCCCGCCCGCCCGGGCCTGCTTACAGGTGGCTGAGCCAGGCGAGCTGGGGCCGGGCCAGGCGTCCGCACCCTCCCACCGCGGCGTCCCCGCCCCCCCATCCTCATCCCCATCCCCGGGAGCTTTGCTGTGATGAATGACTTTCCGCAGCCCCCGTCGTGGGAACTTAGTGCTTCAGGCTCTCCAGCGACCCCCGACTCTCCTTAAAAATCGGGGAGGGGAGTGGGGGAGGCCAGAGGTGAGGGTGGTCTCCGCAGGGCCAGGAGAGCTGTGCGAGGTGGAAGTTTAACCCTCGCTTTCCCTGGAGGTTTCTTCTCCCGGCCGCGGGCTGGATTTAGGCGTCTTAGTCGGCTCTAGGGCCGCGGCTGGGCCGGAGCCCGGGGTGGGGCGAGTGTGTGAGTGAGATGTGTGTGCGCGTGTGTGTGTCTGCGCGCGCGTGCGTGTGTTTGTGAGACGGAGAGACCTCTCCACGGGTTCGGCCCGGGATTCCGGGGCGTGAAATTTAAGCCCTGCCTGGATTAAAGTGTTAGGGCTGCCGTGACTCTCGCCGACCCGTGACGCATTTTAACTTGATCTTTCTAGATGTTGATCTCACTATTAAATCGGAAACTCTCGGCCCCCTCGCTGCCCCCAGACCTTCTGTAACTGACACCCCGGGCGGAGGGGCCGGAGTGCGGGGGCTTTTGTCTGAAAATATAAAGGGGGGGAGGCTTTGATTTTGCAAAGGGCGGAACATGGATGGGGTGGAGAATTTGGGGTCTCTTCCAGCCCCACCCCCGGCTTCTGGTTCCAGGGCCGGGGCGAGGGCTCCCCGGGGGCTGGGGCGGGGACTGCGGCCGGCGCTCGCGGGGTCTCCTCGGGCCCGGGGCGGCGGCACTCCTGGCGGCCGGGGGCGCATGCCGGCGGGGTCGGGGCCGCGGGCACTGACCGTGTGGCCTCTGCTTGCAGGAAGCCGAGATCCCCCGCGAGGTGATCGAGAGGCTGGCGCACAGTCAGATCCACAGCATCCGGGACCTCCAGCGACTCCTGGAGATAGACTCCGTAGGTAAATCGCGCCCCTTCCCTCGGCGCGCGGGGAGGGCGCGGGCGGGCGGCCTGTGCGCCCCGAGCTGGGGCCGGGCGGGGCGCCGCGCAGGAGCGCACCGAAAGGTCAGAATCCAATCCCCGGCCATAAGCGCCCGGGCGGATGAGTCAGGAGTTTCTCTTCCAGTCTCCACTTTCTCTCCCAGCGGCGGCCGAAGGCTGCTCGCTCGCCCCAGGATTGTTTTCGCCTTTAAGGAAAACGCCGCGTGTGTCATACAAAGTTCAGCCGCGGCCCCCGCCAGGTGTGCGGGCCCCGCGCCTGCCCTCCGGCCGGAGGAGCGGCGGGATCCGGCCCAGAGCCTGGGCGCTGAGCCCTGGCCCGTGCGCCGGGCGGGCAGCCCGCGGAGTGAGGCCCCAAGGACAGGCGCAACTCCCGGTCCGACGGGCGGGCGGGCGGGGCCCGCCCCTTTGTAATCCCTGCGAGCTGGTACCGCGTTCTTGCCGCAGGGCTGGGCCTCTGTGGCTGCAGAAGCCGGTGTCTTACTGTTTTCACGACCCAATAAAAAGCCTTAGACGCATCTGCTGCCTGAGGCTATTTTTGCGGCTCACCCTCGGGCCCTGGGGCCGGGCCAGTAGCGAACACAGTTTATTTGCAAGCACAGAGTTTTGGAGCGAATGTCAGCTGCAGAGTTGGACCAGGGTTGGCAAGGGTTAAAGGGGCTTCTCACCCCGGGGGGACCACCGGTGGGTGGGAGGGGCGAGGGTGTAGGGTGGCCGCCCGCCCCCTCAGGGCCAGAGAGCCCCTTCCTAGAAGGCGAGGTCTCTCTTCCAGGCCTTTGTGGCGCCCTTTTCAAAATGCGCACTCGGCCTGGGAACTCTCATCTGAGCCTTAACCTGGTTTAAAAAGGGGGTCTGCAATAAACTTATTAAAAAGAGTAACTAAAGGCCGCAGAATTGGAAGAATGTATATGACATGAAGATTTTTCTCTCTCTCTGCAAAGGACTCTGAAAAAGGGGGGGGGCGTGGGGGGGGATTAAGTGAAATCACATGGTCTAGTCATTTGGAAATTTGTACCTAATTATGGTGGTGGAGAGGCATGAACTATTTTCGTTTCATGCCAAAACCATTTTCTAACAAGGCCGATGGTTTCTGTAGTTTCTTGACCCAGGAAATCCCTGGGCTGATCCTTATCGGGGGCGGGGGCGGTAGTTTCACCCGGAGAGCACAGCTGGGCGGGGGGGTTTTCACCCGGTCCCTCCATGGGTAACTCTGGGGAAAGGGATTTGGCTCTGGTTTGTGGCGGGGAACCCTTGCCTGAATCTCGCTGGTCCTGGATAGGTTTGGAAAAGTTGGGGGGGGGGGGCTGCTTCTCGGAGAAGGTTTCAGGCCTTTTTTTGGGGGGGGTGCTAGCAGAAGGGGGGCCTGTGGAGAGCTGGGCCTCCTCGTGGGACTGGCTTTGGAAGCCTCAGGGAAATGGGCCATTCACTTTCTGCTGGGACTATTCTTATTCTGGTCTTGGCGCCCCGCCTCCTCCACCCCCACCCATTATCGCCTTTAGCATTGCAGCTCCGTGGCGTATGCTGATGGCATTCCTGACCCAGGGGCTTCTAGGTTGTAGGGTCCAAACAGAAAAAAACAAGGATACCCTAAGCTAGTCCTCCTAGTCGGTTTCAAATTCCCCCTGCAGCCATGTGCCCGGAGCTCTTTCCTCCTGCCCCAGGGAAGGCAGAGAGCGCCTATCTCAGCCCTCCTGTCTTGTGAGAGGTTTTGGGGTCTGAATAGGATTCTGCTAGTGTCTAGGAGGCTTTGGGTGTGAGAATATGGGGGTGGCATCTACCTCCTCTCTCGCCTCCAGCCTTGCCCCTGGTGGGGGACCTTTTGTAACACAGCGGGGCCTCCTTCGTCCTGTTCAGTCCCCTCCCCAGGTGTGGCTGGAAATGGAACCAGAGGGACCCACAGTCTCTCGCCTGAGGACAGGAGAGGCAACGGCTGCTTCTCCAGCTTGTAGGGGATGCCTTTTCCTTAACTCAGGTTCTCTCTCCTAGGGAGGGTTGTAAACAGGTTGAGGTCAGTTCTCCTGGGGTAAGCCTCCCTCCGGGTCCTGTACTCCCTTTTTGATCCAGAGGTGCTTCTGGTCTCTTAGGGGCAGGGGACAGTGTAGGGCTCATGAGGAAGGGGCTGGGTGCTGGGAGAAACGCAATGTAATGAACTTTCCCTCGGGGTTCCTTTATAACCCTTCCAGGCTGATGTTCTCGGCATTAGGTGCCTCTAAGGCCAACACTGTAGGAAGTAGAAAGAGGCCTGGAGGAATCCCAGGTGTGCGCCCCAGCTATGCTGACTCCTCCTCCAGGTGGGTGGGGCTTTGTGACTGGCATTTGGCTCCTCCCAGCATGCAGGCTGCGTCCCCATTGTACAGTTAAGGAGACTGAGCCAGGCACTGTCTGGGGGCTTGGCCGCTCCTTGGCTGTGGCTGAAGGAGCAGGGGTACAGCCCGAGCATTTCATTCGGAGGGTGTGCTGGAGGGAAGAGTGAAGGTTTGTCACCTGTGGCTTTTAGAGCCGGAGGCCAGCATGTGGTCTTTTAATGACCGGCAGCCGGCGTTTAGGGCCTGTTTGTCCCGTGTGCAGTGGCAGCTGAGGTGTTTTGTTCCCCAAAGCAGTCTGGCCCGCTGCCCATGGTTCATCCAGCGGCTGATAACATAAATATCCCCATCCCCATCTCGGGCCAGTCAGACCAGGATGGACGGTTGGGAGATTCTCCCTGTCCTGGAGTTGTCATTGGGACATCTGTGCCTAAAAGACAAAAGGGAAAGCCTCCTGATTAGCTGTCCTGGGAGCAGTTTCAGGGTGATTCTAGCCGGCCAGGCCACCTGGGCCTGGTCCTGGGCTGCTCAGAGCTGTGTTTGCTGAGCTGTGGGTGGCTGCTGCTCTGAGCCACGTCTCAGCCAGTGTAGATCGAAAGGGCGGCTTTGGGGAGCATGGTCCACTCTTGGCATCTTGAGCTGGGGGCAAAGGGTGGGCTTGTTAGACTGGGAGCTGTTCCTCTTCTGTCCCTTGTCTCAAGAAATTCTCCAGCTCAGGCTTTCTCAGGGTCAGTGAACTAGCAGGGCTGCCGTCTTCTCTGTTTATTAAGCCAGGGCTGGAGGGCCCATGCACTGTGGACGCAGACCGCAGAGGCTCCTGTGAGCCACTCCTCCTCGTCTTGTTATATTTCTCTGGGCCTCAGTTTCCTCGGATGTAAAGAAGTGATAGCACCCACCTCACACACAGAAACTGTCATTGGTAAAGTGGCCGATGCAAACGTGGCTATCGCAAGGCATCAGAAAATGGGAGCGGGTGTTACGATTGAATTTTCTCCTACGAGTGGCGAGTGGACCGGTTGCTCTTTGGTTTGGCCATGGCAAGATGGGCACCACCAGGATGTGACTCAGAAGTGTCACTTTTTCATGAAAAGAAGTGCTGCTTGTAACAGTTGGTTGATGGGAAATTCCTACTGCGTGAGTCGTTCTGTTCTGATCTTATTTTGAGCCTCAAAAAAAAAATCAGTGTCATTGGAACATTGAGTCATTTTCGGTAAAAAGTTGGGCTCTGGGCGGGCTTCATCTTTGCCTGTCACCTTGTGTGAGGTTTGCGGGACTTAATTTTAAATCTGCGGGTCTCAGGCTCCTCGGGGTGCGGAGGAAGCTGAGGTTTCTCTGGTTGGTTTGTGGACGCTCACGAATGCCTCAGTGGGCTGGGAAGAGACACTTTGGGCTTCTAGTCCCGAACCCAGGAGGTGCAGAGCCGTTTAGCTGTCTAGGCTGGTGACCGGGACCTCCCAAGCTTCCCAGGAGGGGGTGGGGAGATCTCTGTGCCTCTGGGGCACCCTGGCTGTGAGGCTCACTGTCTCGGCGCCTGTTCTCCCTTGGTTATATGCTAGAGAGGCAGGAGGGAGGGAGATGGGAAGAGACCCCCCAAGCTGGGACCAGGGGGCCAAGTCAAGGAGGCCCAGAGCCACCCACAGTGTCCAGGTGCGGGCAGTATCCATGGGCAGGACTGTGGGTCCTCTCCCTGCTGCAGGAATCGGAGAGACCTGAGACTCCCCCAGCCTGTCTGCCGTAGCCATCAGCGCCTGTGAATGGGGTGGTGTGTGCACTGGGTGGGGCGACAGGGATAGGGTTCTCAGTTCTGCTCCCCGGTCAGTGCTGGTCTTGGCTCTGGGCCACTGCCCCACCTGCACCTGGCCGCCTCGCTGTAAACACGGCTGGCAGATGCCAGCTTCTCTCAACCCCTTTCCGCAGGCTGCCTCCCTCTGTCAGGCTGTGGGAACTCCTCGGTGTGGGCTCCATGAGAGGCCACGTGCCCTCCTGCCTCTCCTTATGGCCGCTGGCCCTACAGTAGACTCATTTCAGGAATGAGTGGGGTCTGGCCCACAGCCCAGTCTGGCTGTTTCCAGTGCCCCTCAAAGGTTAGGCCACTTGTTCGGGGAGTGCTTTCGTGAGGGGGAGGGAGGGAGACGTATAGGCACGTGCAGAAATCTCAGTGGCCTCTGCTTCTCCTTTGCTCCAGCCCCCAGACAGAGGTGGGGCCTGGCTTCGCCCTGTGCCCCTCGGAGAGGTGCACTGAGCCGGGCAGCCTCAAGCCCCTCCTGACCCAGGCAGCGCTCACCTGGGCTACCTCGGAGGAGGCACCAGAGGAGAGGCTGCCTGTAGCCTCTTCCCTGAAGGGCCCTCAGCTTCGTTGCCGGCCCCTGCATTTGGGGCTCTCTGTGCTAATTGGGCGTTTTCTGCAGTTTCAGGCGTTTCATCTCCTGCATATCTGAAAAGCCCTGGTGGGAATCACGGTTCTCCCAGGGGCGCCCCCTGCCCCTCATGGCAGGGAGCTGTGGGGGGCTGTGCTGCCAGGTGCCTGTTCCCCAGTGGCTCCCAAAGCTGGTCTGTGGGAAGTGTGGCTGGACAGGCCCAGGGCACAGCGCACAGGCCTGGAGCAGTCACGGTGCTCTCCTTCCGCCTGCAGGGAGTGAGGATCCTTTGGACACCAGCCTGAGAGTTCACGGGGTCCACGCCACCAAGCATGCGGCTGAGAAGCGGCCCCTGCCCATTCGAAGGAAGAGAAGCATTGGTGAGTGGAGGAGGCCGCAATCGGCAGGGCAGGGCTGGGTGGGGAGGAGCTGCTGGCTCTCCCAACACAGTGGCCTCAGGCGAGTGACCCGTTCCCTCCTCCCTAAAATAGGCCTGGCCCTGGTGCCTCTGGCTCTGGCCTCTCCCCAGGCCTCCCTCCTTCGGGGGTGTCTCCTGCCCCAGCCCGCCTGCTCCTCCTGGAGTCCTGGTCTGGGCCAAGAGAACTTCCAGGGGAGAAAAGCCATCATAAATTCCTTAAGTGCTCCGTCTTGTTGGGGCTTGTTCCCAGGAACCTTGCTGGAAACATGGTCGTGCCTAATTTCACAGTGTGGGCACTGTGCTCCCGCGCCGGCTGCTGAACCGGTGGGGACACGCGCGCCCCGGACGCCCTCACCACACCCTGCATGCCCTGCCCCACTCACGCCTGGCTCCACGGCTCCACCCCCGCATCCATTTGGGGGATATTTTGTCCCTTCTCACAGGGTAGCCCCATGGCCCTCCTGCCCCCTGAGGAGGAGCTAGCAGGTTTGGGAGGTTCCTGGGCCAGTCGCTGCTTTCTACCCCAGTCCCACGTCCTCTGGGGTCCCACCTGATGGGGTTGAGCCCTGGTGCTGCTCATTGCTCTGTGGCCCTGAGCAGGTGGACTCCCCTCTCTGAGCTGTGGTTTCCTCCATGAGGATGGATTTTGTATCTTCCACCTTAAAGTGTGATGTGTGGGTGGCTGGTCCCAGCTGATGCAAGCAGGCCCTCCCCAGGTGACATTTGCTGTGCGGGTCTTTATTTTGCACCCTTCAGACCAGTCTTGAAGGCCAGAACACCCCAGCGAGTGCTATAGGATTCTCTGCTAAGTCCTGCTCTGCCCCCCCAGTCACTGGCCCCACCTGTCCAGGTTCCTCCAGCCTGCAGGCACCGGGCTGGGCTGCTTTGGATGTGTGGTGCTCCTGCCCACCCCGCCCATGAGCCTCTGCTCCCAGCTCAGCCTCTGCTGCCGAGGAGGAATCCTGGCCTGTGGCTCACCCTGGTTGCCCTCCAGGCCCAGCTGGAGCCGCCCCAGCCCTGGGGTGGGGCGGTGGTCGCAGAGGCCAGTCCCTGCTCACTGTGTCCCCGCCGTTGCAGAGGAAGCTGTCCCCGCTGTCTGCAAGACCAGGACGGTCATTTACGAGATTCCTCGGAGTCAGGTTGACCCCACGTCCGCCAACTTCCTGATCTGGCCCCCGTGCGTGGAGGTGAAGCGCTGCACGGGCTGCTGCAACACAAGCAGTGTCAAGTGCCAGCCCTCACGCATCCACCACCGCAGCGTCAAGGTGAGCCCGGCCCCTCCCTCCCTACCCCAGCCCGAGGGCCGCCCCTACCAGGCAGCCAGGGTCCCTCCCAGGTGACCACAAGGTGCTCTTGGCATGGCTGGTGGGGGGGGGGGTGCACGGCTGCGCTCCCATCTCCCTGGCAGGTACACTGAGGCCCAGGGAGGAGAAGGAGCACCTGGGGGTGTGGGAAAGGCAGGGCCGGCCGGGCCTTCCACTCTGATGCTCTGGGGATGAGTCTGACCTCCTTTCCACGCTCTAGGCCACAGTGCGGGGGCTGTTTTGGGCCTTGCAAAGTGTCGAGCTGCTTAGCAGGAAGCTGTCTGGCGTCCCCGGGACCTGGAGCATCCTCTGCAGGCTCTTCAGTGGGGGCTGTGGTGCGTGGCAGGAGGAGTAGGGGGTGGGTATTCAGAGCCTGCATTGCCTCTGGAAGTGCCTGACCTTTGGAGGGTCCCCTGGCTTCTCCCCTAGAGCAGCCCAGGAGAAGGAGAGGGAGGGCTTGGGGTGGGCTCCAGGCCAGATAGCAGACTTCCCTCTGCAGAATCCCAGGGTGAGCCCCGCTTTCGTTAAGTTGGGGGTGGTGCCTGTCTTTTTCAGGCTGCTTTAGCAGAATTCCATCCACTAGGAGCTGATTAGCAAAAAATGTATTTCTCAAAGTTCTGGAGGCTGGAAGTCCAAGATCAGGGCGCCGGCAGACTCTCTCTGCTGGGGCCGTGTTTTCTGGGTTCATAGATGACGCCTTCTCGCTCGGCCCTCAGTGTGAGGGGCGGGGTGAACAGGCTCCCTAGTCTGCTGTCTAAGGCACTGATTGCATTCATGAAGGCTCCACCCCTAGAACCTAAGCAGGCCGGGCGAGGTGGCTCACACCTGTAGTCCCAGCCACTGTGGAAGTCTGAGGCTGGAGGATCGCTGAGCCCAGGAGTTCAAGACCAGCCTGGGTAACATGGCAGGACCCCGTCTCTACAAAAAATACAAAAATTATCCGGGCGTGGTGGCACGTGCCTGTGGTCCTAGCTACTCTGGAGGCTGAGGTGGGAGGGTCAGGGTCACCAAATCCTCAGCTGACTTGAGCCCAGGGAGTCCAGACCAGGTTGGGCAACACAGTGAGATCCCCAACTCTACAAAGAATTTTAAAACTAGCCAGGCGTGGTGGCGTGCACCTGTCGTACTTGGGCGGCTTAGGTGGGAGGATAGCTTCAGTCTGGGAGTCCCAGGCTGCGGCAAACCGGTGCACCAGTGCAGTCTCAGTGCCTTAGAAAGCAGTCGGGAGGTTGAGGCTGCAGTGAGCTGTGATGGAGTCACTGCATTCCAGCCTGGACAATACAGCAAGACTCTATCTCTAAGAAAAAAAAAAAAAAAGGACTTCATGCCTTCCCTAAGACACCTGCCTCCTAATGCCATCCCCTTGAGCTGGGATTTCAGCGTAAGAAGCCTGGGGGCACTGGCATTCCTGCCACAGCAGGGCCTTCCTCCCTGGGGTTGCGCTGGGGGAGGAGCAGCACCCGGGTGAACTTGCTGAAGGTCTTCTTTGGTTGCTGAGGTCCCAGCGCCAGGGCTGCGTGGCTGGGCCTCTTCTCCCTGCATTCAGGGAAGTGTGCCCAGAGACCTGCGGGATACAGCACCCTGGGTGGGCTGGCTTTGGCCTGCGTGTTTTCCTCCCGTGTGCAATGGGTCTGAGGCAGGGCCTGGCCCTTCTGAGAGAGCCGGGGCTGCTGCCATCCTGTTTGCAAGGGAGGTTTCCTGCCTGTTGGGGCATCAGTCTCCAGTTTTGGGGATGGGGTTGCAGGGTGAGTGTCTAAGGTATCTTCTGGCTTCTGTGAGGCCTAACACCTCCCTAGGGCTCCCATCTGGGAGGGGTGGGCTCTCTTAGGGCTCCTCTCCCTGGAAACTGTCTTCAGTTGGTTTAAAGTGCTGTTAATGCTCCCACCTGACCTGCGGGACCCACGCGTTTGAGCAGCAGGTGCAGGCGGGCGCGGCCCCCCTAGTCCAGGAGGCTGTTGCTTTGACTCGGAGCCTCCTGGCTCGGCCTCAGCTGAGGACTTTTTTTTTTTTTTGACACGGGGTCTTGCTCCGTTGCCCAGGCTGGAGTGTGGTGGTGCGATCACAGTTTGCTGCAGCCTCGGACTCCCAGGGCTAAGCCGCCCAACTATGACAGGTGCACGCCACCACGCCTGGCTGATTTTAAAATTCTTTGTAGAGTTGGGGATCTCACTGTGTTGCCCAGTCTGGTCTAGACCCCCTGGGCTCAAGTCAGCTGAGGATTTGGTGACCACTGAGCCTGCTCTTCCTGGAATATGGGATCACTGAAATTATGTTTGAGGATTTCAGTTTTGGGGTTACATTAGTAACCATTTTTTGACTTTAGAAAATAATTATTTCACATCCCCCACCCCCCACTGTTGTGACTCCAGGACCCTGGAGGGAGATGGGGCAGGGGGAGAAGGTTCTCCACGAAGGACTTTGCAGCCAGCCGGGCCGTTTCCTCGTCACATGACCAGGCACTTTAGACTCGTAACTGGGAATTATCTTGGCCTCTGGGGACTTGGTCCTCCGAGGTGCCTGGGTATTGAGTAAGCAGATTCCACATCTTACTACCCGGGATCTCCAAGGCCACACAATCCCCTTTCGAAGCCCCGAGTTTTTCCCAGGGCCCTGCGGGTGCTTGTCTGGGGCACTCTTCTGTCCTTAGAGGGTATTTACTGCCAGGGGGTCAGGGAAGGAGGGGAAGGGAGGGCCTGACTCGGGCCTCCAGGTCCCGGTGGCCCGAGTGCCCCGGCCGTGAGCCCAGCACCGTCCCCTCTGTCCTGTGTGCCTCCCTGGGGCACAGCCTCTGCCTTTCTGTGGGCCTCGGCATCCTCCCAAGTTGTATGTTGGAGGCCCTTGTGAGCTCTGAGTCCGGGATACCTGTGGTCTTGTTCTCATTAGAGATTCTCATGTCAGTTCTGGATGTTGGGGGAGCCTTGGAGGTGTGGGGAGAGTTTCTCAGCCCATGGCTCAGCCTTGGGCAGGCCCCACCCTTCCCGCCCTGGCTTGTCATGGGGTGAGGATAGGAGGGCTTGGCCCTACAGGGCAGTGCTGCCTCCCTCCCCCGGCCCCCGGAGCAGGCTGGGTGGGGCCTAGGGGCTTCCAGCACCCTCTGGCCCGTGCAACATTGGGGATGAGGGCCAGTTCCCCCTCTGGGAGTGGCCCCTGCTTTGCTCTGTGCAGTGGTGGAGCCGGGACCCGGGCTCTGCCTCTGGGTCTCATCTGGCGGGACAGGGTCCTGGTCAGCCCAAGCAGGGACAGGGTGTCCTAAGACCTCAGGGCTGTGTCCTGCAGCAGAGCCGGGCGGCCCAATTCCCACCTCCTCAGACCCAGGCCCGCCTCACCTTCCCGCTTCTGGGAGGCGTCTTCTCCCTGCCCACCCATCCGAGGGTTGGAGGAAAACATCCGGCTCCGGACACAGGGGCTCTGGCTGAGGGGACAAAGGTCAGAGGAAACAGGAGCCCCACTGCGGAGGCTGAGCCAAGAGGCTGGTCCTGCCACTGCGGATAGAGGTGGCTGTCAACCTGGTGAGAAGGAGATGGGCCCCAGAGCCTCAGACTCCATGCCTGTGAGTGGGCATGGGGTCAGCTAAGGTCAGCGGGGTTGGGGCTGACCGGGAGGGGCCCCCACAGTCTGTCCGCCCAGGCTGGGCGTGGCACCTCCCGTTTCCATTTTTTATGCCCTTCCAGTCAACATTCAGAGGTCCCTTGTTAGAAGATGGTAGTGAAGCCAGGAGTGGTCACTGCCCAGCACAGGCCCTGCTGGGATCACCAGGATGTGACTGACCGGCAGCCTCGGGGAGAGACTGGCCAGGGTCCCCAGCTGGGTGGGTGTTTCCTTGCACTCTGCCTGGCACAGTCAGCTCTTGGTCCCCGGACGCCTGACTCTTCCCCCAGACCCAAGCCTCAGGGGTAGGACAGGAGTGTGGGCCTGGACGTGGACCATGGGGATGAGATGCCAGCCCGAGGGCTGCAGGGGTCTAGCCGGGACGGAGCTGACTCTGAGCCTGCCTTGATGGGCTGGAGGCTTCCAGAAGGTGTGTGCTCACCTGGTGCTCGGGATGGGCCTCTGCTCCCTGGAACGGAGTGGCTGGGGTGTTCTGGGTGAGAAGCTCCCAGCCACGCCTCTGTCCACTCTCTGGGGTCTGGTGCAGGAGTCTCTAGGTGGGCGGAGTGGGGGTCCTCTTGAGCCAGGCTGGGCAGGGGACTCTTACACGAGCTTGAGGCCTGGGCATTGCTTCCATTCTTAGTGGATGTGGGGGCGGTGCTGAAGGAGGCAGGATCTTCTTTTTTTTCTTTTTTATAAAGACTGGATCTTGCTTTGTTGGCCAGGCTGGTGTCAAATTCCGGGGATCACAAGTATGAACCTCCTCCATGCCCGATTTGAGGGATTTTTTTTTGTTTTTGTTTTTTGAGACAGAGTCTCACTCTGTTGTCCAGGCTGGAGTGTAGTGCAGTGGCCTGATCTCAGCTCACTGCAACCTCTGCCTCCCAGGTTCAGGTCATTCTCCTGCCTCAGCCTCTCGAATAGCTGGGATTACAGGCACACGCCACCATGCCGGGCTATTTTTTGTATTTTTTAGTAGAGATGGGGGTTTCGCCATGTTGGTCAGGCCGGTCTCGAACTCCTGACCTCAGGTGATCTGCCCTCCTCGGCCTCCCAAAGTGCTGGGATTACAGGCGTGAGCCACTACACCCGGCTGGGATCCTCATGACCCAAGTCAGCATCTGGATTGAGTGACATTCCAAGTCTCTGTTGAGAGACCCCCAGGTTGGGCTGTGGGGCGATGGGGCCAGGGCTCTGCTCTTTTGGAGTCTAGGCTTCCTTTCTGTGAAAGAGGTGAGAAGGAGTGCAGGTTAGGAATGGAGATTCAACACTGTGTGACCCTGGGCAAGGGGCTTCCCTTGTCTGTGCTGTGTGTTCTCATCTCTAAAATGGACCACGATGGCGTCCTCACAGGGTAGCTGTGAGGGTTACAGTGACGGGCGTGTGCGGTCCAGTCACGTGTCTTTCATGGCTGATACTCTGCCTTGGAGCTTTGAAAGGGTCAGGACATAACCTGGAGTTGGGGTGGGGTCCCCTGCAGGGAGTGTCTGTCCCAAGCCCTCCTCAGGGCGTGTCTGCAGCCTCTAGGCTTTGTAGCAGCAGGGACTCGGCATCCCAGGTCTAGAGGGGTGACAGCGTCCCTTCATTATAGTCTCGGGTGAGTTCGTGCCAGGAGTGTTGCGGTGGGCAGGCTTACGATGCAGATGAACTCAGCTGTGGGAAATTGGAATATCTGGTGTGATGAGGTGCAGCCCACATCTCTGGGACAGAAAAAGGGGAGGGACATGGAGACCCCTCCCATCACTTGGGCTCCAGCTTGGGTCTGGGGGCCGGGCCACCTACCGTGGGGGTCCTGAGGACATTGTAGTCTCTGTTCTTTGGACTTGGCCTTCTTTTATGGAGGAGGTTTTTGTGAGAATCCAATATTCATTTTGTGTTCTTGGGAGAAAAATGCAGCTATTTCCTGGCCAGACAGGGGTGGTGGAATGGCCCAGAATCCTGGCATACTCAGAAACAGGTGCAATCATAAATCGCTGTTTGTTTTTGTTTGATAAAAATGGGCTTGTCTGAGGAGACAGTGGGTTCCCAGACAAGCGGCTGTGCCGTGTGCCTTTCGCACGGTGCCCAGAGGGGCGGCATTTCTGCTGTGTCCTGGGAGCCCACATACCTGCGGTGGCTGGCCATCTTGAGTGGATGAGAGAGCAAGCCTGCCCCTCGCCTGGGCTTTGGTGTCTGGCCAGATGGGCCTGCGGTCTCTGCCGAGCCGGGCCCTGGTATCTGCCCTGCCGAGGGAACTAGGTGAGGCTGCTTGTTGACCAAAGAGGCTGTGCCACCCAGAGGGTCAGGGCTGGGAGCAGAACAGGGCGCCCTGCCCGAGCCCATCCCCACGAACCCAGATTTCAGAGCCCACCTGCCCCATGCCTCACTTGGCCGCCCCTGCAGAGGCTGAGGGTGGGTGGGAGCAGCAGAGTAGGGGTGCTTTGAGCCCAGGAGGTGGCAGGATGTGAGGCTGGTGCTGTTCCACCTGCTGGGACCTGTGTCCAGGGCCTCCAGGGGAGGGGAAGAAGGAGCTCGGCCCCTGCCAAGGCAGGAGGGGGCTGGGTCTGGTTTTGTGCACTGGGATCCCTAGTTACTACCTGGCAGTTCTTGACTCAGGGAGGGCTAAAGACATGCTTGGAGGGCTGGGGGTGGCTGAGGTCCCAGGCGGCCCTGCTGCTCCTCTTGAGGCTTTGCTGCAGTTCATCCTTAGGCTGGGCCTCTCCCACCCCAGGCCCTCAACAGGAGCATGACTCTAGACTCACTCTCTGCCTGTGGTGGGTGGGGGGTGGTACTGTGCTGAGCCTGGGGACCAGGGGGCGGGTTGGTTTCGAGGCTCTGTGTTAGAATAGACGCCGGTGGCAGCCCACTTCTGAAGGCTGGCTTTGTCCTCAGTTCTGGGGGCTTCTGCGTGTGCAGCCTCATTTATTCCTCAACCCTTGAGTGGGTGTGATCGGCTTCCCTTTTCCAGATGGGAGGTGGAAGGGTGTGCACAGCTGCAGAAGCCTCTCTGGAGGATTCTGTCCTGGGGAAAGGGGCAGATTGCCGCGGGAGTTGGGGGACTGGTCTGAAGCCTCCCGAACGGAATGGAACCCCATCCAGGAAGCGGCGGTGTCCTGGCCGCTTTCTCTCACGCTTTGTGACGTAGCGAAACCTCCCAGGCTAGGTCCTGTTTCTGAGCTGGCTCCTGACCCCAGGCGTCCCACGCCCTGCACCTGTTGAGCTCATACTTGGCTGTCTGTTCATGCCCCAGGCAGGCCAGACCACTTCACACGCCTGCAGGCACCCTTTGCACTGTGGGTTAACCATTAACTCAGCCTTGGACAAGCCTGGTCCCCAGTGCCTTAGGGACCGGCTTACCTTCGGAGCCTGCCTGGTCCCAGGGTGCAGAGCTGACCTTCTGCCTGGGGGTCCTGCTGATGCCCAGTCTCCAGAGTCCCCCACCCCACCCCCTGAAGAAGGTTGGGAAACATTCCCCTCTTCCCTCCTTTACCCTCCTGACTGCCTGGGAGGCAGGGCCACTGGGCTGGGGGCATCTGACCTTGTGCTGAGGTCTCCTCATTCACCCAGCAGTGTGCATTCCCCCACGCCCCTGTGCTCAGGGGGTGACCCGGCCTCTGTTTCCTTTCTAGCCTCAGTTTCCCCATGAACCGTGAGGGGTGAAGTGGGGGCTGTTCTTGGACTTAGACCCTGTATGTGGCAGGGCTGGTTCCGTGGGCACAGATGGAGCGCCTGCTGGGTGCTCGGCTCCCGAGGGCCTGGGAGGGCAGGAAGGTGGTGGCTGTTCCCTGGCATGTGCCCCAGGGGGCAGGTGGGACAGCCTAGCAGTTAGGGACAGGTTTAATTAGGGCTTGCCTGTGTCTCAGTTTCTTCTTCTGTGAATGGAGGTGCCAGTCGTGCCTCCTTATAGGGTGGTTGGGAGGATGACATGAGTGCTGGGGTTTGGGCTGGGAGAGCCGGTGCTCGACTCACGCGGTCCCTGGCCGTGCATTAGGGGTCTGTTGATGCCAGGCGTGTGTGTAGTAAGATTCCCATAATGGGGCCCATGTGTACATTATGCCTGCATGAATGTGTGTGGGGGGTGGAGTTGCCTCCCCATGACAGGGTATGTGTGTGCATTATACAGGTGTGTGTGGGGGGTGGAGTTGTGTTCCCATGACGGGGCTTGTATGTGCATTATGCATGTGTGCATGTGTGTGTGTGTGTGTGTTTCTTGCCTCCCTTGTTGAATGCCTGAAGCTCCCCCTCTCTGGCCTGGACTGGGCCATTGTCTGCCTTCAGCTCCCCCAGGAAGGGGCTGTGGAGGCAGGACCCCTATGTTGTGGTTCTGTGCCTGGAGAATTGAGGGCAGGTGTGGCTTGCAGACAGGCAGAGTCCAGTCTGAAGAGAGACACTCGGCTGAGGTCTGGTTCGCTTTTGAGCTGCCTGTGCCTGACAGCCACAGCCCACCAGCCTGTGCTCCTCCCGGTTCATCTTGTGGAGCCTCAGTGATGGCCCAGGGTTCCTGGCCCTGGTTTCCGAGGTCGGGCCTCTCTGAGCCCAAGGAGAGCCTTGGACCTGGGGGAGTCATGAGGGGACCCCGGTTGTGGGTCTGCTGGCCCTGCTGCCTGGGGGCTGGCAGGGAGGTGGGGACCTCATCAGGCCAGCAGCTGGGATTATCATCTGGACTCTCAAGTCCACAACAACCTCAGGCTAGGATACAGCCACGAACCCCCCATTCCTAGGCCATGGCTGTAAAATTTTTTTTAATTAATAGAGATAGGGTCTTGGTATATCGCCCAGGCTGGAGTGCAGTGGTATTATCACAGCTCACTGCAGCCTCAAACTCCTGGGCTCAAGTGATACTCCAACCTCAGCCTTCTGAGTAGGCTGGGACTACAGGTGCCACCATGGCTCGCTAGTTTTTAAATTGTTTTTAGAGACAGGCTCTTACTATGTTGCCCAGGCTGGTCTTGAACCCCTGGAGTTAAGTGATCCTCCCGCCTTGGCCTTCCTAAGTGCTGGGATTACAGGCGTGAGCCACCATGCTCAGCCTGGCTTTTAAAATGTATTTAATAACAACATGATCATTTGAAAACATTTTCCAGCTGCACATCCACACACAAGCAAACACTTTCCCTGGCCACCTGCACCCCAGAACCCCCAAACTCCCACACCTTAGCAGTGTGCATCCTTCAGACCCCCCAGGCACACGTGAACCTTTGGGTTTATTTTAAACAAAAATAGGATGAATCTACAAAATGCCACGCTCCAACGCCAGGCGTGGTGGCTCTCGCTTGAAATTCCAGCACATTGGGAGGCTGAGGCAGGAAGATCACTTGAGTCCAGGAGTTCAACATCAACCTCGGCAACATAGCGAGATCTCATTTCTACCAGAAAAAAAAAAAAAAAATTTAAATTAGCTGGGCATGGTGGCCTGTGCTTACAGGTGGGAGGCTGAGGTGGAAGGATCATTTGAGCCCAAGAGTTCAAGGCTGCAGAGAGCTATGATTGGCCTGGGTGACAGGGTGAGATCCTACTCAAAAAAACTAAAACACACACAAAAAAAACTGCACTGCAGCTTGTAGGTTTTTCACCTGGTACTCCTACACTCTCCACTACAAGGTAGCGTTCCTGGGAGGAGGTCAGAGGTCAGAGGTCAGGCTGCTCTCTCCTCCCTCCCAGCCTGTCCCTGGCTCCCAGCACGTCGTGTTGTCTGAAACTCCATGCAGGCATTCATGGCTGGGCTGTGTTCTGTCGGACAGGTGGCCAAGGTGGAATACGTCAGGAAGAAACCAAAATTAAAAGAAGTCCAGGTGAGGTTAGAGGAGCATTTGGAGTGCGCCTGCGCAACCACCAGCCTGAATCCGGATTATCGGGAAGAGGACACGGGTGAGTGGCTGCCTTCGTTGGCATTGGTGTTCGAGAACAGATCCTTGGAGCCTTGCTTTTGGGGTGTTAGGTGGCCCCCTGGAGCGCGATGCTCACGACTGTGTGCATCTGGGCTGCTGTTGAAGGACTTGTTGGCCTGCTTCTGGGCCAGATGCCTGCTGAGGAGGCAGATCCCACGCCTGCAGGTGTCCAGTGGGGAGCCCAAGCCGCAGCACTGACAGGAGAGGAGGTTCAGGCCTCACTGAGAGGGGCTGGGAGTGCATAAGATGCCCAACTCATCAGTGGGCCACGGGGCTGAGATGAGAAGAATCTGAAGAAGGGCCCCTGCCGGGATGGGCGGGAGGAGCAAGTTCGAGGACTACAGCTGCCCTGGCTGGCTGGGGTCTCTCCTTCACCCCACTGAGCGGACTCCACCCAGGAGCAGAATGGCCTCTGTGCCCTGCTGTGTCTGGGCCCTGGGAGCACGAGGGGACTCAGAAGTTTCTCCATGCCAGGGTGCTGGCCTTCTCTTCTGGAAAGATAAACACCGTAGGTATTTGTTGCTTCAGTTCTTCACCCCGACGGCCATCCCTTGGCCCACTCACTGCCGTGCCCTTTTGTTAACAGGAAGGCCTAGGGAGTCAGGTAAAAAACGGAAAAGAAAAAGGTTAAAACCCACCTAAAGCAGCCAACCAGGTAGGACCTGTCCGCTGGACATGCTGAGTCCTGCAGGGCGGGGAAGTGCAACCAACTGATCACACCAGCAAATCACGCTTCCTGTCTCGCCGGGTGCGGCAGGGACGTGGCCCTGATTGGCCTTCATGATGTCTGCTGGGCTTGGGTCTCCTTGCTCCCCGTCTGCTCCTGCCTCGCAGAACGCCCTGGCCCGCGGCTCACTCCCACTCTGGGAGCCTGCCTTCAGCTTTGTCCTTCTCTTTGTCGTTGATTGGGGACGCAGGAGCATTGCACATGAATGGAATGGGTTGGGCGACCTGAGCAGCGGTGGGGCTGCTCTGACCGCCTGACCACTCTGGGATCACCCACCCCATTTGACAGATGAAAAAACTGAGGCTTAACTGAGATTACAGATAAGGACTGTTGGAGGCTGAATATATCTGGAAATCCTTTATAAACGCACAGGGCTGTCGGCTCCTGTGTTGGAAATTGCATTTGGCTGCTAGTGACACCAGACAGCACAGGGATTGAGATAAGGTCGAGCTTCATGACTTTCATCTAAAAGTGGGATTGCAGAGCAGGGAGGGTAGTCTTGAAGTATCATCAGGGTCTCCCTTCTGTCTGGCTAGTGGCATCCATCTGCAGTTGCCTCATGGCCCAAGGTGGCTGCGAAAGCTCCAGAAACCACATCTGTGCTCCAGGCTGGAAGAAGGAGTGAGGGGGGAAAAGGGCAAAATAACACCCTTAGAGAGCTATCCTGGAAATTCCACCCAGTGACTTTTGTGTTTTTCTCAACTGCCATCCCTCCACTGCAAGGGAGCTTGGGAAACGTCTCCTAGCAACACACGTCACTTCCCAGATGGAGATGGGACCTAGGCAGTCGCTGTCATCACGGAGGAGGCAGTTTCAAGCCTTCCTGGTCCTTGGCATTGGCCCGCCTGGCTTGGGAAAGTTGGAGCCCTGTCTGGCCTGGTTCCTCCTCCTGGCACGTGGGACTCCATGGCGGCCAAAACAAATAGTTTCTTTAGAAGAGAGGAGGCTCTCAGAGATAGGGTGTCTGAGAACCCTGGCTCCTGTTTGCAATGTGGGACTTGGGCCTGCGGGTGAGGTCCATTCATGAGGAGCCTCTTGGGAGGAAAGTATCCACTTGGGCGGGTCTTTGAAGTAGTCCAGGACTGTTGGTCAGCCAGCCTTGGCTTCGTTTGCCCAAAGTGTGGTGTGATGGGTGGTTTTGTGCCTGCCTGCAGGTTCCGTTTCTACAGAGCATTAGGCTCTGGCCTCCATGGGCCTGCTGGTGACAGATCCCATGGTGAGAGGCTGGCACTCCTGTTGTCCCATGCCTGGCTGGCACTCATGCTCAGCCTATAGTTGGCCCAAGTGTTGGAGTGTGTGAAGGAGCGGCAACATAGGATGCGGAAGAGTTGTTCTTAAAGAATCAGCATAGGTCTGCTTAGGTGCAGACTCTTCTGTCTGGCTGGTGGCCTCCATTCTCAGGGTTGTCTCATGGGCCAAGGTGGCTGCCAGAGCTCCAGAAATCACATCTAAGCCCTTGGCTGGAAGAAAGGAAGGCAGGGAGAAGGGCAAATGAACCATTCTTGGCCTCAGTTTCCCCCATCTGTACAATGGAAGAATGGGGCTTGGTCTCTAGACATGTTCTTCTGTGAGATGCTGGGAGCCTAATCCCAATTCCTGTCAGGGTACTGCAACATGGCTAATGTGGCAAATGTGATTCTGGAAATTTCATGAAAACTTGAAATCCATGTGTACCCCTGATTGGGTTAAATGTTTTCACCCTGTTTGCCTCCTATGTAGTGATGTGTGTGCTGGGTGGTTCACTTGGTCGGTGGTCTCAGTGTCTGTCTTTCCCTTCTCCCTGCAGATGTGAGGTGAGGATGAGCCGCAGCCCTTTCCTGGGACATGGATGTACATGGCGTGTTACATTCCTGAACCTACTATGTACGGTGCTTTATTGCCAGTGTGCGGTCTTTGTTCTCCTCCGTGAAAAACTGTGTCCAAGAACACTCGGGAGAACAAAGAGACAGTGCACATTTGTTTAATGTGACATCAAAGCAAGTATTGTAGCACTCGGTGAAGCAGTAAGAAGCTTCCTTGTCAAAGAGAGAGAGAGAGAGAGAGAGAGAAAACAAAACCACAAAACATGACAAAAACAAAACGGACTCACAAAAATATCTAAACTCGACGAGATGGAGGGTCGCTCCCGTGGGATGGAAGTGCAGAGGTCTCAGCAGACTGGATTTCTGTCCGGGTGGTCACAGGTGCTTTTTTGCCGAGGATGCAGAGCCTGCTTTGGGAACGACTCCAGAGGGGTGCTGGCGGGCTCTGCAGGGGCACGCAGAAAGCAGGAATGTCTTGGAAACCGCCACGCGAACTTTAGAAACCACACCTCCTCGCTGTAGTATTTAAGCCCATACAGAAACCTTCCTGAGAGCCTTAAGTGGAATTTTTTTTTTTTTTTTTTTTTTTTTTTTTTTTTTTTTTACACCATAAAGTGATTATTAAGCTTTCCTTTTTACTCTTTGGCTAGCTTTTTTTTTTTTTTTTTTTTTTTTTTTAAATTATCTCTTGGATGACATTTACACCGATAACACACAGGCTGCTGTAACTGTCAGGACAGTGCGACGGTATTTTTCCTAGCAAGATGCAAACTAATGAGATGTATTAAAATAAACATGGTATACCTACCTATGCATCATTTCCTAAATGTTTCTGGCTTTGTGTTTCTCCCTTACCCTGCTTTATTTTTTAATTTAAGCCATTTTGAAAGAACTATGCGTCAACCAATCGTATGCCGTCCCTGCGGCACCTGCCCCAG
This sequence comes from Macaca fascicularis, assembly GCF_037993035.2. NCBI lineage: Eukaryota > Metazoa > Chordata > Mammalia > Primates > Cercopithecidae > Macaca > Macaca fascicularis. Next base: position 33,944,769 of record NC_088377.1, on the reverse strand, counting down.
AGCCCCTGTTTGTGGCTGAGTGACACCTTGTTCCCCGCAGTGTACACCTAGAATGTGTTCCCGCGCGGCACATGAGATGCATTGCCGCTTCTATCTGTGTTGTCATACCCTGGTGCCGTGGTGGCGGTCACTCCCTCTGCTGCCAGTGTTTGGACAGAACCCAAATTCTTTATTTTTGGTAAGATATTGTGCTTTATGTGTATTAACAGAAATGTGTGTGTGTGGTTTGTTTTTTTGTAAAGGTGAAGTTTGTATGTTTACCTAATATTACCTGTTTTATATACCTGAGAGCCTGCTATGTTCTTTTTTTGTTGATCCAAAATTAAAAAAAAATACCACCAACAAAACCCATGGACGTGAGAAGCGTTTTGTGGTACGTTTTTCTAGCACTGATTCTAGACCCTGGTTGCCAGGTCATGCGGTGTTTTGTTGGGTGGAAGCGGAAGTCAGAGCTTTCTGGGTGGGGTCCCTGGACCTGCCTCCATGGTTTAGCACCTACGAGGGTTAGGCCAAGGGCATCCTCCTGCAGGCTCCACTCCCTGGAGCGGATGAGGAGTGTCAGAGTAGCCAGAAGACCATGAAGAGTTTCATCCAAGAAGGGAGCCCACCTGACCTGGTGTGTCCATGTGCGGCGCCCACCATACCCTGCCCGGGCTGGCCCCTCCACCACCTCCAGGCCCACGAGACAAACCATCGAGGTCGCTTTCAATCTTGACCCCACGTTCTCCGAGGATCATCTGTGGACCGGTGGCTGGCTGGCATCTGTTGTCCATGTGCTGATGGAAGGTTCTTACGAAGGATTGTCTTCAACAGCTTATCTTCATGGTGCTGTTTTCAGCCTCATCAGGGCAGCCTGGAGGCTGGAGGGGAAGTGCAGGGCCAGGTGGTTGCAACCTGGTTCCTGTTCCTTGGACGCCTGCTGGGGCCCTGCCTGGGCCTGTGGGCTACTGTCCAGCTCTGCACTGGTTACAGCACCTTGCCCAGGAATGTGCATTGGATGTGACGTGTGACAATGTAACATGTATTTGTTTCTGTGAGATGCTGGTGACAATGCTCTGTTTTTCTTTTTTGTGTAAAGTCGTCTGGTGTAACACCGTGTCCATTAAAGTGATGGGGCAGAAAAGCCAGGTGTGCTATTGGGGAAGAGAGAATTCCATAAGAATTCCATAGGTCTCGAGCCCAGGGGTGGCTGAGGTAGCAGTAGAGGTGGGAACTCAGGCCTCCTTCCTTCTCTCCCTCCTTCCTCCTTCCCTCCTTCTGTCTTTCCCTCCCTCACTCCCTCCTTTCGTCCCTTGTTGGTTCATTCATGCAGGTGAGGGCCCTAGTGCCAGCTCCTCCTGTCCCTGCATGGGGAGAGTCCTGGGGAGGGGCAGGCAGGGTGGAGGCCACTCCAGCCAGGAAGAGCTGCAGCACGGTGGAGGCTGTGGTCTAAGGCTGGATCCTTTCCGAGCCTCTCCACCCACATGGGCCTGCAGCCTTTGTTGCGGCTCTGCCCTGCATTCCCGGGATTTCTGCTTCTGCCTGGGCCCAGGAAGATGGCTTTCTGCCCAGGGTCAGCTCTTCATGTCTTGTGAGCCCTGTGACCTTGACCGAGGGGCCTCCATCTGCATCTCTACATGCACATCTGTGAAATGGAGCTGCAGCTCAGGCAGGGTGAGGAAGTCACGCCATTGACATGCCTGGTGCAGGTCTTGTCTGCTGCCTCCTGCTGGGACTTCACTCTGGCCTGTAGTATTTCTAGGCCCCAGTATGGCATAGGACAAAGCCCTTGGGCACAGGGATTGCTGAGCAGTGATGGTGCTGCCTGTGAAAACAAAGTTCCTGCACCTGCCTGGAAACCTGAACGCACCTGCTCGCACAGTGCCCTTGCCAGGGTTCATGAGAGCTGGGGTCTAGCCTTTGCTGGGCTTCTCCTTTAGCTTGGGGGCATTTCCTTTTCTTTACCCAGGCCTCCATGTCCTGGCTGTAGAGGGGGTTGGAACTGGCTGGGAGAGTCAATGACTGCAGGTGGTCTCCAGCCCTGGGTCCCTACAGCTGTCTTGGGATTCCCAGCGGCAGGTGAGGCTGAGGCCTGGGTCTGGGCCAGGTGGGCCTGGGTCTTTGCCTGGGTCCTGTGCACAGAGCAGTCGCTGGGCTGGGCCAGGCTCGGAGACCCCACTCTGCAGAGAAGCCCTTCTGGTTTGTTCCCTCTTGTCAGGCACAAGAAGCCGCGGCCCTCCTGGGGGCTCCCCGGGTTTTTTGAGCTTTTCATACTAGCCACAGGTTCCTCCAAGGATTCTAGGGATGGGAACTTGAGGGCATGGCTCCCATTTTAAAGATGAGGGAGCTGTGCCCCTGGCATGCCCTGAACGCCTGGGGGACCCCAAGCAGAAGGGTCTCAGGACACAGAGCGGCAGGACTTGTGCTGTGGTTGGGCATCCAAGGGCCCTTCCATCTCCTGGGCCTTGACTCTGCCCCGTCCCACTTGTGTGCTGGGCCCCAGACTCTGGAGGAGCATTGGGGCTGGAGCTCCCAGAGTGCCTGCAAACAGCAGGGCCAGCCAGGCTCTTCTGGGGTTGTGTCCTGGGCAGGTGCCGAGACTGACACTGAAGGTCCTTGCCCTGCAGCTATCACCAAAGGGCCAAGATTCACAGAGAGATTTGCCTCTGCATGCTCCCTGGAAATGGGATCAGGAAGGACCAAGATACAGACCCCAGGGAAGGCATGGCCTCCAGGTCCAAAAGGAAGAGCAGGGATTAGAACTCAAGTGGCAAAAATCACAGAATCCCTCCACCCCACACACAGAGCCCCATTCCCTCACAGAAGCCCCCCATCCTCTCACAGAACCCTGGTCCCCTCATAGATCCCCTGTCCTCTCACAGATCCCCCATCCTCTCACAGAACCACGGTACCCTCACAGATCCCCCGTCCCCTCAAATCCCCCATCCCCTCACAGATCCGTCTGTTCCCTTACAGATTCCCCTGTCCCCTCACAGATTTCCCATTCCCTCACAGATCCCCCTGGCCTCTCACAGATACCCCCATCCCCTCACAGATCCCCCATCCCCTCACAGATTCCCCATTACCGCACAGATCCCCCCTGTCCCCTCACAGACACCCCGTCACCTCACAGATGCCCCCAACACCTCACAGATTTCCCGTCCCCTCACAGATCCCCAATCACCTCACAGATGCCCCATCCCCTCACAGATCCCCCCATCACCTCACAGATAGCCCTGTCCCCTCACAGATCCTCCATTCCCTCACAGATCCCCCCATCCCCTCACAGATCCCTCCCATTACCTCACAGATACCCCATCCCCTCACAGATCCCCTGTCCCCTCACAGATCCCCTGTCCCCTCAGATTCCCCCCAGCCCCTCACAGATCCCTACCATCCCCTCACAGATCCCCTGTTTCCTCACAGATACCCCCATTCCCTCACGGATCCCCCTCACAGATCCCCCTGTCCCCCTCACAGATGCCCCATCCCCTCACAGATCCCCTGTCCCTTCACAGATTCCCCCGTCCCCTCACAGATCCCCCCCTCACAGATCCTCCCATCCCCTCACAGATCCCAGGTCCCCTCACAGATCCCCCTGTCCCCTCACAGATCCCTCCATCCCCTCACAGATCCCTCCGTCCCCTCACAGATTCCCCATCATGTCACAGATCCCTCCCATCCCCTCACAGATCCCCCGTCCCTTCACAGATCCCCCCATCCCCTCACAGATCCTCCCATCCCCTCACAGATCCTCCTGTCCCCTCACAGATCCCAGGTCCCCTCACAGATCACCTGTCCCCTCACAGATCCCTCCGTCCCCTCACAGATTCCCCATCACATCACAGATCCCTCCCATTCCCTCACAGATCTCCCCATCCCCTCACAGATCTCCCCTCACATCCCCCGTTTCCTCACAGATACCCCTGTCACCTCACAGATACCCCTGTCACCTCACAGGTCCCCCATCACCTCACAGATCCCTCATCCCCTCACAGATCTTCCCATCACCTCATAGATTCTCCGCCCTCTCACAGATCCTCCCTCACAGATTCCCCTGTCCCCTCACAGATACCCGCTCACAGATTCCCCCATCCTCTCACAGATCCCCTGTCCCGTTACAAATCCCCCATCCCCTCACAGATCTCCCCATCCCCTCACAAATCCCCCCTGTCCCCTCACAGATCCCCCATCTCCTCACAGACACCCCTGTTCCCTCACAGATCCCCTGTCCCTTCACAGATCCACCATCACCTCACATATCCCCTCCCGTCCCCTCACAGATCCCCTGTCCCCTCACAGATCCCTCTGTCCCCTCACAGATCCCCCCATGCCCTCACAGATCCCCCGTCCCTCACAGATCCTCCCTCACAGATCCCCCATCCCCTCACAGATCCCTCCCATCCCCTCACAGACCCCCCGTCCCCTCATAGATTCCCCCCGTCCCTTCACAGATCTCCTATCTTCTCACAGATCCCCCATCACCTCACAGATACCCCGTCCCCTCACAGATCCCCTCACAGACTCCCCTGTATCCTCACAGATCCCCCATCACCTCACATATCCCTCCCATCCCCTCACAGATCCGCCCATCCCTTCACAGACACTCATCCTCTCACAGATCCCCCATCACCTCACAGATCCCCCCATCACCTCACAGATCCCCCCATCCCCTCACAGATCTTCCATCCCCTCACAGATTCCCCATCCCCTCACAGATCCCCCCTCACAGATCCCCCATCACCTCACAGATCCCCCCATCCCCTCACAGATCCCCCCTCACAGATCCCCATCACCTCACAGATCCCCCTATCCCCTCACAGATCCCCCTCACAGATCCCCCCTCACAGATCCCCCCTCACAGATCCCCCCTCACAGATCCCCCCTCACAGATCCCCATGTACCCTCACAGATTCCCCCCGACCCCTCACAGATCCCCCCTCACAGATCCCCCCTCACAGATCCCCCCATCCCCTCACAGATCCCCCATCACCTCACAGATTCCCCCATCCCCTCACAGATCCCCTTGTACCCTCACAGATTCCCCCCGACCCCTCACAGATCCCCCCTCACAGATCCCCCCTCACAGATCCCCCCATCCCCTCACAGATCCCCCATCACCTCACAGATCCCCATGTCCCCTCACAGATCCCCCTGACCCCTCACAGATCCCCCCTCACAGATCCCCCCTCACAGATCCCCCCTCACAGATCCCCCCTCACAGATTCCCCCATCCCCTCACAGATCCCCCATCACCTCACAGATCCCCATATCCCCTCACAGATCCCCCTGACCCCTCACAGATCCCCCCTCACAGATTCCCCCATCCCCTCACAGATCCCCCATCACCTCAGAGATCCCCATGTCCCCTCACAGATTCCCCCCGACCCCTCACAGATCCCCCCGACCCCTCACAGATCCCCGACCCCTCACAGATCCGCGTCTCCTCTGTACAGCCGCTTCCAGCGGGTCCTGGTCCTGGGGTCTCCGGGTTTCCGGGATGGGCAGGGGGAGGGGACACAGGCCCAGGGCTGAGAACGGCGACCCCAGGCTCCTGATGCTCAGCCCGGGGCCAAGGCTGGACCGGAAGTGGCAGGTTCCCGCCGCCTGTGAGTTCCGCAGGTTCCCGGAGGCGCCCGGCGAGGGTGACAGGCCCCGGGAGCGCTGTGACCGCCACCCGTGCCCAGCGATGGAGTGAAGGTAGCCTCCTCCGTTTGCGGGGAGAATTTTGGTTCAAGGCTCCGGCGCCCCGGGGACAGGCAGGCTAGGAGGGTCGGTGCGGGGGAAGGAGGCCAAGCCCTCGTGGCTCCCCCGGGGACTCTGGAGGTGGGCACGCCTCGGCCCCCAGCCCCGCGGCTGACACCGGGCTCCTCCCACGGCCCAGCCAGCGCCTCACAGCCCGATGGCCCTGCCCCTGCGGCCACACTGGCCGCCTCCTGACGCCCCAAAGCCTCAGTTTCCCTTTGGCCGTCGGGAGGCGGATGCCCCGCAGGGTGAACCCGTGGCTGTGGCAGCCTCAGCCCTCATTCCCTCTGGCAGCTCGGGAGGACGTGGGTCCCCAGAGTGCCTAGCGGGGAGGAGAGTCCTGAAGAGTATCTGGGAGGGGTCGCCAGCTCGGGGAAGTGGTGGGGCCTCTGAGCCACCAGGGGGCCGAGGCCTCTCCCGCGACCTGTCTGGGGCGGTGCCTGGTCTGCGTGGGGTCCGGCTTCTGGGTGCCTCCTTACCCCCGCGCCTCTCCAAGCTGCGGGGCCTGGTGCGGGGCCTGGCATGGCCTCCTGCCTCCTACTCCGAGGTCCAGGTGCTCGTGAAGCACCCCCCAGCCCTGCGGCAGGATCGTGCCCCACCGTCCAGGGGACTCGCCTGCCTCGGCAGACCTTTCTTTTCTTTTTCGAGACACAGTCTGGCTCTGTCCTCCAGGCTGGAGTGCCCTGACACGATCTCTGCTCACCACAACCTCCTGTCTTTCGGGTTCAAGTGATTCTCCAGCCTCAGCCTCCTGAGTAGCTGGGACTACAGGCACCTGCCACTACGTCCGGCTAATTTTTTGTATTTTTAGTAGAGACAGGGTTTCACCATGTTGGCCAGGCTGGTCTCCAACTCCTGGCCTCAAGCTCCTGTCTCAGCCCCCCAAGGTGCTGGGATGAGAGGCCTGAGCCACTGTGCCAGGCCCCACCTTCCACCTTGGCTCCATCCCGAGTCCTGGGATTGGCTGGGTCTGAGTCCCGTGTACCATTTCTGTTGTTAGATAGATTTCCATCAGAAGCACAAGACAGAAAATGGAGGAGGATGGGGTTCCCCAAGGAAATCAGGGTGCCGTTCATAGATGGGGCTACTAAGTGGGATGCTGGGGGTGCTTTGGCCTGGGTGCCCCAGAGGCAGAGCCTGAGAGACAGAGTTGTGGGCCTATGGTTTGCGGGAGGGCGGATCCCAGCAATACAGGGAGGGGCTAGGGTGTGAAATGGTCAAGTAGGAGACCTCCCTGAGTCAGCTCCGGGCTCCGAATCCTGGGACCTGGAGCCTGCACACAAGAATGCCGGGAGGTTCCAGGATCCCCCCAGAGGCTTGGAGAAGGCCTGGGTAGGAAGCCAGGTGGCAGAGGCAGGAGCTGAGCAGAGGTGGGCAGGAGGATGCATGCAGCCCGAGGGCAGACCACGCGTATGCGTGGCCCCCACTGTGCAGGGCCCTGCACCAGCCTCCCCATGGCTGGCTGCTTCTCATCTGGACAACCTTGTTGCCCACCCATCTGCGTGCTGTTTTCAGCCACCTGCTCTCCCAAGAGCAGCCAGGGTCATCTTCCCCAAACCCAAGACCACCCTGCTCTCCCTACCTCTCCTAGAGCCCCTGCTGCTCTGTAGGCTTAGAATGAAGTTGAGAAGCTTCCAGAGCTCCGGGCCCTGCCTGACCCCAACTGTTCCAGCCACACCCTGGCCCTGGTCTGCCACCTCATGACCTCAGCTGAGCTGGCTTGGTTGTGGCACGGGGGAATCGGAGCAGGTGGGGCTGCCCAGGCTGAAGGAACAGGGTCAAAGGGCAGGACTTTTCTGATGGGGCAGCAGCTGAGAAAACGGAGTGGCCGGGGAGGGCTGTTTATGGAACGGCCGTCTGCAGGGCCTTGGCAACCACAGCCCCCCGTCCAGGCCTCCAATCTTGCCTGGTGACAGGGCCTGGTGTGAGCTGGACCACAGGTACTTGGTGGGCCTGGTCTGGAATGGGGTCAGGGAGGCAGAGTACTTGGGAGACAGGTGCCCCTTCCCAGGTTCAGCCAAGCATGGGGCGAGAGAACTGGGCTCTGCTGGGCTCTGCCCAGCTGTTTGATGTTGGACGACCTCACTGTGACCTTGGGCTACACCACTGCCCTGGTTGGAAGAGAGGGAGGCTCGGTGGGGTGGGCTGAGCTCCAGGACCGCCAACCCTTGCCCCCCTTTGCCCACCTGTGAGTAGTTTCCCTAATGGAAAGACTGAGTGAGGGGACTCCTCAGTGGTCGGCCCTTGTGGGGGCACAGAGCTACAGGAGCTGCAGTGAGGGCCGGGACCAGGCAACTTCTAGACCCCAGGCTCTGTAAGCATCCCTGCCTGCCCTCTCCGAAGGACTTCCCAGGCCACCTTGCCCTGCCCAGCACTGGGGGCTGAGTCCTTTTTGGGTACCCCATGTCACCTGGCAGAGTCCCTAGCCCCGAGCGGGCACTGAAGGAGGCCCTCCTACTTTTGGGGGCCCTGAGTCCTTGCCGTGAACATTTGAGGCTGCTTCCATTCAGCCTGGGATGGGAGGCAGGACCCAGCATGGCCTCAAAGGTAACTGCAGCAAGAAGGAGCTGGCCTGCCCCCTGGACTCTCACCCTGGCCTGGCACAGCTGGAGTCCACCCCCACTCCCTGAGGGTACTCAGATGAAAAGTGTGTGGTTTCTACAGAATAAAACAGCCACTGTTTCTACCCTGGCCTTTGAGCCACCAAAAAATGTGCAGTATTTGTGATCCGGCCCCCAGCCGCCCAGCCACACACCAGCATCCAGTGGCCGAGGCCCCTGCTTGCCCCTCCCTGGGTGGTAGAAGCCATCCTGAGCCCTTCTGGCTTCTGAGCTGGAGCCTGGTGGCCCTGAGGTCCCAGGCATGGGGCTCCACCAAGGCCCTTAGTCGTCTGGTGTGCAGGACAGAGAGACAGACAGAAATACCCCTCCCTGACTCTGACTTCTAGGCAATCCCAGTCAGGCAGGGAAGCTCATTGCAGGCCCTAGACCCAGGCTGCAGAAACCACTGCCGACAGACCCGCCATCTCCCGCTGGCCACGGAGCACCGACTGCAACCCCCATCTGTCTCCCTCAGGGGACTCTGGGAGGAAAAAGCCCAGAGCGCACACAGGGCAGGGCAGCCTCACAATGTCTGTCCTCCACTAGGGCCATTGGTGCCAGGACTGTGGCACCCCTTCCGGTGAGGGCTGGGAGATGTGGCTGTGGGGCAGAAGCTGGGTTGGGAGCCCCATTTTGGCACTTTCTGCTGCGCTTCCATACCTCCTCACCAGGGAGGCCTGGCTGTGAACCTTTCCATCTAGGTGCTCCCAGTACTGAGGCTTCCTTGTCCCGGCTCAGCCCCAGCAGGTCCCCAGAGGCACCTGGGGAATGGCACAGGTATTCCCACACATAGTCCCCAGCACACCTGCCCCAGTGTTTCTGAGATCTCACTGAATCCCCAGGGAGGGGTCAGCGGTCAGAGCTTTGGGTCTTTCCCTACAGCTGCATTTCAGAAGGGAATGTAGCCTCTCTGGCGTGCCGGGGCTTGTGGTCCAGAGAGGCAGCTGCCACCTGGCGTGGGAGGCTTCTCAAGCTTGTCAGGCAGAGACTCATAACTCAGTGGTGAACCCCACCTGACCTCAGGACCACCTGCCTGTCTCTAGTCCAGGCTCTGCCCTGTCCTGGGCTCCCCTGGACTCCCCTGGCACAGGCTTGTGCTACTCAGCATCCACTGGCAGGGTCGACTCCCAAATCTCCTCTCCCAGGAACCAAGAGCTAGGACTTGTCCACACAGCCAGACCTCCAGCCCTGATGGATGGAAAAGCCCAGACCCTGCACTCTGGACGGCAGGGAGGACTTATGCCTGATGGGTCTCAAGAAGTTCTCTTGTTTATTTTTATATGTATTTATTTGAGACAGGATCTCTCTCTGTTGCCCAGGCTGGAGTGCAGTGGTGCGATCATGGCTCACTGTAGCCTCGACCTCCTGGGCTCAATTGATCCTTCCAGCCTCAGCCTTCTGAGTAGGTGGGACTGGTGTGGCTTCGGAGCTTCTCTTTGTTGCCCAGGTTGGTCTCAAACTCCTGGGCTGAAAGGATCCTTCCACCTCAGCCTCCTAAAGTGCTGGGATTACAGGCATGTGCCATTGCACCCTGCCAAGAAGTTAATTTGTTTGTTCATTCTTGGTTCAGCAGAGAGTTGTGCACCAAAATGGCTCAGTGAGTTGGCCTGGTGCAGGAAAGGGAGGGGTGTTCTGAAGGTCATTTCTGTTCCTGGTGGGTCAGTGACCTCCTTCAGCAGAGCCTCACCCCTCTCTGAGCCACAGTTTCCTCATCTGTAAGGCCGTTGAAATGTTGGATTAAACCAGATTAGACTAGAGTTGCTCGGAATTTTGTACACAAGATGCATTCATGAAGGTTTGTGACTATGATATTTTTCTAAGAGTTTTATAGTTTAGATCTCATATTTAGGTGTTTGATCTACTTTCAGTTAATTTTTGTATGTGGTGTGAGGCAGGGGTCCACCTGCATTCTTTTGCATGGTGGAAATCCAATTGTCTCAGCACCATTTGTGGAAGAGACTCTTCTTCCTCACTGAGTGGTCTTGACACCCTTGACAAGTCAATCAACCACGAATGTATGGCTTTTTAAATGAACTCTCAATTCTGTTCCATTGATCTGTATTTCTCTCCCTATGCCTTGGGTCTTCCTTACTGACATTGTGGTAAGTTTGAAATCCGAAAGTGTGAGTCCTCCAGCTTTGCTCTTTGTGAGGACTGTTTTCTTTTCATTTATAATTGCCCTGGCTAGAAAGTACCTCCAGTAGAATGTTGACTAGAAGTGGCTGAAGCAGACATCTTTGTCTTGCTCCTGATCTTAGGGGAAGAGTTCTAAGTCTTTTGCCTTAGCTAGCTGTGGGTTTTATGTAGATGTCCTTTATTAGGGTGAGAAAGTTCCCTTCTATTCCTAGTTGTTGAGTGTTTATTTATTTATTTTTATTATGAAAAAATACTGGATTGTCCTTTTCTGCATCAATTGAGATGATGATGTGATTTTAATTTTTATTCTGTTAATATGGTGTATTACACTGATTTTTTTTTTTTTGTATATTGAACCACCTTTGCATTCCTGGAATAAATCCCACTTGGTCATGGAGCACAATCATTATTTTTGTGTGTTGCTGGATTTGGCTTTTTAATATTTTATTGAAATTTTGTGAGTCCATATATGAGGGATATTAGTCTGTAGTTTTCTTTTCTTGTGATGCATTTGTGTGGTTTTGGTGTCAAGATATGACTGGCTTCATAGAATGAGTTCTTTCCTGTTCTATTTTTTGGAAGAGTTTGGGAAGCATTTGTGTTAATTCCTTTTTAAATATTTGGTAGCATTCACTAGTGAAGCCATCTGCTCCTGGGCTTTTCTTTGTAGGACATTTTTTGATTACTAATTCAATCTCTTTTCTTATTATAAGTCTTCATATTTCTTCAGGCCTCTTTTCCTTGAGTCAGTTTGTGATTCTAGGAATTTGTTCATTTCATCTAGGTTATTTAATTTCTTGGTGTACAATGTTCACAACATTCCTTTATTATTTTTATTTCTGTAAGGCTGATACTAATGTTCCCTCTTTTCATTCCTGATTTTAGTAATTTGATTATTCTGTCTATTTCTTGGTCAGTGTAGCTAAAGGTTTGCCTATTTTATTTTTTTCAAGAACCAACTTTTGGTTTTGTTAATATTCTCTATTGTTTTTCAATCCACTATTTTTAAAATTTATTTCCCCTGTAATTTTTTTTTTTGAGACAGAGTCTTGCTATGTTGCCCAGGCTGGTCTTGAATTGGGCTCACGTGATCCTCCTGCTTCAGCCTCTCAAGTAGCTCTCTAATCTTTGTTATTTCATTTTTCTGCTTGTTTTGGGTTTAGTTTGTTCTTTTTTCCATTTTTTAAAATATGGAAGATTAAGTTACTGATTTGATATCTTTTCTTTTTTATTTTAAAAATTTAAGAGTTTCTAGCTATAAATGTCCCTCTAAGCACTGTTTTAAGCTGCATCCCATAAGCTTTGTTAGTTGAGTTTTCTTTCATCTCAAAGTATTTTCTAGTTTTCATTGGGATGTCTTCTTTGACTTATTGGTTATGTAGGAGTGTGTTGTTTAATGTCCACATATTTGTGAATTTCATAAATTTTCATCTATTAATGATTTCTAATTTTATTTCATTATGATCAGAGAACATACTTGGTATGATTTTAATTATTTTGAATGTATTGAGACTTCTTTTATGGCCAAATATATGGTCTATCCTGGAGAATGTTTCACGTGCACTTGAAAAGAATGTGTATTTCTGGCTGGGCGCAGTGGCTCACACCTGTAATCCCAGCACTTTGGGAGGCCAAGGCAGATGGATTGCTTGAGGTCAGGAGTTTGAAACCAGCCTGGCCAACGTGGTGAAACCCTGTGTCTACTAAAAATGCAAAAATTAGCCAGGCATGGTGGGGCATGCTTGTAGTCTCAGCTACTCAGGAGGCTGAGGCATGAGAATCACTTGAACCCGGGAGGTGGAGGCTGCAGTGAGCTGAGATCACACCACTGCACTCCAGCCTGGGTGACAGAGCGAGACTCCATCTCAAAAAGGAAAAGAATGTGTATACCTTTATGGTTGAATGGAGTGTTCTGTAGATGCACATAAGGTCGAGCTGGTGTATGATGTTGTCCAGGTCTTCTACTCCCTTGTTAATCTTTGGTCTAGTTGTTCAATTTCAATTTGTTTTTGTATATCGTCCTTAGATCCTGCAACCTTGCTAAATTCACTTATTAGTTTTAGTAGAATTTTTTTGAAATTCCTTTGTATTGGCTAGGACGTCCAGAACAAATAGAAGTGACAATAGAATGGACAATCTTGCTTTATTCCTGTTCTTAGTTAGAAAGCAATGAGCCTTTCAACATTGAGTAAGATGTTAGCTGTAGCTGTTTTGTAGATGCCTTTAATGAAGTTGAGGAGGTTTGCTTCTACTATTAGTTTTCTGAGAGGGATTTTTGTTTTTTTTTTTAAATCATGAAAAGTTGTTGAATTTTGTCCAGTTTTTCTTGCATCTATTGAATTTTATTGTATGGTTTCTGCATCTATTAAAATTACCACGTGATTTTTTCCACATTATTCTGTTGTTATTGTGAATTACATTGATTAGTTTTTCAAATGCTACATTGACCTTGCATTCCTGAGATTAACCCACCTTGGTCATTAAATATTTTTCTTTTTATATTGATTCTATTTGTTAATCATTTGTTAAGGATTTTTGTGTCCATGCTTAAGTGGGAAATTGTTCTTTAGTCCTCTTTTCCTGTGGTGTCTTTGGTTTTGAATCAGGGTTTTTGGAGAGTCGCAGAAAGTTGCAGCCACACAGAGACAAACACATAAACACAAAAACACATGGAGCACCACACACATGCACGCACAGGCACACACATTCACATACAGGTTCACACATTCACACACAGGCTCGTGCATTCACAAGCATTCACACGCAGGCACACTCGTTCACGTGCAGGCTCACACATTCACACACAGGCACACACATTCACACAGAGGCTCACTCATTCACACACAGGCACATTTGCATGCATTCACACACAGGCCACGCATTCTCACGCAGACTCACACATTCGCACATTGGCACACATATTCATATGCAGGCTCACACATTCACACACAGGCTCATGGAGTCACACGCACACACATGCTCAAGCAGGCACACACAGTCACACGCAGGCACACACAGGCACATGCAGTCACACACAGGCTCACATATTCACATGCATCACACACAAACGTGCATTCACACACAGGCACACACATTCACATGCAGGCTCACATAGACTCACACAGGCACACACATTCACACACAGGCACGCACACATTCACACACAAACTCACACACAGGCTCACACATACACCCTCGAGGATGCTTCAGTCCAACGCAGAACAGGAGCTCGGACTCACTGAGGACCCTGCTATGGTCTGCACCTGTACCCATTTACCAGCTGGGACAGTGTGGGGTGCCCCTTGGATGCTGTCTGTTTTTCCCGCTCTGAGAACAGCCCTCCCCCGGTTACAAATCCTTCATGACCTTGATTTCTGCCGCTTCCCAGGAGTCATCAGGGTGCAGAGGCCCCGCCTCCTGACAATGCCCTTCTGTGGCCCTGTGCCTGTTCTGTGGACGAGGACACAGCCTTCCAGGGGTGGGGCCATGCATTCTGGGGCCCTTATCCTGTCCAGCCACCCCTCCTCCTCCCCACCTGGTATTGGCCCTGACCCCCAGCGCCCTTCTTGGTGGTGGGTGTGGACTGCACAAGCTCGTGGTGATGGAACACTGTGCTGTGGTCAGCCTTGGTGAGAGGCCATGAGAGCTGGCACTGAGGGGCCCTCGCCGTGGGATGTCTTGCCAGGCTCCTGGGGCCACGTCCCTTCTGCAGCTGTCCCAGCCCCACAGACGGCGATGCAGTGTGTGTGTCCCGCAGTTCCTCGCCGCCTGGCGAGTCACAGCCTGCCCTGTGTTGATTTTGCTGCTCAGAAAGGGGCGTGGGCAGATAGTGTCACAGTTATGAGGAGGCAGAGAACCCCAGGCAGAAGCGAGTCTTGGGGAGGCTAGACGGAGCCCCAGTCTGGGAGCTGTGCCTTGCTGGCCTGCGACTGTGGACCTCAGCCCCTGGGGGCCCTGGAAGCCTGTTTCTTCACGATCAAAGGCCATGTTTTGCGAGTATTTGCGAGGGAGTAAGGGCTTCCTGCAGGATCTTCCTGTGTGATGTCTGTATGGGTTTTCTCCTGGGACAGGGACCCACCCAGGTGGGAAGGGAGGGTGATGCTGTCCGGGGAGGTGGGTGAGGGGACCATAGTCTGAGGTCCAAACTGCAAAGGGATCACCCGTTGCCCCCTCTCTTCTTCATCCCCTCCTTTCTTTTTTTCTCTCCCTCCTCAACTCCCCATTCATGTTTTTGGAGCTACTGGGGCTGGGGACTGGAGCTGCCTCCTGGGATTGGGGCAACTTTGGAAGATGGGTCCTCCAGTGAGAGCCTCAGGGGGCTGGGAGGAGGGGCCCAGGGTGCCGCAGTCCCAGTCCCAGGGTCATGGGGGGCCCTCGAGCATTGGGGACCCCAGGGCCTCTGTGCAAAGGATGGCTCTAGGGCCCTGTGCTGATGGAGGACTCTGTGTTTACCTAATGCGGGGGTGCACCGGGGTTGGCAAACAGCCCTTGACTGCTGGCGGAGGCTGTCGGCTTGGGTGGCGTCCAGAGGCCCCTCAGCCCTGCATACCTTCCTCCTGGGCTGCAGTCCCGCCTCCCCCACCTTCTTGAACACTGACCTGCAGCGACCCTGAACAAAAGGAAATCCCTAAAGCTAAAGCTAACGTCCTTGGTGGGAAGTGAACAAGAGTGGGGGTGGGGTCAGGGCCCTCGGAAGCCGGGCTCATGCTGGGGTGGGAGTGTCCCCTTTCCCGCCCCAAGCCCAAGGGGAAATACCTGAGTGAGCCCTGGCCTGTAGGAGGCGCGTGAGGAATGTTCCGAAAATCCTAGGCTAAGTGAGTGGGGCCCTCACCCAGGCAGGGCCAGAGACAGAAAGACTTGTCTGAGGACACACTGGGAGCCAGCCCGTCTTTGGGTGACCCCAGACGTCACCCTAACCTGGATTTCCAAACCAGGTCCCCCAAGGCTCTGGCCCTGAGCAGGTGGAGGAGGGGAGGGGCGGGGAGGCAGACACGGTGTCGGCTGGGGGGAATGGGGGTGGGGGGTGCGGCGGGGGGATGGTCCCACATCTAGAGGCCAAATTCATGACAGCCTGAAAAACACCCTCCGGAAAAAGCAGCCCAAATCATCTCATGTGCTACAGAAATTCTGGCATTTTCCCCCTCAAAATCTGTCCTAGTTATGCTTGAGATCTCCTGACCCCAGAATACTTTTATTTATGACAGAAAATTCATCTCCATGGCAACGCCTTAGGAAGCTGCAGCCTCAAGATTATAACTTCCCAAGCAATGAAGACAATAAATGGATTTTTCACAAAACGGTTAAGAGCGACTCTGGAAAGAACCGGTCCCTCTTTCAGTCTGGGGAGGGGGCTTTGGAGTTGGGTGAGGGGTGAGGGGACTGAAGGAGGGCCTAGGGCTGAAGTAAAGCCCACCAATGTGGTGGGTCCGAGCGAGTAAGTCTCACATTGTCTGTCTTCCGGCTTTTAAAGAGCAGCGCACTTAACCCCTTCATCAAATCAAACATGACCCTGGGCTGCCCTAGAGGCCCTGAGTGAGCATCACCACATCAGGCCTGACAGGTGCCTGCACACTGCAGTGTCTGAGGCCCCCAGCCACCTCTAAAGCACACATCTGTGCCTCATCTTCGCTGTCTGAGAAACAGGCATGGAGGATGGAAGAGGTTTCCTTGTCCTAGGGAACCACAGGAGCCTCTCTCTGGCAGCCTTTAGGGATCCAAGGCTGGAAACCCCTCTACAAATAGCTTGGAGCAGCTTTCCAAGCTCAGCCCAAATTCCACAGTGAGGGGGCAAGTACTGGCCAGTTCCAGCAGAGATACTTCCTCAAATCAGACAGTGCCCATTGCAGGGGCCTCAGTTGGACATCAAGGTGGAGCCATCCCCCTAGTCCTAGATCCTTCATCCATCCATCCATCCATCCATCCATCCATCCATCCATCCATCCATCCACCCATCCATCTATCCATTCATCCATCCATTCATCCATCTATCCACCCATCCTACTATCCATTCAACCATCCATCCATCCATCCATCCACCCATCCATACATCCACCCATCCTATCATCCATCCATCCACCCACCCATTCATCCATCCATCCATCTATCCACCCTTCCTACTATCCACCCATCCATACATACATCCAGCCATCCAGTCAGTCACGTGTCCAACCATCCATCCATCTATCATCTATCCATCCATCGAACTATCCACCCATTCATCCATTTACCCATCCATCCATTCACACATTTATCCATCCATCCATCCATCCATCCCTCCATCCATCCAACCATCTATCATCCATCCAACTATCCACCCACCTACCCATTCACCCCTCTGTCCAATCATCTATCATTCATCCAACTATCCACTGATTAACACAGCCCAAATTCCACAGTGAAGGGGCAAGTACTGGCCAGTTCCAGCAGAGATACTTCCTCAAATCAGATGGTGCTCATTGTAGGGGCCTCAGTTGGACATCAAGGTGGAGCCATCCCTCTGGTCCTATATCCTCTTATCCATCCACCCACTCATCCATCCATCCACCATCCATCCATCCATTCATCCATTCATCCATCCAACTATCCACCCATCCTACTATCCATCCATCCATCTGTCCATCCATCCATCTATCCATCCAGTCTGTCATGTGTCCAACCATCCATCCATCATCTATCCATCCATCCAACTATCTACCCATTCATCCATTTACCCATTCATCCATTCACACATCTATGCATGCATGCATGCATCCATCCATCCATCCATCCATCCATCCATCCATCTGTCCAACCATCTATCATTCATCCAACTATCCACTGTTCCACCCAGTCCAAATTCCACAGTGAGGGGGCAAGTACTGGCCAGTTCCAGTGGAGATACTTCCTCAAATCAGATGATGCCCATTGCAGGGGCCTCAGTTGGACATCAAGGTGGAGCCATCATTCTGGTCCTAGATCCTCTCATCCATCCATCCACTTATCTGTCTGTCTATCTATCTATCTATCTATCTATCTATCCATCCAACTATCCATCCATCCATCCATTCATCCATCCATCCATCCATCCATCCATCCTCTATCAATCCAACCAATCATCTATCATCCATCCAAGTATCCACCCACGTACCCACCCACCCATCTGTCCAACCATCTATTATCCATTCACCTGTCCACTGATCCATCCATCCATCCATCCATGTGTCCAACCATCCATCCATTCATGTGTCCAACCATCCATCCATCTATCATCTATCCATCCATCGAGCTATCCACCCATTCATTCACTTACCCATCCATCCATTCACACATCCATCCATCCATCCATCCATCCATCCATCTATTTATCAATCCATCCAACCATCTATCATCCATCCAACTTTCAACCCACCTATCCATCCACCCATCTGTTCCAAACATCTATCATTCTTCCAACTATCCACTGATCCATCCATCCATCCATCCATCCATCCATCCATCCATCCATCCACCCACCCATTTATCCATCCATCCAACTATCCACTCAATCACCTACCAATTCACCCATCCATTTATCCAACCATCAATCTATCCAGCTATCTATCATTCATCCAACTATCCACCTATGCACTTATCCATCCATCCATCCACCCATTCATCCATCTGTACATCCATCCAACTATCCTTCATCCAACCATCCATCCATCCTTCCATCCATCCATCCATCCATCCATCCATCCATCCATCCAACATAAGTTCTTGAGAACCTAACAGGGACCTGTCACTCTGCCAGACACCATGAAGTTCTTGCCTTCCATTAAGAGGGAAAGTTAGGCATTAATCATATACAAAAAGGAACATAATTGTAGACTGAAGTAAGTGCATGAAGGAAATGACAGCAATGACTAGTGCTGCTTGGGGGCAGATGGTGTGTTAGAGGCTTCAGGTTTTAATTCTCACAACCACCCATGGGTAGGTGCTACCAGAGACCTATGCTTCAAAAATGGAGAATTTGAGGCACAGGCTCAGGAAGGATCTTACACCAAATCTTATAAGTGGAGGAGTCAGAATGTGAACTTGGCCCTTCTGAGTTTTTAATCTCTAGGCTATTC
Source organism: Macaca fascicularis (assembly GCF_037993035.2). Lineage (NCBI taxonomy): Eukaryota > Metazoa > Chordata > Mammalia > Primates > Cercopithecidae > Macaca > Macaca fascicularis. The sequence continues at coordinate 33,926,222 of NC_088377.1, read as the reverse complement.
TGCTTCTCTGGTGGGTGGGGAGGGTCCATAAGGTGCCTGATCTGGTCTAGTGGGATCTCTGGAGACTCCCCACAGTGTTACTGAACCCAAGGACCAGCAAGGGATGCAGGTAAAGCACAGAGAAGGTGGGCTGGCAGGAGGACCAGAACGTGGGCAGTGCTTGTTCAAGGCAGGATGGCACTAAGAAGCAGGACTGGCCCCATTGGTGGGGAGGGGAGGAGGTTGGGAAGGGAGGCAGGGTAGGGATGGGAGGAGGATTGCCCACTGCCCTGACCCCCCAGAGGCAGCAAGCCCTGCAGATGACCTGTACATGAGAAGAAGGAGAGAGAGGTTTGTTAAGAGTGGTTTGCCATCAGTATCCAAACTGTTACAAGTTAGACAGAGTCGGTCTTCACTGGAGGGGGCATTCCTGGGCCCAGCTGCTTTTCAGAGCCTGCTGGAAGCAATTAATTAGCGGGACCAGGTACCCGCGTCCTGCCGGGCTGGCCCCGCCTCGGCCTTCCTCTGGAGCTCCTGCAGCCCCAGGGAACCTGTCCCCAGCTCACAGGTCTGAGGTCCGCAGGGGCTTACGCTTAAACTGTGGTGCCCTCTGACCTGGTCCGATTTCCATGGGGGCCCACAGCCTGAGGGGAGAGGAAGGATGGTGCCAGACTTTGGAGAGGGGCTGTTTTCTTTTCTGGTTCCCTGGAGCCCTGGCCGGCTGCCTCCCCTCCCAGGTTCTACCTGGACTTCTCTCTGCCCTCTGAAGGACCCTGCCTGGCCCTCTTTTCCTATCAATCAGAAAACAGTGACCTGGCTTGAAAGGTGAATATGAATAATTCACCTCTCTACTTGCTCTACTCCTCAGACATTTTGGGGTCAGGAGAAATGGCTGAATTAATTTTGTGTTTTAATGTGACGAAAACAGCAGCAAGTTCGGGGACGGTGGGTAACGCCTGTAATCCCATCACTTTGGGAGGCCGAGATGGGTGGATTACCTGAGGTCAGGAGTTTGAGACTAGCCTGGCCAACAGGGCAAAACCCCATCTCTACTAAAAATACAAAGATTAGCTGGGTGTGATGGTGGGTGCCTGTAATCCCAGCTACTCTGGAGGCTGAGACAGGAGAATCGCTTGAACCCGAGAGGCAGAGGTTGCAGTGAGCTGAGATCGCGCCACTGCACTCCAGCCTGGGTGACAGAGTGAGACTCCGTCTCAAAAAAAATAAAACAAACAAAAAACTCCCACAAAACAAAAAACAAAAACAAAACAGCAGCGAAACAGTGCCGTGGTCCCCCCACCCAGCCACGCATGTAGGCTCCTCCCCCATGGCCGCGGCGGAGGGTCTCACGCAGCCCCTGACCCCCCTGAGACGCGCGCCCAGGGTGGGAGGCAGCTGGAACATGCGCTTCTCCCAGGGACACACACCGGGGGGCCCAGCTCCGCTTGTCCCGTTTTCTCTGAAGCCCACGCTGGCCGCTGGCACCACTCTCCTAAAAGAGCCCAGGGAGGCTTGTGATGCCTCCTGCCACCGTCTGAGGGCTTGGGCGCCAAGCCCAGAAACCTCTTGCCTGTGTTGTTAGGACTCGTACAGAAAACAGGGTGCTCGGCAGTGTCATGGGGGCAGGTGAAGCAGCCGCGGGCCGAGCGTGTGGGGATGGGAAGGCGGACGTTTGGAGGCCTCTGAGAGATGGATTCTCTCACGTTCTGAGGGCCACAGGTCCGGGGCCCTGGTGTTACAGGATGGACTCCTTCTGAGGGTTGAGGGAGAATCCATCCCGGCCCCTCTCACTGGCTTCTAGATGGCCGTCATCTCCCTGTGTCTCTTCCCATCTTCTTCCCTCTGTGTGAGCCTCTCTGGGTCCAGGTTCCCCCTTTCCATGAGGACAGCAGTCCTACCAGATCGGGGCCTCCAGTGACCTCATCGTCCCTCGATCTCGTTTGCAAGGGCCCTGTCTCCAAATGAGGTCACATTCAGGAGTCCTGGGGGTTAGAATTTGGACATATTTATGTTTTGGGGGGCACAGTCCAGCCCATAAAAGACATGAGGGGCACAGTCCAGCCCATAAAAGATATGAAGTAGGGGACAGTGGAGTCAGGCTGGGGCCCTTCAGAGCACCTGGCGTGTCCCCATCTTGCTCTCTCACCACCTCCTTAGCCAGGCCCCTGTAGGACAGCCTGGCCCTTGGCTGTGGAGCATACATGCATCCGGCCCAGGGTGCTGAAGGGCTGCGGGGTGAGGCCTGCAGGAGCCAGAGGTGCTGGCCGCTCTCCTGAACCACCCAGACGACCAGCAGACCCACCCACAAGGCCCATACCCACTCCAGACACCAAACAGCAGCTCCTTCTCTCAAGTCCAGGCCACATCCTCCTGTGGCCAGCCCTGACCCGGAACCACATTGGGAAGGGGCTTTGGGAAATATCCCAGCTTCCCTGTGCTGCTGTGGCCTCCCACCCCAGCATCCCTTGGTGCCGGTGGTGTAGCCTCCTGCCTCGGCCTCCCACAGTGCTCTAGCCTCCCACCCCGGCCTCCCTTGGTGCTGGTGGTGTAGCCTCCTGCCTTGGCCTCCCACAGTGCTCTAGCCTCCCGCCTTGGCCTCCCACAGTGCTCTAGCCTCCCGCCTTGGCCTCCCACAGTGCTCTAGCCTCCCACCCTGGCCTCCCTTGGTGCTGGTGGTGTAGCCCCCACCTTGGCCTCCCACAGTGCTCTAGCCTCACGTCCTGGCCTCCTGCAGTGCTGGCGATGTAGCCTCTAGCTCTGGCTTCCTGAGATGCCAGTGGTGTAGCCTCCAGTCCTGGCCTCCTGTGGCTACACCACCAGCAGCACAGGAGGCCGAGGTAGGAGGAATGCTTGAACCCAGGAGTTTGAGACCAGCCTGGGCAACATAGTGAGACCCTGTCTCTACAAAAGACTAAAAAATTAGCCAGGTGTGGTGGTGCGTGCTTGTGGTCCCAGCTATTCGGGAAGCTCAGGCAGGAAGATTGCTTGAGCCCGGGAGGTCGAGGCTGTAGTGAGCTGAGATTGAGCCACTGTACTCCAGCTTGGGCAAGAGAGTGAGATCCTGTCTCAAAAATAAATATATAAAAATTCAGAAAGATGCACAGGGTTTGCACATCCTCAGTAAGGAAAACATGGCATGCGTGTGCCATGGTAGCTCCCCGGCCTCCCTCAGTGCTGGTGCCGTAATCTTATGCCCAGGCCTCCCTCACGCCCCAGCCTCCCGCAGCACTGGTGCTGTAGCCGCTGCACCTGGTCCCTTGTGCATCTTGTATCCTCTCCCGGATCTCAGGTGACCCAGCTGTGCTGCACCCTCCCCAGCCTCGCTGAGAAGCCTCCACAGAGCCAGGGCCAGAGCGTGTGATCCTGAAGCTCCCAGAAGAGTTCCAGGTCAGTCTTACTTCACTGACCTCCTGTCCGCCGGGGCTCTTGGTTACAAACTACGAGAGTAGATGGTGGTGGATAATGGGACGGCTGACGGCAGGAGGGCTGGGGAGGTGGCAGAGCCACGTGACGCCTGGCGTCCCAGCCAGGGTGGGGCCGTCCCCCGGGTGTCTTTAGGACGACACTGCTGTTCCTGTGAATAATTTCTAAAGTGAGCCAGGGCCTTCATCTGTCCCTCAAGATTCAAATCCCTGGACAGAAGCACGTGAGTGCCCATTCCAGAGAGAGAGAGGGAGGCTCCATGTCCGAGGGGAAGCCCAGCTCCTCCTGCACCCCCCTACATGCTCCATGTGCATGGCCAGAGGACTTGGGTGTGTTGGGAGGCCAAGACCCTGACAGCCCAACCGGCAAAATCCCACACTTGTGTGGCCAACCTTAATCCTCCCCCTCCCGCTCCTAACACACATCCTGCATGCTGAGTGCGCTTCCTGGTTGCCTGACCTTTGGCCTCTGGCACAGCCATGTCCTTGGGCTTCAGCCAGTGGGATTTGGGGGATTTCCAAGCCTGGCCCTACTCCTGCCCCAACCATGATCCCTCTTTCTCTGTCTGAGTGGAGAATTCGGAGGGGCCTGAGTCACGTAGAGCCTGGATCCCTGCATGACCACGTGGACTCTGCCCACCATCTGGGAACAATCCAGGTTGGCCTTCCCCTGAGTGAGAAATAAACTCTACTTTGTCAAGCTGGGGAGTATGAGGCTCTATTAGAACAGCTAGAGTTACTCACCTCAACAAACACAACTCGTGAGCCAGCTAAGGGCACGATCCACTTTATGGATGAAGAATCTGGCAATATGACAATTCTTGTCTTCAAAAACTATCACACAGCCAATTCGTGGGAAAGGTCATACCTAACCCCGGTCTCAGGGTGCTGGAGTGTGGGCTGGAGGGGACAGTGGGGGAACCCTGAAGCAGAGGCTGCAGGCACAGCCGACTGTCCCCAGAACTCACTTTGTCCTGGATCTTCTCAGCAGGACCTGGGATTGCCCCAGAAGGAGCCGAGTCCACGTCTTTGAATTCAGATCCTGTGCTCTATTGACAAGAGGACTTCTTATCAAAAAGTTAAGGTTTTTGATTGTAAAAGAAATACATATTCACTTTAGACAGAACAGCACAAAGAAAAAACGAAAAACTTCCTATAATCCTTCTAATCCAGAAATCATTATTGTAAACATTTTTGGGTATTCCCTCCATGTCTTGTTTCTTTCTTTTAGAGATGGGGTCTTGCTATGTTGCCCAGGCTGGAGTGCAGAGGTGCAATCACAGCTCACTGTGACCTTGGAGCTTAAGTGATCCTCCTGCCTCCACGTCCCCAGCAGCTGGGACTACGGGCATGCACTACTATGCCTGGCTAATTAAAAAAAGGTTTTTAAAAAGAGATGGGGTCTCACTATGTTGCCCAGGCTGGCTTGAACTCTTGGGCTCAAGTGATCCTCCCGCCTTGACCGGGATCACAGGTGGGAGTCACTGTGCCCAGCCCAGTCTTTTCCGTATCAGTCTCTTTATCTCTGTTTCAGCCATTTCTGGTTGTTCCCCGAATTTGATGCCCTCCCCTTTGCTGACTGACGGACTCCTGTGGTCATTTCGTCAGCTGTGGGGTGGGGTATGCGGTAGACATGGGGCTGAGCTGCCCAGAGCTCCTTGAAGGAGGGCAGGCTGTTGTTGCCCGGTTGCTGGGTGGCATGGGCACCTCCAGGATCCTTGGCTGCAGGGAGCCTAACGCCCTTCCCAGGGCAGCCCACGACCACAGATGCATCCAGGCGGGTGCACAGGCCCAGCAGTCCTGGCCCAACCCACTTTCGGCAACTCCGCCAGCTCCTAGCCTCAGAGCTTCTTGTGGGCAGGCTGCCCAATGTTGGACCTTCCTCGCTCACCCCACCTCCTCCCTCCCTGCCATGGGTGCCGACCGGGGAACATCCTGACATACCTCCTGGCTGCTGGGCTGCACCTCGGTCTGCCTCCTGGACCCAGGGATGTTCTCAGCTTGCCTGGGCCCCTGTGCAGCCCTGTGGGGCAAATGCCAAGCAGTCCAAAGTGGCAGCCCCGGTAGCTCCATTTGCCTGGCCCGCCACCAACTCACACGTGGGCAGGAGACAATTCTGGCCACGAGACTGGAGGGAAGCCTACCCACAGCTCCTGGGAGCATCTTCCCGGCTCTCAGAAAGGGGCCCAAGGCCAGGTGCGGTGGCTTATGCCTGTAATCCTTGCACTTTGGAAGGCTGAGGCAGGAGGATCGCTTGAGGCCAGGAGTTTGAGACCAGCCTGGGCAACATAACAAGACCCCATCTTTACAAAAAAAAAAAAAAAAATATATATATATATATATATATATAAATAAATAAATATTATATAAATAAATATATAAATATATAAATATATAAATATATAAATATATAAATATAAATAAATAAATAAAAACAAATATTTATATATATTTATATAAATATAAATATAAATATATATATAATATATAAAAATATATATATATATCTCCAGGCGTGGCAGTGCATGCCTGTGGTCCCAGCTACTCAGGAGGCTGAGGTGGGAAGATTGCTTGAGCCCTGGAGGTTGAGGCTGTAGTGAACTGTGACTGTGCCACTGCACTATAGCCTGAGTGACAGAGCCAGACCCCCATCTTTAAAAAAATAAAATAAAAATAAAAAATCATAAAAGGGGCAGAAGGCAGGGATGCCTTTAGAGGGTGGTGGATGAGGACGTGATGCCTGGAGCTATGGCCGTCCTCTTGTGACCATGAGGAGACAATGCTGAGGTCTGAGGCCGAGTGAGAACGGCAGGGTAGAGAGGAGGAGGAATCCCAGCTCCTGTGGCGTCACAGAATTGCTGAGCGCACACCCTGAACTTCTTGTCATGTGACATAACGCACCGCCTTCGTGTAAAGCCACCGTGCATCAGTGCCTCTGTATGTGTGTGCATATGCGGCGGCTCGTGTGCAGATTCTTCGCTTAACATCGAAACAAGCCAAAGGTCACTCCTCCTCAGGGATAAGGCTATGGAAAGGCAGCTCCAGGAAAGGAAGCGTCAGGATGAGGGGGCCAGGGGACCCGCGCTGAGTCCCTAAACCCCAGGCCCGCCCAGCTCCACGAAGATGGCATGGCGGGTGCCTCTGTGTCCCCTCCTTGTCACCAGGGACAGTTCAGGGCGGGCTTCAGGGCTGCTCACCAGCTGCCAGGTGTCACCACCCGGGTCCCTCCCATGCCTTCTCCCTGGGCTGCAGGAGCCGCAAGTGAGCCGGGGCCTGTGGGGTCAGCCCTCTGGCCGACGGAGTCTTTCCCACAGAACTTTGGGAAGGGACTGACTCAGCAGAGCTATTTCTGATGTTTTCAGTCACTGGAGTCACTATCTTAATTTGTAAGACATAGTTTATGCTCCTTCGAAACTTGAGCCTGCCCTGGGAGTCCCTGGGGAGCTGCCAGGACAGATTTTGCACCAGCTCTGGCCCTCCCTTCCCTTGGAGGGGGAATGCGGCCCGGCCTGGACAGGCAGTGTGAGGAAGTTCCAGCGACTGCTCCCACGTGGCTGCGTTCCGGAAGCTTCCTGGGCAGTCGGCTGCAGGCTCCATCAGGCCCCCTCTTGTTCCAGCCCCACTGTGGGCCCCTAGGGGACAGGCAGGAGTGACGGGGTCCCCAGAATTCAGCACTGCGCCGATCCAGCCGGGCCACCCCTCTGGTCAAACGGCTCAGTGCAGCGGGTTCCCCAGGACTGCTCAACACGGACGCCCCTGGCTGTTGCATGGCTTGTGGGCTGCTGGGCAAGACGGGGCCGGAGCTCCTCTGTCTCCCCTGCTTTGATGTCAGCCCTTGTCCGGGGCCATCTGGGAGACCTCAGTGATCCCCCATAGACCCTGGCCACGGTCATATCTGGCCCCCACCCAGGTCAATTGGAAAGGTGATGGGGAAGAGAGGGCGGTGTGGGGAGCCTCCTGTAGTACAGATGAGAAATGGGGGCTTGATGGGTGAATGGGCTCAGCCCCATCAGCACAGCCAGGCCTCCAGCCCAGGCCCAGCTCACGCCATGACACCTCCCTGGACCAAGAACGCTCCTGTTTGAGGCTGACACCATGACTTGGTCACAGTCAGACCCTGTGTTTTCTCGTCTGCTTGTCCGCCGAGTGTGCCCAGGCTGGGTGTGTGCAGGGGTGCACGGGGTCCTGGAGGTGGAGCCAAACAGTCAACAGATGGACACGCCCCCAACAGCATGAAAGGGGAGAAGGGGCACGGGGAGCTATGGGGTGGAGGAGGGGTGTGCTCGGGGGCAGGGGGAGATATAGGGTGGGGGAGGGGTATGCTGTGGGCAGGGGGAGCTATGGGGTGGGGGAGGGGTGTGCTGGGGGGCAGGGGGAGCTACGGGGCGGGGGAGGGATGTGCTGGGGGGCAGGGGGAGATATAGGGTGGGGGAGGGGTGTGCTGCGTTGAGCTGTCCCCCAAATTCATGTCCACCTGGAACCCGTGATGTGACCTTATTTGGAAATAGTGTGTGCGCTTGTAACTAGTTAAATGCATGTCTTAAATGAGATCACGACAGATTAAGGTGGACCCTAAACCAGTGACTGGTGTCCTCATGAGAGACAGAAGAAACTCACACACACAAGGGGTGGGTGAAGACAGAGGTGGGATGGCAGGTGCACCTGTAAGTCATGGAACACAAGGAGGGCCGGCCGCTGCCAGAGGCTGGAGAGAGGCCGGTCAGACTCCTCAGAGCCTCCAGAGGGAACCAGCCCTGCCGATGCCTTGATTGCAGGCTTCTGGCTCCGGAAGGCTGAGAGTCCGTTGCTGTGGTTTAATCCACCCAGTCTGTGGTGCTTTGTCATGGCAGCCAGAGCCAACTAAGACAGCGTTCGGACCCTCAGCTCTGGACCCCACCACAGTCCCGCAGGGCTCCCAGCCTGTGGACCAGCGCTGGCCGATAGAGCTTTCTAGGATGTACCCTGGATCTGCACCGTCCAACATGGAAGCCACTGGCCACATGTGTCTACTGGGCACCAGACATGTGGCTGGTACAGCTGAGGGTCTGAACGTTTAAAATGTCATCCAACTTTAACCTAAGTACCCACACAAGGGTTCATGGCTCTCCTATTGGAGAAGCCACCCTGGAGTCCCGTGTGAGACACAGTTGTGCAGGTAAGTTAATTCCCAGAACTTTGAGAGGTGCCCACATGGGGAGGGCTGTTGGGTGGAAGCTCAGCCCTTGGGCCTCCCATTCTCCATGGCACTTGTGCCTATGCGTGCCAGTCATTGGGACACCCTGGGCACTCCCCACAGGCCAGCCTTTCCACTCGTATTGGTGTCTTCAGGCCCAGGCAGGGTCCCAGACAGAGGAAGGAAGTCCTCGGCTGAGCTTTGTTGAGGCGATCTGGCTTTCCTGACATCCAATTTTTCTTTCTACAGTTTACAATACCCCAGGGCTTCGCTGAAACCTCCGTCTTTACTTTGCAGGCTGCCCCAGATCCTAACGAGCATTCATTTCCCAGGGATTTGCAGAATTGTTTTAAATATAGACTCTACCACCAACCCCATAAAAAGTTTTATTGGTGGTAGTCATTCTTCAGCAGGCCGGTCATCGTGCGAGACTTCCTCTGAGGGCTACGTAAGCGTGAGTGTGGGGTTCTGGGAGTGGGAAGTGGCCCTGTGTCAGCTCTGCAGGCAGCCAGGGTGCTTTGTACCAGTCATGCAATCACTGTAAAGTTAACACCTTTGACTTCATTAGGAAAAAGGAGGAGGTTCCAGATATGTGTGGCTTATGTAGAGGTTTGCAAACAGGATTTCAGAAATGACTTTTAGCTAGGCTTTCATTGACCATGTCTCAGCAACTGGGGATAGGGCCTTTGGCCAGGGGCCTGGTGGGTCTGTAGGACCCGGGACAGAGGGGAGATGCAGATGCAGTTGGCATCTGAAGACCTGGGCTTGAGGTCAGGGTCTTCTGCCAGCCTGGTCCTCAGACACTAGAACACTCACCCACATCTCACTAATTAAGGAAATAGGCTATGAGGGGGGTGATGACAGCCATGACAGTGATGTGGCAGTGGTGGTAGGACAGTTACAGGAATGACAGAGATGGTGATGGTGACAGAGGTGATGGTCGTGAGGAGGTGATGGCCATGGGAGGTGATGGTCATGAGGAAGTGATAGTCATGAGAGGTGATGGTCATGGGAGGTGGTGGTCATGAGAGGTGATGGTCATGAAGAAGTGATAGTCATGGGAAGTGATGGGAGGTGATGATTATGAGAGGTGGTGGTCATGAGGAAATAATGGTCATGAGGAAGTGATAGTCATGAGGAAGTGATAGTCACAGGGGGTGGCAGTCATGGGAGGTGATATTTGTGGGAGGTGGTGGTGGTTGTGGGAGGAGGTGATAGTTGTGGAAGGTGGTAATGCTTGTGGAAGGAGGTGATGGCCATGAGGAAGTGATGGTTATGGGAGGAGGTGATGGTCACAGGAGGTGATGTTTGTGGGAAGAGGTGATGCATGTGGGAGGTGATGGATGTGGATGGAGGTGATGGTTGTAGGAGGAGGTGATGGATGTGGGAGGTGATGGATGTGGGAGAAGGTGATGGTTGTGGGAGGAAGTGATGGTTGTGGGAGGTGATGGATGTGGGAGGAGGTGATGGTTGTGGGAGGAGGTGATGGATGTGGGAGGAGGTGATGGTCATGGGAGGTGATGGTTGTGGATGGAGGTGATGGTTGTGGGAGGTGGTGATGCTTGTGGGAGGAGGTGATAGCCATGAGGAGGTGATACTTCTGGGAGGAGATGATGATTGTGGGAAGTGATGGTTGTGGGAGGAGGTGATGGTTGTGGGAGGTGGTGATGGTTGTGGAAGGAGGTGATGGTCATGAGAAGTGATGGCTGTGAGGAGGTGATGGCCATGAGGAGGTAGGATAATCTCCTTTGCAATACTCTAGACTTTCCTATATTTTTCCTGTGTCAGCAAGGGCCAGGGAGCCCCCATCTAGTCTGAGGGGCCTGATATGTTTTTCCCTAACGTCACATGGCTGGGAGACCTGGGATCAGCTCTTGGTCTATACCTTTAAAGACCCATTGTGACACCCTTGGCCTGAGGCTCAAGGTGGACTCACATTTGGGCTTGGCCTGAAGGGACACCTGCCTCACCTCTCTGTTGTGTAGGCAGCAGTGGTCAGCCCATTCTCCCCAAGGCCGGCCTCTGCCTCCCACTTTGTTTCATGATTTGAGGCTCAATGGAAAGAGGGATGATGGTGAGGGAGGAGGGTGAGGGAAGAGGGTAAGGGAGGAGGGCAAAGGAGGAGGGTGGGGGATGAGGATGAGGGTAAGGGATGAGGGTGAGGGAGGAGGGTGAGTGAAGGAGGGTGAGGGATAAGTGTGAGGGAGGAGAGTGAAGGAGGAGGGTGAGGGATGAGGTCAAGGGAGGAGGGTGAGGGTGGAGGGTGAGGGAGGAAGGTGAAGGAGAGTGAGGGAGGAGGCTGATGGAGGACGGTGAAGGAGTGATGGAGGAGGGTGAGGGAAGAAGGTGAAGGAGGAGAGTGAGGGAGGAGTGTGAGGAAGGAGGGTGAAGGAGGAGGGTGAGGGATGAGGGTGAGAGATGAGGGTGAGGGATGAGGGTGAAGGAGGAGGGTGAGGTAGGAGGGTGAAGTAGGAAGGTGAGGGAGGAGGGTGAGGAAGGAGGGCAAGGGAGGAGGTGAGGGAGGTGGCTGAGGGAGGAGGGTGAAGGATGAGGGTGAAGGAGGAAGGTGAGGGAGGAGGGTGAGGGAGGAGGGTGAGGGAGGTGGGTGAGGGAGGAGTGCGAGGGAGGTGGCTGAGGGAGGAGGGTGAAGGATGAGGGTGAGGAATGAAGGTGAGAGAGGAGGGTGAGGGAGGAGGGTGAGGCAGGAGGCTAACATTCCTCAAGCATTTACCTGGCTTTCCCGGTAGTCTGTTGAGACAGAATTTCCACGTGGTCAAATCTGTGAACCCGCGGGTGTGGCTGCAGGGCTTCCTCCTCGGGTAAACACCACCTTTCCAGGTCAGGCAATAAAAGTCTTCCTAGCGCCCAGAAAGCTTTCTCTGCCCTTAGAACAATCCCCACGTGGAGGATGCCGCTCTCCTGCTTTTCGTCAGCACCAGTTAGCATGGCCTGCTCCTGAACACCACGGTGGAGGAATCCTGCAGGCGCACGCTTTCGCTTTGGGCCTTGTTCACTTGCCATAATCCTTTTGAGGTTAATCCATTTTGCATTTATCAATAGGTTAGTCTTTTTTTTAACTGTTAGTGTACTGTTCCACTGTACACCAGTTTTTTCTTGTTGTTGTTTAAAGATGGAGTCTCACTCTGTGGCCCAGGCTGGGGTGCAGTGGCATGATCTCGGCTCACCGCAAGCTCCAACCTCCCGGGTTCAAACGATTCTTCTGCCTCAGCCTCCCAGGTACCTGGGATTACAGGCGCCTGCCACCACGCCCAGCTAATTTTTTGTGTTTTTAGTAGAGATGGACATTGCCCAGGCTGGTCTTGAACTCCTGACCTCAGGTGATCCGCCTGCCTCGGCCTCCCAAAGTGCTGGGATTACAGGCATGAGCCACCGTGCACCCGGCTGTACGACAGTTAAGTCCATGCGCTTCCAGATGGACGTTGGGATTTTGGACCCTTATAAACAGCGGATGTGGATACTCTTGCATGTCTGTTGGTGCTCATGGGACACTTTACCTCTGACATCTTTTGTCTCTGTGGTGGTGGAGGCCACAGTCGGTCAGGATTGTGGGAGGGGCTAGGAACCCCTTTATGCACCTGTGAGGGTCTCTGGCACGCAGCAGGGTCTCCGTGGTGGTCTGCTGAACCGATCCGTGTGTGTGCGTGATAATGTTATGTTCCACGGCCCTGCAGTTCGCCTCTCAATAGCCCGGAGCATTCTATTGTCAGAAACGGCCAGGATTCCAGCATTCCGCAGAAGCAGGAGCAGGCTAGCTGGGAGATGGCCTCGAAACACGTGTTCGCAGCCAGCAGCACACAGCTGTTTCCTCTTGTGGCGTCCGCAGCCTCAGACGATCGGTTTTATTAGAGGAGAGTTGTATTTGCTACCGACCGGCAGCTGCGGCAGCCCTGGGGAGGCGGATGCCCGGAAACCCTCCTAGGCCCCGGTCATGTTTCTTCTATGCGTGTGGATGGTTGGGGCATTGGGCACTGGGTGGCTGGTCAGCCCAGCTCAGCACTGAGCCACACAGGGGTCTGCAAAGAGCCAATCCACCTGGTCTCCTGGGGACACACACGTGGGGGCCTCATTTGGTCACTGGGAGAACCAGGCCCACATCTGCCAGTCTCCTCTACACAGCTGAGCCTGAGGATGGATCTGCTGGAAACTCGGCCCCCTCTAGCCCCCCCCAGGGCCAATGATCTGTGTCCACGCTGCAGGGACAGCCACAGAGGAGGCAGGGCAGCCCTGAGGCTCCAGGGTGGGCAGGAGTGCTGGGGCAGAGGGAGTGGCTTGGTTGGGGCCCCTGTCTCTCCGTTTCTAGCTGGGGGCCTTGGGCAAATTCCAGTTTCCCAGGCTCTAAGCCTGCATCCGCCTAAGACAGACAGGGTCATTCCTACTGTGCAGGGTGAGGTGAGCCCCACGTGTGGCAGGCCTGACACCTGGTAGGAGTGCAGCCGCTAGACCAGCCGCGGGTCCTCGCGGCCCGCAGAGGAGAGGGGCCACCCCGGAGGCGTCGGCTCTGTGCTGCTGAGGGCTTGGCTGTTGTTGTGGGGATGAGCCCCTCCTGGTGGCTTCAGGCCCAGCTCCTAGTGCTCGGCTCAGCAGCGTGGCTGGCGCAGTTTCAGCTCAGATGTGCAGCTGTTTTTGAAGAAGACGCTTGTGGGTGCCGCCCTGCCCCCCACAACCCCACAATACCAGGGGCCGTTTGGTGTACCTTCCAGGGCAGGGTGGGGCGAAGGTGGACTGTTTGGTGGGGCTGAGGGCATCAGATGGACATGGTTTCCTCAGATGTTGGGGTCAACATTTGCTTCAAGTGCCTGTTTCAAACATTTAACTCAGAAGTGGATTTTAGAAAGTGTATCGGCTTTCCTGGTGGAGTGAACCTTGCTCAGAAAGCTGGATTTGAACACTGGCTGGGTTTGGTGTTGGCCCTCAGGGCCTGGTGTCCTTTCCCAGCGCTGGGACCCAGGCTCCGGGGAGCTGTGAAGCCCTGCAGTCTTGTGGCTCCGGGGAACCGAGACCCGGCAGCCGGGGACGCGGCAGCACCTGCCCGCCTGGACACAGCCACGCCTGCCGAAATCCTCCATTTCACGCTCCCTCCCGGGCTGCGGACACCAGCAGAGGGTGTTCCTCAGGAATCGCCCCCGCCGTGCCCACCACAGCTGCCGTGCACCTGGCTTGATGGGAAACTGTGAAATGAGATTTTCTCAGGATTCTTTTTTTTGGGGGGAAGGGATGGGGAAGGGCTGGGAGGAGCCTCCTGTGACACAGTGAAACCGCCCAATGGAAGGATTTACTGCATAAATATTGCACAAATGCTCCGGCCATTAAATCACTGTAGGAGAATGTGTCAGGGCGCTTTGCTCCTCTCCTCTCTCTACGCTGGCACCGGCTGGGCCTCGCCCCAGGCTGGCTGGCCCAGAAGCCGGCCTCACATGGAAAATCCTCCTGCTTACTCCCCTGGGTTCGGGAATCCTACTGGAGGGCGCCCGGCAGGGAACCAGTCCTTCCTTACCGCGTTCTGTGTTCTCCCGGCTGCCCGCAGTGGGGCCGGGGTCACGGGACATTCGCTGCCCTTCCTGGAGCCCCCACTTGGCTGGGCGGGAGGGCACAGGCCTGACCGAGTGGGTGAGCAGGAAGAGCAGAGTGCTGGGCCTGGCGTGGGCGTGACCTTGGGCCACCCCGTCCCCTTTGTGGGCTTTCGTGGGTCCCGCGTCTTCCCGGCGAGTCTTGTGCTGTGTGAGGCAGCGTCATGATCCCACTGGGACGAGGTCATTGGTGTCACGGGCAACAGGGTTCAAACCTGCAGACACCCCGCAACAAAAACAGCACCCCCACTTCAACCACGTGGCCGCCTCCCTGGGCCCTTCTGGGCTGGGCTGGCCCAGGGCTGCCTGGGGGCCGTTCTGCCAGAGCAGGACCCCACTATATCAGGGCCAGGCCAGGGGGTGCCTCCCCTGATGGCTTTTCCTCCGGCTTGTGGGACTCACCGGGACGCAGCTTTGGGAACTGCGCCGAGGAGGTGGGGGCTCCAGCCCAGGTCTCAGGCTGCAAGAGCCATCAGGTGCGTTTCTCAAGGGCCAGGTCCACCCCACCCTCCCGGGAAGCCCCCAGGCCTTAGCGTGCTCCTGGAGGGGTGGGCGGCTGGGGCTCCCTCACCCATCCCCGGAAGCCCAGCTGGTCTCCTGCACCCCAGGGCAGAACCGTCGGCCTCATCGGACATCACGAAGGGTCCTTCCTGGCAACTGCAGGCCCAGGCCAGGAAGGCACCTGGATCAGGTGAGAACTGCCCACAGCCACCCCGTCCACTGGGCGTCACGAGTGTGCAGAGCTGTGGGACCGGCTCCCTCCCACCACGGGCTGGGCTCTCGGCTCCTGGCAGCAGACAGACTCCAGCTACTTGAAGCAAAAAAACCATAGATGGAGGGTGGGCCCTAGACTCTCTGGATAGGGCTTGAACAAACCCTGGATATCCTGCTGGGGGCTCCCTAAGCCACAGGGCCACAGCCCATAGCCAGCGCCCAGCCTGGACATGCCCGTGGACCTCGGGAGGGGACCTTGGGCCACAGCGTTCCTCAGAACCAGGTTCCTGCACCCACCTCCCCGTAAGAGCCTGTCTGGTTGGAAGAGCTGGAAGGAGCCACTTCTCTAGTGTGAAGGAGGCTGGGGAAGCCCTCGTTTCATCTTGGGGACCCCCGTGGTCATTAGGCAGGACATCCCCAAGCCTAGGGAGGGTGTCCTGCAAAGAAACAAACTTGTCCTCTTCTGGGTTTCTGACCACTGCCAGCCTGTCCCCGGATCTGCTCAGGTCGGTCAGCTCTGGGGAGCTGGGCCTGCTGGGGAGCCGGCCTCCGAGTGCGGGGACCTGGAACAGGTCAGTGCCTCCCGTCTGGGCTTGTCCCAGCTCCAGGCCTTTGCTCACACCTCACACGCTCCCCTTCCTAGAATCCCTTTCCCAAGTGTGGACCCAGCTCCCTGCAGGGAGTGCCTGTGCCCCAGGTGTCTGCAGGGAGAGCCCGTGTGCCATGTCCTCCCCTGGCCGTGTCTCATGTCTGAGAGGGGCTGGCACACAGAAAGTGCTGCATGTGTGCCCATTGAGGTTAGGCGCTCAGCTGGGGTGGCGGCATGGGGGCTGGACCCCGGGTGCCCCCCGACCCCGGCTCTGCCCCGTTTCCTCACCCTCGGGCCTCTTGGCTCAAGCAAGGGCAGGACTGGGTCCATGCTGAGCTGGCAGGACAAGGGCCGTCCTCTGTCCTCCGGTCAGCACAGGGCAGGCGGCGGGCAGAGACCGGAGGTGGCCCGGGGAGGAAATGTTGAAATTTGCAGCCAGGCAGGAAATGGACAGATTGTTGAGGAGGAGTTGGAATGCCATCTGGAATGCCGCCCCCTCGGTGCCCCCCGTTCGAGCCCAGAGTCAGGAAGTGCCTGGTGTCTTGGCTGGAGGAGCTTGTGCCCCCGCTGGGAGGGTGCCTGCCCAGTGCTACCTCCGGTTCCCAGCTAGCAGCATTGAGGGGGAAGTTTGGAAACAGACAGGGGGCCGCAGGGCAGAGGAGAAACTGGGAACTGGAGCCAGACAGTGGGGTGCTCCCTCTGCTGCTGCCCGCGTGGGGCTCCCTCTGGGCTGCCCTGCCAGTGAATGAGGCGCTTGAGAACTGGGTCACGATGTGCATGGGATTCTGCACGCTCTTTCACACTTTGCACACAGCCTTCTCCACATGCAATGCTCTTCCCCAGTAGAAAACTCCTATTCAGTCTTCAAAACCCAGCTCTGGCAGCAGCTCCTTGATCAAGCTGTACCTGAAGCTCCCCACCCTCACAGGTGCTTTGTCCCCACCCATCCAGTTTTACAGGCCAGATCCATGCCTTGGGACCACCCACCCACTCTCTATCTTTCCGACTAGGCTGAGGGGTCTCTGTGGACAGAGGACCTGTCTGACTCCCTGTGTCCCCACACCCCAGCACCCAGTAGGACACACGGTTGGCCCCTGGTGTTTGCTGGGCTTGGAAATGCAGCTCTTGAAATTTCAGCAAACTTCCCCTTGGCCACCTGGGAGATGGCTGTTGGGGTCAGGGCACACTTCCCGGCCTCCGGGGATCTGTGTGGACTCAGCCTTCACTGTACACAGTGGCTGTTTCTGACATCACCCTCCCTTTGAGTGGGAGGTACTTGAAACCCCAGCCTAGAAGTCAGGAAGCCTGCATTTAAATCTTGGTTCTGCCGCCCTGAGCTCTTAATTTTGGCTCCTGAGCCTCGGTTTCCCCTTCTGTAAATGGGCCTGACAGGCCAACCTCAGAGCAATGTGGAGACCTGGAGATGGAGAAGGTGGTTCAGAGCCCAGCCCTGCAGGCACCCAGCTATGTGAGCTGTTACCATCCATCCCTCACAGGCGCTCTCGGCCCTGGAGAAGGGAGGGCCCCAGCGGCTGCGGATCTCCAGGCTGGAGTGGCCCCCCTCACAGGATTCCTCTGTCCCCGCGGGGGAGGTAATTAGCATTCCAGCCCTGGAAGGACAGTGAGCTCCTTGGAGTGGCCCATACATGAAAGTGTGCCCAGCGGTTTCCTCAGGCCAACTCCTCCCGCCTCCTCCTGCCTGCCCCACCGTGGCTGAGCCCACGCCCAGAGGAGACGATGCCTTCTGGGGAGCTGCTGGTCCTGGAAGCTGTGGGAGAAGGGCTTCCCTCGGGATGGTGAGGAGTCAGGTTCACCCTCAGAGCCGGAGAGCCCAGCTGGGAATAATTCAGCCCTGGAAGCAGCTCCAATCACCTGGGGCATGAGTGCGGGGGGGGGGGGGGGCAGCTGGTGGGACCCAGGGGTCCAGTGGGGTCTGGGCAGGTGCACAGTCACAGCCTCTCTGTTGAATATTGTGGTGCAGACAGGCAGGCTCAGTGTGGTCTGGGGTCACCTATCAGACAGCATGTGAGCCAGCTTCTCTCCTTAGGCCATCCTGGACCCATTATCCTGTGCTGGTGTGCACAGGGGCTGGGTTCCTGTTGAGGCTGGCGAAGGGGAGGCACTGATCCTGTTGAGGCCAGTGAGAGGCACCAGTCCTGTTCAATCCAATGGGAGGCACCAATCCTGTTGAGGATGGCCAATGGGATGCACTGATCCCGTAGAGGCTGGCTAGTGGGATGTACTAATCCTGTAGAGGCTGGCCAATGTGGATCACTGATCCTGTTGAGACTAGCCAATGGGAAGCACTGTTCCTGTTGAGACTGGCCAATGGGAATCACTGATCCTGTTGAGACTGGCCCCAATGGGAATCACTGATCCTGTCGAGACTGGCCAATGGGAAGCACTGATCCTGTTGAGACTGGCCCCAATGGGAATCACTGATCCTGTTGAGACTGGCCAATGGGAATCACTGATCCTGTTGAGACTGGCCAATGGGAATCACTGATTCTGTTGAGACTGGCCAATGGGAAGCACTGATCCTGTTGAGACTGGCCAATGGGAAGCACTGATCCTGTTGAGACTAGCCAATGGGAATCACTGATCCTGTTGAGACTGGCCAATGGGAATCACTGATCCTATTGAGACTGGCCAATGGGAAGCACTGATCTTGTTGAGGCTAGCCCCAATGGGAATCACTGATCCTGTTGAGGCTGGCCAATGGAAATCACTGATCCTGTTGAGACTAGCCAATGGGAAGCACTGATCCTGTTGAGGCTGGCCAATGGGAATCACTGATCCTGTTGAGACTGGCCAATGGGAAGCACTGATCCTGTTGAGACTGGCCAATGGGAATCACTGATCCTACTGAGACTGGCCAATGGGAAGCACTGATCCTGTTGAGACTGGCCAATGGGAATCACTGATTCTGTTGAGACTGGCCAATGGGAAGCACTGCTCCTGTTGAGGCTGGCCAATGGGAAGCACTGATCCTGTTGAGACTAGCCAATGGTAGCACTGAGTCAGAGACTGGAAGGCAGGAGGAAGAGAGGTGAGGGTATTTCTTCCTCTGCTCTCTCTGCATCTTGGTTTCCCACAGTAGCCCTGTGTCTCTAGGATGCATCTCCTGCTGACTGATGCTCTTACTAAGGTAATGGCTTCCTGCTGCTGCAGGCCCTGGGCTTGTCACTCCTGGGTGCTCCCTGAGCTGCCCAGGCAGCATGGAGTCTCTTCTGTAAACTCCCCCACCCCAGCTGAGCCAGCCTCTGCTCCCTGCTGGGCCTGGGTCACACCAGCTGATGCCCTGGTTGGAGCCCTGGGTGCAGCGTCTGGGGACAGGGGTGCCTGGCCAGGTGAGAAACCAAGGCACAGCACAGCAAGCCCACAGGAAGCCTCTGGATCGTGGGAGGCGGGGGCGGCCACTCACACACACAGGCTCTGCTCCTGATGGCCAGGTCTCCAGTGTCTGGGGACAGCTAGGCCCATGGGAGCCCCATCCCTACTGTCCAGGCTCAGCCCACAGGAGCCCCGTCCCTACTGTCCAGGTTCGGACCATGGGAGCCCCGTCCCTACAGTTCAGGCTGAACCCAGGGAAGCCCCATCCCTACTGTCCAGGCTCAGCCCACGGGATCCCCGTCCCTACTGTCCAGGCTCAACCCAGGAAGCCCCATCCCTACTGTCCAGGCTCGGCCCACGGGATCCCCGTCCCTACCGTCCAGGCTCAGCCCAAGGGAGCCCCGTCCCTACTGTCAAGGCTCAACCCAGGGAGCCCCATCCCTACTGTCCAGGCTCAGCCCACGGGATCCCCATCCCAACTGTCCAGGCTCAGCCCACGGGATCCCCGTCCCTACTGTCCAGGCTCAGCCCACGGGATCCCCGTCCCTGCTGTCCAGGCTCAGCCCACGGGATCCCCGTCCCTGCTGTCCAGGCTCAGCCCACGGGATCCCCGTCCCTGCTGTCCAGGCTCAGCCCACGGGATCCCCGTCCCTGCTGTCCAGGCTCAGCCCACGGGATCCCCGTCCCTGCTGTCCAGGCTCAGCCCACGGGATCCCCGTCCCTGCTGTCCAGGCTCAGCCCACGGGATCCCCGTCCCTGCTGTCCAGGCTCAGCCCACGGGATCCCCGTCCCTACTGTCCAGGCTCAGCCCATGGGAGCCCCGTCCCTACTGTCCAGGTTCAGCCCACGGGATCCCCATCCCTACTGTCCAGGCTTGGCCCGGGGACCCCCACCCCCACTCTCTGGGCTCAGCACATGGGATCCCCATCCCTACCATCCAGGCTTGGCCCAGGGGAACCCTGTCCCCACTGTCTGGGCTCGGTCCAGGGACCCCCCCGTCCCCACTCTCTGGGCTCGGCCCAGGGGACCCCCGTCCCCACTGTCTGGGCTTGGTCCAGGGACCCCCCGTCCCCACTCTTTGGGCTCGGCCCAGGGGACCCCTGTCCCCACTCTGGGCTCGGCACAGGGGACCCCCATCCCCACTCTCCAGGCTCAGCCCAGGGACCCCCATCCCTACTGCCCAGGGGACCCCATCCTTAGCGTCCAGCAGGGAGGGTGGGATGTGCGCTCACAATTCCTGACGTTCACCGCCGGCCATGAGATGCGAGTTAAGGAAACATTTATTTTAAATGTAAACTGAGAGCAGCAGAATTCCTGGATGGGCTCTGTGGCTGCAGCCTGTGGACCTGAAGCCAGGCGGTATAAATAGGAACAGTTGTCGCTGCTCTTAATCCAGAGGGGCCCCCGTGGACGGTGGGGCCTAGGGGAGGGCTGTACAGGCAAGGATGTCCCCGCGGGGCAGGACGAGGCCCCACTGCTGTCCCCAGCCCCTCATCCGAGGGCTGGTGCTGAGTCCATTCTGCCCGCCTTCAGTTCGGGAGTGCCCAGCAGCACCCAAGGCCCCTTGTGCTCCCTCTACCTCTTTGAGGAGACGACTCCCACCCTACACTGGGAGTCCAACATCAACACAGTGCCCCCACTGCCACCTTTCCTCCGTGGACCCTGGAGGTGTGGGGGGCCCAGCGTTGTGGTGGGGGGCCTGGGGGTCCTGCCATTGCATCGCTGACTCTCCCTGACCCCCTCCTGCTCTGGTCTCTCCCTTCCCAGTGGACCCAGCGTCATCAGAAACAAAAGCCAAGAATGTTGAGGGCCCCCCCGGGGCCAGTGACAGCGGCTGGCCGGGTGCCAGGAATCACCGCAGGCGAGTCGGGGAGCTGGCGGGCAGCCAGGAAGTGTCCCTACGGCTGCCTGGTGGGCGTGTGGGCGGCCGGGCGGGCGGGCAGCCCAGGGAACAGGCTCCTTCTGGGGGAGCCCACCGGGAAGCAAGGTCACCCTCAGACCCCAGCCCAGCCGTGCACCTGTGGGTGTAGGGGTGGGGGGCAGAGGGAGCCCCACTCAGCGGTGGGGAAGCTGAGGCTCAGCGGGGAGCAGCGACTGCCTGGGATACTCACAATGGCCCCTGTGCTCCCGGGGACAGGGTCACAGCTGTCCCCAAGTCCTGAGTCCAGCCCAGGCCTGGCACAGGGAGGAGGGAAGGGCCAGGTGCTGTGAGAACCCCGTGTGGTGAAGCTGTCCATGGCCTCAGGTTCAGGTGGAGGCTGCCCATCGTGCCCACGTGGAGACGGGCCCCAGTGATGCTCCAGGGCGGGAACCTGGCTCTGGGCTCAGCTCCTGACTTCTGAGCTTCCCACCTGTCCGGGCAGGGCCTGTGTGGGCTGGTGGAGGTCAGGACAGGCACAGCTGGGCTGGCCGGGCCCCCGAGATGCCACGGGGGACAGAGTGGATGCTGACCTGGGGCCCGCATCTTGCCCAGGCTGGGCTAGTGGAGAAGGCCCTGGTGGAGGCGTCCACCCCTCCTGGGTCCCCAGGGCACCTCCCCATCTGCAGCCCAACGGACATGCAGTTCTGCCCCAGCACAGGGGCTGTAACCTTGGTGCTCGGACGGACTCAGGATAGACGCCGGCAGACCCACACCACACTGACGGCTGGATGACGAGGCCCCTCCACCAGGAAGGCCTCCCTGCTCTGGCTGTGTGGCCTGGGCTCAGCAGCCCCCGGCAAATTTTTGTGGGTGCTGTCGGTGCCATCTGGGGGGAGATGCCTGGTGCTGCTGTGACTTGGGGCAGCTCCTGGGAATGGAAACACTGCAGACAGGGAAACTTACAGTCCCTCTTAGACAGTCCCTCTTACAGACAGGGAAACTGAGGCCTGCCTGCAGCTGTGACAAGAAGGGCTCTAAAAGGACCCATGCATGAAGGTGGGGGTCTGGCCACCCCAGCTAGTTGAGCTCCCACTTCATCGGCTCCGCAGGCCCAAGGCCCAACCAGGTGCAGGAATACTTACCTCGTCCTCAGCTGGCCGTGTGGACACATGGGGAGAATTCTGACTTGGAGTCTGCATAGAGTCAGAACCAGGATCTGCCACCAACTTGGGGAGCCTCTTCCCCGACCTGGGCTTGTTTGCTCAGCTGTTGGGGGCAAGAGACCCTTTGTCTCCCCGGCGTGGGAAGGCTGGAGGATCCAGGAGTCTCCCAGACCTGTCACAGCAGCTCAGGACAGTGGCATCAGGACCACGAGGGTGGTGGACACTCCTGTGCTGGGGGTGGTGCTGAGGGGATGGCGTTCTCCTCTCTTCCTCCCCACAAGAGCCTGAGGAGCACTTGCCTGTGGGGCCTGGAGATGCAAGACAAGCATCGTTTGACTCAGGGAACAGCAGTGCTGACCAGGAGCGCCTGTCCATGGCGGGACAAGCATCATTTTACTCCAGGGAACAGCAATGCTGGCCGGGAGTGCCCGTCCATGGCAGGACAAGCATCGTTTGACTCAGGGAACAGCAATGCCAGCCGGGAGCACCCGTCCATGGCAGGACAAGCATCGTTTGACTCAGGAATCAGCAATGCCGGCCGGGAGCACCCGTCCATGGGAAGATGCTGGAGACTCGACGTGATTCCTGGTCCTCCTGCCCCGTCAGGACCTCAGAGGCCCCTGGAGTATGTGCCTAGCCCATCTGACCCCAGGCCCTCGCCTTCCATAACAAACTGAAAATGAAAACAGGACCAAACCATACAATAAAAACATGCCATTTTAACAGCGGGGGAGCTTAACATGGACTGAAGGGACGGGCTGCCTGGGGTCAGATTCCGGGCCTTTCCTTACTAACCACACGACCTTGGGGATGCTGCGTCCATCTCCCTGTCCTCAATTTCTCTGTCGGTGAAATGGGGAGATCACAGAACCTCTGTCAAGGTCCCTGCGAGTGTGTTCATAGATACAAACCCTTAGAACGACGTCTGGCATTAGAGAAAGTGATCAATACTCAGGTATTATCATTGAAGGTGAAGCACGGAGTGCGTGTCTGCTGGAATGAAAGCAGGTTCGTTCTGGGTTCAGGCTGCTCATGAGTTTGCTTTGTGCCTGTGGATCTGGACAGTCCAGGCCTCTGGGGCCTTTCCCCAGGGCTCCAGCCGGACGATGGTGGACACAGCACAGGGGCAGAGGGTGTTGGCTGGCCTCAGTGCGGCAGGAAGACCTTCTACCCAGAGGATGGGGACGCCTGAGCCACGCCATCCTGCCGGGAAAGCATGGCCGGTGCAAACGCAGCTTCTCTACAGAATGGTGTCCACCTGGGCCCCAGCCCCAACTCAGGACCTCATGTTTGCAAGCCACAGCCAGAAGCCCACCTGCAGAGGGTTGAGAGCACGGACCCCCTCCTGGCCTGCCCTCTTCCCTCTGCCCAGGCATTTCCTGAAGCCCCAGTGCCTCCTGGTGGGTGGGAATTGCCCCTCCAACCCCAGGCTCGCTGGGGCCCTGGGCCGTCCTGCAGGAGGAACCTCTGACACCCCCGTTGTCTTTCTGGGGCCCAGGGAGGGCCAGCTCAGCAAGGAAGGACCGAGGGGGCGGACGGAGCTGCCAGGCCTCCTCCCTCTTGCTGACCCTTGACGGGGCCTGAATGGCCTCAGAGGGTGGGCCCTGCTGGCTCAGGCCCTGGTGATATTAGCAGTGATCTCCGCAGACTCTTTGCTTCCTTGGCAAATTCCATGCAACCCCACCCAACCCTTCGAGGTGGAGGCTGAGGACCAGTCCCGTTCTACAGATGCAAACACTGAGGTGCAGAGGCGTGAGGGGGCTGTCTGAGGCCACACTGTGCACAGCGGAGCTGGGGCAAGGCTCTGCATCCCGTCTGCCTCGGGGTGGCTGTGTGGCCTGGGAAAGTCCCGGAAGCTCTGCACTCGGGATCCTGGCTGCCAAGAGTGAGGATGGTCCCTCCCTCGCTGGGGCGTGGGGCCGGGAGCCACAGGAATGCACTCTCCCCCGTCGGAGGCCAGAAGTCCGGTTTCAGAGTGCACAGGGCTGCGTCCCTCGGGGCCCCGGGCAGGGCCTGTCCCTCCCCCGCCTCCCCGCTGCTTCACAGGCTCCTTCCCTGAGCCATTCTCACAGGCTCCGGGGGCTGGGCTGGCCCCCAGCAGAGCCTGGTCTTCCGGACGTTTTTCAAGTCTCCCGTGGGCTTCAAAGGCCCGGGAGCCGTTGCCCTCTGTCCTTCCCTGGCGTGGTTTCTGGGCATGACGGGGGTGGCAGGCGGCCCTTTGGGGCTATTTCGGGATCACCGCAAATCTCGCCTTCCTGTGAATGGGGAACTTTTCCTCCAACGTGGCTGAGGCGGGGGTGACGTCACTCCCAAATTAGAAGGGAGTGGGGCCCGGTGGGTAAGGGTGTGACCCCACCCTCTGCTCTTTGCGCCGGAGGCCTTGGGGCGGTCACCTGTGCTGGGCTCTGCGCAGGACGCTGGCCCCAGAGACCTCGAGGCCGCTCAGGCTTCAGTGCACGTCTGGGAAAATCAGAAACTGGGCAGGATGTTTGTTTGTTTCTTTGTGGTGGGGGCGGGGGGTGGGCAGCTGGATGCAGCTCTGATTCCAGAGAAATGACCGAACCTGCCCTGGTCACTTCCGGGGAGGCCCCAGCCACCCTCACCCAGCAGCCCAGCGCGGAGGGGGTTCAGCGGCCCCTCGGGGGAGGGCAGAGGGGCAGGGGCAGGTCCCATTTCCAGCCCTGCTAGGGTAACTCAAGCTCTTAATTAGTCCCCTGGCTGCTGAGTGACGCTATGAAGGCACCTCTGGCCCGACTGACCCTCCTCCAGGGCCCAACAAAGCGCTCAGAGACCTCATTCAGCTCTCCTGGGGCAGCCACGCCCCGCTGGGAACAGAGAGAAGAGAGAGAGGGAAAGAGATGGAGACAGAGGGAGGAGGAGAGAGAGGGAGAGAGACAGGAGAGAGACAGAGAGAGAGAGAGAGAGACAGAGGGAGACAGAGGGATAGAGGGAGGGGGAGAGAAAGGGAGAGAGACAGAGAGAAAGAGAGAGAGGGAGGGGACAGAGACGGAGAGAGGGGAGAGAAGGTAAGAGAGAGACAAACAGAGACAGAGCAGAGAGAGAGGAGAGAGAGACAGAAGAGAGATAAACAGAGAGAGAGGGAGGGGAGAGATACACAGAGAGAAGAGAGAGCATAAGAGAGAGACAGAGGAATAGAGGGGAGAGACAGAGGGAGGGGGAGAGAAGGAGGGAGGGGGAGAGACAGAGGGAGGGGGAGAGACGGAGGGAGGGGGAGAGACGGAGGGAGGGGGAGAGACGGAGGGAGGGGGAGAGACGGAGGGAGGGGGAGAGACGGAGGGAGGGGGAGAGACGGAGAGAGGGGGAGAGACGGAGAGAGGGAGAGACAGAGGGAGGGGGAGAGATGGAGGGAGGGGGAGAGATGGAGGGAGGGGGAGAGACAGAGGGAGGGGAAGTGAAAGATGGAGAGGACTTGAGAGGGGCAGGAGGGCAGGAGCATGGGGGGGAGCAGAGGCCCCTCTGAGGCAGTGGCAGGTGGGAACCAGGGCTCTGTGGCCTCAGGGCCCTCCTGGTCATGAAGTGTTGGTGGGGGGGGCGTGTCCTGCAGCAATGGGAGGCCATCCGGACTTAGTGGAGGCAGGAAGGGGACTAAAGCCGACTTCCAGGCTTGAGGGGAGGCTCACTGTGCTCACTCATTCATTCAACAAACACCCCTGGGCACCCACGCTGGGCCTCCCCTGGGCTGTGGATCCTGCTCCATGCAGTGGGGCCGAGGTGCAGAAGTTCCTGTCACCATCAGCTCGGCTGTGGCTGCGGGTGGCTGGTCCAGCGGGAAGCTGCCCTCGCCAGGCCCCTGCATGCAGGTGGATGGGGGCGTGGGGGGAGGAAAGCTTGTTGGCCGATGGCACAGCCATGCTGTGTGGGCTCCGCTCCCCAGCTGGGCCCTGCGGGAGGGCCTGGGGGCGGCCACCCTGTGGGCTCCACGCAGGTACGGGGGCGGGCAGAGCAGGGTCTCAGAGCAGGAGGGTGCCAGGGACCAGGGAGGGACTACGTGAGGGTTCTAGAGTCTGGCCACAGAGCCCGGGCAGAGCTGCTTTAGGGAGAACAAGGGTTCAGAAGGAAGGGAGGGGGGCTTCGGTTTTGTTTTATCTTTTATATTTTATTTGCTTTTTAATTTTCTTTTAAATTTTAAATCTCCTCTCCTCTCACTCTATCAAACGGGCTGGAGTGCAGCCTGACTGCAGCCTCAACCTCCTGGGCTCAAGCCATCCTCCTGCCTCAGCCTCCAGAAGAGCTGGGACTACAGGTCCTCGCCACCACATCCAGCTAATTTTAACATTTCTTTATAGACAGCGTCTCATTCTGTCATCCAGGCTGAAGTACGGTGGTGTGATCACAGCTCATTGCAGCCTCGATCGCTCCTGGGCTCAAGTGATCCTCCTGCCTCAGCCTCCCGAGTGGCTGAGATTACAGGCGTGAGCCACGGTGTCCGACTGAGCCTGTTTATCCCACCGTGGTGTGAGGGTGTGGCCTGATTCGGGTTCCTAAATTTCGGCCACTGCCCGGCGCCCTTCTGACTTTCACTGCCTGACCTGCCACGATGCTGTTTGCTATTCACTCCGTGTGTTTAAAATAATTAACTCACTTTTTCCTCCTTTTTTTAAAAATTGCATTCTCCCTCCGATATAAAATTAGGTCACTTAAAAAAACTTAAATAATTAAAGAGAAAGGCAATATCTCTAATAAAAAAACCCAGCATCTCCTGCCATGAATTGAGGTTAATTTGAGCAACACACAGGGACAAAATGAAGCGCTGGTACCAGCTTCCGGCTGCTGCTCCCGGAGGCAAGGCCCTCAGCTCCTAGTGTTACAGGCCAGGTGAGCACCGAACAGCTGCGTTCTCTGTGAATAGGAACTTCCTCACTCTCGAACTGTCCTGGTATCTCCTAAAACCATCTCTCAATCCCCACATGTTTGTCTCCCGTTTTGGGAATCGCGGGAAAGCAGAGACTAGGCTTTGATGTCAGGAACCGAAACGCGAGCTCATCGGACACAAAGTAAAGAACTTCGTTAAGTAAGGAAGGAGAATGTGAAAGGGCTGGGACCCCGGGGAGCGCACAGTAGGAGGGGGGACCCTGGGAGTTCACAGTAGGAGGGGGGACCCTGAGAGTTCACAGTAGGAGGGGGGAATTCACAGTAGGAGGGGGACCCGGGAATTCACAGTAGGAGGGGGACCCGGGAATTCACAGTAGGAGGGGGGACCCCGGGGAGTTCACAGTAGGAGGGGGACCCCGGGGAGTTCACAGTAGGAGGGGGGACCCCGGGGAGTTCACAGTAGGAGGGGGGACCCCGGGGAGCTCACAGTAGGAGGGGGACCCCGGGGAGCACACAGTAGGAGGGGGACCCCGGAAGTTCACAGTAGGAGGGGGGACCCCGGGGAGTTCACAGTAGGAGGGGGGACCCCGGGGAGTTCACAGTGGGAGGGGGACCCCGGGGAGTGCACAGTAGGAGGGGGACCCCGGAAGTTCACAGTAGGAGGGGGGACCCCGGGGAGTTCACAGTAGGAGGGGGGACCCCGGAAGTTCACAGTAGGAGGGGGACCCCGGGGAGTTCACAGTAGGAGGGGGACCCCGGAAGTTCACAGTAGGAGGGGGACCCCGGGGAGTTCACAGTAGGAGGGGGGACCCCGGGGAGTTCACAGTAGGGGGGGGACCCCGGGGAGTTCACAGTAGGGGGGGGACCCCGGGGAGTTCACAGTAGGAGGGGGGACCCCGGGGAGTTCACAGTAGGAGGGGGGACCCCGGGGAGTTCACAGTAGGAGGGGGGACCCCGGGGAGTTCACAGTAGGAGGGGGGACCCCGGGGAGTTCACAGTGGGAGGGGGGACCCCGGGGAGTTCACAGTGGGAGGGGGGACCCCGGGGAGTTCACAGTAGGAGGGGGACCCCGGGGAGTTCACAGTAGGAGGGGGGACCCCGGGGAGTTCACAGTAGGAGGGGGGACCCCGGGGAGTTCACAGTAGGAGGGGGACCCCGGGGAGTTCACAGTAGGAGGGGGGACCCCGGGGAGTTCACAGTAGGAGGGGGACACCGGGAATTCACAGTAGGGGGGGACACCGGGGAGTTCACAGTAGGAGGGGGACCCCGGGGAGTTCACAGTAGGAGGGGGACACCGGGAGTTCACAGTAGGAGGGGGGACCCCAGGGAGTTCACAGTAGGAGGGGGGACACCGGGAATTCACAGTAGAAGGGGGGGACCCCGGGGAGTGCACAGGAGGCCTATGGGCACCTGGGAGTGAGTGAGTGGCCAGAGAACGCTCCTTCTCAGAAGGGTGGATGCCTGCAGGTGCAGAAGCAGCTGCTTGGTCCCCCGTGTGCCAGTTTGGGGGACACAGACAATGGGAGGGTGACAGAAAGCTTCCAGCCAGGCTCGGAGAGAGGGCTGTGCTTTCTCCCTTCTGTAGTTCTCCTTCCTTCCTTCCTTCCTTCCTTCCTTCCTTCCTTCCTTCCTTCCTTCCTTCCTTCCTTCCTCCCTCCCTCCCTCCCTCCCTTCCTTCCTTCCTCCCTTCCTTCCTTCCTCCTTCCCTCCCTCCCTCCCTTCCTTCCTTCCTTCCCTTGCTTTCCTTCCTTCCTTCCTTCCTCCCTCCCTCCCTCCCTCCCTCCCTCCCTTCCTTCCTTCCTTCCTTCCTTCCCTTGCTTTCCTTCCTTCCTTCCTTCCTCCCTCCCTCCCTCCCTCCCTCCCTCCCTTCCTTCCTTCCTTCCTTCCTTCCTTCCTTCCTTTTTCCTTTCTCCCTTTCTTTCCTTCCTTCCTCCTTTCTTCCTTCCTTCCTTCTTTCCTTCCTTTCCTTCCTTCTTCCTTTCTTTCCTTCCTTCCTCCTTTCTTCCTTCCTTCCTTCTTTCCTTCTTTCTTCCTTCCTTCCTTCTTTCCTTCTTTCTTCCTTCCTTCCTCCTTTCTTCCTTTCTTCCTTTCTTCCTCCCCTCCCCTCCCCTCCCCTCCCCTCCCCTCCCCTCCCCTCCCCTCCCCTCCCCTCCCCTCTCCTCTCCTCTCCTCTCCTTTCCTTTCTCACTCTGTCACCCAGGCTGGAGTGCAGTGGTGCAATCTCAGCTCAACACAACCTCTGCCTTCTGGGTTCAAACGATTCTCCTTCCTCAGCCTCCCAAGTAGCTGGGATGACAGGCCCGCACCACTATGCCCAGATAATTTTGTATTTTTAGTAGAGATGGGGTTTCACCATGTTGGACAGGCTGGTCTTGAACTCTTGACCTCAAGTGATCTGCCTGCCTCAGCCTCCCAAAGTGCTGGGATTGTAGGTGTGAGCCATCGTGCTCAGCCCCTTCCATAGTTTTCTCATCTGAAAAATGAGGAAGTCCAGGTTAGTGCTGTCTGATGGAAATAAAATCCGAGTCACAGACATAATTTTACATTTTCTAGTAGCCACAATAAAAGTTAAAAAAAAACAGGTGAAATCAGTTTTAGTAATGTATTTACCAAACCCAATATAGCCAAAATGGTATCATTTCAACATGTAATCAATAAAAAATTTGGTAATGAGATACTGTCATTCTTTTTTAACACAAAGTTTTCAAAATTTGGTGTGTATTTCACACTTACAGAACATCTGAATTTGTACACGACATTCTCGTCGGAAATACTCTACCTACATTAAGATTTCATAAAACTTATAGTTGAAAAGAGGATCACTTAGCTGGGTTGTCTGAACTATACTCAAAACATTTACTAATTGATTAAAATACTAACATTAAAAAATGAATATTCACACTTCCATGGATAAAATTGCTTCAGTTTAAAATTCTTCTACTTGCTATTTTTTTTGAGCATGTTTTCATATAATTAAAGGACACTGGAATTTTCCTTTTCTGTTATTCATTTCTTTGGGCCATTTAAAAAAATAATGTTTGCCTTTTTCTTTATTTGTAGAAACTACTAATACATCAGAGCTATTAATCCAAACCCAAGTTTGGCCATGATACGACTTGAAAATGTTTTCCCATTTTGTCATTCATCTGTTTAATTTCTTATCTTTTTTGTAAAAGCAAAAGTTGTTTTAAATTTTATTTAATTAATTACTTAATTTTGAGACGGAGCTTCACTCTGTCGCCCAGGCTGGAGTGCAATGGCACAATCTCGGCTCACTGCAACCTCTGCCTCCTGGGTTCAAGCGATTCTCGTGCCTTAGCCTCCTGAGTAGCTGGGATTACCGGCACCCGCCACCACGCCTGGCTAATTTTTGTAATTTTAGTAGAGACGGGGTTTCTCTATGCTGGCCAGGCTGGCCTCAAACTCCTGACCTCAAGTGATCCATCCGCCTCGACCTCCCAAAGTGCTGGGATTACCAGCATGAGCCATCGAGCCCAGCAAAAGGTGTTTTTTAAATATAGAGAATATAGCAAAGTCCATTCTTGTTTCCTTCTAGGCCTTCATGCTTTGCTCATCCATTTCAAACGCTTTTTATTTGGAAATGGTTAGAGATTCCCAGGAAGTTGTGAAAATGGCACAGGAGGTCCCTCCTCCCCCAGTGGTGGTGTCTTGGGAACTAGAGGCTGAGTCACAGCTGGGAAATCATCACTGGGATGACTGTGCAGTTCTGCGCCATTTTTCACCACGAAATCCAGACACGGAGCTGTCCCCTAGCACAGAGGACCCCTCGTTGTGGTTTCATGTCATTTTATGTTTCTATGTCTGATCCATTCACATTAGATCTCTGATAATTCACATATATTTCTGGTGTAAGGTGTAGGAAATTAATCCACGGTAACCTTTTTTTGCTATGACTACCGTCTCATTTCAATATCACATGTCTTTCTTCTTTTTAACTTTTTTTTTTGAAAAACAGCTTTATTGAGTTGAAATTGTCAAACAACAAGCTGCACATACTTAAAGAATATAATTTGATATATTTTGACCTAAGTGTACACTGTGAAACCATCACTGAAATCAAGGTCAGGCAAGGTGCAGCGGCTCACGCCTGTCATCCCAGTGCTTTGGGAG
The DNA here is from genome assembly GCF_037993035.2 of Macaca fascicularis. NCBI lineage: Eukaryota > Metazoa > Chordata > Mammalia > Primates > Cercopithecidae > Macaca > Macaca fascicularis. The sequence continues at coordinate 33,895,436 of NC_088377.1, read as the reverse complement.
GCTGAGGCAGGAGGATCACATGGGACCAGGAGTTTGAGACAAGCAACATAGTGAGACTCCCCATCTCTACAAAAAATAAAAAAGTTAAAAAATCAGCTGGCTGTGGTGGCATGGACTATGGGTGTCAGCTACTTGGGAGGCTGAGGTGGGAGAATCCCTGGGGCCCAGGAGGTCAAGGCTGCAGTGAGCCGTGATCTTGCCACTGCATTTCAGCTTGGGTGACTGAGCAAGGCCCTATCTCAAAAAAACCCCTAAAAGGGCAACAAACACAATAGCAACAAAAACAAGCCCAGCAGGTCATATGGGCTGGGGCGCCAGGGTCAGGGAAGGAACCTGGGCCTGGGCTCCCCGGCGGCAGCACCCAGTCCTCGGGAGGCAGCTCCTCGGTGCCCAGCCCTGCGCTGGGTGATGTGGGGCCCTTGCTGACATCCAGGGAACCATGCCAGCCACGCGGGCACACACACTGTTGGCACCAGGTGAGGCATTTGTCGCTGCTGGACCAGTGCAGTCTGGGCCCTTGGCTGGTGCAGGGTTGGGGGTGGGTAGGACTGGGAGGTCTTGAGGAAGGCATGATCCACCTGAAACTGCCCAACGGAACAATCGGGCTGGGTGCTCCAGACAGAGGGCGTCTGAGCCCAGGGCACCAGGGGCGGAGGACAAGAGAGTTGGCACGGCCCAGGGCTGCACGTGGAGCCCTCCCTGCCTCACCAAGGGCCACAGGGAGCCATGCAGGGTCCTGGGAGGGGGAGAGGCAGGTGGAGGCTTACCCTGAGCCCCCCTCAGGGCTCACATTGGAGGGCACCGTTGACCGGGAGGTCAGGGAAACCCCGGAACGTGGGGTTTATTTTTCTTACGAAGCTTCTGCAGCTGGGGCTGAGCCAGGCTCTAACTTACCTCCCTGCACATCCAGGCCCACGAAGCAGGGACATGGGAGGCCGGGCATCCTGGGCACATCCTGCAGGGCCCCTGCTCTGCTCCTGTGCTAGGGCCATTCTTGTCATCCTGGGGCCTCCTTCTCTGCCTGTGGAATCCAACCACTCCGGTTCCCCTGGCCAGGATGTCCCTTCACTCCCCTGGGACAAGAGGATCCGCTCTATTGACGTAGTCCTCCCTCCCTCCATTTCTCCCTCCTCCCCCTCCCTCTTCCTCCTCCCTCTCCATCCTCCTCATTCCTCTACCTCCCCACTCCCTCCTCCCTCCTTCTTCCTTTCCTTCTCCTCCCTCTCTCCCTCCTCCCTCTTCTCTCCCTGCTCCCTCCTACCTCTTCTTTCCCTCCTCCTTCTCTCCCTCCTTCTTTTCTCCATCTCTCCATCCTCCCTCCCCTCCCGCTTCTCCCCCTCTCCATCTTTTCCTCTTCCCTCTCCCTTCCCACTCCTTCCTCCTCCCCCCTCCCTCCCTTTCTGTTCCTTCCCAAATGCTCAGGTCACTCATTCCTGCATCCCTGAGCAGATTGCAGCAAATGCTCCGGGCACTTTGCCTCTGGGCAGATTGCAGGCTCCGGTTGCATGCTCTGTTGGGCTCTGGGATGCCGCTGTGGCCGCGAGGGAGGTGGGGCCTCAACAAGTCCTGACATGGGCCCAGGCTCGCAGTGGGGAAGGGGTAGGCTGGGGGATGTAGAGAGTGGGGTGGGGCCTCAGGGGCCTCTTGAGCCAAGAGCTGAAGGATGAGGATGGGGTCTAGGACAGTGACCAGGACAGCATGCCAGGCAGTGGTTGGGGGAGTGGGGACCAGACGTTAGAGTGTTTGGCAGGTGGGGGAGGGGTAAGGGTCTTACTCTGAGTCCAAAAGGACCCACTGGAGAACCTGAAAGGTCACTGTGCGTGCTGAGTAGGGTGAGGGACCCAAGGGGACAGGGCGAGGGCACGCAGGGTGACAGAGTGCTGGCTTGTGGGCCAGGCTGTCTCTCCCCGGCACAGACCTGCCTCGCCCCTGCAGCACGTCAGGGGTGCACTGGCCACTCTGGCCATGGCGCATGCAGGGCAGCAGGAGAACCACCGCCACTGCCGGACTTGCTTGGCTCCTGGAGACTCCAGGCCAGCTGGAGATTGGGGTGCCCCCAGCCCACCTCGGCTGACCCCAACCTCTCCCCAAACAAGCAGCTGCTGCCCTAAGGCACGGGGCCTGGCTCCCTGCTGGAAGTGGAGACTGTGTGGCTGGGTGGAGTCAGGACCCCGGGGACCCTGGCTGGGGGCCATGCCCCTTGGATTCCGGGGGTCTCAGGAAGAAGCACTGAGCCCATTTCTGGGGGTCAAGACTCAAGGCTGAGCTCGCAGAGGGAGAAACAATCATAACTCAGAGGAGGCCTCTTGATGGGGAGCCAGTGACTGCATTTTGAAGAAAGAAAAAGGAGAAACTTGGAAGGGCCTCAGTGCCTCTGGGGCTTGCTTCTCAAGAATTGGCAGCAAGGCTAAAGACACATCCCGTTTATAGCTCCCGCTGGCCACGCCACCTCTGCAGATCTGGGCCCCGAGGCTGTGAGGCCGGGGAGGCCCTCCTGGGTCAGGACGGAGGGTTCTGACTCTGGCTCTGTGAGTGCAGGGAAGCTTGGGGCGGGGCTTCAGCCCCTGCGTCAGGGTGGAGGGCCCAGGACCCTTTGGTATGTGGGACCTGGGAAGCTTTGAGCTGACCCTTAGCTGATAGCCCAGGCTTCATGGGGCTCTGCGTCTCTGCGTGTGCCTCTCCCTCATGCAAAGGCTACTGAATATCCCTGGAACGTCACAGGGCTCTGGCAGGTGCAGCCTCCTGGTGTGGAAGTGGGTGGAAGGAAAGGGGAGATGTTTCTCAGAGCCCACCAGTGAAGTCAAAGACCCTGCTTCAAAGGCCCAGGGAGGGTAAGGGCTGCCTTGGGGCCACCCCAGATCCTAACTCAGTGGCCGAGAAGGTAGGTGGTGGCTGCAGGATGGACAAGGTAGGCAGTGGCTGCAGGATGGACCACAGGCTCTGCCGTGTAAACAGGATGAGAGTCCCCAGCAGGCTCTGCCGTGTAAACAGGATGACAGTCCCCAGGAGAGCCCCTGCAGGGTGCTGTGTGCCCACTCCTGTGGCACAGGGAGCACCCAGTGGGTGCCTAGGGAGCAGCAGGGAGTTCTCCCCTGTCCCTGGAGCCATTAGGAGAGTGTGGAGGGATGGGAGGTGTCCATTAGGAGAGTGTGGAGGGATGGTAAATGTCCAGCTCACCTGGGGCTCTTTTCCCTCAAGGAGAATCTGCTCAATTTAGATACCAAAAGCGGGTTGCGGAGGGATTTGGGGAATTGACTTTCCCAACTGCAAAGAAGGGCCTGGGACTCCTCAGAGAAACAGAGGATAAGAGCCCAGGCTGAGAAACCTCTCCTCCAGCTGTCCAGCTGAAGGGCTAGAGGCCATGTGGGCTATGCCAGCCTGTCCACATTCATCCACCCATCCATCCATCCATCGATCCATCCATCCATCCTCCCATCACCATCCACCCACCCACCCATCCACTCATCCATTCACCCACCCACCTTCCCATCCATCCATCCCCCCATTCATCTATTCACCCACCCACCATCTGCCCATTCACCTACTCATCCATTCATCCATCTACAATCCTCCATCCACCATCCATCTATTCGCCATCTATCCTCTATCCTTCATCCATCCATCCATCCATCCATCCATCCATCCATCCATCCACCATCCATCCACCATTCATTCTCCATTTTCCATCCATCCATGCATCAATCCATCCACCATCCATCCTCCATCCACTATCCATTCACCATCCACCCATCCATCCATCCATCCATCCATCCATCCATCCATCCATCCATCCACCATCTACCATTCCTCCACCATTTACCATCCATCCATTCATTCATCATCCATCCATCCATCCATGCATCCATCCATCCATTCACCATCCACCCATCCATCCATCCATCCACCCACCATCTACCATCCCTCTACCATTTACCATCCATCCATCCATTCATCATCTATCCACCCACCCATCCATCCATCCATCCATCCACCCACCATCTACCATCCCTCTACCATTTACCATCCATCCATCCATTCATCATCTATCCATCCATCCATCCATCCATCCATCCATCCATCATCCATCCATCCATCCACCATCCATCCACCATTCATTCTCCATTTTCCATCCATCCATGCATCCATGCATCAATCTATCCACCATCCATCCTCCATCTGCTATCCATTCACCATCCATCCATCCACCATCTACCATCCCTCCACCATTTACCATCCATCCATCCATTCATCATCTATCCATCCATCCATGCATCCATCCATCCATTCACCATCCATCCTCCATCTGCCATCCATCCACCATCCATCCATCCACCCATCCATCCATCTACCACCCACCATCCCTCCACCATTTATGATCCATCCATCCATTCATCATCCATCCATTCATGCATCCATCCATCCATCCATCCATCCATCCATCCATCCATCTATATATGCATCCACCATCCACCATCCATCCAGCATTCATCCTCCATTCTCATCCATCTATCCATCCACCATCCATCATCCATCCATCCATCCATCCATCATTCCTTCATCCATCTATCCATCCACCATCCATCCATCCATCCACCATCAACCATCCATCCACCATTCATCCTTCATTGTCATCCATCCAACCATCCAATCATGCATCCATCTACCATCCATCCATCCATCCATCCACCATTCATCCTCCATCTACCATCCATCCATTCATCCATCCATCCGCCCTCCACCATCCATCCACCATTCATCCTCCATTCTCATCTGTCCATCCATCCATCCATGCATCCATGCGTCCATCTACCATCCATCCTCCATTCTCATCCATCCATCTATCCCCATCCATCCACCATCCATCCTCCATCCACCCACCATCCATCCTCCATCCATCCATCCATCCATCCATCCATCCATCCATCCATCCATCATCGACCGTCCATCCACCATCCATCCATCCATGCATCCATGAATCCATCCATCCATCTATCCACCATCCATCCACCATTCATCCTCCATTCTCATCCATCCACTATCCACCATCCACCATTCATCCATCCATCCATTCATTCATCCATCCACCATCCATCCACCATTCATCCTCCATTCTCATCCATCCAACCATCCATCCACCATTCATCATTCTCATCCATCCACCATCTGCCATCCATCAATCCATCCATCTATCCACCATTCATCCACCATTCATCCACCATTCACTATCCATCCATCATTCATCCTTCATCCACCATCCATCCATCATCCACCATCCGTCCATCCACCATTTATCCTTCATCCTCCGTCATCCATCCATCCATCCATCCATCCATCCATCCATCCATCCATCCTTTATCTGCCATCCATCCATCCATCCATCCATCCATCCATTAGCCATTGTTACATCCTCTGAATCAGATGTGGCTCTAGGTGAGGGGATGCAGTAACAAGACACAGCCCCACCCTATGAGGCTGATACTCCAGTGTTTTAAGGCTTGGGGGAAATCAAGCACAGAAACCAGAGGGATTCACGAAGTATTTTGCCCCCAGGGCTGGGGGCCATGTGGGGGCATTTCTGAGTACCAGGCATTGTTCCACAGAGCCCTTGAGCCTGTGGCAGGCAACAGACTGGGAGCCACATTTATTGCGCACCTGCTGTGCGCCAATCACACTTTGGGTTCCTCACACAGCCATGAGCTCACCTGAACTCCTGTAAGGGAGATCCCACTTTGCAGACAGGAGAAGAGCTGGGGGAGGAACCCACACGCTGGGGAGAGGCCATCTGGGGTCTGAACCCAGGCGGTCAGTCTCCCTGCTTCCGTTTCTCATCAGGGAGCTGCCCCAAGGGCTGGGTGGACACCTGTGAGTTTCCTGGAGTCCTGCTTTCATTTAGAAGCTGGGTTGGAACGACAGGAGACCGGACAGTCACCCTCAGTGTGACCTTTTATCTCGGCAGCCTTGCTGGCTCTGGCCGAGGTGGGTCTCAATTTCTTTCTGGCCTCCACCGGAATTACTTAATGGATAAAAAATAACCATGTCCAGGGCTCAAATATCAACTGCGGGAACAGCCAGCATCGGCAGCCAGGGACCTCTCGCTGCCCAGCCAGCTCCGGAAAGAGCCTGCCCCTCCTCCGCACAGCTGGCTGTGTGTGGGTGTGGCAAGGGTTAGGGGGTGGAAGGAGCACGGGACCTGGAGTCTGAGGGCCCTGGGTGTAAATTGACTTCAACCCAAGGAAGTCAGCATGACTTGAAGCAAACCAATGACACTTTCTTTAAAAATTGGCCAATGAGGGCTCACTATGGATCACCGTGAGGGTCCAATGAGGTGACTCAGGTGGGAGCAGTGGCGTCACTGTCATTTTCTCGTTTTCTTCCTCCTTCCTTCCCCCTCAGCAGTGCAGGGCGTGATGGCTTCCTCGCCTGATGGTGACACAACCAGCCCTATTGTGGTGGTGGGCGCCCACGTCACACAGGCCATGCTCCAGCTTCCCAGGTGCCCATGTGTTTATGAACCGGCCCCATCGTGGTGGTGGGTGCCCATGTCACACAGGCCATGCTCCATCTTCCCAGGTGCCTACGTGTTATGAACCGGTCCTCGTGGTGGTGGGCACCCACGTCACACAGGCCATGCTCCAGCTTCCCAGGTGCCCACGTGTTTATGAACCAGTCTCATCATGGTGGTGGGCGCCCACGTCACACAGGCCATGCTCCAGCTTCCCAGGTGCCCACGTGTTTATGAACCAGTCCTCGTGGTGGTGGGCACCCAAGTCACACAGGCCACGCTCCAGCTTCCCGAGTGCCCATGTGTTTATGAACCAGTTTCATCATGGTGGTGGGCACCCACGTCACACAGGCCATACTCCAGCTTCCCGGGTGCCCACGTGTTTATGAACCAGCCCCATTGTGGTGGTGGGTGCCCACATCATACAGGCCATGCTCCAGCTTCCCGGGTGCCCACGTGTTTATGAACCAGCAGTGAGATGGACGTGTATCCCAGGGCCAGCCAGGCCTTCTCCGGCTCTTCCTACCTCGTTAAGTGCTGCGGCCTGGATACTCTGGAGCTTTTAAGTAGAGTAGTTCCACTCTAGCATTTGATTCTGTTACGAATGGAATGGCATCCTCCAAATTCACAGGTGGAAGCTATATCCCCATGTGACTATATTTGGAGACCAGGCCTTCAAGGAGGTAATAAGACTGAATGATCCCATAAGGTTGGGGCCCTAATCCTAATCCTGTAGGACCAGTGTTCTTACTGGAGGAGGAAGAGGCACCAGGGATCCCCGCTGTCTGTGCACAGAGGAGAGGCCGTGTGAGGGTCTGGGGGAAGGCTGCCGTCTAGAAGTTGAGGAGAGAGGCCTCTGGAGAAACCAGCTGTGCTGGCTCCTTGGTCCAGCCTTCAGAGCTGTGAGAAATAAATGCCTGCTGTTTATGACCCTCAGCTTATGGCTTCTGTCATGACAGCTGCCGAACCCTAAAATACCTTCCAAACTCCATGACAATGTGGGCCCCATCTCCCATTACCACTCAGGAGTAGGAGAATGAAAAAAGAGGGCTGGCAGGGGCTGGGGATGGGCGTTCTGGGATATTGGGCCCTAGCTGGCTTTGGACCAGTCTCTTTGGTCTCCCCACTATAAGAAGGGGACCTTGGGCCCAGTGGTCTCTACACGATTCTCCACACCAGAAGCTCTCTGGCATCTTGGGTCTGGGGCCGCTGCTGGGGAGGGCTTGGTCTTGGTAAGGGCAGCAGTATACTCTCAGGGCCCAGGACAAGGCCTGGTGCGTGAGCTGAGCCCTGGACCAGGAAAAAGGATTATTCTGACCCCTGCCTCCTCTTCACCTTCCTTTCTGCAGTGATTGTGGCCAGCACCCAGGGCTCCAGTCCATTCCTGGGGCTTGGGGGCATGGGGACCCGTAGAGAATGCCCAACTGGCTCAAATGAGGGTTATCACCACATGACCACTGTCCCTGAGACGGTCGCCCCCAGAGTGTGCAGAGGACACTCTCAGTACCACCAAATCCCAGCCTGCCCGGCAGGAGTCCCCAGGACAGTCACCCTTGCCTTCATCCTGAGGTGTCTCCACCTCAGGGCCAGGCTCCAGCCCCCGAGAGCCCCTGGTGGCTTAGCCTCTTCCCCACAGCCCTGCCCTCCACGAGGACGCTTTCAGCCTTTGGTGCTCTCTGTGCTACGAATTGATAGGGCTGTGTCCTGGGCTTGGAGCTAAGGGGGTCAGGAGCAATGTCTGGACTTCCTGCCACCCTCAAGGTGCATAGACAAGTATGTGTGTGTGTTCAGGATGATGTGTGTGTTCAGGATGATGTGTGTGCTCAGGATGATGTGTGTGTTCAGGATAATGTGTGTGTGTGTACTCAGGATGATGTGTGTGAAGGGAGCTTAGTGGAAACTCCTTGCAAATAAACCTCTGAGATCCTACAGACCTCAGGGGGATGCCAGCAATGGCCTGAGCCCACTTCTCAGTCTACAGATGGAGAAACTGAGGCTCAAAGAAGGCTCTGGCCTCTAGGTATGCCCTTGATTTCTGACCCTTAAGAGAAGAGGAGACGCCGAGGGTCCCGTATCAGTCAGCGCCCTTCATAGGGAGAGAGACAGAGACACAGACACAGGGAGATCAATTTAAGGAGCTGGCCCATGTGACGGTCCAGGCTGATGAATCTGAAATCTGCAGGGCCGCCCGCAGGAGGGCAGGCTGGGAGCCTGGGCAGGATTTGATATTGCAGTCTTGGGGCCGAGGTCCTTCTCCAGGAAGCCTCAGCGTTCATCCTCAACTGCAGCTGAGGCCCAGCCACGTCTTGGAGGGTGACCTGCGGCACTCACAATTAGCCGATTGCGCGTGTCGATCACATCTGCAGCACGACCACAGTGACATCTGGACGGGGCTTGACCGCACCTCTGGGCACCGCGGCCAGCCGAGTGGACACGGGGGAGTGTCCATCTCCATGCCCACGCTGTTGTCCTCCGCTGGCCGTTGTGGTGGCAGTGCCAGCTGACCTCCAGCCATTGGCATCTGCAAACTGCAGCCAAGGGCTCTCCAGAGATCTAGAGGCCCTGGGAGCAGCCTGCGACCTCTGATCTGGCTCTCATGACCCTTGGGTTGGACGATTCTGAGGGTCTCATGCCGGCCCCCTCACTGGAGCAGTCCCCCATAGTGGTGACAGCAGCCCTTCCCTGCCTCAGCCCTCATTCCTGCGAAAGTTTCCTGGGATGGCCTCCCCAAAAACTTATTTCTGGGTGACCTCAAGTTAAGACAGCCCTGAGGGAGAGGGAGCTCCCGGGGTCAGGGACTATCCCTGGCTCCGACACAAGGGCTGCCTGGGCCCCTCCAGGGACGGGGAGCCTCCCTCAGTCTCACAGCTTTGGGACCCTCCAGATGACCTGGAGCCAGCCGCCTGCCGGGAGGAGCGTGGTGCCAGCCTCCCCTGGTCTCTGAGCTGAGGGCTCTGTGCATCCACGGCTCCGAGCAGGTCCAGCAGAGGAGAGTTTCCAAGCCTCAAGCTCAGACTCTCGTAGACAGACAAGTCAACATGACCCAGTGAAGGCAGGTGGGGCACGGCCCCAACTGTGGCACCTGAGGCGACCTGGATCCTGAGGCCAGCAGCCCGCAGGACCAGGGAGGAAGGGCGGCGGGCACACGCAGAGAAGCGATCTCTGGGAGCACCTGCCAGGTCCTCCTGCCGTCCTGGCCAGCAGGGGCTGCGGGGACACAGAGGGAACTTGGGAATGAGGTCGTGGGGGCGGCGCCTGCCCCACGGACTGACTCTTCCTGGCCCTTGGTGGGTGCTCAGGGCTGGGCTCTGGACTCAGTCACTCTGGGGCCGGCTTCGCTTCCATGCAGCTGGGGTTGGACAGAGAGGAGGACACCCCCTTCTCAGCAAGCCTCTGTCTGGGCGTGTGATTCTCAGAAGGAGCTGGGCTCTGGTTGGAGCAGGCTGGTGAGTGTCCGTCTCGCAAGGCACCTTTCAGTCTGACCCAGGCCTCTGCCAGTGGCCGGTCTCACGTGGACCCCCGTTCCCTCCTGTGTGTGGCGGAAGCAGCCGGGCATTTGGAGCAGAGTCGCTCTCCTTTCAGAGCCTGACAGTGATGGATAAGCCGGGGGCTCTGGGTCACTGCCGGGTGAGGGGTGAACCTGCTTCACGCGGGCCCCGGAGAAGCTGGACGCGGTCCCTGGACTGAAGGAGGAAGTTCCGGGGGGAGCGCCTGGGCAGGTGGACGCTTCTGCTGAATCCGGCGTTTCCGTGGTTATTTCAGTGAGTGACCGGCGTGTCTCTTTCCTCACCCCGGGTCCTTCTGAGAAAGAAAAGGCGCCTCGCACAGCTGCGTCTGCCAATGGCCAGGCGGCCGCCGCCACCGGCCTCAGCGTGTGCCCATGGTGAGGCCTCCTGGAAATGGCTGGACTGGGCAGTGCAGTTTAAAGAAAAACCCCAGAGAAGAAGGCGTCCATTCCCTACCCCCATGTCCTTGCAACCCGCCCCAGAGGTCACCTGCCTCCAGAATTTGATTCTTCCCAGGGGTAACCCATTCTCCCTCCTCTCACTCATTAGCCCCTGCAGGGCCAGGGCTCTCCTGCTCAGCCCTCCTCTCCTCAGCGGTAAAACGAGGCGGCCGTACTAGGTCAGAGCTGCCCGGCAGCCTCATGCCTGGTTTTAAATCTGCTTGTGCCTCCTGAAAACGTGTAAAAAAAAGGTAATATTTAGTTTTGAGCCTATATTTTGACTCCATCACCCAAACATTGCCATCGCAATGTGCAGTCAATGTAGAAATTGCTGGTGAGAGTCAGTCATGAGTCGTCACTGACTCCCTCCCAGCTGTGGCTGACCGGAACACGCCCCAGGTGCTCTGTGGATGCAGAGGCCTGGGGGCCGTGTGGCTGGCACAGCTCTCCACCTTCTGTGATAAACCTTGCACCTTTAATGGGCCTGGCTCAGTCTCCGAGTGAGTGCAGTGGAGGCACCAGGTCAGAGAGAAGCGGAGATCCCCAGGCTGGAGATAGAGACGGGAAGGCCTGGATGGGGCAGGATGGGGCCATGGGGAGGGGTTGCCATGATGCAGACTGTGGGGACCTCGGTCCGTGCACCCTGGGCTGCCTGAGGCCTGGAGGTCGGCACTGGGGTGGATCTGGCCTCTGGTTCTGCCACGTGGTCTGGGCAAGCCAGGGTCTCCAGGGGCTGGGGAGGTCCCCCTCACCCACTCTCAGGCACGGCCCCCGACCGGAGCAGGCCATGGTGGCAGAAAAGGGCATCCACGCTCTCAAACTACAGGGACTTGCATGGCAGCAGGCTCCCTGCAGACCACTGAGGGTGCTGAGACCCGGGCAGGTGGGAAAGGCTGGGCCAAGCCTGGCTCCACCCCTGGGTGCTGCTGCCTCCGGCCTTACTTCCCCCCGGCCAACCTCAGCTGTTGGGGGTGGTATCACCGCACGGACGGGCACAGGGGCCTCCAGGGCCTCACACGCCGGATGTGACCGGCAGAGACGGTCCCCGCAGCCTTGGCCCTGGGATGCCTGTGCCGGGAACAGGTGGCTTAGCGGGGCGTGGCTGTGGCCTCCTCTGCGTCCAGGCCTCCCGCCGCCCTGGCCCCTTGGCCCTCATTCTGGGGAGCGTGGGCCAAGCTCCCTGCGATCCCTTCTAATGGGTGGCCCCTCCTGGAGCCCTTTCATCTGATCCACAGAGCGTTTCACAAACACTGATTCATTCACCTCCCACGGCCTCAGAGGTAACCCGGTCCATTTGGTAGGAGGGAAACTGAGCCACCTCACTGTTCAGGATTCACTGAACCCATCCCGGCCTCCTGCCCTCGAGACCCCAGATGTAGGAATTTGGCTCGGAGGAGCAAGGGGGGCCCCTCCCAGAGGGCCAGGTGGAGGGGCCAGAGCAGGCTCTGAGCTGAGACGGCTCCACTGTGTGTCACAACGAGGCAGCCACTGTGTGTCACAACGAGGCAGCAGCTGCTGTTCCACACTGGGCTGCGCCATTGCCAGACACTTGCTCACTCATGTCGCTTTGTGTGTGTGCAGCTGAACTCTCACCCGAGTCACGCAAGTCTTCCAAGTAAGTTCTGCTCTCCCCGCTTTCATAGGCAAGGACACAGAGCTTCGAATTCGGCTCTTTCGGCCCAGGTAGCGTGCAGACTAAGCCTGAGAGCTACCGAGATCAGGCCTGTCTGGCCCCCCAGAGTCAAGCTTTTCATTGTGCTTTTCATCACCACAGAGGGGCATCTTGTTTACGAACTGCCAAGCATGAGGTGAGGGTGTGTAGTCAGGATCCACGGGGAACAAGCATAAGCACAGGACTGAGATGGGATTGTCCAAAGAGGAAGGTGATGGTGGTTGCTGAATATCACCGTTCGTTCCTCTCAGTTTCCATCTCAGCGAAACTAATCAGACTTCGTTACGGCTTAGACGGCGTTTAAAGGGAAACGCACGGGGCCAGCCATCCCTGTGCCTGTTAGTTCCTGCTCTGGGGCCTCCTGTGAGCCGAGTGGGCCTTTCTGAGCCGGGGAGCATGCCCGTTCTCGCCTGCCCACCTGCGTCTGCTTTGATAACCCGGACATTATTCCGGTGCTCCCCGAGCCTGCCTGTCAGTCAAGCCCTTTGTGAAGTCACTTTCATTCAGACAGTTCTCCTGCTCCGACTCAGGGTAAAAACGTCTCTTCTGGGTGACATGGAGGGAGGTGGAAATTACTATGTGCATAGAAAACTGTAGGTTACACAAATAACCTGTCACCGGAGATCAGCAGCCGAGCTTTAAATCAACTCAGGGGCAGCCAGGGCCTTCATGTGCCCTGGGGCCACTCACCCTGCACGGGGGCGCATTGCAAAATTCTCAGAAAACTGAAGCTTGTCTAACAATGTGGACATTCTTCCCCCACTCTCTTCAGCAAGTCCTGTACCCCAGGCAGGTGGGGGAGGACCCGGCCAATCTCTCCGGAGCCCGCAGGATGCACAGCAGAGCTCAGAAGGGCAGCTTCTGATTCCTCGAGCAGCAGCGTTTGATTTTCTGTCACTGCTGACTCCAAACGGCTGCTTTTCCCCCTCCAGGTGCTGCCGGTCTCCAGCCAGCATGCACCAGACTCGGAGGGGACAGCAGCTTGAGCTCATAAAGATACAATGATGATCGTAAGGAGCAAAGCAGGGGCCGGGCGCGGTGGCTCACGCCTGTAATCCCAGCACTTCGGGAGGCCGAGGCGGGCGGATCACGAGGTCAGGAGATCGAGACCATCCTGGCTAACACGGTGAAACCCCGTCTCTACAAAAAAATACAAAAGATTAGCCAGGCGTGGTGGCGGCGCCTGTAGTCCCAGCTACTCGGGAGACTGAGGCAGGAGAATGGCTGGAACCCGGGAGGGGGAACTTGCAGTGAGCCGAGGTTGCGCCACTGCACTCCAGTCTGGGTGACAGAGCGAGGCACTGTTTAAAAATAAAATGAAATAAAATAAAATAATAAGGAGCATAACATGGCAGATGCCATTTGGTTGGTGGGTCCCTGGCTGAGCCTTGAGGGACACCACATTCGATTTTTGACGTCCCAGGAAGCAGGTGTCGGTGTCCCAGGGAAGTGCCTGGGGAGAGGGCAGTCGGCCTGAGCTACACCCCGGCTGGGGGTACAGGAGGCTTCAAAATAGCTTTCTGAGACCTGGCCTGGCCTGAGATAGCTCCGCACTAAGCTGGACATCCAGTTTCCTGTTCAGAAGATTGGCCCCTCAGTCATGCAGGGGATGGGGAGAGTGCTTCTTTGTTTGGGGAGGAGAGATTTGGAAATCCATTTAAATGAAAAGCCACTGGGGGAGACAACGTGCACTGGGGCCGTGTGAGGCCTTCTGAGGTGGTCACTGGGTCTGGGGTTCTCTGTGTGGGAGGTTGAGGGGATGCCGGGCACTGGGGCCCTGTGAGGCCTTCTGAGGTGGTCACTGGGTCTGGGGTTCTCTGTGTGGGAGGCCGATGGGGCTGCAGTGTCTGCTCACAGGCTGACCAAGGCCTGCTGGGCGCCCAGAGCTCCAAGAGCAGAGAATTTTACAGATTTTCACGTCAGGAGGGTGGGGGAGCCATTCCTGCCCCTGCCCCCTCCAGGAAACAGCCATTAGCCCTCCGGGGACCTATGGTTCTGCTCGTGGGCCTGGGGAAAGAGCCCCTCAGCAGCCGGTGCCAGGGCTGTGGGCGTCAGAGGGTGCGGTGCCAGACCCTGCCGGTCAGATCCACCGCCCCATTTTACAGGTGACTTGGGAAAGTTGCTGGCGCCAGGCTGTACGCCTCCCCTGCCACACATGGAGCCCCCGCGGCGTAGGCTGCTGAGGTTTGTTGAATGAACTTGGACATTCTCTGAGCCCCACGCCTTGGCCACCTGGGCTTGGGGGAATGGGTGAGCCGGGGTAGTCCCAGGGCGTCTGGGGAGGCCTCTCCCAGCCCAGTGCAGGGCCCGGCTCTCCTGCCTGGCTGGCAGCACGGGCAGCAGCTGTCATTGGAAAATATGTTACCCGGCAAACTGAGGTCTGGAGTCGGGGCCTGTGTGCCCAGGCAAGGGCGGCCGCTCTGCTCTCCAGGGTCATTTCTCTGGTCGGGTTAAGCTCCTGGAAATGGGGACCCATGTGCCTCCTGTGGAAGGGAGGGTCTGGGTCACCCCGGAGGTTCTGCTGAGCGGGCCCAGCCTGTTCTTCAGCCACCAGGCCTCAGCCACCAGCGCTGGTCTGGGAGCTGCTGCATCACCTGCAGGTGTCACTCAGCACAGATCCCAGGGGAGCCAGGTGCGGGGGTCGCAGCTGCTGGCTCTGAGCCAGGTTCCTGGGCAGGGGGAGGGAAGCAGCGCTCGGGGGGCCGACTGTGGCTGAGGTCCTGTGTCCACCAGGCACAGCTGGGAAACAGGGCACTGATTTGCCCAGAACCACCAAGGCCACGCTCAGATCTTTCCACGCCCGACGCCCGCAGCCTCCTGCAGAGAGGCTGCCCCCTTCCAGTTCCTTGCCACTCCCCAAGGATGCCAAGAAACCCACCAGGAAGGTGCCACAACTGTGGCTCCTGCCGACCTGCGGCTGACCCAGGCAGTCCCTCCATCGTCCATCTGGATGGTTTATGTGCCCAGGACGGGGTGACCCGGGAGGAAGGAGGGCCTAGTGTTTCCCTGCAAGGAGGGCGCTGGAGTCCTCCAGACGGGCTGGCTCCAGGCGGGCACCCACATCCTGTCACCCCTGCCGGGACCCCCTTCCCCCCGGCACCCAGCCCAGGCCCTTCCTTCCTTTTTCTTTCTTTTTTTTTTTTTTTTTTTTGAGACGGAGTCTGGCTCTGTCACCCAGGCTGGAGTGCAGTGGCGCAATCTCGGCTCACTGCAAGCTCCGCCTCCCGGGTTTACGCCATTCTCCTGCCTCAGCCTCCCGAGTAGCTGGGACTACAGGCGCCCGCCACTTCGCCCGGCTAGTTTTTTGTATTTTTTAGTAGAGACGGGGTTTCACCGTGTTAGCCAGTATGGTCTTGATCTCCTGACCTCGTGATCCGCCTGTCTTGGCCTCCCAAAGTGCTGGGATTACAGGCTTGAGCCACCGCGCCCGGCCGAGGGACTCCTTTTTCAAATTAAAATTAAAAAAATTCTTTTTTGAGGCAGGATCTTGCTCTGTCACTCAGGCTGGAGCGCAGTGGTGCGATCATAGCTCACTGCAGCCTCGCCCTCCCTGGCTCAAGGGATCCTCCTGCCTCAGCCTCCCGAGCAGCCGGCACTACAGGGCATGCCACCACACCCGGCTAATTCTATTTTTTGTAGAGATGGTGTTTCCCTATGTTGTCCATGCTGGTCTTGAACTTCGGGCTCAAGCGATCCTCCTGCCTCAGCCTCCCAAAGTGCTGACCTCACAGGCGTGAGCCACCGCACCCACCCCCTTCCTTCCCTTTTCCCTTCCTCACCTTCACTTCCTGAGCTGGACGCCGCAGCATCTGAGGAACTGTGAAGTGCTGTGCGTGGGGATGTCCCCCACGGTTTTTCCTGGTGGGTTTTATGAAGTCAGTGAGGATAGTGGTTGTCAGGTGACTGCCCCAGCACTGCAGGATCCAGGTCGAGCCCCAGTACGGGGCCGAGCCCCACCCCTGGCCCAAGGAGCCCCTGGGATCCTGCCCTGAACCCCTGCCTGGGACTAGGGCAGCCGTGGCTGAGCGGCCTGGCCGGACGTGTTCTCCACACTTCCAGGAGGAGACGGCTGGAGTTATTGACCCCATTTTTAACCTGCGAGGCTTGGAGTGGTTATGTGGCTTGCCTGGGGTCACACCGATGGAAATGACAAGGGGCGGGGAGTGGGGACCTGACGTGGGGTCTGCGTGGGGTCCTCTCACCACGTCCCACCTCCCCCTGTGCTGTCAAGGCAGGCTGAGGAAGAGCCGGCTTCCATGGGGCGACAAGGCTCTGCCCCTCAGAGACCCTTCCTCTGGGTTCGTCGTGTGGCTACTTGGGTTCGTGTCTTTGGAACAAGGGTGGGGGCACTGCGGCCTTGGGAGGGGCTCCAGAGGGCCCAAAGATTCTGGGAGGAAGAGAGGAGCCTTTGCCCCAAGATGCAAGATGAGGGGGGCAATGGGGCAGGGAGAGATGGCAACCCCAGGAGGCTGTGCTCAGGTACAGCTGCAGAGGTGCTCAGGAAGCCTGCAGAGCCACAGACAGACTGGGCTGCATCCTAGCAGAGGGCGTTAGCAAGGACTCTTCAGATCCGAGTGATGGAGACCCACTCAGATTGATTGAGGTCAAGTGGGTATTTACAAGGTGGGCATTGCTGGCTCCTAACAGAAAGTGCAGGGTGGTGGGTTTCAGGTATGGCTGGATTCAGGTGCTCCAACAGCACCATCAGGGCGTGGACTCTTCCCACCTCTGGCTCTGCTTTTCTCCACCTGGGCTCCATTCCCAGGCAGGTTCCCCACACTCTGGGTGGCCCTGCAGGGAGGGGCCTCTTTTCTGAGCATCCCAGTCCCAGAGCCTGAGTGACCTGGCCTGGGTCACTGTCCAACGCTGGGACAATCACCAGGGTCGGGGCCAGCCCTGGGTGGAGGGCCCACTGGGAGCCCAGGGGTGGGAGAGTCCCCAGCCACACTGACTGAGATCGAGGACTTTCCCAAAGGAAAACCAGAGTCTTAGCTGGAAGGGAAGATTGAAATTTGGTCAGCAAACACCACAGAGGGCTGAGTACCCCTCTTGTTTACCTCCCATGACGGGGAGCTCATCACATCTGAGGATGCCTCTTGCTTACCTCCCGTGACGGGGAGCTCATCACGTCTGAGGACCCCTCTTGCTTACCTCCCGTGACGGGGAGCTCATCACGTCCAAGGGCCCCTCTTGCTTACCTCCTGTGACGGGGAGCTCATCACATCCAAGGACCCCTCTTGCTTACCTCCTGTGTTGGGGAGCTCATCACATCCGAGGATGCCTCTTGCTTACCTCCCGTGATGGGGAGCTCATCACATCTGAGGAAACTTGTTCATGGAGCCCTGAAGGGCGACAGCCACCCTGTGGCCGGTGGGGGCAGCCGGCAGTCACTCCCTTTGCAAACCCAGCAGTCCGTGCTCAGCCCTGCCCTGCAGAATGAATGATGCTTCCTGGCCACAAGAACTCCCCGGGCCCCGGGTGAGAGGAACTCTGGGAAATGCAGGAAGAAGATGGTCTTGGGCCTTCATGCCTGTCTGGGAGGACCCACACCTCCCAGGCCGCTTGGTCTGGGTGCCCGTGCAGGTCACGGCTCATGTGTGGCCTCCTGTGTCCCGAGGCTGAGCCGCACTGCCACCCACACATACCTACCTATGACAGGTGCCCCGGCCAGTCTCCTGGTGCAGGCCCAGCCCACTGTCCCCCATCCCTAGGACACCCCCACCTCCAGCTTCCCAGACACACAGCCTGAGGGCTCATAGCGGCCCAGCCCCAGGATGGCAGGGCCTTGCTCTCAAGCCAGTGCTGGCCCTGCTGTCCATCTTCCAGCTCTGAACTCCCAGTCTGCCAGCCCCAGAACCTCAGCCCTAGCCCTCGTCTCCCAGCCCACCGAGTGCTGGCCACAGCCCCCACACCCCGCCTCCACCCCACAGCTGCTCCCAGGGGCCTGCATCCCTTTTCAATTCCCCAGCTCTCTCTGGGTCCCGGGCCCAGGCCTTTCTTTCCCCAGGACCACGGGACCAGGCGAGGCTGCCCAGTCTGGGGGAGCGGGCGCCGGCCTCCCTGGAAGGCCACAAGGCACTCAAGCTCGGGGCCAGAGATGTGTCTGGAAGCCGCTGGGGACAGGGCCAAGGCTCTCCAGCCCAGCTGCTCCTTTGTTCCAGCCCCTGCCCCCCACACCTCCGGCCACGGGGCTGGCCTCAGCAGCACTCTCCGGCCAGCTCTAGGCTGGAGAGGGACATCCATTGTGGCCGCAAGGCCTCACCCAACCTCACGGCAGCTGCCCAGCCCCACCTCCTCTTCCTTTGGTTGGGACATTTGCTGACCGTGGCCTTTTGGGTCCAAGGTGGGTGGCCACAGGGAGCAGAGGGTCAGAGGTACAAAGCCCAAAGGCCCCAGGACCCAGGCAAGCTGAAGCCCTCAGACAGCCCGTGTCCAGCCTCTTCTTTGCTTTCAGATAAGAACTTAAAAGAGAAAACATCCTACAGAAAAGAAGCTCGGCTTTTCCCCACTGCTGGCTGAGTGGGTTTCCTAAGAGCAAGTATTTCCTCCACCCAGCAGCGCTTTTCAGCAAGGAGCATCTCCGTCTCCGTGGAGGGCAGCCTGGAATGGGGGAACGTGGTCAGGCTGCCATTGCCGTGGCCTGTGTGGCTTGGAGTGGGCTGGCGACTGTGACCACTGGCTCCAAGGAAGAAAGAGCCCAGATGGGGAGTGTCTGCCTGTACCTGTGGTGCAAATGCTCCCGCCGGGGCTGGCTTCGAGCTGCCAAGGGGACACACTGCAGGCCGGGGTGGGCACCCTGCGGTGACCCCACGTGACCTGGCCTCAGACAGACACAACACACGGCCAATCTCAGGAGCTTGGAGGAGCGCACAGGGCCACACCGCGAGAGGCGGGGGCGAGTGCTGTGTTCAGCGCTTCTGTTTATAGTGACTTCTCTGTAAGTTCTTATGATTTAATTTGTTTTTGAGACAGGGTTTTGCTCCATCACTCAGGCTGGAGGGCTGTGGCACAACCACAGTTCACTGCAGCCTCAACCTCCTGGGCTCAACCTCCTGTCTCAGCCTCCTGAGGAGCAGGGACCGCAGGTACACGCCACTGCATCCAGCTTATTGATTGACTGATTGATTGATTTTTGAGATGGAGTCTCGCTCTGTCGCCCAGGCTGGAGTGCAGTGGCGCGATCTTGGCTCGGTGCAAGCTCTGCCTCCCGGGTTCACGCCATTCTCCCGCTTCAGCCTCCCGAGTAGCTGGGACTACAGGCGCCGCCACCAAGCCCGGCTGATTTTTTTGTATTTTTAGTAGAGACGGGGTTTCACCATGTTAGCCAGGATGGTCTCGATCTCCTGCTCTCGTGATCTGGTTTATATTTTTATCTGTAGAGATGAAGTCTTGCTGTGTTATCCAGGCTGGTCTCTCACTCCTGTCCTCCAGCGATCCCCCCTCCTCGGTATCCTGGCATGCTGGGATTGCAGCATGAGCCCCGACGCCTGGCTGATTTCATTTTAATAGTGCTGCGTATAATGGGCCAGCTCACCCGATTCCAGGACATGAAGGCTCAGCTCTTATGAGCTGGCTCTGGACACCACCTGTGGGATGGCTCCAATTCACACCAGACCCCAACAAGACCGAGGCTTTGGTCTGAGCCTGAAGGCCCCAGGGAGGACAGTGCCACCCTTAGCCCCGAGCAAGAGGGGTCCTGTGTTCCCCTCCAGTTCAGCTGAGGCCTGAGCTGCCTTTGCGACCCCATCCTGAGTACCCCAAGGCCCTGGGATTCCTGCAGCTCCTGCGCCAAAGGTCCCACGAGCACTCCGTGTCTTCCTCTTCCACGTCCTCTGCCTGCGGTGCTGTGCTCGGTGTGGGGGCAGCCAAGGGCACTCCGTGCAGGATGTGGATGCAGCATGGCCACTCGGAGTGCGGGCCCAGCAGGAGCCCGAAGCCCCCTTCCCATGAGGGTGAAGCCGGAGGCGACGGAGGGAGGCAGGGGGTGTGGCTGTGTTTTGTCAGGAGGCAGAGATTCCTAACCTTGAGTATGAACGTCCAGGCTGGTGTGAAGTCCGTCAAGGCGGGAGCACGGAGCCCACTCTGCAAGTTCCACGGGGCATCAGCCGGGGCGGTGATATTTAAACTGTGCGTTCCACGGGGCGTCAGCCAGAGTGGTGGTATTTAACGCCAGGACCCACAGTGCGTGGGCCTCTCTTGAGCTCCGGGCCCTGCCTGCCTTAGGGCATCCGCCAGGTCGGCTATATTTAAATGCTTGCACATGTGGTGCCTGGGCCTTGACGGAGCTCCAGGGTCTGCCCACGATGGTGCAGCCGTGTTCTAGGAGGAAACACGCCTGGTGAAGGCTGGAGGAGGGAAGAGTGAGCTTTCCCTGCCTGGGAGTCTCTGAGGGGTACAGACTGAGGGTTGGGGGTGCAGGAGGGGAGGCCCCAGGGCTCAGCGGATCCCAGGGTGTTCCCAGCGGGGTTCAGTGGGTTTCGTTGAGGAATTTGGACTCTGCTCCAGGAGTAATGGGAGCCAACAGGCCAGGGGTACCTCGTCCCTCCTCCCCGTGATCCGGGTGCTCGGAGGAGCCAGGCAGCGTGGCTGAGGCCCCACAGGTGTTCGGGAGGGAGTGCAGAGCAGGGCGCCATGGTGCCTGAGGACAGAAGGGGCTTCCTTCCCGGGGCAGCAGCCTCCCTGCAAGAAAGCGGCTCTCCAGGGCTGCCTGGAACGCATAACTGACAGCTTGCAATCTGCACCCTGTGATTTATTTCTACGGGGTTGAAATACTGCAGGGATCCCATGCTGCTGCGTCAGGATTGGGCCCACGTAGGAAGCCTAATGCACGGCAAACCATTCGTCTTGCATGAAAAATGCACGATGGCGTCAGAACGTCACCAGGAAGTTTCGAGATGTTCATGCTGTGGTCCTCACACGGCCGACTGGCTGTCAAAGCCCCGGTCCTGCCGCCCATGTTGCCAATGGATGATCCAGGCGTCCCTCGTGCGAGGTGCCTTGGAGAGCCTGTGGACACCAGGCCTCTCACCAGGGAGTGAGGGAAAGGTCTTCCCCTGGGACCCACGAGTTCCTCCTCAGCTCCACCTTCACCCACAGGCCACGGGAAACCATCTGGTGCATGGGGCTCAGCGCACCACCAAGAGCCGTTTAAAAAGGCTTTGGGCCACACGGAGGAAGAAAGCCCAGTTTTAAACACCAAATGTGGTCTGTGGAAACTTCCCAGGGTAGCATGTCCAGTGGGACTGTCTATGGAGATGGGAACGCCCGTGTCTGTGTGAGCCACGCAGTGGTCACTGGTCACACGTGGTGGGAACGCCCGTGTCTGTGTGAGCCACGTGGCGGTCACTGGTCACGTGGTGGGAACGCCCACGTCTGTGTGAGCCATGTGGTGATCACCGGTCAGGTGGTGGGAACGCCTGTGTCTGTGTGAACCACGTGGTGGTCACTGGTCACATGTGGCTGCTGAGCCCTGGAAGTGTGGCCCATGTAATTGAGGAAGTGTGGCCTGTGCAATTGAGGAGCCGGCTTTTAAATTTTATTTAATTTTAATGACTTTAAGTGTAAACATAAATAGCTACCATATTAGACCATGTCTAGGTTGATGACAATATTGTCTTTTTTTTTTTTTTTGCTTTTTAAAGTGGTTATATCATTATTATTATTTATTTAAATTAATTTATTTTTGAGACAGGGTCTTGCTGTCTCGCCCAGGCTGCAGTGCAGTGGGGCAATCACAGCTCACTGCAGCCTCAACTTTCCATGCTCAAGCCATCCTCCCGCCTCAGCCTCCCAAGTGCCTGGGACTACAAGCACGTGCCACCACGCATGGCAAATTTTTTATTGTTGGTGGACACGAGGTCTCACTCTGCTGCCTGGGCTGGCCTTGAACTCCTAGGCTCAATTCACCTTCCCATCTTGGCTTCTTGGAGTGTTTGGATTGCAGGTGTGAGCCACCTGTGCCTGGCCTATTTTTTATATGTAAATATAAAGGGTACAGGTGCAGTTTTGTTACATGGAAACAATGTGTAGTGGTGACGTCGGGGCTGTCCGTGTGGCCATCACCAGACAGTGTACATTGTACCCACCAGGAACTTTCTCATCCCTCGCCCGCCCTCTCGAGTCTCCGTGAATGAGTGTTCCCCACTCTGTGTCCACCCACGGGCGCCCATCATTCAGCTCCCACCAGTAAAAGTGAGGACACGTGCTCTGTGTCCCATTTCTGAATTGTTTGACTTGGCACTGTGTTCTCCTGTTCCATCCACGTTCCTGCAAAAGGCACGATTTTACACTTTTTCGTGGCTGAATAGTACCCCGTTGTGTATATGCACGGCATTCTCCTTCTCCAGCCGTCTGTTGGTGGAGCCCTAGGCTGATTCCATCTCTTTGCTATTGCGCACAGTGCTGTGATGAATGAACACGTGCAGGTGTCTTTTTGATGTAATCATTTCCTGAGTAGCTGCCCAGCAGTGGGATTGCTGGATGAGTTGTTTTTAGTTCTTTGATAAATCTCTTTACTGGGACAGTGGGATTGTGACGAGTTCTCTGTTTTTAGGTCTTTGATAAATCTCCGGGCTCCACAGGGGCTGACAATATTCCCGGTGAGGGTTTGGGAGACGCAGGTGTGTGTACTTCTCAGAACTCAGCTCGCGGGACCGTTAAGATCTGTGAATTCCACTGTAAATTCTACCTAAAACAAGAGAACTGTTGACAGATATTGGACTCTAGTTAATACTTCTGAAGTATTTGTGTGGAAATATAATGATGCCTACAACTTCCTGTGAAACGCGTCCAATAAAGTGAGATGGGTTGACGGAGGGGTGGAGGGACGGAGCGGTGAACGGGTCTACGGTGAAGACAATGAGCCCATGTTAACCGTAGAATCCAGGCGGAGGTGCCGGGCTCCACAATAAAATGCTGAAGAAGTTCCAGATACAGTCAGGGATGGAGTGTTCTCTTATTACGCTGGGCGGGTCATGATGTAAGTTTCCCCCATTAGGAGAATCACAGAGCAATGGGAGGGGGTGGTGGGGAGTGGAGCTGCCTCTTGCCAGCTCCTGGGAGCCACCACACTCTATTCTGCAGGGCCATGTTCAGCGACATCACAGGGGCAGCGTGAAGACGGCTGTGGTGGCAGCGTTTACACCATGGGAAGCGGCAGTCGCTGCGAGTCAGGGTCTTCCTGGGTTGCTGACTGTTAGACGTTTGCCGGCACAGCACGGGGAGTGGCAGGGAGGCCTCTATTCCCCAGGAGAGTCCCTGAGGACAGGGCAGCATCGACGCAGCTGTGCTGCCTGCACCCGGCACAAGTCCTGGCCCAGAGTGAGTGCCTGACCTTCGTGTGTGGACTCGCTGTGGAAACAGGACGGGTGCAGGACAGCGAGGGCTGGTGGAGCATGGAGGGGAGGAGAGGTTGGGTCCAGACACCTCTTAATTTCCAAGCCAAGCCTGGAACTGAGGTGCCCCTCCTTCTGCCTTCTCTACCCCCACAGGGGCCGTGCTTGTTCCTGGGGTGGCTCAGTGTGGCTTCTGAGCCCCAAACCCACCAGCTGGACGGTCCACGAAGGGCCACTCATTCATCAGATGGCTCAGCCATTCACAAATCAGGTCACCACCCTCTAGAGTTTGTCTCCTCCTCAGCGGGCCCAGCAAGGGCGTTCCTCTGCTACACATGTACAGAGGCAGGTGGCCAAACTCCAGCCCCATGAGGGGCCCTCCCCACCTGGTCTGAGGGTCCAGTCCCTCCCCGTGTCCTCACATGAGCAGCGGCAGGACGATCTCTGCCTCCAGGGACCGACCTCCCTCCCGCGGAGCATTTGGAACAAGTCCTGGGCGTGGGAATGCATCCCTGGGCTTAGTTCCCGAGCAGGCTTGGAGGGGAGTGGCCCCATCTGCCTTGACCAGAGGCCCAGTGGCTTCAGTTCACACTATTGCACATGCACACACACACGCACACCCTCGCACACGCACACTTGCACACACCCTCGCATGTACCCTCCCACACCCTCTCACACACGCACACCCTCGCGCACACATGCACATGCACACATGCACACACACACACGCACACGCACACACACATGCACACACATGGCATGCGCCGTGTTTAGATAAAATGTGTTCGTGGCCGTTCTGTTCTGCAACTTGTTCATAGTACCATTTCGACTCTTGCTGTCCTGCTGTCCACATGCGGATGTGCCCTGACGCTGTGTCCTCTGCCGTGGGGTGTCCCACGGTGCTCCACAACCCTTGCCCGGTCCCCAGGTGTGTGGCCCCCATGCTGTCCACCTGCGGGCTCCTGCTGGATGACAGGCACCTGCACGCACCTCAGAAGCGTCCGCACAGCCCCCGCCCAGGGCTGAGGCCTCTTTCTTGCATCCGCGAGGGGCTGGCTGCTGCTGGGCGCTGGTGCCGTCCGCTGGGTGGGCTGGAGCAGCTTCGAGCTGGGTCTGATGTGCGCATCATTGCCGGCGTGTGAGGTCAGGTGTCTGGTCACTGACGGCCGGCCTCCCTGGGTGTCCTTCTCTGGGAATCGCCTCTCCTGCCCTTTGAGAGAAGCATGCCTTCCATGTTACACAAATGTTCCTCCCGCTCCAGCCCTGCCCTCCCCAGCAGCAGGACACAGGCCGATGCTGAATAAGCCCTTGTTGGCTGGGGCTGGGCACACAGTGAAAAGGGTTTGTGAACCGAGCCAGGGCCGAGAAGAAAGCAGCGGCCGCCCCTGGGGAGCGGGGACTGGGCCGGGGGCTCTGTGCCAGGGCACACGGATGTGCCAGGGCACACTGAGTCACGGGGCAGGGGAAGGTCCAAGGGGCCGCTCCTATCCCGTGGATGGCCTCGCTAGCCAGTGTGCCTAGCCTTGCGGGGCCTCAGTTTCCCAGTGGGCAGATTCCCCTCCATTGTCCTGGGGTCAGGCTGGCTCACGTGCCCTGAGGGACATCCCCTGGGGCGTGCCCTGCCCAACTCCCTGCCAACCAGATGCCCCCACTGTGGGGATATTTTCCACCAGGCAGGAGGCCAGATGTGGAGGTGGGGTGCTGCTTCCATGCCCCAAGGGTGTTCCCCGTCCCTGACCCCCTTCCCCAAAGTCAAGGAGCAGCATCCAGATACACGGGGTCCACGCCGGAATGGACGGGCCCTGCCCACCCGGCAGCTGAATGCCCTCAGCAGAATTGCCTTCTGCTGACAGCAGGTGCTGACGTGCACCCAGGTTCCCTGACACCATCTGTCAGCGGCCTCAGTGCAAGGACCAGGCTCTGGCACAGACACCTTCCCTCCTCCCAGGCCCCCCTTCTCCTCTCCCAAGTCCCGAGCCCATGGGCCAACCAGGGAGGAGGGGGGAGGAAGGAGGGAGGAGGGAGAAGGCTGACCTCCGCTTCCTGGGGTGACTCCTGGCTGGAGCAGAGCTTTGGTGGGGCAGAGGCCTTTCTGTCTCCAGCCCATGTGCCCACCCCAGCCCAGCCCCCTCCTTCCGAGGCCCCTGGGGTAGGATGTCCAGTGCCAGCTGCCCACGGGGCTGCAGGTCTGGGCTGCTTCTCCTGGAACTCAGGGTCTTGCAGCTGTGCTGGAGAGAGCTGAGCCTGAGCCCCACAGGCCCGGGAAGGGCAGAGCACATTCCTGGGCTCCATGCCCAGGGCTCCTTCCCCAGGGCCCTCCACATGCCTGATCCTAGGGGCAGTGTAGACAGTGAGAAAGGAAATGTGTTCTCTGGGGGGCTGGAGTGTGGGCATGGCGTCACTGGCCACCGTGCATGTCAGGAAGAGGTTGAGGGGAGTCCTGCAGGGCGGGCTGGGCAGGAGTGGGCAGCTCCCGATTCTGGATCTCTTTGGCCTGCAAGTGACGGAAACTCAGTCAATCTCAGTGAGAACGCTTGGGTCACAGGGCTGCAAAGTCTGGGTGAACATGCAGCTTCAGGTCCGGCCTGATCCAGGGACTTGGACATTCAGCCACGGTTGCACCCTGCCTCCCTCTCTGTCCTGCTGCCCTCTGGGATGGCTTCTGTTGTGGGGAGGCACCCGCATTCCATGTGCAAAGTAGGTGTGACCTCCTTCACTCCCAGTGTTTCTGGAAGACAGCCCGGGCAGCACGGGTGGGTTCCCAGGGCCTCCTGCTCACTGCTGGCTGTCGCTGGTCCTCTGGTAGGCCAGATCTGTGGAGGTGCCCACCTGAGATGCAGCAGGGTTGGTCCTCCTAGACTCAAGGATGAGGGGTCGAGGTGGGTCCCAGAAGGAAGTGGGGGGCCAGGCAGGGGGTGCGTTCTGGGCCCAGAATGGCCACACAGCCCCTATGGGGCCATCTCCACACAGAGTTTGTGGGACCTCATCTTAGTCCCTCTGGCTGCTGGAACAGAAGACTGTGCACTAGGCAGCTCATAAGCAGCAGGAATTCACTGCTCACAGTTCCAGAGGCTGGAAGTGGAGACCCGGGCGCCGGCAGGTTCAGCGTCTGCTGAGGGCTTCCTGGGGCATAGACGGTGTCTTCT
This sequence comes from Macaca fascicularis, assembly GCF_037993035.2. Lineage (NCBI taxonomy): Eukaryota > Metazoa > Chordata > Mammalia > Primates > Cercopithecidae > Macaca > Macaca fascicularis. The sequence continues at coordinate 33,868,837 of NC_088377.1, read as the reverse complement.
GGCGCGTCCTCACATGGGAAAGGGGTGAGGAAGCTCTTGAAGCCCCCTTTTGTAAGGGCACTAACCCATCCACAGGGCTTCACCCCATCCCCTCCCAAGGCCCCGCTCCGAACACCAGCACCTTAGGGGTGAGGATTTCAGAGCAGGAGCTTGAGGCACATTCAGTCCATAGCCCCCTAGGACCCTCGGTGGGTGGTCCGCATGGCCTTCTTGGGGGTGAGCAGGCTTGTTCCTCGGCTTGTTGTGGGGGCCACAGTGCGGTGCCTGAAGTCTCCTCCAGATCTCGTAAGAGAAGAGAGAAATGCCCCCACCCCCTCGTGCTTCTCCTAAAATTCTAGGAGGGTCCGGAGGGCCCTTAATCCCAGCCTGAAACCTGGGCTGGGCGTCCCGTCGCGGACACCATCCCCCTCACCCTGAAAGCTCCCAGCAGCCTCCGTGGGTGCCCCTTCCTCACCAGGCCCGGGGCGCCCGGCCCTCTGGGAACGCTGGGTCTTGGGGTGGACACGATGCTTTCTTATTCCCCTGAGGACTAGCCAGCCTGAGCAGGGGGTGTGGTGCGTAGGGCAAGAACCCCCTGGAGCCAACGCCCAGGCTTCTTCATGCTGGGAGTGTTGGGGGGTCTTGGGGTCTCCGTCGATGCTGGGAGTGTTGGGGAGTCTCGGGGGTCGGTCTCCATCGATGCTGGGAGTGTTGGGGAGTCTCGGGGTCACCGTCGACGCTGGGAGTGTTGGGGAGTCTTGGGGTCTCCGTCAATGCTGGGAGTGTTGGGGAGTCTTGGGGGTCTCTGTCCAACATTGGGAGTGTTGGGGGAGTCTCGGGGGGTCTCCATCGATGCTGGGAGTGTTGGGGAGTCTCGGGGGTCGGTCTCCATCAATGCTGGGAGTGTTGGGGAGTCTCGGGGGGTCTCCATCGATGCTGGGAGTGTTGGAGAGTCTCAGGGGGTCTCCATCGATGCTGGGAGTGTTGGGGAGTCTCGGGGGTCTCCATCGATGCTGGGAGTGTTGGGGAGTCTCGGGGTCTCCATCGATGCTGGGAGTGTTGGGGAGTCTCGGGGGTCTCTGTCCAATGCTGGGAGTGTTGGGGAGTCTCAGGGTCTCCATCGATGCTGGGAGTGTTGGGGAGTCTCGGGGGTCTCCAGCCTCAGCAGCTGCATCCGTCACATGGGAAGGAAGCAGAGTGCCTGGTTCCTGGGTTCCTGAGCCTCGGATGAGCTCGGATTTACAAATTGCTGGAAGAGGCCAGGCCCCCAGCAGAAGCCCAGCGGGTGTTTGTCCGACAGAGTCAGACGATGCAGCCCCGAAGCCGGCAGGCCTTCCCCTCTGGGCAGGTGGCAAGGAGCTGCCTCCGTTCACAGAGCTCCAAGCTCTCCTCTTCCTTCCCCCACGCCCGAGCTTAGCTGAGCGGAGGTAGAGGGGGATGTCAGGCACGCAGCCCCTTGTGGGAGCTCCCCCTGCCCCGCAGGCTGCGCGGTGTCTGAGGACTCCTCTGCCGTGGGCAGGAGGCGTGCCCAGCACCCAGACCCTGCCCTGACCAGCTGTCCTGCACCCACGTCCACCTCCAGGACACTGCAGCCTGAAGCCCTTGGCCGTGGTGGGGTCCTGAGCTACCTCATTACCCCCCACAGGGGCTCAGCTTTCCTTTCTCCGACCACCTTTCCCTGAATTAACTGTTTTTGGCGTGGGGTCCCTTCCCCACGACTCGCCTCAGGCTCCCACCATCACCCCCCAAGGAATTCTTCAGCTTTTGTGCTGAAAAGACCCCAATGAGTACAGCCAGGTCCCTGCTTCCAAGGCAGCTGGGAACCTTCCCATCCAAGGCTTAGGGTCCCCAGCGCTCAGGGTGGCCTGTCCTCCCCAGAGCATCTGTGTCCACTAGGAAGGAGGCGGCAGCTCTGGCCACATCAGGAAGCCTCTGGTGGGCATGGCCGGGCCCTGTACACGGGCCTGGGGGTCCCCTCCTGCAAGCAGGGCTCTGGCCGTGATGGACAGACAGGACCTCAGGAGGGTTCAAAGGGGGCTGGGGCTGCCCCTGTCCTGATCCTGGGCGCCGCACCTGATGACCACAGCTCCTGGGACAGGGAGGGCTGTCCCCAGGTTGCAGAGACTGAGGCTGGCCTGCGGACTGTGGATTCATGGGGCCTGGCTCTCTCTTAGTATGAGCAGGGTCTTCTCCCAGCCAGAGGCCACCAGCGGCTCCCGGGGCCCTTTCAGAGACGGCAGGTGGGTGGGACGTGGGGGGCTGTCTGTCATCCAGGCGTACCTTGAGGAGCATCATTCCTCGTGAGCTGGTTGTAGGTTGGTCACCACTTAGAGGCCCTTAGGTCCCTGCAGGCAGGAGCCATGGGAGCCCCTTTGTGGCTGTTTCAGGACAGCCTTGCACCTGGATCCCACTGCTTGGTGTTTCTTGATGGGGACAGGGGATCTGTTCTTGGGCCAGGCTGCATAACGAGGCCCCCCACCTTCACTGTGGAGTCACTGAGGTTGGAGGGGTGGGACAGGGGAGAGTGGGCGGGGGACTTGTGCCCAGGGCTGCTGCTCCCCAGAGTCCCTGCAGAGAAGCCCCTGCATCGTCCGCCTGCCTCAGGGGCCTGGGCGAGTGCTCCTGGAGGAGGGCCTGGGTGCAGAGACGCTGGCAGAGACCTTCCGCCACCGTGAACTGCTCCGGGCCCCGCCCTGGCTGTGTCCCCCACCCCTTTTGAAGGGGGCAGGCCAGCCTGGAGCTGGCTGGAGGCCGTGGCTCCTGGGTTCCTCTGTGTTGGGTTTTTCACAATATCAGGCAGCACTTCCAAAGCAGAAACTCAGGAGAAACACAAAGGGCTCCAGAATATCCTGCGGGAGCTTGGGAAACGGTGAGTTTTTGAGGGGTGGAGGCCCAGCCTGCCCTCGGAAGTAGCTGCTGAGATAGTGGCCTCCTCTACCAGCCACTGGCAGGGACCCAGGAAGCACCCTCCATCTTTGGAGCTGCAGCGAGGGGTGGGCAGCGGCCCCTGGGCGGGGGGCACTGATCATAGACCCAGACAGTGGTGGGCAGCCCATTTGTGCTGACTGGGCCCGGTGTCAGGCCCTGGGGTCCTCAGGTGCCCATGAGGATTGACACTGCTGGTCTCATCAAAGGGGATACCCTGGCCTTCCGGAGGGTGGGCCCAGGGATGGGTCTCTGGGGGTTCCTGCAACTCTCACCTCTGTCCTTCGAAAGCCATCAGAGATGGCCAGGCCTGGGGCCACCAGGGGTGACTGGGGGGAGCTGGGACTGCGAGGGCTGCGAAGGCTTTGCCTGACCTGGACAGGGCTGCACCTTCAGTCCCAGGGCCTGGACACCCCAGGCTTGTCCGTGGGATGGCGATGGGAAGGGCTGTCCTGGGCTACTGGAAGTTAAGACGGGAACTGACGTGGAGAGAGCCCCCGGGCCTCCAGCTTCCAGAGTCAGCTCCTGCAGCCCCTCCCAGGCCACGCGCCTGGCCCAGAGCCTTCCCGCTCACTCCTGGCTGCCCCTCCAGGCCTGGACTTGAGCTTCAGAGAGGGGCAGGATTCCAGGGAGATGGAGCCAAGGGTTCTCTGGACAAAACGGAGTTGCCTCTGGCCAATTGGGATGCGATTCCAAAAAAACATCCTGCTCTCCTGGCCATCCTGGCTGGACTGCCCACATGGCCTCCTACAGACTGGGGGTGGGGAGGGGAGGTGTCAGCAAGGACCTTTCCTGCCAAGACCAGAAGAGGCCAAATGGGCAGAGAGAGCACTTCTGTCCTGGAATCAAGGATTGAGGCCAAGGCTGAAAGCCAGCTCAGCCCAAGGTCACACCAAGGTGAAGGAGGGGAGCTGCTGTGTGCTCATCTCCGAAATGGGAAGACAAACTAAGTATTTTTTGCTAAATCTCAGTAAAATAATTATTAACAATAATAAGCCCATGACACATTGACATAAATAACATTTTTAAAGAAAGAACTATTTTCTCCAAAGTACAAAGTAAATAAAATTTTTTGCATTTTTGCAAATTTCTCTAACGTTTGAACTTGCAAGAGAGCAGTTGGATTCTTGTACCTGTGTTTGCATTAGACCAATGAGAAAATGAGAGCCAAAAGGACAAACGACAGCTTAGTATTATTCATATGCATGTGATGGTTTGGACACCATGGATTCCCCTGAAAGGGTCTCGGGATGCCTCAAGGGTCCCCAGGTTACACTGTGAGAACTGATAATGTAAGATATTTGATTAACACCAAAGAAGGCAGGAAAGAAGAAGAAAAAACTCAGAAGAACAAACATATGTATGATACAGATAGGAAACAAGTAGCAAAATGGCACACTTAAATCCAACTATTTTGATGTTTACAATAAACGTAAATGGACTAAACCCTCCTACTCTGCCAGCCCTTTGGGGAAGGGAAGCAGCTCTAACAGTGGAACGTTAGACATGCTGGTATGTGGCTGGAGACAACATCTTTAGGAAAGCATGTTTTTCCCCACTGTTTTTTTACCTCAAATATTTTGAGCCCTTATATGCTGGGCCCTGTACAGGCCTTGGGGAGATGAAGATGATTCAAACATGGTCTCCACTCGAGGCCTCATGGCCTAGGGGATTGTAAGCTGGGCTCAAGACCCTCTTCCTTCCAAGCACTAGTGATATTTGTTCAATATCTTCCCCATGCATCTTGCTGAGTCTCTTTGCAACCACACTGAGAGCTGGACCTCTGGGTTTTTATCCCGTCTCAGACAATGCACAGGTGTGAAAACAGGCTCACCTGGATCATCAACCAGCATTCGATGAGGATCTGACTCAGTTGAGGTGGGTCACAGGGTTTGTCTAGAGCATCTCACATGCTCTATTTTACAGATGAAAGAACTGAGACCCAAAAAGGGAGGCTGAACGGAGGCAGTGAGCTCAGGCCCTCTCAGCTTGAGGACACCGCCTGTCTCACATGTGAGTCCTCAGGGTGCTGTTTTGCAAGTGTCTCGTCAATCAGAATGCCAGGTTGTTAGAAGACTGTGGCTTGGGAAGGGTGTAACCCTCCTGAGTCAGTGTCTAACCCTAACCTGGCCGAGAGGCTCAGCTCGCTCACCTCCTAGGTTTGTGGCTGAGTTCAGTGGCTGGGCCTGTTTCCTCATCTGTAGAATGGGCATAGGCAGCCTATCAGATGACTGCTGGGAGGATCCTGGGAGCAGGGGAGGGTCCAGGATGGGGACCAGGCCTGCTGGGCGAGGTTGGGCTCCGAGGCCGGCCTGCACCTGGCGGACAGGTCAGGGCTGAGGCCCAGGGGATGCTGGGTGAGGACTTTATGGATTCTCACAGAATGACCTTTGCAGCCTGGGTTGTGGTTCAGTCCTTTGAGCCAGTCTGAGGCCCGCATCACTGCAGGGTTCTACTTCAGCAGTGGCCGCTGGCTGCATCTGAAACCAGAGGAACCCGCCCAGCTCTGGGGCTTCCTGTTGATTTCAGGTTGGTTCAGGAGCCTGGGGAGCAAACCCTATGGGCTTTGACTTGCCACAAAGACAGCTGAGGAAGCCAGGAGCTGGGGGGCCATGGGGAGCCGACAGGCTCCACGGGACCCCACTCCTCCCTCTTCCCGCCCTGTGGCAGCACCCAGGGTCTTGTACCCCCAGAACAACCCATTCTGTGGTTTCCCAGAAACCCTGGAGATGGTCTGGGTGGTCTGGTCCCCCGGGCAGTGACCTGCCACTGCGACGGACACCACACCACGGAGAAAGGCGGCTCCAGTGGGGAATCTGGCTTGGCGCCCAGCGGGGCCATCTCGGTAGTCAACCTGAATTAGGACTTTTCATCAGCTACCTTCTTCCAACCAAAATGATTTTTTTTTTTTTTTTTTTGAGACAGGGAGGGTCTGGCTCTGTCACCCAGGCTGGAGTGCAATGGTGTGATCTTGGTTCACTGCAGCCTCAACCTCCTGAGCTTGAGTGATCTTCCCACCTCAGCCTCCTGAAGAGCTGGGACTACAGGTACACACCAGCACACCCAGCTAATTTTTCTATTTTTTACAGAGATGGGGTCTCACTATATTGTCCCAGTCGTAAAATGATTTTGATCATCATTTTCTTTTTCCCTTTAGTGTTCACTACCCTCTGGGGGCCAGACCTCAGTTCTAATATCCTTTACACCGTTTTGCTTTTTTTTTTTTTTTTTTTTTTGAGACGGAGTCTGGCTCTGTCACCCAGGCTGGAGTGCAGTGGCCGGATCTGAGCTCACTGCCAGCTCCGCCTCCCAGGTTCACGCCATTCTCCTGCCTCAGCCTCCCGAGTAGCTGGGACTACAGGCACCCGCCACCTCGCCCGGCTAGTTTTTTGTATTTTTAGAGACGGGGTTTCACTGTGTTAGCCAGGAAGGTCTCGATCTCCTGACCTTGTGATCCACCCGTCTTGGCCTCCCAAAGTGCTGGGATTACAGGCTTGAGCCACCGCGCCTGGCCTTTTTTTTTTTTTTTTTTTTTTTTAAATAATACATCACATGAGAAAGTGGGCAAGAACTCTCCAGGCAGGCGTGGGTTTTGAAGCCCTCAGCTTCGAGGGGGTTAGGGTGACCCTGTGGGGGCTTTGCCAGGACGCAGGGGTGGACGGGGGTGCCAGGTCCCCTGGGGAGGCTGCTGGTTCTCCCTAGACAGGTTCCTGGTCTCTGCCTCCACGCTGAGGGCACAGGTGCAGGTGAGGTCCAGCCCCGTGGCGGGCAGGCTGGTCCCTGTGCCCCTCTCAGCCTCAGGCGCCCTAGTGCCTCCTCTCCCTCTCTGCCTCTGTGGCGTGAACATCTGGGATCTGGGGTCTCTGCTCCTGGGCAGCCTGTGGGCTCTGCTGAGTGTCTGGGAACTTTTCGCTGCCTCTCTGGCGTCCCCGACGTGTGTCTCCTTGTGAAATTTGGGGTCTGGCCTGGGGTCGGCGTGCAGTTCCCTCACGGATTTCTGCTCTGTCCTCTCTCCCCTGCTTGGTGCCCCTCCAGAGCAGACCCTCCCTGTGGGACCCACCTCCGTGTCCCCAGCACCAGCCTGAGGAGTTTCCGGAAGGCGCCAGGCCCTCCCAGCTCCCGGCAGCTTCCTGGCTAGCAACAGCGTTGCTGCGGTCTTCACCCGGCGTTCACCCCGCGTGCCTGTGTCCCAAGCTCCCGTTTGTGAGGACACGTGTCATGCCGGGTTAGGGCCCCTCTGATGACCTCATCTTGACTTAATCACCTCTGTGAAGGCCTCGTCTCCAGGTAAGACCACATTATGTCATGCTGGCGCCAGGACTCAGTGCGTCTTTTTTGGGGGACACGATTCACCCCTCACAGCTGGCTGGTGCCTCTCTCTGACTCCCACTCCCCTCCTCCCACAATTGCCCGAGGTCTCACCCCATCCCAGACCCTCATTCCATCCCACCCACAGGGCCCCACTTCCCTGGAGGTCGCCACAGGCCACGGCCCCCGCCAGCTGGCCCTGTGACCCAGGGTAATCCTGGAGGACACTGCAGGCCGGGGCCCCCGAGAGCCGGCTGCATGACCCAGGGTGAGCCTGGAGGGCACTGCAGGCTGGGGCCCCCGCGAACTGGCCATGTGACCCAGGGTGAGCCACACAACCTCTCCACACCTTGGTTTCCCTTCTGTGAAGTGGGGATGAAAGCAGTGGGGATGAAAGCAGACGCCGGTGCCGGGTTATGTACACATGAGGGGCCAGCACAGGGCAGGCGCCCAGGACTCCAATGCCCTTGCCCAGCATAAGGCCCTGTTCCAGTGGGAGAGGAGATCTCTGTTTTCAGGTTGCTCACTCCCTCCCAGCCTGTGTCTCAGCGACGCTCGTGGGGTCAGGACCACTCCAGTCACGCGTGCTTTCCCTGCCTGGCTGCAAAGTGACCTGGGGTCTCCTCTGTCTGTGGAAAGTGACAAATCAGCTCCTTTCACATCAGGGCTCCGGCCAGGGGTGACAGGTGGGAGCCCCACCCGTGTTTCACACACGGGGTGCTGGGTGGCCCAGGTGCTTCACGGTGATGATGAGATGATGGTGACGGTGACAACACTGGGGTAGGAGGAAGAGGAGGAGGAAGGGGAGTGGGGGAGGAGGAGGGGAGGAAGGAGGAAGGGAGATGGAGAGGAGGGAGGAGAAGGGGGAGAAGGGAGGAGAGGGAAGAGAGGGAGGGGAAAGAAAAGAGGAGGAGGGGGAAGAAGAAGGGGGAGAGGGAGAAGGATAGAGGAGGACAGGGAGGAGGGAGGAAGAGGGAGAGGAAAGAGGAGGAGGAGGAGGAGGGAGGAGGGGGAGGAAGGAGAGAGAGGAGGGGAAAGAAGAAAAAGGGGAGGGGTAGGGGAAGGAGAGGAGGAGGGGGAGGAGGAGAAGGAGGGGGAGGATCGTGGGGGGGGAGGAGGGAGGAGGAGGGGGAGGAGGGAGGAGGAGGGGAAGGAGGAAGGAAGAGGGGGGAAGAGGCAGTAGAGGGGAGAGGAGAAAGGGGGAGGAGGAGGGAAGGAGGGGGCAGGAGGGGGAGAGGAGGAGGGGTCTTCAGTGGTTGAAAATACAGGCCTCCCAGAGCCCAAACGCAGAGCCCTCAGGCCTCCCAGAGCCAAAGGCAGCCTCTGTGGGCTCCACTTCCCAGCCGAGGAAACCAAGGCATGGAGAGGTGACCGGACGTGACCGTGTTGATGTTGTTCAAAGGGGTGAGGGCTGGGACCCCGCCCAGGCTGGGGACTCCTGTACTGCCGCTGGACAAGTTCGAGGAGCGTTTCAGCCGTCCGGCAAGGGCGCGTTCTCAAGGTTGCCTGGGGTTTGAATGGCTGGGGCGTCAGGAAAGGCCCGAACACTGAGGCTTCGAGCTCCTCTTCTCCAGCGTGGCCGTGGCCGTGGGAGACACTCACAGGGGCCACGGCCTCTGCTTGGCAGTTGGAGACGTGGATGAGCAAAACATGGGGCTGCGAATGAAAAATACTGCGGAACGAGCTCTGAGTGCTTGTGGACGAGCTCTTTCAAAACAAGGTGTCGGGCCGGGCGCGGTGGCTCACGCCTGTAATCCCAGCACTTTGGAAGGCCGAGGTGGGTGGATCACGATGTCAGGAGATAGAGACCATCCTGGTGAACACGGTGAAACCCCGTCTCTACTAAAAATACCAAAAATTAGCCAGGCGTGGTGGCGGCGCCTGTAGTCCCAGCTACTTGGGAGGCTGAGGCAAGAGAATGGCGGGAACCCGGGAGGCGGAGCTTGCAGTGAGCCGAGATGGGGCCACTGCACTCCAGCCTGGGCATAGAGCAAGAGATTCTGTCTCAAAAAACAAACACACAAACAAAAACAAAAACAAAAAAACAAGTGTCAGGGCTGCCACCCAAGGGCTTCTTCCAATCCCCCTCCCTCCTGGACCCCTTGGCAGACTGCAGGCCTCGAGCACCTGGCTGTGGTTTATTTATTTACATATTTGAGACAGAGTTTCGCTCTTGTTGCCCAGGCGGGAGTGCAATGGTGCAATCTCTGCTCAGCATAACCTCTGCCTCCCGGGTCCCGGTTCAAGCGATTCTTCTGCCTCAGCCTCGTGAGTAGCTGGGATCACAGGTGCCGCCACCGCGCCCGGCTAAGTTTTGTATTTTTAGTAGAGACGGGGTTTCACCATGTTGGCCAGGCTGACCTCAAACTCCTGACCCCGTGATCCACCCGCCTCGGCCTCCCATGGTGCAGGGATTACAGGCGTGAGCCATGTGCAGGGATTACAGGCGTGAGCCACCGCGCCCGGCCTGGCTGTGGGTTAACCACTTTCCCGCCGATGCAGGCCAATGGATTCATCTAGAGTATGTCTGCACGCTACAGAGAAGGTCAGAGAGAAAAGAAGGAAGTAACTGCGATTTCGACTTAAAAACAGCCTAGGTGTTCCAAATATTTCCCCAAGTCCCCGCTGAATTCTGGGGTGGCAGGAGCCGTTTTGGTAGCGTGGAGAGCAGGTTACAGACAAAGCTTGGCCTGCAGAGACGTCGCTGTGACAGGCAGGGTCATGTCTCACTGAACCAGGTGTCTCCGGGGGATGTGGGAGCACTTTGGGGGATCTGTGTCCTGCTTCAGCCGAGTTTCACCTACCGGGTGCCGCATGGTGTGGTGTGTGTGTGTGTGGTGTGGTGTGACGTGGTGTGGATTGCCATGCTGAGCCTGGCACGGGCCCTGGGTTAGCTGTCACCTCTCTGAGCCTCCATTTGGTCACCTGAACGGCTTGCCCAAAGACTGAGGAGTTCTCCTGTTCTGAAGCTCTCTGTGTTTGTCCTGCAGCAGAATGTGACAATTTTCAGTGACCGCACCTAGGCAGGCCTCTGGTCGCTGCAGGAGCAGCTGCCCGGGGCCTTGTTCCTCCAGGAAGTGGACGTGTGCGTTCAGCCTCCCGCCTGTTTCTGCTGCTGAGCTGCTGCGTGGCTGAGGCGGCTCTCCGAGTGTGCGCTTACCTCCGAGCGCGTCCCAGCACCTCCTTCACACAGAGGCGGCTGCAAATACTCGTTTAATTGTTCCCCACCTGCCCCATGCTGGGGCCCCTCCCTGATCACCCACTATGGTCCCCCAGCACCCACTGTGGGTGTCCGTCCTGGACGGCTGGGTGGGTGAACCCTCAGCGGCTGGAGAGGCTGCCCTGGGTGTGCGGGCCCTGGAGGCAGGTCTGCTCGCTGGGCCTTTGCAAGGTGTGGTTCAGAGCTGGGGCTGCAGGGAGGGCCATGGGGAGGACCCCTCCTATCCTTCACAGTGGTGACGATGACAGCAGGCTGTCTGCAGAACAGAGCCACAGACCCTGGTGGGGTCTGCCCTGCATGCATGCTGCTGCTTGCTGCGGTGAGGCCCGCGTACTCTGCCCCACTGCCACACACACCACGTGGCTGTCTCCTTCACTAGGTCTGTGTCTGCGTCTTCCCTGCAGGATGTCCTGTCCTTGTGCCGGCAGGCCCACCGGCCCCCTCCTGCTCTCCAAGGTGATGAGACGTGAAACGCCACAGGCATCCCTGCCACCTGCCGCGGGTCTGTGTCTGCACACATGGTGCCCTGTCCTGGGATGTGCGGCTGCCCCTGCAGGAGTCACACCCCGCATGGCCCAGCTTGTCTTTTCCTTGCTAGGCAGCCAAAGCTGTGTCGAAGGCCTGTGGCACAGCCCAGCGCCCTCAGATCCGGTGGCTCTGTGTCCTGCTGGCACCTGCGGTGGAGAGCAGGGTTTGCTGAGGTGGGGAGGCGGCTGCCTGGGCAAGGTGTGACCCAGTGTGAGCTTGGGAATGTTCACCCGAGTGTCCCCTTGAGGTCCAGAGGGTCAGTGCACTGCTGCTGTAGCCTGACCACAGCCTCGTCCTCCCCCAGGTTCATCCCTCCCTCCATTCCCCGCTTTCCTGCCCTGGCCTGCCCCTCCCTCCTCTTCACCCACTTCCCTCCTGAGCTTGCACCCATGGTCCTGGGGTCACACTGCTAACAACCCCCTCCCCGGGCGTCCGCAGGCCCAGGCGTCCCAGGCCCCGGGAGCTGAGTGGGGCCAAGGTCCCCAGCTGTGCACAGAACACGGATTTCTGGTGGCCCAAGGAGCTCCTACAGGAAACCGTGGGACAAGCCTGGTTCAATGTGAATTCTGGGTGCGTTTCTGCATGGCCGAGTCACGCCTCACACACGCCAAAGCACCACGCCTCAAAAGTTCTGAATCTGGAAGACTAAACACAGCCGGGGAGTGGGGCTGAGCGGGCCAGGTGTCATTCTTGGGGGCAGAGGAAGGGGTCTTTGGAGGCCAGGGAGGGGAAAGCTGGTTACGGCTCTGTCCCCCCAGGCCTCCTGCCGGCCCCCAGCCCTCCTAGGATGTTACCTGCAGCCCTGCAGACAAGTGCCTTGAAAATCCCAAACCAGAGGCAGCCAAGTATGAAACCAGCTCCCGGAGATGGAAAAGAGGACAGGCCCCGCTCCTGTTTTATCCGATGCCAAAGGAGAGATCGCTTGACATTTGAGAAAACAGCATGTGCGGCTTACACGCCCGCTCCTGGGAAGGCACTCACGTGTTCATCCGTGATGAGGCTCCGTTAGGGAGGGGGAGGCTGGAGGGGTCCAGATAACTACAGAGTCCCCCAGCCGAGGTCCTGGCAGGGCGGGGTGGGGCCGGGGCGAGGTAGACCAGGCAGGGAGCAGGCAGGCAGAGTGAGCCAGCTGGGGCTGTGGGGGCTAATCCCAGTTAACTGCCCTTTGGACACTTGGAGACGGAGCCATCTCCTTTTTCTTTGCACTTAGCGCGGTCTGAATGATCCTGAGAGTACCTTGGTCTTCCAAGGTCCCGCACACATTCTGGGCCCTGGGAAAGCCGGGCCTCAGCGGTCCATCTGGAAACCTGATCAGGCCCTAATCGTCTGGTGGGGATTAGCTGGCCTGGTGGCTCCTTCTCCAGGTGAGGGCTCCCTCAACCCTGCCAGGGCCACCCCCCTGTGCCGTTGAGCCCGGATTAGTTGAGGTAAAGGGATTCATCTTGGGGCCTTCAAAGGCTTCAGGTCTCCCCATGCCTCCTCCAGCACAGAGGGAAGGCCCTGGATACCCCCAAGGTCTCACATCCGGGTGGACAGACCCTGGAAGGGATGTGGGAGGAGTCAGTACAACGGAGGACACAAAGTCTGGCCTGAGCTGCTGCCAGCGAACTCGGGGTCACGTGGTGCATCGAACCCTAGATAAGGGGCGGCTCCCCTCCCTCGCCCACGCATGCCGCAGAGCAGGGCCTGGCAGTTCCTCCTTCTGACTCTCCAGGGCTTCCACAGCCCTTCTTCCCGCCTAGTGCCTCCCTCACCCTTCCTGTTCCAGCCGCAGGCGCCATCCTCTGCCTGCCTCCCTGGCCAAAGCCTTTTCCCCAGGCGGGAGCGTCCTCCCTTCATCCCCACAGCTGCCGGTGCTGCAGATAGCAGCTCCAGGGTCCCCTCCCTACAGGGGACTCCCCCACCCCCACTGCTGTCCCCACCCCTCACCACTTCGGTATCCTATTTTACTTTTGTGAAATGAGATCCTAGTAACCTGGTTGGTATTGTTTGTGTCACCTGCCTATTTACCTACCATGTATTCATCTTCCCCACCTGGGCTGTGAGCGCCAGAAGGGCAGGGACATTTTTGGTCTCATTCTCTCTGTGCTTCCAGCACAGAAGCATTTGATGAATATTTTTTACATGAATGGGTGAATGGATGGATGTATGGATGGGTGGATGGATGGATGGATTGATGGGTGAATAGATGGATAAATGGAGAGAGGGGTGAGTGGATGGGTGGATAGATGAGTGGATGGATGGGTGGGTGGATGGATGGATGGATGGGTGAATAGATGGATAAATAGACAGATGGGTGGGTGGATGGGTGAATAGATGGATGAATGGATAGATGGGTGAGTGGATGGGTGGATAGATGAGTGGATGGATGGTGGGTGGATAGATGGATGGATGGGTAAATAGATGGATAAATGGACAGAGGGGTGAGTGGATGGGTGGATAGATGAGTGGATAGATGGGTGGGTGGATGGATGGATGGATTGATGGGTGAATAGATGGATAAATGGACAGATGGGTGAGTGGATGGGTGAATAGATGGATGAATGGATAGACGGGTGAGTGGATAGGTGGATAGATGAGTGGATTGATGGGTGGGTGGATGGATGGATGGATGGGAGAATAGATGGATAAATGGACAGATGGGTGGGTGGATGGTTGAATAGATGGATGAATGGATAGATGGGTGAGTGGATAGGTGGATAGATGAGTGGATGGATGGGTGGGTGGATAGATGGATGGATGGGTAAATAGATGGATAAATTGACAGAGGGCTGAGTGGATGGGTGGATAGATGAGTGGATGGATGGGTGGGTGGATGGATGGATGGATGGGTGAATAGATGGATAAATAGACAGATGGGTGGGTGGATGGGTGAATAGATGGATGAATGGATAGATGGGTGAGTGGATAGGTGGATAGATGAGTGGATTGATGGGTGGGTGGATGGATGGATGGATTGATGGGTGAATAGATGGATAAATGGACAGATGGGTGAGTGGATGGGTGAATAGATGGATGAATGGATAGATGGGTGAGTGGATAGGTGGATAGATGAGTGGATTGATGGGTGGGTGGATGGATGGATGGATGGGTGAATAGATGGATAAATGGACAGATGGGTGGGTGGATGGGTGAATAGATGGATGAATGGATAGATGGGTGCGTGGATGGGTGGATAGATGAGTGGATGGATGGTGGGTGGATGGATTGATGGGTGAATAAATGGATAAATGGTCAGGTGGGTGGGTGGATGGTGGATGGATGGGTTGTGGATAGATGGATGGATGACTGGATAGATGGATGGGTGGGTAGGTGGATACATGGGTGGATGGATGGTGGATGGTGGGTGGATGGTGGATGGATGGGTTGTGGATAGATGTGTGGATGAATGGATGGATGGGTGAGTGGGTAGGTGGATAGATGGGTGGATGGATGGGTGAATAGATGGATAAATGGACAGATGGGTGGGTGGATGGGTGGATGGATGGGTTGTGAATAGATGGGTGGGTGGGTGGATAGTGGGTGGATGGATGGGTTGTAGATAGATGGGGTGGATGGGTTATGAATAGGTGAGTGGGTGGATGGTGGATGGATGGGTTGTGAATAGATGGGTGGGTGAATGGATAGATGGATGGGTGGGTGGGTGGATAGATGGGTGGATGGATGGGTTGTGGATAGATGGGATGGATAGGTTATGAATAGATGGGTGGGTGGATGGTGGATGGATGGGTGGGTGGATAGTGGATGGATGGGTTGTGCATAGATGGGTGGATGAATGGATAGATGGGTGGGTGGGTGGAGAGATGGATGGATGGGCGGGTGGGTGGATAGATGGGTGGATGGATGGGTTGTGAATAGATGGGTGGGTGAATGGATAGATGGATGGGTGGGTGGGTGGATAGATGGGTGGGTGGATGGGTTGTGGATAGATGGGATGGATGGGTTATGTATAGATGGGTGGGTGGATGGTGGATGTGGGTGGGTGGATAGTGGATGGATGGGTTGCAGATAGATGCGTGGATGAATGGATAGATGGATGGGTGGGTGGGTGGATAGATGGGTGGGTGGATGGGTTGTGGATAGATGGGTGGATGAATAGATGGATGGGTGGTTGGGTGGGTGGATAGATGGGTGGGTGGATGGTGGATGGTGGATGGATGGGTGGGTGGATGGATGAGTAGATGGTTGGATGAATGTTTGGCAGTTTTTCTGAGACCTGATTAGCAGGGAGGAAGGAGGCTTGAGCTCCAGCTGTGCTTCTGTTGGTAACAAGCCCTGGGCCACTGGGGTCAGGACGTTTCTTCTCTCTGACCACAGTTGCCTTGGCTGCCACCCTCGGTTCATACAGTGAGTCCCCTTCTCATTAGCTCCTTGCTGGTTGCCCTCCATGAAACAGAGGGTGCAGTTGTCAGGTTTTTGAGGAGAGACGAAGAGGCTCAGGGAGGGGCAGCCACAGCCCTGGGTGTGGGGGAGTGGTCCTAATGTGGTATCCTTCCCACCCCACAATCTTGTGTCCACTCTGCACCCATCCAGGTCAGTAGGGTGAGTGCGGGCACCAGGAGCATACAACCTTATTCTTGTGATGGTCAGGACCCTTTGTGAAAATTCATATTTCAGAATGTGGGAGGAGAATCTATTTCTCTCTCTGTGTCTCCCTCTCTTTATTTTTGTGGTAAAAACACATGTCATAAAATTTACTACCCTAGCCATTTTAAGTGTATGGTTGAGTAGTGTTAACTGTATTGACGTGATTATGCAACAGATTTCCAGAACTTTCTCACCTTCCAAAACTGAACTCTTAATTAAACATTAAACATGGACTCCCCATTCCTCTCACCCCAGCCTCTGGCACCCACCATTCCACTCTCTGTCTCTATTATGCAAATTTCTCTAGTACCTGATATAAGTGGAATTAGATGGTATTTGTCCTTCGGTGTCTGGCTTATCTCACTGAGTATGACGTCTTCAAGGCCTGTCCAGGCTGTAGCAGGTGTCAGAACTTCCTTCCTGTTTAAGGCTAAAAATTTTCCCACTGTGTAGACGGACGACATTGCACTTCCCCACTCATGCCTTGATGGACGCTGGGGTTACATTGTGAATCATGCTGGTGTGAACAGGGGTCTCCGACCGTCTCTCCAAGATCGGGGGGTCTGACCATCTCTCCAAGATCAGGAGTGTCCGACCATTTCTCCAAGATCAGGGGTGTCCGCCCGTCTCTCCAAGAACAGGGGTGTCCGACCATTTCTCCAAGATCAGGGGTGTCCAACCGTCCCTCCACAATCAGGGCTGTCCAACCGCCTCTCCAAGGTCCTGCCTTTGATTCTGTCGGGTGTGTCCCCAGTAGTGCAATTCCTGGATCGTGCGGAATCTTATCTATGGAGCTTGCAATATCTAACTGTGGTTTTGATTTTCACTTCCCCACTGACGAGAGGTGTTGAACATCTTTTCAGACGGTGGTGGCCATTTGTCTGTCTTCTTTGGAGAAATGTCTACCCAATTCCTTGGCCCATTTTTTAAAATCAGGTTGTTTGGTGTTGTTGGTGTTGCTGAGTTTTAAGAGTTCTTTATTTATTCTGGACATTAACCCCTTATCAGATAGATGGTTTGTAAATATTTTCTCCCACTCTGTGGGTTTCCCTTTTCACTCTGTTGATTGCTTCCGTTGCTGTGCAGAGACTCTTAGGTTTGATGCAATTCCATTTGTCTATTTTTGGTTTTCTTGCCTGTGCTTTGGGGTGAGAAACTCTCTCCTTATCTGACTTCTATGGAAGGTGGCTGAGGATCCAGCTGGCTCTTCCCTTCTCCATGAGGGGCTTGCTAACAGCCAGACACTTAATTAGTTGGCACACGAGGTATTTCCAAAACACCTTGCTTTCTGTTTTGATCTTTGGAAAACCTTGACATTCAAAGGAAGCCCCCATACACTGCTCTGTCTGAGGGCTTGTTGGAGAAGCTTTGACCGCACCAGGGACGGGAGGACCCCCGTGCTGGGTCTGGTTCTTCCTGCACCAGAGGAGTCAGGCCCAGGGCCGGTCATGCAAAAGTTTCTCCACCCCCAGCTGTTGGCGAAGGCAGGTTGGGTGAGTACCAGGGTGGTCTGGAGGTGGGAGGGAGAGTTGGGGGTGGCCCGCCGCCCAAGGGGTTTCTGGTGAGGGGGTGGAGGTTCGGCGGCTGGCCAGGCCAGGCCCTCCCCCTGGAGCTGCAGGCCTTCGTTCTTTCAAAACACCAGCTGGTAGTCCAGCCCTTACCCTCTCCTGCTGGGTTCCAGAGACTCTGACAGCTGGCTCCTGCCTCGTCTTTGGTCCCGGGCCCCCCTGAGCATGGGAGCACATGGGCTTCAAAGCTGTCTGGACTTCAGCTTCACAGAGGGACAGGCACAGACTCAGAGACAGATGCTCTTGAGGGGGGCAGGCTCAGCCTCAGAGGGGAACAGCCCCTTCATGGAGGGTGTGGGGGTTCAGGCTGAGGGCCTGAGAGGCGGGAAGCGAAAGCAAGTCTGGAACTCCTGCCATGCCTCGGAGAGCTGGGCGTCCCACAGACTCCCCTCACTTCCCTCAGCAGATGGGCTTCCCTGTCACCTCTCAGGGAGCTGCACTCAGGTCGATGGTGTGGTCCTGGGGTGGTGACAGGGTGTGGCCACCGCAGGTGCAGCTCCAGGAGGATGCTATGGGCGAGGGGGCTGTGTGGCCTTCACCCTGGACATACGTGGCTCCCAGTCTAAAGCAGAACCTGCTTTTTAATTCTGTCGTTTTGAATATCCGTGTATCTCACGCATGTGGAAAACTGCACACATCGCAGGTGCACAGCACAATCCTTTCGCTACAAAGTGACCCTGTCCGAGGAGTCAGCACCACTCCGGGAAACAGAACACAGCCAGCACCTAGAGCCTGCCTGCCCCTTCCCTGACAGGGTGGCTGTCATCCCCACTTCTACCCGTTGATTACTTTTGCGAGGCTTTTGATTTCATTCATTTGCTTGGCAGTCTTTTCTGGAAGTGGAATTTGTACCGTTCAGCTGGTTTCAACATAAGCCTACGAAGGCAGAACATGTATGTCCCCCTGTCCCCCTGAGGTTCCCGGCGAACTGTCCCCGACACCGGCCCTCCCAAAGCAACACTGAGCTGAGTTTTAGCTTGGCCAGTTTTGTGTATGCTGGGATTTCATGTCTGCACGCCTGACCCTTCACTCAGGGTGCTGCTCCAGGGACTCATCGTCTGTTGATGCGTCGCTGCTGGCTTCCTTCTCTCCCTGAGTGGTGATTCCATCTTGCGTTCTATCCCGTGTATGAACTCGTTATGCTGTGGGTAATTCCTCCTGTGCCCATCTAGTGTATGGATGCGTTCTCCTGTTGGGTAATTCCTCCTGTGCCCATCTAGTGTATGAACTCGTTCTCCTGTTGGGTAATTTCTCCTGTGCCCATCTAGCGTATGAACTCGTTCTTCTGTTGGTAATTTCATCCTGTGCCCATCTAGTGTTTGAACTCGTTCTCCTGTTGGGTAAATTCTCCTGTGCCCATCTAGTGTATGAACTCGTTCTCCTGTTGGATAATTTCACCCTGTGCCCATCTAGTGTATGACCTCGTTCTCCTGTTGGGCAATTTCTCCTGTGCTCATCTAGTGTATGAAGTCGTTCTCCTGTTGGAAAATTTCATCCTGTGCCCATCTGGTGTATGAACTCGTTCTCCTGTTGGGTAATTTCATCCTGTGCCCATCTAGTGTGTGACCTCGTTCTCCTGTTGGGTAATTTCTCCTGTGCCCATCTAGTGTGTGACCTCGTTCTCCTGTTGGGTAATTTCATCTTCTGCCCACCTAGTGTTTGAACTCGTTCTCCTGTTGGGAATTTCATCCTGTGCCCATCTGGTGTATGAACTCATTCTCCTGTTGGGTAATTTCTCCTGTGCCCATCTAGGTATGAACTCGTTCTCCTGTTGGGTAATTCCTCCTGTGCCCATCTAGTGTATGAACTCCTTCTCCTGTTGGGTAATTTCTTCTGTGCCCATCTAGTGTATGAACTCGTTCTCCTGTTGGTAATTTCATCCTGTGCCCATCTAGTGTATGACCTCGTTCTCCTGTTGGGTAATTTCTCCTGTGCCCATCTAGCATGTGAACTCGTTCTCCTGTTGGGTAATTTCTCCTGTGCCCATCTAGTGTATGAACGCGTTCTCCTGTTGGGTAATTTCTCCTGTGCCCATCTAGTGTGTGAACTCGTTCTCCTGTTGGATAATTTCTCCTGTGCCCATCTAGTGTGTGAACTCCTTCTCCTGTTGGGTAATTTCTCCTGTGCCCATCTACTGTATGAACTCGTTCTCCTGTTGGGTAATTTCTTCTGTGCCCATCTAGTGTATGAACTCGTTCTCCTGTTGGGTAATTTCTCCTGTGCCCATCTAGTGTATGAATACATTCTCCTGTTGGTAATTTCATCCTGTGCCCATCTAGTGTGTGACCTCGTTCTCCTGTTGGGTAATTTCTCCTGTGCCCAACTAGTGTGTGAACTCGTTCTCCTGTTGGGTAATTTCTTCTGTGCCCATCTAGTGTATGAACTCGTTCTCCTGTTGGGTAATTTCTCCTGTGCCCATCTAGTGTATGAATGCATTCTCCTGTTGGTAATTTCATCCTGTGCCCATCTAGTGTATGACCTCGTTCTCCTGTTGGGTAATTTCTCCTGTGCCCAACTAGTGTGTGAACTCGTTCTCCTGTTGGGTAATTTCTTCTGTGCCCATCTAGTGTATGAACTCGTTCTCCTGTTGGGTAATTTCTCCTGTGCCCATCTAGTGTATGAATGCATTCTCCTGTTGGTAATTTCATCCTGTGCCCATCTAGTTTATGACCTCGTTCTCCTGTTGGGTAATTTCTCCTGTGCCCAACTAGTGTGTGAACTCGTTCTCCTGTTGGGTAATTTCTTCTGTGCCCATCTAGTGTATGAACTCGTTCTCCTGTTGGTAATTTCATCCTGTGCCCATCTAGTGTGTGACCTCGTTCTCCTGTTGGGTAATTTCATCCTGTGCCCATCTAGTGCATGACCTCGTTCTCCTGTTGGGTAATTTCTCCTGTGCCCATCTAGTGTATGAACGCGTTCTCCTGTTGGGTAATTTCTCCTGTGCCCATCTAGTATATGAACTTGTTCTCCTGTTGGTAATTTCATCCTGTGCCAATCTAGTGTATGAACTCATTCTCCTGTTGGTAATTTCATCCTGTGCCCATCTAGTGTGTGACCTCGTTCTCCTGTTGGGTAATTTCTCCTGTGCCCATCTAGGTATGAACTCTTTCTCCAGTTGGTTAATTCCTCCTGTGCCCATCTAGTGTATGAACTCGTTCTCCTGTTGGGTAATTTCTTCTGTGCCCAAATAGTGTATGAACTCGTTCTCCTCTTGGGTAATTTCTCCTGTGCCCATCTACTGTATGAACTCGTTCTCCTGTTGGGTAATTTCTCCTGTGCCCATCTACTGTATGAACTCGTTCTCCTGTTGGGTAATTTCTCCTGTGCCCATCTAGTATGAACTCCATCTCCTGTTGGGTAATTTCTTCTGTGCCCATCTAGTGTATGAACTCGTTCTCCTGTTGGGTAATTTCTCCTGTGCCCATCTAGTGTATGAATGCATTCTCCTGTTGGTAATTTCATCCTGTGCCCATCTAGTGTATGACCTCGTTCTCCTGTTGGGTAATTTCTCCTGTGCCCAACTAGTGTGTGAACTCGTTCTCCTGTTGGGTAATTTCTTCTGTGCCCATCTAGTGTATGAACTCGTTCTCCTGTTGGTAATTTCATCCTGTGCCCATCTAGTGTGTGACCTCGTTCTCCTGTTGGGTAATTTCATCCTGTGCCCATCTAGTGCATGACCTCGTTCTCCTGTTGGGTAATTTCTCCTGTGCCCATCTAGTGTATGAACGCATTCTCCTGTTGGGTAATTTCTCCTGTGCCCATCTAGTATATGAACTTGTTCTCCTGTTGGTAATTTCATCCTGTGCCAATCTAGTGTATGAACTCGTTCTCCTGTTGGTAATTTCATCCTGTGCCCATCTAGTGTGTGACCTCGTTCTCCTGTTGGGTAATTTCTCCTGTGCCCATCTAGTGTGTGACCTCGTTCTCCAGTTGGTTAATTCCTCCTGTGCCCATCTAGTGTATGAACTCATTCTCCTGTTGGGTAATTTCTTCTGTGCCCAAATAGTGTATGAACTCGTTCTCCTCTTGGGTAATTTCTCCTGTGCCCATCTACTGTATGAACTCGTTCTCCTGTTGGGTAATTTCTCCTGTGCCCATCTACTGTATGAACTCCTTCTCCTGTTGGGTAATTTCTCCTGTGCCCATCTAGTATGAACTCCATCTCCTGTTGGGTAATTTCTTCTGTGCCCATCTAGTGTATGAACTCGTTCTCCTGTTGGGTAATTTCTCCTGTGCCCATCTAGTGTATGAATGCATTCTCCTGTTGGTAATTTCATCCTGTGCCCATCTAGTGTATGACCTCGTTCTCCTGTTGGGTAATTTCTCCTGTGCCCAACTAGTGTGTGAACTCGTTCTCCTGTTGGGTAATTTCTTCTGTGCCCATCTAGTGTATGAACTCGTTCTCCTGTTGGTAATTTCATCCTGTGCCCATCTAGTGTGTGACCTCGTTCTCCTGTTGGGTAATTTCATCCTGTGCCCATCTAGTGCATGACCTCGTTCTCCTGTTGGGTAATTTCTCCTGTGCCCATCTAGTGTATGAACGCGTTCTCCTGTTGGGTAATTTCTCCTGTGCCCATCTAGTATATGAACTTGTTCTCCTGTTGGTAATTTCATCCTGTGCCAATCTAGTGTATGAACTCGTTCTCCTGTTGGTAATTTCATCCTGTGCCCATCTAGTGTGTGACCTCGTTCTCCTGTTGGGTAATTTCTCCTGTGCCCATCTAGGTATGAACTCTTTCTCCAGTTGGTTAATTCCTCCTGTGCCCATCTAGTGTATGAACTCATTCTCCTATTGGGTAATTTCTTCTGTGCCCAAATAGTGTATGAACTCGTTCTCCTCTTGGGTAATTTCTCCTGTGCCCATCTACTGTATGAACTCATTCTCCTGTTGGGTAATTTCTCCTGTGCCCATCTACTGTATGAACTCCTTCTCCTGTTGGGTAATGTCTCCTGTGCCCATCTAGTATGAACTCCATCTCCTGTTGGGTAATTTCTTCTGTGCCCATCTAGTGTATGAACTCGTTCTCCTGTTGGGTAATTTCTCCTTTGCCCATCTAGTGTATGAACTCATTCTCCTGTTGGGTAATTTCTTCTGTGCCCATCTAGTGTGTGACCTCGTTCTCCTGTTGGGTAATTTCATCCTGTGCCCATCTAGTGCATGACCTCGTTCTCCTGTTGGGTAATTTCTCCTGTGCCCATCTAGTGTATGAACGCGTTCTCCTGTTGGGTAATTTCTCCTGTGCCCATCTAGTATATGAACTTGTTCTCCTGTTGGTAATTTCATCCTGTGCCAATCTAGTGTATGAACTCGTTCTCCTGTTGGTAATTTCATCCTGTGCCCATCTAGTGTGTGACCTCGTTCTCCTGTTGGGTAATTTCTCCTGTGCCCATCTAGGTATGAACTCTTTCTCCAGTTGGTTAATTCCTCCTGTGCCCATCTAGTGTATGAACTCGTTCTCCTGTTGGGTAATTTCTTCTGTGCCCAAATAGTGTATGAACTCGTTCTCCTCTTGGGTAATTTCTCCTGTGCCCATCTACTGTATGAACTCGTTCTCCTGTTGGGTAATTTCTCCTGTGCCCATCTACTGTATGAACTCTTTCTCCTGTTGGGTAATTTCTCCTGTGCCCATCTAGTATGAACTCCATCTCCTGTTGGGTACTTTCTTCTGTGCCCATCTAGTGTATGAACTCGTTCTCCTGTTGGGTAACTTCTTCTGTGCCCATATAGTGTATGAACTCGTTCTCCTGTTGGTAATTTCTTCCTGTGCCCATCTAGTGTGTGACCTCGTTCTCCTGTTGGGTAATTTCTCCTGTGCCCAGCTAGTGTATGAACTTGTTCTCCTGTTGGGTAATTTCTCCTGTGCCCATCTAGTATATGAACTTGTTCTCCTGTTGGTAATTTCATCCTGTGCCAATCTAGTGTATGAACTCGTTCTCCTGTTGAGTAATTTCATCCTGTGCCCATGTAGTGTATGAACTCGTTCTCCTGTTGGGTAATTTCTTCTGTGCCCATCTAGTGTATGACCTCGTTCTCCTGTTGGGTAATTTCTCCTGTGACCATCTAGTATATGAACTCGTTCTCTTGTTGGCAATTTCATCCTGTGCCCATCTAGTGTATGAACTTGTTCTCCTGTTGGGTAATTTCTCCTGTGGTCATCTAGTGTATGAAGTCGTTCTCCTGTTGTCAGACATGTGTATTTTTTCCTGTCTTTGGCTCCTGTAAGTGAAGGTGATGCAGGACAGGTGGGCCCCACCGTGGGGCTTAGCCTGTGAGGGTTCGTGGCTCTACGTAGGAAAGAATTCAAGGGTCAGCTGGTGGTAGGGAGAAGAAAGCAGCTTATGGAAGTGCCCGTGTTGCCGCTCTGGCGGCTCCTGCAGAGCAGGGCTACCCCACGGGTAGAGAGCAGGAGCTCAGGGCAGTTTCACAGCCATGTTTATATCCACGTTTAATGTCACCCAGAGTAAAATGCAGTTTATGTGGACATTTCTAGGGAGGGGTAGTAACTTTTCGGTCACTGGGTCATTGCCACGGACAAGCACGGTCTCTCCCAGGTGTTGCCCTCGTGATGGTAAATTGACATGGTGCATTGGTGGAGGTTGCTTAGGCAAAGCTGCTTCTGCTCTGACCCGTTTTAGCTAGTCCTCAATCAGGTCCAGTGTCTGAGGGCTGCCTCCTACCTCAAAGCTGGTATAAACATTCTCCTGCAGCTGTTTTTGTGGCTGTCTGTGTTCGTGTGTCTTGGACAGATATCCAGGAGTGAGATCGATGGGCTGGGGCCTATGCGTATTGAACTTTTTAGGGAACCATCACACGGTGCATTCTGTACTCCCCGAGGTCTTTTTCCTGAGCTGTCCAGCTCAGCGTGGCCCTGAGGCCGGCATCACAGGGAGCTGGCATCCTGGTGCATGGGGCCCCAAGGACAGTGTTCCAGGATTCAGAGAGTGAGGCCTGTAACCCTGCCCACCCTTGTCCACCCTGCAGGCCTGCCCTGCCCACATACCTGTGAATGGTACTGTTTCACCATCGTCCTCTACAGAGAGGGAAAATGAGGCCTAGAGAGGCTGCGAGACTTGCTCCCGGCCACAGAGGTGGCAGAATGCACCTGTCTGCCCTGCACATGTCCTGGGGAGGCCACCACTGCCCCCTCAACATTGCTTTGCTCATTCTGTGGGGGTTTTTTTGGCAAAGAGTGTCTGACCCATTCTCCTTCACCCCAAGCATGAGCCCTTGGCGTGGACTTGGCCAGAGCTCTCCGTATCCCTGGCAGGAGGGTCAGGCTGGGGTGGGTGGAGTGTGGACAGAAGCCTCATGCCAATGCTCTCTGCTGAGCCCAGGAGAGCTCGGCCTTGAACTTGCCATCCTCACTGTGCTGATGGGGGCACTTGGAGTGTGGCTGGGCTGGAGGTGGCCTTGCTGGGCCTGGGTGGGGCAGTGACAGGGGGTTCTAGGTCAACCTCCCTTCCGGTTCCCCCACCCCTTCTTCGCAGAGGCTGGGCACCTGCTCCAGGGGCTGATGCCACCTTGGTCAGCCCATCTGTTTCCTGCCCCTTCGAGACAGCTGTCCCACCCTGGCCCTGGGAGCAGAAGCCCCTCGTCTCCCACCCCTACAGCCCCTCAGTGACACGTTAGGTCCCACCCTGAGCTGCACACTTGATATTTGTGCACTTCATGTAAGTCGCATGTCAAGAAACACAGAAACACAGCAGAATATACCATGTCTGTGCTGTTAAACGTCATCATTCACATGGGGCTGGAGCAGATGGAATCGTTGGCTCACCTGATGGTTTCTCGTGGAGGCCACGCACGGATGAGTCTGCTGTCGTTTCCCTTCCTTTGTCCCTGGCTCAGTCCTCTGCCTCCTCCTCGCAGGCCTGCACTCCCTTGAGAAGCCTCCTCCCCTAATACACCTGGGTGGGGTTTAGCCTCTTCCTCTACACCCCCTTCCCCACGTCCTCACAGCTATGGCCTGATCTGAAGCCACAGCCCTGGTGGTGGGTGGGTTTAGCTCACCGCTTCTGTCTCCCTGTCCTATCTGCTGCCCCTGGCCAGGGCCCCGACGCCCCTGTCAGTCTACACTTGCCATGAGGACCGTTCCATTACACACGTATAACAGGAGAAAAGGAGGGAAATTAAATGAGGGAGAAAACTCTCAGTCACACAGTGGGTTGATCATTTACTGAGCACCTACTATGTAGCAAGTACTGCTCTAGGTGCTGCGAAGATGGGAGGAAATGGCATAGGCGTAACGCTCAGCCCTGAGATCATTGAGTTACAGAAAACTAGAGCAACCATATTTCTCCTAAACAACTAAATGTATGTGTGAGAACTTGTGTCACCAAGATGCATTGACAAGAGGACCAGATTTACCCTCCTATCAGAAACAACCGGAAAACAGACAAAATATATGAAATCATGGTCTTCAAGAAACTGGGCATCAGAAAGTGAAGGGTGGTAATACTGGAGAGAAGGGAAGCAATGAGACAAGCCCTGAAGAACCCTCGTCTTCTGTAGTCACTGCCTGGGGACACTTTCTGGGCTGTGAGGCAGGGATCGGGAAATGAGATGGAGCCCAGCAGACCCCCCCGTGTGGAGGAGATACAGCAGAGAGTGTGGGGAGACCACAGTGGCTGAGTTCTTAGGACACATAATTGCATGAAGGGAAACTCCATAAAACTGTGTATGGTCCTTAAATATTTAAGAGAGGACTGATTGGTGCTTGGGTGTTCAAGGCAAGGGGAAGAAAACCTACCTGAAATTATTAGAGGAAACAGTATATAGCATATACTGAGTCAGGAATTGAGGCTGTTTTTATCTGCCAAACTGGAACATCTTAGGATTGATGGAATGGGAGAGATTATTCAGAAGGTCTAGCCTCAAGTATGGACCATGTTACCGACAAAGCAAATTTTATAATGTGTGGCACCCAACAAAAATAGCAACCATATAAAGACATAGGAAAGTCTGACTCCTGAAAAAAGAAAAATCAGTCAATTGAAACTGACTCAGAGTTGACATGGCTGTTAGGATTAGCAGACAAAAACATTAGAATTGTTATCAGCATGTTATTCCACATGTGCAAAGTTAAATAGGGGTATAGAAAATATAGGAAAAACAATCAAACCAAACTTTTAGAGATGAAAAAGACACAATGTCTGAGACGAAAAACTCATTGCCGTGAAAAATGACAGATTAGACATTATGGAGAAAAAGATTAGCAAACTTGAAGATGTGTCAATAGAAACTATCCAAAATCAAACACACAGAGAAAGAAGTTTAAACATGAACAAAGCATCAGTGAGCTTTGGGACAATACATAATATATGTGGCTTAATAGAAGTGTAAGTGGAGTTCCTGAAGGAAAGGATAGGGAGAAGGGGACAAAAAATATTTGAAACAATAATGACTGAAAAGTTTCCAAATCTGATAAAAGATAGAAATCCACAGATCCAAGAAGGCAGTAACATATAAGTGCAAGAAACAGAAAGAAAAGCACACCAATGTACATTATAAATTGTTCAAAACTGGTAATAAATAGAAAATCTTAAAAGCAGCCAGAGAGAAAGCTATGATGCTCCATGTGCAGAGACAGCAAAATGTGAGGGTGACAGCAGATTTCCCACTGAGGTGGCAATGTGAGGGTGATGGCAGATTTCCCATTGGAAATGATGCAAGCTAGAAAAGAGTAGAATGGTGTCTTTAAACTATTGATAGAGAAAAATCTTGTAAGTCTCGAATTTTATACCCAATAATAATATCTTTTTTTTTTAAAGGTGAAGTAAAGACTATTCAGACATGCAAAAGCTGAAAGAATCCATCACCACGGCAGACTTGCATAATAAGAAAGCCTTTAGGCAAATGTGTGTGTGTGTGTGTGTGTGTAGATCACAGACACACACACACATACATACAAAGTACCACAAATGGTAAACACAGGGTAAATTTGTAAGATTTACTCTTTTTTATGTTTATTTTTTCTTTTTTTTTCTTTTTTCTTTTTTTTTTTTTTGAGATGGAGTCTTGCTGTGTCGCCCAGCCTGGAGTGCGGTGGCTGGATCTCGGCTCCCGGGTTTACGCCATTCTCCTGCCTCAGCCTCCCGAGTAGCTGGGACTACAGGCGTCCGCCACCTCGCCCAGCTAGTTTTTTTGTATTTTTTAGTAGAGGCGGGGTTTCACCGTGTTAGCCAGGATGGTCTCGATCTCCTGACCTAGTGATCCACCCGCCTCGGCCTCCCAAAGTGCTGGGATTACAGGCTTGAGCCACCGCACCCAGCCTCTTTTTTATGTTTCGAGCCATGATCTCACTCTGTCACTCAGGCTGGAGTGCAGTGGTGAAATCATGGCTCACTGCAGCCTTGAACTCCTGGTTTCTAGTGCTCCTCCTGCCTCATCCTCCTGAGTTGCTGGGGTTACAGGCAGGTGCCATCACACTTGGCTATGTTTTTTATTTTTATTTTTAGAAATAGGTCTCGTGATGTTGTACAAGCTGGTCTCAAACTCCTGGTTTCTAGTGATCCTCCTGCCTCAGCCTCCGGAGTTGCTGGGGTTACAGGCATGAGCCACCACACCGAGTTCTAGATTTACTCTTATTATTTACGTCTCCTTAAAAGGTAATTGGGCTTTAGAAATGGCAGTGTGAGGAATTTGGCAAAACCTCTTCCCCAGACAGACATCTGTTAGACTAATCAAAATAAACAAAGACAATCGTTTGAAGTCTCTGGAGACTGATCAAAAGGCTCACAGAAAAATTGAGCAGCATTTATTCAATAAAATCTGTGAAATTTGCCAAGCATGATAGAAGGCCTTGGCATCTGAGCCATGGGTTGCACACATCCCACTGGCTCTGCTGCAAAGGAGCTATTCCAGAAGGCTTGGTGGCTTAGTGCAAAGCTTCTACTTTATCCAGCTCCCTGAAATGGAAGAGCCATTCCATGGGTGTATCCAATGGCCACAGACTATTAGTAGAGAAATCTGTTCTGTTCTGTTCTGCAACATGCTGCAGAAGAGCTATACTGAGCAGGCAGCTGGACGAAATTATCTTTTCCCCCATCCCAGCAGCTGCTCCATAGGAAAGATCGAGGCAGATAAGATAACACAACACTCCTCCTCCCCCAGGCTTTGTGCTGCACAGGAGCTATCCTGGTGGGTTCAGCTGCAGTGTGGCAGCTCCCATCTCCTGGCGTCCTAGAGTGGAATAGCTACTTGGGGTGTATTTGGTGAACACTGGAAATCCCATCCTCCTTGGCTCTGTGCTGCTGAAGATATGTCCTGGGTGGTGGAGGCAGCCAGGTAGTACATCAGTTACTGCTCCTGCCTTTCCGAAACCCTCGCTCCATAGTGAGATCCGGTGGGGTGACTGGTGAAGAGTGAGGTCCCTACTTCCCAGCTCTCAGTGCTCCACGGCACAGAGCTTCTGCCCAGGGGAGGGTCATAGCAAGCTTCAAAGCAACACCTTTTCCGGCCATGTGATTCTTCTTTGTTTGGATTGGGACTATGGGCTGTGGAGCAACCATGCTCCAGGGCATTGTTCAAAACAATAGAGCAATCAGGTGGTATCGATGTGGGGTGATGCCAATAGAGGCAGAAAAACAGAAGTTTATCATGGGAAGCGGCGGAGACTCCAGCTAACACCATCATCCCTGGCAGTCCATTAGACTGTGTGCACGCCTAAGACTGCACTCTCTGAGGAGTGACGGGAGGAACACTGGAACCTCTAGTCCCTGCCTGAATGTGGGGTAAATTCATACACTCTCTGTGAGTGGTTTCCAACCACAGATAGATCCAACAGCAAAGGGTTGGGGGACCTCATAGGCTTAAGAACAAACTCTGACCAATTAGTGGCTGACCACCAAACTGTGTTAAATAAAGGGATGACACTTAGGACTGGCTGAAAGATAAAAATGAGGGGGAAAGTGTGAGCAGGATGCATACTGCAGGAGATACGACTTCACAGAATTATTTCAGTCAAACCACTAAACAAACAAATAGGTGAACAAACAAATGACAATGATAATAAGTCCGTGGTTGGCAGATGAGGATTCAGACTTTCTACAATATCATGTTACCTGAAGTGTTCAATTTTCAACAAAATATTAAGATGTGCAAAGAAACAGAAAAGTGTGATTCATACACAGGGAAAAAAAAAACAAAAACAAAAAGCAGGCAACAGAAGTCGCCTTCAAAGGGGCCCAGATGTTGAGCTCAGTGGACAAAGACTTAAAAGAAGCTATTGAAAACATGAAAGAACTAAAGAAAACCAAA
Source organism: Macaca fascicularis (assembly GCF_037993035.2). Classification (NCBI taxonomy): domain Eukaryota; kingdom Metazoa; phylum Chordata; class Mammalia; order Primates; family Cercopithecidae; genus Macaca; species Macaca fascicularis. The sequence goes on along the minus strand of NC_088377.1, from coordinate 33,839,463 downwards.
CAAAAGAATGTCAAAGAACTAAAGGAAACCATGTTGAAAGAATAAAACAAAGGCATGATGATAATGAGTCATAAAATAGAGACTATAAAAAAGGATGAATTGCAAAAAGAATCAAATGTAAATTCTGGGGTTTATAGTACAATAACCTAAATAAAAAGTCCACTTGAGGGGCTCCACAGTAGATTTGAGCTAGAAGAGTCATTGAACTTGAGATAGATCAATAGAGATTATATCACCTGAAGAAAAGAAAGAAGAATAAAAAAAAATGAACAGAGCCAATGGGTAGTGAGGGACACCATTAAGCACATCAACATGTGCATTTGCATAATGGAAATGTAGAAGGAGAGAAGGAAAATATTTGCAGAAATAATGACTGAAAACTTCCCAAATTTGATGGATGACAACTATCTCCTTCCAAGAAGTTCGACAAGCTCCAAGTAGGATAAAAGCAAACAGATCCACACCCAGACGTATCACAGCCAAAATGTTGAAATCCAGAGATTAAGAGAAAAGTCCTGAAAGCAGCAAGAAAAAAATGACTCTTTGTGTGCAAAGGAACCTTGAGAAAATTAACAGCAGACTTCTCATCTGAAACAATGGAGGCCAGAGGCAGTGAGATGGCAATTCAAAGTGCTAGGAAAAAAAAACAAAACAAAGCAAAAAAACCCCTGCTAACCAAGAATTCTATAGCCAGGGAAATGATTTTTCAAAAACGGAGGTGAAATAAAGATATTCCTAGTAAACAAACAAGCAACCAGAAAACAACAAGCAAATTTATTGCTAGCAGACCTAACAGAAATAGTCAAGGAGGTTTCTCAAGTGAAAAGGAGGGGCATCTGAGAAACTCCCTTGAGTATTTCAAATTCAAATTCAAATTCACACCAAAACACAAAGAGTGCCAGTGAAAGTGACCATAAAAGATAGAATAATTTCACATTTCTTCTCCTAACTGATTTTTAAAAAGGTTGCAATAAAGCATATCTTTACAATTTTACTGTTGGACCTATAACATACAGAAATGTAATATATTTGACAGTGACAACACGAGGAGCCTGGAAGACATGAAGCTGTATCAGAGTGATGCAACGGTACTCAGAGGTGACTGGAATCCACAGGATGAAACAAAGAGAACCAGACGTGGCAAATAAGGAAACTAACATATATGTCTTAAAAACCTCCATAAATGTATTTTCCCCTCTTTGCTTCTTTGAAAGGCATACAATCATTATTTTAATTAAAAAATTTTTGCTTTATTAAAGACAGAGTCTCACTGTCACCCAGGCTGGAGTGCAGTGGTGTGATCACAGCTCACTGCAGCCTTGAACTCCCAGGCTCAAGTGATTCTCCCACCTCAGCCTCCTGAGAAGCTGGGATCACAGGCATGTGTCACTAAACCTGGCTGATTTTTGTATTTTTTTTTTTTCAGAGATGAAGTCTTGCTATGTTGCCCAGGTTGGCATGAAATCATCTAAAGCAATAATTATATAGCATGTTGGGCATAGATGCCACAATAAGAGCACAAAAGGGAGATAGAATGGACTTATATAGTAGTAAAATTTCTAGATCTTGCTGGAAATACATGACTACGAAGCTGAAGTAAAAGTTATAAATTGTTAGCCCTAGAGAAACTACTACAAAAGTGAAAATGACTGTAAAAGATAGTATAATTTCATGTTTCTTCTCCAAACTGATTTAAAAACAATTGCAATAAAGCAATATGTATACAGTTTTACTGTTGGAACTGTAACATATAGAAATACAATATATTTGACATATATAAAAATGTAGAGATAGATAAAAATAATCTAAGGAATTAAAATGACATTGTCAAAAATTTCCACTAAATACAAAAGGAAGAAGTAAAGAAGGAACAGAGGAGTAAATATTAATGAGACATAGAAAACAGAAAGTAAAATGACAGGCGCAAATCCAACCATATCAGTAGTAACACTAAACATAAATGGGTTAAACAATCCGATCAAAAGCAGAGATCATCCAAGTGGATTAAAAGGAAAAAGATCCAGCTCTACACTGTCCACAGGAGACACACTTTAGGTTCAAAGGTACAAATACATTGAAAGCAAAAAAGGACGGAAAATGATGTACCATGCCAAGAGCAGCCATGAGAAAGTCACCGTGCTTTTATTGACACCAAACAACATGGACTTCGGGACAAAAACTGTGACTAGAAACAATGCTGGAAATATTCACTCTCAGGCCATTTGCAGAAAGGTTCACTGACCCTGCAGTGAATGCTTGTGTTAGCAGAGTAAAAAGGAGTTGAGTAAGTGGCCTCAGCTTCCACATGGGGAAACTAGAAAAAGGGCAAATTAAACATGAAGAAAGAAAAAGAGCAAAATAAAGATCAGAGTGAAACCAAAAAGTGGGAAACAGAAGAGCAATGGAGAAAATAAGTGAAACAAAAGCTAGCTCTTTGAGAAGATTAAGAACATTTATATGAACATTGAGATAGACTGGTCAGAAAAGAGAGAAGACACAAATTACCAACATCAAAAATGCAAGGTGATGCCATCCTAGGTATTAAAAGGGATAATAGGAAGAATAAGAACCACCTTGTGTCATAAATTCAGTAACTTAGAAGAAATGGGTAAATTCTCTGAAGAACATAAACTACTAAATCTCACTCAAGAAGAAATAACCTAAATAACTATCTATCTATCAAAGATGTTGAACTTGCAAATAAAATCCTTAAATTCATATAACATCACAAAGATCCTGGATCAGCTCAAACAATTTCACAAAAGAAAAACAAAGCTGGAAGGGGGACATTACATGATTTCAAAGCTTATTATAAAGTTACAGTAATCAAGACAAGGTGTCAAGATAGACAAATAGGTTGGTGGTGCAGAATAAAGCCCAGAAACAGATTCCCATGTATGTGACATCTGATCGTCAACAAAGGTGCAAACGCAATTCCATGAAGCACGGTCAGTCTTTTCAAACCAGGGATGCTGGAGCAATCAGGTATCTGTTTATTGATCGATGAAAGAGAACTTTAATCACCCATATCTATACAAAAAGTAACTCAAAATAGATTATAGACCTAAACGTAAAACCTAAAACCATAAAACTTCTAGAGGAAAAGTTTCCTGACACAGACTTAGGCACAGATATTTTAGATGTGACACCAAAAGCACAAACCATAGACAGTAAAAATGGATGAATTAGCTTCATCAAAAGTAAAACCCTCAGGGCACGATGACTTATGTGTAGAATCCCAGCACTTTGGGAGACTGAGGCAGGAGGATCACTTGAGCCCAGGAGTTTGAGATCAGCCTGGACAACATAATTTAAAAAATTAACTAGCTGGGTGTGGTGGCCTGTGCCTGTAGTCCCAGCTACTCAGGGGGCTGAGATGGGAGGATTGCTTGAGTCTGGGAGGTCAAGGTTGCAGTGAGCCATGATTGCACCACTGCACTCCAGCCTGGATGACAGAATGAGACTCTGTCTTTTAAAAAAAGAAAAGAAGGCTGGGCGCGGTGCCTCGCACCTGTAATCTCAGCACTTTGGGAGGCCGAGGCAGGCAGATCACAAGGTCAGGAGATTGAGACCATCCTGGCTAACATGGTGAAACCCCATCTCTACTAAAAAAATACAAAAAAATGAGCTGGGCGTGTTGGCGGGCGCCTGTAGTCCCAGCTACTTGGGAGGCTGAGGCAGGAGAATGGCGTGAACCCAGCGTGGGGAGCTTGCAGTGAGCCGAGATCTCGCCACTACACTCCAGCCTGGGTGACAGAGCGAGACTCCGTCTCAAAAAAAAAGAGTAATGGCTCTGTTCTGTTAACTTTTCAACGGGCTCTGTTAAGAGAGTGAAAAGGAAAGTCACAGCCTGGAACAAAATCTTTGCAAGTCACATATCAGATAAAGGACTTGTATTCAGAGTATGTAAAATCTCTCAAAACTTGATGATAAAAATACAAACAACCTCACAGAAAAGAAGATACAGAGATGGCAAATAAACACAGGGAAAGATGACCAGTGTCACTGGGTACTTGGTGAATAAAAATCAAAGCCACAGTGAGATACCATCACACATTTATTACAATGGTTAAACAGACTGACCATACCAAGCGTTCATGAGTAGATGGAGAAATAATCTCTCAGACATTGTTGGTGAAAATGTAACAAAACAAAAAACACTTTGGCACCTGTAATCCCAGCACTCTGGGAGGCCAAGGCGGGTGAATCACCTGAGGTCGGGAGTTCAAGACCAGCCTGTCCAACATGGTGAAACCCCATCTCTACTAAAAATATAAAAATTAGCCGGGCGTGGTGGCACACACCTGTAATCCCAGCTACTTGGGAGGGTGAGGCAGGAAAATTGCTTGAACCCGGGAGGCAGAGGTTGCAGTGAACCAAGGTTGCACGATTCCACTCTAGCCTGGGCCGCAAGAGGGAGACTCCATGTCAAAAAAAAAAAAGTAAAATAAAAATAAAAATAAAAAATAAACACTTTGGGAGAGTTTCGAGGCCTACTATGTGATCTCACTATTCTACTTCTAGATATGCACCCAAGAGAAATGAAAGCTTATGTTCATACAAAGGCTTGTACACAAATGTTTGCAGCAACTTTCTTTGCAATAGTCTGAAACTGGAAGTAACTCAAATATCCACCAACAGGTGAATGTATAACAAGTTCTAATATGTTCACACGATGGAAAGGTACTCAGCAGTAGAGGAATGAGCTAATGACACACACAGCCACACGGAGGAATCTTTAAGCAATTACATTGGTGAAAAGAAGCCAGGCAGGCCCAGCTACTGAGGAGGCTGAGGCAGGAGGATCACTTGAGCCCAGGAGGTCAAGGCTGCAGTGAGCCATGATAACATCACTGCATTCCAGCCTGGATGACGGAGTGAGACCTTGTCTCAAAACAAAACAAAACACAACAAACTAAAAAATATGATGTCATATGATATGATTCTGATTATAGAATTCTAGGAAATGCAAACTAGCCTGGGACAATAGATATATTCATTATTTTGTTGTAACGGTTTTGAAGGAATTCATACATATGTCCAAAGTATCAATTTTACCCTAAATATGCACAGTTTATTTTATGATAATTATACCACTATAAAGTTTTGTTTTTGGTTTCTTTTTGTTTGTTTATTTGTTTTGTTTTTTTTAATTTTCCTTTTGAGACAGGTTCTGGCTCTGTGGCCCACGGTGGAATCGTAGCTCATGCAACCTCCACCTCCTGGGCTCAAGCCATCCTCCCACCTCAGCCTCCTGAGTAGCTGGGACCCCAGGCACGAGCCACCACGGCCCCTAATTTTTGTGCTTTTTGTAGAGTTTGGGTCTCACTTTGTTGCCCAGGTTGGTCGTGAACGCTAGAGGTCAAGCCATCCACTCACCTCAGCCTCCCGAAGTGCTGGGATTACCGTACCGGCCCTCAAGTTATTTCTAAGAATGTAATAAATCCTTAAAACTCACCACTTCCTAACCATTTTGCCACGTTTTGGTATCACGTGCGCGTGGGCTTGCTGACTTTCTCTGTGAGGGACCAGACAGTAAAGATTTTGTGCTCTTGGGCCATTGATCTCCTTCACAACCTCGCAACTCCATGCCTTTGGTGAGACAGCAGCCACAGACGATGCTCCAACCAGCGAGCGTCGCGGCGATCTGGCAGAACCTCGTGTTTCGACGTAGGCCTGTATCTGGTCTGGCCTTGGGCCCCAGTGTGCATGCCCCCGATGCGTGTTCTGCAGGGTGAAAGCGTCCACGGCGGCTGCTGCACCCTTCTTCCCAAATCCGAACACTGCAGCTGGTGGACGTCCACACTGTGAGCTCAGGTTGCCTCGTGATTAGGCTTTGGCTGATCCTGGCTCGCTGGAAGCATCTCTTCTCGCTGCGGACTCTGTCATGGGGCCTGATCGCACACAGGGTTCCTGCCACAGGACTTACCCAACCTCTTCCCACACTGGGTAGGCAGAGCTCCGGGGTCCCAGGTGCCAAGCCCAGGCGGCCCGAGGGGTGCAGAGAGGCGCTGGGAAGGGAGCCCCAGGCACACAGGTGGTGAGGCCAGGATCCCTCCCTGTCGTCACCCAACTCATCCCTCCAGGGGGCTCAGGCCCCTGCCAGGTGCACGGCCGCCTCCCTGCCTGGCTCCGGGAAAGCCCCACTCAGGTCTTTGTGGCGAGAACGGCCCAGAGGTGAGTCAGAGCCCTGGTCTCAGGCTCAGGGCTGCCAGCTCAGACGGGAGGCCCGGGACGCTGCCAGGGGCAGTGTGCAGGTGCCCCCGGGCCGTGGAGACTCAGCCCCCATCCTCGTCACACCCTCCATCTGGGCCCCTGCAGGGATGCTCGTCAGACAACATGCATTCCACAGCGGCGAGCGCAGGCCTGGCCTCCTGCGGCAGCACCCGGGCCTGTCCTTACTTGCGGTGGCAGCAGGATCCCAGCAGCTGGCGGCCGCTCCCAGCGTCTGCTGGGCCGCCCTGCCTGTCTGCTTCTGCACACACAGCCCCGCGCCTGGTGGCTTCAGCATCCGGAGCTGGCCTGGGTGAGCTTGGGAGTGGAGCCCACACACCCCACATCTGAAGCCGGCCTTGATGAGCCAGGAGGTGGAGTGCAGCCCTCAGAGACAGGGACAGAGCCTGCCCCCAGGAGCCCGCACCCTCCCCTAGGGCTGGGGGCTGTCCGGGGACGGTCAGCTCTGGTCAGCTGTTCCCTAGCCACTTCCCTCAGGGCTCCTCAGGACCCCACTCTGGGCAGGACACCGGCTGCGCGACACTCACCACCTTCCACGACTGCCCTGGGCTGACGCTTGCTCAGGCCTCCCCGTCAGGCCCTGTGCTGACCGCCCGCCCCTGCCCTTCAGGCCCTGAGCTGCTGGTGGTTCTGGGCTCACCGTCCTCCATGCAGCCCACTCCCCAAGGAAAGCCTCTGAATAGACCCAGGCTGCGTGCAGCCCCACAGCCCTCTCAGGAGGGGTCTGCGTGTCTCTGGAGCTCCTGGAGGCCCCAGCTCTCACCCCCTTGCAGGACGGGTGTGAATGTCCGTACATCTCACTGGTGAGTCCCAACTCAACCCCAGCCCCAGCCACTCGGTGAAAGTCATTTGGCCAGGACCGCCAGCCCCTTGCAGTCCCCAGACCAGCATCTGGGCGGCCTCCGCACCCTTTCCTTGGTCAGCCTGGACCCAGGCTCTGACCTTGGCCTTCCTGCAAGATTCTGTCTCTGTCTCCGGGACAGCCAATTCCTCTTTTGAGAGGAAAAAATTCCACCCTGAAGTCTGGTTCAGAAAGGCCTCATGCAGTTAGACAAATCCCCAGAGAAACAAGGGCTTTAGCTTAGTTCCTGAGACACCGGTCCCACAGCGGGGAGGGAGGAGGAGAGCCGGGGTGGGGCCTTCCCAGAGTCCTGCAGAGGCGCCTTCTCAGAGCGCCGCTGCTTGCGGGAAGGAGAGGACCTCCTTGCTGGGCCGGGCTCACCCCTCTGGCCTCTCTCCCACCCTTCTGCACCCAGTGGACCCTGCCTTGGGGCTTTGCACACGTGAGACCATCGCCTCCCAGCCAGGCCCTCCCTGCCCACCTGGCCCCACCCTGCTGTGATTTCATCCTCACATCTGCCCGTTATTCCCCTTCCTCCCACCCTCCCGCCCTCACGTCTTCCACCTTGTGCCTCCCTTCCTGGTCTGTGCCTCCCTTCCTGGTCTGTCTCTCCCTGCGTGTGCCCAGGAGAAAGATCTTGGCAGGTGTTCATCGAACGAATGAATGAGCCCCAGGCTCTCTTCTACCTTCGGTCCCTGACCCTCAAATGGACTGCAGGTTGGGTGGCTCCAGCACCCAGCACATCTGGGGCAGGTGGGGCCTTGGGGCCGGAACCTGGTCCCCTGTCCCTCAGCTGTGGGAAGGCCAGAGTGAAGGCTTGGGGCTCACGGCTGCTGTCCGTAGGAAGCCCGGCCTGGGCTCCAGTGAGGAAGAACTTGCGAATGTGGGGGTCGTGCAGCACAGGGGGCCACTTCCTGCAGCGTGGCGAGGTGAGTTCCCCATGTAAGTAGAAGCTAAGATAGTGCCGATGTCAGGGCAGGGCTGACCCACGTCACGGACTCTAACCCCCAACACACTAGTGTGGCTCCGGAAAACGACAGGGCATCGAGGGAATTCTGTCCCTTCTGACCGTTCTGAGATGCGGCCACTGACTGTGCTGTGAGTTTCGGCAAAGCCAGAGATGCCCCTGACCAGAACTCGGGGCAGAGGGCGGGGTCAGCTCTTTACGGGGCAGAGAGGTTGGGGTCAGAGAGGCTGACAGGGGCGGGCTTAGGGTCTCGCAGAGTCTGGTGTGCCTTGGGGAGGAGTTGGGTTTACGCTTTAACCCTGGGTCCTCCTCGCTAACTGCACACTTTGATTTCAGGCAATGCACTCCTGGACCTGGCTCCTTCAGGATGCAGGGACCTGTCTATCTCGGCCACAGGGTACTCTCACTGACGGGGGTCCCGTGTAGCAGGCGTCCAGTGAGCATCTGTTAGAGAATGAAGAAGGGGCTGGTGCGTGGCTGGAGGTTAGGGCAGGGTTGCAGGGCCTCCTGGAGGGGAACCACCCAAGACTCACCAGCTCAGGAGTCAGCCCGTCAGAGAAGAGCACAGGCCCCAGCCCCTGGCAGAGAACTTGACCTGCAGGGAACCCCAGTCAGGGTTACTCCAGTCACTACTGCCGCGTGACAAACATCCCCAGGCTAGGGGATTGAAAGAACAACTGCTCTGGCTCCCATTCCGACTCAAAATCCAGAATGGGCCGGGCGCAGTGGCTCATGCCTGTAATCCCAGCGCTTTGGGAGGCCGAGACGGACGGATCATGGGGTCAGGAGATCGAGACCATTCTGGCTAACAAGGTGAAACCCCGTCTCTACTAAAAATACAAAAAATTAGCCGGGCATGGTGGCAGGCACCTGTAGTCCCAGCTACTCTGAAGGCTGAGGCAGGAGAATGGCGGGAACCTGGGAGGCGGAGCTTGCAGTGAGCCAAGATTGCGCTGCTCACTCCAGCCTGGGCGACAGAGCAAGACTCCGTCTCAAAAAAAAAAAAAAAAAATCCAGAGTGGACCCTCGCCCGGGCGGCAGCTGCAGTGCTGCTCTCTGGGTGATTACTTTGAAAATGGGGTGTGTGGACGAGGGCAATGCCAGAGGCCTGGAGGCTTCCCACTCGTGGTGCGTTTTGGAAGCGGCCATTTCCGTTTCCTCTCAGATCTCTAGACCCAGCAGCTGATCCCGGCTCCCCGGGCGGACACCGCCCCCATCTTCTGGGTGATGTGGAGGCAGCATCCCCATCCTGAAGCCAGAGGCCAGGATTTGAGAGGCCAGGCCGGGGATGGAAGAGCGGGGCCTCTCTGTGTCCGGCTCCCTCCTGGCTCCCTGCCTGGGAACAGGCTGGAGTGGGTGGTGGGGAGCACTTCACAGGGAGGCAGGGAATCTGCCTGCAAGGTCGATGGGGCAGGATGGGTCAGCCCTGGCGATGGCCTCTCGATTGGCTGGACTGCTGCAATTCCCTGCAGCTGCAGCCAGACGCTGAGGAGCACCTGGTGTTCCCCAGGCTGTCCACTGAGGCGCATGGGTTACCAGGGATTCCTGCATTCCCATTGTCCAGTCTCAGGATGGGGCCTGGTCAGAGCTCACAGCCCAAACGCCAGCAGCAGCCTCGTGAGCTGCCCTCACTTCTCCCGTGAAGAGCAGAGGCTGGTGATGCTTCTCACCAACCTCCTCGTCCTCCCACATGGGGCATTGTGTTATATGAGGCCCTGTCCCTCCACTCCCAGCCGCCAGAGCCGGCTCTGTCACCTTCTCGGTCCTTATTATGTGGGTCCAGTCTGCCCCTCTCCGCTTTTCTTCCCTTCCTCTATTACCAGCCAGTCTTCCTTTGCAAGAAGGTGGACTGGAAGGGGATGAGCCCCAGGGCTGCCTCTTCCTCCCTGAATCTCCATCTCCACAACTGGCTCGGATCTGGAGGCCGAGGGATGTGTAGCAAAGGTTCCCTGCCCAGGGTGTCCAGACATGCAGGAAAGGAAGTCGGTGGCTGGAGAGGCCATTTCAGGGCAGCTGAGCTGGCCCCCCAGATGGTGAGTGAGAGGACGCCGCGTACCTGGGACGAACATGGTGGAGGCCACTCCACCCACCCTGCGGCTCGGCCAAACCTTGACGTTCTGCCACCTTGCGTCACATCTTGTTGGTTTCTGGGAAAGAGAACATCCCACGTACCGTTCACACCAGCGAGGGTGTTTTGGAAGTGAATGGCCAGTCTAGGTCAGGGTCAGGTCAAGAGATGGCCGCAGCCCTCTGATGTGGCCACGCTGGGCCTTCCACGTTCCCACAGTCGGCCGGTGCCCTGCTGGGAGCCGAGCCTTCTGTCTGTCTACCCCAAACCAGGGATGGCCTTGAAGGCAGGGCGCTGCCTCCCAGCCTAGGTTCCTGGCAGTTCAGCCATCTGTCCCCATCCACGGCTCGGAGATGCCAGGAGGGACGTCCAGGTCCAGCACAGCCACGACAGTTTCATCAGGGGCTGAAATTCCATTAAGAAATACAGGAAAGGCTGGGCGCGGTAGCTCAAGCCTGTAATCCCAGCACTTTGGGAAGCCGAGACGGGCGGATCACTAGGTCAGGAGATCGAGGCCATCCTGGCTAACACAGTGAAATCCCGTCTCTACTAAAAAAATACAGAAAACTAGCGAGGCGTGGTGGTGGGCACCTGTAGTCCCAGCTACTGGGGAGGCTGAGGCAGGAGAATGGCGTGAACCCGGGAGGCGGAGCTTGCAGTGAGCTGAGATCCGGCCACTGCACTCCAGCCTGGGCGGCAGAGTGAGACTCCTTCTCAAAAAAATAAAAATAAAAAAAAGAAACACAGGAAAAATTCCCCCAGGGCTCAGGACCAGGGAAACTGAGGAAAACTTGGGCAGAATTCTGGACGAAGCCCCTTTAGGTGCTGAACCACGGGCAGCCCTGTGCCCGTCTTGTGCCTCAGTTTCCCTATCTGTGAACTGGGAATTGCGTTCTCGCTTGGGGTCATGGAGGATAGAGGGAGGTGGTCAAGGGCCGGGGATGGCGCCCGGATACAGCAGTGCCCAGAGCTCTTTCTGCTGCTTGTTTCTGGATTTTCCCCTTCATTAAGATTTGCTGCTGTTTAGGATCATTTCTGATGCCGAAAGCAGTCCTGCGTGTGTGAGCCACTGTCCACCTTTGGAGCCGAAACCCTCAGTGGTGCAGGACCCAACAGAGAGGGGGCCTGTTTGGAGGCATTCGAGGAGCCCCCCGGCCTGGCTGCTGAACCTGCTGGGCGCTGGCTTCTGCCGCTCACAGTCCCGTTGCCCCAGCCAACTCTAACGCCCCATCCTGTACATGGCTGTGGGTTTTCACACCAGCAGCATTTATGACTCTGTCTCCCACCTGGATACGCATCAAAGTCACGTCACAGGTCGGGCGTGGTGGCTCACACCTGTAATCCCAGCACTTTGGGAGGCCGAGGTGGGTGGATCATTTGAGGTCAGGAATTCGAGAACAGCCTGGCCAACATGGTGAAACCCCGTCTCTACTAAAAATACAAAAATTAACCAGGTGCGGTGGTGCATGCCTGTAATCCCAGCTACTAGGGAGGCTGAGGCAGGAGAATTGCTGGAACCTGGGAGGTGGAGGCTGCAGTGAGCTGAGATCGCACCACTGCACTCCATCCAGCCCGGGCAACGGAGCGAGACTTTGTCTCAAAAAATGAAAAACAAACAAACAAACAAGACAAGAAAACCCCCCAAAAAATGAAGTCATGTCACAGAAAGAGCACAACCGACGTCCGTGGGCTGGGTTTTAGGCTTTTCTGGGCCATTTTTTAAATACATTTTTCAATTTTGGGGATCATTGTAGACCCACATTCAGCCGTAAGAAAGAGTAGGAAAAGGGTGAAGGGGGCACTCCTGATTCCCTCAGCCTCCCACGACGTCCGTAGTGCCGCCCCACAACCAGAACCTTGGCACTGTTTGAGTCTCTCATTTACGTGTTGTCTGAGGCCATTCTCGTGTTGCTAGAAAGGAATGCCCAATCCTGGGTGATTTATAAGAGGTTGATTTGGCTAACATTTCTGCAGGCTGTACAGGAAAGGTGATGCTGGCATCTGCTTCTGGTGAGGGCCTAAGGGAGCTCCAACCATGGTGGAAGTTGAAGGCAGAGAGAGAATGGAGAGGCCCCAGACATTTTGTGTTTTCTTGAGACAGAGTTTCACTCTTGTTACCCAGGCTGGAGTGAAATTTCTCGATCTCGGTTCACTGCAACTTCTGCCTCCCGGGTTCAAGCCATTCTCCTGCCTCAGCCTCCCAAGTAACTGGGACTACAGGTGCCCGCCACCACGCCCAGCTAATTATTTGTGTATGTTTTTAGTAGAGATGGGGTTTCACCACTTTGGCCAGGCTGATCTCGAACTCCTGACCTCAGATGATCTGCCCACCTTGGCCTCCCAAAATCCTGGGATTACAGGCATGAACCACCGTGCTGGTCCAGTCCCAGACTTTTACACAACCAGGTTCTTCCTTGAACTAACTGGGCAGGAACTCGTCACCAAGGGGATGGTGTTGGGCCATTCGCAGGGGACCCGCTTTTATGATCCAACACCTCCCAGCAGGCCCCACTTCCAACACTGGGGATCGGGTTTCAACACAAGATTTTTTGAGGACAAGCATTCAAACCACGTCAGGTGTACCACACGTGTGTGTGTTTAGCCCCATTCAGTTGATCACAGGTGCAGGTGGCTCAGTCCCCACTGCAGTCAAGATGCAGACATGCGTCAGCACGAGAACCCCACTGCCTTTTAGTAACCACCCCTCTCTCTCTTTGGAAATGCCAGCAACTGCTCACCTGTTCTCCATTTCCGCAGTTTTGTCGTTTCCAGAATGTTATACACAGAGCATCACATAGTGTGCGACCTTTCGGGGTTGTTTTGGCTCAGCAACATTCCCTAGAGAGTCATCAGAGTTCTAGTTTCTTCCCTTTCTTTGTGGAGCCATATCCCGTGATGTGGATGCACCCAGTTTACTCAGCCACTCGTCTGCTGAAGGAAATCTAGGTTGTTTCTAGTTTTTGGCTATTATGAATAAAACTGATATAAATTTCCATGTCTAGGTTTTTGTGTGAACAGAAGTGTCCGTTTCACTGGATAAATGCCCAAGAGTGCAGTTGCTGGTGATATGGTAGTTCATGTTTAGCCTTTTTTTTTTGTTTTTTTGTTTTTTTGTTTTTTCTGAAATGGAGTCTTGCTTTGTAGCTCAGGCTGGAGTGCAGTGGCATGATCTCGGCTCGCTGCGATCTCCGCTTCCTGCGTTCACGCCATTCTCCTGCCTCATCCTCCCGAGTGGCTGGAACTACAGGTGTGCAACACCACACTAAAAATTTGTGTATTTTTAGTAGAAACAGGGTTTTACCATATTGGCCAGGCTGGTCTCAAACTCCTGACCTCAAGTGATCCTCCTGCCTCGGTCTCCCCAAAGTGCTGGGATTACAGGTATGAGCCAACGCACCTGGCCCACATTTAGCTTTCAAAGAAACTGCTACACTGTTTTCAGAGTGGCTGTTACATGCTACAGTCCCACCAGCAGTGGACGAGAGATCCAGTGTCTCCACATCCTCCCCAGCATTTGGTGCGGTCACCGTTTTTCACTTTGGCCATTCTGATGGGTGTGTTGTGATATCCCACTGTGGTTTCAATTACCTAATGGTGATGATGTTGAGCATCTTTCAATATTCTTATTCACCATCCAGATGTCCTCATTGATGAAATGCCTGTTCATGTCTTTTGCCCATTTTCTAATTGATGGATTGTTTTTGTGCTGTTGAGTTGTGAGAGGTCTTAAGTATTCTTTATACAGTTGAGATACTAGTTCTTATTCAGAAATATGGTTTGCAAACATTTCCTCCCTAGTCCATATTTCTCTTTTCATCCTCTCTATGAGGTCTTTTGCAGAGCAAAGGTCTTTAATTTTGATGAAGTGCAATTTAGGAATTTTTCCTTTGGTAACGAGTTTTCAAACTTTGGTTTCAATATTACAGGTTTTGTTTTTTTGTTGTTGTTGTTAGCATTTTGTATAAGGTGTGAGGTTTTGGTGGATACTCATTTTTTTGCCTATGGATGTCCAATTGCTCCAACACCATTTGTTGAAAGGCCATCTGTCCTCCAAGGAATTATGTTTGCACCTCTGTTGGAAACCAGCAGGGCATATTTGTGTGGGTCTATGTCTGGGTTCCCTGTTGTTCCATTCATCTATGTGTTCAAACTACCTCTGCTATGGACTTGGTGAAGACAGTAATCTTTTATACCCAACAGAGTAACTCTTCATGCTTTTTCCAAGATTGTTTAGCTGAGGCCTATGCTTTTAGAATAAGCTTGTCTCTATTTACAAAGAGACTTGCTGGGATTTAGATAGAGATTTCATTAAATCAACTGATCAGTTTCATGGTGGGTGAACTATGTTGAGTCTTCCAATCCATGAACATGGTATATCTTTCTTCATTTGTTTAGGTCTTTTTTGGTCCTTTCATCAGCATTTTGTGATTTTCAGCCTACAAGTACTAGACATATGTTATCAAGTTTATGTCTAAGCATTTCATTATTCTTGGAGTGCTTGTAAATGATAATACATTTTAAAATTTTGTTTCCACATTTTCATCATTAGTCTATGGAAACATGATTGATTTTTGAATGTTGATCTTGTATTCTGTGATTATATTGAACTCACTAATTAGTTTTTTGTTTTTTTGTACATTTGTTGGGATGATCCATGTGGACAATCATATCTTTGATAAACAGAGATCATTTTATTTCTTCCTTTCCAATCTGTATGTCTTTTATTTACTTTTCTTGCCTTAGTGCGGTGAATAGAACTTCCAGTGTGTTGAATGAAAGTGGCAGGAATGAATATCCTTGTCTTGCTCCTGATCTCAGGGAAGAGCATTTGGTCTTTTACGTTAAGTGAGGTTAGCTGCAGGGATTTTGTAGATGTTTGTTGGCAAGTTAAGGAAGTTCCCTGCTACTTCTAATTTGCCGATAATTTTTATTAAGAATGTGTGTTGAGTATATTTTCTGCATAGATTGATAAGGTTATATCATTTTTGTCTTTTTCTTAGCCCGTTAATCTGATGGGTTGCATCATCTGGTTTTTCAATGCTCAGCCAATCTCACATACTTGGTATGAATCTCACTTGTTCTTGGTGTATAATTATTTTTCTACATTGTTGGATTATATTTGCTTATATTCAGTGGAGGATTTTTGCCTCTATGTTCATGAGAGACATTGGTCTGTAGTAGGATTTTAAAACTGTCTTTAACTAATTTGGTGTCAAGATAGAGTCAGTTTCACAAAATAAGTTGGAAAGTGTTCCTTCCTCTTCTATGTTCTGGAAGGAATTGTGTAAAATTGGTGTTGCTCCCTTAAATGTCTGGTAGAATTCTCCAGTAAAACCATCTGGTCTCAGAGATTTCTTTTTGGGGAACTTTTAAATTATGAATTCAACCTCTGTAATGGTTCTAGGACTGTTCAAATGATCGATTTCATCTTGGTTGAGTTTTGATGGCTTATGTTTTTAAATAATTGGTTCATTTCTTCTAAGTTGTCAAACTTGTGAGTGTAAAGTTATTCATAGTATTTTCTTATGATCCTTTTAATGATCACAGGATTTGTAGTGATACTCCCTGTTTTATCTCTGAAATTGGTGATTTGTGTCTTCTTTTTATTTTTGTCAGTCTTGCTAGTGGTTTATCAATTTTACGGATTTTCAAAGAACCAATTTATGTTGACTGATTTTCTCTGCTGTTTTCTTGTTTTCAATTTCATTAATTTCTATCCTTTATCATTTCCTTCATTCTTCCAGCTTCTCATTTATTTTGCTCTTCTTTCTCTAGTTTCCTGAGGCAAAAACTTAGATGATTGATTTGAGATGTTTTCTCTTTTCTAATGTTAAGTATTTGGTACTATAAATTTCCCGCTGAGCCCTGCTTCATACCACAAATTTTTATGTATTTTTATTTTCACTCATTCTGTGAATTTATGTTTTTCACCACATTTGAGAAGTGTTCAGGTATTACTTATTCAAATCCTCAGTCAGTCCTGTTCTCTTCCTGAAAATCGGATGAGACTTTTGTTATTGTTCTACTGGTTCCTGAAGCTCTGTTCATTTTTTCTCCCTCTGTTCCCTCCTCCTTCCCTCCCTAACTTCTCCCTTTTTCCTCTCCTTTCTCCCTCCCTCTCTTCCTCCCTTCCTTCCTCCCTCCCTTTCTGTCTCTATGGCTCCTATTGGGCCCATTCTATTGCTGTGTCCTCATCACTGGCTGTGTCCTCTGTCATCTTCACTTTACTTCTGAGTCCATCTGGAGAGTTTTGTTTCTGTGTTTGTAATTGTTAGCTCTGTGTATTCCCTTTGGTTCTTTCTGATAACGTCTGTGTCTTTGCCGAGATCTTCTACGTCATTTGTTTCTGGAGAGTGCATTGCTCTGTCATGGTGCCCTGTGGAGACAACCCTGGCCTCCTGGTCGTGTCCTCAGCCTCGAGCTGGTCCTGGTATTGGTGTCATTCATTGTCTTTTCTCATTCACGTGTGTATCCCCTGGCTTTTGCTGTGATGAGCAGTTTTTGCTTGTATCCTGGGCATTTTGGCCCTACTTAGAGACTCTGAGTCCTGTGGACATACTTTATTTTCCTAGGCCACTGCCCTGTAGGTTGGCACCAGGTCCTGGCTGGTGTCATGAGCTGTGGTTCCTGACATTTTCACTCTTTGGATGGGTGGTGCTGTCTGGGTGTCCTTGGTTGATCTGGTGCTGGCAGAGTTTCCACTGGAGCTTCCTGAGGGGCTGGGGGTTTCCCAGGCCGTGTGGCAGCTCCAGGTGGGGAAGGAAGTTTCTACTCCATGGCTACTTCCTGTGCCGAGCCAGCACGCTGTGGGATTCCCGTACCGCTGCCACCCCGTGCCGAGCCAGCACGCTGTGGGATCCCCCTACCGATGCCACCCCTGTGCCGAGCCAGCACGCTGTGGGATTCCCGTACCGATGCCACCCCTGTGCCGAGCCAGCACGCTGTGGGATTCCCCTACCGATGCCACCCCTATTTCTTGGTGGGGAGGAGGGTCGCAGGCCCACGGGGACCAAGGGGCTTTCCAGGCGTGGTTTGCTGTGCCAAGCCCCCTGCTCCAGGACCCTGTTGCACCTGGAGGGGGAATGGGTCCCCCCAGCTGCCTTCTCTTGCTAGGCTGGGAGTCAGGAAATGCCCGGCCTGGGTCTCCTTCCTGTCACTGGGCCGTCTCTCCCACCTGGGCCCTGACCACTTGTACGCTTTGGAATTTTCTGTCCACTGCCCGTGCAATTTCCTGGATTTATAACAGGGCTTAGTGGGAGACACCTGGAGAAACGAGTCTTGTCTGTGCCAGGCATCTCCTGATGTCTCTTTTTAGGTAGGACCCTTGGTAAGTCCCTTCTCGGTGCCTCAGTGTCCCCACCTGTGGGCATCCCCCACTCCCCTCTGGGTGGTTTGAGCCAGTGCCATGAACGGCTCACCAGTCTACACAGCATGCATGCAGGCTTGTGGGACTCCTGCCGTGGGCAATGCCATCCAGCATCTCCACACTTTATGTGCTAGCTCTGCTGGCCAAAGCCTTGGATCCGCCAGGAGGTTCATGGGGACCAGGAGGGAGGGAAACTGAGGCAGTTTCAAGCTGATGGGAGGCGGGACAACGCGGAGGCTCACTCTGAGCTGAGGGCAGGGGCTTCCTGCTGCCTCGGGATCCAGCACCCACCCTGGCTCACCCGAGCTGTGAACAGGGGAATGTGATCCCTCGGGGCACTGCCTGGCCATCCTGCCCCTTCCTTCTGCGTCCCTGTCTCAGGGAGTCCTGCCTCCTGAGTGAAGGCTGTTCATGGTGCAGCCTCTGCCGATGGGTCAGCAGCTTCAGCTCTGACCCAGCCGAATCCACAGGGATGCTGCCTTCCAGGGCTTGCTCAGAGGAGTGAGTGACCTGGCTGCAGGTTTGCAGAGCTGACACCCCATGGCCCACAGTCACCAGTGGGACCTGGGAGATGAGAAGGGGCAGGCAGGTGAATTTCCCTCCCTGCCTCTCCCAAGGAGAGGGCTGGGATCCCAAGTGGCCATGGGATTGTCCCTTGTGGCTGGTAATTGGCTGTGTCTGGCCCAGGAACTCACCATCTGCTGTTTTGCTCTGGTCCCCTCTCCTCCCTCCCTCTGTCCTCCTGCCCCCTCCCCTGCCTCCCTCTGTCCTCCTGCCCCCTCCCCTCCCTCCCTCCATCCTCCTGCCCCCTCCCCTCCCTCCCTCCGTCCTCCTGCCCCCTCCCCTCCCTCCCTCCGTCCTCCTGCCCCCTCCCCTCCTTCTCTCTGTCCTCCTGCCCCCTCCCCTCCTTCCCTCTGTCCTCCTGCCCCCTCCCCTCCCTCCCTCTGTCCCGGCTGCACCTGCACGAAGGCATCACTCAACGGGAGGCTTTGCTGGGGATCGGTTTTCCAGACCAGGCCCCTTGTCTGCCACTCTCCATTCTGAGCATTGAGGATCCTGGGAACAGAAGCCGCCTCCACCGCCTCCCCTCCTGCCCAAGAGCCTGTTATAGGCCGAGTCGTGTCTCCCCAGACCCACGTGTGGAGTCCCCACCTCTGGGGCCTCAGTGTGTGGCCGTATTTGGAAGCAGGGTTGTCGCAGCTGTGATTCGTTTCGATGAGGTCACAGGAGTAGGTTGGACCCAGCGACCTCATAAGAAGGGGAAATTTGCACAGAGCGGGGTGGGCATGGGGCACATGGAACAAGCCCAGAGTCCTGCTGACCTGCGGGGGGATCGTCCGGGGGGGCCACCGGGGCAGCCCCTTGGCTGCCTGGAAACCAACCCAGAGGCACCTGCCGCAGCCTCCTCTCCCCACACTTCCCTCTCCAATTCCCGGAAGTTCCTTTGGCTCTGACTCTGCTCAGCTCCTTCCTGCTGAGCCACACTTTCCTAGATGCTTATCTCAGCCCAGGGTCCAGACAGCAGGACACTGGCCCCCGCCCAGGCCACGCCCCCAGAGAGGGGCTCCCAGCAGGGGCCACCCCCACCCACTTCCTCCCCTCCCCGGCCCAGCCCAGTTGCCGGACAATGCGCCTTCCCCGTGGGCTGGGCCGGGTCCTTGGGGCCATTGGCCTTGGGGAAACTGGGACCGAAGCCGGGAGGATGCCGCCGCGGTGTTGGGCAGCGCCTCCAATGCACGCCCAGTGCCCAGTGGGCTCCAGTCTCTGGTCTGCTGTGAGCCAGAGCCGCGTCCTCACTTCACAGACCAGGACACTCAAGTGCAGGTGGCCCACCCACCAGGGATGAAATGAGTCCTCCTGGGGAAGCCTCTCCCCTGGGAGCCACGCAGGGCCCTCACCCCTCACCTCCTGGTCTCCAGGGGGCCTGAGCAGGTGCCACAGTTACGCCCACTTCACAGATGAGTGGACGAGGCTCAGAGAAGTAGACGGAGGAACCAGCACGGGGCAGGAATCCTGCGGGGGGCCCCTCCCCTCCGGGGTGGCTTCAGAAGAGTCCATGACAAGAGGTCCCGCCCTGGACTTCGAGCAGGCAGGACGTGGACAGCCGCGGGGCTGTGAACGCAGGAAGCCTGGGCAGTGCCTGGCTGCCCACAGCCAAGTCCTCCGAGCCCTGTGCCCTCCCCAGACCTGCTGCCCAGCGTCCCGCACCGGAGTAGCTGCACCTGAGCCTTCCTGGTCTTGGGCCAGCCTCGTCCTCCGGGCAGGACAGCTTGGAGTGTCCAGAGGCGGCCTCAGGGCAGTGGCCTTGTTCGCGGCCCACCCGGTGCTTGGCTAAGAAGGAGCTCTGCCTGTCAGGCCACATGGGGAGAGGAGATGTCCCCAGGCCCGTGTGACCCAGGGGAGGAGCCCGTGGGGGCAGCAGCCCGGGACCTACAGAGGGGCGGTTGGGAGTTTCTCTTGGAGAAGAGGGCGTTACACCCCCAGGCCTGGGGGTCCCGGCGCCTGTGGGGCTGTCGGGCAGGAGGAAGTGTGAGGATCCTGCCGCGTGGCAAGCACAGAGAGCCTGAGAGCGGGGATAGGCTGTGGGTCAGACCCTGGCATCCAGGTAGGGGGGGCTCTCACCGGGTGTGGTCCAGCCGCAGCTCTGCCGGCCTGGCTGGGTGACCAGGGCCCTTCTCTGCTTTCGGCCTTGGGGTTGTCATCTGCAAGGAGGGCATCCTCGGTTCTCTACCTAGGACTGGTGTGGGGCTCTGTGGAGACCCCAGGTGTGGAGCAGTCCCACAATTGTGAAATGGGCGCAGACGTGGTGACCTCTACACCCTCGGCCCTGGGCCGCCACGCACTGGGGCTGGGCTTGTGAGCTCCTGGAACGTGTGAGTGACCGCAGGTGGCCGGGTTCAGGAGCTGGCACCACCTGCACCTCGCAGGGACTTGTGGCTGTCCCTGAACACCAGCGTCCTGTGTCTCTGACTCAGTTGTACCCCGTGGACTTTTTGGTGAATGAAAAATAAATTAATGATGAAGATCATTGTTGCAATTCATCGTTTTCTGTGTTCTGAGCAGTGAGGATTTCCTGGCCGACTGTTCCCAGTGATTCAGGAGGTGGCTATTACTGTCTTCCCATTTCACAGATAAGAAAACCGAGGCCTGGCCAGGCATGGCGGCTGGAACCTGTAATCCCAGTACTTTAGGAGACCAAGGCGGGAGGATCGCTTGAGTCCAAGAGCGCAAGGCCAGCCTGGACAACACAGGGAGATCTGTCTCTACAAAAAATAAAAACGGTAGCCACACATGGTGGTGCCTGCCTGTGGCCCCAGTTACCCAGGAGGCCGAGGAAGGAGGATCATTTGAGCCTGGGAGTTCCAGGCTGCGGTGAGCTGATATCACACCACTGCACTGTAGCCTCAGCAACAGGGGGAGACCTTGTCTCAGAAGAAAGAAGAAAACTGAGGCCGGAGGAAAGTGAGTCCCTGGCCCAAGGCCACAGGGCTGTGGGTGGGATTCGGAGCTGGGTGTCTCACTGAGAGGGGCGTGAGCTGCTTTATCCTCTGGCTTCTGCCCAGTAGCCAATGCCAGGAGCAGGGCCACGTCCACACCTGGCAGGCAGGAAGGGGCAGGTCCTTCCTGCTGTGGACGGTCACCTTTCCCCGGCCTGGCTGAGCCGCGGAGACTCTCTCCGGCTTCCTGAGGCTCTGGTCGGCCGGCAGGAGGGTCAGGCTGGGGTGAGCGGAGTGCGGACGGAAGCCTCAGGCCCGTGCTCTCTGCTGAGCCCAGGAGAGGGAGGAGCCCCAGCCGCCCACCCAGCCCTGCTCCCCACGGATTCTTTTGCACCTGGCCTTGGACTTGCTGTCCTCACCGTGCTGACGGGGGCACCCGGGGCGTGGCTGGGTCGGAGGTGGCCTTGCTGGGCCTGGGTGGGGCTGTGACGGGGGCGCTCGGCCGACCTCACTCCCAGCCCCCCACTCCCTCTCCGCGGGGGGCCTGGGCCGCCCTGGTCAGCCCATCTGTTTCCTGCTGCTTGGAGAAGGCCGTCCCACCCTGGCCCCGGGAACAGAAGCCCCCCGTCGCCCGCCCGGACGGCCCCTCCGTGCCAAGTCAGGTCACTGCCCTGAGGGTGGGAAGGGGCGGGCTGCCTGCTGGGGTCCTGCCATGCCCTCCCCGTAGAGCCCCAGCTACTCCCTCCCATCCACTGCCCCAGCCGTCCCTGCTGCTTTGTCCTCTGCCACGTGCGGGGTAGGCCGCTTCGAGCCCTGGGCCGTCAGCCCTGATTTCTTTTCCCAATGTGGGACCGGTGAGAACGACGGCCTCTCCCACGGGCACAGGGGACCACATGCTTTCCCCATCCGAGACCCTGGCCTCAAGGTCCTCTGCCTTCCTGGAAACGGGGCTGGGACCGCTATCCTGAGTCACAGAGGAGGAAACTGAGGCCCAGAGAGGGGAATGCTGTGGTGAAGGTTCGAACGCATTGTAGGGTGGCCTGGGTGTGTCCGCCGGGAGCTGCCGCCCTGCCTGCCACCCTTGCACCTCGGGGTCTGGGTCTCAGGCCTCAGAAACCCCGACTTCAGGTAGGATTGACGGATCCAGCGAAGACACCAGCCCAGACGCCACCCGAGGACGATGGCCAGGGGGAAGGGGTTCCCAGCCGTGAGCCCACCCCCAGTGCCTGCTGTCCTGCTGGGGGACACACACCCCGTCTCCGCCCACCGTTCAGCTGTTCCCTGGGCCCTGGCCTGTGTCTTATGCCCTCCAGGCTGCAGAAGTGCCCCTGTGTCCCCACAGCCTGGGCTGGGCCGGTCACGGGGCAGACATCAGACCGAGGGCCCCAGTCACCAGCGCACAGGCCCAGACCTGCTTTGAGGACAGAGTAGGAGACAGTGGAGCATGGATGTGAAGCCAGGAATCCCAGAATAGTCAGGAGCGGAGGCAGGCGGGGCCCAGGGTGGGCTGGGGCCTGAGGCTGTGAGTCGGGGGCTGAGGGGAGGCTGCTGGCGGCTGCACGTCCTGACTTGCACGGCGAACGCCCGGCCAGGCAGCCCCTCCAGCCCCAGCAAGCCACCGCCCGTCCTCGGCCTTTCTGCCATGCGCAGCCCTCACCTGGCCCCCCCGTCCTACAGCTTCCCCACCCCCATCCCCCCCTCCTTCCATTTCCAGCAGGAGAGAAAACAGAACGTCTTCCTGAGCGGCCACGGGCCAGGTAGCCTGTCTCCGGGGCGAGGGCAGGAAGGGCTGCTGGCTCCCGGGGGTCTTCCAGAGCCACCAGGTCCCCTCGGGAGGGGATGGGCTTGCCAGCTCCTCGGGGGGGCCGCCCTCCCCTCTGTCCTCACACCCAGCTTCCTGCCGCGCTGGCCACGCACGTCCACGCCTTCGGGTCTCTGTGCAGGGTTCCCACACCCTGGCCGGCTGTCCTCCCCCGGCCCCGGCTCCGAGGCCCTGTGTAAATGCCACTTCCTCTGGGAAGATGTTGGGACTTGAGTTGGCAGCCAGTGGGAGTCATGCATGGCTCTTGAGAAGGGAAGAGCTATCAGAGGTGTGAGGTGTGAGGTCAGGAAAGGAAAGTCAGGCGCCGGAAGCCCCACCCGCTCTCCCCTGACGGACGTGCTCTCTCGGGGAAGCTGCCGGCTGCGTCCTTGCAGGGTCCGTGTTGGCCCAGCAGCGTCTCTGAGCCGGTGGCCCGTCTGCCCATCTTCAGGGACGCCCCTGGCTCCTCTCCTCTCAGGGCCAGGCCCCTCTGCGTGTGAAGATGCAAAGCGGCCCCTCCCTGTGCCCTTTCGCTTCCCCTGCCGCACCCCTGCCCTCTCGCTTCCCCCGCCGCACCCCTGCGGCTGTGTTTTTTTCCCACGGCCCAAAGAAGTGATTTCCGTGGTCCGGACACGGGGACCGTCAGGGAACTGGAAGTGGCCTTCGTCATCTTAACTCAGGTCACTCCAGTCTGTCTACGGGCCCTGCTGCTTCCCGCTCTGCAGCCGCGTCTTTTCAGGAGCATCTGCCCTGGGGACGGACTCCCAGGCCCTGCTGCTTCCAGGGACTTCCGGCACCTTCCTCTGGCTCTAGCATCCCGTCCTCAGAATCCCCATCTGTGAGATCAGCGAGCTCTGCTCGTCCCCCACCCCAGATGCACACGGTGCAGCCTGAGACTCCCGTGGAGCCTTGAAAGTCCAGAGCAGGCTCAAGCCTTACGCGACGGGTTCCAAGCTTCCCTGCTGTGGGCCTCGCAGATCGCGGGGTTGGAATCTCAGCACCTTTAGCCAAAACGGAGCTTGGGTGTGGGTCACTGGGGGTCAGAGAGGTTGAGCGGCCTGCCCAGAGCATGAGGCTGTGATGGGCAGCTGGGCTGTGAGAGGCAGGCCCGGGGGCAGAAGGGCCTGTCTCAGGGGAGGCTGGCTCGGTCCCCGAGTGAGGACCTGGCTGTTTCCAGCTGCACAAGAGACGCTGGGGCAGAGGCTGCCTCCAAGCCCGGGATCTCCCAGCTGGTCCCGTGACGGTGTGGATGTCCACATGGACCCCATACCTTTTGTGAGACGTCCTGTTCCTGTGGACCTCTGCAAGCTCCACACCGCAGGGCTCACTCAGCGGTCTGGGCTCGGGTCTCCTCCCTCAGGGGAGGCTCCTTCCAAGGAGGCTGGGCCGGGCAGCTGGGCCCCGCGAGACCCCCAGCACAGAGGGCAGCCCACGAGCCAACAGTAGGGCCCACGCACCCTTCCCACGCCATTCACCTTCCCATCCCGTGTGCGCTCCAGCTGTGACAAGGCCGTCCTTGTCTCTAGAACTGGTGACTCTGAGTGGAGACGGTGAATCTGAGACCGCGGGACAGATTCGCTGCATTTGGGGCAGGGGGACGGCGAGTGAGCGAGGGGGCATATGCGGGGCTGCCTCTGTCGGCCCACAGGTCCAGCTCTCCACGGAGCATGAGAGGAAAGAGGTGGCCACTGTGGTGGGAGTGGGGTGAGGCCTGGAACCCGCCACTGCTTTTCTGAGACAGTGTGTGAGAAGCACCCCGGGCCCCTGTGTGAGTTTTTGTACTGGGAAGCAGCAGCTGGTTCCACTGGGAAGCAGGCATTCCACGGAGACAGGCCTTTTAAGGGGAAAGAAGAATCTCTGAGGCCTCCCAACTCCAGGGGGTCCCACCCCGCCGGCCCGGCTGTTCCCTGGGAGAGGGAGAGGAACACGGCTGGGGAGGGACACGGCTGGGGAGGGACACGGCTGGGGAGGGACACGGCTGCGGGGGACATGGTTGGGGAGGGACACGGCTGGGGAGGGATACGGCTGCGGGGGAACATGGCGGGGGGGACACGGCTGGGGGAGGGACACGGCTGGGGAGGGACACCGCTGGGGGGGACACGGCTGGGGAGGGACACCGCTGGGGGGGACACGGCTGGGGGGGGACACAGCTGGGGAAGGACACGGCTGGGGAGGGACATGGCTTGGGGGGGACATGGCTTGGGGGAGACACGTCTGGGGAGGGACATGGCTTGGGGGGGACACGGCTGGGGAGGGACATGGCTGGGGAGGGACACGGCTGGGGGGGAACATGGCGGGGGGGGACATGGCTGGGGGAGAGACACGGCTGGGGAGGGACACGGCTGGGGAGGGACACAGCTGTGGGGGACACGGCTGGGGAGGGACACGACTGGGGAGGGACACAGCTGGGGAGGGACACGGCTGGCTCAGTCATTCATTCACCGACTCCCTCAATTCATGCCCTTGGGGCCATCACATAACAGAGGTCAGGTTCTTAAAACTTCAGTCGGAACTATTTTTCTGAACTCTCCTTCCATCCTTCCCTCCCTTCCTCCCTCCCTCCCATCCTTCCCTCCCTCCCTCCGTCCTCCACCCTCCTTCCTCCCTCCCTCCCTTCCTTCCTTCCCTCTGTCTCTTTCTTCTTTCTTTTTTCTTTCTTTCCTTCCTTCCTCCCTGCCTTCCTTCATTCCCTCTGTGTCTCTCTCCCTTTCTCTCCTTCCTTCTTTTCTTTTTCTTCTTTTTTCCCTCCCTCTCTCCTTCCCCCTCCCTCCCTCCTTCTGCTCTCTTCTCCTCTGCTCTCCTCTCCTCTCCTCTTCTCTCTCTCTCTCTCTCTCTCTCTCTCTGTCCCCCGCTCCCTCTGTCTCGCTCTCTCTTCTTTTCTTTATTTTTGGTTTTTTGGTAAAGTGTGTTTACAAGTCCCAGGCCCTCCTAGGAGATAAAAGGGGGAAGGGTGCACGGAGCAGGCTGCACCGCCCAAGTCCCCCCGCGGGGTTTCTCCGAGTCTGGACTTTGCTTTAAACCCTCCTCGACTGTCCCTCGCTGTCCGCTGCAGGTGTGGGCTCTGTGTCCAGGCTTAGCTCCCAGCACCATTGTTTCGAAGTCTGATGGAGCTGCCTGGTGGGGAACCAGGTTCCAGGCATCCGATGCCCGGATAGGCGGTCGGCCACATTCACGGTGCCAAACTCAGATCAAAGGCCGACGGAGCGGGGCAGCCCGGCCCAGCCTCGGGTCCCCACAACAAAGCCTGGACCCGCTGGTCACGGAGCACAAAAGGCCCGGGCAGTGCAGCCTTGCTTGTGTGGGGAAGGCCTCAGAGAAAGCGACAGGGCATTCTCGGGGCCGCTGTCCCACCACAGAACCGCTTGTCACACATGAAACAGCAGATTAAGAATTTCCTTTTCTATTTTTGCTGCAAAATTTGCACTGGAAAGGGCTTGGTTTGGAACCTCTCTCCCCTCTGAGCTGCTTGGCTGCGGATGAAAGGGGCGTCCAGCCTGAGGTCCGGCCCGGAGGAGCATTTGCAGCCTCGGCAGCCTCCTCCGTGTGACGGCGATAAGGGATCAGAAACCTATTATCGCTGTTTTGATTGTGCTGGTTAACCATTAAAAACCGAGGTGGAGGTGGGGGCTGGGGGTGATGTGTTGACTTGAAGAATGGTTTCTGGCTGTTTCAGTGCTGCGGGAATCCTTGCCCCGAAGCCCCAACTTGGCGGCTGGGTGAGGAGGACGCGGGGGGCTGGTTTGGCCTCTCTGCCCCAGGGAGAAGACAGACTCAGATGTGTCTGTGGGCTGGTGGTGCCCGGGCGGTGTCCGGCACCTTCTGGGGCTGACCGGCGGTTAAAGGCATGTGAGAGCCGCACGTGGAGAAGCTTTTCCTGCAGAGGACGGGGCCATCTTGAGCAGGGAATATGGCTTGCTGGAGGCCTTGCAGTGGGGAAGGGAAGGGGGTCTCCGCCCAGCTCTGCCCCACTTTCCAAGAGTGGGGCACAGAGTCTGGGTGAGAGGCACTGGCTGCTGTCCCGATACCCAGGGGGCGAAGCGCTGGTGTGAGTGTGGACAGGGCTGCTTGGACTTGGACTACAAGCTCGGTCATGGTTGCCCTTGGAGCGTTTGTTTCTTTTTCTCGTGGTGTGGGGTTGAGGGGGTGTGTTAGGGTCAGTGGTGCAATCACGGCTCACCGCAGTCTCAAACTCCTGGGCTCAAGCGATCCTCCTGCCTCAGCTTCCTGAGCAGCTGGGACTACGTGTGTACACCACCACACCCGGCAATTTTTTAACATTTTTTATAGAGACAGGGGCTCGCCATGTTGCCCAGGCTGGTCATGAAGTCCTGGGCTCAAGCCATCCTCTCGCCTCGGCCTCCCAAAACTCTGGGATGACAGGCGTGAGCCACTGCACGCGGCCTCCGTTGGGTCATTTCTGAGCCCACTGACACACAGGCCCGTGAGGATGGCTGTCCTGGGTGTGGCTCACACTTTCTCCAGAGCCTGGTGTTCCGGCCGCCCGAGCAGCACGCAGGGGAATGCAGGCAGCAGAGTCGCTTCGCTGGGGTCCGGTCCAGGCCCGATGTCTGCTGTGTGTGGCCGGGCAGGCCCAGCGTCCCTTCTGCACGGGGTGGATTGATTCTGCCTCAAGGGCTGTCAGTGGGGAGGCAGTGAAGGGCCGCCCGTGAGGTGGGAAGGCCTGGTCCACCGTAGGTGCCTGTAACCTGCGTCGGATCAGAGCTCGTGCGGCGGTGGGAGGCTGTTGCTGAAGGCACCCCCAGCTCCCAACACAAGACGTGGATTTGGCTCCGTTGCTGCTTTTCCCCCTTGCCTGGCTGGCGGGGCTGTTTCTTCACCGTCTCAAAGGCGTCTGGGCCCCTGAGGCTTGACCTGGGTCTTCCAGGGAGGGGGAGAGGGAGGGTCATCCCCACCAGGGAGGAGGAGAGAGGGGTCCCCCCACCAGGGAGGAGGAGAGAGGGGTCCCCTCACCAGGGAGGAGGAGAGAGGGGTCACCACCCACCAGGGAGGAGGAGAGAGGGGTCCCCCCACCAGGGAGGAGGAGAGAGGGGTCCCCCCACCAGGGAGGAGGAGAGTGAGGGTCGCCCACCACCGCCCCACTTCTGCATCCTCCTGGTAACAGGACTCAGAACGGAGGCTCTTGGGAACACGTGGAGGGACGACCTCCCCGGGAGACCAGAGTCGTGGTGCACAGCTCTGTGAACTGACTTCCCTCAGTGACCCTGTGAGGTCCCTGCGCCCATCACAGGGGAGGAAACAGGCTCAGCTGGCAGAGCCGCCCAGAGAATAAGGGACTCATGGTTTCGGCTGAGCTGCTGGCCTTGGCGCTTTGTCCTCCGGACACCTGGCAGGGAGGGTGTGGGCGACTCAGGACACGGAGGACGGGGAGAGCTCAGTGCCCTTGACCTTTGCTCCCACAGGACTGTCACTCTCCAACCCCTGACAGGCCCTGTGCAGCCACCTGCCCCAGGCAACACCACCAGCCGTCCTGACATCGCCTTTTGTCTTGGGCACCTACTGTGCGCTGGGCCCCCCGAGTATGTTGGAGGCCTACTATACGCTGGACTGTTTGGGTGTGTTGGGTGCCTACTGTGCACTGGGCCCTTTGGGTATGTGGAGTGCCTACTGTGTGCTGGACCCCTCAGGTGTGTTGGGCACCTACTGTGTGCTGGGCCCCTCGGGTGTGTTGGAGGTCTACTATACGCTGGACTGTTTGGGTGTGTTGGGCACCTACTGTGTGCTGGACCCCTCAGGTATGTTGGGCACCTACTGTGCACTGGGCCCTTTGGGTGTGTTAGGTGCCTACTGTGTGCTGGGCCCTTTGGGGGTGTTGGACACCTACTGTGCACTGGGCCCTTTGGGTGTGTTGGGCGCCTACTGTGTGCTGGGCCCTTTGGGTGTGTTGGGTGCCTACTGTGCGCTGGGCCCCTCGGGTGTGTTGAGAGCCTACTGTGCGCTGGGCCCCTCGGGTGTGTTGAGAGCCTACTGTGCGCTGGGCCCTTTGGGTGTGTTGAGCACCTACTGTGCACTGGGCCCTTTGGGTGTGTTGGACGCCTACTGTGCACTCGGTCCTTTGGGGGTGTTGGACGCCTACTGTGCACTGGGCCCTTTGGGTGTGTTGGACGCCTACTGTGCGCTGGGCCCTTTGGGTGTGTTGGGTGCCTACTGTGCGCTGGGCCCTTTGGGGGTGTTGGATGCCTACTGTGCACTGGGCCCTTTGGGTGTGTTGGGTGCCTACTGTGTGCTGGGCCCTTTGGGTGTGTTGGACGCTTACTGTGCACTGGGCCCCTCAGCTGTGTTAAGAGCCTACTGTGCGCTGGGCCCTTTGGGTGTGTTCAGCACCTACTGTGTGCTGGGCCCTTTGGGTGTCTTGGATGCCTACTGTGTGCTGGGCCCTTCAGGTGTTGGGAGAAGTCTGAGGGTCAGTCCTTGCCCTCCGGGAAATGGATGTTTAGTTGGGGAAACAAAGTCCACAGGAGGGAAATGGAAGCGTGGCCCTGACCAGACGCCTTTCATGTCGGAGGTGGGCCCTCATGCGGCCACAGCCCCCGTGTTCACCCTGGTCCATCTAATAGGCCTCCTTGGGTTTTATCAGATAACGGTCTGCACCTGACAGCGGTGACTGGTAGGAGGCAACCCAGCCGGCCGGGTCAGTCTGTAGCAAAAAGCCAGGGAATGAGGTAATACACCTGGACGCACGCATTGCGGTTAGAAGTCAAGTCCCCCAGGGCCTTCTAGAAGAACTGAGAGTGTCTCTGGGCCCTTTCCTGCTTCCTGGGCCCAGTAACCTAGAAGATCACCGGCCATCTTTGCCCGCAGCAGCCTCTCCCGATGCCCTTGGGGCAGCCCCCTTTGCCCTGCAGGATGGAGGCTGTGACGTGGCTTCCCGTAGGTTGTGGCATGGTATTCGTGAGTCAGGGCCAGCGTAATGAGCCACGGAGCACCCTCGGCTGCTAGCTCCTCCCTAGGGCTCACCTGGCCCTTGACAGAGTCTGCAAAGCATCTGCCCTGGGGCTCCAGCGCCCACAGGCACAGCCTGGCAGCTAGCGGTGGGAGTGGGGAGACCAGGCCTGGGCTGAGTCCGCTGCTGAGGCCTCCTCCCTCTGCTTGTTACCTGGGCCTGGCTTGGCTGCCTTGCTTTTAAAAACATTTTATTTGAAACAAAGAGTCTATTTATTACATTTTATTAACGGGGTGTGGGCCTGTGCCAGAGCATCGGGTGGGCTCGGAGTCAGGTGGGCCTGGGCTGGGTCTAGTCCTTGCTTTACAACCTGCGGGACCTGGGGCCGCCCTGGCCTCTCTGAGTCCCGGTTCCTTATCTGTTTAATGGGAGCGGAATTCCCACCTGGCCAGGTTGTTGTGGGGCACAGGCGAGATAATGTGCCATAAAGTGCCCGTCGGGGACTTGGCACGCAGCTGTGGAGTAACCTGAGTGGCGTTGGTGGCACCACTGGGGTAGGCGGCCCGTCTGTAGCGCCAGGCAGGTCGCGTCGTTCGCCTCTGCAGCCAGCCTGGGGCCCGGGACCTCAGCACAGTGGACGCTCGCCAAGCGTCTGGCCACAGCAGATTTGAGCCTTGGTCAGTCCCCGTCTAAGGGCTCGAGTGCCATGATCCATTCCCTGGGGCCTGGCACGCAGGGTGCGTGGTGGGACCCAGGAATGTGACCCATCTTCCCAGCCCCGAGGGACTGATCTTCCGCCTCCGAGAGGCCACCTGCAGCCCAGAGAGGCTGCCCTGGGGGGCTGGGCTGTCAGCACCGGGAGGGGCCCCCTGTCCCGCAAGACCAGGCATGTGCCGGGACCCACATCCGGAATTCGGCTGGGGCGGCTTCCTGGCCGCTGAGGCCCATGTCTGCTCTTGTCCAGGAATGCCCCGCGCCCCTCCCGAAGCCGTCTGCTACCCAGGCGTCTGTTCCCCCTTCCGTGACAACGGGTTAAGGAGCCACCGCACCACACAACGTGTCCCTTCACGGCCTCTGGGAGGACGCAGTTGCGGCCAGACCCAGTGCCTGCAGGAGCAGAGGTTGTCACCACAGGAATCCGAGAAGAGGGAAGGGATCTCGGCTTGGGGCTCCCTGGGGGCTCCCTGGGGTGGGGGTGACTCCAGGCTCACGGTGCACAGGGCCTGTGGATGCTGACACAGCACCCAGGTGAATAAAGCCACATCGTGTCCCCGAGCAGCCAATGAGATTCAGGAGCAGCTGGCCTGGGACCACAGCAGGCGTGGGAGGGTGTGTTCCAGCCACAGATGCAGGGCACTCCGTGGGACATTAGGAGACCCTGCTGGTCACCAGACGCCGTGGTCCAGGCGGGGCTCTGTGCTGCGGCCCCAGGAAGGCTTGTCCACCCCTGATGGCTGCTGGGGCTTCAATGCATTCTCCTCTCTCCACCCTCCTGGTGAAGTCCAGGATGCCCACTGCCGGGGAGACACCAGGCCTCTGTGGCCGGTGGGCAGACCAGATCAAGGTCAGGTGGACCCTGGAGAAGTGGGGTCACTCGGGACAACTGTTCTGAGCACCCACAGAAGAGGCTGTTGCGGGCTTTGATTTGATAAGCTCTGGTGGGCCTGGCAGCCCCCATTATTGCTGCTGACTGTGGGGTCTTTTTATTTTTTTGAGATGAGGTCTCGCTCTGTCACCCAGGTTGGAGTGCAGTGGCGCGATCTCGGCTCACTGCAACCTTCGCCTCCCGGGTTCAAGTGATTCTCCTGCCTCAGCCTCCCGAGGACCTGGGATAGCAGGTGTCCACCACAGCGCCCAGCTAGTTTTTTGTATTTTTAGTAGAGACGGGATTTCACCGTGTTGCCCAGGCTGGTTTCGATCTCCTGACCTTGTGATCCACCCGCCTTGGCCTCCCAGAGTGCTGGGATTTACAGGCATGAGCCGCTGCGCCCGGCCGACCTTGGGTATCTTTGAGCCACACTCTGAGAACCTGTGCTCTGAGCTGGAGTCTGTGGGGTCGCTGGGTCGGGTGAACGCTGTGATCTGTTCCACGTGGCAGCGGGAAGAAGAGCACACCAGGGACATCTGGCCCTGGCTCAGATCTGGGGAACTCCCTCCATGCCTTGGGCAGGCCCGTCCCTCTCTGGGCCTCAGTTTCCCCACCTGTTCAAGGAACTGATGTCCACAGACCCTTTCTTCATGAGGGCCTGTCTAGTAGCCACCCCAACCAAGAGTTTCTCACGTCTGACAACCCATCTAGTCCATTCCCTCTCTACGGAGCCCAGAGAAGTATGGTTGACTTCAAACTCACCAGATCCTCTTAGCTCAGCAGGCTGACCAGGCTGGGCTCCAGGCAGTCCATGCCTTCCAGAAGGGGCTGGGACTGGGGTTTCCCTTGGTGAGCAGGCTGGGGTCTGCAGCCTCAGGCCCTTTCTCCCATGCCTGGGTGACAGGAGGTGGCCTTAGAGCTGCAGAGGCTTTCTCCACTATCATCAGTGAGCCTCGGTCAGCCCCTGTCTAAGGGGCATCCATCCATCAATGGATGATGGCTCACACCACCAGCCTGCAGTGGGCATAGTGGCCTGAGGCCTGTCAGGGCCCCCTCCCTCCTCCCCAAGCTGCAGTCTGGATGGGGGGTCCCGTTTGCAGACACTGCTGCCCTGCTTGTGTGGGTGCTGCACCCCCTGCCCCCCGCAGAAGCACCCTCCCGCCTCCTCCTTTTGGAGCAGCCTCTGCACCTTCCACTCCAGCCCCCAAGGCCCCAGTCAGGTGTGTGGGTGACACAATCATTCATGCGACTTTACAAGACTAACTTTCAGGTCTCTTCTCTGGAGAAGGGGATGTTCTCAAAACATGACCCCCAGACCAGCAGTGTGAGTGTCACCTGGGAACCACTGCAAATGCAAATTCCGGGCCTTGGCAAGCCCTGCCTGTGATTCTGAAGGTGCTCAGGTTGGAGAACCTGGCTGGGTGAGGTCCAGGAATTGTTTTAAATTCAGGGTGATTTGTATGTCTTCTTTTGAGAAATGTCTATTTAGATCCTTTGCCTGCTTTTCAATCAAGTTACTGGTGTGGTTTTTTTTTTTTTTTTCTGTTGAATTGCTTGAGTTCTTTGTAGATTCTGGATATTTGTCCCTGGTCAGAAGAATAGTTTTCAAATATTTTCTCCCCTTCTGCGGCTGCCTCTTCCCTCTGCCGACCATTTCCTTGGCCTTTTGCAGAAGCGTCTCAGTTTGATGTAGCCCCATTTGTCTATTTTTGGTTTTGTTGCCTGTGATTTTGAAGTCTTGGCCATAAAACCTCTCCCCAGAACAATGTCCTGAAGTGTTTTCCTAATGTTTTTCTTCTCGTAGTTTTATAGTTTTGGGTTTTGCATTTCAGTCTGTAACCTATTTTGAGTAGGTTTTTGTATATGCTGAGAGACAGTATACGAAAAAATGCTCAACTTCACTAATCACCAGAGAAATGCAAATCAAAACCACAATGAAACACTATCTTGTCCCAGTCAGAATGGCTATTACCAAAAAGACAAACAACCAAAACACAAAACAAAACGAAAAACCATGCTGGTGAGGATGTGGAGACAGGGAAGGTCTCATACACAGATGGGGGCATGTAAACTAGTAACAGCCACGGTGAAAAACAGTATGGAGCTTCCTCAAAAAGCTAAACACAGGACCACCACGTGATCCCGCAGTACCGGGACCGGGTATTTGTCCGAGAGAAAGGAAATCAGCACACGAATGAGTTATCTGCACCCTCTGTTCACTGCAACACGAGTCCCAGCAACCAGGATGTGGAGTAAACGCACGTCTGTCAGCAGAGGAAGGGGTTAGGGGAATGTGATCTGTGCACACAGTACAGTTACGATTCCGCTGTAAGAAAGAGTGAAATCCTGTCACTCTAGGCAACACGGAGGAGCTCCGAGGACTTTCCACCACATGAAATAAATCAGGCACAGGAAGAGAAATACCGCCGGTCCTCACTCACGTGTAGAAGCTAAAAGCGTTGAGCTCTTAGAAGGAGAGAGGAGCGCGGTGGTTATGAGAGGCCGGCGGCGGGGAGCGCAGGGGAGACGCTGGTTAATGGAGGCACAATTACAGCGAGACAGGAGGAATGAATGTGAGGGTTCGACGGGACTGCAGGGTGACTCCAGTTGATGATAATTTATTGTGTATTTTTGAAGCTAGAAGGGAGGACTTTGAATGTTCACAACATGAAGACAGGACTATGTCAGAGGGGCTGCATTCGCCCATCTCCCTGATTTGATCATTACGCTTTGCATACATGAGTCCAAACATCGCTCTGTATCCCCCACACGCGTGCAGTTAGTACGTGTCAACCCCAAAACACACATGTTGGCGTGGCCCCCGGCCGCTGGAGGGCCTGCATGAGGGAGACACTGCCTTGCCCTCTTTATCTCAGTGAATCCCTAAACAACCAGCAGCATCCGGGAATTCGTGCCCATTTTTCAGACGAGAGAACTGAGGCTCACAGAGACTGAGACTCACAAGCCCCGGCTCCAACAAGTGGCAGAGCTGGCCTCGAAACCGTCGAGCCGCGGAAGTGTCAGGATTACACCGAAATGAACGGGAACCCCACTTCGGCACCTGTGGATTTTTTTGTGAGTTTAGTATATTCCAATAAACATTTATCTAAGTGGAAACTGAAACCTTTTGTGTATCAAGGGAAAAGGCAAGTTAAATGGGTACCACATCTGCAACAACTATGGCAAGGAATTAGCATTTTAATGACATGAAGACATATGCAAATTGATGATAACAAAACAACACTGGCCGGAGTGCGGGGGCTCACTCCTGTAATCCCAGCACTTTGGGAGACCGAGGCGGGTGGATCACGAGGTCAGGAGATCGAGACCAGCCTGGCCAACATGGTGGAAACTCGTCTCTACAAAAAAAAAAAAAAAAAATAGTTGGGTGTGGTGGCGGGCACCTGTAGTCCCAGCTACTCAGGAGGCTGAGGCAGGAGAATGGCGTGAACCCAGGAGGCGGAGGTTGCAGTGAGCCAAGATTGCGCCACAGCACTCCAGCCTGGGTGACAGAGCGAGACTCTGTCTCAAAAAACAAAACAAAACAAAAACCCAAAAACAACCACAAAAAGCAACAACACTGAGATCCCAGTAAGTAAAGAGGCAAAGGACAAGAGACTCTTTGCAGAAACAGAAAGCGCAGGGAGCAGGTGATGAGGCCAGTGACCCACCAGATGTGCAGCTCTGGAGGTGTCTCCTTGAGGATCCGTGTGGTTCTCTAAGGACGGCTGGGGTCAGAGGGGCTGAGTCGGCAGGAGGAGGCCCAGACGTTTCTCTTCTTGGCCCGGGGTGAGTGGCTTGCCTGGAAGCCTCAGTGGCTTCATCTGTGAAATGGGTGTATGATCCTTTCGGACCTCTGAAGAGGTGGAGGGAGGTCATACGTGTCCAGCTTTGAGTTTGGTGACTGACTTGGAACAGCTTACCAGAAAGATCCCGTGTGAAGGATGCACGTGACCTGACTTTGGCAGTGTTACACCCCTGTGCAAATCAGAAAATTACCTGTGACATGTCGAGGCCTAAGAGGATCTGAAGCCATCGTGGGCGGTGGCCTCCCACCCCACACACAAGCTTGTCAAGGAACAGAAGCCAGAGAGAACAGCCAGCATCCAGCAGTGGTGACAGTGGGGAGGGGGCATCTTTGCAATGTAGTTGGATCATGTGTGTTCTTTTCATTGCCGTATAACACAGTGTATGATGTGACGTGAGCTAATATTAAGTGCACAGATCAATGAATTTTATTTATTTATTTATTTATTTATTTATTTATTTATTTATTTATTTATTTTGAGGAGTCGTCTTGCTCTGTCGCCCAGGCCGGACTGCTGTGGCACCATCTCAGCTCACTGCAACCTTCGCCTCCCAGGTTCAAGCAATTCTCTGCCTCAGCCTCCTGAGTAGCTGGGATTGCAAGCACCCGCCACCATACCCAGCTAATTTTCGTATTTTTGGTAGAGATGGGGTTTCACCATCTTGGTCAGGCTGGTCTTGAACTCCTGACCTCATGATCCACCTGCCTCGGCCTCCCAAAGTATTGGGATTACAAGTGTGAGCCACCACGCCAGGCCCAGATCAAAGAATTTTTTTACAAGACACAGAACCTTCCCAGGATGCCACAGGCTGCCCCCTGCGGCTCCTGTCGGTGCAGCCTCTGTGTAGCTGTGGGCCTGACTCTCTGGGACCCCCAGGTCCCAGGCTTGCCGGCTGCTGCCTCCATCAGTGAGTTTTACCTGCTCTTAAGCCCATAACTGAAATCTCACATGTGCACTCTTTTGCTTCCAGCTTCTTTCCCTCCTTGTCATGCCTGCGAGGCCCGTCCGGGGCATGTTCTGTCCCCTGATCCGCTCCCCTGCAGACGCGTTGGCGTGGTCTCCAGCTCCTTGCGGTCACCAGTATAGCAGGTGTGGGTGCTTGTGCGTGTCCTGGGCAGATGCATGAACTCAGTCTCTGGTGTGTCCCAGGATCCTGCCAGGAGTCGCACGTGGCTTCGGGGCCCGAGTGGATGTTACGGAACAGTTATTCGAAGTGCACATGTCAGCTGCTCCCACGCCAGCAACGTGTGAGTCTTCCCACCAAGGAAAGGGGGCAGCTGGGCTGGGTGCAGCAGCTCGTGCCGGTGATCCCAGCACTTTGGGAGGCCGAGGCAGGAGGATCATTTGAGGCCAGGAGATCGAGCCCAGCCTGAGCAACATAGTGAGACTCTGTATCTACAAAATGCAAAATGTAGCCGGGTGCGGTGGCATGCATCTGTAATCCCAGCTACTCAGGACGCCAAGTGGGGGGATCTCTTGAGCCCAGAGTTTCAGACCAGCGTGGGCAACATAGTGAGACCTCATCTCTCCAAAAAATTTTAAAAATTAGCTGGATGTGGTGGTGCCTGCCTGTGGTCCCAGCTACTCGGGAGGCTGAGGGATGATCACCTGAGCCTGGGAGATCAGAGCTGCAGTGAGCTGTGATCGCACCACTGCACTCCAGCCTGGGTGACAGAGCAAGACCCTGTCTGAAAACAAACAAATTCCCGGCTCAAACGCCCTCACTGGTGATTTTTATCAATGTATTCAAGAAACAAATAACACTACCTTTAACTCGTGAAGAGAACAGCAACGAAGCAAGTATTCTCCATCCCATCTCAGGGGGCGAGAGGCCCTTGATACCGAAGGGAGATAACAGCCTGTAAAAGACAGCAACAAGGCCCAACGGCTAAGCGCGTGGATGGGATCGCACCTCGTGGCTGCCGCGTCTGTCCCAGGACTAAAAGGGGTTGAATGTCACAACGGCAACAAATAGAACCCTCCACACCAACAGGTTTAAGGGAAAATCTCACCGTCAATTCAATAAATGAGAAAAGAATGTTTGATAAAAGTCGACGTCCATTCAGAAAAAAGATAGTTCAAGTAGGAACAGCAGTGCCCGCTAACCTGATAAACGGTCTGTACAAACACCCACAGCAGAAGCACCCTCGGAAGCTTTTGCTTTGATACTGGGACCAAGGAGGGATGCGTTCTGGCACCATTTTGCCGGCGACGTTCTGCAGGTCCGGGCCGAGGCAGGGAAAGGAAATGAAAGCTAACGAGATTGGACCTTTCCAAATACAACGCCTGACAGTCACAGAGCGCCAGGGTAAATTATTAAATCAGTAAGAGAGCTGGGAAGTTTGCTGGAGACAAAATCAATACACAAAAAAAATCAGCTGTTTTGCTTCATATGCCAGAGACAAAGTGAAATTTAGAAAAGATGTCAGTTACAAAAGCCTGAACCTATTAAATATTAGGAAGAACAAACAATGTATAAGATTTTTATAGAGGAAGCTGATGTAAAGAAAACATGGCCGAGAGACATTTGAGAAGACTCAGATGAATGATTCCGTAAATAACTGTGTTCATGAACCGAGAAGTCCCAAGTTATCAAGATGTCAACTCTCCCCAGAGGAATTCACGTGTGTCACGTGTTCCATAGCCAGACTCCTGCAACTGCTTGTGGTGGTTCATGGAAAACTGATTGTAAAATGTATGTTGAAAGTCAAAGAACTGGGAATAGCGAAATCACTCTGGAAGGACAAAGATCGGGGCAGGAACTGGGGTTGTCTGGTATTGAGGCTTATTAAAAAGTCATAACATTTGTGACAAGGTGATGCTGAGATGGGGACAGAATAGTAGCCCACACAGCATGGAGTCGGGACAGGGAGGCAGAGGTGTGGGTGGGGGGGAGTCGGGGGGACAGGGAGGCAGAGGTGTGGGTGGGAGGGAGTCTGGGGGACAGGGAGGCAGAGGTGTGGGTGGGGAGGAGTCGGGGGGACAGGGAGGCAGAGGTGTGGGTGGGAGGGAGTCGGGGGGACAGGGAGGCAGAGGAGTGGGTGAGGGGGAGTCGGAGGGACAGGGAGGCAGTGGTGAGAGTGGGAGGGAGTCGGGGGGACAGGGAGGCAGAGGTGTGGGTGGGAGAGAGTCGGGGGGACAGGGAGGCAGAGGTGTGGGTGGGAGGGAGTCGGGGGGACAGGGAGGCAGAGGTGTGGGTTGGAGGGAGTTGGGGGGACAGGGAGGCAGAGATGTGGGTGGGAGGGAGTCGGGGGGACAGGGAGGCAGCGGTGAGAGTGGGAGGGAGTCGGGGACAGGGAGGTGTGGGTGGGAGGGAGTTGGGGGACAGGGAGACAGAGGTGTGGGTGGGAAGGAGTTGGGGGCACAGGGAGGCAGAGGTGTGAGTGGGAGGGAGTCGGGGGGACAGGGAGGTGTGGGTGGGAGGGAGTTGGGGGGACAGGGAGGCAGAGGTGTGGGTGGGAGGGAGTTGGGGGGACAGGGAGGCAGAGGTGTGGGTGGGAGGGAGTCGAGGGGACAGGGAGGCAGCGGTGAGAGTGGGAGGGAGTCGGGGACAGGGAGGTGTGGGTGGGAGGGAGTTGGGGAACAAGGAGACAGAGGTGTGGGTGGGAAGGAGTTGGGGGCACAGGGAGGCAGAGGTGTGAGTGGGAGGGAGTCGGGGGGACAGGGAGGTGTGGGTGGGAGGGAGTTGGGGGGACAGGGAGGCAGAGGTGTGGGTGGGAGGGAGTCGGGGGGACAGGGAGGCAGCGGTGAGAGTGGGAGGGAGTCAGGGACAGGGAGGTGTGGGTGGGAGGAGTTGGGGGACAGGGAGACAGAGGTGTGGGTGGGAGGGAGTTGGGGGCACAGGGAGGCAGAGGTGTGAGTGGGAGGGAGTCGGGGGGACAGGGAGGTGTGGGTGGGAGGGAGTTGGGGGGACAGGGAGGCAGAGGTGTGGGTGGGAAGGAGTCAGGGAGACAGGGAGGCAGAGGTGTGGGTGGGAGGGAGTCGGGGGGACAGGGAGGCAGAGGTGTGGGTGGGAGGGAGTTGGGGGGACAGGGAGGTGTAAGTGGGAGGGAGTCAGGGGGACAGGGAGGTGTGAGTGGGAGGGAGTCAGGGGGACAGGGAGGTGTGGGTGGGAGGGAGTTGGGGGGAAAGGGAGGTGTGAGTGGGAGGGAGTTAGGGTCACAGGGAGGTGTGGGGGGAGGGTGGCTTTGGGACAACCGGACGCCCATACACAGAAAGCAGAGAGTGCTGTTCCTCCCCACGCCACTAAAGGGAGACCTGCGTGGATTAAATTCCTAAATGTACATAAGCCCATCACGGTTTTAGAAGAGGATTTAAAGGGCTATTTTCAAGACTTTGAGTTAGGGATGGATTTCTTAAACAATCTACAAAACTAATCGTCATAAAGGCAAAGATTGGTAAATTGCAAAACATTAAAATCAAGACATTCTGTTGCATCAAAATCTACCATAAAAGGAGTGAAAAGTCAAGTCCCCAAAGGAGAACATTTGCCATCTATTTGACCAGAAAAGGGAGGCCCAGAATATTTAAAAACGTTAACAGGCGTGGACATAGCAAAGCCTCGGACAGTGGAAGTCGGGCGCTGAGTCACCCAACAACAACCCAGGCGAGACCAGCGCTCAGTTCCTTATCAATCAGGAAAAGGCAGGTCGAGATCGCAGCGAAGTAGCCTCACGCACCAGCAGATTCGCAAAAGCTTGAAAAGCCTGGCCCTACCCAGGGCTGGGGAGGACGGAGCAAGGGAACCCGCGGCCGGACAGTGACGTGTGGCACCGACACCCAGAGCTGCTGGGCTGCCCGCGTGGGGCCGGCACGACCCTCCTGCCATCTCTGAAGACATGCTCGGCAGACTCAAGGAGTCTGTGGGATGTTCACGGCGGCGTTGCTCAGAAAGCAAGACGCTGGAAACCGCCGGAAGCCCAGTGGCAGCGAGAGATGGCTCAGCCCTTTCACACCTGGGAGTACCGCCAGGAGACGGTGCCACCGCCAGGAGACGTGCGGGCGCTGGTGGGAAGGAGGCTGGCACTGCGCACTGGGGAACGGGGCACAGGCCATCGTTGGGGGTTCAGTTTTGTGTTTTAGGAGTTAAGAAACAAAGCTAAATAATCTATCGCAAAACTACATGGGAAAAGGCAAGGCAGCGGCCGTCACACACCAGGGCAGTGGCTTCTGAGAGAGGTGGGTCGGGTGTGAGAGGGGAGGGCTCGCTCTGTGTCCTCCTGGGGTGCTTACGGGGCCCCCGCACAGCCGTTGTGCAGAGCCGACACCAATGTCTGTGTTCACTCTGCTGGGAGCACGATCGCTCTTAGAAACAGAACTTTCAACAGAAAGGAATCGGTTCTACTTGGAGCTGGATCGGGCTGCTTGTGGCACCCACCCGCCCCGGGGCTCTGCCCCACCCTGGCTGGACCGGTACACCTGCTTCCGCCCAGCTGTGGCCCCAGCGTGCGTCTCAGGGATGCCCCTGCTGCAGCTCGAACACCCCACATCCCTCCCTTCCTCCCATGTGGTTTTTCCATTGACTTTGGCGGCTGCCACAGACGAGCCGGCCCTCAAATCCCTTTTGCCAGTGGTCAGGGTCGGAGTAAACACACAGCCCCGAGCCACTTCTGGGTGCCCAGCTGGAAGCAACTCTCCCAGGAAACGGCCTCGGCCGCACCCACTGGGCGCCGTCCCCAGACCTCCTGGGAGGAGGGTCCCCACCTGCAGGCAGCCATGGCCTGGGCTCAGGAGGTGCCGGGAAAACAGGCCAGGCCATCCTGGCTTCCGGCCGAGCCCCGGGATGGCCTGGCTGTCCAGGGGTCCTGGGCTCCACCCGCCACCTTGTACCTGTGCAGACGCCCTCTGGTCCGGCCAGGACCAGGAGAGCGTGTGCATGGCCAGATGGTGGGAGCCTGGGGCCCAGGGCAGCCGGGTCTGCTGTGTGTAGACACAAACCGCATCTCATCCTAAGAGCAAAGAAGTGTTTGTTTAGCTTTCAGAGAAAAAATACCTCGGAGACGTCTGTGAGAAAACAGCCTTTGGGAGGAACCTGGGTCGGGGGCAGAGGCTGGGCTGGGAGGAGGGACTCTGGCCGGCGGCACCACTGACTGCCTGCTGGGTGGCCCCGGGCGGATTCCACAGCCTTTCTGGGCCCTTGTCTGTACAGGTTGAGGGTCATGCTCCATCCCTCAGCCCCTTCTAGGGCTGCCAGCTTCTGATATGTGCAGGAGAAACAGGATCTTCTCCACCTCTCTCCTCCCTTCAGGCTGGCAACACAATGGGACAAATGGCCAAGGATGTGGGATTGCCAAAGCAGGAACCCACATCCCCAGGCAGAGACACCCACAGGCTCCCTAGAATGTGGCTTCAGGACAATGCCCAGGGACCTCCCTGCAAAAGACTTTTCCAGACACCCGCTTTTTAATGGAAGGGTGGCCAAGGAAGCCCCTCGAAGAGCTCCTTTGGAGCAGAAACCTGCAGGGGTCTGGGCTGGGGGCCTGACCTACTTCTCCAGGCACAGCTTGGGGTGGGTGGGCCTGTGGGGGCAGGTGTGGAGGGGGCTCCCGAAGGGCAGGGGACAGAGAAGGGAGTCCCTCTTCTCGTGGGGCCTGTCTGACACCAGAGTCCACCTCGAACCTTAAGGCCTCCTATTTTACCACAGTGACCCCTGAAAAAGCTCCATAATGCA
Source organism: Macaca fascicularis (assembly GCF_037993035.2). Lineage (NCBI taxonomy): Eukaryota > Metazoa > Chordata > Mammalia > Primates > Cercopithecidae > Macaca > Macaca fascicularis. The sequence continues at coordinate 33,797,781 of NC_088377.1, read as the reverse complement.
AACTCCAGAACTGTTGAAAAATGTGTTACCTGCTGCCACGTAACAGATCACCCCAAAACATAATGGCTTCAAAGGATAATAATAATTTATCATCTCTCATGGCTTCTGTGGGTCATGAACTTGAGAGTGGCGCAGCAGGGCTTTTCTGCCGTAGGTCTCATGAGTCTGCTGTCTGCAGAAAGTCTGCCGGGCGAGCCCCTTCCAAGGTGGCTCCTGCATGTGGCTGGAAGGGAGGCTCCTCCCCATGGGGGGTGCTCTCCTCGGGGCTGCTTGAGCTTCCTTACAACATGGCCACCAGCCTCCAGGAATGCACAATCCAAGAGACTAAGCTGCAGGGACTTTGTTTTTGAGACAGGGTCTAGATCTCTTGCTCAGGCTGGAGTAGTGTTATGATCACAGCTCACTGCAGGCTCAAACCCTGGGTTCAAACTGTCCTCCCACCACAGCCTCCTGAGTGGGAGGACTACAGGCGTCCAGCACCACATCCAGCTAATTTTTAAAATTTGTTGTAGAGATGGGGTCTCACTATGTTGCCCAAGTTGGTCTTGAACACCTGGACTCCAGTGATCCTCCTGCCTCAGCCTCCCAAAGTGCTGGAATTGCAGGCTTGAGCCATTGCGCCTGGCCTTACAATGGCTGTCATGAGCTGCCATGGGGGACGGCTACCTAAGTGTGTGAACACCGGGAGGTCTTGATTGTCGAGGCCCACTGTGGAGTCTGACTATCAGAAAAATTGACACAGATTCTTACAGAGCAGGAGAACAGGAGTTACAAGGTACATCATGCCAAAACTATCTTTGTAAAGCTGATGGATTGATGGCTTTTTTGTTGTTGTTTCAGTAACCGTTCCAGAGTCTGACAGGAAGGCCTTTGTTCTCAAGGCCTGCCTTATTCCCAGAAGAGGGTGAGCAGGTCTGAAGAGAAGCTAAGCGTTGCTCTCCTCTTGGAAGGGGCAGGAGTGGAGACCGTGGTGCCTCTGTGGAGTTGGGGCTGTAGATGCTTGCTAATGTGGGAATGTAGGGAGGGTGGCTCCACGGCCCTGTCTCCAAGCAGGGTGCCAGGGTGGGTGGCAGGAAAGGGGCTGGAGATGGTGCAGCCACCAAGGCCTGGGCGACGAGCACAGCTGGCTCACTCGGCTGCGTGACTGGGCTGCGGAGGGGACCTCTCACAGCTCCCAGGGCTCCTGGGGTCAGGGTAGTGGGGCCGCCTCCTGCAGAGCCCCAGGGCCCCACCAGCGGGGCAGGAGGGGGCTGAGAAGAGCTCCTAACTTGAGCTTATCATCCCTGGGGGAGAGCCAGTGGTGGGAAGCAGGTCTGGTTTGATTTGGGAAAAGTCCCTTCCCTGCAGTGCCAGGGAGCAGTTTGTGCACATTGGACACCATTTGCTTTCCACAGTTGCAGGTACCGGGGCAGCCGCCACATGCTCTCCCTTCTCCTTTCCTCTCTCCCTCAAAAAGCACAGCCGAACACTCCCTCCCTCTCAGACTGCCAGGCTCTGTGCACCTCTCCTCCCGTATCCCCTCAAACGGGAGAGCCCCGTGACTCTCAGAAGGCGAGCGCAGGGTCGGCTGCATCCCCACCTGCTTCCCAGGGCTGCCATTGCTGTGCTAACAACGTCCAGGACTCTTCGTCCAAAGGCTTTCTCTGGCCCTCGGTGCTGCTGGGCCCAGGCTGGGGACGGGCTCTGAGTGCCCAGCAGCTGGCACAGGGAGCAGCTTCCATTCAAGGGCGGCAGAAGTCCTGTGCTGGGGCCTGAGCTGAGGTCTTTCTGGTCTGAGGGTTCCCCTGTTCCCGCAGCAGCAGCCTGCTCCGGGTGCTCTCTGTCAGCCCCCTTCCCCTCCCTGCTTCAGGACTTCCTGGGATCAGAGCATCCACCCTGCCCGCCCAGGCCCCTGGGCACGGACGAGGCAGGCAAGGCTCTGGGGCCCGAAGAGGGAGGCCTCCCTGGGGAGAGAGGAGGGACCAATCTGTGCTGTGTCCTTTGGCTGCCTGAGCCAGACTCAGCCCAGTCCTGCCTGACATCCTGGCAGAGCGGTCAAGGGTGGGCTGGGGGCCTGGCACAGAGTGCGCCATGGAAGCCTCATTCCTCCTCTCTGCTGACCCAAAGCCGTTGGAAGCCTTTTCTCAAGGCCTCCTGTGATCCAAGCAGAAGGGGAGGCATCTGCAGTAGGAACAAGGACATTTAGGGTAAAACCAGGACACCAGAGTCTCAGCCCATGCCCCAGACTCTGGGCGACAATTAATTTGCAAGGGTTTTGAGATAGACACCTGGATTTAGATCCCAGATCTACCATTAGGTGGCAGTGGGACCATGGACACATCAACTAACTCTCCTGAGCCTGTTTCCTCATCTGTAAAAAAGGATATTAAAATTGCCCACATACCAAGGCTACAGTAAGATTTAAACGAGAAGCTCCTTAGAAATTTAAAACATGGAAGTAACCAGTAGTCCCAGATATATGTGAGCCAACACTGACTCAGAGGATAGTAACTCCCCTGCAACCTGCCTACACTTGCAGTTGATACAGATAAGCTTTCTGGCTGGAAAAAGAACGAAGAATTTTATGCATCAGTTTCTGATAAAAATATAGAAAGAGCAATGCAGAAGTGATGACAGTGATGGTGGTGATGGTGGTTATGGTGATGGTGGTGGTGATGATGGTGATGGTGGTGGTGGTGGTGGTGATGATGGTGATGGTGGTGATGGTGATGATGGTGATGGCGATGGTGGTGATGGTAGTGGTGATGATGGTGGTGATGGCGATGATGGTGATGGTGATGATGGTGGTATTGGTGATGGTGGTGGTGGTGGCGATGGTGGTGATGGTGGTGATGGTGGTGATGATGGTGGTGATGATGATGATGGTGATGGTGATGATGGTGGTATTGGTGATGGTGATGGTGGTGGTGGTGGAGACGGTGGTGATGGTGATGATGATGGTGGTGATGGTGATGATGGTGGTGATGGTGATGGAGGTGATGGTGGTGGTGATTGTGATGGGAGTGGTGGTGATGATGGTGATGGTGATGATGGTGATGGCGATGGTGGTGATGGTGATGTTGATAGCTGTGATGATGGTGATGGCGATGGTGGTGATGGTGATGTTGATAGCTGTGATGATGGTGATGGCGATGGTGGTGATGGTGATGTTGATAGCTGTGATGATGGTAATGGCGATGGTGGTGATGGTGATGTTGATAGCTGTGATGATGGTGATGGGGATGGTGGTGATAGTGATGGTGATGGTGATGGTAGTGATAGTGATGATGGTGATGGTGATGATGGTGATGATAGTGGTGTTGGTGATGGTGGTGGTGATGATGGTGGAGGTGATGGTGATGATAGTGGTATTGGTGATGTGATGATGATGATGGTGGTGGTGGTGATGGTGGTGGCGGTGATGATGGTGATGGCGATGGTAGTGATAGTGATGATGGTGATGGTGGTGATGGTGATGATAGTGGTATTGGTGATGGTGGTGATGATGATGATGGTGGTGATGGTGATGATGTGATGGCGATGGTGCTGATGGTGATGTTGATAGCAGTGATGATGGTGATGGTGATGGTAGTGATAGTGATGATAATGATGGTGGTGATGGTGATGACAGTGGTATTGGTGATGGTGATGATGATGATGATGGTGGTGATGGTGATGATGTGATGGCGATGGTGCTGATGGTGATGTTGATAGCAGTGATGATGGTGATGGCGATGGTAGTGATAGTGATGATAATGATGGTGGTGATGGTGATGACAGTGATGGTGATGGTGGTAATGATGGTGATGATGGTGATTGTGATGACAGTGTGGATGGCAGTTGTGATGATGATGATGATGGTGGTGAGGTGATGGTGATGGTGTTGATGGTGATGATGGTGATGGTGGTGATAGTGATGGTGATGATAGTGGTACTGGTGATGGTACTGGTGATGGTGATGATGGTGATGGTGATGATGTGATGGCAATGGTGCTGATGGTGATGTTGATAGTGGTGATGATGGTGATGGTGATGGTAGTGATAGTGATGATGATGGTGGTGATGGTGATGACAGTGGTATTGGTGATGGTGATGGTGGTGATGATGGTGATGATGGTGATCGTGATGACAGTGTGGATGGCAGTTGTGATGATGATGATGATGGTGATGATGATGATGATGGTGATGATGATGATGGTGGTGATGACGATGATGACAGTGATGGTGTTGATGATGGTGGTTACGGTGATATTGATGGTGCTGATGGTGGTGATACTAAAAATGACAATAACGATACTGGCCATTCACTGAGTCCAGTCTGCAGCCAGGCTTGGTGCTATGTATTTTGCATTTGTCATAGTATTTACCCCTCACAGCCACTCTGTGAGTTAGGTCAGTGGTTCCTAAACTTTGCTGAACCCATGAACCACCTGGAGAGTTTTTAAAATTCCAGTGCTAACTCAGTCCCAGACCAGCTAAATCAGAGTGCCTGAGGTGGGAGCCAGGCATGGGGCTTGCTAAGCATCCCCAGGTGATTCCAGTGTGTGCAGAGTTGGACACACCCTGAGCCAGACAGACCCTATGCATAGGGGGATGCTGACAATGAGAACCTGACTCAGGGCTCCGTGCTCAGAGTGAGTAAACTGGGAGCTAGCACACAGTCCCGTCTACTCGTTCTTGAGCCCATGTTCTCAACCACTGCATTGCTCTGTGAATGGAGGATGCAGGCCCACCTCAGCCCGGGCCTGACTGCTGTGGAGAGGACATGAGCTGCAGAGGAAGCTGCCGGAAGTGTGAGAAGCCCGAGGCCCATGGGGCTCTGCCTCGGGCCCCAGGAGACAGAAGGCAAGGCTGACTGTGGAGGGGGTTGGCACAGCTCTGCCTGCTCCATGGGCTGTCCTCAGCAGCCCCCAGAGACCCCTGGCACAGGGGCACCTGTGACATCTGCCCACTGCCACTGAGGGCAAAGGACCCACCCCTGAAAACATCCGGAAGCTCCCCAGAGACACTTGGGAAGAACTAGGGCCTGCAGGCAGCAGCGTCTCACAGGTGTGCAGGGCAGGGGCTGTGAGCCCAGGCGATGGACACAGAGCTGGACCTCCACCTAGGGCTGGCCCCATGGGCTCGTCAGTGGTGCTGGGAGGGTGCAGGGGTGATGTTGGATAATCATAATATAATCATAATATAATCATAATAATAAATCCTGAGGCCTCGGCCCCACTGGGGTGTAGTTTCGCCAACTCGGGTTGGCCCTTTTCCTTCGGACCTGACTGGCGAGATAGCAGGACGTGCCCGCCCGGAACCCCAAAGGCCCTCCTGGCTCAGGCTCGATTTTCTGCTGCCACTGATTTTTATCTTTCCCAGAACATTCGTTTCCTGGAAGACCAGGGATGACACCCCCTCCCGTGAGCTCACGACTTCATCAACAAGCACTAGCAACGTCCTTAATGAGGTCACTCACGGGCCAGGAGCCTCCTTCCCAGGCCTGGACCCTGGAGCCCCCAAAGGCCCCCTTTCTAGATGTCTTGGAATTTGACTCTTCTCTGCAGAGAAGTTTTGGGGAGTCAAGATTTCCCCTGGACAGGACTTAATTTCACCCCAGATGGGCATGGGCAGCACAAGATCATGCTTCTTGAAGACAGACTACCCATTTTTTGCACCTACTGTGTACAAGCTGTGGCACTGAGAGTCTCACATGGGCCTGGGCAGGTGATGTGGGACCTGCCCAAGGCCGTCCTGCTATGGAGTGAAGGACAGGACCTGGCCCCAGACCTCTGTCTGTAGCACCCAGGCTGCCCCTGCACTGGCTGCCCCTGGAGCCCCTTCCCTGGAGCCCTCAGGGATCTGGTGAGCCTGAGGACCCTGCCAGGCTTGGGCACATCCTGTGGTGGCTGACTATGGTAATGACGCTCCCTCCTGGCATCCCATTCCCTGGCAACGCACATCCAGCCTGGAAGGAATGTTCCCGGAGCATGCCGGGCGGCGGGCACTGGTCCTAAAGGGCTTCCCCTGTGGGCGCTGCGCCCACATCCTTTGGGCGAGACCTGAATTGTGAGCAGCTGGCCTGCCCGCCCAGTGTCCCTGTACCCCGTCCCCTTCCCCTCCTGGTGGCCGTTGCATAATTCGGAATCGCCCAGATTCTGTGGACACTGGGGCCTGTGACACAGTAGCAGGGGGCAGAGAGAGGGACAGGAAAGTCGGGGACATCAGAGCTCCAGCCCCCGCCCTCCAGACTCCGCAAATGGGTGGGAGAACGGTGCCCCACTCAGGGCCTCCCAAGGGCTATAGCAGGGATCACAGAGAGAAGGAACAGGAAAGCCGGGGACGTCAGAGCCCCAGCCCCCACCCCCTGCAGACCCCACAAACGGGTGGTGAACAGTGCCCTACTCAGGGCCTCCCAAGGGCCCCCTCCTCTTTGCACGTCTGTTGGAACCAAGGCCTCTGCGGCTTGAGAACCCACAGGCTGGTGCCTCGGGGTTGTGGCGTTTCTACCAAATCTGGAAACAGGAGGAGAAAATGCCTCCCGTCGGCCTGGGCCTCTGAAGCACTGGAGCCAATCGACAGAGAACAGGGCCTGTGTGGAGGGTTCCTCGAGGTCTCAGAGCCTGTTTGCTCACCTGCAAAATGGAGCCAGGGGTCCCTCCTGGGTGGAGGAGGTGAGGTGGGGAGGTGGTGTGCACCCCACAGCACTTTCTCAGCTGAGTACGGGGCCAAGGGCTAACAGGAGTGAGGCTGGCTCGTAAAATACCAGGTGTAGGTAGGGTGGAGGAAAAGGGGTGTCTGGAGACTGAGTGCCTCGTTCGGGGAGAGGGGAGTTTTCTGAAACAACAAGGGTGTCCAGGGAGAGCCGGTGGGGCCGGGCATGAGCACTGCTTGGCCTCACCTTGGAGGACGTTTTGCAAGCAAGAGAGAATGGATGGGGTACGAGGGCCGAGATCTGGGAGAGGAGCCAGGGAGACTATAGTCCCCAGAACTGTGACCCACACTCACCGGACACAGCCGGGCCGTTGTGGACCTTGGTGGATCCAGGCGGACCTTGGGAACAGAGAGGTCTCCCAAAGCAGATCCCAGCCCCGCAAGGCCCCGGCTGTAGCTAGTGGGGGTCAGAGTGACACAGACCACGGATGTCCGCAGCCCAGACAGGCTGGTGGAGGCCGCATCCCTTCAACCGGTCATCCATTTGGAGGGCAGGCCACACGGCGGGCACCTCACAGGTGCCAGAGCCTGGACTGGGTCCTGACGGAGACACGCCAGTTCCTGGGGGTGGGGACGGACACAGACGGGAGGGCAGGGAAGGAAGCAAGATCAGTCAGCTGGCGTCAAACACAGAAGAAACCAAAGCAAGGCAAGAGGGTGGGGAGAGCCGGGCAGGAGGGGGCTCTGCTGCCTGAGACGCAAGGACGCCCTGCGTGACGAGAAGCAGCAAAGCCAGGATCTGGGGACAGGCTGGCAGGCAGAGGTGCCACCAAAGGCCTGGGTGGGAGCAGATCTCTGATGGAGGCCTACGGGGCTCTCGGCCCTGGAGGAAGAGGAAGCCTGTAACGGGGCGTGAGCAGCGGGAGGCAAGCTTTCACGTGATTTCGAAGGCTGTGGCCCCGGCTGCTGGAGGGAGAGAGGACGACGGGGAGGCAGAGCCGCTGGCTTTGGGGACGGAGGGAGCTGGGTGCGGACTGTGCTGGGACAGGAGGCACAGGCTCGATTTCTCTGTGGTGCTGGGAGCGGGACTCGGTGACAACAGGTCCTGTTTGGAGGATACTGGGGGTGGAGCAGGACTCTAGGTGATCACTTCGGTTTTTTTTAAATTAAATTTTAATTTTGAGATAACTGTAGATTCCCGTGTAATTTTAAGAATTCATACCGAGAGATTCTGTGTGCCCTTTGTGCAATGTCCCCTCTGGTTCCATCTGGCAAAGCCGAGCGCCGTGTGGCAGCCAGGATGCGACGTCAAGGCCATCAATCAGAACAGCTTCGGCACTGCCGGCTGCTCCTCCTCCCTCTGTAGCCCCCACCAGCCCAAAAACCGGAGCCTCTCCCTTCTGGCCTGCGTGGTTTCTGATGAGAAATTTGCTGTCATTCGAATCGGCATTTCCTCTCTGAGGAAAGTTCTGTTGTTCCGGCTGCTTTCAACGCGCGTGTGAGCTTTGGACGTTGTGGTTTGATGTGTGCTGGTGCAGGTTTCTTCGGGTTTATCCTACTCGGTATTTGCTCAGCTTCTTGTCGCTGGTTTGTTTCTTGGCCAAATATGGGAAACTTCCAGCCATTATTGATGTGGATCCTCTTTTGGCCACCCTTCCTCTGTCCTTTGTTTCTGAAAAACCAGTGATACCCAACTCACGTGCTGAGTTTTTCACAGAGATGGCGCTGGGCCCCGGCTCTGGCACCCTGTGTGTGTGTGTGTATCTGTCTTTTCTCTGTTGTTCATGTCGGGTGAATTCTGTTGCTCTGTCCTCAGATTCACTGGGCCTGTCCTCTGGCCTCTCCACTCTACTACGGAGCCCAGTAGTAAGTTTTTGTTTCTGAAACTGCATTTTTCAGCTCCATAATTCCCAGCGTCAGGCCTGCAGGAAAGAACACGCTTCCTGGGCCAGGTGTACATTGCAGCAGCGTCCCCCGTGCAGGTGCTCCAGGCTCCCACTGGGAGGAGAGTCCCAGGCTTGGGTGGTGGGAAGGAGATGATTCCCACCACTCACTGCTTGTGGGGTTCCCGACCAAACCTCCATGCCAGTTTCGCCAGGCCCCTTGTCAGAGGGATGCCCATTGCTCTGGGAGAATGACCCAAACTGAGCCAGCACCTCTGCTAGGTGGCTGGGAAAGGCTGGGCCTAGTCCCCCTCTTCTGTGGGTGAGGGAGGTCATGAGACACCGGCCCTGTGCGATCACTCTTCTCCAAGGCCATAAGCAGCCCACCGAATGTTTCTGCCGCACCAAGGCCCTAACCCTAACCCCCTAACCCTAACCCTTCTGTTTCTGCCCCGCCAAGGCCCTAACCCTAACCCTAACCTCCTGTTTATGCCTCACCAAGGCCCTAACCCTAACCCTAACCCTAACCTCCTGCTTATGCCTCACTGAGGCACTAATCCTAACCCTAACCCTAACCTCCTGCTTATGCCGCACCGAGGCCCTAACCCTAACCCTAACCTCCTGTTTCTGCTGTGCTGAGGCCCTAACCCTAACCCTAACCCTAACCCTAACCCTAACCCTAAGCCTAATATCCTGTTTATGCTGCGCTGAGGCCCTAAACCTTACCCTAACCCTAAACTCCTGTTTCTGGCCCACTGAGGCCCTAACCCTAACCCTAACCCTAACCTCCTGTTTATGCTGCACCAAGGCCCTAACCCTAACCTCCTGTTTCTGCTGTGCTGAGGCCCTAACCCTAACCCTAACCCTAACCTCCTGTTTCCACCTGTGGCATGCTTTGCTTGTCTCCGCCGTGATGCCAGGACTCACAGCTGCTTTTAGCAGTGAGAGTGGGAGACACAGGCCCACATGGGCTTGTCCATACGGGGAGGCCGCCTGCATTTTTGAGCCGTGCACATGGGCGGGGGGTGGGCCGAGGTGGCCCTGTCTCTGGAGATGGGAAGCCGGACACAGGGGCGGATTGGGCAGGGTGGAGGTTAAAGCAAAAGGAAGACACTCGGTGTGGAGCATGGGGCTCTCAGGGCTCCCAGCGACCGTGGCTCCTCCACTTGGGTAGGGAGCCCTCGTTCACACGGCCTTTGGTGAGGTGACGCTGTGTAGACAGGATGGCGCCTGGGGCTGGGGCCCAGGGACCTCAGCACTCAAGGCCCTAGTCCCACCTCACCAGGGGGTGCCACTGCCAGGGGAACGTGCAGAGAATTCCCCCAGACAGACAGAATTCTCTCCTAGGCAGAAAGCAAGAGGGACGTGGTGGCGTCTGTGATGTCTGCAAGGTTCTCATGGAGAAGACGGGTCAGACTTTCATTCCCAGTAAGACACAGAGAACACACCTAACCCCGGGGCCCTCAAGCGTGGAGCCACGTGGAGGTTCCCCTCACCCCCTTTCCCCTGCTGTACGTAGCCCTCGGCCAGGTGATGCTGTCTTCCTCCCTCACGGGGACAGAGCAGCTGCCCCTGCCCCGGGACTCCGGTGCATCCTGTGACTTGCCGTGGCTGACAAGGTGAGACCAAGCAGCCTAGGCTTTGGCCTTGCTCTCCTGTGGTCCTGCCCAGGCCGAAAAGAGAACAGTCCAGCGAGCCAACTGGACCGTGGAGGACGAGATGCATGTGGACGGAACTCACCAAGCACGGCCTGCAGTGGGAGGGGCCGTGCCTTCGAGACCAGTCTGCGCCCAGGGTCATGCTGACCACGGCCTGCAGCAAAAGGGACCGTCCATTGAAGGCCAGCCTGTGTCCACATCCCCGCTGACCACAGCCTGCAGAGGGACCGTCCATCTGAGGCCAGCCTGCGTCCGGGGCCCCGCTGACCACAGCCTGCAGAGGAGGGACGGTCCATCTGAGGCCAGCCTGCATCCGGGGCCCTGCTGACCACGGCCTGCAGAGGAGGGACCGTCCATCTGAGGCCAGCCTGCATCTGGGGCCCCGCTGACCACAGCCTGCAGAGGAGGGACCGTCCATCTGAGGCCCTGCTGACCCACAGCTGTGCACGCCTGCTCCTTCTGTTGTGGCCGGTCTCTCAGCAGCACGGCAGTGGCGTGGAGAACTCGAGCATGAGCTACTTGCCCCGTGAAGACCTCTCGCTGCTTTCGGAAGCTGGAGTCCCTGCTAGTATCCCTGAATCTGGCTGTTAATGAGGACAGACGCAGGCGTCGGCAGGCCACACTTTGAGAGGGCCTGGCATGGGCACTGAGGCAAGGCCTGAAGAGGCACAGGTCCTGGAGCGGGTGGGTGCTGCACCCTGGAAGTGGAGAACCCCGCCTTTAAGGACACGCGAAGCTGGCCTCCTGCCAGACGCCGCGGTCAGGGGGAGGAGATGGGACTGTCCTCCGGGCCTGAGGTGGCAGGATCACCAGGGGACCCTGGGTCACCTGTGTGGCAGCCTCTGAGGCTGCCCCGGCTCCCAGCCCGGTCCTCGGTGCAGGTCAGGAGCTGCTGGGATTCCTGTTTCACTGAACGATTGGTTCTTACCTTCTCTGCAGTGTTTCCCATGGGGTGCAGACCCACCGCCCGGGTGGCTCATGCGTATCCCAGCAGCTCACGGGGTCCTCGTCTCCTGAACCCCCCATGCAGTGGCGATGTCCAGGTCCAGGTGGCCGGGGGCCTCCTCTCCTGCGTCCTGGGCCCATGGGTCCTGTTGGGTCTGAGCCACATCCGATCACCGGTTTACGGTTCCTGTACTTGCTGATTCTCCTCCACCGTGGCTGTGGGACAAGCACCCAGCGGGGCTGGGCACACAGGTGCTTGGTCTCCTTTCTGGAGGGTCGCTGATAAGGGCCTTGATGTCCGGCCTTGTGAAGACCCCACTGGGTTCTCTGTGCCTCAGGAATGCTGGTGCGTTTGGCAGCCAGTGTCCACTGAGAGGCAGTCTCTGGGGCCAGGGGACCTGGGCATGAATCTCGTCTTTGCCACTGACCTCGCCCCACCTGGACGCCGTTTTTCTGTTTGTAAAGTGAAGTGAAAGCCACTGATGGCCCCTGGGGCCTTTCTTCCCTCTAGCCACGGTGGACTGAGATTGTCCCCATCCCTGTTGTAGATCTGGGAGTCTTTTTTTTTTTTTTTTTTGAGATGTCGCCCAGGCTGGAGTGCAGTGGCCGGATCTCAGCTCACTGCAAGCTCCGCCTCCTGGGTTCACGCCATTCTCCTGCCTCAGCCTCCCGAGTAGCTGAGACTACAGGCGCCCGCCACCTCGCCCGGCTAGCTTTTTTTTTTGTATTTTTTTTTTAGTAGAGACAGGGTTTCACCCTGTTAGCCAGGATGGTCTCTATCTCCTGACCTCGTGATCCGCCCGTCTCAGCCTCCCAAAGTGCTGGGATTACAGGCTTGAGCCACCGCGCCCGGCCAGATCTGGGAGTCTTGTGCTGAGGTTGGGTGTGTTGAAAATGGAAACGTGCCCCCCATCCCCACCCCGGGATGTCCATTCCTGGAGCCACATGCTAAGTTCCCTTGAGCATGAGGTGCTCCCAGCTCCAGCCTCATCCCAGAGACTGTTCACCAACCTGTGGTCTGCAGAGATCAGGCGGGACCAAGCCGGGGTCTCCACGGTCAGGCCTGGAAGGCCGTGCTCTCCCCGGACCACCAGGGGCTCAGCCACACTTTCGGGGCCCAGCGAGGATGTCCATGGGTCACCCCTGGTTCTTTGATCCTGATTTAGAATCTTAATCTCTGTACTCAGGAAAGGCTTAGGAGTCGAGAGCTGCAGAGATAAAGCAACAAGGGACCCTCAGCAGGGACTGGAGGGATCCTGAGCCCCCCTGGAGCTGCTGGTGGTCCTGAGGTGCTGCGGACGTGAGTGCCCAGACCTCTACGGGGCCCCTCGGTCTTTGGACCCTGGCACTGTTGGACAGATCTCCCCGCAGGCTCCCCAGCCGTTTGCAAACGAACAAGGCAGAGAGCCGGAGAGAGAAACCAAGAAGGAACACCTGCCTCTGCTCTGGTAATTAATTCAGGTTGAATTAAAAAGGGACCGGCGTGTCCACAGACGCAGCGGGCAGAGGAAATTGATTTTCTCCAGCCCAGCAAGAGACATCTTGCTGTGAGATGTCCCTTCCTCTGCTTGTGGCCCTGTCCCCAGACGCCCGGGTGGGGGCCTCTGTGTTCTGGGTGCTGTCTTCCACCTTCGCAGGGATGGCTTAGACCCGGGACGGGGCTGGGGCCCCTCAGCTGCCTTGTGCACCCTGGGGCTGGAGCTCTGTCGACGCAATGGTGGATGTGGGATTGGCGGCAGGGACCCTGAACCCCGGCCCCACAGCCTGACGTCAACAAGAAGGTCGTGGTGAGGAGCGGAGGAGGGGCTGGGGGGTCAGGAGCCTCCCTTCCCGCGATGCTGAGGGGGACTGTGGGGCAGGCTGGATGCATCCCACAGGGCGGGCTTTCCGCGGTTGGGAGGTCCCTCGGGGCCTATGAGCAGCTTCCCAAGGGGTGGAAGCGAGCGCACCTGCTGTTCCCAAGTGCGGGAAGATTCCGGGAGGGCAGGGCCGTTGGTTCTGCTCTGAACCAGAAGACCACCTGCCCCCGGTGTTGGAGAATTTGCTGCAGACCTGACCTGCCAGGGCAGGGGTTAGACTCCCCACCTCACCCAGCCAGGGCCTCTTTTCTGCCCGCAGGTGGGTGCGAGCAGGCCTCCCCCAGTCATTCGACTTCTGTAGGGCTGAGCTTCACTGCCCTGGACATGAACAGACAAGAACTGGACCGAGGCTGCCCATGGACAGCCAGCCAGGCTCCCCTCAGCCTCTGACCCACCGCCTGGCTTGGGCACAATGGCTCCTCTCTGCCAGTGGCTGGGGGGCGGCCTGGGCACCCCCCTGAGCACAGGAGCCCTGGAATCCTGAGAGGCCCTCCCCTTCCCTCCCGTCCCCTCCTCCCCTCCCCTCCTCTCCCCTCTCCTCCCCTGAGAGGCCCTCCCTTCCTCTCTTTTCCCCTCCCCTCCCCTCTCCTCCCCTGAGAGGCCCTCCCCTCCTCTCCCCTGCCCTCCCCTCCCGTCCTCTCCCCTCCCCTCCCCTGACAGGCCCTCCCCTCTCCTATCCTCCCCTCCCCTCTCCTCCCCTCCCCTTCCCTCCCCTCCCCTCCCCTTCCCTCTCCTCCCATCCCCTCCCCTCCCATCCCCTCCCCTCTCCTCCCCTGACAGACCCTCCCCTCCCCTTTCCTCCTCTCCCCTCCCCTCCCCTCCCCTGACAGGCCCTCCACTCTCCTATCCTCCCCTCCCCTCTCCTCCCCTCCCCTTCCCTCCCCTCCCCTCCCATCCCCTGAGAGGCCCTCCCCTCCCCTTCCCTCCCCTCCCTTCCCCTCTCCTCCCCTGACAGGCCCTCTCCTCTCCTCCCCTCCCCTCCCCTCCCCTCCCTTCCCTGCCCAGTCAGCACCTGGTTTTTTCAGCAGGGAGCTGGGGGACACTGACTTCAACCTGGGCCTGGGTTTGGAGGAGCTTGTCCCTCTCACGCTCCTCATATGCCCCGTGAAGCCTCAGCCAGGAGCAGGCACAGAGCCCTTCCCGGCCTCATGGTGCTTACTGAATTCGGAATGTGCGTGTTCAAGCTGCTACCATATCCCCTTTGCCTGTGAGGAACCCCACGATGCTGTATGGTCCTGGGCTTCAGAGCTACCGCCCTTTGTCCACTCACTAGTGTGGTTGTGTGGTTCTCTGAATAGCCTGCGTCTCAAGCTTGACCCTCAGCGTGTGCAGCTCAGGGACAGGGTTTACTTCATACACTGCTGGGCCCCCTGGTCTCACGGTGCTGGCTGCAGGCACAGGAACCCCCAGAAACCTCGAGGCCTGGCCTGGTCTGGCAGGCGGGGCCTCCAGGGAGCCAAGAAACAGGACCTCCCTGCCCTGGGCCACCCAGAAATGATTAATGCGGGCAGCTCTGGAGGCTTTGTTTCTCCCGGGCCGGGATGGGGGTGCGGGTGGCTGGGGGGCACGGCCCGGGCGAGTGCCTGTCTTATCTCTCGCAGGCCTCTCTGGTTTCAACCTCTTATTTGTTCTGACATTAGGTGAGGTTTATCTCCTGCTCGTGGCTTCTCGATACAACCCCAGATGCGGCTGGGAGTTTCTCTGGGATTCTGGGGCCCTCGGGGGCTGGTTGAGAGGGGACTCACTGTCCACGAGGGGCTTCACCCCCACCCAGAGCCCGAGCTCCAGGGGCCTGAGGGACGCCACGGCTCTGTTTTCTTGTTTCTGCTCCTTTCTTTTAAAAAGGGTGCAGTTTCTTCCTCTAGAGCAGGGACCCATCGTGGTGGTTCAGACCCATCGTGGTGGCTCTTGCCTGGTGGCCGAGGGCTGCCCTGCTCCGGCCTCTGGGACTCACCTGTGGGCTGGGCCGTTGGAGTCTGGGGCTTCGGCTGCGCTTGGGGCCTGCATGTTGAACTTGTGCCCTGGTGAGGTGTGGCTGGAGCCACCAAAGGCCAAGGGCCCAGAGAGGACTCTTCTTACCCAGGCTGAGGCCCACAGGCTGGACCCCACCTCTTCCTGCTCCAGGGCCTCCTTCCCGACCCCCTGGCTCTGCTCCCCTCATCCGGCCGCCCCAGAGGCCCTTCCTGTCGGCTCACTAGGCTCTCAGGAGGGTCAATCCAAAACGAGTGGAGACGGGACTCGATACCCTCAGCCGGGAGCAAAGCGGGCCAGAAATGTGGCAGGTGTCATCAGAAGCCTGATTAGATTCTCCGTGGAGCTGGAAACACAAATATTGATAGAAGTCGGAAGACTTAGTGATCTCTGGTCAGATATGATGTCACCTGGAACACCTGTTTCTGGACAGAGTTTTGAGAACATGTGACCTGTGTCACACGCTGGCACCGCCGAGGGAGGCTGATAGTGTAATCGCCGCGAGGTTTCTGGCCGGGCCCAAGGGATAAGGAGGACAACGTGTGGCCCCGGGCGAGCTGTTTGCTGAGCTGCCAGCACCGACCGCTGGGGCCCGGCCTGCAGGACTCACCAAACCCTGCCGTCCCGGTCTGGCCCGGCCTGGCCAGCAGACATGGGCCAAACAGTGAGCTGTTCTCCAGCCCCCGGAACTTATCTTGAGTCAATAGAAATGCTGGGCAGTTATAGAGGCTATTAACAGCGGCCAGGAGACAAGGGCTGCATTCAGGCCCGCAGCCTCGTTTCCAATGAGCTCAGCTGTTCCACAGCTGGGGCCAGGGACAGACCCGCACCCCCGCCAGCCAGGCCCGTCTTCCCCACTGGTAAACAAGGGGGCGGGAGACAGGGGACGAGGGACAGGGCGCCGAGTGCCTGGGAGCTGGACACACGGCCACGTCGAGGGGCCCGAGAAGGTCCTCACACACCTGCAGTGAGGCCCAGGTACTTGAGCAGGGGAGTGGCCAGGGTGCATGGGAGCTGCCTACACAGGTGCAGGTGAACCAGGAGGTGGCCCATGGCCATTTCCTCCTTTTGCAGGACTGACCAGGACACGACTGATAACACCTGCTCCCACAAGACAGGGTTTCTAGAAAAACATGCTTGATGGTCAATAAAAGTTTGGAGTCCTCGAAGTAAGCAAGAGTAGTGGTAACCCACACACCACATCCCAGTACTTCCAGAGTGTTGAGGGCTGCAGGAGACCCTCACTGTCAGAAACATGCCTGGTGTGGACCAGTGAGCGGAAGGAGACGTCATCCTCACTGCTACATCCTGTCCTGTCTGCTCGGGCGGCTCTGGACAAGATGAAGACCACTAGGGACAGGCGTGGATGCCGGGGGACAAGTGTGGACACCAGGGGACAAGCTGTCCATTGATCTGGCCACACAGGCTGGTGCTTCTCACACATTGCCAAATGCGGGAATCGCCTGGGGGTCTTGTGATTGATTCAGAAGGTCGGGGCACAGCGCTGTGATGCTGGAGCTGCAGGTCCAGGAATCCCACTTCGAGTACCCAGACTGGGGACGACTCTGGTGGGGGGGAATTGTCACCTCTAAAGAAAAAATGTTTCCATTAAGCAATGCTCGGTTTGCCCTGAAGAGTCCAGGGTGGTGAGAGATGACAATTTGAGGGGCTGCCCCTCTGGAGTGGGGGGTGGGGCAGTTCACAGTGGAAGAGGCACCCACACAGGCCGGAAGGCATGGAGACCCTCAGGTTATACAGTTACCCAGGCCCCTCAACAGCATGGCTCCTTCAGCCTGCACTGTCCTGCCCCGCATTGTGAACTGGTGATGCATTTTAGCACAGAGCCTTCCCCCCGGGGCCTGTGTTTCGGCACAGAGCCTTCCCCAGGGCCTGCATTTTAGTGTAGAACCTTTCCTAGGACCTGCAGCTGGAAAGTCCCTGTACTGGATTGGACGGTAACCCCTCAAAGTTTATGCCCACCCAAACCCTCAGAATGTGACCTTTGGAAAGAGGGTCTTTGCAGATGTAATTAGCTGAGGACCTCAAGATGGAATCATTTTGGATTTCCAGTGGCCTTGAATCAAATGACAAGTGTCCTTTTCCGAAGAGGAGAACAGAGAGAAGCAGGCCGTGGAGACAGAGATTCGAGTGGCACGGCCACAAGACAAGGAGTGGCAAGGACTGTGGCCAGCACCAGAGGCAGGAGGGGCCTGGAGCCAACCCTCCCTTGGCCTTCAGGGGGACCCACCCTGCCGGCCTCCTCAGTTCAGACTTCTGGCCTCCGGAGCCATAAGACCCTTCTGTTGTGTTAGGCCCTGCTGTGCACGGTAATGTATTCCAATGAGATGCCCAGGAGCCTCACATAACCTTTTCCTTGTTCCTCGGTAACCCTCGGGCAAGGTTGCTATCACCTCTTTGTGCAGTGCACACTCACCGCGCCCTCCTCCCATGTGCTGGGTACAGGAGTGCCACACGGAGGGTGCCATTCTTCCCTCAGAGGGATTTGTTGCTTTAATAGACACTAAGTGTCCTGACCCACGGCCCCTCGGGCCACCTTCAAGTCCACTTGCAGGTGCATCGGACGGCTCCCGTGCACCCTGACTGATGCCCCTCTCAGGTCCCTGCATCCCACGGCTGCTCTGCACGGGGGGCTGGAAACGTGCTCAGCCTCACTCAGAGCAGCCCCAAAGTGCCAGGCGTTATCGTCTGCGGGGGCAATCTCAGGCCAGTGACAGATGCCAGTCCTGGAAAGATAGCCAGCATTCCTGTCCCTCCACAGGGCGATGTGGAGGTGTGTTTCACAAGAAGCTCCTCAGGGGTTACCAGCACGGCGGGGCCCCCGCTGCCTGCAGCAGAACCTGCTCCTCTGCAGGTCGTCAGCCCACCCCTTCCCTGTGCTTCCAAGACCACCTCCCAAAGCAGACCCTCCACCGAACCCTTGCCTGAGGTCCTGATTTTGGGCAAATCCAAAGTGAGACCCACGCTGGGATCCAAATGCTCCCCTGCTTAGGCCAGTCCTTTAGGAGACGACGTCACAAGGTAGCCAGAGCCAGGGTCTTGGGGCTTCATCCGAGGCCTCTGTGGGAAGATAGCAGGCCCCAAATGGTGGCCGCCTCCAGGAACTTCCCAGTGCTCTGAGGGAAGCAAAGCGTGGTCTGTTCCCTATGGAGCTTGGAGCAGCCTGGGGATGGAGGGCCGCCTCTGGGGAGGAGGGGCTGGTATGGGCTTTGGCCATCCAAGCCCTCGGTGAATGATTTCTGGGCACCGACTGTGTGCTGGGCACGGTGCTGGGATGCACTGGGGGTGCATCAGTGAGAGGGGAGTAGAGTATAATGGGGAAAAGGCACCTAGTTTCATCTGGGAATGTTCTGGCTGGACAGGAGGGTCTGGAGGCTGAGGCTTGAAGCTGGGAGTTTAAGACTAGCCTGTGCAACGTAGCAAGACCTCGTCTCTACAAAACATTTAAAAATTAGCTGGGTGTGGTGGCACTTGTAGTCCCATCTACTTGGGAGGCTGAGGGCAGAGGCTCTCTTGAGCCTGGGAGGTCAAGTCTAGAGTGAGCTATGATCATGCCACTGCACTCCAGCCTGGGTGACTGAGCGAGACCCTGTCAAAAAAAAAAAAAAAAATTAAGAAAGAAAGGAGATTCTGCTGAAAGCTAAGTTTCTCTGGAAGATGGACTGACCAAGAGAGATACTGAAGCTTGGGCTTTGGGAGGGAATAGGACTCAAGCCCAGGGTGTGTCCAGGGCTCACAATAGCAGCAAACATGATTATTGCTGCGTGTTTCCTGTGTCCCCCAAGGTGCATCTCACTTTTCAACCCTCCCAACAAGCCTGGAGCCCTCTTCTGCAGTGGAGGTAACTGAGGCTGAGAGTACAGAAGGGGCTTTCCTGGACCATGCACAGCGACCTGAGGTGCTAGAGCCACTGGGTGCATGGCTTCCACCAGGAGCACCTGGAGGCCTCCAGCAGAGCTGCCCACCCTGCCCTTAGGACGCCGGCAGCCAGCACGTGCCCTGGACGCTGCCATCCTCGTCGCACAGAACAGGGGTCCTGCACGGAGTCCTGCCTGCCCTAGACCTGGGAAGGTATGGAGGAGAGTGAGAGATCCAGCTCTCCCACTCCAGGCTCTGCAGCCCTGGGAGATCAGCTCATCTTTGCAGTCTGTCTCCCCATCTGTGAAAGGGGCTAGCAGTTCTCTTAGAGCAGGTCACTATGAAGAAGCCATCACCGATGTTGCTGTCCAGCCAGGCACCTTTGGAGGCCCACGGAGCCCACCCGCCACCATGAAAATGGGCACAGGCAGACACCCTTGCAGGAGAGCGGAGTGCCGGGTGGGGAGCGGTGAGCCTCACAGAGTCTCCTGGCCCCGCAGCCCTGTCCAGAGCGAAGGTCATTGCCCAGACAGCCAGCAGGAGGGCTTTGGCCTGGCCTGGTGTCCACTGAGCACTCCTGGCCCACGGGATTACTCTGAGCCTGGGCTGCCCTGTCCCTAAGACCCAGAGGGACACCCAGAGGACACAAGTATTCAGGCGCACCCTGGCTGTGGACCCCTGCTCTCGCCCCGTGTCCTCGGCAGCATGGCACGCTCCCCTCACCCCGTTGTCAGATACGCCGCGTCAGGACAGAAATTCAAATTGCGGGCTGTTGGCGCCTGCCAGCTCTCGCTGCCAGCCTAGCCTAATTACTGAATTTGCACTAATTCTCATGCCATTAACATGCTGCCTAAAATAACATTGCCTAGAAAACGAACTTGTCGATGACACTATTTTTATCAGTTTTTTAGAAAAAAAAAGAGGCACACTGTCGGTGTTTCCAGATGTTTCCCATTTCTTCCCCTTTATTTGCTCTATGTGTGGTGCTAAACTTAGAGGCAGGAGCGCTGGGAGACGTTTAGAGGGATATCAGCATCTCCACGGGTTAGACCCGAACACGCCTGTCTTCTGGTGAGGGCCCCTCGGGGTTAACAAGCATCACCCATGAGGGACCAGGACGACAGGCTCCTCCGCTGGTCCAGGGGAGCCCTGAATGGGGTGCAAAGGCCACAGACACATCCCTAGCTATGGGGTCCCATGTGTGCGTAGCCATGCAGATGCCTGCTGTGGCCAGGGCAGCGGTCAGCTCATGAGCACGTCCTCTCCTGACTTCCCCTCCTCTGGCTTCCTCAGGTTTCCTCCCAAATAAACCACCTGCACTGAAATCCCTGCCTCAGGCTTTGCTTTTGAGGAATCTGGACTAAGACAGCATGTCTGTCTGTCTGTCTGTCTGTCTGCAGACACAGGTGGGCATGGGACAGGTGCACACATGTGTGTTTTGTTCACATATGCACAGGTGGAAGGCAGAATAATGCCCGCCCACCCACCCAAAGAGACACAATACCCACATTGGAACCCGGTGTTCCTTTATATGGCAAGAAAGGGCTCTGCAGAGGGGTTGAGTTCGAGGCCTTGAGGGGAGACGCCCTTGATCCTGCTGCCCGTGGAGCCTGTGTCCAGGCGTCAGCCTCTGTGTCTGGGGCTGTTTCACGGAGACCAGGAGGATGCCTGGAGGCAGGGCTCTGCCCTCAGGCTTCACGTCTGTGGCATTCAGGAGGAACCCGGCTCGGACTACCCCACATAAGAAGGGGTTTAAATGGTCTTTTGAGATGCTTAGGTTGGCTGCCAGTGTGGACTTCAGGGTGAATTTGATTCAGCTCTGCTGTGTCCCAGAACCTGGCTGCCTGGGCCATCTGTGGTGTTGGCCCTGTCCTGGGACAGCTTCCCTCATGGTGGTGGAGAGGCCCCAACAACCTCCATGGCGGTGGAGAGACCCGGACGTCCTCCACGGCGGTGGAGAGGCCCGGACGTCCTCCACGGCGGTGGAGAGGTTCAGACGTCCTCCACGGCGGTGGAGAGGCCCGGACGTCCTCCATGGCGGTGGAGAGACCCGGACGTCCTCCATGGTGGTGGAGAGGTTCAGACGTCCTCCATGGTGGTGGAGAGGCCCGGACGTCCTCCATGGCGGTGGAGAGGTTCAGACGTCCTCCATGGTGGTGGAGAGGCCCGGACGTCCTCCATGGCGGTGGAGAGGCCCGGATGTCCCTCATGGCGGTGGAGAGGTTCAGACGTCCTCCATGGCAGTGGAGAGGCCCGGACGTCCTCCATGGTGGTGGAGAGGCCTGGACGTCCTCCATGGCGGTGGAGAGGCCCGGACGTCCTCCATGCTGGTGGAGAGACTCAGAGGTTCTCTATGGTGGTGGAGAGGCCCGGATGTCCTCCAAGGCGGTGGAGAGGCCTGGGTTTCCATCATCCTAGTAGAGGCCCTGGATGTCCCCCATAGTGATAGAGGGGCTTGGACGTTCCCCATCGTGGGAACGATGGAAGCCTGGACATCCCCATGGTGGTGGAGAGGGCTGGATGTCCCCCATGATGGTAGAGGGGCCTGGGTGGTGGAGAACTTTCTACCACAATGGGCCTCCTTTCTCATGGTAGAGGCCCTGGACGTCCCCCACGGTGCAGGAGGGGCCCGGGTGTCCCCCCTTCCATGCTGCTCAGGACTGGGGCCTGAGCAGCCAAAGCATTGCCATCTCATTTGCTGAGACTAGGCCACATGCCCATAAATGAGCCAACCCTAGTGGCCTGTGGGTAGGACTGTGGTGCTCGGCTTGGACCTGAGTCAGGTGCCCCAGTGGCCAGGTGTAGGATGCTTACCGGGGCATGCTTAGAGGCACAGGAGTGGGGCAAGGAGGGGCCCACATTCCCTCTTGCCCTCCACACAGGCTATGTGGTCTTTTTCTTAGAGATTCCTGCCCTGCTGGCACCTCTGCCATAATCCCAGCATGTCCCCAGCTGGAGAGGACAAAGGTGGCCCCACCAGGGCACTGCAGGGGAATGTGATGGCCACTACACCGTGCCCAGTGCCTTCTGTGCACCTGTGACCCTTGGTGGGCCACGCAAACCTGCAGCCAGGGTCTGGGGACCTCTGGAGGGGATGAGGATGGAACAGCAAGAGGCAGTATCGCTGCCAAGGGCATCTCTGCCCAAGTCTGGAGGCAGCAAGGCCCCTGCACGCTCTAGGGCAGGTCTGTTGTCCTCTGGTGTGCCACAAATTTCAAAACAGCCCCAATTCCTGGGGCAAGAGCAAAGAGCCACACTCCTGATTCTTGTGCCAGATGTTTTAACCACTGTAGTGTTCCTGTGTGCACATGAGTACATATGGCATGTGTGCGCCCTGGAGATGTGAGCTCCTGTGGGCAGGTGAGCATCTGTGCACAGGCACATGTGTGTGTGTGCATGTTTGTGCATGTGCGAGTGAGCATGTGTGCAGGTGCATAGGCATGTGTTTTGTATGAGTGTGTGCTTCTGCATGCACGTGGGTGCATGTGTGCTTGTGTGTGTGTGCATGTGTTTGTGTGTGCGTGTGTATTTCTGTGTGCTTCTGTGTATGTGCATGTGTTTTACATGTGTTTCTGCTTACGTGTGTGCATGTGTGCCTGTGTGTGCATGTTTCTGTCTGCATGTGGGTGTGTGTGTGCTTGTATCTGTGTGTGCGTGTGTTTGTGCCTGCATGTGTGTTTCTGTGTGCATGTGTGCACGTTTGTATGTGTCTGTGTGTGTGTGTTTCTGTGTGCATGTGTGCACATCTGTGCGTATGTGTTTGTGCGTGCATGTATGTGTGCATGTGTGTGTTTCTGTGTGCATGTGTGAGCTTCTGTGTGTATGTATTTATGTGCGCATGTATGCACATGTGTGTGCATGTGGGTGCACGTGTGCATGTGTGCACGTTTGTGTGTATGTGTGTGTTTCTGCATGTATGTGGGTGCACATGTGTGTGCATGTTTGTGTGTATGTGTGTGTGTTTCTGCATGCATGTGGGTGCACATGTGTGTGCATGTTTGTGTGTATGTGTGTGTGTTTCTGCATGCATGTGGGTGCACATGTGTGTGCATGTTTGTGTGTATGTGTGTGTGTTTCTGCATGCATGTGGGTGTGCGTGTGTGTGCACATTTGTGTGTATGTGTGTGCATGTGTGTGTTTCTACGTGCATTTGGGTGTGTGTGTGTGCACGTTTGTGTGTGTGTGTGTTTCTGCATCCATGTGGGTGCATGTGTGCACGTTTGTGTGTGTGTGCATATGTGTGTTTCTGTGTGCATGTGGGTGCATGTGTGTGTGTATGTTTGTGTGTGTATGCGTGTGCATTTCTGCATGCATGTGTGTGCATGTGTACACATTTGTGTATGTGTGTATGCGTTTCTGCATGCATGTGGGTACATGTGTGCACGTTTGTGTGTGTGTGTGTTTCTGCAGGCATGTGGGTGCATGTGTGCATGTGTGTGCGTGTGTGTGAACTGCCTTGGGGGGTAGGGTAGGACAAGGACATTCCTGGACCCGGCGCTTGACAAGCTGCCAGGCCGTCTCCATTGTCATGTCAACCAAATATTTTCAGCCTCCACGCCCAGAAGCCTCCGGAGCTCACTGTCTCCTCGCAGCTCACACACCCCGGGCCAGACTTCCAAACCGCTAGGCAGATTTCGAGTCCCTTTTTTTAGCTGCTGAATGAAAAAAAATAAGCAAACACAAATCTGCTGATCCCAGGCCGCCTCCTTTTCTGGAGAATTTAATTTCCGAGCTTTGATCTGATACCAGGGCCCAGAGGATTTGTTATTTCTAAATAATGAGCTGAATGTTTGTGCTCCCAGCCTGAACTTTTCTGGTTTGGGGAAAAATATGACTTTCCATAGACGCTCTTTGATGCGGCCAGTGGTGCTGCCGGCTCCGGGATGAAAGGCCTTTCAGAGGGCAGGCGGCGCTGGGCGGGGCGGCAGGGCCCTGGTGCCCTCGGGACAATGTCCTCTGAGGGGGCCCCACCCGCCGGCCCCTCCCTGGGCAAGGGCGGAGCTCGTTCACCAGCAGCCCCTGCGCTGGGACCCGAGCCCGGGGCCACCTGCATCCCGGCCCAACCTGTCTGGGGCCTCCTCCTCTCCCGGTGACCGCGGGGGGTCAGAGGGCGCCCCAGGCAGGGGCTGTCAATCCTGGGCGGGTTGTGGGGGGTGGGGGGCTCCAGGGCTGCCTCCCCGGTGGGCCCCGCGCTCCATGGAAGGGGCCCCTCCTACCCACGTCCTGCCTCAAACCGAGGCTGGGGGCCCCGCTCCCAAGCCGGGGGACACCTGAGCAAACAGAACGGAGGACACGGGCGGCACAGGCTGCAGCGCGGTCTGAGGCTGGGGGAGGCACCTGCTCCTCGCTGGGAGGTTAGAGAAAGGCGCCCCCTGCTGGTGGCGGCGGCCCCCGGGTGACCTGCAGGGCCTGAGGCCACGTGGAGACGAAGCAGCCCGCTCCTGGGGTGAGGGCACGGGACTGGGCTCAGCGCCTCCAAGACTCTCCCCGGGCCCTCCACTGGGTGTTCTTGTTGGAGTCCGCACAACCCTGGCGGTCTGAGGCTAGGCCAGGGTGTGTGGACCAGGGAGACCCCTGCACCTGGTGGGAGAGCCCAGCCCTCACACCCCTGGCACCTGCCCTGGCACCTGCCAGCAGAGCCCAGCCCGCTCCCCCCTGCCCCTGTGACTGTCAGCATCCGCAGGAGGGCCACGCCGCACCAGAAAATGATCATTCCAGGTCAGGGCTGGGGGATTGCGGCGCCCTCTCCCCTAACCCCACTGGTGGGCCACTTCACACTTGGGAGAGCATTTCCCCTGGGAAGCGGCCAAGCGTGCTTCCACAGGCAGCATCACAAAAGGTCAAGAGGCAAACACCCTCGGTCGGCTGCCTCGATAATTAGCTCCTCAGCCAGCCTGCAGAAAAGCCATCCGGCCTGGACAGGCTCCCAAGGACAGCACCCCAGCACCCCGCCCTCTGTCCTGCCCAGTGTCTACACAGGATCTCCTGGCACCCCAGAAGGCGGCCCCCAACCTTGAAACACACAGCAGCAGTGGCCTGACCTCCCCGGTACTCTCTGCGTCAGGTGTCTCAGATGGGGACCTGTGAGTCCCAGAATATGACTCACGGGTCTATGTCCACTCCTGGGCCCGGTGGGATTAAGAAATACTTTTTAAAAAATAAATAGTTTCATTAACCAGTAGTTCAGTCACAGGGTGCAAAATTTCAGGCAGGTTTGGAAATCATAAGGAACGCAGTGGGGAAAGTATAATGAAATTCAAATAAAGGTCAGGTTTAGTTAACACTGGTGTGCCCGTATTGCTTCATTAATGAGACAAATGCCCTGTCCTCAGGAAGGATGTAGGAATGAGGGAAGCCGGGTGCAGAGTAGACCGAAATGTCTTTGCTCTCTCCACAAGTTTTCTGTAAATCTAAACATAAAATCCGGTGGATCACTTGAGGTCAAGAGTTCAAGACCAGCCTGGCCAAGATGGTGAAACCCTGTCTCTACTAAAAAAAAAAAAAAATTAGTTGGGTATGGTGGCGGGCACCTGTAATCCCAGCTACTCAGGAGGCTGAGGTAGGATAATTGCTTGAACTCAGGAGATGGAGGTTGCAGTGAGCTGAGATTAAGCCATTGCACTCTAGCATGGGTGACAAGAGTGAAATTTCGCCTCAAAAAACAAACAAAACAAAACAAAAAAACAAAACAAAAACTAAACATAAAATCTAAAATAAAAGTTTCATTAAAAAGAGTTGGGGGAGGATATAATATAGGATCTTGTGGGCCACTCTAGGATTGGATCTTGTGGGTCACTCTAGGGTTAGATGTTGTGGATCACTCTAAGGTGGATCCTGTGGGTCACTCTAAGGTGGATCCTGTGGGTCACTCTAAGGTGAATCCTGTTGGTCACTCTAAGGTTGGATCTTCTAGGTCACTCTAAGGTAGATCCTGTTGGTCACTCTAAGTTGGATCCTGTGAGTCACTCCAAGGTTGGATCCTGTGGGTCACTCTAAGGTGAATCCTGTGGGTCACTTTAAGGTTGGATCCTGTGGGTCACTCTAAGATGGATGCTGTGGGTCACTCTAAGATGGATCTTGTGTTTCACTCTAAGGTGGATCCTGTGGGTCACTCTGAGGTGGATCCTGTGGGTCACTCCGAGGTGGATCCTGTGGGTCACTCCGAGGTGGATCCTGTGGATCACTCCGAGGTGGATCCTGTGGGTCACTCTGAGGTGGATGCTGTGGGTCACTCTAAGCTTGGATCCTGTGGGTCACTCTGAGGTGAATCCTGTGGGTCACTCTGAGGTGGATCCTGTGGATCACTCCGAGGTGGATCCTGTGGGTCACTCTGAGGTGGATCCTGTGGATCACTCCGAGGTGGATCCTGTGGGTCACTCCAAGGTGGATCCTGTGGGTCACTCCGAGGTGGATCCTGTGGGTCACTCTGAGGTGGATCCTGTGGGTCACTCTGAGGTGGATCCTGTGGGTCACTCTAAGGTTGGATCCTGTGGGTCACTCTGAGGTGGATCCTGTGGGTCACTCTAAGGTTGGATCCTGTGGGTCACTCTGAGGTGGATCCTGTGGGTCACTCTGAGGTGGATCCTGCGGGTCACTCTGAGGTGGATCCTGTTGGTCATTCTAAGGTTGGATCCTGTGGGCCACTCTGAGGTGGATCCTGTGGGTCACTGAGGTGGATCCTGCGGGTCACTCTGAGGTGGATCCTGCGGGTCATTCTAATGTTGGGTCCTGTGGACCACTCTGAGGTGGATCCTGTGGGTCACTCTGAGGTGGATCCTGTGGTTCACTCTAAGGTGGATCCTGTGGGTCACTCTGAGGTGGATCCTGGGGGTCACTCTGAGGTGGATGCTGTGGGTCACTCTGAGGTGGATCCTGTGGGTCACTCTGAGGTGGATCCTGTGGGTCACTGTAAGATGGATGCTGTGGATCACTCTAAGGTGGATCCTGTGGATCACTCTGAGGTGGATCCTGTGGGTCACTCTAAGGTTGGATCCTGTGGGTCACTCTGAGGTGGATCTTGTGGATTACTCTAAGGTGGATCTTGTGGGTTACTCTGAGGTGGATCCTGTGGGTCGCTCTAAGGTGGATCTTGTGGATTTCTCTAAGGTTGCATCCTGTGGGTCACTCTGAGGTGGATCCTGTGGATCACTCTAAGTTGGATCCTGTGGGTCACTCTAAGGTGGATCCTGTGGGTCACTCTGAGGTGGATCCTGTGGGTCACTGTAAGATGGATGCTGTGGATCACTCTAAGGTGGATCCTGTGGATCACTCTGAGGTGGATCCTGTGGGTCACTCTAAGGTTGGATCCTGTGGGTCACTCTAAGGTTTTTGGGCTTTGCTCTGAGTGTTGGCACAATGACTTTTACTATTGCAGGTGCTGTGTCTCTAGGGACCAAGTGGAAGTTGAGATCGCAGCTGGACAGCTACTACACCAATGCAGAAGGAAGGAGATGGCGGCTTGGGTACCAGTGCCAGGGGAGTGGGGGAGGAGATGGTTGCTTGGGCCAAAGGGTGGTGCTGAAGTTGGGAGAAGGGGTCTGATTCCAGGTATGTGTTGAAGGTGAAGCCAACAAGAGTCGCTGACAGAGTCAATGTGGGGATGAGAGGATGGGAGGGTATGATCTGAGCCCGGGGTCTCGCCTAACTCGCTAGAGGGATGAGTCCGCACCGACCCAGGTGGCATGTGGGGATGGACAGTGCAGGGAGGACAATGGGGAGTTTGTTCTGAAAATGTCCTGGCTGAGATGCCTCCTGGAAGTCAAAGTCAAGAAGCCTCTTGGATTTAAATCTAGAGTTGAGAGGAGACGTTGCCCTCCAGGGGTCCGTATGAAAGCTTCAGGTGCTTCCGGGGGACCCTCTGGCACGACAGGTCTGAACCCATCTTTCCCTCTCCAGTACTGCAGGGCTCCCACAGTTCTGCTTAGATTCCTAGCAGCCTCTGCTCAGCCTCTGTGCCCTCACCCTGTGCTGCTGGTAAATAGACACCCCGGACGGTCGGGATCCTTTAATAGACATCCTGGACGGTTGGGATCCTTTCCTCTCCCCAGGATCTTGTCTCTCCAAGCCCTGGCAATGTGAGCAGTCCTGAACTCTGATTTTCATCTTCCTGCTGGCATGACAGTGCGGAAAGCTCCTCTGAGCTTCTCGGATTCTCAGCAGGCCTCCCTGCTCAGCTTCTCAGCATCTCCGGTCATGCCAGTTATGGGTTTGCGGTTGCCCCAAAGGGTGCAGAAGTTCAGCTCACCTCCTGTTTCCCTCCCCCACAATATCTTGGGCCTTCAGGTCTTGGCTGCCTTGGTAACTCTCTGACACATTAGAATACATGTGGTCATTTGTTTTCTCCAACCTGGTTGATGGAAGCCAAAAGCAGACTCCTTTTTTTGTTGTTGTGTTGTGTTTGTTTGTTTGTTTGTTTGACACAGGGTCTTGCTCTTTTGCCCAGGCTGGAGTGCAGTGATGCGGTCACAGCTCACTGCATCCTCGACCTCCTGGGCTGAAGCCATCCTCCCACCTCAGCCTATTTCTTGAGTAGCTAGGACCACAGGTGCACACCACCATGCCCAGTTCACTTATTTTTGTAGAGATGGTGTTTCATCATGCTGCCTTCCACTTCGGCCTCCCAGAGTGCTGGGATTGCAGGTGTGAGCCACTGTGCCCAGCCTCCTCGTTTTTCTTAGAGTTGAGTTTCATTTTATGGATCTATTATGATTTATATAACAACCTCTTATCAACGGGCTTTTAGGCCTTTGTAAATAATGCTGCAGTGAGTAATTTCACACATAGACGACCTCACCTGTGCTTGATGGTATCTATAGGATAAGCAAAATTGCTGGGCCAAAGGGCAGATGCATTTACATTTTTATTGATGTTGCCAACTTGGTGGTCATAAACGCTGTGCTAACTTGTACTTTCATCAGCTATGTACGACAGCGCCTGCTTCCCTGCAAGTCTGTCAACAGCGAGGGTTGCCTGGCATTTTGCTTTTTGCCAGTCTGACCCGTCATAAAATGGAACCTCTATTTAGTTTCAATTTGCGTTTCCTTGTTATGAGTATGGTTGGGCGCCTTTCTGTGTGTTAAAATGCCGGTTGCCCATTTAAGTTCTTTACTCATGTTTTGATGAGTTTGCTGGTCTTTATCTCATTGTTTTCAGGAGGTTTTTTTTTAATGTATTTGGGAAAGCAGCACTTTGTCTACTATATGAATTGCTAACGCCTTTTCCTCAGTTGGTGGGCTATCTGTTAATTTTGGCTTGTAGTATTTTAATATTAATATTTCTTTTCTTTCCTTCTTTCTTTCTCTCTCTCTCTCTTTCTCTCCCTCCTTCCTTCCTTCCTTCTCCTTCCTTCCTTCTCCTTCCTTCCTTCTCCTTCCTTCTCCTTCCTTCCTTCCCTTCCCTTCCTTCCTTCCTTCCTTCCTCCTTCCTTCCTTCCTTCCTTCCTTCCCTCCCTCCCTCTTTCTTTCTCTCTCTCTCTCTTCTTTCTTTCTTTCTTTCTTTCTTTCTTTCTTTCTTTCTTTCTTTCTTTCTTTCTTTCTTTCTTTCTTTCTTTCAATGGAGTCTCACTCTGTCACCCAGGCTGGAGTGCAGTGCAGTGCAGTGGCGCGATCTCAGCTCACTGCAACCTTCACCTCCCTGGTTCAAGTGATTCTCCTGCCTCAGCCTCCTGAGTGGCTAGGATTACAGGCGCCCACCACCATGCCCAGATGATTTTTGTATTTTTAGTAGAGACGGGGTTTCGCCAAGTTGGCCAGGCTGGTCTTGAATTCCTGACCTCAGGTGATCTGCCTGCCTTGGCCTCCCAACGTACTGGGACTACAGGTGTGAGCCACTGCACCTGACCGATGTCCTGCATATTTCTTATTAGGCTTATTCCTAGAAGTTTGTTGTTTTTGCTACTGCTAAAATATGCTATTTAATTTCATTAACTTTGGTAACCGAGGCCAGAGCTACGGGAAACTCTAAATAAAGTCAACCCAACCAACCGGGCAAATAGCAAGAGCTTACTGAGCCTCTGTGTCGTCCTCACAATCTTGTCGGAATGAAGCTGCCCCGTTGGGTGTTGCAGGGACAAGAGAGTAGAAGATTCAATCCTTGCTTTTAAGTTGTTCAAAATTGATTGAAAAAGACATAGAGAGACACAAAGACACAGCCTGGATGGGGACAAGTGGGCGGCCCCAGGTAAGGGGCAGGTACCAAGGTCATCACAGGCACTTGTGTTCAGGCCCTCCGGGTGGCAGCGGGGAGGGTCGAAAGGGGACTATGGCCGACAACAACACGGGCAGAGGACTGGCCAAGCAATTTCTAAGAGAAAAAAGAACACCTACGATGAACACAGGGAAAACACACCCTCCTCTCCAGTGCTTAAAAAAAGTAACACTCGGCCGGGCGCGGTGGCTCAAGCCTGTAATCCCAGCACTTTGGGAGGCCGAGATGGGCGGATCACGAGGTCAGGAGATCGAGACCATCCTGGCTAACACAGTGAAACCCCGTCTCTACTAAAAATACAAAAAAATTAGCCGGGCGACGTGGCGGGCGCCTGTAGTCCCAGCTACTCGGGAGGCTGAGGCAGGAGAATGGCATAAACCCGGGAGGCGGAGCTTGCAGTGAGCTGAGATCCGGCCACTGCACTCCAGCCTGGGCGACAGAGTGAGACCCCGTCTTAAAAAAAAAAAAAAATATGTGGCACTCTAGTGGCCCACCGAAGTGGCAAAGATTTCCTTCAAGGTTGAAACCTTGGGTAGGAGTCTTCAACAGAAACAGAGGCCGGGGGAACGGCCACCGTCCCTCCACGCACCCATCTGGGCAGCGGCACAGTGGGCCACGACCCCAAGCGTGTCCCGCGCGCCGAGCACCCGTCCCACCCCGGGAAAGCAACAGAGAGCCAGGCAGGTGTGGGAAGTCGCGTTCTGGCTAGGGAAGCAGACGACACCCAGGTCAGCGAGTGAATATGGAAGCGTGAACTGCGACCAACGTCACCCCACAAGAGGGAATGCGCGGGTCACTGAGGGAGGGAGTTGTGGGGATCATGGAGTGCGCGTGTCCTTCTCAGAGGGTGATCTGAAGGGGAGGTGGCCTCTGAGCAGAGAGGTGAAGAATGCAAAGGGACCGGCCGCGTGGAGACAGGGAGGAGGAACAGCGGTCCAGGCAGAGGGCATAGAATGAGCCAAGGCTCTGGTCTGGGAGCCGTGGCGGGCAGGACGGGCAGGGCGGGCATCTCTCTTTCTCCCCGTGGTCTACGGGCTTCTCCATGTGCGCGTTTCACAGCACGGTGGACTCAGAGCGTCCAGACGGCTAACTGGACAGCTGCTCAGGGTTGCAAGTGCCTGTTTCCAGAAACCAGGCTGACACCAACGGCTCCTGTGACTTCAGACCTCACAAGTCAAGCCGATTGTTTCTGCCGTCACCACAAGCCCACCCTGGAGGCCAGGGCAGGGGCCTGGACCCCACCTTCTTATCAGTCTCTCATAAGAAGAGCCCCTGGCTGGGCTGGGAGATGTCATTGTGTCCGTCATGGAGCAGCCAGTAGGCAGAGTGAAGGGTGAAGCATAGAGGCCGGCAGAGACCCGATGGTGCAGGCACCTGGCAGGTGGACGGAAGACAGTGGCTATGAGATTCAAAGTGCCGACTGAAAGGACTCATCCCGGCTGCCTGTGTGCCAGAGCTGCGTGCAAAAGGCAAGGTGGGCGTGGGGAGACCGGGCAGGACCCTGTTGTAACAGAGACGGAAAAGGGTCCCACAGCACCTGCTCGGTCCCCCGGCCACACCTGAGGTCCTCCCCTAACAGGGACCAGACCTTTCCTCACGCTCTTGGCCAAAATGAGATGACCATCTTGGTGGTGTGTGTGCTGCAAAGCGAGCCTGCCAGGCCAATTGGAATACGTTCAGCAGAGTAATACCCAACTGTAATTCAAGCAAAGACAAACATCTCCTGTAAAGCTCACGGCATTCGGAGAAACATGGGAGAATTCCTGCCTCCGTGCGGGGGCCAATCAGATAGGGCCACTCCTGAGTTGCTGTGTGTTGGGAAATGACCTAATAGCCTTACAGCTTGTTACTGATTAATTTTGTTTGATGTGGGAGGCTGCATGGATTTTTAATAAGGGCTACTTGTAATTGCAGGCCGACTGAAGCTTCCAGAATCGTGAAGTGCATTTCAGGGAATTTTGCAAAACGCAGGATACGAGGCCTGCGTGCCCAGCACTCCCGGCTGGTAATTACATTCGAGCTGTTGTGTAGAGAGAACCTAGGGGCTCTCATTGACTAATGAGAGGAATTAGGGAGCTATTAGGGCCTGCTGGTGGGGCCTGGCTCTTCCCTTATAAATCTCCAGCCCGTCGATATCCTGGCCTCCCACTGAGGTGGGGTTTTAGTCTGTATATTAGAAAGTGCTGGAGAGGGGAAAACAAATACAGAGAAAACTTTTAAGTCCCCCAGGCCAAGGGAGACCCATGGGCCCCTGACATCTGTGCCAATGTGCTCTGCCCCTTTAAAAGGAGCCATGACGATGGCCAGGGTGACCACTCTGGGTGCTGGGTCCTGGGTCTGAACATGGCAGCTGCTCACTGGTGCACCCACAGCTTCACGTGGGGGCGAGACCCTGTCTCAGTCGCCCCTGGAACAAGCCTTGTTTCTGGGCAGTGGCCACCTCTGTGGGTCTCTGGAAACTTGGCCATAGTGCCAGCTAGCTGGTGGGCGGGACACGGAGCGAGTGGGCTGGACTTACAGACAGCAGACCACCCAGTGCCTGGGGCGTCCAGGAAAACAGCACAAGGACAGAAACCAGCAAGAGCTGCAGATGAGGGAAAGGAATGAGTTAGGAAGCACTGGGCTGCATGGAGCAGAAAAGACAAATCAACTGTCTTCGCTGAGAGAGAATGGACTGACGCCTGGGACAGGGAGGTCCCGAGGCAGGTGGAGTTCAGGCTTGGCTTGACCCAGGGGCTCAACAAGGCTGTCATGGCCTCAATTTCTTTCCATCTCTGCCCTCTGCATAGTTGGCCTTATTCCAAAGCCAGCTCTTCCTCATGGGCACAAAACAGCTGCTGCAGTGCCAGGCTTCACATCTGCATCCCACCCTGCCCAGGAGAAAGGATGTGTCTGTCCCTGCAGTCTGCATGAGGAGCACCCTGATTGGATGCCCGGGCTATGTGAGCACATGGCCAGAGGACAGGACTGTGTGACGAATGTGAGGGAATCACAACTCCTTTGGAAGAGGGGTTGTGGGCAGCTTGGCCCAAGCACACAGAGATGGAGACGGATGGGTGAGGGACGAATGCTTGAACAGTGGAGCTGGAGCTGGAACTCAGAGCCGGATGGAAGGGAGCTTGCCCTCTGCACAAGGCATTTGGGTTTCATTTTTAAGATGATCAGGGGCTAGGAATGCTTTGGGCTGGAGAGAGGGAGGTCTATGCAGCTGGAGAGGGGATTGTGGGGGGTGTGGGGGGGGCCGGGGCCAGGAGGTGTGTGGGGCAGAGATGGTGGGTGAAGGGAGAGGGGCTGGGTGGGGCCCGGGAAGCCCAGTCTGCTCCACTCCTCCCTGTGGACTCACTCCATCCTCACAACCATTTGGCAGCAGCGTCTCCCCTCATCGTGGAAGGAGAAGGGTGGGCAGGTGGCTGTCAGTGCCACTCCCATTTTCAAATGTGGAGGCTGAGACACAGAACCACAGGTTTCAAGATGACACACCTGGTAAAGGGTTCGAACCTGGGTCTGTGGAACCCACTCCCACATGACACCCTTGAGGAACAGGGAGGCAGCTGGTGGTGGCTTCTGGGCAGACCCGAGGCTCCTACTTGGAGAGGAGATGGGTGAAGATCCAGACACCTGAGGAGACGGTCATGGGGCTGACTGGTGGGACAGGGGAGGTGAGGACAGGGCTTTCGACTTTTTGAGTTTGGGACAATGGTGGGTAAGTAGGCAGTTTTACCTGTGTCGGGAAAATTTTAAGACTTTGAAATGGGCAAAAAAGCTTGTGTGTCCCGTCTCCCGCACCCTTCCGGGGTCTTGCCGCCTTTCACGCTCTTTTGCAGAAACCTGACAATAATACAATAATATGAATGACGTGTGTCTGTAAAAATGTTCTGTATATCCACTTCGTACTCCTTGTTTTTCTTCCTTTTTTTTTTTTTTTTTTGAGACGGAGTCTTGCTCTGTCACCCAGGCTGGAGTGCAGTGGCGCGATCTCGGCTCACTGCAACCTCCGCCTCCCACATTCAAGCAATTCTTCTGCCTCAGCCTCCAAGTAGCAACCTCCGCCTCCCACATTCAAGCAATTCTTCTGCCTCAGCCTCCAAGTAGCTGGGATTACAGGCACCCGCCACCACACCCGGCTAATTTTTTGTAAGTTTAGTAGAGACGGGGTTTCGCCATGTTGGCCAGGCTGGTCTTGAATTCCTGACCTCAAGTGATCCACCCACCTCGACCTCCCAAAGTACTGGGATTACAGGCATGAGCCACCGTGCCCGGCCCATTCCTTATTTTCTATATAATATGCTTTGAATTCTCCTGTGAGCCAATTCTAACATCTTATTGATTTCCTTGCTAATTAAGGTGTTCAATAAAATCCTTGATACATTTCATATTTGTAGGATAGTCATGCTTTTACCTTAAAATTCAACACTTAAAATATGACACTTGACTATCAGAGGTGGGTTTGGGGCTCTGGAGAGGGCAAAGCTGGGGGAGCCTGGGGCGGGAGGTCCAGGGAAAGATGGGAGGAGACGCTGCCTGGGGACGTGGCAGGGACGGGTTTGTAAGTACTGCCTCCCGGCCTGTCTGCAAGTCCCTTCTCATAGCACTGCCCCCACACTGGCCTCCCCCGATGCATGTGAGGCTGGAATGGTCACTGCTGGAGTGGCCATGGTGGGCCAGCCCCGCACCCAACCCTGCGGCGGCGTTGGTGTCCTGCCCACACCTGCACTGCTGTCCCTCCAGACTTCCAGCAAATTCTCTCCTACGACCCTGTTAGTGGGGACCGTGGGTTTCGTGTGCTTTCTCAAACATCTCTGTGGGCGTTGAAAATCAGAGGATGCCAAATGTGTGGCCCCACAAGGATCTGGGGTCACAACCTCAAACAGCACCCCCAGGTCCAAAATTTTGTCGACATTTCTGTTTTCTAAATAGGATTTCATGGAAACTTTGCATTCGACTCCAGAGGACATCTGTATTTGCTTTAGTACAAAACAATGCGTTAAATGGTTTTCCACTGTCCACGGACAGAATGACAACACATATCGTTTAAAGACCTTAATGGACTCTATTTCGATTCTAGAATTGGACAACGTGTCCCTCTGTAAAACAGAATTAGTGCTTCTGTGAGCTGAGCAGAGGGGGGCGGCTTTAGAGACGGAAAGGGCTTCCTAGAAGAAAGCAGAGGTGAAGAACACAGGCAGAGGGGTCGTTTCAAAGTCACTGTCCCTGCAGGGCAGTAACTAATTGTCTCACATTGGGTGACTTCAGGCTAAGGATTAAAGCAGAGGGAACTTCATTCCATGCTGATTGAAGACTGGAACCGGCCTGTTTGGGAAACTGGCCATTCTCTCTCTCTCCTTTCTTTCTTATTTTTCTCTCTTTTTTAAAAAAGAATTTATTATTTTTTATAGAGACAGGATTCCAAGTTCCAGACAGTGTTGCCCGGGCTGGTCTCAGACTCCTGAGCTCAAGCGATCCTCCTGCCTTAGACTCCCAAAGTGCCGGGATGACAGGTGTGAGCTGCCGTGCCTGGCCAATCGCCCTCTCTTGATTTTTTGGAAGGTCAGATGACAACTTCACTTGGGTTTGGTGACGGACAGCCTGAGCATGGGCGACTGCATTTGATCTTTAGTCTGGCCCATGTAGGGCCCAGAGCAGGCACTTAGTTCAAAACCATGGTCTTCTATAATTTTTATATAACTAACACCACAGAGGAAGAAGACACTAGGGGGGCACCCTCCTATCTGCCTGGATTTCCCAACTCTGAGGCTCCTTCAAGGGGAGTGGAGGGCACCTCAGTTTGAGAGGCTGGACTTCCTGGGTTTCTCTACTGGCAGCTGCCCAGGGTCCCTGGGCCCCCTCTGCCCTGCCCTCTGTCCTCAGCAAGGCCCCTTGCTGGGGTCTTTCTCTGGGGCAGCTGCTTAGGGTCCCTGGGTCCCCTCCCCACCTTGCCCTCCTGGCCCCAGCAAGGCCCCTGGCCGGAGTCTCTCTCTGGGGCAGCTGCTTAGGGTCCCTGGGGTCCCTCCTTGCCCCCTGTCCTCAGCAAACCTCTGGCCTGGATCTGTCTCCAGCTAAACATCTCTGGGCCCCCTCCCGGCCTTGCTCTCCTGGCCCCAGCAAGACCCCTGGCCTGGGGTCTGGGCAATACCCCTCCCAGGTAAGGACAGGAGTGAATCCAGAGACCACTCGGCTTCAATTTGGTGCAGAGGCCCTAAAGGGCATTTGAGAAAAGATGGGGTACGGAGGGGCCCGCGGGCAGCGCGGCTGGGCGCCAGAGGCTGAGCGGGTCACTGTCGAGCTGCGCCCCGGGACAGCAGCTCTGCAAGCGTTCACCACGTTTCAGCCCCTCTTACAGGGTGGCTGTGGGGCAGGGGCTTACAGAGCCAGCTTTCTTGGTGGAGCCCTCCCACTGCCACCCCAACCCCGCTCCGTCCAGGGCGCTGCTGTCTTTTGGGGCGTCGGGCTGCAGACCCGGACCCCAGACTTGGTTCTGCGGGGAAGCGGGGGCGGGGCCTGGGTCTCGGGGGCGGGGCCTGGGTCTCGCGGGGCGAGGCCGGGGTTGGGGCGGGGCCCGGATCACCGCCCTCTGCGCCTGGCCCAGCCCGCGGTCCTGCCCATCCCTGGCGCTCTGCTGCCACCTGGTGGCGAGGCGTAGCCGTGCAGCCTGGGTCTCACCTGCGGGACAGCAGGTGCACTGAGCTCCTGGAAGGCAAGGACCTCCGGCTTTAGGGGTGGATCTGGAGAGGGTGGGATGAGGGGGAAGCTGCCGGCTCCTCAGCGTCCGGTCACGCCTCGGCTTCCGTGCCCAGACAGGGAGAGGGGCTTGTGACAAGCACATCACCACCTGGGCTGGGGAGCTCCACCACGCTGCACCTCGAGAGCTAGGAGGGGCTGCGCATCAGGGACCCGCCCCCCTCGTTTTCCAGCTGGGAAACTGAGGCTAGAAAGGCAGTGGCTGCGCTTCCCAAGGGCAGTCCTCCCGTGCATCGACCACTCACCCCCTGGTCTGTGGATGGAGTCTGTGGGGCAAACAAGGAAAGAGGCGCACAAAACGGTCATGCAATTAACGCAGCCTAACATCAGAAAGCATGGCATAGTTGCTTCCCACGCGGGAAGTGCAATGGAAAACACAGCAAAGCCGGAAGGCCACAGCCTGGGCTTGTCCCGTGGGCACTGCTCTGGCCGGGTGGGTTGGGTGTGGAGTGATGCATGAAACCGGTTGCTGCCCAGGCCTGGGGCAGGGTGGGGGAGGGCGATCCCAGAGCTCCGTGGGTCATAAAGAGGTGGACTTTATTCTAGGTACCTGGCAAGGTTTCCTAAAGGGGGCTGCGGGGAAAAGGAGTGTGACATGATGTGGCTTCAAGTCCCACCCTGCCTGCAGGCCTGGCTGGAGTGGGTAGGGACGTGCTGGCTTCAGGTGAGTGTCCTGGGCAAAGGGGCTTAGGTCCAGGCTGTTAGGACTTCAGCACAGAGGCTGAAGGATTTGCTGTGGAGAGAGATCCAGGGAGGTTACGGCCCACTGCCAGGTGTCAAGCTAAGTCACCCACAGGTGTGACGGGAACAGGGCCAAGTGACGTTTTTAAGTGGCCTTATTTTCAATCCCGGGTTTACACTGTTTGCATGATCTCATTAATTCAGCACAATAGTGCTGGGTGTTTCTCTCCTTATCTTGCTTAATTGGTGTAACAGCCAGTGAGTCAGGCGCTATTGCCCCTATTTCAGGCACAAGGAAGCTGAAGGTTCAGAGAGAGATGAAGTGCTTTGGCTTCCCCAGCAGGAAGGGGCTGCAGGATTCATCCTGGGCCAGACTGTGTGCGTGCCCTTTTAAAACGAAGACACAGGGCCAGGTGCGGTGGCTCACGCCTGTAATCCCAGCACTTTGGGAGGCCAAGGCGGGCGGATCATGGGGTCAGGAGATCGAGACCATCCTGGCCAACATGGTGAAACCCTGTCTCCACTAAAAATACAAAAAAAAAAAAAAATTATCTGGGTGTGGTGGGCGCCTGTAATCCCAGCTACTTGGGAGGCTGAGGCAGGAGAATCACTTGAACTCAGGAGGCAGAGATTGCAGTGAGCCAAGATTGTGCCACTGCACTCCAGCCTGGCGACAGTAAAACCCTGTGACCAGAAAAAAAAAAAAGAAAAGAAAAGAAAAGAAAAAAGAAAGAAAAGAAAAGACAAAAGAAGACACAATTCTTGTAACAGAAAATTACTAGTTTAAGGTGTACAAGCCAGCTGTTTACAGTATATTTACAATATCGTACAGCCATTACCACTACCTAATCCCAGAACATCTGCATCACCCTAAAAGGAAACCTTGTACCTGTTAGCTGTCTCTCACAAGTGTCCCTTCCCTAGCTCCTGGCAATCCCCTATCTGCTCTCTCTCTCAGTGGATTTGTCCATTCTGCATATTTCATACAAATGCAGTCCTGCAGTCGGTGGTGTGCTGTGCCCGGCTTGCTTCCCCTGATCTAGGTGACTTTGAGGTTCATCCAGGTTGAGCCTGGGCCAGTGCTTCCTTCCTTTTCATGGCTGAATAATATTCCACTGCACGGACAAACCACTCTTTGTTTCTCTATTTATCTGTTGATGGACAGGTAGGTTGCTCCCACTTTGTAGCTATTGTGAGTGATGCTGCTGTGATCATTTGTATCCTAGTATCTGTCTGAGTCCATATTTCAGTTCTTTCGGGTTTATACCCAGGAATGGAACGGCTGGGTCATATGGTAATTATGTTGTCCTTTTTGAGAAAATGCCAAACTGTTTTTCA
Source organism: Macaca fascicularis (assembly GCF_037993035.2). Classification (NCBI taxonomy): domain Eukaryota; kingdom Metazoa; phylum Chordata; class Mammalia; order Primates; family Cercopithecidae; genus Macaca; species Macaca fascicularis. Next base: position 33,759,012 of record NC_088377.1, on the reverse strand, counting down.
AAGTGGCAGCACCATTTACGTTCCACAAGCAGTGTGTGAGGGTCCTGGTTTCTCCATATCCTCATCAACTCTTGTTATTTCCTGTTTAAAAAATTTATAACCATCCTAGTGGGTGTGGAGTGGAGTCTCATCGTGGATTTGATTTGCGTTTCCCTAATAACTTAGTGACATTGACGAGCTTTTCAGGTGCTTAGTGGCCGTTTGTATATCTTCTATGGAGAAATGTCTATCAAATCCTTTGCCCATTTTTAAGTTGAATTATTTGTCTTTTTACTGCTGAGTCTAGGCCAGATTTTAAATCTCACTCCCGCTCTGGCTGAAGTTACCTGGGCTCTGCATAAAGTTCTCGAGTGCTCAGCAAACAGTGCTCTCAAGCAAAGGCCAGTTGTCTGGTCAGGGTGTGAGTTTTCTCTGCCACTGCAGCCTCTGTGTGTGAGCCAGTGATAACTTACAGATGGGTAGTGGGGAGAAGGGGGAGGCTGTAGGTGACCCATCCCACACTCCTGCTCTTCTCAACTCCTGCATTCCTTAGCAAAGGCCCCCACCCCAATCCTGCCCCACCTTTGCCCTCCCCCAGAACCTATGATGTTGAGCTAAGTGCCCCTGACCCTTATAACCGGGGCTCCTTGTGACCTCAGCCTTCTCCCTGCTGATTTCCGAGTGCTCGTGGCTGCCCCTCTCCCTCCCTGAACCACCTGGAATCAGGAAGATCATCCGCTTCCAGCACCATCCAATCCTGGGCGTGGAGAAGGGTCAAGAACACGGCTCTGCCGCTGCCCTGGCTGGGGCTGGACTAAGCTTAGCCTCTCAGCTGCTCTGCGACGTTGGCCACGTCTCTATCATCCCTGTGCCCTCACCCCAAATAGGGCTAACCTGTGGGACTGACCTCCCAGGCTGACTGAGAGCTCATGTGGTATCAGGCAATAAACAGGAGGGTGCTGTTACCCCAGACTGCTCTCAGATTCTCTCTCAGAGAAGCCAAATCAGACAAACAGAGAGACGCATGCTGGGTGCAGGTTTCCAGAGATGAGAGGCTGCGCCGGACCCTTTTTGGTAGCTGCCCAAGCACAGAGCTGGGGAAACAGAGCTCGGCAAATATTGACCCGAATACCTGGGAGGGAAAGGCAGAATGGCACACAGAGCGGGATCCAATCTGTGTGACAAAAACTAGAATGTGAGGTCTGCATCTGCAGAGAAACGAGTGTGCAGAGGGCACGTGCTGGTGCTCAGGGCAGCTGCCTTTGGGGTTTGAGGTTGAAGGGAGGCAGGTGAGGTGGATAAAACTGTTATAAACTGTTATATGTTCGTCCCCACCCTCTTGTGGAAGGAGGGCACGTCCCCGCTCCCTGCCACTGGGCTTGGCGTGGAAACTGTTCGGACATGGGGCTTTAGTGGGAGCTGCAGTGTGTGTTGTGGGAACTGCACTCCGGAACCTCTCCTGACCCACCTGGAATGAGTGTCCCCCTGGGTAGCTGCCACCTGAGCCTGCGCCCCAGAAAAAAGCACAAATGGCTGAGCCCAATCCACAAGGCGAAGCACAGCTCACCTCCCCGTGAACAAACACCGGCTGTGTCTTCCCTGACCGGTGGTTACTGCTGCCCAAGCCTGTGAATGGCCACTTGTTGTGCCCGCCCTGACCAGCGGTTACTGTGCAGGAGCCCTTGGGTGCCAGGGTGGTTTTCTCCCTGCATTATCGTGGCAAGAGCTGATGCATACAAAGGGAGGGTAAATGGGGTTTTCACCTTTTACTCCATCATCTAAGAAACTTAGACCAAATCTGTTATTCTTTAGAGAGAAAAGGAGGCTTAGAAGAAACAGGGGTGCTGATTCTGTCTCAGAGCGTCTGGCTGGCCCCTGTGCCCTGTGGCCGTCGACGCTGCCTGGTGGATGTCCGGTGCGGTGGCTGCTTCTCCGTCCCTCCCAGCTGACGGTGGGCTGTTTGCAGGCACAGTGGCACCCTGTTGTCAGGACCGGCCTGGCTGGGCCTGGCAGGGGGGCAGGTTTGTCAACGGGCTGAATCCCAGAATGCCAGAAATGGAATGTAGAAGTCATGGGATCTGCACAGAGGAAATTCAGCGTGTATCAGAGTGGGCCAGGTGTAGCAGTAATCCTTGCTTCCTGGTGAGCTATCGTTTTGGAAGTTACGGGAGTTTCTCTGGGTTTCATCCGGTGCAGATACAGGAAGGATGTGCCCTCAGAATGCGTGCGTCCTGCCTCCCTGCTGTTGACTGAGGCATCTCTGCTGTCTCCACCAGAGCAAGTTCCCCTGTCATCCAAGGCCCTGCACGTGTTAGCCTGTGTCACTGGGGAAGGAAGGCTTGTGGCCTTAGTCTGCTTACCTGTAACACGGGGTTATCTGGCATAAGCAATGTTGTGGACTAACTGTCCCAAAAGCACCTCCGACAAATCACTTAGTATGATGTAAATCCCTCAGAAAGATCCCAAAATAGGCTGCACGCGGTGGCTCACACCTGTAATCCCAGCACTTTGGGAGGCCAAGATGGATGGATCACGAGGTCAGGAGATCAAGACCATCCTGGCTAACACGGTGAAACACTGTCTCTACCAAAAATACAAAAAAAAAAAAAAATAGCCTGGCATGGTGGTGTGCACCTGTGGTCCCAGTGACTCGGGAGGCTGAGGCAGGAGAATGGCGTGAACCCAGGAGGCAGAGGTTGCAGTGAACCAAGATCACCACACTGCACTCCAGCCTGGGCGAGAGAGTGACACTCCATCTCAAAAAAAAGAAAAAAAAAAAGAAAGAAAGAAAGAAAGAAAGAAAGAAAGAAAGAAAGAAAGAAAGAAAGAAAGAAAGAAAGAAAGAAAGATCCCAAAACATGGCAGATTCCTTTCAAATGCAGAGCTGCACTTTCAGAAACTAGGAAAAATCCAAGCTGAAAACGGCTGCAGGAGGTGTGTGAGCAGATGGTGCAGCCATTCCAGGGGTGGGCAACTAGGCTCAGCAGGGAAGAGCCTGTGTTTCGATGCCCATCGACAGAACAGAGATGAGGCCTTGGACTCACACGCGTTGGGGGTGAGAACCGCGACCGTGGGTGGAGCCCAGGCCTTAGCAGAGCTTGTTTGTTTTAGTCTGAGCTCTGGTGGGAAGAAAGTTTCTGCTAAGAATTACAACAATAAAACTGCCTGCATTGTGGTCAGGTTGAAAAAATGCACCACCAGGAGGCCCGGGAATGCCCAAATGAGAAACTGGGGGAAAAGTGGGATGAGCGTGGAAACCCCTGGGGGCCTCTGGCAGGAGCAAATTGCAAATCACCCTCAACAGAGGCCACACAGCATTTCCGGATAAAATTATAGACCGTGAACTCACAGTAGAAACCTACAAGCCCTGCAAAGAAGAAATGCAAAATATGCAAAGCAGTGCAGTGGCAAGATGACATCTTCAAGAAATCCAGACAAAAGAGTCATCAAATATGCAATATTAAAATTTTTCAAACAATTAAAAGTATGGAAAGATGATATCTTAAAAAATGAGTAAAGACCAGCAAACAAGGTAAGAAAATCAGGCAAATTTGGAAAAGAACAACAACAACAAAAAATCTCCTAAAAATGAAAAATACAGTCACTGAAATTAAAACAATTTAGATACAGCTACTGAGAATTCATAAGATAGATCTGAATAAATTGCCAAGAATGAGACAGACACATAAATAATTATTGTTTTGGAAGTTAATCTCTCAGTCATTATCTCTTTAAATGTCTCCTTTCCCAGATCTATCTACATGATAGATTACAATGTTGTAATATGTGTCTAATTGGAGTTCCACAGGGAAAATTGGTGAAGGGAGACATTTGAAGAGATAGTGGCTGAGACATTTCCAGGACTGATGGAAGTCATGCGTCTCCAGATTCAAAATCCTAAGTCCTGAGCAAGTTAAATAAAAACGAATTTTCACACAGCATATTGTGATGAAAGAGAAGAAAACTAAAGGCAAAGATGATTCAGAAAGGCAACTGGAGACCTTTGCTTCTGGCCAACATGGAGTAACAGGACCCGGATTTATCCTTCTACCTAAAATAACCCAAACCAGGCAGACTACGTGAAATGAGAGCTTTCAAGAAACGAGACATCGTATAACAAAGTATAATGATCCCTGAGCGACGGGAACAACAAGGTAAGCCCTACAACCACCCCGGCTTCCTGCCTTGAAAACGTTCTCAGGACATGGCTCAGGGAGGCGGAACCCAGGGGAGCCTGGCAGACTCTTGGAGTTAGGACACAGAACTGAGGGTTCAGGAAGAACAAACCAAGACGATACAGCTCACAGGACAGAGTGAAGGAGAGGGGAGAGGGGCACGGGCGAGTTCTGGTATCTGCTGAGGAACCCCCTGCTGCTTGAATATTCAGCTAAATACTCATCAGCATTATTTTTATGTGACGAAAATAACCAGGGCTGCAGAGTGAACCATCTGAAAGGATTAGTGGTACCAGTTCCTGGTGCCCACACCGGAGAAGGGAATAGTGCCTGTTCTCACCAGCCAGGTCGGAAGCCTCATGTTCATGGGACAGAGAACACAGAGGAGCCTTACTTCCACAGGGGGGACTGTTTGGCCCTAAACCCAACACTGATCTTTTCCACTCAGGATCAAACTGTTTCCAAGTAACTTCAATTAAGATGCTGTAATATGTCTAACTGCTGTTTCACAGGGAAAATTAGGGAAAGGAAATATTTGAAGGGATGTTGGCTGAGAAGCTTCCCAAAACAAAGCACAAGAATATTTATAGAAATACAAAAACACCCGGAATCCAATCAAGAAAAATTCACAAAGTCTAGCATCTAATTAAAGACGACCACATGTAAGGAGCAGGAAAACATGACCCAGAGTGAGAAGATGTAATCAATCTAAACCAGCCTGGATTGAATAGGTGTTAGAATTAGCAGAGGCAAAGATGTTAAACACTTATTATAACTGTCCTTTATGTGTCCCCCCAAAAGTTCAATGGTCAAGTGGAAGATACTAAAAAACACACATTGCACTTCCAGAGATGAAAATTATCATGTCTGAGATGAAAAACAGACAATTGAGATTAACAATGTATGAGACATTGTGGAAGAAAAGGTTAGTGGACTCACAGCCATAGCAATAGAAACGATCTAAGGTAAAACCATGGAGAAAACAGAGTGAGAAAATGACCAGGGTATCAGTGAGTTCAGAAGCAACTTTGAGGAGACTAATGTATGTGCAACTGGGGTGCATGAAAGTAGGCAGGGGGCAGGGCAGCAAAAGTTTTTAAAGAAATAATGGCTTAAAAATGTCCCATTTTGATGTAACAGTAATAATGAACTCACAGACTGAAGAAGCTTGATGAACCCCTAAGCATGATAAACATGAAGAAAACCACACCAAGGCACGTAATAATCAAAATGTTTAAAAACAATGGCAAAAGGAGTATTTTATAAGCAGCCTGAGAAAAAAAGGCATGCTCCACAGGGAGGAGAAAAGACAAGGCTGACTGCAGACTTATCATCATAAACAATGCAAGTGAGAGGACCGTGGAGAAACATCTTTAAAGTACAGAAAGAAAAGGAAAATGATAATGTCAATTTACAACTCTGTACCCAGCAAACATATCTTTCAAAAATGAAGGGAAAATATAAAAGCTGAAAGAATTTGCCACCACTGAACCCGGATCCCAAGAGAGGATATAGAAAGTCAGGCAAACATCTCCTTCAGGCAGGAGGAAAATGCTACCAGTTGGAAATAGAAGTCTACTCAGCGGAAAAGAAGAGCACCAGAAGTGGTAAACACATGAGTAAATATATGAGATTTTTCTTATTTAAGTCTTTTCAAAAGATAATGACTCTTTAAATGAAAATAATGGGCCAGGTACAGTGGCTCACATCTGTAATCTCAGCACTTTGGGAGGCTGAGGTGGGTGGATCTCAAGGTCAGGAGTTCGAGACCAGCCTGGCCAACATGGTGAAACCCCGTCTCTACTAAAAATACAAAAATTAGCCAGGTGTGGTGGCGGGCGCCTGTAGTCCCAGTTACTTGGGAGGCTGAGGCAGGAGGATCAGTTGAATCTGGGAGGCAGAGGTTGCAGTGAGCCAGGATCATGCCCCTGCACTCCAGCCTGGGTGACAGAGTGAGACTCTTTTTTTTTTTTTTTGAAAGCATAAAAGAAAGAAAGAAAATACTAATAGTGTATCATGGGGACCATAATGTAGGTAAAAGTAACTATATCACAACAGTAACACAAAAGCCAAGAAGTACCCCATTGTAAGGTTCTTATGCTGAAAGAAAGGTGATATAATACTATTTAAAAGTAGATTGTGATAAGATAAAGTAGTATATTATAAACCCCAAAGTACCCACTAAAATAATAAAGCAAAGAGTTATAGCTAGTGAGCCAATAAAGACAATAAAATGGAATAATAAAAAGTATTCAATCAAAAAAGGAAGCAAAGAGGGGAACAAAGAACTGAAAAAACAAAAAGAGAACAAACAGCGAGAAGACAGACTCAAACCATATCAATAAACACATTAAAGGTTAATAGCCGACTGGGCCCGGTGGCTCATGCCTGTAATCCCAGCACTTTGGGAGACCAAGGCAGGCAGATCACGAGGTCAGGAGATCGACACCATGGTGAAATCCTGTCTCTACTAAAAATACAAAAATTAGCCGGGCATGGCAGCGGGCGCCTGTAGTCCCAGCTACTTGGGAGGCTGAGGCAGGAGAATCACTTGAACCTGGGAGGCGGAGCTTGCAGTGAGCCGAGATTGTGCCACTGCACTCCAGCCTGGGTGACAGAGACAGACCCATCTCAAAAAAAAAAAAAAAAAAAAAAAGGTTAATAGTCTAAATACTCCAAGTGTAAGGCAGACATTGTCAGATGAGACAAACAGCAAGAAGATAGACTCAAACCATATCAATAAACACATTAAACGTTAATAGTCTGAATACCCCAAGTATAAGGCAGACATTGTCAGATGAGACAAACAGCAAGACCCACTGTATGCTGCAGAGACACACTTTTCAATATAAAAGCAAATAGGTTAAAAGTAAAAGGATGGGAAAGATATACCGCACTAATACTAATCAAAAGAAAGCTGGAGCTGCTGTAATAACACTAGGAAAAGTAAATTTCAGAGTGGACACGATTACCAGGGATACAGAAGGTTATGTCATAGGATAAACGAGTCAACAAACAAGAAAATAACAATTCTCAGTAAATTATTCCCCTAATAATATGCTGTCATAAAACAGGGATCAATAACTGATAGGGCTGCCACCAACATCGATCAATCTCCTGCTCTGTTTGGAGGCTTCAACGCCCATCTCCCCGTAATTGATAAAATAAGTAGACAGAAAATTATTAAGGATGCAGAATATTTGAACAACACTGTTTACCAACTTAGCCTAGTTGTTTTTATGGAACTCTCCTCTCATAGCAGCAGAATATCCATTCTTTTCAAGAGCATACGGAACACTGACCAGGTTGTCCATGTTCTGAGCCACGAAGCAAATCTCAGTAGATTTAAAAGGATTCAGATGATACAAGATACATTCTTTGACCACAGTGGAATTAAATTAGAAACCAACAACAGAAAGATCTTTGAAAAATCACAAAACAGTTGGAAACTAAATAATACACTTTTAACAATCCAGGAGTAAAAGAAGAAATCAAAAGGAAGATTAGAAAGTATTTTGAAGTCAACAAAAATTTTAAAAGCATCGTACCAAAATGAGCAGGGTGATGCTAAAACAGTATTGAAAGAGAATTTTATAGCTCTCAAAACTTGTTTTGTAAAAGAAGAAAGTTTTCAAATCAATGACCTCAGATTCTACCTTAAGAAGCAAGAAAAATAAGCGCAAATTAAACTCAATGTATGTAGAAAAAGGAACTAATAAATATCAGAGCAGAAACAAATGAAACATTAAAAATAAATTTAAAAGTGTGTTCTTCAGAAAAATCAATAACGTTAATAAACCTTTAGGTAGACTGATCAGAAAAAACAGAAAAATGCCAGTTAATACGAGGAATGAGAGAGGTGGCATCCTAGCAGATTCTATGACTATTAAGAGACTAATAAGATATTATGAACTTTTTTGTGCCAGTAAGTTTAGCAATTTATAGGAAATGGACTCATTCCTTAAAAATCACAAATCACCAAACTTACTGAAGAAGAAATTGATAACCTGAATAGCTCTATATTTATTAAAGAAATCAAATTGGCAATTAAAACCCTTCCTACACAGAAAACTCACATGGCTTTGACTGGTGAATTCTACCAGAATTTTAATTCTACACCAATTCTTCCAGAAAATTGAAAAGCTGGGAATACTTCTTAGCTCATTCTATAAAGTCATCATTATCTTAATACCCAAACAGGTTAAAGTCATTAGAAGAAAAGAAAACTAAAGACTAACATTCCTCATATAAAAAGTCTACTAGAGCCGGGCCAGGCTCACACCTGTAATCCCAGCTACTCAGGAAGCTGATGGAGGAGAACCACTTTGAGGCCAGGTGTTCGAGACCAGTCTGAACCCCACAGGGAGACCTGTCTTGAAAAGAATTATTTAAAAAAATTAATAAGGCATGGTGGCACAAGCCTGTAGCCCTAGCTACTGGGGAGGCTGAGGTGGGAGGACCTTCTGAGTCCAGGAGTTCAAGGCTATGCTGAGCCATGATTGTGCCCCTGTACTCTGCACTCCAGCCCGGATGACAGAGTAAAACATTGTTTCTAAAAACACATACATGTATGTATACATATAATTGCCAAATGGAGTTCATTCCAGGAATTCAGGGATGATTTAATATTTGCAAAACAATCAATGTAATGAAGCATATTAGTAAAGCAGAAAAGAATATCCTTATAATTATCTCAGTCAATGCAGAAAAATCATTTGACAAAATCTCACATCCATTCCCAATAAAAACTCTCAGCAAACTAGGAATAGAAGGAAAGTTACTCAACCTGATAAAGGGTATCTATGTTTAAAAACCTGTGGCCTATAAACTTTATAACCGGTATAAAGATGGAACGCTTCCCTCGTAACGCCAGGAGCAAGGTAAGGATGTCTACTCTCGCTCCTACTATTCAACAGGGTCCTGGAGGCTCCAGCCAGTGCAGTAAAGCAAGAAAGTAAGTGAAAAGCATCCAGACTGAACATGAGACAGTAAACCTGTATTCAGAGAAGACAGGCTGTACGTAGAGAATCTTACAGAATCTATAAAAAGCAATTACAACCGATAAATGGGTTTAGTGAGATGGAAGAATATAAAATCAACAGACAAAAATTAATTTCATATCTGCATACTGAGAAGTAATCAGAAATGGAAAATTTAAAACTGTCGTGTAGAGTCCTATAAAAAGTCGAACTTGCTAAGATGTCAACTTTCCCACAGCAGATTTTTGGCTTCAACACAGTCCTAATCATCATTCCAGCAGGTTTTCTCATATAAATTGACAAACTGATTATACAATTTATTTTGGAATTGCAGAGAACCTAGCATAACCCAAACAACTTTGAAAAAGAAAAGCTGTAAGACTCTCACGACCTGATTTCAATATGTATTGGGAAGCTACAGTTATCAACACCGTGGTGTTTATGTTAAGAGAGGCAAATAGATCAATGGAACAGAACAGAGTTTAGAAATAGACCCTCACACACATAGGTAATTGATTTCGGCAAAGACATCAAAACAATCTCATTGGGGAAACAAAATCTTTTCAACGAACGGTGCCAGGATGATCATATGGAGAAAAAACTTATCTGACACTGTTACCCAAAACTTGATTTTAGGTGGAGCGTATTACCAAATGTGAAACAGAAAACTGTAAAGCCTCTAGACAAAATTATAACCTGGGTATAAGGAAGGTTTCTTAAGGCAGAGAAAAAATTTTTTTGACACATCAGAGTTTATCAAATTAAAAATTATTTTTGTCAATATTCCATGAAGAAAATAAATAGGCTAAACACAGACCGGGAGAAAAAGTCGTGCGAAACCCGTAGGACTTTCTCGGGAGCGTACAAAGAAGTCCTACAACTCAAATATGAAAAAGAGGAAATGCCGACATAAATAAGCCAAACGCCCTATTCAGCAATGGAAAGGAACGGAGCACGGATGCACGCAAGACACAGGCAAGTCTCAAAGCCTTGTCCCGGGAAGGAGCTGTTGTATGAAGTTCTACGACACACAAAACTCATCTGTGGAGAAAAACATCAGAATAGGTTTGTCTGTGAGGCTGACTGAGGAGAGAAACTTTCTGGAGTCGGGGAATTGGTCTTTGTTTTCCTTCAGGTCCGACCACCCACTGCATGCATTTATCCAAACTCACAATGGCACCTTTAAAACGGGTGCCTTCCACTCCAGGTACAATTTACCTAAAAAACTAAAATTCTGCAAACAAGTATTGAGCTCTAGTTAGTTATACACATGCTGAAATATTCAGGGGCCAAGTGCACCCACGTGAGCAACTCACTTTGAAGTTTATAAAAGATTTGATGGATACATGTCATATAATAAAGCAAATGTAACAAAATGGTAACAGTTGCAGAATCTAACTGGTGGGTCTATGGCTGTTCACTGCGCAATTCTTCCTGCTTGAAATTTTCATAATGAAATGTCAGTGGGAAATACCAAGAGGTGGTAATGGTCAGGACTGATCAATTGATACACAGCAAATTTTAAAACAACCACAGTCTATGCCAGGAGATAATGGAATACTGTTTTAGAATCGAAACAAAGAAAGAAAGAGAAGGAAGGAGGGAGGGAAAGATGGAGGAAGACATTACTTTTCAGACTAAGACGGAGATATCACCACCAACAGAAAGAACTACTTAAGGATCTAATTCAGGAAGAAGGAAATCTATCCCAGAAGGAAGGAGTAGGACCCGGGAACAAACTACGAGTGAAGAAAATGGCAAACATCTGGAAACATGTGTCCAGGTATTTGCTACATAAAACAATAAGAACAGTGAGTAATCTGGGGTTTAAAAGAACAAGCTGGAACTTGTATCAGTCACGATACTTGGTTGCAAACAACGCATCTGGTCTGGCTAAGTTTAAGCAGAAAGCACACTTATTAACAAATATTAGGGCACTTGAACTCGGAATGTGCCCAGCCAGAAACAAAGCCTGGCCCTGCCCTGGGGGCTTCTCCCTGGGAGCCTCACCGTCGCCCCTGCCTGGCACCTGCCACGTTGGACAGTGCTTCTCAGTAGGGCAGGCTGGCATCTTGAGAAGGACGATTCTTCATTGTGTGGGGTGGTCTTGTTTACTGCGGAGTGTTTAACACCTCAGTCCACACCCAATGCTTGTCAGTGTACTCCCAAGTCATCACAACCACCAAAAACACAAGCGCGTTCCCAAGGCCTTCAGGGGCGAGGTGATGCCGCCTTTGGTTGATGTCTCTGTGGGTCTCTTCCCCCTCGCTCTCCTGCTGCCCCATCCCGCACAGGCAGTGCTCTCGGCACAGGCAGGTGCTCTCGGCACAGGCAGTGCTCTCAGCACAGGCAGCACAGGCAGGTGCTCTCAGCAGGGGTGGTTTACCTCCAGGACATATTTGGCAAAGTCTGGATATATTTTTGGTTGTCATGACTGAGGGGTTCCCACTGAGAAAGGGCAAGGATCCCAGCAAACACCCTACAGTCCCCACCACAATGAATAATCCAGCCCTAAATGTCCATAGTCAACAGTGCCAAGGTTGAGAGACCCCGATATGGGTAGTGTGGTGGGGTTTAACCTTTACATTTTAGGACATTGGTTGTCAACAGAGGTTATGACTGAACCAGAAGAAGAGTGAACATTACCCAGAGGCACTGGACGAGGAGGTGGATGTAGTAACAGACGAGACTTTGCAGGGCTGCTGAGTATAGTTGTACAGGTTGTGTACTGCACAATCAAAAAGTACCACTCACACTGTAGACCCTATACACGTGTGTATTTTTTATGCCAATTTTCTAGCAGATGACAGTCCAAAGCCATTGGTGACAGATCAGGATCCACATGGCAGGTGAGGTGGAGGCCAGGCAGGCAGGGCCCCAGTGCCCGGTGGGCTCTGCACCAAGAGGAATAAAGGGGAGGTTGGCATTCTTCCTCGTGAACATCAGGGCCCTTCTAGGAGGTGCTATGATCGAAATAGACAGAAATTGGTGCTTGAAAGTCAGAAACACCGGGGCAGGTGTCTCCAACCCCACCTGCAGAGGAGGGGTAATCAGGAAAGACTTCCTGGAGGAGGCAGCCTGGGAGCTGCATCTCAGGGCACAAATAGGGGTTAGCTGAGCTGAGAGGGGGAAAGATGCCCTCCTAAGCAGAGGAGCTAACGTTTTGTTTTTTAGCAGACAAAAAACATGGCAAGAGAGCATCTCCGGAGGCTGATAGAGAACCAACAAGGAAGGCAGGCATGACTGGGAGAGCTGAGGGTGCCCGTTCTGGGTGGGGGAGCAGGGTGTGGTCAGGGTCTCTCCAGGCAGAGAGGGAACAAGGCCACTTGTATTTACTGCAGTCACAGGAATGTTAAAAAAAAAAATACAGAATAGGCCAGGCATGGTGGCTTGTAATCTCAGCACTTTGTGAGGCCAAGGTCGGTGGATCACTTGAGCCCAGGGATTTGACAACAGCCTGGGCAACATAGGAAAACCCCGTCCACACACACACACACACACACACACACACACACACACACACAAAATTAGCTGGGCGTGGTGGCAGCTACTCGGGAGGCTGAGGTGGTAGGATCACCTGAGTCCAGGAGGTCGAGGTTGCAGTGAGCTGTGATTATGCCACTGTACTCCAGCCCATGCAACAAAATGAGACCCTGTCTTAAAAAAAAAAGTGGGGGGGAGGGGATTATTTTCAAAAATGGGACAAGTGGCCAAACAGAGCTATACCTTTTTAAATTTTTGTTTAAATGTTTAATGTTTACTTTTAGTGATTTGACACATTTCTCTGTCACACACGCCTGTGTGCAATCTCATCTCATATAAAGCGTCCTTGTCTGCAGCCCTCACATAGGTGAGGCTTGGAGCCCCTTACCTCCGGACCTGTGAGACCCTGGGCTGGGATGTGGCTGTGGGAAACAGCAAGGCTGCCCTGGACGGGCACTCAGTTCTGTTTGGAGCCCCTCCCTGGGGCTGGGAGCCACCTGGCCAGAGGGTGCCCAGGGCCGGGACAGAGAGGGCAGAGGCCCGGGCTGGAGGGTGCAGGACACAGGCTGTATGGGAGGTCTGCACCTGCAAGGGGTTGGGTCATTCTGTCTCGAGTCTGCCCAGTGATCCCAGGGATGACTGCAGATGAGGGGGTCTCTTTGGGGACATCTGGAAGGTTCTCACGGCCTGGACTCCATGTGCGTGTGCATCCTCAGTGCCCAGCAACGCCAGCCAGCCCTGGACCTGGCGCCAGGCCATGAATATTCGCATCCTCAGAAGGCCGGGGGGTGTCTGTCCAGAGCCGAGGTCCCATCAGTCTTGATGCTATTGCAGACACACAAACAAATAAGCCACATAATTTCTTCCGCGGCCTGCCGTGGTTCCGTGAGCACGGGTGCCTGGTGCATGGCCCCCGCCCAATTACATCTCAATCAGTGTTAAAAGGCATCTGACATTTCCCTTTGATTTATGTATTAACCTTTACATCCAGCGCAGGCGGGCGCTGATTGCTTTCATCAGCTGCGCTGAGGCAGCTCCGAGGGGCTCCTCCCAAAGCTCTTCCCACCGCATCCCCAGGCTGAGTGCCTCCTGTAACACGGAGCTTGCTCGTGGAGACCCCAGGTTGGTGCACGAAGGCCGAGGCTGTGTCCTGGCCATCCCCAGCAACTCCACTGGAGGACAGGCTCCAGGAAGCTCCAGGAGCTGCAGGTCCACGGCTCTGTGCACTCCTTTCTCTGCGCAAACGGCGTTGAAAAAGACGGTGACTGCCAACTCTGTGTTGATGTGAGCAGTTGTGGGGCCGTGAGACTGTGCAGCTGACAGACAGGGGTATGGATTCCCAGAGACCCCCTCACATGTCTGTAGCCTCCCACAGCTGCCCCGTCACAGCCCCACCCCACGAGTGCACAGAAACCCACACCACACACTTGTGTGCACATGCTAATGGGCAGACTCACTTGGCACAAGCACATGTGTGCTCACTGACATCCACACTGCACACTCATGCACATGCACGCTTACTCACATGCACACTCATACACACTCATATGCACTCACATACTCACACACACACATACACACTCACATACACACACATGCTCACTCACTCTTCCAGGGACACAGACTCACTCCCACTCAAACACACACTGGCACACCCAGCAGACGTGTACACGTGGGCACACACCCGATGCCCACTCGCACACAGAACATGCGGATGGCTGAACCAATGGAAGAGACGCCCCAGTACCCTCTTCACCCCGGGGCGCCTGTGCAGGACGGGACTTCAACTCACATCTGGACGGAGGTGGTCAGGCCGGATGATCCAGGCGGTTCCACAGCCGGACGTGGGACAGCAGTGTGTTTTGGGTTCCAGGAGATGGTGGGGAAGGGAGACAGGGAAGGGAAGGCGGCCAGTGCAGGTAAAAGGGCAGGTTGTGGCCCAGGTACCTGGGGCTCAGTGCACTGGGAACCCTGAGAGTCACGGGCATTGTGTAGGGGCCCTAGGCGAGCCCAGCCCTGGATGGGGACAGACGGGACAGCAGGGAACAAATGGTGAAGTGGTCAGTGCCCCTGCCGTCCCCTCTTCTTCCTAAAGGCCTTTGCAGAGCTGTCCCCTTGCTGACCAAGTCCCCAGCCCTCGGTCCTGACCACCCAGAGGGCACGCCCCTCACAACCGTCCCCAGCAGCAGAGAGGCCAGGACTGCAGCTCTCAGACTCTCCCGGGCCTCAGCAGCTTCTGGGGATGCAGACTCCAGCCCCGCCTCAGCTGCAGCAGCTCAGAACCTGTGGGAGAACCTGCATTTGCATCAGACCTCCCAGGCAGTTCTCACAGGCAGTACCCAGGCAGCCTAGGTGTGGCTACTAGGCCACACCTCCCCCAGGATCTGAGGCTGCTGTGCCCGTCTCATCAGTCAGGATTCCACCATTAGGGATATTTTGTTTCTTCGACCAAAGTACTTATCCCCCATTATTAAACATATATTGAACTACTTTTGTATAAATCAGGATTCCTTCCATTGCAACTGTCCAACTGTCACCAAACCACCGTGAGCCCAGTGGAGAATGATTGGCTTAGGTGACTGGAAGGCAACACTGGGCTTCAGGCGTGGCTGGATCCAGGTGCTGGAAACAAGCCCTCAGGAACCTGCCTCTCCTGCCTTTTGGTTCTGCATTCTGCTGTGGAGTCCATCCTCCTACAGGCTTTCCCTGGATGGCTGCAGGTGGCACCGACAGTCCCAGACCACATTCCACTGTGTGGACCCTCCCTCCCCATCCATTCCAGCAGAAGCCCAGGGCTGGGGTCCATTCCTTGCGTTTGGGTCATGTGATGCCTCCACCCCAGTCTCTGCGGCCGAGGGGAAGGGATCAGCTGGTGAGGCCTGGGTCAGGGGTCCACTCAAGGTTGATAGTGGGCCAGGTGTGGTGGCTCTCATGCCTGTAACCCTAGCACTTTGGGAGGAGGGCAGATCATTTGAGCTCAGGAGTTCAAAAGACCAGCCTGTGCAACAAAGTGAAACCCCATCTCTATAAAAAACACAAAAATTATCCAGGCATGGTGGTGCACACCTGTCGTCTCAGCTTCTGGGGAGGCTGAGGTGGGAGGATTGCTTGAGCCTGGGAGGTGGAGGTGGCAGAGAGCCAAGATCACGCCATTGCATTCCAGCCTGGGTGACAGAGCCAAACCTTGTCTAAAAAAAAAAAAAAAAATCCTGGCTAACACGGTGAAACCCCGTCTCTACTAAAAACACAAAAAATTAGCCGGGTGCGGTGGTGGGCACCTGTAGTCCCAGCTACACGGGAGGCTGAGGCAGGAGAATGGCATGAACTTGGGAGGCGGAGCTTGCAGTGAGCCGAGATCGCGCCACTGCACTCCAGCCTGAGCGACAGAGTGAGACTCCGTCTCAAAAAAAAAAAACACCAGGATGAAGGAGGTCACCCCCACCCTAACCAGCGGGCAGGGGCCACTTCCTAGAGGAAACCCCATGAAAGGTGACTCTAAATGGATGGTTACAGACAGGACCCTCTCTGTCCTCATGCTCCCAGCAAGAGGCTCCCACGGCCCAGGCATGACAGGACCAAAGTGAAAACCTCCCTTAGCCCTGTTGAAGCAAACCAGTGTGGACAGAAAGACTCCAGCGGCTGGCCGGGTGCGGTGGCTCAAGCCTGTAATCCCAGCACTTTGGGAGGCTGAGGTGGGTGGATCACGAGGTCAGGAGATCGAGACCATCCTGGCTAACACGTGAAACCCCGTCTCTACTAAAAATATACAAAAATTAGCCGGGAGCGGTGGCGGGCGCCTGTAGTCCCAGCTACTCGGGAGGCTGAGGCAGGAGAATGGCGTGAACCCGGGAGGTGGAGCTTGCAGTGAGCTGAGATCCGGCCACTGCACTCCAGCCTGGGGGACAGAGCGAGACTCCGTCTCAAAAAAAAAAAAAAAAAAAAGAAAGACTCCAGCGGCTCCTAGCCCCGCTGTGCCTGGTCCGTGGCCGGCAGGAGGCCACACCTGACCCTGGGACAGATGGCCGTTGGGTCCACGGCCGGCAGGAGGCCATACCTGACCCTGGGCCATTGGGGGGTCACAGAACCTGTCTGCTGCAGGCCTCAGTCCCCCCATCTACAGAAAGGAACCAAATCCACCTACCCAACCTTTCAGGGAGCTGTGCTGAAGGCTGAAAATGCTGCCGGGCGCTGAGGACTGAGCCTGGGAGGGCTGTTGCTTCTGGAGGCCCATGGGGTCACCCAGCTCAGGCCCAGGATAGCAGGCTCCCCAGCGCACAGTGCTGACACAGGGAAGCTGTGGCCCAGGCAGGCCCCAGAAGTCACAGGCAGAGAGAGTGTATCTCCCAGGCCCAGCTGGGCAGACACCCTTGGGGATCCCAGGATCCTCAGGCCAGGCCCAGCATAGCCCGGGGTCCCCCCATCCACCCGGGCCCAGACCCCTCGCCACGGAGGGGAGGCGTGCGCCCCTTGCGAGCAGGGAAGCCTGAGGTTTCTGGGACCGAGCTGCCAGCCTCCTCCGTGCTGAGGGAGACACCTCGAGCCAGGGTTTTCCTGGCCCACATCTGGCCGAATCAGTTCCTCTACAAAGAAAACAGTGGGAAAAATTGTTCCCAGCTTTTCAGAAATTGTTCCCAGCTTTTCAGAAACGCCAGACACACGTGGCTCCTCGTCTCTGTGTTTGGGATGGCTGAGCCACATACGTGCCTGCTCTGTGAGCCAACGCTTTACGGGAGGCAGGAGCATGGCCAAGAAACACATCGCAGCACCTACTGTGTGTGGGGTCAACTGCAGGCCGGGAAGCCGGGAGGCACGGGAGCCTCGGGAGGCGGGGCTAGGGGTACAAGCGTGAGGACCTCCAGCCTCCTTCAGGTGTGCGGCAGGGACCCTGGAACCAGCATGACTTGTGCAAATCCTTACCCCACCTCAAACCACACGGCCCTAGGCAGGTCTCTGTGCCTCAATTTCCTCATCTGTGACACGGGGAGGAGATGAGATGTGTCCGTTAACTATGAGATGCCTCCTCACCTCTCGGCCTGGGAGTGTGCACCCAAACGGCTCTGCCTGGGGGCTAGGCAGAGGAGGACATTTTGCACCAGGCCTTGAAAGCCAAGTGGGTTTTTACGAGGCTACAAAGATGAAAAAGGCATTGCAGAGGGAGGAAACCACGTGTGTGAGGGCATGGAAGCGTGACCGTGGCAGGTCAGATGGAGCCAGCAGTCTCAGCTCAGCAGGACCCATTTTCTCTCCCATCCTGTAGACAGAGAGAGGAACATTCTCACTGTGCCCAAGCATAGCCATGGGCATTTCACATGCTGTGCATTGTGCATGCACATGTGTGTGGCTATATGTGTGTGTGCTTGAGCATACAGGCGTGTGTGCGTATGTGTGTATGTGGATATGTCTGTGTATATGCATGCATGTTCACATGTGTGTGCCTATGTTAGTGTGCACATGTGCAGGTGCATGCATGTCTATGTACATGTTTGTGTGCTCACACATGTATGTGTGTGTGCCTATGTTAGTGTGCATGCATGTGCGTGTGTGTGGATATGTCTGTGTACGTGCATGCATGTTCACGTGTGTGTGCCTATGTTGGTGTGCATGTGTGTGCACATATGTCTATGTACATGTGTGTATATATGTCTATGTACAAGCGTGTGTTCGTGTGTGCATATATGTATATGCACACGCACGTGTGTTCATGTGTGTGCATATATGTCTATGTACATGCGTGTGTGTTCATGTGTGTGCATGTCCATGTGATGTTCTGTCTTTGCATCTCAGGCCTATGAAGGCAGGCCCAGTAGACAGCCAGGCACATCTGCACTTGGTCAGCCTCAGGTGCAAGGAGGCTTCAGGACACCAGGGAGGGGACCTGCTGACTCTAGGGACAAGCGGGAGAACTGGGTGAAATAAACCATTTCTTCCTCCTCTGTCTGAAACAGCCTGGGGTGGGAATCTGAAGGGCTGGATTTATTCCTGGGTTTGGCTGCTTTAAAGCTGTGGGTCCTCTCAAGCCTCAGTTTCCCCATTTGTCAGAGAAGAGTGTTCTCTGCCCTGCACCCTCCCAGGGTGATAGAGGAGAGTGTTCTCTGCCCTGCACCCTCCCAGGGTGATAAGGTGACGGCTGTTGGGAGTCTCCTCTGCAGAACCTCACCCGGGATGATACACAAGATTCACTTTCAACACCAGAACTTCCCATCAACGGGCTCACCAGCCTGCGGCATGCTGGCTTCTGCTGCCTGGATCCACCTTCCCTGGGCACTAGAAACAAAGGAGGCTGTGGGCAAAATGGTTCACAGAACTTCCTCAAGGCCCTGACTTGTCCGAGCCCTCAGCCCAGATGCAGTGTCTTTGAGGGGGGCAACCCATCTCCCCTTTTCCTCTCCCCAACATACACCAGCCTTTTCTCCTGTGCCGTCTTTCTCTGGCTAAAGCAGCTGGCCTTCCCTGTGTGGACAAGGCCCAGGATCTGTGGCTGGGGCTGCCCTCATCCCTTCTGTTGGGTTCAGACATTAAACTGCTCCAGGAAGGAGCCATATGCCCCACCCCAGACTTCTTGCTGGGGGAGCTAAGCCATTCCTGTGTTTGTCGACGCTGTCATCGCCCAGGATTTCTGTTACTGGTGGCCAAAAGCACCTATCGAGAGAGCGTGAGGAGCCTCAGAACTGCACAGGGTGCCCTCATGCGGCAGGGCCCTTGCAGGCGTCACTCTGACCATGTCCGTTGCTGTTTGTCCAGCCCTGTACGCGGCCCCAGGATGGAGTGGCGTTGCACAGAAGGAAGGGCCTGTGGCTCCACGCTAACCTGTGAAGCAGCATCACATCTGTTAACAGACGTTAAGCAATGAATTGCACGAGTGGGCAGATTTTTCTCGCTCTCTGGAACCAAATTGATTCAGGTAACTGTCTTAAGAGGGGGCTGGTCCAAACTCTCTCTTCTTCCTACCCCAAACTCGGGAACGAAGAATGCAGCGTTTCTTGCTACCTGACCTCACTTTGCAGGAGCTGAGTTTAGTTGGAGGATCCAGAGGTGGTGTCCCTGGGTGAGAATTAGCAATTGTGGGTGAGTTTCTGGACATAGGCTTGCTGGGGGGCGTGGAAGGACCTGTTAGCTGGTCCCAAAGGGTTGGATGGGTTTCCTTGGCGAGCAGTGTGGATGTTGGAAGCCACCAGTGCAGACACCTCAAGGTCCACTCGGCCCTGGCTCGGGGCAGGTGCCTGGGAGGGTGCAGTGGGCAGGCATCAGGTGTGCCGGCTGTGGTGCCTCCATTGGCTGGCGAAGGCTCCATACTCCTCTGTTGCCTCACTCCACACAGAGTGCAGGGGAAGCCGAACATGTCTCGCTTGACACCGGGTCCACCAGGGTACCACTGCAAACCCATATAGAGCAGGTGTAGTGTGTGGTGTGCGCTGAAGTCGCTCTGACGCAGAGGGGAAGTTGAACCAAGTTCAGGGGGCTGTCATTCAATTTCCTTTTAAAAAAAATGGCATCGCCGTGTGACCTCCCTTTGTTTATTATAAATCTAATACCACGAGTTTCAGTTGAGTGAACTCACATCTTATTTGGAATCTGGGTCTACAGTTGCCTAAAGCTGGTGGGAATGTAATTGTACACAAGCATGTGAGGCCTGTTAATTTGCAATCCACGATGCACGGCCTGGCTTGACAAGCCCCGCGCTGGGTTCTGAGGAGCCGTTCTCCGGCACGGCAGAGCGCGAGGACCCGGCACATTTGCATAAGAGGCACTTGGTATTTTTCACAGGATGAAAACATGTAATTTTGCAAATGTTTATAGGTTGTTAATTTGGCTGAATAGCAAAATCAAATTACAGGTAATAGGTTGTGTGCACTTCCCCTTTCCTGGGTTTCTTTTGTAATTACGGCAAGCGCGGCACACCAGGCCCCTCTTGGTGGAAATGGGAGGGGTGTTCCCCCAGAAGCGCTTCGCAGCAGTGAGTCCTGGCCAGCCACATTCCAGAGCTGGGGGAGGCCAGGCTGTGCGTGGAGTGGCGGCCCCACCCCGATGCAGGACCCCTGGGATCCAGAATGTTCCCACCATCTCTGACACTTGCTCAGGAGTTGAACAGAATCACAGCTAAGGGATGGAGGAGGCCTCAAGCCTGTGCCCGTTAACTTCCAGGTTAGAGGATGTCATGCTGCCCTCAGCCGGGCATCCTGGGCTCCTGGGATCAGGCAAGTCTGGCCTCTACCCCAGCAAGCTCTGAGAGGCCCCTCTGAGCCTCAGTTTCCTGCTCTGGGTCATGGAGCTGTGGAGTCTGCCCCGTGCTCTTCTTACAGGGCTGCTGGGGCTGGCGGGAGGGTGAGATCCCTGTGGGAGAGCAGAGCTATGAGAACCGAGCTTCTTTACGTATCAACTTGGACTGAGGTTCCCGCTGCACCTGCTGGAGTGGGGACCGCACCTCTGAGGAGAACCGAGCTTCTTTACGTATGAACTTGGACTGAGGTTCCCTCTGCACCTGCTGGAGTGGGGACCGCACCTCCGAGGAGAACCGAGCTTCTTTACGTATCAACTTGGACTGAGGTTCCCTCTGCACCTGCTGGAGTGGGAACTGCACCTCCGAGGAGATGAGAGTGGGGCCCCTAGCATCCCGCCAAGAGGTCCACCACCCACAGCCCCGAGCCTTACACTGCAGCTGACGGCACCTCCGTTCTCTCTTGGACTGTCATTACATCGTTCCCTTTCAGTGGGGAGAGCTGGGGGCCCTGCGAGGTGGCGGCACGCCCTGGAGGCTTGGGTGTGTGGAGACCCTGGGCCCTTGGACCTGCACCTGGGCTTGGAAGGCCTGTCTCCCCTCCTCCAAATGCCGTCGGCCACTCTCAGGGCCCCGACACTGACCCTGTGGGTCACTCCAAACAATTTGCTGACCTCTGAGCTCAGACCCCTCCGCACACTGACCAGGCACGTGACCCTCTCCAGGCCTCACCGGTGCCCTGGGGGATGAGTGTTACTGTCTCCATGGGGTACTGGGGGGTGAGTGTTCTCAGAACCGTGCCCAGCACATGGAGAGCCCTCGGCAAACACCAGCCCCTGTTTCTACCAGGATTCGTATGCTCTCCTGGGCTGACCCTGGGGACACTGGGCCTGGGTTTGCTGGGATGTGGCAGAGTCGTTGTGAACGATATAACTTCCCCATCCATCTCCTCCCCTCAAAGAAGCTTCCTCCTCGGACCCCGTGAATCTATTCATCATCTGTGTGCAGGGCGCCTACTATGTGCAGGAGAGGAAGTGACCCACATGTAGGAATTCTGAAGATTGAATGTGCTCCGTCCACTGCCTCCCAGCACTTCCTCCGTCCACCCTGCAGCCCCGCGTCCCATCATCCACGCTCCCACTCCCTCCTAGCACCTCCTCCTGCAGCCCGGCAGCCCCCTGTCCCATCATCCACGCGTTCACTCTCTGCCACACCTCCTCCCTCCACCCCGCAGCCCCTGGTCCCATCATCCACGCGTCCACTCCCTCCCAGCACTTTCTCCCTCCACCCCGCAGCCCCAAGTCCCATCATCCACGTGTCCACTCCCTCCCAGCACCTCTCCGTCCACCCCGCATCCCCGCGTCCCATCATCCACGCGTCCACTCCCTCCCAGCACCTCTCCGTCCACCCCGCAGCCCCGTGTCCCATCATCCACCCGTCCACTCCCTCCCAGCACCTCCTCCCCCCACCCCACAGCCCCGTGTCCCATCATCCACGCTGGGACAGGCATTCTGGGTAGACGCTCACTGTGGGACCTCAGCCTGACCAAAGACTCTCAAAACCTTGCCCCTCTGAGTCCCATCTTTAGCAGAGCTTTGTCAATAAGACTCTCAGTCTAGTCCCAGGATGGCCTGAGGCACTGGACACGTGCAGCTGTTTCAGGTGCAGTGGCCTGAGTGTAAAGCACAGTCTCCTGTTTGAGGAAGCCACTGGTGTTCCCCAGACTCCTGGCAACCGGGGGCCAGCTGTGCTGGGGGAGGATGGGGAGGGCTGGGGGGCAGGAGGGACCAGGCAGGGCCAGGAGGGGCTTGGGGAGCCAGGAGAGTTGGGGAGTTCAAGGGTCAGAGGAGAAGCCTGGAAGGGCCGGGGGTCCAGAAGCGGCCTGGGAACCTGGGGGTGCTACAGGGCCAGTAAGAGTTGGGGGTAGAGAGGGGTTGGGGGGAGAATGGGAGGGGCTGGGAGGCAGAAAAGACCCAGGAGGACCAGGGGGTGCCAGGAGGGACCAAAGGGAGCCAGAGGGGTCAGGAGGACCAGGCAGGGCTGAGGGCACAGGAGGGGCTGGGCAGGACCTGGGAGAGGGATGTGGGAGTGCAAGGTGGGACCTGGCGGGGCCAAGGGGAGCCTGGGGGCTGTAGGGGTGGTCAGGCGGTGCCAGGAGGGGGCAAAGTTGGACCCTCAGTCCCCAGGCCGCCAGCAGCCTCAGGCAGGCCCTGTGCTTGTTTTGAGTTTCACATTTTGGTGAGAAACGGCTTGTTTGGGTTCCTCCTCTGGAAAGTGCACACGGAGAGACTCCGAGGCCCTCAGCATGGAGATGGACTTGGCCTGGCCCTGGGGCAGGGCTGGGAACCGGAAGGTTAGAACTGAGGAATTTCAAGAGCCCAGCCCTGTCACAGCCTGGGGTGGTGGGAGTGGGGGCACCCTTGTTCCCCAAATCCGGTCAGAACCACAGAAGAAACCAAGACAGAGGAGGGGGCCACCCGACCCCTGCGTGGAGGCCAGTGGAGGCCGCTCAGAAGAATCCAGGCGGGAAACGCCCAGCTGTGTCCTCGTGCCAGTCCCAGCCCACTGAGGGCTGTGTCCTCTGGCCCCTCACTGGCCCCTCACTGCCCTGGTGTCATCCTGAGGAAGTTTTTGTCCCCGGCCTGCCAGTCGGATAGGAGGTGGCCATGAGGAAGCTGACAGTGCCTGGGGCAGACCACAGGGTCCCAGGGAAAGAGGCAGGGAGTCCAGGGCTTGCTTCCTGGTAGGGAGGTGCCCAGAGAGCCCCCTTGGCCTGGGGACTGCGGGGAGCCAGGTTCCACGGGGACGCCCAGCTCAGCCCTTTATACCCCAGGGAGCTGGTCCCTTCCCTCTCTGTGTCCCAGGGCCAGGCAGATGCACAGGGGCGTGAGATGGGAGCAGAGCTGGGCCAGGGCCCATGGGTCCAGCTGACAGCCTCTCGCCTAAGCCCTGGGTGGTGCTGTGCACAGCCCATGCCACGGGCGAGGAGCCTCGGACTCCAGTGGGCAGAAGACCCTGCTGTGGACCCACAGAGGCACGACTCCCAGCCCAGTGCTCCTCTGTCCCAGGGAAGCCAGCGCCACCGCAGACCTTCAGGGCAGCTGTCCTGGCGGGCGACACTGAGGAGGGGGCTCACGGAGACCCCCACCCTCTGTACACCATCCTCACCTTCTATGAGCACAGGATGGAACTGGCCAGGAAGAAACGCTTGGGGACAGGAGCAAGAGTAGTGTGTGGTGCATGCTGAGCCTACATTAACCAAGGCCAAACACCCAGACCATGGGAGGTGACTGTCCTTCTGAGCTGTGCAGGTGTTCCATATATCAGAAAGAACAGGGACAAATGGAGGTGGATGCAGGAGCTGCATTTCAAAGGCTAAAGAGATGGTAAGTCTGGCCCGGATGTGGGGGCTGGTGGGTGTGGTTGGGGTCTTCCCGTGCGTGGCTCCCTGGCTGCACCTCCCTCCAGTCACACTGGCCTCTGGTCCCCGGCACAGGGCTTGGCACAGGTTGCCCCCCTACCTAGAAGGCACTTTCCTCCTAGCTTGTTGTTCCAGCTCACTGTCACCGTCACGGCCTCGGCTCCTGAGAGCCTGGCCTGGCCATGCACTTTGCAGCACTCATCCTCTGCTCAGCGCCTTGTGGGCTCCCTTCCTGACACATCCCGGTGCAGGGCTCTGCACACACGCGGAGCTGTCTGTCTACTTCACGCATGTGCTGTGGGGCTGCAGTCTAGGCCTCTTGGGTTCATGGTTGTGCCCCAACTCCTAGCTCAGGGCTCACGAATGTTTGCTAGTGAATAAACAAACAGCTCCCACCCTGCTCAATCAAGGACGGAAGGAATTTGAAGAAAAGGCTTTTCTCTTCTTCCCCAGGAGGCAGACCAGGGGCCAATGGACAGCAGATTCCAAGAGTCCTACTTCAGCTGGGTGCAAAGGGCAGGTGTCAGCCAAGGAGGCCTCTCTGGAGGGGTGCTGCTACACTAGGCCCAACCAGTCAGCAGTGCGGGGGAGGGTCTCATCTGTGGTCAGTTTGCACTCAGGGACCTGGTGGTTGCTCTCAAATCTGCCGCTCTCCCGCTTCCATCTGTGGGAGGGAGGGATAAATGTGGGATTCCTGGGATTCTCCATCCTCCAGGAGCTACCATGGGCCATCCCCTCACTCCTGTGACATTTGGTGGAGGAGCCTCTGCCCAGCTTCTGCGAGAAGGGGTGCCCTGAAGTCTCGGGAAAAGGAGGTCAGGGCCCAGGTGCCACCCATCCTGGGAACTTTTGTCCCAAGCACAGTCATTTGCACACAGTCATTTGCACGCTGCTGAACGTCCGCCCAGCAGCACCTCCCTACTTTGTTAATGGAAGCCCCGTGATCCGTAACCTGCGTGTGGCAGACATCTGCTCGGGGGTAATGCGGTGGTAATGTACATATCGATGATCAATCAGCGGATTTGCAAGAAAGGCATAAAGTATTTAATTATAATTGTGTGGGGCAAGTCTGCGTGGTGGCGGCGACATTTGAGTAGGTCACAGCCAGCCCTCACCCTGTTATATTAAATGCCATTCACTCTAAGGGCTGGGAACCTTTCTGAAGTTGCAGGGTATCACACACTGGCAAATTGAAAATGTCCCTTTGCTTTTAAAAATATGATTGATACCCTTTGCAAAACAAATGCTACACCTCATCATACACAGATTTCCCCGAGTGCCGCCCTTGCCTCTCCCGGGCATAGAGTCTGCATTTGGCCACAAATACATTCTCAGAGGGGATAAGCTATAAAGACCTTGACTTATTCTGAGGCCCCCCCAGGAGTGTCCTGTTTAGGAAAAGGGGTTTTGTTGTTGTTTCAAGTCAGGCTTTGCTTACCAGAACAAAGTGCAGGAACTCAAAAGATAAAATGTAAATTTTATTTCCTCTGTTGGCAGCAGAAAAATATATCTTCGGATACTTTCTTTGCCATATACTTACGTATGGGAGCATCTGCCTCTTATGACCGTCTAAATTACATCTTGTATGATTTAAATCTAGGCTTTTAGCACAACCAGCAAAGGGATATAAATAACAAGAGTGCAGACAGACACAGGGCACACACCACAATACACACGCACACACACGTGTACACACCATGCTGATAGCCTGTACAAGCCAGCATGGAGAGGGTGAGGAGCCAAACTGGAGCTGCATGCCTGCGATGCACGGTCCCATCCGTGAAACGAGCG
The DNA here is from genome assembly GCF_037993035.2 of Macaca fascicularis. Taxonomy (NCBI): domain Eukaryota; kingdom Metazoa; phylum Chordata; class Mammalia; order Primates; family Cercopithecidae; genus Macaca; species Macaca fascicularis. The sequence goes on along the minus strand of NC_088377.1, from coordinate 33,732,969 downwards.
TGAGAGCCGCAGCACCCATCTCCTGGGATCCTACACCTGGTGGGCGGTGGGAGCGCCGGAAATGCTGGCTGCTCTCCCAGCAGAGAGTTCTGGAAACCAGAAGCTGACATTTGCAAAGGAGAGGTGTCCACATTGCAAGCCTCATTTCCACTTCCAGGAACAGGCATTTGAAGCTGGGCTCCGGCTCCTTCTCCCTGGGCGAAGGGTGCCCTTGTAGGCAGAGGCTGCGGTTGTCTGAGCCAGGAGGCTGGGGAGTGGGCGTATCTCCACGGGGCCAGGCGTTCACAGTATCTGTCAGCAATGGCCTTCCTCCCTCTTCTCAAAACAATGAACCAAACACATCAAATCTATTTACAGGGCAGGTGAGTGGGGGAATGCTTGGATTTTTCCGAACAGAGATGAAGCCAGGGCCAAGCATCTTTTGCATGTTCTGATCTGTCTCTGCAGCCCACCTACCTTCACGGCCGCCCAGTCCCTGTTTTTAAGGGTCCGATAAAGCAAGACTATGTAATTCCCAAACCAGACAGCCAGCCTCGTTGGGTGCGTTTTTGCTGTTCACAAAATTAGCCAATCGTTGTCACCCAGCGAATCGGATTAGGTGTAATCCATACTAATGTTCCAATTAAGTCACTGAAAGCAATTAACTCTGCAAAAATGGACTGGTGAAAAACGATAAGGCTGGTCAAATAGTTTCACTGCGCATAACTGTGTTTTTCAGAATGCCCATCTCTACACAGTAATTAAATCATTTACATTTCAAGTGGAGTGCGCCCACCTCAGATGCTTGTGACCGTGCCCTGTGAGGTGTTGCAGGAATTTTATCCACAGCCTGCTCTCTTGAGCACCTGATTTTTTGGGAAACCAGTTGACAGAAGGTGCCTGAATCAGGGCTTACTGCCTGCTCAGAAGAATCAAGAAATTTGAACTTTGCCCCAGTATCATCCCAAATTTGGGCCCCACCTTCCCACCTTGCCTTTCTCCCTTGTGGTGTAAAAAGCACAACTGATTTCTTAAACTGTCACCAAAATACTCGGCTGACCCAACAAGATACATTTGTCACTTCCGATCATGTCACCCCTAGCACGGATACCATCATAAGCCTCGGGGTGACTAATTCATGGGGCCAATTGCCATCCCTCTTCACGGTTTGTGCCTTACCACTATTATTTTAACCACGGGGACGACGTCAACCAGCCCATTGACCGCACACTGGGCACTTGTGGCTTTTGGGATGTGGCTGTCTAGAAAGCTCACCCTCAAGTGACCAAGGAATGAAATGTTTCCCGACTCTAGGGAACATGAACCTGTGTTTATTCCTCAAGAGCACTAGGCCAGTCCAGAGCAAACCCTCAGGTAAAACTGGAACCCAGTGGGGTTTTCCCTGTAAGACAACTGTTTTCCGAACAGGTAAAGTCACAGCCTCACAGTCTGTACCTTTAAGGAGCACCACCTCCGCCTGTCCTCCCAATCCAGGCCTAGCGTGGCACCTGACCTTCAGTCTGCAGGAGAAATCGTAGGATTTGCCGAACTCTGGCTTCCTGACTCAAGGTAAGGCTGGACTCGTCTTTCCAGGGAGGGTCTGGGGAAGACCCCAGACTGAACTGCAGGGGCCTCCCGGGTGGCCCCACATCACATTGTCCAAAAGTGGAGGCCCACGTTCTCCAGCCGCGTATATCTGCCCTCCTGTGCGAGGCAGGGCGGCTTGAGTCCGGGGAAGGGGTCTGGGGAGGACAGGATGTAGTCAATGCTGAACTTGAGGTCCCGGGGGTGCTCCTTTCCCTGGGGGGCGGGGCTGGCGGGGCTGGCATGGGGGTCCCGTCCCGGGGCGCCCTCACCAGCGCTGTCCGGTGCCAGGGACCCCTGCCCGGCGGCCGGCTCGGGCGGACCCGGGGGCCCCTGGGCGCCCCCCGCACGCGGACCCCTCAGCCCCTCGCGCTTGGGCCCGCGCCGCCGCCGCCGCCGCCGGTAGTTGCCGTTCTCGAAGAGGTCCAGCAGCGACTCGCAGCCGCCCGCGAACGTCCAGTAGTTGCCTTTGCCCTTCTCGTGGCCCTCGGACCGCGGCACCTGCGCGCGTGGAGGGAGGGGCTGGGAGCGGCTCCGCTGGGCTGCTCGCCGGCCCGCCTTGTCCCCTCGGGGCGCCCTGGACCCGGGCGAGGGTGGCGCACTGCGCAGGTGGAGGCGGCCCCGTGGGCTAAGGACGGACCTCCCCGCAGCCGCAGCGGTGCCCTCCTTTCCCCGTCACCGAGGCCCTGGTGCAGGGGTCGCCACGCGGGGACACCCGGGGCCCGTCGGGGGCGGCGCTCACCTTGACGAAGCAGCTGTTGAGGGACAGGTTGTGGCGGATGGAGTTCTGCCAGGCGCGCTGGTTGGCGCGGTAATAGGGGAACTTGCGCATGATGAAGTCGTAGATGCCGGACAGGGTCACCCTCCCCGCGGGGCTCTGCTGAATGGCCATGGCGATCAAGGCGATGTAGCTGCGGAGCCCGGGGGTCAGGCGGGGTCTCCGCGGGGCAGCCCTCCCCACAGCGCGTCCTTCTCCCCGTTCCGCAGGGCGCCGTGGGGCGCAGAGGCGGAGGAGTGAGGCGGTGTTGGGGAAAGTGTCCCCCGCAGCTCGCGGCCCCCGGCGCCACCCAGACCCCAGAAGCTCTTCCCCGGGCTGGAAAGGTCCCTCCCCGGGAAGCCAGAACGTTCCCTGGCTCTCCCCAAAGTAGGGACAAATGCCTCCTTTCTCTGAGCTCCGTCGGAGAGAAGAAAGCCCCCTCATTCTTCCTTCGTCCCAGGCAGGTCCCGGCTACCTGGGACCCCTGCGCGGGGGGGGGGTCCCTGTTCCCCAACCCCCCGCGGCTACCCCCGCAGTCACCTGTACGCGGGCCGCGTGAGCCTCTTGTCTTCGTCGGAGCTGCCGGCGGGGTAGTCGTCGGCGTCGTAATTGAAGCAGTTGTAGGGATACTGCGAGCTGTCAAACATCCTGGTGCGCCCCGGCTGCAGCTGCCGCCTCCTCCGCGCAGTCCGCCGGCTTCGCGCAGAGCCGTCTCCACGCGGCCCAGCAGCTACTGCACTGTGGGCTTTTCTCCGCCGGAGCCGGAACCTGGGTTTCTGGGGTCCCCCGCCTTCCCCCACCCCGTCCTCTCGCATCCAATCCCGGCGCGGGGGAGGCCCCAGCCACCCGTAAAGCGGCCGAGGGGAGCGGAGCTGGGCGTCTCGGTGACCCTCTGACCTCTGCGGGGGGAGGGAGGAGGAGGCGGCGCGCTGGGTGGTCCGACGGGGCGGGGCGGCCCCCGCTCCTTTCCCGGGGAGCTCAGGGCAGGGCTCGCTCCGTCCCCGTCCCTGGAGGTAGCCTGGGGTGTCCTCGCAGCCTCCCTGCACTGACGGAAGTCTCTTCCGAGCGCCCTGGTCCCGTGCACCCCGGTCCCGTGCACCCCGGTCCCGTGCGCCCCGGTCTCGTGCGCCCCATTCTCGTGCGCCCTGGGGGCGCCTGAGACTCGGTGGTGCTTTCCGGGCGCCGGGATCCCCCGGTGGACACTTGGGTCTCAGCAGAGAGCACAGCCTGGAGTCGGCGTCGGAGACCAGGACTGTGGCCCCCTCCGCCACCTGCGCTGTCCGCTGCTCTCCACCCCAGAGCGACCGGGGGTCCAGGCCAAATCCGTGGTGCCCGGCGGCTGTCTCCTGGCCTTGGTCAGTGGGTCAGCTAAGCCAGAAACGCGGGTCCCAGCGCTTTCTGCAGCGCCGGGTGCTCCCGCCCCGCGGTTTCTCAGTGCCTAGAAGTGAGTCCCCGCCGGGGCCCCGAGAGAGGTGGACTCCCCATCGCAGAGTCGCCGCTTCAGGGGTCCCCTCTGGGCCGAAGCTCCGTTTTAGGTGCACGCAGAGGGAAGAGAAGAGAAGCCATCCGGGTTAGGAAATTCTGCAGAAAAGTAGAGAGGCGGGATCCTACGGGAGTAGGGGCTTTGTTTCACGGTAGGCATGAGACTGAATAGTATTTCCAGGAATAATCTGCAGAATTCTGACCGAGAGCCGTGTCTGTGAGTCGGTCTGAGGCCAGAAAGCCCTGGATAGACACAGTCTTCTTCCAGGAAATGTCGCCTTCACAGCAGCACCTTCAGCTCTGAAACGACCCAGACGGCGGGGCATGGGGGCTCATACTTGAAACCCCAGCTCTGTGGGAGCCCGATGTGGGAGGATCGCTTGAAGCCAGGAGTTAGAGACCAGCCTCAGCCACAGAGTGAGACCGCCGTCTCTATAAAAAATAAATGAATGAATGAACTTGTTAAAATATGAGGTGACTTATACTGCTTGCACCCAGTTGGCCCCAGGGGTGCCTGGAACTGTCGCTGCCCTTGGTAAAGCCACGTCTGCAGGCGGGCTCAGCGCCCCGGGGGTCCCCCTTGGAGGAGAAACCTGGCACATGGGGGTGGGCACGTGCAACTCCCCCTTCTGGGGTGGGCACTATGGCTGCCTGGCCTCGTTCGGGATCCGAGTCACACTCAGGCTCGAACACACTCAGTGACTCTGTATTGTCCCCTTAATCAGATGTCAAAACTAAATATGCGGGAACGAGGAAAGGTAAAATGGTACAGCTCCTCTCCAAAACAGTTTGAGTTTCTTTAAAACCTGACCATGTAGCCACCATGATCCAGAAGTTACACTGGTAACCATCTATTCCCAGAGTGCAACCCCGGTTATGGTCACACAAAACCCTGCTAATTAACGTTTATAGCAGCTTTCTGTCTAATAGCCCCGAACTGGAAGCAAGCCAGATGTCCGTCAAAAGGTGAACAGTTAAATAAACTGTGGTACATCCACGCTGTGGGTTACGGCTCTGCAACAAAAAGGAACAAACCACGAATGTATGCCATGGTCTCGGTGAATCCCAACTGTGTGAAAAGCAGCTTGTAGAGGCTCCAGACGACATAATCCCCCTTACATGAGAGTGCGAAGAACAGGTGGGATCACAGAGTCATGCAGCCACCTCTGGAAAACACAGCCCACTACAGAGAGGGCCGGAACCGGAGAGCAAGGGAGACAGAGAACAGGAAGAACCAAGACTCTTCCACTAAGTGAGCCTGTGCACCCAAATTGTAAGACGCCCATGGAAATCTAAAGAAAGGCGGCCACCCAAGTCCACAAGTGGAAAAGGAATCCACTCGTGATCAGATAAACTTTGTGGAGCAGTTGGACCAAAACCTGATGCCTTAAAATAAAGTTGCTGATTCCCTGTCAGATAAACGACTTGCGAATACTGTCTCCCATTCTCCCATTCCACGGGTTTTCTTCACGGTGTCCTTTCGTGCACAAAAGTTCTTAATTTTAATGAAGTCCAGTTTACCGATTTATCTTTATTGCCTGTACTTTCGCTGTCATACACATTCATGGATTTGTCAAATCCAACGTCATGAAGATCTTCACCAATTGTTTTTCTAAGAGCTAAATGATTCACCCCAAAAAAAGGGTGAAATTTTGATATGTGCTACAACACGGATGGACTTGAAAACATCACGCTTAGTGGAATAAGCCTGACACAAAAGGATAAATGCTGTGTGGTTCCACTAGTTTGAGGTCCCCGGAGTAGTCAAATTCATAGAGACAGAAAGTGGACCGCCAGTTATGGGGGCCTGGAGGAGAAGGGAGGGAGGCTTTGTTCTTTAACATGCACAGAGCTTATGTTGGGGATGATGAAAACGTTTGGGGTAGGGTGGGAGCAGCAGCTCATGCCTGTAATCCCCACCCTTAGGGAGGCCAAGGTGGGCCGATCATTTGAGGTCAGGAGTTCGAGACCAGCCTGGCCAACATAGTGAAACCCCATCTCTACTAAAAATACAAAAATTAGCTGGGTACAGTGGTGTGTGCCTGTAATCACAGCTACATGGGAGGCTGAGGCAGGAGAATCATTTGAACCTGAGAGGTGGAGGTTGCAGTGAGTCAAGATTGAGCCACTGCACTCCAGCTTGGGAGATGGAGTGATACCCTGTCTCAAAAGTAAATAAATAAACAAAAATTAACTCAAAATGCATCATAGACCTAAATGTAAAACATAAAACTATAAAGCTTGTAGACGAAAACATAGATGAATATCTTTTTTTTTTTTTTTTGAGACAGAATCTTGCCCTGTTGCCCAGGCTGGAGTGCAGTGGTGCAATCTCAGCTCATTGTAAGCTCCGCCTCCCAGGTTCCAGCTGTTCTCCTGCCTCAGCCTCCCAAGTAGCTGGGACTACAGGCGCCCGCCACCATGCCTGGCTAATTTTTTTTAATTTTTAGTAGAGATGAGTAGAGACGGGGTTTCACCGTGTTAGCCAGGATGGTCTCGATCTCCTGACCTCATAATCCACCCGCCTCGGCCTCCCACAGTGCTGGGATTACAGGCGTGAGCCACTGCACCCGGCTAGATGAATATCTTTATGATCTTTGGTTAGGCAAAGATTTCTTTAATCTGACACCAAAAACATGATCTATAAACAAAAAAATGCATTACTTGCACTTTAAATTGAGAACTTCTACTCTTAAAAGACAGGAGAATTACAAGACAAGCTGCAAACTAGGAGAAAATATTTGCAAAGCAAACAGCCCAGTTTTTAAGATGGCACTTCACCAAAGAACATACAGCACATGAAAATTTGCCCCACGTTGTCATCCATCAGGGAAATGTACATTAAAACCACAACAAGACACCTCCACACATCTGTTAGTGCAGCTAAGAGGAAAAAGAGAACAAAACTGTGATGGTTCATTTTATGTGTCAACTTGACTGGGCCACCACGCTCAAATATTTAGTCAAACATTATTCCGGATGTTTCTGTGAAGGTGTCTTTTGGATGAGATTGACATTGAAATCAGTGGACTTTAAGTAATGCAGACAGTGCTCCAGGATTGAGTGGACTCATCCAATCAGTCAAAGACCTCAAAAGAACAAAGACTGAGCTCCCCAAGCCACAAGGATTCTGCAGCAGATGCCTTCAGATTCCTTCTTGAGTCCACAGGCGTAGTCTGTGGACCTATGCCATCCGATTTTGCCAGGCTTCCATAGTCACATGAATCAACTCCTTAAATTGTCTCTCCCCTCCCAGTGCCTGCTACACAGACGTGTACACACATGTGCACACACGTGTGCACACACGCATGCACACACACCCCTGTTGATTCTATGTTTCTGGAGAACCCTGACTAATACAACAACCAACGAAAACCATCTCCAAATACCAAGTAGTGGAGAGGAGATACAGCAACTGGAACTCTCACTTGTTGGTGGGCATCCAAAGTGGCTCAGCCATTTAGGACTCTAGCCTGGCAGTTTCTTGCAGTTACATATACATATTTATTCCATGCCCCAGCCATCCTTGTTCTAGGTGTTTGACAAGTCAAATGCTAACTGGTATAGAAAAACCTGTTTATGAGTGTATGAGGGTTTATAGTGGATTTATTTGTTTTCCCTAAAAACTGGAAACAACTCAAATATTCTGGTGAGCAAATGAGCTGTGGTATTGCCATGTGCTGGAATACTATGCAGCCATGAAAAAGGAAAACCACTGAGGTGTGCAAGGCTGAACCCCAATGCATTATGCTGAATGAAAGCAATGTGGTCAAAGGTTCTTACTGAATAATTCCACTTACACAACATGGTGCAAGACAAAACCATGGGGACTGAAAATGTATCAGCAGTTGCCAGGGGCTGGGGATGGGAGGAGACAGGTTCTGGGCAATGGACCCGTTCTTGTCTTGGCTGTAGTGTTGACTGCATGGCGAAATGCACTTGTCAAAACTTGCCCAGCTGTACACTAAGAAGCATGGATTTCACAGTATCCAGGTTATATCTTATTTTAAAAACCACTTTGATGATCTTAAAGATGAAAAATAGCCACTAAGCAAAGTAGACCAGATGCCATTGAAGATATAATTAGGAAATTGGAATGGCCGGGTGCAGTGGCTCATCTGTAATCCCAGCACTTTGGGAGGCCAAGGTGGGAGGATCACGACGTCAGGAGATCGAGACCATCCTGGCTACACCGTGAAACCCTGTCTCTACTAAAAATACAAAAAATTAGCCAGGCGTGGTGGCAGACTCCTGTAGTCCCAGCTACTCTGGAGGCTGAGGCAGCAGAAAGGCATGAAGGAGCTTGCAGTGAGCTGAGGTCACGCCACTGCACTCCAGCCTGGGCAACAGCACAAGACTCCCTCTCAAAAAAAAAAAAAAAAAAAAAAAAATAGGATATTGGAATATAAAACTGAAGAACACAGCAGCACCAAGACCCAGAGACACAAAAGCAGCTGACAGAGCAGTTGAGAGACAAGAAGGGCAGGTGGAGAGGCTGTGGAGAGGGTGTGGCAGGGAAGCACTGGAATGAAGACCAGGGATTTTTCAAAGTAGGAAGGAAATATGAAGGAAAGCAGAGGTTCTTTGATCTGAAGGGCGCCTGTGCACTGAGCAGGAGGAAGAGGATCCATCCACCCACACATCCAGGCATCAGAATGAAGCTGATGCAGGGCAGGTGAACCCCAAACTGGGGCCTAGCCCGCAAGGGTTCTTGGCTTCACCAGGAAGGAATTCAAGGGCCAGCTGGCGGTAGAGGGAAGAAAACAGCTGTATCAAAGCGGCTGTGTTACGGCTCCGTGACTGCCCCAGAAGAGCAGGGCTAGCGGCAGGCAGAGAGCAGCGACTCGGGCAGTTCTGCAGCCATGTTTATACCCACTTAGATTAAGGGGCAGTGCGTGCAGAGACGTCCGGAGACGGGATGGTAGCTCTTGGGTGGCTGAATCATTGCCTTGGAAGGGGTGGTAACACCTGTCGTTGCCACAGCAACGTAAACCCACGGGGCTCTGGTGGGCGTGGCTTATGGGAACCTGCTTTGTCCTGGTTGTGTTCTATCCAGTCCTCTGTTTGGTCCAGTGTATGAGCCTCACCTCCAGAATCCAGTCCTGTCTCTGAACTCAAAACTGCGGAAGAGAAATCCTGAAGCCGCCCGATAAACCACAGGTAGATTTCCAAAGGCATCAAACTTTAATAAAAGGAGTATGTTTAGTGGATCAAACAGCATCACGTACTCTTACAATCCAGAAAGGAGCTGGACCTTGGTGGTTTAATTAAGTCTCCTTACATGAGAGCAGTGCTGGGGGACGTTCCTGTGTAAGATGTAAAAGTGTGTTTCTCTGTTTTCATGAGTAAGGAGAACTTGCAGTGAAGGCAGGGTGTTGAGTTCACGCTTTTCGCCGCGTGTCTGCGCAAACCTTTAGAATTAAGGAAAAACACAGCCACCTTGAATGTCGTCAACAACCTCTAGGACCAGAATCATGAACACGCGTCAGGGACAGAGACTGTGGCTGCTACAGGCCTCTGGATTCCAGCCCAAGAGAGGCACCGTGGCCTGGGGACAGCGCTGGTCGCTGGAAGAAGAAGGCCGTCTGTGTCATCACCCGAAAAGGGAGCCCTCACCTCTGAAAGGGAACCCCGAAACCGAAGATGGTGACTGCTGCCCAGGGAGGGGGTGCCAGGGCCCCTGGGCCACCCTGCAGGAGCCGTTGAACCCGCCTGGGCCTTTGTGTGACGCTTTCTGCTTTGTGTGACGCTTTTCTCCGTTGTCATCAGCTGGCTCAGCAGATCCAGGGAGTCGAACAAAGAACCGACGTCTTTGGCATCTTACATGATGTCCTGAGAACGTTCGCCTGCTTTTACCTTGTGTGGCTGCCGTCAGCCATCAGGAGAAGCCCGTTCACCGTGCACCGCTGAACCGGAAACGCGTGAGCTGAAGGCCAGCGTTGTCCACCCTGAGATCTCTCCCTTTGTCTGTCTCCTCACATGGGGCTGCCGGAAAGGGGGCCCTGGCGGAGGGCAGGGGATTTGAAGCAGGAAATGAGTAAACCTTAAAAACAGATGCTGGAAAAAAAGCAACATACGTTGTCTACTTATTTTGTTGAATAGAAAATAAAGTTTGGTTGGTTAGAAAACCTTTTGCTGTCGCTATGAATTTGGGTTTCGTAGTGTTCTGAAACATTTGCTTTCTTTACTTCTAAAATAACCTCTCGATTTATTTGGGGCCTGGCAGTGACAGGAAGGGCTTCTGTAACGCTTAGCCCAAAATTGCCTAAAACACCAATTATAATAAGAACAAGAGCGATGACAATGACAACATGCCAGCGGCCGACGTACACGCACCAAGTGCCAGCCGAGCTCCAGGACCTCCACGTCGCCTGGCCCGTGACCATCCGTGAACCATCCAGTGTCTCCGGGGAAGAGGCCGACCCCTCCGCCCGCTGTCTCACCGCCTGTGGCTGTGAGGTGGGTCCCGCCTGGGCACCCTGGCTCCCAACTCTAGCAAGGGGCACACCCAGCCAGCAAATCCCAACCCTCAGAACACGGCGGGAGGGGCATCCCCCACCCACACGTGCAAGGGAAGCAGAGAGCAGGCCATCAGCCAGTGGGGAGCTGCAGCCTGTTTTGGGGACGTTCACGAAGACCAGCAGTGAATCTCACGAATCCAGCGGCTCTCAGACACACCCAGCGAAATGCGTGCGTTCTAGACAACACGTGTAATAAGACACCATTAATCAACCCCAAAAATAGAACAGTGACTTAGGTTGTTTCTGATGCATATCTACGAGGCAAAAATATAAATTGTAATCTTGATAGACACCAAATCTATGCTTGCATTTGGCCTAGAGGGGGATAGAGAAGGATGGAACTGGTGGGGAACCTGGGGGACTTTAGGGTTATTTCTGTGATATCTGGTTATGTCTTTTTTTTTTTTGAGACAGAGTTTCGCCCTTATCACCTGGGCTGGAATGCAATGGCGCGATCTTGGCTCACTGCAGCCTCCGCCTCCTGAGTTCAAGCGATTCTCCCGCCTCAGCCTCCAGAGTAGCTGGGACTACAGGCACCCGCCACTGCACCCGGCTCAGTGTTGTATTTTTAGTAGAGACGGGGTTTCACCGTTTGGCTAGGCTGGTCTTGAAGTCCTGACCTCAAGTGATCCGCCTGCCTTGGCCTCCCAAAGTGCTGGGATTACAGGCATGAGCCACCATACCTGGCCAGGTTATATGTTACTTGTAGTTTTTAATTAAAAGCAGTTTTTGTTGCAGAAAGCTTATAAAATAGAGGGAGGTATAAAACATCTCCTAGAACTCCATCATTCCAAGCTGGCCGCAGCTCACACTGTGAAGTTCATGTTTCTAATTCTGGAGTGAGTGCTGTTTGTAAACTGCCATCATAGAATATGGTTCAAAAGCTTGATTTCTGATGTCTATGAACTGTTGAATGTGTCAGAATTCGTTTATCGAACATCTTTTTTTTTTTTTTTTTTTTTTTTTTGAGACAGAGTCTCGCTCTGTCGCCCAGGCTGGAGTGCAGTGGCCGGATCTCAGCTCACTGCAAGCTCCACCTCCCGGGTTTACGCCATTCTCCTGCCTCAGCCTCCCGAGTAGCTGGGACTACAGGCGCCCGCCACCTCGCCTGGCTAGTTTTTTGTATTTCTTAGTAGAGGCGGGGTATCGAACATCTTTAAATGTATCTGGGGAGCACGTAATGTCAGGAACCTCATAATATGAATAATCGCCTGCCAACTTCTAACTATAGATTTATGAGTGCTGAATTTCCTTCGACATCAGACACAGTTTTTATTTATTTATTTTTATTTATTTATTTATTTATTTTGAGACGGAGTCTTGCTCTGTCACCCAGGCTGGAGTGCAGTGGCACGGTCTCAGCTCATTGCAGGCTCCGCCTCCTGGGTTTACGCCATTCTCCTGCCTCAGCCTCCCGAGTAGCTGGGACTACAGGCGCCCGCCACCACGCCTGGCTAATTTTTGGTATTTTTAGTAGAGACGGGGTTTCACCGTGTTAGCCAGGATGGTCTCCATCTCCTGACCTCGTGATCCACCCGCCTCGGCCTCCCAAAGTGCTGGGATTACAGGCGTGAGCCACCGTCCCCGGCCATCAGACACAATTTTTAAAAAGAACATTAGGAAAATCCTTAGGAGAAGTGTCTGCTTTTCTGGGTGCTTGCTCTTCCTTCAGTATTTTTTAGTCATTCTCTGAACTAGACAGTTACTAGGGAGGCATAAATTCTCAAAAATAAAATCAGCTCATATTCTGAAGTCACATAATTCAAAGTGAGGAACTATTTTCTAGGAATTGATTTTTTATTTTATTTTTTGAGAATAGAAGCCTGGGACACGTATGGTGGCAAATGCCTGTAGTCCCAACTTTTGGGAGGCTGAGGTGGGAGGATGGGGTGAGCCTAGGAGGTCGAGGCTGCAGTGAGCCATGATCACAACCCTGCACTCCAGCCTGGGCGACAGAGCAGGACCCTATCTTTCTAAAAAAAAAAAAAAAAAAAAAAACGTTTTAATAGAAACAGTAGAAGCCTTCGAGGTTTGCTCATCTGAGCGCCCACCAGCCTCTGACCTTGTGAGCTGCCCTTCCCACCTGACGGCCACCTGGACCTTGGGTCAGCCTGGTCTTCTCCCGTCGGTGCTGCTGGAACTCCTCAGAGCGAGGAAGGAGCCTGTCTCTTCTGCTTCTGCCTCAGGCGGGCCTGATGCGTGGAGGGGCTCAGGGAGAAACAAAAATGAGACGCACTTTTGCAGCCCAGCCTAGCTGGCATGGGAACATGTTTGCGTCCCTGCATTGATCACGCTCCCGGCAACCAGCACAGATGAGGAAATCAGCATCCTGAGGTTCTCCTTGGCACCCAGTCGCTGCTGCTTTAACATCAGAGGCACAACGCAGCGTTTACAATGTCTCAGGCTTCAAAAATTCTCTACAGAACCCTGCATTTTGGTGTCAAGAGCTGCTAAAGAAAGAGCACAGCCCGGCCGGGCGCGGTGGCTCACGCCTGTAATCCCAGCACTTTGGGAGGCCGAGGGAGCGGATCACGAGGTCAGGAGATCGAGACCATCCTGGCTAACACGGTGAAACCCCGTCTCTACTAAAAATACAAAAAATTAGGCGAGCGTGGTGGTGGTGCCTGTAGTCCCAGCTACTCGGGAGGCTGAGGCAGGAGAATGGCGTGAACCCGGGAGGAGGAGCTTGCAGTGAGCTGAGATCGCGCCACCGTACTCCAGCCTGGGCGATGAGCAAGACTCCATCTCAAAAAAAAGAGAGAGAGCACAGCCCACGACATCAACTCTGCCCTCGAAATGGGGCCGGTTCACCCTTTCACCTGCCACCAGCATCTCACACAAGGTCCTTCTGCTGAGAACGGCTTTCCCGATGGCCCAGTGAGTGCCCTCACCTCTCGCTGGCCTGGGAGAGTCACCCTCGCCCCTTGGTCAGTCACTCCCGCCAGGAGGTTAGGGTTCTGCCTCTGGAAGTGCCAGGCTGGTGCCCAGAAAGGGAGGTCAGCCCTACCCAGGCCCTGAGGACTGAGGCGGGAAGGGGGTGGCCCCATCTAAGAGTCAGGGGTCTGTTAACAGAAAGAGGGAACAGAGTCTGGGTGCCCCAAAACAGCCATGTCCACCACAGTGAAATAAACTGCAGAAGTTTCTCTCCTGCTAATGAAAGAGCCATGAGTACACATTTACAAAAACTGCCAGCGTTAGACTTGTTTCTTTTGAGAATTTTTAGGGGAGGGACCTTATCCTCTCCCAGGGAAAGAGGCTCTTATAGATAGCGAGTGGCATCGTTGCTTTCCACGCCTGTGACTCAGGGCGCTCCTCCTGGGCCGCGCACGTGGGCAGAGCAGAGTGAGTGGCACCGTGTGACCTGACCCAGCTTAGGGTCATGTCTGAGCCCCCCTCAGCAGACCCCAGATCATAAAAGCTGCACTTCGGAAAATAAACACAATAAATCCCAACCACAGCCCCAGGGGTGGGGAAGAAAATGAAATAAGGCTGAAGTCCAGGAGGAATTTCCCCTGACTGCTTCATCACCGGGACATATTTGGAGACCTGCCTGGAGACCCCACTAAGCATGTTTTGGCCCAGAGAAAGGTGAGGAGAGTCCCTGCCCCTTTCTGTCCCCATGCTGGGACCGGGCTGCAAAACCAATGCTGGCCTGTTCCCTGGTTCTGAAGGAGCCAGCACCCTAGACGGAGCCCGGGGCCTTGCCCACCTTCCCTTCCAGGGTTCCTCTCCAGGGCCAGCTGCGTGCAGAGCAAAGGGGCCTCGCAGAGACCACACAATGCAGAGCGCTCACAGGGTGGTCCACGAGGACCCCCACAGCACCGTGCTCCCGAGCCTCAGAGCAAAGGGGCCTCGCAGAGACCACACAATGCCCACTGCTTGCAAGGTGGCCCACGGCGACCCCCACACCACCAGGTTCCAGAGCCTCAACATCCTCATCTCTGTGACGGGTCTAATTACGTGTAATCAGACCTGTGTAATTATTATTATTATTATTATTATTTTTTTGAGGTGGAGTCTCGCTCTGTCACCCAGGCTAGAGTGCAGTGGCGCGATCTTGGCTCACTGCAAGCTCCACCTCCGGGGTTCACGCCATTCTCCTGCCTCAGCCTCCCGAGTAGCTGGGACTACAGGCGCCCACCACCACGCCTGGCTAATTTTTTGTATTTGTAGTAGAGACGGGGTTTCACCGTGTTAGCCAGGATGGTCTCGATCTCCTGACCTTGTGATCCACCCGCCTCAGCCTCCCAAAGTGCTGGGATTACAGGCGTGAGCCACTGCACCCGGCCCGACCTGTGTAATTATTAACCAGGTGTCTCAGCCGGGTTGTCTGACTCCTACATGAAGCGTCTAACACTGCGTAGCCCACAGTAAGCATTCGGGAAACCGCACAATGACTGGCATCCCCTCCACTCGCCCCAGAAGGGAGGGAGGGCGAACTCCAACTCAGGCAGGCAGAATAAACTCAAGGCTTGGGTGAGCTGGGCTGGGAGGTGGTGGCCCTGATCTCCCAGGGGTGGAATATCATTGAAATCGCTTGGTGAGGTTTCCCTCCTGCTGAAGAAAAGGCAGCCATGAGCGCACATTTATAAAAATCGCTGGCATTAGACTTGTTTCTTTGGAGAATTTTTGAGATGTGCAAGTATAGCTGTAATCAGCTGAAATGCGGAAACCACGTAATTCAAAGTGAGAAACTGTTTTCTGGGAACTGATGTTTTATTTTATTTTAGAAAATTCGGCCGGGCGCGGTGGCTCACGCCTGTTATCCCAGCACTTTGGGAGGCCGAGGCGGGCGGATCACTTGAGGTCAGGAGTTCAAGACCAGCCTGGCTAACATGGTGAAATCCCGTCTCTACTAAAAATACAAAATTAGCTGGGTGTGGTGGTCGGCACCTGTAGTCCCAACTACTTAGGAGGCTGAGGCAGGAGAATCACTTGAACCCGGGAGGCAGAGGTTGCAGCGAACTGAGATCACGCCACTGCACTCCAGCCTGGCTGACAAGAGCGAAACTCTGTCTCAAAAAGAAAGGAAGGAAGGAAAGGAAGGAAGGAAGGAGGGAAGGAAGGAAGGAAGGAAGGAAGGAAGGAAGGAAGGAAGGAAGGAAGGGAGGGAGGAAGGAAGGAAGGAAGGAGAGAGAGAAGAAAGAAAGAAAGAAAGAAAGAAAGAGAAAGAAAGAAAAGAAAGAAAAGAAAAAGAAAGAAAAGGAAAGAAAGAAAGAAAGAAAGAAAGAAAGAAAGAAAGAAAGAAAGAAAGAAAGAAAGAAAATTCATGCTTCCCTAGGAGCCATCTAGTTCAGAGAAGGACAAAAAAACAAAAAAAAGGAAAAAAAAATGGAAGCAGGAACAGGCTCCCCAGCAAAGCTGACCGTTTACCTACCGATTCTCTTAACATTTTCCCTGATCTGCCAGAGGATGTAAATTCAGTGAGCCTGGTGTATTCGTTCACAGTTCCTCCTCATTTGTACCACACTTCTACGGGGCTGCTGAGTCCGGAGATTGTGTAATTTGATTAGGGGATGACGACCTCACCTTGGTGTATATGTTGATGACATAATCCATAGCTCACATATTATATATTAATGACGCTGGTAGCTGTGACTGCCCCTTTGAGAGGACAACACGGCCGTCGGCTCAGGGAGCACAATCCGTCTATCCAAGCTTCCAGAGAGAGAAAAGTATTTACAGAGCCTTGCCTCAGTCTAAAGCAAATGTTTTCTGAACCTAAATAGTTGAGCACTTCTCTCAGGCAGCTCTGGGAGAGGAATGTGGGTAGAGTCGCTCTGGCTGGAGCGTCCAGGCGTCGGAGTCAGCCTCTGCTGCCAAGTTCCTTGCCTTACTGAGTCTTTAGAAAGAATGGAGAAAGTTAAAAACATTTACTCTTCCAGGATCCTCGACTACACAGTAAGCATATTTAAATGTACATTCAACCCTCGCCCCCTCCTTCCCTGCTCTGGGAGTCCCCAGTGTCCCCTGTTTAACCCTCACCCCTCGTTCCCTGCTCTGGGAGTCCCCAGTGTCCACTGTTTAACCCTCACCCCCTCCTTTCCTGCTCTGGGAGTCCCCAGTGTCCACTGTTAAACCCTTGCCCCTCCTTCCCTGCCCTGGGAGTCCCCAGTGTCCACTGTTTAACTCTCACGCCTCCTTCCCTGCCCTGGGAGTCCCCAGTGTCTCCTGTTTAACCCTCACCCCTCGTTCCCTGCTCTGGGAGTCCCCAGTGTCCACTGTTAAACCCTCACCCCTCGTTCCCTGCTCTGGGAGTCCCCAGTGTCCACTGTTTAACCCTCACCCCCTCCTTTCCTGCTCTGGGAGTCCCCAGTGTCCACTGTTTAACCCTCACCCCCTCCTTTCCTGCTCTGGGAGTCCCCAGTGTCCACTGTTTAACCCTCACCCCCTCCTTTCCTGCTCTGGGAGTCCCCAGTGTCCACTGTTTAACCCTCACCCCTCGTTCCCTGCTCTGGGAGTCCCCAGTGTCCACTGTTTAACCCTCACCCCTCGTTCCCTGCCCTGGGAGTCCCCAGTGTCCACTGTTTCCGTCTTTACATCCACTAGTACCTGATGCTTAGCTCCTGCATATTAGTGAGGATATGCGGTGTTTGTTTTTCTGTTCCTGTTTTTCTTTTTCTTTTTTTTTTTTTTTTGAGACGGAGTCTCGCTCTGTTGCCCAGGCTGGAGTGCAGTGGCACGATCTCAGCTCACTGCAAGCTCCGCCTCCCAGGTTCATGCCATTCTCCTGCCTCAGCCTCCCGAGTAGCTGGGACCACAGGCGCCGCCACCTCACCCGGCTAATTTTTTGTATTTTTAGTAGAGACGGGGTTTCACCGTGTTGGCCAGGATGGTCTTGATCTCTTGACCTCATGATCCACCAGCCTTGGTCTCCCAAAGTGCCTGTTCCTGTGTTAATTTGCTTAAAGAGACAGCCGACAGCTCCATCCATGTTGCTGCAGAAGACGCGATTTCATTCTTTTTATGACTTCGTCGTATTCCACGGCGTACACACATGTGTGTACGTTTTCTTCATTTTCTTCATCCAGTCCACCATCAATGGGCACCTAGGTGGATTCCATGTCTTTGCTCTTGTGAATAGTGCTGAGATGAACACATGAGTGCGTGTGTCTTTGTGGTAGAAGGATTTATTTTCTTTTCGGTGTATACCCAGTAATAGGATTGTGGGTTGAACAGTAGCTCTGTATTACGTTCTTTGAGAAATCTTCAAGCTGCTTTCCACTGTGGCTAAAGTAATTTACATTCCCACCAACAGTGTTCCAATGTTCCCTTTTCTCCACAGCATTACCAGCATCTGTTGTTTTTTGACTTTTTAATAATAACCATTCTGGCTGGTGTGAGATGGTCGCTCATTGTGATTTTGCATTTCTAATGAGTAGGGATATTGAGCATTTTTTCATATGTTTGTTGGTTTCTTGTATGTCTTCTTTTGAGAAGTCTTTGAGTCTTTTGCTCACATTTTAACGGGGTTGTTTTTTGCTTGTTGAATTTTTTACGTTCCTTGTAGACTCTGGATATTAGACCCTTGCTGGATGCATAGTTTGTGAATATTTTCTCCCATTCTCTAGGTTGTCTGTTTACTCTGTTGATAGTCTCTTTTGCTGTGCGGAAGCCCTTTAGTTTAATGGGGTCCCACCGAAGTTTCCTTCTAGAATTCTTATAGTTTGAGGTCCCACACTGAAATCCTTAATCAGCCTTAAGTTTCGTATATGATGAAAGGTAGGGATACAGCTTCAATCTTCTGTGTACAGCTAGCCAGCAATCCCAGCACCATTTATTGAATAGGGAGTCCTTTTCCTATTGCTTATTTTTTGTCAACTTCCTCAAGATCAGATGGCTGTAGGGGTGTGGCTTTATTTCTGGGTTCTCCTTTCTGTTCCATTGAGAACATCAAACATTTGAGGGATATGGTGTCCAGGAAGAGAGGTAGCAATTTCAACATGAGAGGAACTGACTCTGGTTGTCACAGGATGAACAGAACACACAGAAGGAAATTTACTAACAAGTGGATTTAATATTACCAGAGAGTTAGAGCGGACATGACATCCATGAGGAACGGGGCCTCCTTGACGTTCCTGCTTGGCTCCCAGCCATAGATGCTCACTAGCTGGGTACACAACCAGCTCCATTGTCCCAGCTGATCCCATCGTGGAGCAATGCACCTCCTGAGCCCCAGCCAAGCTGTAGTTTCAGAGGGAAATAGGCGATGGCTCTAGACTTGAGTCACTAGGTTTGCTGTGGTCTAGCACAGCAGTGGACTAGGTTTGCGGGGTGGTCTAGCACAGGAGTGGACTAGGTTTTCAGGGTGGTCTAGCACAGCAGTGGACTAGGTGTCCGGGGTGGATTAGCACAGCAGTGGACTAGGTGTGCGGGGTGGTCTAGCACAGCAGTGGACTAGGTGTGCGGGGTGGTTTAGCACAGCAGTGGACTAGGTTTGTGGGGTGGATTAGCACAGCAGTGGACTAGGTTTGTGGGGTGGATTAGCACAGCAGTGGACTAGGTTTTCAGGGTGGTCTAGCACAGCAATGGACTAGGTTTGCGGGGTGGTTTAGCACAGGAGTGGACTAGGTTTGTGGGGTGGTTTAGCACAGCAGTGGATAGCTAGAGCACCAGTACAATGTCAAATGGAAGTCACGTGAGTGGCATTCCCACCTCCTCGGAGGAAAATCTTCCAATATTTAATGAGTGGTGCGGGATCCCACAGAAATTGGACATTTTGGGCGGTGGGGAAGGGGGAAGGCTGAGCAAATAAAGTTGCCAGACATGTTCTGTGGATGTCTTTGGGGCCGTCTTGAA
Organism: Macaca fascicularis; assembly: GCF_037993035.2. Taxonomy (NCBI): domain Eukaryota; kingdom Metazoa; phylum Chordata; class Mammalia; order Primates; family Cercopithecidae; genus Macaca; species Macaca fascicularis. The sequence continues at coordinate 33,713,847 of NC_088377.1, read as the reverse complement.
AACCCTGCCTGACGCACCCCCAGGAACATACCCCTGCCCATTTTCTAGATCCTCACCAAGACCCACCAGCTCTTTGCATATAGTAATAATAAGAAATTATAACAATTGCTGGCATTTCTGGCACAATCTCATCTAATTTTTGCAGCAACTCCATAAGGAGGAACTATTGTTATCCCATCTTATATTGGGGAAACTGAGGCATGAGCAGTGAAATAATTTGCCCAAGTTTGCACAGCACGCAGGAGGGGTTAGGACTTGAGGCCTTGCTGGTTGGTCTTTGTGATCCTGGAACCCAAGTTCTTCGAAGCTGGGCCACCCCTGCCCACCTGGCTCATCCCAGGGGTATAAGTGGATGTCCACCCAGGCCCCACTTCTGGGCAGCTCAGAACTGACAAGGGCCCTGGACTTTCTCCTGCCTTAGGAGGGAAAGGGAGCATTATCGTCCTGTGTCTCACAGGGAAGAGGCTTCCATAATGGTTTGGCTTTTGAAGATTTCCTTTATTTCATTGCTCCAATCCTGAATTTGGAGGAGAAGGTGTGTGGTCTTGGGTGAGGGCCTGTTCTTGACTCTGACAATGGTGGGACTGTGTCAGGACGTGATGAACAAATTCAACAGCAACAGCTATAGAAGAACTGAATTGCTACCTGTCAAATTGGTACAGGAAATAAGTGCAAATAGAAATTATTATGTAAAGCAAAGAGACAAAAAGAAACAAAACTACAAAGAAACACAAAATGTGAAACTATAAAGCAATATATATATATAAAGCCAAACCTCCCAGTTTTGATAATAAATATAAGTGTTTTAGATTCCTCACGAAAATAGGAAGAGAAAAGTTATACACATGTACAAAAGAATGACTGAGGGGTTACCAGGCAAATGTAAAAAAAGAAAAATCAAAGTGCTGATCTTAACATCAGTATAAAATTAAAGTAAAAATATTAAATAAAGGAGTCGTTTTATATTCATAAAATAGATACTCTTCAGTGAAAACATCACATACTTTTTCTGAATTACTTAGTTCTCAAAAATATAAAGCAAAAATGATTAGAAATAAAGGGAGACATCAACAGAAGGCACTTATGGTGAAGAAAGCTTAATGTATTTCTCAGTCTTTCAGGGATGCACTAAATTAAGACAAGTAGGCTCTACTGTTGAACTATTTGAATAATTAAAACATTTGAATAAATAAGTATGCAGAAAACTTTGTCACCTATAAATAGCACATTTCTTATATAATATTAAATGATGTACTAGGCTAAAATAACCAAAAAGACCAAAACCAAGCAAACCTCGGTTATCTCAAATGCAAACATCACGCATTCTACCTCTTAAAAGTAGAGTGCAATCAGAGTAGACTTGGTGTGAAAATGCCTCATCCACTAGAAATTAAGAAGCCCTTGGCTAAACAACAGTTGGATTAAGGAGCTAATTAAGATGTAATTTTAGGCTTTTTAATGAATATTCTAAGTGTAGCAAAGGTCAATCAAGATTCTTAAATGTTTTCATTATTAAATAAAAATATTATATTGAATTAATTAAACATCGAACTAACATAAGTGCACATGCATAGACACATGTTTTTATTTATAATTCAAACACCAACCTTTAGGAAAACAGAAAGGAAGAAAAAAAGGCCAGAGCAAAAACCAATACTTTTTAAAATCCAGAGAACCAGTAAATGAATCAAATATCTAATTTGGGGGTAAAAAGAAAATCACAACACGTACAATAAAATAAGAGAATTTGGGCAGTGGGGTAGGAGAAGGAACACCACCCATAAAACGATTCATTGATAAATTGGATTTTGTTAAAATTTAAAACTTCTGCTTTCAAAAGACACTGAAAAGAAGGAAAAGACAAGCTATAAACAGAGAGAAAATCTTTGTGAGCACATATCTGATAAGGGACTTGTATCTAGAACGCATGAAGAACTTTCCAAACCCAACCACAGAGACATCAGTGAAGAAGCTGGAGTAGGGAACCCCGGATCCATCTGTCTAGAAAAGCAGTGAACAAACCAGCAAAAATGATCAGAACCAAGTTTCTTAGAACTCTGCACACTAATCAAAGCTTGCAGCCACCAGGGGAGTGTGTCATCAGGAATCTCAGTAAGGAAGCTTTGTGGCCTTTTCACTTACCCTGGACCCATCCACCACTCGCCAGCTTGAGGCCTCGAAGACAACAGCACACATTCCTAGCACAGGAGTCTAGCACCGGCAGAGGAGGGGACAGACCTTAGCATGTGGTTGTGTGGCAGGAGAGGGGTCCCGATCCAGACCCCCACAGAAGGTTCTTGGATCTCATGCAAGAAAAAAATTCAGGGCAGGCCCATAGAGTAAACTGAAAGCAAGTTTATTAGGAAAGTAAAGTTGATTAAGAAAATAATGGCTACTCCATAGACAGAGCAGCCCCGAGGGCCACTGGCTGCCCATTTTTATGGTTATTTCTTGATGGTATGCTAAACAAGGGGTGGATTATTCATGCCTCTCCGTTTTAGACTCTTTAGAGCAACTTCCTGACATTGCCACGGTATTTGTAAACTGTCATGGTGCTGGTGGGAGTGTAGCAGTGAGGACGACCAGAGGTCCCTCTCATCGCCATCTTGGTTTTGGTGGGTTTTGGCCGGCTCCTTCACTGCAACCTGTTTTATCAGCAAGGTCTTTATGACCTGTGTCTTGTGCCGACCTCCCATCTCATCCTGTGATTTAGAAGGCCTTAACCATCTAGGAATGCAGCCCAGTAGGTCTCAGCCTCATTTTAGCCAGCTCCTGTTCAAGATGGAGTTGCTCTGGCTCAAATGCCCCTGACAATTGTGGCCCCTGGATGGACAGGCTCAAAGGGCTTGCCTTTCTTTCACATAACTTGGAGCTCTTAGGTGTCTCCCTATAGGCATTTGTTGAAACATTTAAAAGTCAAGTGTATTAGTCACTGCTGCCTGGGGCAAGGGATAACCGTTGGGGCAAACAATAGATGAACCATAAAGATTGGGAGGAAAGACTGGGAACTGAGATGCTTTGGAAGGTACAGATTTTGAGGGTTTCTGCATATTCTTTGGAATCTAGAAGTCCAGGCGCATACCCAGGAGTGTGTACAAATGTAGAAAAGACCTAAGGCGGCTCTGCGTGCTCACCTCTGGCTGACCTTCAGCGTCTGTGCAAGCAGGAAATGAAGGCTAAGGCAGAGTTGAAAATTGCCTCCATGTTGAAGGCATGCCCCTGAACACACACAGAGCCCCCCGCCCTTCAAAGACTGGGAGGTATTTTGCCCGTGTGTGCTATGTTTCAAGTGTTTAAGGAAACCTCTTGTCAATGAAATTTTACAGAAACCTCTGTAAAATATTTGAAGACATTTATTCTGAGCCAAATACGAGTGACCGTGGCCCATGACACAGCCCTCTGGAGGTCCTGAGAACATGTACCCAAGGTGATCATGTACCCAAGGTGATCATGTACCCAAGGTGAGTGGCTGCTCCATCACACCAGCTGTAGCAGGGAGGCACGGCTGGGCCGCACGCCCCATGGGCTGCTCCATCACACCAGCTGCAGCTGGGAGGCATGGCTGGGCCACACGCCCCATGGGCTGCTCCATCACACTGGCTGCAGCTGGGAGGCACGGCTGGGCTGCACGCTCCATGTAGCTGGTGGGAGACTTGCCCTCCTGGGCGGGGCTACACCCACCCAAACTGCAGCTGTGATTCTGAGCCTCCCTGTTCTCTTGGAAAGGCCAGGAGCCGTCAGGACCTGCCTGCCTGGGTGCAGTGGGAGGGAGGGAGCCTTCTTGGGCCCCTGAGGGTGCAGGCTGCAGGGATGCCCGGGTCCTGTGCCTTGGAGGGCGGCTGCAGCTGCACCTGGGGAGCTCTTGCCCCACCCACTCAGAAGCGGCAGGACCTGCTTGTCCCTGGCTCTTGCCTGCTCTGTAGAGTGGGAGGCCCACATCTGCAGTCATGGTCCCTGCAGGCTCCAGGATCAGATTCCACTGCCTGGCCTGTCTCTGCTCCGGGTGCCTGTTCTGATCTCACAGTGGGGTTGAGGCTGAGCCCCAGGGGCCATGAATGGCAGCAGGAGGCAGATTGATTCCTGGGTGGAAGGGGCAGGTTCTCAGTAAGGCCCCACCTTCAGCCAGGGAGACCCTGAAGGCTGGAGGCTGGACTGCGTCCCCCGGACTGGAGAGGGGACCCATAGTGCTTCTTCCAGGCCCACCCATGGCCACCCATAGACCAATCAGCATATACTCCCTCCCCTCTGAGGTTCATAAAAGCCCTAGGTTTAGCCAGAGCAGGGCAGAGGATGACCAGAGGACAGAGGGCAGAGAGACTGTGCGACAACCAGATGCAGAGAGGAGCTACTCTCTCTCCTGAGGGCTGCAGAGATGACCTGCTGGCAGGGAGGAGTTACTCTTTCTGCTGAGAGCTACAGAGATGACCTGCTGGCAGAGAGGAACCATCCTCTCCAGGGCCTCTTCTCCACTAAGAGATGCAGACATCAGGGTGACCAGTTGCAGAGATAAACTACCCCAGGGCCTCCTCTCTGCTGAGAACTGAATACTCAGTGGATGACCTGCCTACAGATAGGAGCTACCCTCTCCAGGGCCTCATCTCTGATGAAAGCTGAGCACTTGAGGGGATGACCTGCCTACAGAGAGGAGCTACCCTCTCCAGGGCCTCGTCTCTGATGAGAGCTGAGCACTTGAGGGGATGATCTGCTTACAGAGAGGAGCTACCCTCTCCAGGGCCTCGTCTCTGATGAAAGCTGAGCACTTGAGGGGATGACCCGCCTATGGACAGGAGCTACCCACTGAGGGGCTCCTCTGAGCTGATGTAACACTCAGTAAACCTCCTCTTCATTTTGTTCACCCTCCACTTGTCTGCATACCTCATTCTTCCTGGATGCAGGACAAGACCTCAGCAAAGGTGCCACCAGCCACAGGGGTGTCTGGGAAGAAAACTGAAACCCCAAAGATTCCCTAACACTTGGTTTTATACATTTTAGGGAGGCATGAGACACCAATCAAATACATTTAAGAAATATATTGGTTTGGCCAGAAAGGGAGGACAATTCAAAAGGGGGCCTCTGGGGGCTTCCAGGTTATAGGTAAATTTAAACATTTTCTGGTTGACAGTTGGTTGAGATTGTCTAAAGACCTGGGATCAATAGAAAGGAAATATTCAGGTTAAGATAAAAGATTTTGGAGACCACGGTTCTTTTGGAGTCTCATAATGGCTGCCCTTAGAGACAATCAATGACAAATGTTTCCTATTCAGAGCTTTACAAGGTGCTAGACTCTCAGTTAATCTCTTCAGGATTGGGAGGGCCTGGAAGAAAAAGATCTAGCTATGTTACTAGAGATTCTTTACAGATGCAAGTTTTTCCCCACAAAGGATGGCTTTGCAGGGCCATTTCAGAATATGGCAAAGAAACATGTCTTCAGGAAAACTGATTTTATTTTCTTCTTTGTCACGTAATGTTATGCCAGAGACAGATTGGAAAGTAAGTCACAATACACAAGGTTAAATAAAACCCATCTGATGAGAATTTATGGTTCGTAGGGCATGACTCCCCAGACCCCTTAGATAGAAGGGCAAGATAAGAAAAAGCCAGAGCTTAGTCCTCACTCTGTAGAATCATTAGCTGAGACTGAACTCACAGAACAGAAACTTTACTGACCACATACAGCATAGAACACAGACTTCATAAAATTAGCTCAGAAAAGTTACTAAATAAACAGACGCATACTAAAAATAAGCAGCAACAAAATAAACTAAAACAAACAAAAAAACCTAAATAAGCAGCAATGAGTTGGTTTTGATTGTTTTTGTCAGTTTATTCATTGCTTTTGTGAACAGATGGATTTTGGAGTTCCCTACTCCAAATCTGGGGAGAGAGGAAATTTTCATAGCTGCTACATTATAACATTCCAAATGTCTACTTTTCAGCAAAAAATTACAAGGCATGCAAAGAAACAAGAAAATATGGCCCATAGATGGTAAAGGGGGAAAAAAAAAAGATCAACTGAATCTCTCTCTGAAGAAGCAGAGACTTTGATGTGCCTTACTAGACAAAGATTTTAATCAACTATTTAAAGTATGTTTAGGAGCTAAAGGAAACAGTGGGTGGAAAAAAAAAAACTTCAGCTGAATTAAATTTAAAGAGTTTAATTGAACAATGAAAGATTCGTGAATCAGGCAGCCCCCAGAATCACCATAGACTCAAAGAGACTCCAGAGCAACCATGTGGTGGAAGAAGATTTACAGACAAAAAAAGGAAAGTGATGTACAGAAATCAGAAGTGAGGTACAGAACAGCTGGGTTGGTTACAGCTCGGTGTTTGCCTTATTTGAACACAGTTTAACACTCAGCAGTGTATGAATGGTTGAACTATAGCTGCTGGGATTGGACAAGACTCAGCTATTGTTACAGGTGCAGATTCCTAAGTTAGGTTTTCAATCTTGTCTACCTATTAAGCTAGGTTGCAGTTCGTCCACAAGGACTCAAATATAGAAGTACAGAGTCCTTCTGAGGCCATATTTAGTTGGGTTTAACATGGGCAAAGAAAGAAAACCAGGAGAATATGTTTGAACAAATAGAGAATTTCAATAAAGAGACAGAAATTATGAAAATTACCCAAACAACTTTTAGAGATGAAAACTAAGATAACCGAGATGAAAATTTCACTAGAGAGGTTCAGTGGCAGATTTGAGCAGGCAGAAAAAGAGAATCAGTGACTTGAAGACAGGTCAATTGAGATTATCCAGTTTGAGGGTCAGAAAGAAAAAAGAATACAGAAAAATGAGCAAAGCTGGAGATACCTGTGGGCCCCACAAGCCACTAACTGTGCATAATAGGAGACCCAGAAGGAGAGGAGAGTGAGGAAGGACAGAGGATAGCTGAAGAAATAATGACCAAAAAGTCACAAATGTGATGAAATACATGACTCTACACATCCAAGAAGCTCAGTGAATTCCAAGGAAGGTGAACTCGGAGATCCTCACGAAGTTGTCAAAGGCCATCGAGTCCTGAAAGCAGAAAGAGAAATGCCTCACGACCTGAGTGGGTCTGTGGTTTGGTCCCTTCTGACCACATGGTGGCTCTTTTTGTCGTGTTGAGTAATTTTTATTTTTTATCAAGAGCTTACAATGTGGTCGACGTGGTTGGGCTATGCCAGCGAACGATGCTGGTAGTAAAAAACCTGCCCTGTCTTCATCTTCATGGGCTTAGGTTCTATTGGAGGAGAAAAATTACTGACCAAAAGGTGACTAAAATGATAATCTAGGTGAGAAAAGTACTATGGGGAAAGAAATATAATAGGATCAGGGGTCCAGGGTGTGTGTGCCTGGGTGTGTGTGTGCACCCATGGGTGTGTGTGTGGTCATGGGCTGGCCACAGTAGGCTCCCTGTGTGCCTGAGTGTGTGTGTGCATGCATGGGTGCATGTGTGGTCATGGGCCGGCCACAGTAGGCTCCCTCTGTGCCTGGGTGTGTGTGTGCAGGCATGGGTGTGTGTGTGGTCATGGACTGGCCACAGTAGGCTCCCTCTGTGCCTGGGTGTGTGTGTGCACGCATGGGTGTGTGTGTGGTCATGGGCTGGCCACAGTAGGCTCCCTGTGTGCCTGGGTGTGTGTGTGCACCCATGGGTGTGTGTGTGGTCATGGGCTGGCCACAGTAGGCTCCCTCTGTGCCTGGGTGTGTGTGTGCACGCATGGGTGTGTGTGTGCACACATGGGTGTGTGGGTGGTCATGGACTGGCCACAGTAGGCTCCCTCTGTGCCTGGGTGTGTGTGTGCACGCATGGGTGCGTGTGTGGTCATGGGCTGGCCACAGTAGGCTCCCTGTGTGCCTGGGTGTGTGTGTGCACGCATGGGTGTGTGTCTGGTCATGGGCTGGCCACAGTAGGCTCCCTGTGAGATGACATCTGTGCACAGACCCGAAAGAGGTGATGCACCAGCCATGCGAGGCTGGGGGAGGCGTCAGGGCAGAGGGGCTGTGTGGGTGAACACCCACTGACCGAGAAGCAGCTGGGCCTGGGGCTGAAGGAGAACCGGTGACAGGAAGAGATGCAGGATAATCTTAGCAAGTGGACCGAGGCCACTTGCAGAGGACCCCGAAGGCCTTTGTGAGGACTCTGCCTCGTGTGGGACAGGGATGGTGCCTGAAGCAGAAGGAGGTGTAATCTGCTCACACATTTACAGATCCCTTGGACTATGTGCCGAGGTGGTGCTCTTGTGAAGGTCACTGTGCAGGCTGCTGGGATTCAAAACTAGGAGGCGATTTCAGTGTCCAGGAACGTGCAGGGTGGGGGCCTGGAGGGAGGGGTGGTGTGGACCTTTCATCCCCAGAAGTGGAGCTGAGCGCATGAGGGGTGTTGGGGGAGGAGATGAGTCTGGGGAGTTGTTATTGATGATGAGGGAGGGCTGCGTGGGGAGAACCTTTTGTAGGGGAAGAGTGCGGGATCAGCTTTGGTGGAATTTGGGATGTCCAACAGCCATCCCCACGAGAGGAAATCTGGGATGCAGGAACGTGGACTTGGGAAGTATTTCTTGAGTGCTCCCTCCCCGCTCCTCCCTGCAGGGGCCTGAGATGCCGCCCCTCCTCCACATCCTCAGCTGTGCTCCCTCCCCGCTCCTCCCTGCAGGGGCCTGAGATGCCGCCCCTCCTCCACATCCTCAGCCGTGCTCCCTCCCCGCTCCTCCCTGCAGGGGCCTGAGGTGCGGCCCCTCCTCCACATCCTCAGCCTCTGCCTGGCAAGAGAGGAGAATGGGAGGGCAGGAGCTGACTCCTGTCCCTAAACAGGGCCCTGAGTTGTGCCTACACACCTTTTTCTCCAGACAATTCATGAAGACGGTGCACACTCTCTTATACCCACCAAAAAGTGTAAAGAACCATGCAGGGAACACCCACAAATGCTTCAGCTCCTAAATCCGCCAGTCGTGAACATCTTGACTCACTTACTTGACAGAAAAACGTAGTTTGCATAAAATGTATTTTTCTTTTTCTAATTATACTCTGTGGGTGAAATTTCATCCCCGAGCTGAATTTAGTCATCTTCTTGAACTCCTGGTGAGTATTTTTTGCTGAAACATTTCAAAGTGAGTTGCAGATGCCTTTACATTTCATCCTGAAGACCTCAGCCTGCCTCTCCCAAGGACAAGTACAGTCTCCTCCATGGACACAGCGCCAAGCCCAGGAAATGGGACGTCAACACAGTCCTATCACTGATGTATAGCCCACAGGCAAATTTGTCCAGTTGTTTCCACGATGTCCTTTGAAATATCCTTCTGTTTATTTATTTATTTATTTTTAATATTTTGAGACGGGGTCACCCCAGGCTGGAGTGCAGTGGTGCAATCATAGCTCACAGCAGCCTCCAACTCCCAGGCTCAGGGGCTCCTCCCACCTCAGCCTCCTCAGTAGCTGGGACCACAGCTGCGCACCACCATGCATGGCTAATCTTCTAATTTTTTGAGGAGATGGGGGTCTTGCTATGTTGCCCAGGCTGGTCTCCAACTCCTGGTCTCAAGCGATCCTCCTGCCTCTGCCTGTGAAAGTTATTATCTAGTTTTAGATCCAAGTATTCACAGATCACATATTGCACTGATTGTTCCATCAACTTGTTCTTCTCTAATCTAAAACACGCCCCCAACTTAGTGTGTGTGTGTTTTGTTGTTGTTCTTTGTTCTTGAAGCAGGAAACTCAATTTGCAGACTTTCAAACTTTCCCTGAAGGGAATTAAAGAACAAACGAATTTCGCCCAGGCTGAGCGGACCTTGAGGAATTGTGGCGCAGGTCTGTGGGAATGAGAGTGGCTGCTGGTCAGCCTGGGCGGCCGTGGGAGGTTCTGCCTCTGGGCCAGAGGGCAGGAGAGGCTGCTGGGGTTGGGGAGGCTGGAGATGGGGGAAGATGTCCTCGTCCATTCTGCCAGCTCCTTGGGGAAGGCAGAGGTCTCGCCTCCTTACAGAAACTTCTGACAGGCCCCAGATTACACAGTGGGAACTTCTTGAGTGCCTGAGAGGCAGACGCCCCAGCCTCACCCCATGAGGAACTCACAAAGGGTGTTTAGAAGACCAGACCAAGACTCTGGGCCCCTTGGCCAGCTGGAGCTGGCAGGAGGTCTGAGAGATATCCTTGAGGATCCGAGTGACCCGGGTACCACCGTGGGTGTCCTTGTGCTCACCCCTGGTCCTTGTGGGGATCAGGCCCAGAGGCCCTGACTTACAGCTAAGAAAGGTGGGCGAGGCTGGGCGCAGTGGCTCATGCCTGTAATCCCAGCACTTTGGGAGGCCAAGGCGGGTGGATCATGAGGTCAGGATTTCGAGACCAGTCTGAACAGCATGGTGAAACCCCATCTGTACTAAAGCTACAAAAAATTATCTGGGTGTGGTGGCAGGTGCCTGTAATCCCAGCTACTTGGGAGGCTGAAGCAGGAGAATTGTTTGAACCCGGGAGGTGGAGGTTGCAGTGAGCTGAGATTGTGCCACTGGAGATTGTGCCTGGGCAACAGGGGAAGACTCTGTCTCAAAAAATAAATAAGTAAATAAAAAGAAAGAAAGGTGGGTGAGGAGACGGTGGCTTTGCCACGGCTGCCCCTCGCAGGCTCCCCGGGCAGCTGCTGGGCGAGTGTTTCCCATGGATGCCGTATAGGAGAGGAAGGACAGGAGAGGCCCAGGAGAGTGGCCGGCAGCGAGAGGCCAAGGGTGAGCTCTGGGCCCCCCGGGCTAAGATGGGGCTTCCACGGCCACCAGGAATGGAGGGGGTTTCTGTGAGCCCCTGGGGAGAGGAGAGGTGCAAAGAGCTAGAACATGACCACAGGAGAAAAGAGGATCTCCAGAAACCTCCGGAACCAGACCGAGGAGGAAATGACTTCAGGAGAAAGGAAGGTCCCCAAACCCCTCCAGGACCAGACAGAGGAGAAGATGACCCCAAATGAGAGGAGGGTCTTCATGCACTGCTGGACCGGACCGCGGAGGCAGCTTCAAGGTTCTACTCAGCACCCCGGCCCCCTCCCTGCCTTTCCCACCAGCGAAGCAAGCTGGGGACAGGGAAGGAGGGCGGAGAATGGAGAAGCCCCCTGCAGCCTAAGCCTTGGGAGGGAGCGACTGAGTCCAGGGGCAAGGGCAGAGCTTTGAGTCACATCTTGGACTCAGCAGTCTCATGAATTGAGGCCGAGACACCAAAGTCAATGGTCTGCCCTGACTGCAGGGATTCAGGGCCCACTGAGCCATCCTCCAGTGGCCAGGAAAGTGTAAAGGAGACAGGAGGAGAACCTCCGTTGTGTGCACTCCAGAGACTTGCCGAATATCCTCCAGCGGTCCCGGTTGTCGCCGATAAAGTCCGAAGCCCACGGCCTTCATGCACTTGCCCTGACCTGCTGGCGTGTCCCAGGACGGCGGCCTCCGAGGACAGAGCCTGTCTTGCTCCCCATTCCGTCCCAGCATCAAGGGCACTTCCTGTAACATAGTAGACACTCAGCAAACACGCGTTGAGTTTATAGACACACAGATGTGTCTCTCATTCATCTCAGAATCTCCGCATGTGGCCAATACATAAACACTGGGCCAGGCAGAACTCAGGACTGTGCAGGTTTGAGCTGCGGCCTTTGGCCTGGGATGTAGGGAGTGAGACTCTATTTATGTTCATATTCTTTGAGGCGCAGCTGATGGGAAAGTTGGATTTGTTCTTCAGGACAGGGTTCTCAGCCACCCTGGCTGGTGTGCAGCTTTTCTTCAGAAATAAGGATTTCTGTGCCTCACGGGACACCAATCATGGCCTTTTACTTCCCCCAAATCTGGAAGTCACCATAGCCATGAGTTCTAATAAATGTTTCTTACCGTTTAGACAGGGAGTGTCTCTTCGGGAAATCTGCCCTGGATGACAGCTGCAATTTGCAGTTAATTTGTGTCCCTGCCACAATCACATCTAAACATCTTTGAGTTTTTGTATCTAATGTACTCTGTCTTTTCTAAATGAGATGATGGTTTACTCTGAATGGGGAGTGGCACTTGCTATCCTCGTTAAGACTCACAGCACGCTTGAAAACAAAATGGTCTGAGCTATGAACAAGAGATAAAATTCATCTGGATTGGAAGGTAGTAGTGAGTTAAATGTGTGCCCCCGATATTCATGTCCTCCCAGAACCTCAGAATGTGATCTTATTGAGAAAACGGGGCTGGACACGGTGGCTCATGCTTGGAATCCCAGCATTTTGGGGAGGCTGAGGCAGGAGGATCACTTGAAGCCAGGAGTTTGAGACAACCAATCTGGGCAACATAGAAAGACCCCATCTCTATGAAAAATTTTAAAATTGGCTGGGTGTGGTGGTGTGCGCCTGAACTATCCTCCCAGATGAAACGTCTGAGCTGTGTCAGGACAGGAATTAACGAAGTGAAGGGGTTGGGCAGGGGCAGAGCTCCAGTGGGCAGCCATGCCAAGGCCCCAAGGCTCCATGCGTGCGGGGGGTTTCAGAGGCTCCAGAAGGCCGGGGGACTGCAACAGCTCCCGCTGCCCTCCAGGGCAATTGCAGGCTTCCGGTTCCACGTTTTAAGGCAGGCTGTCGTAGGCGTGTTGGTGTGCAGGGTACTGAACTTGCCCAATGTTCATTCAGAATGGACATACTGAAGAAGAACCCAGTTACCTGGCAGGAAGTTATGGAGTTGCCAGGACTGAGCTGGGTCCTGGGGAGGTGGGAGCGGGCGACGCACAGGCTTCCTGCGGTCTGGGCTCTGGGCTGGGCTGAGGGAGGTGGTGGAGCCACGCTGACCCTGGGCGCTGAGGATGAGACAGACACCTGCTTCTCAGCTGGGGCCGCCCCTCACACGGACGGACGCCGGTTCTTGCTTTCCCCCAGCTGTCCTCTAGATGGAGCACGCGGACCAGACATGAGCAGGTGTCCCAGGAGCCTGAGCTCACCTGCGGACCTGCGGGTCCCTCCAGCTCACAGGACGGCCGAGCCCTGGGACCCACAGAGACGAGAGGGGCAGGCGCTCTGGGAAGGGGCTGGCTGGCTGGAGCCCCCCACAGAAGCCTAGCTGGGTCCCCGACCTGGGCAACTTGGGCTAGGGGTATGGCTGATATGGGCCCAGCAAGCACCGTCACGCCCAGACCCCACACAGCAGCAGCTCTGGGGCTCTCCTAATTCATCTCCCACTCTTCCCAGGGGCTACTTCAGGACAAGCTGCAAGGGTGGGAGCAAATGCCTTCCCTTCTGGAGGACGCCCTCCCAGCAGGTGGCCAGCCACAAGCCCCTTCTTCTAAATGCAGGTGACCTTCCCTCCCGCCCACTGAAAGGGTCAGCAGAGCCCTCTGTGCACAGGAAGATGTCCGCATCCTCCATACACTGGGAACTGGAACTCTGCTCCTCAGACAACAGCTTGGTCTGGGCCGATCCATCTTCCTCGCCCCTCTCAGGCCCAGCTGGGCAGGCAGAGGCTTCTGGAGCCTTCTCTTGTCATCTGCCCTAGTGAAGGCCCTCCTGGGGGACAGTGGCGTGGGGCTTCTGTGGAACGGACTGGCTGCAGGCCAGGTGTGCCGAGGGTGTCTGTGCAGTCAGGGGCTACTCTGGGGAGGACCCCCCAGCGGGTGGGGAAGGACTGAACAGTGAATCCCAAAAGGACAGCCTGGGAGCCCCTGCGTCCAGGCCCCCTGGGTAGCCGGCTGAAGGCCTCTGCCCTCGACCTCTGCATTTGGGCTTGGGGATCTGGCCCGGAAATCTGCATATGGAACTCACTCCCAGGTGAGGATGGTGCAGGTGCCTCCAGGGAGCTCCCTGGGCAGGCCGAGAACCCTGCCCTTCTGTGACGTGGCCTCAGGCCAGGCAGTGGCCTCTGTGTCCAGAGCAGGCTTCTGCAACCAGACTGGGCTGTGGGCTGGGGTGGGTGGTGTCCTCTGTGTGTCCAGAACGGCTTCTGCAGCTGGGCTGGGCTGTGGGCTGTGGGCTGTGGGCTGTGGGCTGGGGTGGGCGGTGTTCTCTGTGTATCCAGAGCAGGCTTCGGCAGCCGGGCTGGGCTGTGGGCTGTGGCCTGGGGTGGGTAATGTCCTCAGTGTTCAGAGCAGGCTTCTGCATCCGGGCTGGGCTATGTCCACCACCTGCATTCCCCAGCAGCCTATTCTTCAGGTCTTGTCCTGTAGCCCTGGAGGGCTGGGCCACACACGAGCCCCCATTCATGTATTTATTTATTTCTTCATTCATTTACTTTAATTCAGAGAAAAGTGGTGCCCACCTTCAGCCCCGTGGTCTCTGCCAGGTGCACGGCCCCAGCGGCTCAGGGGCGGGGATCCCAGCGCCAGGCAGAAGCCCCCTTGTGAGCCACCCCCTTTCTGACCCTCAATTCTATGGAGTGAAATCCCAGGTTTTCCCCTGGTTTGTAAAAAATCATGTTTGAATTTCAACCCCCACGCTTCTTGTTGATCCCTCTGGCAAGACACTGTCCTACTTGCGGACAAAGCGGCAGCTTAGTGCTCCATGGGAAGCAGCCCGCACCAAGGGAAAGAACTTAATTGAAAGCCCTTTTTCTTCATTTTGTTCCTCAGCCCTCGGTCTCGTGCCCCCGTCCCCTCTCTGTACCACCTGATTCTGCGGGTGGGTGGCTCTGTGTGTGGCGTAGGTGTTTCGGGTACGTGGGAAGAGGAGGGCTGTCAGGGCAGGGTCCACACGCAGGCACTGTCCGTGTTGAGCTTCAGAAAGTCGTTCCACCGTCTGAGCCCCGGTTTACACAGCTGTGACGTGGGCACACGGGGCCACGATTCCTACCCCTGAGTAACTGTGAGGAGCAAAGCAGGTAAGATGAACTCAGGCCTCACTATGGGCGTGCACTAGGGCTGCCGTGGGGCCGAGCTGACCCCTCCCCGGGAGGCCGTCAGCTCTGACCCAGATGGTGGGTGTGTCAAACTGCATTCTGACCTTGTATCAAACCAGTGAATAGTGCTTAAAAAGTCTGAAATAGCACCACGCCAGTGAATAGTGTTTAAAAAGTCTGAAATGGCACCGCAATCATGAAACGCACCAGGCCCTGCCCCTCCTGCCCCGGCAAGGACCCAGAGAAAATCACCTTCTTTGTTTTGCTGGGTGTGTTTGATTTTTGTATTTACCTCCGTGTTTCCAAATAACAGGCTTATGTCACAGCTCAACATCTCCCCACTCAAACATTCCCTTCCCCAATACGGTGATATCACATTCTTTATGGAAAAATGACGTTGGCTGCTCCTGTTATGATGCATCTGTGGCCGCACTCATGGCTGAGCCACGGCGTCCCTGCCGTACCAGGAGCCTCACCTCTTCCCCGGCTTGTTTTTCTGGGTGGGCGCCCACCCCTCTCTGCAGGATCCTCTTGCTCCTGTCTCCATGTTCCCCTTGGGGGGTCCTCTTGTCAGCGACTCAGGGCCTCTGTCCCCCTACTGTGCCCCATTCCTCCTCCTCCCTGATGCACATCCTGGTTTCCGGTGCGTAGGCCACAAGCCGTGTCTAGATCCTGTGTGTGGAACGTGACTTCATGCCCTCACCTCTGTGCTTCTGCAGGGAGGTCCGTTGGCCCGGTGTCCGGAAGTGATGGCTCCGCCTCGAAGCCCCAGCCCTCCCGTGGGGGAAGCAGAAGTGCTCCAGTTCCGGAGCTGGAACTAGGCTCTCCTCACCTGGGAACTTCCCATGCCAGAGCACTGAAGTTCCTTCGGGCCGTCCTGGCCTTTCTGCTGACCTTCCTTTTATTCTGTTTGAAACCGGGATTATTTATTTACTTTTAATTATTAGTTTTTTCTTTTTTCTTTTTCTGAGACACTGTCTCACTCTGTCGCCCAGGCTGGAGTGCAGTGGTGCAATCATAGCTCACAGCAGCCTCGACCTCCTGCACTCAAGTGATCCTCCTGCTTTAGCCTCTAGGGCAGCTGGGATTACAGGTGTGAGCCACTGTGTCTGGCTAATTTTTGTATTTTTTTGTACAGATGGGAGAGTCTCACTGGTCTCGAACTCCTGGACTCAAGGAATCCTCCTGCCTCAGCCTCCCAAAGTGCTGGGATTACAGGCCTGAGCCACCATGCCCAGCCCTGGGACTATTTCATCTGGAAGTTCATGTCCTTCAGCTCAGGTCAACCCTCTTTTTCCGTTTCCTCACTTCCTCTTATCTGCCGTGTGCCCCCTGCTGGTCAGCACTGGGGCTGCTGT
Source organism: Macaca fascicularis (assembly GCF_037993035.2). Taxonomy (NCBI): domain Eukaryota; kingdom Metazoa; phylum Chordata; class Mammalia; order Primates; family Cercopithecidae; genus Macaca; species Macaca fascicularis. The sequence goes on along the minus strand of NC_088377.1, from coordinate 33,697,702 downwards.
GGCTTCCTCTTCTCTGCCGTGTGCCCCCTGCTGGTCAGCACTGGGGCTGCTGTGGCTTCCGCGCCTCCGCCGTGTGCCCCCTGCTGGTCAGCACTGGGGCTGCTGTGGCTTCCACGCCTCTGCCGTGTGCCCCCTGCTGGTCAGCACTGGGGTGCTGCCCTTTCCTCTTCTCTGCCGTGGGCCCCCTGCTGGTCAGCACTGGCACTGCTGCAGCTTCCTCTTCTCCACTTGTGCCCCCTGCTGGTCAGCACTGGGGCTGCTGTGGCTTCCTCTTCTCTGCCGTGTGCCCCCTGCTGGTCAGCACTGGGGCTGCTGAGGCTTCCACGTCTCCGCCGTGTGCCCCCTGCTGGTCAGCACTGGGGCTGCTGAGGCTTCCACGCCGCCGCCATGTGCCCCCTGCTGGTCAGCACTGGGGCTGCTGAGGCTTCCACATCTCCGCCCTGTGTCCCCTGCTGGTCAGCACTGGGGCTGCTGCGGCTTCCACGCCTCCGCGGTGGGCCCCCTGCTGGTCAGCGCTGGGGCTGCTGCATCTTCCGCGTCTCCGCCCTGTGCCCCCTGCTGGTCAGCACTGGGGTGCTGCCCTTTCCTCTTCTCTGCCGTGGGCCGCCTGCTGGTCAGCACTGGGGTGCTGCCCTTTCCTCTTCTCTGCCGTGGGCCGCCTGCTGGTCAGCACTGGCACTGCTGCGGCTTCCACGTCTCCACGTGTGCCCCCTGCTGGTCAGCACTGGGGCTGCTGTGGCTTCCACGTCTCCACCGTGTGCCCCCTGCTGGTCAGCACTGGGGCTGCTGTGGCTTCCACGTCTCCACCGTGTGCCCCCTGCTGGTCAGCACTGGGGCTGCTGTGGCTTCCACGTCTCCACCGTGTGCCCCCTGCTGGTCAGCACTGGGGCTGCTGTGGCTTCCTCTTCTCTGCCGTGTGCCCCTTGCTGGTCAGCACTGGGGCTGCTGTGGCTTCCTCTTCTCTGCCGTATGCCCCCTGCTGGTCAGCACTGGGGCTGCTGCGGCTTCCTCTTCTCCACGTGTGCCCCCTGCTGGTCAGCACTGGGGCTGCTGTGGCTTCCGCGCCTCCGCCGTGTGCCCCCTGCTGGTCAGCACTGGGGCTGCTGTGGCTTCCGCGCCTCCGCCGTGTGCCCCCTGCTGGTCAGCACTGGGGCTGCTGTGGCTTCCGCGCCTCCGCCGTGTGCCCCCTGCTGGTCAGCACTGGGACTGCTGTGGCTTCTGCGCCTCTGCCGTGTGCCCCCTGCTGGTCAGCACTGCGACTGCTGCTGGGGCCTCTGGATTTGTTTTCTCATTTTCCAGCCGCTGGTCTCCCTCGCTGCTCTCTGGTACCTTCCTCAGTCTCATCTCCTGTTCCTTCTGTCCAGGCTTCATCCTGTTTCATTTCTCCACCCATGCTGGTGCATGAGAGCCCCTCCTGTTCCTTGGACCTCACGCTGTCCCCAGCCACCCCACGCCCTCCTCGTTCGTCCACTCTCTGCTATCTCCTCATCTCTGCTGTCTCCACATCTCTGCTCTCAGCACAGTCTCCATGCCACGTGTTTCCCTGTGGTTTTGTGTCTCTCATGCCAAAGGCTCTCACACGTGTGATGGTGCTTGTGTGTCTTTCCATAGTGGACAGCAAGGGCCGGCCAATCTGTCTGGACCATCAGCTCCACCCTTGCTGTCCCTCCACTTACCCAGACTCCAGCAGTGCATGAGCTGTCATGGGCCTCGTGCCGCCCTCCTCAGTGTTTTGACTCCGTGCTGGCAGCACCACGTTTTATACCTAGCCCTGCTGTCATCTGGTGCCTGCAGGGACTCCTCACGCCTCTCCTCTGCCCCTCTGGGTCTTCCCCCAACACCCTACAGTGAAGGGTGCCCCATGCCCTGGCCGAAGTCAGGTCCTGGAGGTCACACTTTCTCCTTCTCTTCTGCCCGCCTCCAGTCCCGTAGCAGGTCCTGCTGGTCTCTCCCGGGCCCTGGAATCTGCGCACCTTCCCTCCCCTGTGGTTGCTACCCTGGTGGTGGTGGCCGGATGATGGCGACCGCTGCTTCTGTGTGGAGCACTCCCCTCTCAGTCCAGACTCTGGGGCATGTCTGTTTAAACACTAACTTAATTCTATCATGGTCGTGGGTCCTGAATTAGCATTTCTGGACCAGCCCCACATGGCAGGGTGGGCACAGCCACTGCGTTTCTCCACCTGTGCCCCCGGCCCTGCTCCTGGCATCACTGCCTCCCTTCCTTCAGGCCCCTTGAAGCCCCTCCTGGAGGCTGCGTGACTCCACTCAGGACACTGTGACAGCACCATGGATGGGGCAGCTTCAACCACAGACGGTCCCGGAGGCTGGAGTCCGAGGTCACTGCGTGGCAGGGCTGGTTCCTCCAGGCCTCTCCGTAGCTCATGGACGTCATCCTCTCCATGTCCTCACGGGGCCATCCCTCTGTGTGTGTCCTGGTCTCCTCATAAGGGCCCTCGTCAGATGGGACTGGGGCCACCCAAACCCTCATGCCACTTAATCACCTCTTTTGGTTCAGTCCCAAGCAGAGACATGGTGGGGCCACCTCCAGCCACTGAATGATGGGGCCACAGTGCCTCCCTGGCTGCCCCACACACAGTGTCTGCCCGGCTCATCCTCTGCCCTCACTGCCTTCCTTGCCGTGTGCAGGGTCCTGTTTGTGACCCGTCAGTGCATTTACTGTGCATCTCCCACTGCTCTGCAAGGCGATGGTGATGAGGACAGAGTTGAGCCTCTCAGGCCGTGCTGCACCCAGCCTGGCACAGCTTCAATGGGTGTCAGGGACTTTGTGGAATGGACAGGTGAGTGTATGCAGAGACTCTTAGAAGAGGGGGCCACAGTGACCAGCCCCACAGCTGATTTCTTGGGGCTCCTGGGCCATGTGACCCTGGGCAGGTGGCAGCCAGGATGGCGGCTCCTGCCTCTGCCCCTCACACAGTGCCAGCAAAGGAGACTCTGACCCGGGAGCCCAGTCCCATCTCTGCAGCCCCCACCTTACTCCTCTCAGCTTCTGGGGGTCCTCAGGGCAGGGAGAAGAAGAGGCGAGGGTCGGCTGAGTCCCTCGGCTGGGAGAAAATGGCAAGAGGCCAGAGCTGAGTGTGTGGCAAGTGCAGCTGTGAAGCCGGGGCCAGGCGACGTGTGGGACGGTTATGGAAGGAAGGCTGAGCTCCAGGGAGGGCTGGGCCCTGCACTGAGGCAGGGAGGCTGGGGAACCTGCTGGAGGGCTTCCTCACGTCGTCCGCTTGTTTCCTTTGAGGGGTCTGCAGTCCTCTGCGAGTCTGGCCGTCGGGGGAGCCTGCCCCACCCTCAACTCAGCCCCGGGACACTCGGGGGTCCAGGTGGGGCCTCTGTACCTCTTCCCAGCTCATGGGGCTTCAGGCACTGGGTGGGCTGTTCCAGGAACCTAAATTGATGTAGGGACTGGGAGGCTTTCCCTCTCTGAGACTTAGTTTTTCCATCTGTAAAACCAGAAAAATAAAATCAACCTTGCGGTTTTGCTTCAGAGACGAGTAACGATTGACCTTGATGGCTTGGTGGGCGTGCAGCACAGAGAACGGTGGCCACACGGTGAGGAGTGGCCACGAGGAAGCGGCTCGGGAGTGACCGTGACGAAACGGCTCAGGAGCAGGGGCCCTGCCCCCAGGAGCTGTGACTCCCACACTCTCACCTCCGGGACTCTCGGCGCCCTTGGCCCACAAGCTCTCCTTTCTCCCTCCGGGGCTGGGCCTTCCTGGGGCTTGTTGGAAGGAGCCCAGAGTCTCCCCAGGGGCCTCCCAGGGGCTCCCAGGGCAGAAGCCTGCAGTGGGAAGGGGCTGGCACCCTTCACATCGCCCCTCGCTCACCACAGCCCTGGAGCAGCTGCCCCGCCGCACCCAGCCATGGCTGCCCAGTCCTGCTGGAACACCAGGAGTCACACCTTGCCAGGGCTATTGACAGGGGGTGCCCTCGGGGCCGCCGCGGCTTTGGGTGGTGGCCCCATCCTCTGAGAGCAGTCCAGGACCGACCACCCTGTCTTGGAGGCGGGGCCTCACCTGGCCTGTTTGCACCAGGGCTTGACAGGCAGCCCCCTCCGGCTCCAGCAGGCCTTGGGTCCAGGCCACCTTGAATGCTGACTCTCGGCCGTGCCTGGTTCCAGGACTGGCTTTTTGGAGAGCGGGTGAACAGGCAGCCACGCACCAGGGTGTGAGGGACCCGCCCCGTGAGGCCGACACACATCTGCTGTACCTTTATTGCACTTTTATCACATTGCAAACGATTCCACAAAACTCTGCAAAGGTCAACCCACAGCTGCGCACAGCCAGCCCTGCAGGACACGCTTGCACCAATCATCTGCAGTCAAGTCCCAGATGGGCACAGTGGGCCAGCGGGCGGACTCGCAGGACGCCTGGTCATCAGGTCCTCCAAAATCACGTGGGCATCTGTCCACCAGCGCACAGGCCAGACGTCCAGCGAGAGCCTCCTCCCATCCTCAGATGAGACCCTCCAGCCCTCCAGGAGCCGAGGCCCCAGGAAGGAGAAAGAGTTTTGACTTGAAACAGGTCCCGAGTGTGAGAGCACTTGAGGGTTGAACGTGGCCTTGAGGGGCCCCCAGAACCGGGGAGGGCGGCCCTCGTGTTTGGTTTGGTAGGTGATCGGAGTCTGTGTACACGTTTCTGTTTATATACTTATTCATCATATATAAATACAAAATAGTAAATAAAGGCTCCTTTCCCTACAGAAAGGATGGAATGCCTCGGGCGCCGGCCGCCTCTGTCCGTGAGCAGAGACAGCGCCTCCTTCCAAACCTTTTCTGGTCGAACACTGACAAAATGTGTCCTGTTAGACCTGGGGAGCCTCGCCTCCCGAGGCAGCAGCTCCCGACTCCACTGATCTCGTCCTGCCTCTGAATTCACTGAATTCACGACGGGCGCGGGCACGTGCGCTCTTTGGGAGGCCCGGCCCCTCTGGCTCCGTCCCGGGCAGTGCGGCGGCCGGTGGACACTACCTCGCCGAGGCGGCTCTGTGCTCAGTGTCCAGGTCATCCTCCACCACGCTGCGGAGCCCGTCCCTCTCCACGCAGTCCCGGACGGCCTGCAGCACGACACGGAGCCGCCGGTCCAGGGCCTCCAGGTGTGGCTGGTACAGCACAGGTGCCACCTGGTCCCCCCGCAGAGACTCGGCCATCAGCAGGCTCAGCTTGTACTCTTCCTTGGCCAGGAGCTGCAGACGCAGGTAGGTGGACTTCCGGATCCTGGGGAGGAGAGGGGCGTCAGGCCTGGCACGGGACAGGGGAGATGCCTGGCCATGGGACAGCGAGAGACAGTGAGAGGGAGATCGAGAGAGTGAGTGGGAAGAGACAGAGAGAGAAAGAGGGGGACAGAGACGGAAAGAGAGAGAAAGAGACATACACAGAGAAAGACAGACACAGAAAGAGACAGAGAGAGAAAGCAGGGAGAGAGAAAGGGAGAGAGACAGAGACAGAGACAGACAGAAAGAGACACAGAGACAGGCAGACTGAGACAGACAGAGAGACAGACAGAGACAGCAGAGATGAGAGAGACCGCGAGAGAGGGGCCTGCGATCTGACGCCTCGTCAGTCACTGGGCTGTGTGATCTGCTCCAGGGTGATCTGCGGCCTCTCATCTGCACAAGGGATGAGGGTGCCCTTGCAGGATGTGGTGGCCGGCGTACTTCCCAGAGGGGTCCGGCAGGAGGATGGGGAGTGAGGAGGACGGCCCGCTCACCCAGGAGACTGACCCCAACTCGGCGCATTTGCCCAACACGGGTGCTCTGATGCCTCGTTAGAGAAGGACAAAGCATTTGCCCTGTAGGCTGCGTCCCCAGCCATGAGAGGGGGGAAAGGGGGTCTGAACCCTGGTAGAAGGTGGCAGTGGCAATGGCAGAGTCCGGCAGCCGCGCGGGGAAGCAAGGTCTCTGTGTCTCAGTCAGAGTCTGCCCTGGCCTCGAGTCCTCTCTGTAACTGGGGTGGCAGGATGGACACAGATGTGCTGGATGGGCCTGTGGGGGTGGGCAGGTGAGGTCTGCGCCTCCAGGCAGCAGAGTGAGGGTGTGGGTTGAATTCGGGGCTGTGGTTGAATTCAAGAGGAATCATACTTTCCTCTCCCAGTGTAATGGCCAGGGTGGGGTGGGGAAGGCCGTGGCCTCCTCTGTCTCCTGCGTAGTGGGGAGGAGGGTGGAGCTGGAGCCGGCTCCGGCAGGGGCTGTACCTGCAGCATTGCTGTAGCGGCACCAGGATGGACAGTTCGTCGTGCGAATACTTCCCAAACCTTCCAGAACAAAAGCAGAATTGTCAAGGGCCTCTGTACAAGGCTCCTAACAGGCTGCTGGGCTGGGAGCCGGGACAGGGGTCCACCCTGGCTGTCCCCGACACCCCAGGCAGTGGGTCCATCCCGCCCATCTCCAGCACCCCAGGCAGTGGGTCCACCCCGCCCGTCTCCGCAGTGGGTCCACCCCGCCCGTCTCCAGCCCTGTATGTGGGGTCCTGGCCTCTGGCCTGGGGAAGGGTCCCGGGCAGCCGAGTTGAGATGGCTCCAGGGAGCATCAGCCCACAGCTTAGCCGTGGAGCCATCTTTGCAGCCACACACACAAGCTATTGGGGCCCAAAGCCCATCTCTCTGAGGCCTCCAAGCCTGGGAATGGACGTCCTCCTGCCCGAATTACCTCCGAGCCTAGGAATGGACGTCCTCCTGCCCGAATTGCTCGCCTCATGCTTTGTTTATTAGGGGTCACCCTCCCTGGTCACCAGGGTCTCATCGTGCCGCCCAAGACCACCCGTGGCAGGCCAGCAGCAGCCGCAGGGGGGATGCAGAGGCTGTCTATCCCCGGTAGGCTGGCTCCAGGTCCCACGTGCGGGCAGAGGCCCGTCTATTCGGCACAGTCCTGCTCTTCCTACCAGCAGCCTATCCCAGCCTCTGTTTCCCAGGTAACACCAGGTCTGCTAGGACTTGGTTTGCAGCGTTCCTGTGCCTCGGAGGTCCCGCTCCTGGGGCGGCCCTCCATCCCGGTTGGGGCTCGGGGCTACCCCCTGCATGTGGCTCCAAGATGGGCCTTTGTGGCATTCCCATCCCTCCACTGGAGGGTCTGTTCCCCACTTCCCGGCGTCTCGGCTGGGCTGCAGGTAGCTGGGCCAGGAGGCGGCTGCCCCTTCCCCAGGTGTGCAGGGCAAGGACAGGCTCACCCTCTTCCATTGTCTAAGTGGATGATGAACGTTTCATTCCCAAACTTCTCAAACGTCTCGTAGTGGTGACGGTCCATGTTTCCTGTGGAAAGAAGCAGAAACCATCACAGCTTGTGGGAAGCCAGGCTGCGTAGCTCAGAGGCCTCTGTGCCCTGCAGAGCGGCGTCTCCTCCTCCCAGTGTGACCTCTAAGCAATCTGACCCCTCCCCAGGCCACGGAACCACAGCTGGGCCACGCCACGGACCATGCCCTGCAGAGCCCTGGGTGCATCCACTCCACGCAGGGTGGGTGACACGGGGACCCCATTCCCCTGCAGGATGTACCCATGAGGAAGTCGAAGATTGTCATGTCCATGACGTCCAGGATGCGGTGGCTGCTGTCGTAGGGCGGTGTCTGCTTCACCTCCTCGCAGTAGTCAGGGTCCACCTCCCACCTGCAGGGAGCCAGTGTGAGACGGCCGGGCTCTGCTGTGCAGACAGGGAGCCCGGTGCGCCATGAGGAGCATAGGAGAAACACTGGGGCAGGGACCCTGGCGTCTGCAGATGGACCTGCCTCGGCCGCAGTGCTGAGGCTGCATCAGCGGGAGCATGGGTGTGGGAGGGGACGGGGTCGCTCTGCCCTGCCCCGGGGTGACCCCACCTGGAGCTGCCTTCGGCTCTGGGCCCCGTGTTTTTTGCAGGGTCTCTGTGGGGAAACAGGACCTGGACACCACACTCACGAGGACAGCACGGGGTGGAAAGAACAGGGGCCATTTCTCCCGCAGGAGGGAGGAGAGGGGCAGCGGGGAGAGCAGAGCTCAAACGCTGAGAGGCCCCAATTTGAGGGACCTGCTGGGCAGACCAGCCCAGGTCAGGGAAGTGCATGGAATTACTGGAGTAAGGAAGCCCTTTGTCACTGTCTCATCAGGAAGCGGTCGTCTCACACAGGCCAGCATCGCACAGCAGGCTCTGCACCCATCTCTGCCACCCCTGTGGCCACTGACGGTCCCACGCCCGCCCAGACCCAGCTCCCTCTGCTGCCGGGCGGCCAAGAGCCAACCCCCGGCCCCACACTCACTCGGCCTTCTTGCGCTTGTGGTAGGAGCGCCGCCAAGGGTTCCGCCAGGTCTTCCTCTTGGCCAGGGACAGGTCGGGCAAGAAGGCTGCCAGCGAGCCCTCGATCTGGTCCGGCTTCCCGCACAGGGCGTGCTCCGTGGAGCAGTAGTAGGAGCACTCGCCATAGAAGCAGATGTTGTTGGCTGGGGAGGGACAGGCTGCAGGTTACCCGGGCCACACGGGGCCGCGTCCTCACCTGTGGTCTCACGGCCCCCAAGGCCGGGCCGGGCTCTGCCTGGTGCTTCTCACGGGCAGGACTCACCCACAGCTCCCCCATCAATCCCAGCAAACACCTCCACCGCACGGTATGGAAAAGTGAACCCACAGAGCTGACTTCCTGAGGCCACACAGCTCCCCAGAGGCAGAACCTGGCCTGACCCCTCAAAAATCAGGGGTTGGTCTATGGACATCCTAGGGCTGACGTTTAGTTGCTTAAAAATGCATTTGTATTGTCAAGAAAGTGAAGATGCAATCCCCAGAATGGGAAAAAATGTTCGCAAACCACACATCTGAGGATCTAGCATTGAGGGGGTATGAAGGACTCTCATCACTCAATCACAAAAAGATGAAACGCCAACTAATACACGGGCGGAGGGCTTGAACAGATGATTCTCCAAAGACGACGCCGATGGCTGACAAGCATGAGAAGAGATGGGTGCCATCGTGAGTCACCAGGGAGATGCAAATCAAAACCACAGTGAGGCACCACCTCCTCTCTGCTGGGATGGCTTCCATCAAAAGAGCAGAGGACAGCAGCTGCTGGCTGGGATGGGGAGCTGCCGCCTCTGTGCACTGCTGGCAGGCAGGGCGCACACGGTGCAGCTGTGGCAGAAATGGTCTGCACCCCTGATGGATTCAACACAGCGTCCCTGTGTGACTCAGGAACTCCCCGCCCACGTAAACCCCTAAGAGCAGAAAAGACATTTCCACACAAAAACTTGGGCACGAATGCTCACAGCAGCACTGCTCACCACGGCCGAAAAAGAGAGAATCGACCCAAATGTCCATCAAGAGAGAAGTGGACAGGCGGGGTGAACGTGTTCCATCCGCACGATGAAACGAAACGAAATGAAATGAGAGAAGGAATGAAGCCCTCACTAAACCCGAGGACCCTGTGCTCCACGAAGGAGGCCAGACAGAGGAGGCCACACGTCCTACGACCCTCTTGATACAGAACGCCCGGAATAGGCAAATCCAGATAGACTGGGGGAGGGACTGGCCACCGAGGGCTGTGGGGCGAAGAATGGAGACGGTCTGTTCACAGAAACGGGGCTCCTTTTTGGGGTTGGGAAGACCCCAAAATTCTGGATTCAGACAGTGGTGATGGTGGCACACCATTGTGAATATACTAAAAGCCATGGAACTGTACACTTTTAAGTGGTAAATTTCATGGTACATGAATTATACCTTAATAAATAAAAAGTAATGAGAAAAATGCAAGAGCTGTCCAGGCCCGCTAGCAATGGGGGTTCACTGCTCTGACGCTGGAGGCCCGGCCGACGGCGCTATTCCTGACTTTATTTGCTGACTGAATCGTTTTTCATGCTTTATTTGTGTGTGGAGAAACGCTGGAAAGTCTGGGGCTGTAGAACTGGTGAGGACGTGGTTTTGTCGGGGCCAGAGCCTCGAACCTCACTCACAGCACCCCCAGTCCCAGCATTTCTGTCATTTGAGCACACGGCTGACGTCTCAGCCAAAGGGGTCCCTCCTTGAGCCATGCAGCCGGGCTGAGTGATTCCAAGGGTCTCTTGGGGTGTTCCTGGAGCCTCCAGGCTGCAGGGCAGGCTCCCCATGAGATCTGAAGACAGATTCGGCAGGGCACTTCCCAGTGGAGTGAACAGGAGGGCGGCCGGTATGGGCTGCCCTTTTTTAGCTGAATAAGTTGAGGTTCTGAGAGGCAATGGGGTGAGTCCCAGGCCGCCCTGGTCCCCACCACACCCCACGCACCTGGCAGGTCCCGGCTGGTCTGGCCCCAACGCCCTGATCACCTGCCTGCCCCCTCTTTCCCGCGCCCCCTCTCCCCGGTGCCAACGCTGGGTAATTACTGTAAGAACGATCAAAGAAAGACCAGCTGCAATCCTGTTGTGTGTTGATACAGATTAATCAGCAGCCCACAGTCGGATGAGGCAGCCCCCCGGGGCAGGAGCTCCATTTCAGGAGCAAAATCTTCATCTGAGCACTCGTTGGCTGGAGGCTTAAAATGCGTCTGCCGTCCTCGGCTAAGCCGGTTTCAGATGGTATCAGGTTAAAAGAGAAAGGCATTTCTCGGGTCCCCGGCCATTCCTCTTTGCAGATCCAAGTCGGGTACTAAAGGGGCCTCCCGGGTGGGGTTAGAAGGGGCCTGAGCTGTGTGACCTCGGGCGAGTGCCTCCCTGCTCCGTGCCCAGCCCCTCGCCCAGGAAGCGGGGGACCCAGCAATGCCTGCATCTCGGGCTGGGAATCACACAAGGAAGCCGTGGGAAGGCAGCTGTCAAGGTAACGCAGGCTGCCCTGCACTTGGAGGGCTGGGCTTTCTGGGAGGAAGGAGTGTGAGTCCTTTTCCATTTTAGTAAATAATAAAAGACACAAACAGCAAGGAGGAAGCCAGAGTCCCAGACACACCCAGGAGAGATCCTGCCTCCTCCAGTCGCCCAAAAATGGCGTCACGGTTGGCCTCCTGGAGAGCAAGCCGGGCAAGAGTGTGGCTCCTGACAAGGACCAAGGCGGCCCCTTCACCCTGTGGCTGGAGCATCTCTGACCATTCCTATCTCTGACTGTGTCGGGGGGCTGGCCCGGCAGGAGGAGAGTTTTGCAAGGCGGACGTCTGCCACCTGCCACCCTGGACGGCTGTGGGCCCAGCGGACACTGTTATTTAGGGCAGCGGCTCTGGCTGCGTGAAGTGGGTCCATAGCTGGAAACTTGCCACCTTCAACGTGCGTTTAAGCTGGACACAGCACTGGAGAGAGTCCTGATGACCACTCTGCCAAGCCCAGGCCACCGTGGCAGGAAAAAAGGTGAAGCGAGTGATGGCAAACCCTTCTGTCCAGGCTGTGTTGGCCTGAGTGGCTTCTGGAGCTGCGGGGCACCTGGGCCTAGTCCTGGGGGCGCTCACCTTGTAGAAACGCAAAGCTGTGCGTGGACGACCTGTGCACCTCTGGGATGTGTGCAATGTGCAGATGGTAACTTACATGAGAAGTGGGGGAGGGAGTTCCGTGAGCGTTTGGGGCTTAGGAGAGGTAGGCTCTGACTGCGGCCCGGCCCCTACACGGCTGTGCGGTGCTGGGATCCTAACTGCCCTCTCCAAACCTGAGCTCCACAATCCCTACGCGGGGCAGGGGGCTGCTTAGGGCTCATCCTCCTGCTTCCCCCTCCCAGAGCCCACTTTCCCCAAGCACTAGTCCGGGCTGCCTCTCGTTCCCTCACTTTGCCCTGGCTGATGGGATTTTCCCTTTTCTGACTCACCCCACGGGAGGGTCATTCAGGCCACGGGAGGCCGAGGGGTTGTCTGCAGTGGGCTCAGCCCTCCGAGGTGCCCGGGGCTCCTGCAGAGCCTCTGAGGTCACCTGGTATCCGCGGTCGGGAGACGTACGCAAAGCAAAGTGGAGCAAACGAATCGGAACAGATTTTGTTCCCTGGAAGAGGAATCCAGGCTGGCTCCTGCACCGTTCCCTGCTGCTTTAGAGAAAGCCAAGTGCTCATAGAGGCTTCTGGAAGAAATCGGACTGACAGGGCAGAGTGGCCGGAGTGGCAGCAGTGGGGTCCCAGGGGCTGCGTTCCGAGGCGCCCGGCAATGCTGGGCCCAGCTGCTGTGGAAGATTCAAGGACTCGTCTGTCCGGGCAGGGAGACGAAACTGTTGGGGCCTCCGGCGGCCGAGGACATCTTGGGATTTTAGGGGAGAAACTTGCGCTGCCCTGGAAAACGCAACTAATATCCGGAAACCAGGAGTAGCCAGGGAAGCTGCCAGAACGCGTAATCAAAGTGGTGGCTCCAGGGAGACGTGAGAAGGGATTCCAGCAATGGCAGCAAAGGTGGTCGACGGCTGACTTGCAGTGCAGAGCTCAGGGGTGCTCCGGTGACCACCGTCCCTGGCCTGCTGAGGACCTGGGGATTCCAAGCGTCAGCCAACATGGGACGTAGAAGTGACTTAATACACCTGCTTGGACTGATAATCAACTCAGTCTTCTTTTTTTTTTTTTTTGAGACACGGTCTCACTCTGTCACCCACACTGGAGAGCAGTGGTGTGCAATCATAGCTCACTGCAGCCTTGACCTCCTGGGCTCAAGCCATCCTCCTGCCTCAGCCTCTCGAGTTGCTGGACTCACAGGTGCACACCACCAGACCTGGCTGATTTTTTTCATTTTTTGTAGAGATGGGGTCTCGCTCTGTTGTCCAGGCTGAGCTTGAACTCCTGGGCTCAAGTGATCCTCCCAGTGCTGTGATTACAGGTGTGAGCCTCTGTGCCCAGTCACTCAGTAAGACCTTAAAAATGGGGAGGGAGCAACCTGCCCCCACAGGCTCGTTTTACAGTGAAGTGAGGAGTTCCGGAGATGCTGCTCGGAGAAGGGCCAGGCAGGGCACGTTCTCAGCATCAATGGGTGTCTTTGACTCCTCCCTGCGCGACCCTGTGACCGTCTCTTTCAGTCGGTCCCGAACTGACCCTGTGACGGTCTCTTTCAGTCGGTCCTGAACTGACAGCCTGGTCTGCAATGCAGAGAATCGAGCCTAAGCTGGAGGAATTCCCGCCGTCGCTGCACAGGGTGCTGGCACCTGAGGATGGAGAATGTTAGTCTTTGGAACCTTTGGAATCCATCACTGTAAAAGTTGCAATAAAAAATTGTAAAAAGACGTGGATAAGAAGCAGTCAGGCATCCAGGCATCACCGGGGTGGAGCCCAGCCTCAGCGGGCACCAGGGTGTGCATGGCGGGCTGCAGGGCGGTCAGTCCTGTGAACGGTGGGGCAGGAGGCAGTGCCCGGATGGTGCGGTCAGGGTCCATCCAACGGCTGACAGCGGCTGGAGCTCAGTCGTGCTTAGGAAGCCCTGGACTCCCAGGGTGGGGAGGCGAGTTTCAGCCCCTTAGAAAAGATGGACAGCTCAAACCATCCAAACAGGGACTGAATTATCTGTGAGCCAATGTGTTCCCCATCACTGGGGTGTGCCTGGCTCAGGCACAGCGGACCGGGGAGCCCTCAAAGACCCCCACACTCAGGCTCTGCCTCTGCCCCGATTCCTGGTGTGTGAGGCCAGGCACCACTGGACCAGGGAAGGGAGCCCTTCTTCCTGCCTCTGTGGAGCTTTCTGTCCTATTTTTCTCTTATTAATGGGCTTTGAGAGGAAGAAAACAAATGAGGATCTCGGTGAGCCCCGGCTGACGGAACAAAACTTAATTAAATCATGGATTCAGAAGCCTGGTTCTGACAAATTCATGAATGCAGTTAAGAGAAAGTGCAGAGTCCGCACATCGATCCGAAACATCTGCAGAAAATGAGCTTTCAGGTCAAGGTTTTATGTGCCAGCAAATCTGAAGACGCAGCTAATCAGGGGCCCTAATTGGATTTTATCTGCATGAATTAAACAGACGGGCCAGGAGAGCGGCTGAGGCCCCTGACAGCGAGAGCCTCCAACCCGGAGGGCCCCTCCCCAGCGAGGTCCTTGCTCTGCAGGGTATCCTGGGGTGACCACTGGGTGCCTTCATTCCGCAGTACTCACCACCGCTGGGACCACTCTTGACCTTCAAGATGGAAACGTAGGGGACCGAGTTCAGAACAGGCAGGGGAGTGTCCCAGAGCTCGGCAGGTGAGCGGTGGAAATGGGAACAGGCTGTGAAGCAGGGGCCTGGCGCAAGGGAGGCGCTCGGAGGGGAGGACTGAGCCCTTGGCAGAGCCGCTAATGCCAGTTTCTTTTCTTTTCTTTTTTTTTTTGAGACAGGGTCTCACTCTGTTGCCCAGGCTGGAGGGCACTGGCGCGATCCCCACTCACGGCAGCCTCCACTCCTGGGCTCAAGCAATCCTCCTGCCTCAGCCTCCTGAGTAGCTGTGACCACAGACAAGCACCACCACGGCTGCTAATTTATTTATTTCCTGTAGACAGGGGTCTGGCCATGTTGCCCAGTCTGGCCTCAAACTCCTGAAATCAAGTGACCCTCCCCACTTGGCATCCCCAAATGCTGAGATTACAGGCATGAGCCACCACACCCAGCCCAAATGTCAGGGTTAAAGCAACCTGGGTAGATAATTAAGTAGAAAATAGTGTGTTTATGTGTGCACTGTACTTATCACGTACAGTCTTGAAGGTTTTATAAACCTCAGCACCAACAGAGACATCTATTCCCACCTGACATTCAGGCCATCCTGTATCCCCTCAAGGGCACCAGGGACTGGGGACCGGGGCCAGCCCTGCTCACAGTCCAGCTGCTTCACCGAGGCCGGGAAGGCCGCCCACCCTGTTGCTATAGGACGGGGGTTCTGCTGGGTGTGTTTAAATCTGGGTGGGCAGGTCCCAGAGAGGTCTGCTGGCTGGGCCACCTGGAGAAGGCTCCCTGGAGAGGCTAGGACCTCCCGAAAGTGAATCGTTTCACCAGTTAAAATAAACAAACAAATGGAAGAAGAAACAGCCTCTCTGTGCACAGCAGGACGTCGGTTAAATGGTGATGGTGCCACCTTGAAGCTGTCTGTGGTTCGGCACCTGGTGTGGAAGGGGGCACAGGGCACCCTACATGGGAGGTGGTTTGGGAACGGCCCTGCACGTGGTTTCTTTTAGTTAGAGGTACTCAAGCCCCATCACTGTGGGTTCGGTGTGGGCCCCCCGTGCCAGGCTACCTGGAGAGATGAATGTGGGCCCCCCGTGCTAGGCTACCTGGAGAGATGAATGTGGGCCACCGTGCCAGGCTACCTGGAGAGATGAATGTGGGCCCCCGTGCCAGGCTACCTGGAGAGATGAATGTGGGCCCCCCGTGCCAGGCTACCTGGAGAGATGAATGTGGGCCCCCCGTGCCAGGCTACCTGGAGAGATGAAGAAGGTCCTCCAGAGCTTCTTGTCCCGTGTGACGTCCCGGATCTCCTTGGTCATGTTGACCATCCTGCCGGCCACGGGAGGAACCCGGCGGAAGTCCAGGATCCTGGCAAGAAAGGGGCATGGGAGGTTCTGTGCTCTGTGCGGCTGAGCCGGCCTCTGTCTCCCTGCCTCCGAATAAACCCAGCCCTAGGCCCGGGGGCTCTGCCTGGCCCTGCGGTGATGGGGGCGGGAGAGGCCCCTGAGGGACCGGGGCTGGCGTCGCCTCGCTGATGGGCACACACCGCCAACTGCCCACATAGCTAAAGCCTGCCCTCATTCCAGGGCTAAATTTAAAACAAAATTAAATTAAAGGCACCACTTTTAATGGAACTCTCTCTGAACCACACCGCAGGCTCCCACTTGCTTAATTAAGTGGAGAATGCAGGGCGAGAGCTTTTCTTGCTGATGGAGGACGTGGTGATTATCCTGTGAGGCGAGATGACCAGGTGTGGAGGAACGTGGGCCATCTGCCAGGGCCGACCCGGGGCCCAGGGCCCGACCGTGCCTCTGAGTGGAGCACCTGCCCCCTCCACCTGTCAGACGGCTTGCCTGGGCACCGGGCTCTGTGTCCTGCTTTATAAACACGTTGATCCGAGGGGAGCTGTTTCCTAACGAGTGACCCTCCCTGGCTTGGTGGCCACTGTCTTTCTTTTCATAGAAAAGCCCTTTTATGGGTTCAGGCTCTTCTAGATAGCTGAAATGGTTGAAAATCGGGCTTCTGGCGATTTCTGTAGTCACCACAGGAGACTTTGATCCTTAAAAAAGCCCTTTAGGCCGGGCGCGGTGGCTCAAGCCTGTAATCCCAGCACTTTGGGAGGCCGAGGTGGGTGGATCACAAGGTCAGGAGATTGAGACCATCCTGTCTAACACAGTGAAACCCCGTCTCTACTAAAAAATACAAAAAATTAGCTGTGCATGATGGCGGCACCTGTAGTCCCAGCTACTCGGGAGGCTGAGGCAGGAGAATGGCGTAAACCCGGGAGGCAGAGCTTGTAGTGAGCTGAGATCCAGCCATTGCACTCCAGCCTGGGTGACAGAGCGAGACTCCGTCTCAAAAAAAAAAAAAAAAAAAAAAAAAAGCCCTTTAAATTCCAACGTGCGCCCACGTCACTAGAGATCTTGTGAAAATGCAGATTCTGGTCCCAGGTCTGGGTGGAGCCCAGGACTCTGCATTCCAACTGGCCCAGGGCAATGCCAGTGCTGCCGGCTCTGGGGCCGCACCCCGGGCTGGGACATGTCAGGGCCCTGCAGGGCAGACAAGGAGGCTCTAGGGGGCTGAGGGTGGCGCCTCCTCCCTCTACTGCACCAGGGCAAGGTCCCTCAATCCACGGGGCCCCTCTGGACCCAGGGCCAGGCCCGTGAACTGCCCCTGGAGGGTACTGAACACGGACCCCCTCACTTCCCCAGCAGCAGGGCCAAGCTGACCCTCACGACGGGTTCACTTTCTGCTGGGCTGGGGCAGCGGAGACAGGCGACCGCGGGGCCTTCCGGGCCCCCTCATTGCGAACGTGGCTTCCTCCTCCTCGGGAAGCCTGCTTTGGTCTCCCGGAGACATCTGCGCCCTGTGACTCTCCGTGTTAAGATTCGTGGCACTAAATACTCCCCCTTCCCTCCCTGCCTCCTTCCCTCTTGCCTTTTCCTCTATTACGGACCGCACAGCAGCTACTGCGCCTCCTGTCTGCCCTAACGGTGGGGGTGCCTGAGGGGCCCATCTGGATTAAGGCTCCCTGAGGGCACCCTCTCCCTCCGTGACAGAGGGACGGTTAGGAGCACGGAGATCTGGGCAAATCGCCTCTCACTGCCTCCGTTTCTTGTCTGTGAGGGGGGATATGAAAGGGTCTCCCTACCACGTGTTGTGTGGGCTACGGGAACACACAGGACCTGGTCAGGGCAGCACTCGGGGTGGGGGGAGAGCAGGCACCAGCGCTGCCTGATGGTGACCAAGGTGACGACGACGTCCTGCTGTGTCCAGCGCAAGACGGCCCGGCTGACCGGTGGGTCTGAGCGCACGGGAGCGTGGACGGAGGAAGGGCTCACCTGTCCAGGTGGAAGGCTGCAATCTCCGCGTTGTGCCTCTCGTAGTCAGAGAAATAAAAAAAGTCAGGGGGCGTCTCCTGCTCCCTCGTTTGTCTGCGAAAACAGGACAGAAACGGAAACGGTTTGTCACCGAGAAAACCTCCGGGTGCCGGAGGAGGCGGGACGTGCTGGGTTCGGCCCTCCAGAGCCCACTGTTCTCTTTCTAAGGGTGTTGCTAACTGTCAAGAAACACAATCATCATTAAAAATTAAACGATATCAACTTACGTTAAACACATTCCCTTCAGAAGCGACAGGCACCAGGGTCTCGTCCCTTCCTGATTAGGGGTGTCTGTCTCTTGCAGCCGAGAGCCAAAGTCCCCTCTAGCAGCAGCACCCCGCGTGCTCCCAACTCCACGCTGGTGACCTCGAAATCAGCCCAGGGGGCAGTTCTCACACCACGGAAACGGGCAAACTGCAGATCAGGCTTATTACGCCCGGGGAGCTGGTTATTAAATATTTACAGCCCACCCCAGGTCCACGCCACCAGCCAAACGGATTCTCCCGAGAAGCCGCTCTTGCCTGGTGCCCAGAGATTCAGGCAGAGCATGGGCCACATGGGCCCACACACGGGGAGGGGCAGGCCCTGGTACAAGAGGAGCCCCCTCAACAAACGAGACGGACTTCCCCTGGTGTGGGCCCGGAGGCCAGGGTCAGGTCGGACCGGCTGCCCCTCACACCTGCCTCCGCTGCCCGCCAGCTCTCAGGAAGGGACGTGAGGGAGGCTGGGAGATTTCTGGGGGCTGCCGTGGGTCCTCTTTCTGAAGCCTGGAAGAGATGACCTGACCCCTTTTCCAATGTCTCCCTCCTTCCCGCCGGTCGGCCTCAGTTCCCACTGAGCTGCTTCCCGTCTCTTGAGCTGGGGTCACGGCTGTCAGCTGCTGCTTCCCACGCTTGTCTCCTGGCCCTCCACACTCCTGTCTTTGTGCACGCTGTTCCGCCCTCCTGGGACGACCTTCCCTTCACGTCTCCAGACGGCTGTTAGCATTTCCTAACGAGTGTCTTACAGACGGCCGGGCCTCAACTTCTCAGCACTCAAGAAGTCATCGGTCAGAGAAGGCTGGAGTTTGGGCAGTAGTTCCTCCCGCCCACCCCGCCAGGTCTTCCCCGTCCACACGCGCGTCATAAAGGCTCTGACAAGGCCTGCAGACAGGCTGTTGGACGCATGGTGTCCAGCCCTACACGGACTGTGGAACTCATTCTGTGTGTGTACAGCATGTTCCCACACCCTGTACTTTTGAGGTCTGTTGGTTGAAGCTTCAAGTGCAAGTCATTTTCAAGGCCCAGCTCAAAGGCAAACTCCACAAAACCTTCCCAGATGCCGCAGCAAGGATGAGCTTCTGCCCCCTACAAGCACCCCCAGCCCAGTGAGCAGAGGCGAACGCTGCTGGAACTTCCGGTGCCCCGCCCGTGACAGCCAACGCAGAGCCCCAGCTGGGCCACCAGCGGCCGCCAGCCACCTCGCCCGCAGTGGACGCTGGTCAGCAGCTCCCCCCTCGCTGTCCCCGTTTCTCTACATAGAAAGTGAGGGGCTGGTGGATGCTGACCGTGGGGATTTAATGCTGCCTAAGTGCCCCAGGCCCAGGACAGGCTGCTTTGAGCCTGCCCCTAAAGCAGGGTGGGGTGAAGGAGCAGGGTGGGGTAAAGAACGCCTGGATGGCCCAGCACCAGGTCCACCCAACTCCCAGCCTGGCTTCTCCAGGACCCAGTGGACGTTGGGGTTGTCAGGGGCCCTCCCAGCAGCACGAGGCCTGGGTCTGGGTTCCTAAGTCGAGGGGCAGGCAGATGCCCTGCGGGGAACAGGGACCCCGTTAGCTGCTCTCGGGGGTGCTGGCTCCCCACAGGACCTGGCTGCTGCTCAGTGGGACTCCCTTGCTGCTGTCACCCAGGCCTGGAATCCGTGGGGCTCTCCCGTGACGAGGGAGACCTGGAGGTCACACGCTCACCCACTTACAGATGAGCACATGGAGCCCAGAGAGTCAGTGACTTCCTTAGGGGCCAGCGTCGGTGGCTCAGCCCAGGGCTCCTGGGTCCCGTCCATTCGCTTGTTCATTCATTCATTAATTCAGGCAGTAGAGCGACTACGCTTAGTACACTCAAGCACTGTTCTGGCCTTGGGCAGAGAGGGAGCCTGGGCCGGGGGCAGGAGGTCCAGTCTCCATGTGAACAGCCCGGGTCGAAGGAGCCTCCTGGGCTCCACGAACTCCCCATTCCTGTCCCAGTGCCAGGGGCTCTGCTCTGCACGTGGCGGGAGCCTGGCGCTGGGGGAGCCAGGACACCTGAGACCAAGCCTGGACAGTGCCAGGGGCTCTGCTCTGCACGTGGTGGGAGCCTGGGGCTGGGGGAGCCAGGACACCTGAGACCAAGCCTGGAGCTGGGACCCTGACCACCGCCCAGCCCTGCTCGGCCCCTCGGAGAAGCAGGGCAGAGGCTCCAGAGCACAGCAGGACGCAGGCTGGGGATGTCAGGCGGGCCTGTGGCTGTCTGTGAGGGTGAGCAGGGCGGCAGCCGGCCCAGCACCCAGGGAGCACGACACCAGTTTTTAATCAGGAAACAAGGCCAGTAGACGCAGTCTCAGAGCACATCTCCTCACCAAGTGCCTCAGAACACTCACGCGCCCACCCACGGATTTGGGTCCAGTCAGCCCTAGGCGCATACTCTTACTTGGGTCTTACTCAGATTCACAGGCTGCTCTTCAACCTACTGCCACGACCCGAGACCCCGTGTGCCTCCCCCGCCCCCTACAGCGACACAAACACCGTCTGTTGCAGTTTTCTCATCTGAAAAGTGGGGTGAAGCTCCAGCCTTCTCAGGGCCACCCTGAGTCTTCAGGACCACGGGGACCCAGATGCGGACGGGCCCGCAGAGCAGCCCAGGCCCACGCGACGGAGGCCCGGGGTCCCAGCTCCCAGTGGCCCCTTCTCAGTTAAGCAGCTCAAAGGCCTCTCCTGCACTGGCTGGGGGGCCCCGGCACACCCACCCTGGACCCACAGTCACACCACGGGGGAGAGGCTGGGCTCAGTGTCCCAGGCCGGGCTCAGCCCCGGTTTGCTGTGTGCACCCTGTCACCTCCCACCCCCCCCGTTTCCGAGTCTCCCCCACGGCCTCCAGGACCCTTTGGCTCTGCCGTCAACGCCTCCCACAGTAAGAGGCCAAGAAGGGCAATGCGGGCACCGCCCTGTCCCTCCACCCTGGCCAAGGGACACAAGGCCACAGGTGGGGTTGCTTAGGAAAGGTTAGTGCCGTTCTGTAAACACGACAGGGCTTCTGTGTCTCAGGCCAACACTCCAGGGGAAGGGGGGCCGAGCCGCAGGGCCCTGTGCCGTGCCTGTCCACGCAAGTGTTTGACCGATGTGATCATGGTGGAAATGTTGACCAATTGTCAAGATCATGTCTGAGGGGAAGCATGCTTCCTCCACCAAGGCTGGCCGCCGCCTCCACCGGAGGGAGAGCCCGTCCCAGGGCGTCCTCCCAGGCCAGGCCCAGGGAGGGAACTCAGCCCCCCACCCAGGAAGAATTTACCAGAATCAAACGCTGGTGACCTTTCCAGGTGCTGGGAACAGAGCCGGCGGGAATCCTCAGCTCACACGCCCTGCGGCCCACACCTCCCACTCAGGGCTGACGGCGTTCCTTCTGGGCTCCAGCACTCCAGCAATGCAGACTGCAGACGCCGTAACCTTCCCAACCCTTGGCTTCCCCGGCCGGGTCCTTCCCTCCATATACACAGCGGCGGTCCGCCTGACTCCTGGGAGCCTCCTGGCCCTGCCACGGGCTGACATCATCACTGCACGAACAGCAGGGCCGGGCTCAGGTCCTGAGTGGGACGTCCACATCCCTTGGGGGAGACCACGTCTGGGTCACAGGCTGCCCGGGCTCCCTTCCTCCCACACTGTTCTCAGACAGCTGTGGCCACAATTCTCCACGTTTCCTGAATGTTTCTTGCTGGGGGTTAAGGATTTGTACCACGCACGGCCTTTCTAAGAACTAGTCTGGGCTGCTAGAAACGGAACAGATCAGTTTCCACGATCCCACGTAACATTTGCCTTGACAGGGCCCCGAGTAGGCGCGAGGCCAGATGGGGATTCCAGGAGCTACTTAAAATAAAACGTGGATGGTGGGCTGGCGCCTGAAGGACACATTTGCTTCACGACCCCGCGGGTCTGCGGTCGTTGCCGTCTTGGGCACACCAGCGGCAAAGGCGGGTCGGCCTGTGGGGCAGGGCAGGGGCAGGTGCGGCGGCAAACTGAACGCGCTGCCCACAGGGTGGCCCTGCAGAGCCGAGGCCCAGGCTGGCCGGGATCCTGAGGTTCAAGAGAAAGAGTCTAGACCTTGTGGAATCTCCTGGTTTTTAAGTGCTGACAAATGGATTTCATTTTTCTAAAACACTAAAGGTCAGACCAAACGGTCCGCTGCAGTCAGCCCGCAGTTCCGGGGCTGGTAGCTGCTGGAGTGTTGGGTATTTTTAAGGTTAAAAGGCCGTCGTCGTATTCAACTTGGAAGGATTAGCTTTGAGCAAAACTCGTTCCACAGAACACGAGTTCTACTAGATTTTAGTAACTTTTAGCTGGAAAAAGAGAAATCCAGATGCAGGCGAGATTTCTTTTCCATAAACTTCGAGCCTTATGTCTGCACAGTGACTCCCCGGAACGGCCCAGCATGAGTCCAGGAGTTCACGGCCAGCCTAGGAAACACAGTGAGACCCCATCTCTACGGAAAATAAAAAAATTAGCTGGGCATGGTGGACCTGTGGTCCCAGCTACACGGGAGGCTGAGATGGGAGGATCACTTGAGCCCAGGAGGTCAAGGCTGCAGGGACCACTGCAATCCAGCCGGGATGACACAGTGAGACCCTGTCTCCAAAAAATAATCATCATTATTATTATTTTTATTTTCTTTAGAAAATTCTCAGCGACTCATTAGTTGGGCAGTTAGAATTCACTGTAGGTCCTTGGGGCAAAGCCCTGCACCACAGGGTGCCTGATAAAGCAGTTAGGAAACTGTGAGCTCCCAGAACATCCACTGCAGAGGCAGCGCCCAGGTATCCCAGCTGGCACAGGTCTCCCGGCTGGCACAGGTCTCTTGGGGCCCAGGTCTCCAGGGTGGCACAGGTCTCCGGGCTGGCATGTGTCTCCTGGGTGGCACAGGTCTCCCGGGTGGCACAGGTCTCTTGGGGCCCAGGTTTCCCAGCTGGCACAGGTCTCTTGGGGCACAGGTCTCTTGGGGCCCAGGTCTCCCGGCTGGCACAGGTCTCCCAGCTGGCACAGGTCTCCCGGGTGGCACAGATCTCCCAGCTGGCACAGGTCTCTTGGGGCCCAGGTCTCCCGGCTGGCACAGGTCTCCCAGCTGGCACAGGTCTCCTGGGTGGCACAGATCTCTTGGGGCCCAGGTCTCCCAGCTGGCACAGGTCTCCCAGCTGGCACAGGTCTCCCGGGTGGCACAGGTCTCCTGGGTGGCACAGGTCTCTTGGGGCCCAGGTCTCCCAGCTGGCACAGGTCTCCCGGGTGGCACAGGTCTCCTGGGTGGCACAGGTTTCTTGGGGCCCAGGTCTCCCAGCTGGCACAGGTCTCTTGGGGCCCAGGTGTCCCGACTGGCACAGGTCTCCCGGCTGGCACAGGTTTCTTTTAGGTACTGTCTTGTGGGGGCAGCTGTTCTCACCCAGGCCAGGTCCCCTGGACACACAGCCACTCCATGTCCCTCTGAGCCTGCCCGTTGGTGTGGGCGCCTGGGGTCACCTTCTCACCCCCAGCCCGCCTGTCCACTGGTGCTTCCTCGGTGATGGACGTGAGCTTCTGTGCTGTCCAACTCGGCAGCCCCTGGCCACACGTGGCTGTGGGACACTCGAAATTGGACGTGAGCTTCTGTGCTGTCCAACTCGGCAGCCACTGGCCACACATGGCTGTGGGACACTCGAAATGTGACCAGAGCCTCCAGGATCTAAGTTTTAAATCTGATTTTATCTTAAATCTAATGGGCACACCAGCTAGCAGTGCGCAGTGGGGCTCTGAAAATGGGGCCTTCTGAGGCCTCTGGTGTCTGCTCACCGTCCGTCCCGCGCCCTGGCCAGGATGGAGGGAGCCGAGTCCACCCCCTCCCCCAGCACACCAGCCCTGCCCCCAGTGCACTGAACAGCACTGCCTCCCTGGCCCACGGCCCCGCCTGCCCTCCCTTCCCATCCTCCTCCTCCTGCTTCCTCAGTCAGGACTGTCCTGGCCGTCGCCTCCGGGAAGACCCTCTGCAATCGTTCGGTCCTGCAGACGCCCCTTGTCCCGTACACACGAGGCCTGCAGAAGGGCGTTTGTCAGATCTGCGTCCCCAGGCCCACAGGCGGCACATCTCCAGGTCTGGCGGCTCCTCTTGCTGCTGTCACTGACTCTCGCCAGTCCGGATTCCAAACCCCAGAGGGAGAATAAGAGCAGCTGCTTGCCAGGGCTGTTGTGGGACGGGCATACACTCCTGGTATACTGTAGGAGCTCACCGCGTGGTGATGTGGACGTCTCAGTAGCAGGTGAAATATAACGGGACATCCACGCAGAGCTCTCCAGGCCTGCCAGAGCTCAGGGGGCCTCTGGGGAAACTGAGGCCCAGGGAGGGGCAGGCCCAGGCAGTGTCTAGTGAGCATCGGCATGGGGCTGGGCCCGGATGCTGGGTGGTTTAGTTCTGACCACCCACTGCAGTACGCGCACGCATGCACAAACACACATGTACACACAAACCCTGCACACGCACCTGCACACTCACAAACGCACACACGGGCACTCACGATGGATGCACATTAACACGTGTGCACACACATACGTACGTGCAGATACATGTGCGTACACACATTCATGCACACGTGCATCCATACACTTACACACTCACAAGTGCACGTGTGTGCGTTCACAGATATGCACACTCACAGGAGTGCACACACACACACACAACCCCCACAGAACAGCGCTGTCAGAGGGTTCTTGGCGAGATGGGGATTAGGACCCGGCTCCAACGATCTGTCCCCGGCACAGCCTTGCAGAGGGGCTGGGAAAGCGCATTTAGTGAAGGTGGAGTCCGATCTCCTCACTGCAAAGAGACAAAGTTCACGCAGAAGACGAATGACTTGCTGACTTGAGTCACCTGCACAAATCCCGTCATTACAGCACATCCCATCTGGCGGCTCCCACCTGACCCTGCATTCCACTCCCGGGCAGAGGGCAGCGGGCAGTGAATTCTACTCTGGGCTCCGCTCCCGAGGCCACAGCCGGGCTGAAAGTCCCAGGGAAGGGGCCAGACCCAGGCGCCCCCAGCAGGAGGAAGCAGGGAGGGAGCAGCCCCAGGGGTAAGGAAGAAAGTAGCTTCCAACAAACCACCCCTTCAGGACAATTCACCCCTGAAGCTCACCCCACCCGTTAAGCCCTGGCCCCACTTGGGGTTTTTCCAATCACTGGAGAACCCTCACCAGTTCCCTCTAGAATACAAGTCAGCTCTCCAGCACCTGCCCCTCCTCTCCTTCCCCTCCGCCCCCTGCTCAGGGAGGATGTGCTCAGGAAGCCAGACTCAAGCTCGCAGCCCCCCCGTCCGCTGCCTTTGCACGTGCCCCCTGCCAGCCCTGCCATGGTCTGTCTCAGCCCCTCTGTAGGGTTTTCCTGGAGCCTGAGGCAGAAGGTGGCTTGGCCCTGGCTACACTGGATGGCATTGTTCGCTGGACCCAAGGGGGAGGGCCCCAGGGCAAGAGTGTTCTGTTTTCTGGATCACATGCCTGGCCAAGTGCTTGTTTCCGAACAGGCGTTTCATAAACAAATGAATGAATGAGGACTCAGTCAAAGAATTGTCCAGAGAGGTCTAGATCTATCTGCAGCCTCGAGCTCTTGTCATCTCATTCCTTCCGTTTCTATCAGTGTCACCTCTACCACCATCACCACCATCACCATCACCTCCACATCACCATCACCTCCACATCATCGTCACCTCCACCATCACCTCTATCATCATCTTTGCCACCATGGTCATCACCTTCACCATCATTATTCTTATTACCATCATGATCACTATCACCATCATCATCATCACCTTCACCATCATCACCACCATCACTATCACCATCACCACCATCACCTCCACCACCATCACAATCACCTCCACCATCATCATCATCACCTCCACCATCAACACCATCACCTCCACCATCATCACCACCACCTCCACCATCACCTCCACCATCATCACCACCATCACTATCACCATCATCACCATCACCTCCACCATCATCACCATCGTCACCACCATCACCTCCACCATCATCACCACCATCACCTCCACCATCATCACCATCACCTCCACCATCATCACCATCACCACCATCACCACCATCACCTCCACCATCATCACCACCATCATCATCACCATCACCTCCACCATCATCACCATCATCACCACCATCACCACCATCACCTCCACCATCACCTCCACCATCATCATCACCATCACCTCCTCCACCATCACCACCATCACCACCATCATCATCACCATCACCTCCACCATCATCACCATCATCACCACCATCACCTCCACCATCACCTCCACCATCATCATCATCATCACCACCATCACCACCATCACCTCCACCATCATCACCACCATCACTATCACCATCATCACCATCACCTCCACCACCATCATCACCACCTCCACCTCCATCACCATCACCTCCACCGTCATCATCACCATCACCTCCACCATCATCATCACCATCACCTCCACCATCACCATCACCTCCACCATCATCACCACCATCACCATTACCTCCATCACCATCATCAGCATCACCTCCACCACCATCATCACCGTCACCTCCACCATCATCATCACCATCACCTCCACCATCACCATCACTGTCACCATTACTTCCATCACCATCATCACTGTCACCATCACTTCTACCATGGTCACCACCACCATCATAATCGTCATCATTTTCATCATCACCATCAACATTATCTCCATCATCACTGTCAACATCATCACAATCACCATCAGCACTGTCATCACCAGCATCTGCACCACTGCTGCTGTGAGTGTACCCTGAGCTGTTATCACCTGAGGTACGGTGACAACGGATGTGATGCTAAAATGTTAGCTTCTCTCTCTGCCAATGATTTGGCCTTTGTCCCTCTCTCCTTGCCCCTGCCTACTCCTCTGAGCAGTTCATGCACGTGGAATCCAGGTGGCTCCAAGCCCTGCTGCACTGAGAAGGGACCAGGCCCTGCCTTGAGGCCAATCTGGTTCTAGCACGGTTCCTGATCCCTACATATCATACCTGGGGGTTTCCGATGACCCTGGCTGTTAACAAAACAAGCAGCTCTGTTCCCAGCCCGGAGGCAGCCTGCTCCGGGATCCTCACGGCTTTGACATGCAGGCCAAGACAATCTGCCCCACGGGCCACCTCCGGGCTGTCCCTGGCTTCTGAATGGCCCCTTTTCCTAGAACAGTCCAGGAAGTTCAGGGAAGTGGTGATGACACGCTTTCTGTCCAGGCTCCACTCCTGGAAGAGGCTCTGAAATGCTCCTGGAGTCTTCTGCCCTCTGACCACACATCCAGATGAGCCCGACAGCCACTGGGTCTGCAGACTCCAGGGCACCCTGCCTCATCTCCACATGAAACCCCAACCATCAACCCTCCATATCATCATCACCACCATCAAGTGCTCTGCTGTGCCCTGGTGAGACGTCTCCTGACCCATGAGGGGAGCAGAAAGAGTGCTTGCTGGGTGGCCCTAGGCCTCAGTTTCCCTTTCTGCAGAGTACGAAGTGGGAGCAAGACGATCCCAGGGGGTCTCCAGGTGAGGGAGAGGGGAAGGGGGGATGTTTTTGCAGCCAATAAAAACCTGAGATCAGGTCTACTGGTGACAGCAGGAGGCATCTGTGGCTTCAATCCCCTGGCCTTGCCATGCAGGCTTCTCAGAGCCAGGTGGCTCACAGGAGCTGCAAAGGACACCTCAAGGGTTGCCAGAAGTGCTGGGCAACCTGGGAAGACTGGGATTTTTCTCTCCACACCTGCAAGGTTAAGAGGAGAGGGGCAGCCTCGGCGGAGACCAGCAGGCCCGCTCTCACCTTGGCCAGGAGGCGCTCAGCCTCTCACCTCGGCCAGGAGGCGCTCAGCCTCTCACCTCGGCCAGGAGACGCTCAGCCTCTCACCTCGGAGGGGTGCTGCGGATACAGCCCCCAGGAAAAAGGTTTTGGAAAAGTACTGAACCCGCTGCACGGAAGGGGACGAACTCGGCCGAGGCGGTCACCTGGCAGCCTCTCCTTCCTCCTGGGCGCCCTGACAGAAGGTGTACCAGGTGAGGAGAGCAGGTGACAGGCACGGTCTGCTTGTCCAGGAGTCGGGGTTTGAAACGTGGAAAGATGTTATCAGATCCAGCGGGGTTGGCTGAGCAGCAGAGCATGCCATGGCTGGGGGAGAGGCAGGGCAGTCGCCCGAAAGCTTCCTGGAACAGGAACGATCAGTCTAAAGCACGCCGGGAGCCCTGGGCCCAGGCCCGGAAGTCACGGTCCTCACCAGCTTGGTCAGCGTGCCAGGAAACTGCCAGCGAGTGGGACAGGTGTGCAGCTCCATCCGCCACTGACCCTCCACACAACTCAGGCCAGACAAAGTGTCCCTCCCAGCAGCAAAAGCTGAGCTGACCGGCCGCTCCAGCAACTCCAACGCCACCGGCCCCACCTGAGTGGAAGGAGACAGCGCTGCTCTCAGGGAAGGGCCAGCTACCCAGGGCCTCCTCGGCAGGGCTCAGGGAGGGGGTCTGGTTTTGCTTTTTATGAGATGATAAAAAAAAAAACCCATCATTCAAAGAAGGAAGTCAGTAAAAACAAACAGGCCGACTGCATGCAGGGTGGAACAGAACGCCCTGCCCGGCCGTCCTGAGACTCACACCCGCTGCCCCTCACGTGGACATAGGTCCAGTTACCGCAACTCACACTCATGTCAGGGGCTCACCGGGCTGCAGGGTTGAGCTCACAGATCGGCAGTGCATGTGCGTCTGGCATTTGAGAAGGCGCCGGATACCCTGGACCGTGGGGACAGAAGACACCGGCATGCTCAGTGTAAACAGTTGAAAATGGCATAGCCTGGGCTCAGTGTAAACAGTTTGAAAATGCTGCAGCCTGGGCTCAGTGTAAACAGTTTGAAAATGCCACAGCCTGGGCTAACGTGATGTGACATTTCTCTCATTTTCAACACACAGGGAACTTCCGAGAAGCAAGTGGCCCGTGGCCCATCCCTGGCATGACCGTGGCCCATTCCCTGCCTCGCCCCACCCTGCCTGCCTAGCTGCCGCGTTGCAATGCACCTGATGGGGGTGCTGGTCTGGGGGCTCCCGGGAAGCGGGTGCCGAGGTCCCCATGAGACATCCAGCGCCGTGGGCTTCTTGGGACTCATCTTGGAGAAACAGCAGGGACGGGAGCTCGCTGACCCACAGAGGGAGGGCCTGGGCCGGGCTGTCCGTCCCAGACCTTCCACATGACTCTGCCAGGACAGCCTCAGAGTGGGAAGGACAGGGCAGAGTTTCAACACCCGCCTTTCTGTTCTTCCTAGGTCACTTACTGAACTGTGCACGAAGGAGCGACATGCTGAGGGCAGACACCGGGCCCAGGGATGCCACATGCTGAGGGCAGACACCGGGCCCAGGGATGCCCCGATAGTGCCGGGGGCCGCAGACCCCATGCAGCAGCTCCTCCTCCCCAAGAACCTTCTCGGCAAAGCCCCCTGCGTCAGACACGAGAGACAGCCACAGCCTGTGGCCCCAGAGGACCAGGGGTCAGGAGGAGTCCCGGTCCTGCCACGCCAGCCCTACCCTTGGCCCGCCACCCCCAATACAGGGAGTGGTCAGGCCTGTGAGGTCAGATCAAGCTGCACCTGGTCACACCCACCCTCAGTCCTGGGCAGCAGTGACAAGTTTTAAAGGCCGACTTCAAAACCTCTGACTGGGCTTGTCGCCCTTGTAAAAGCCCAGCAGAGGAAAGAGGCCGCAGCTCTGAGGTCAGGGTTCCAATGAGGGCACAAGGAGGGGGACTCGGCAGAACCGGGTGAAATTCTGGTGGCCGAACCCAGGAAGGCTCTCGTGCGCTCCTCCTCACTGAGGAAGGCCCCACAGAGGTCACCCCTCCACCTGCCAGGACGGCCTCCCTGGGCCTCAAAGGGCACCGGAAAGGCAGGCACAAGAAGGCAGCTCCCAGGGGGACACAGCACCTGTGACAAGGCTTCCCTCAGCTCTGATAAAAGCCACAGGAGGTGTACCAATTGTGGTTATTCACTCTAAAGTGAGAATGAAGATTGAGCTGACCTCTCCCAGGCTTTCTGCAGCGGGCAGAGTAATGGTGCCCCAAAGTTGTCCGCGTCCGAACCCCAGGGCCTGTGACTGCTGCCTCACGTGGCGGGAGGCACTGTGCAGATGTGGCTAAGGCTCTGAGGAAGGAGAGACCACGGGGTCCCCACAGGAGGGGCCGAGGAAGACCCGACTGAGGAAGACGCTGTGTGGCCGGGTCTCAGGGTGGAGGAAGGACCCCAGCCTCGAATGCAGGAGCCTCCAGGAGCTGGAAGGGCCGGCACACGGCTCCGCCCTGTGCCTCCCGGGGGAGCTCAGCCTTCACGTCCTTTCGGACTCCTGCATTCTGGCTGAGAAGAGGGCGCTTGTGTTGTGTGAAGACACTGCGTTTGCGGTGATTTGTTCCAGCAGCCAAGGAGGGGAATACAGGACCCCCGGCCACATGAAGGCAGGGCAGATGGACACGGTGATTTAGCCCCAGCTGAAAAGGTTATAAAACTCCGACCTGTTTCCTCCAAATCCGGTCAGGCCATCACTGCTAAGGCTCGTGACACTTAGGAAACGACACGGAATGATCGGGAGAAGGCACCGCTGTTCACGAATGAGCCAGAGAGAGGGTGACAAACGCCACACGTGCATCCCTGGGCCGGGCGACGCGTCCTCACAGGAACCCCCACAGCTCTCACGGCTGCCCCCATTTTAAAGACAAGGAAACCGAGGTCTGGAAGGAGACAGAGGCGTCTACAGAACTGCACAGCTAGAACATGGCACAGCTTGGACGGGAACCAGGAGTCTCTGACTCAGGCCTGTGCTCTTTGCTTCAGGGCCCTCCAGAAATCACACACAGGCTCCTGCCGTTCTGAACGTCCATGTTTCCTCCTGGATCTGGGCCCCTCTGAGCACCGGCCTCCTCGGGCCCAGGAAGGCTGGGGCTGCAGGCCCAGAGGTCTGGCTCCACAACCCATCCCTGGAGAGGTCCTGGCTCCAAGAGGATCTGTTGTGTCTCCAAAATCCAGGGCTCCTTAACAACTGTGGCTTCAGCGAGAGGGACACCACGCCGGGTGCTCCATCCCGCAACGCACACGGCTGAGGGGCGGGTCAGCCGCGGCGCTAGGCCTTCCCGGAGCTGGCCCCTCCAACCGCCGTCAGGACCACGTGTCACTTTCTCATAGAATGGTTCCCACTGTTGCCGCTAACAAACATTTCAACGCTCTTCAGTTTGTGGGAAAATAGAAAACGTTTGCTTTGGTTAAAAATAGAGGAAACTGGCAGCTTATTACCAAGGCCTGTAAGGGACGAGAAGCCAACAGTTACGTTACTCTCACTCTGCACTGAGCGCTGTGCTAAGCAGTTTGAGTGAGTTGATTCGAAAAACCTTTGGGACATTCTTCTCTGCAGTCCCGGAGACGGTCAGTGCAGGTGGTGACCCGGGAGCACCGTGGCCCTCATCCAGGGCCACGTGTGAGGTGTGAGGGTTGCTCTGTCCAGGGAGAGACGGCTCTGTGGAGCCATGGGATGTCCCTGGATGGGGTCTGAGAGGTGGGAGGCTCGGCTGTCTTCTCTCCACTGGACACGTGGGAGAACAGACGGGCAGGCAAGGTCTGCTGGTGCAGGGCCCCCGACTCCCACCCTCTCCAGGTGGATGGGGAGTGGGGTGTGCCCCAGGGTTTCTCCAAGAAGCACTGCAGAGGAGGCAGCTCAGGGCGTCACCTCCCCTAAAGCAAAGAGCCGCTGTCCTTCCTTGTTCCCGCTGCTACCCAGCCAGGCCGGCCGCCAAGCAGGGAAAGGGGCGTCCGGTCTGATGGGGGAGCCAGATGCCTTCCCCGGGTCAGCGTGTTCCACAAAGCAGGGACAGCCCGACGAGGCCGATGGAACGGATGCCGGGTCTGTGGCAGAGACCGACAGCAAAGCCTGAGGCAGAACCCTGGGTGGCGGCGGCTGCTGGGGCTGGAGGGTGGAGTCCTTGGGTGTCCTGTTCAGCACCGAGGAACACCCCAGGCCCCTGGGCACAGATGGGAAACTGAGGCCCAAAGAGGGGTGGGCCAAACACCAACCTCTCACGCATTATGTAAAACCACCGTCTTCCAAACCCTGCCAGACAGGCAGAAAAAGACCCGGTACCTGAGAGGCCGTGGGAGCCGGGAAGGCTGCACACACCACCAGGTGCCCACCCAGCCAGACGCACGCGCACCTCACAGGTGCTCCTCTGGGCCTCAGGCCTCCTGCTCACCCACCTGGACACAGGCAGGCAACCTCCTGACCACGCTTGGGCTTTACCAAGAGCACCATTTCCAGCCCAGGCCACATGGTGCGGCTGCTGGATGACCTCAGCTGGGACCCTCCTCCTACAGGGCCCTCGGTGCCGGGACCCTCCTCTCACGGGGCCCTCGATGCCGGGACCCTCCTCCCTCGGGGCCCTCGATGCCGGGACCCTCCTCCCACGGGGCCTTCGATGCCCGGACCCTTCTCCCACGGGGCCTCACTGATGCCGGGACCCTCCTCCCACGGGCCCTCGGTGCCGGGACCCTCCTCCCACGGGGCCCCACTGATGCCGGCACCCTCCCCCCACGGGGCCCCACTGATGCCGGGACCCTCCTCCCACGGGCCCTTGGTGCTCGGACCCTCCTCCCACGGGGCCCCACTGATGCCGGGACCCTCCTCCCACGGGGCCCTCGATGCCGGGACCCTCCTCGCACAGGGCGCTCAGTGCCGGGACCCTCCTCCCATGGGGCCCTCGGTGCCGGGACCCTCCTCCCATGAGGCCCCACTGATGCCAGGACCCTCCTCCCATGAGGCCCCACTGATGCCAGGACCCTCCTCCCATGGGGCCCTCGATGCCGGGACCCTCCTCGCATGGGGCCCTGCCGATGCGTGTCATCCACCACTACCCGTGTGTCAGTCGCCATCCCCAGCCCTGACCACCCCGGGCTCCCGGCACACACTGCTGCTGCTCCCGCTCTGCCCTCCAGGAGTCTTGGCTGCCCTGGAACAGACCCCCCAGTGCACCCACTCCTGTCTCCTGTCTGCGTGACGGTTGGGGCCGGCCCCGTCCTGCTGCTCGGATGGGAGGGTCCTGCTGGGGCTGCTGCTCCTGCCTCTGCACTGGCTGCCCTGGCCGGGACCACCCTGGTCTGTGTCCTCCAGCATCATCTCCCTCGCCGGCTTTTCTTTCATCACTCACTGCAGCCTCAACTTCCTGGGCTCAAGCGAACCTCCCACCTCAGCCTCCCGAGCAGCTGGGGCTACAGGACCCACCAGGGTGCAGCAGCGGGTCCACACGGAAGCCAGGTGGATGTGCTGCTTTTCCCTGTATTCACCAGTGGGTTTTCTTCAGTATATTACTGAGAGCAGTAAACACACAGGACTTTCCACGTGCCAGGCTCTCCTCAGAGCTTCCTACGTCGCGACTCATTGGATACCAAGCTTTACGGGGCAGGTGTTTTTCTACCCATTCTACAGATGGGAACACTGAGTCGGGGAGACACCAGGGACCTGTCTGAGGTCGCCGGCCAGGGTGAGGCATGCGGACCAGACGGCCCGGCCACCCTCCGTCCACCCACGGCCCCACGTGAGCCTCGTGAAGGGCTCCTGGTGTTCCGAACGCTGGGACACAGAGGCCACAAGGCTCCAACGTAATAAATAACCACAGACAGGGGCACTTGAAGCCATGGGGATCTGTTCTCCCCTGTCTTGGGGACCAGAAATCCAAGGCTGAGGTGTGGGCGGGGCCGAGCTCCCTGTGGAGACTGCAGGGCGGATCCTTCCTGCCTCTCCCAGCTTGGGGGCTCCAGGAGCTCCTGGGCTGTGACCACATCCCTGCAACCGCTTCCCTTGGTCTCCTCCTCTGCGTTTAATCTCCCTCCACCTCCTTCTTCTAAGGACAGGGGAATGCATTTCGGGCCCAGTGAAAGTCCTCATCTTGAAGTCTTTAATTTAATCACATCTCCAAAGACTCCTTTTCCAAAGAAGGTGACGTTTACAGGTTCCACGGCTAGGGCCTGAGATGCTCGGGGCATCTCAGAGTCATAGAAGCCACGAGCAGGTCCTTCCCCACCCCCTGCCCCATCTTTCTATCCCATTTCTCTTGTATTCCCTTCCCCAGGGCCAAACTCAGGGAGTCCAAAAACTAGATAAGACAGACACTTTCTATTCCTCCAAACACACAATAGATCCCTGACTTACTAAATGAAGGCACGGAGGCAAAAATTAGCCTTTCTATCCTGGGTAATCTTCTCATCACTCACACAGCAGAAAACCACCACCTGTCATGAACGAGATATATTAAGCTGTTTAATGCCAGGCTTTCAGCCGGCAGAGCTCTGGAAGGCGAGGGGTTCTCCCTGGCAGTGACTCCAGCCTGACCTTTGGGTTCCCGAGTCCGCGGTCCACACTTCCTGCCCATTTCAGCGTCACTTGTTCCAGCCCCGTGGGGGAGCCGTTTGGCAAAACACGGCCGTCTTATTTAAAACCCCTGGCACCTGCTCATCCCCCATCTGTCATTCTCACGATGCGCCACCGCTGTGGTCTGGACTGTTTGCGTGAGGACGGCGAGTTCTCCAGCGACAGGGCCGCAGGCAGGAGGGGCACGGCTGGGCTCGGCTGTGACCTGGACCAGCTGCAGCCGAGGGCATCCCCGATCAACACAGGGGTTCTTTTTTGGCTGCCGTGTACGAGTCAGGAGAACTGGGAATGGGAAGGGCACAGGGCCCAGGAAGGACCGGAGGGCGGCGATGTGCGGAATTATTTACACACCAGCCAGAACACATTGCAGGAAACTTCCCAGAAAACGCATTCCTTACAGCAAAGGGGGCTGCCTCCTGTGCACGTGGAAGCGAACTAACTCCCCACGCGTCGGAGCCCAGACAGTCCTCCTGTTTCACACGAACCTGGAGGTGCTGAAGGTTGTGCCGAGACCTCGTCCGGATGTGAAGGGCCCCTCGTGGGTGGGACATTTCCTGGCTTCTGGTCCTAGAGTGGCCTCCGTGAGGCTGACAGGGAGGCATCTTAGAGGTGGGGGTGGTGGGTGCATGGGTGGGGCACGGTGTGGCCTGACCCTGGGTCCTGGCTGTGATCCCCATCCATGAACGAGATACTTGGTGAGCGGGCTTGGAAGTGGCTCCCAGTGCTGAGTTCCAGGAGAAGGAACCCCCAGCGTGGGACCCTCGAACCGCCCTGCAGTTGTTCCAGGTCAGGACCACAGTCACGTTGAGGAGGCTGCCCGGGACCCTGCTCATGCCGTCAGCGGGAGCCGAGAGTCGTGGCGGCTGTTCAGTGAGGTCACTCTTGGTGGAGGACGTGGGATGGACCCACAGGTGCCGCGGAGGCTGGAGGCTGTGCCGAGATGCTAAGGACCTCAGCTCCGAGCACCCGTCGTCCAAACCTGAGCTTCTTGTTGGGACATGTCGTTCCCCAGCTCACACCGGCTTGGGGGAAATGCCGCCCTCAGTGGAGAGCTGGGGGTGAAGGCAGCGGGTGTCTCCCCTTCCACCCTCCATGGCCCCCATGGCAGTGTCAGCCTCTCACAGGGGAGGGACAGGGACACGGACCTGGCTTGTTGAACCCACACTGAGCCGTGACACCAGCCCCCTGGGTGGCCAGTCTCTGGGGGTCTCCTCAACCCAGCAGAGGGGCTTGAGGGCCTGAGTCCTCACAGTCTGAGACAGCCACACTGACGAGAGTCCCTACGATCTAAGGACTAGAGATTTCCGAGCCTTTCCAACGAACCCGCCTTCTTCAGAACCCACGGGGGCAGGCAGCACCGAGCCAAGACCCTGCCCAGGGCAGGGGTTGCCGACTGACCTATCTTTCATTTTCTCAGAATCTCTCTGATTGGCCACGGACCTCATCACAGCCATGCCAGGGGGATGGGTGTTCCTCCTGGTGCTTCGTTAAGGCCTGTGCACCTGGCCGTGCCTGGTGTCCCCCACCAGCTCTGACGGGTCGGTGTGGCACGGCGAGGGCTCCCGAACCATTCCGGTGAACCCCAGGACCCTCCTAACTGGCCCCACGTACCCCTCCCAGGTCTGCAGGAAACCTCTGTACCAGCTCTTCAACATGAGACACAGAAGAGGGAGAAAATCATTTCTCTGGCTGGAAAATAATCTCAGAAGAGGCTCTTCAACCTCTTAAGCAGTCAACTTAATGAAAACCCATTTCAAAATCATTCAATGATTTGTAACTGTGAAGAAACTCTAAAGTCATTCCCACTTAAAAATAATCGTGATGGTTTAGACTTTATTTCAAAAGCAAACAGGGAAGAAGAATTGCTTGAAAGTTTCAGCCCTACTATATTTTTAAATACGCTTATGTCGGCTCATCCAGTATTCATGGACAGGACTCAGGGGAGCTGGATTAGAGTGGAAAGGAACGCGGACTCTCCGGGAGCCCTGAAAACACAGGTGCACACGTGTTTCTTACAGAAGCCCCTGTGATTCTTCCTTTCATTTCAAAGTAATAAAAGGGTAAGTTGCTACTAACTACTCAACCAGGATTAAATATTTAGCACCGAGGTTACTGTTATAATCTTGTTTTTCCTCCATGGAGCCCTCGATGTTTAAAAAAACATCAGTTAAAAAAAATAAACTAAATCCATAGTTAGGGGTTTGTGTTTGAGCCTGTTCTCTGCATGTTTAAGGAGGTCTTAAATCTGCAGTTTCCTTTTGGGGCATTAAAAGCAACCAGCCCCGATCAAACTGCTTTTGAACGAAATCCCCTGGCTTCCATTTTCGTCCCCAGTACAGGGAAAATGAAGGCCGTATTTTCTTTCCCGTCCTTTTCATCTTCCCTCCCTTTCTCGACAATTAGAACGATAGCCCACATGCTCGCGGCACCCCCGGCGACCGTCATAACCGGAGAAAATACAAAAAGACCCTCGATATTGCCGTTCAGGGGAATGTTTTGGGGAAAAAAATGACTTTCTTTGATTTTCAACAAAGGGGATCAGCTTTTCCAGGAGCCCCATGGAAACACGCGCCCTCAGTCAGCCAGAGTCGGACGGCCTGGGGAGGTTGAGAAGGTCTAATCGGAACAGCCGAGGGGAGGGAGCCAGTGCGGGCTTGGATGGCTGGAGGGACAGGCCTCAGTTTCCCCATCTGTCAAGTGGGTGCAGGGCCTAGAACCGCACTCTCTGAGGGTTTTGCTGTTTTTACTATTTATTTATTTCCCCATCTGAGTCTCTGAAACGGTTACCTGATTGTTAATAATTTCCTTTTACTTATTAAGCAAAGAAATGTCCAGTTGCCAGGTGAGGGCAGAATACAGCCACCTTCTGTGGCCAGCCTCAGGTGATGTAACTTTGGCCACCAGTAAATCACCGGGGAGTCTGGACAAGCCAGAGTGACCTCAGCAGCTGGAGGCTCCAGCCCTGGCGGACTTGGGCCTGTGGTGGGCACTGGGGTGGAGCGGCCGCCTGTGCCTGTCCCCACAGACCTGCGAGAGGGTGGAGTCACCACCTGGTGTCAGGGTCATGACCGGGGGGCACACAGGGTCACCTGAGAGGCCCAGCTGGGCGGCCCTGTGGCTGCGGGACAGCGACTCCCTCCTCCCTGAGCCTTGGGCCCTCGTCCTTGGCTGGTCAGTGCTGGAGCTCTTGTGAGGGTGCCGAGGCCTTGTAGCACGCCCATCTGAGTCAGCCCATGCAGGAGACACGCCGTTCACGTTGGTTTTGTTTTCAAACTTTCCACTCCCCGCACTGTGACCCTTCAGGGCCCCTCCTAGTCGGCCTTCTCCGGGGACTCAGAGAGCTCAGCCCGTCACGAGGCAGAGGAAGGGAATGCATGCTCTATGGTGGGACAACGGCCACGTGGACACCAAGAGGGCGGCCTGCAGTGGGCGCAGGCTGAACCCAGCGGGTTTGGGAGGTTAAGCTCCTTCTCCAAAGGCCTCCACCGCACTCCAGGCCACAGACCCTGGCAAGTCAGGGTGAGCCCCGGCGTCTGCCCCCAAGATCATCCCTGCTTCTCCTCCCATCCGGTCTCACGGAGCTCAGTGAAACCCAGGGTGTTCCATGCAATGACAAGGCTCAGGCGGACAGCCGCCATGCGACCCCGTGAGGGTGCCATTCTGTGAATTGAGAAGGCTCAGGCGGACAGCCGCCATGCGACCCCGTGAGGGTGCCGTTCTGTGAACTGAGAAGGCTCAGGCGGACAGCCGCCGTGCCACCCCGTGAGGGTGCCATTCTGTGAATTGAGAAGGCTCAGGCGGACAGCCGCCGTGCGACCCCGTGATGGTCCCCGCGGGCCAGGAGCCCAGGGCAGACACAGGATGATCCTGGGGTGGAGGGCCGGGCAGGCTCAGGGGTCCCAGGTGCCCCTCAGGGGCGGCCCCCATTCAGCCTCCTTATCCTTCCATGCTTCTGAGATGCCTGGGGGGGAGGGGCACCAAAGTCTCTCAAAAGCTCATTTCAGGATCGTTCTTCAAATGAAGAAAGTTTATTTTTCTTCTGATTATAAAAATAAGCCATGAAATGGGAAGCAACGCGAAAGTCCTCTACCTGGGGCCGGCAAGGCCACTGCCGGGATCACCTGTGGCGTCCACAGAAGGGCCTCTCCCTGCAACAGGGGCTGAGGGCGACCGCTCTGCAGGTACCAGGTGCCGTCCCCACGGGGCTCGGGGCAGCGGCTGGGACGCCCCCCACATAGACAAGCCGGCTGCAGACGTCACTTGCAGGGATGCGTCCGCCCCCACGACACCTGCCCCACGTGCGCCCGCCTGTCCCCTTCTCCTCCTGCATCACCTGCAGCTGCTGCCTCTGCAGGGCCCATGGCCGCGAGGACAGCCCTGGAGGGCGAGACAGGCTCCTCGGCCTCTACCCCGCAGGCTCTGTGCTCATTCGCTTGCTCAGAACCACACACTGAGCACCTGCCGTGTGGCTTGTGCCGGGGACACAATGTCGAGCTAAGTGAAGACTCAGCACCCACCCCCCGTGGAGCCTGTCACTCCGTGGACGATCCAACAACACAAATCCCCAAGTCCCCATCCCTGTGAGGCTGGGACGAGTTTACACACCCACACTTCAGGCTTCAGACGAAAGGGAGCCTGCCCCAGGCCCTCTCCCTGAGAACTGGGGACCAGCCCTGGTCCTAACTGCCCTTCATAGGAACACATACGGGTTCATCCATACACATATGCACACTCCCCCACATCCACATAAGCCTACACGTGCATGGGTGTGCAAACTATGCACACACACACGTGTGCACACCCTCACGTACACACGCACAGGCACACACATGTACACATGCCTACACATGCACCCACAAAAGCACATGCATGCACACACATGCAAACCCTTACACACGTGTGTACACATGTACACATGCCACACATGCACACCCAAACGTGCACCCACACAAGCAAGGCATGCACACACACACCCTTACACATATGCACATGTGTGTACACAGGCCCACACATGCACCCACAAAAGCACATGCATGCATACACATACATACCCTTACACACTCATACACACGTGTGTACACATGCCCACACATGCACGTCCAAACACGGACCCGCACAAGCACACATGTACACATACGTACACTCACCCACCACACACACAAATATATGAGCACATTTGCAGTCCTACACGTGCACACAAACATGTACATACATGTGCACTTCCACCCCACAGGAACGCACCCCCATGCTCACACACATTCGTGCCCACTAGCCCTGAACAGGCACACACGCACACACAGGCATGCCCGCCTGCACACCCACCCACCACACGAGCGTTGCACACTCAAACACACGCTTTCTGAGAAACAAAATACAACAGCGCAGCTGCCCTGGACCTCCTGACACCCCTGTGTGGCCCCAGCCCTGCCCTGTCTCCTGACTTGTGCAGCTCCGGCCCTGCGCAGGCCCCTCCCTCCCGAGTGCCCGGATGCTAAGAACCGCTCATGCAGCTCCCTGCCCTGCTAGAGACGAGGCTCCGCCCTGTGCCCCAGGCCCACCCTCCGGGCTCTCACTTCCCAGGCATGGGAGGCCTCCTGTCCTCACTCCCAGGGCGTGACGGTTGGGTGCCCAGGGAAAATGCAGCCGACGGCCCAGGCCTCCTGCGCTCCAGCACCACATGACCTGCACACCACGTGGAGCTCCCTGTGCGCAGGTGTCCCGCCCTCCCTTGGGCCTCTCCCCGCTGCACACGCGGCCAGCGCAGGCCCTTGCAGGAATGTTCCGCTCCAGACCTCCCCATGCCGCCGACCTTGCTGTTCAGGTCTCAGCTCCAACGAGGCCTCCTAGGACTTCCCCAGGCGGTGCCTACACAGAGGCCATGCTTAACTTAATCTGTGGGAGAGACCCCAGAAGGTCAGTGGAACGATGCCCCCCTCGCGAAGCCTGTCTCTGCCACACTCCTTCGTTTCATTCCCTCCACGCGTCACCCCTCTCTGAAACGTTCCTGCGTATCTGTTCACATGTGCGTTGCCCATGCCCCTAGGCATTTAGGCTCCACTCGAGGTGGGGTCCTGCATGAGCAGCATCTCCCAGCCACAGCAGGTGCTCAGTGGTGGCCCAGCGGCCCTGCTGGGCAGGGCAGGGGTGAGAGGAGAAGGGACTTGGCCTCTGCTCGAGGGCCTAACTGCCGGAGATTTGTGAGGGACAGCCTCTCAGGCAGGACCCAGGAGGCCACTGGCACGCCAGGAGCCAGCAGCTCTGAGCACAGGGACCCCCTGGGCACAGCAGTGAGGACGGCATGTGGGGGTCCCAGCAGCTTCCGATGAAGTCGATCAACATTCCTGCAAGGGACCCTGGCTTAGCTTCCTGCAGGGAGCCAGCAGGGGCTCCTGAGCACCAGGCAGCTCTGCCCAGCCAGACCCAGGGTGAGGAGCAGGCTTGGAGGCCGGCCCACACCGAGTGTGGACACAAAGGGGTCCTTGTCCAGGTCTGGTCAGGTCCAGGCCTCTGCTGGGTCCACACCCACGCAGCCCATTGGGCAATCTGTTTGCCTTTGGAGCCGGCGAGGCCACAGGGGAGAGAAACATGAATTTTTAACACCAGAACAGAAAATCCTTCGAAATTGCAGACCGATCCCTCACTGGTCCTCAAGACCATTTTGTTTCCCCAAGCCTTAGTTTGGGGGGGGCGTGTGCCTGGAAGGTTTCCCAAGCTGGGTGTCCCTGGAGAACTCCTGTCCAACCCGCAGACACCCGAGGGTCTCCTGTCCACCCGACAGACACCCGAGGCCTCCCGTCCATCCGACAGACACCCGAGGGCCTCCCGTCCACCCGACAGACACCCGAGGGCCTCCCGTCCACCCCGCGGACACCCGAGGGCCTCCCGTCCACCCGACAGACA
This sequence comes from Macaca fascicularis, assembly GCF_037993035.2. NCBI lineage: Eukaryota > Metazoa > Chordata > Mammalia > Primates > Cercopithecidae > Macaca > Macaca fascicularis. Next base: position 33,656,730 of record NC_088377.1, on the reverse strand, counting down.
CCCGAGGCCTCCCGTCCACCCGACAGATACCCGAGGGCCTCCCGTCCACCCCGCGGACACCCGAGGGCCTCCCGTCCACCCCGCAGACACCCGAGGGCCTCCCGTCCACCCCGCGGACACTGAAGGGTCTCCTGTCCACCCGACAGACACCCGAGGCCTCCCGTCCACCCGACAGACACCCGAGGGCCTCCCGTCCACCCCGCGGACACCCGAGGGCCTCCCGTCCACCCGACAGACACCCGAGGCCTCCCGTCCACCCGACAGACACCCGAGGGCCTCCCGTCCACCCCGACAGACACCCGAGGCCTCCCGTCCACCTGACAGACATCCGAGGGCCTCCCGTCCACCTGACAGACACCCGAGGGCCTCCTGTCCACCTGACAGACATCCGAGGGCCTCCCGTCCACCCCGCAGACACTCAAAAGTCTTCCCCAGAGTTTGCTCAGGAGCAGAGACCCCCTTCCATTCTTCCTACTGCCTTGCACAGCCCTCAGCAAAGGGTCCTGATGTCTGCAGGGGTTGCAGACCCATCAGCCTGAGCGCTCACTCCCAGGGCTGCGTCTGCCCAACCCTGAGGGCCCAGCCCAGTGAGCACAGAGCAGGCACCATCCCCAGGTTCTCCTGACAATCAGGGGACCATCCCCTGGCAAGGTCGGTCTCCAGGCATCCCCCCCACCCCAAGGGCTCATTCACACTCCCCAGTTTCACCCTCAGGGTCTCGGCTTCGATTTCTCTGGGGCTCTCGTGGGCCACCAAGGGGGTCCATGCCGGCGGGTCTCGGCCACGCTCCGTCAGCGCCCACCAATGCTCTCCAGGTTTGCATCTGGTCCAGGACGGCAAAGCCCACAGATAATGGTGAGGCTCCTGTCAGTCCCCCACCTCCGTTTCCCAAGTCCATGGCCAGCTTTGTTCCCTGCCAGGAGGATTTATTCTTTGCGGCTCTGGCAGGCTGTGCAATTTCTCAGGGTTCTCCACTGCCCCGGATGCACTCGGAGCAGGAGGCCTTGTGGAAATACAGACCTCTTTGTCCCGCTGCATCTCCAGACCCCACTGGAGCCCAGGCAGGAGAGACACCAGCTGCCCAGGGGCCCCCCAGGGGTCTCTGGCTATTCACAGGCGCTGTCCTGCATCTCTGCCAGAGGTAGTGGTGTTTGGGGATCTGGGCCACGCCAGGCTGGACTCTGCACAGGCTCTGACCTCTGATCTGTGCCATCTATGTCCACTCCGGTCCTTCTGATGGGGACTGGCCGGTGTGGAGCAGGGCCTGACGCTGGCCACCTTGTGCTCCACACCCAGCTCCTTGGACAGCCCTACAGCAGCCAAGGGTTCCCGTGCTGCCTGTCCTCAGCCCTTCCACACCTAGGCTGGCACCCACACGTCACCAAGGGTGGGGCAGGGAGGGCCAGCAAAGGCTGCTGCGTGGTACCTGGCACTCCACCCCCTCTCCCCTGCGTACCTGGTGCTCGGCCCCCTCTCCCCTGCGGCACCCGGCGCTTGGACCCCTCTCCCCTGCGGCGCCCGGCGCTCAGCCCCCTCTCCCCTGCAGCACCCAGCCCTCAGTCCTCTCCCCTGCGGCACCCGGCGCTCGGCCCCCTCTCCCCTGCGGCACCCCGGCGCTCAGTCCCCTCTCCCCTGCAGCGCCCGGTGCTCGGCCCCCTCTCCCCTGCGGTGCCCAGCGCTTGACCCCCTCTCCCCTGCGGCTGCCACCTCCCCCTCCATGGAGCCCGGGGTCTGAGGCTGGCTGGCCAGAAGTGTCTATCTTGAATTCCGGGGATCCCCTCAGCTCCAGGCCGGCCAGCAGCCCTCTTTTGGGAATGGGAAACTCATGCCCTGGGACCCCTGAGGGGACTGAGGTGCTGCAGGGCCCCTGGCAGGAACTACCCGTGTCTCCCTCGGGCCCCCAGTGGACTACATCAGCCCAAGCTCTGCCCGCAGGAGCTCCCAGCTCAGAGGCAGCCCCACTGCCCACCCCGCGTCAGGCACAGGCGAGGCCCCGCCTTGGTAGTCCAAGCTCCCGCAGACTCTAGGAGAGGAGCCAGCGTGAGCCCAGCTCCCCTGCCCTCCCCGTCCTCACCCCGGCCCTGGAGGCATGGACCCTGCCTGGGCGGGATTCACCCCAGAGTCTCTGCAGGACACCCTGGGCTGATTGCCGGACAGTCCTCTTGGCCAGATCTGCTTTTCCTGTGGGTCCCAAGGCCTTTGGCCAAAGCCTCAGGAGGGTCTGCACAGCCATGGCCCAGGCACCTCCTGCTGCTTCAGGTACCGGATTCGAAACCAAGCCCACACTCCCAGAGGGAACCTGCCTCCCTCAGACCCCGCTGACAGTCCCGGCTGGCCATTGCTCTCCTAGACTGGTCGTTGCTGTCCTGGGCTGGCCGATGCTGTCCTGGGCTGGCCAATGCTGTCCTGGGCTAGCTGTTGCTGTCCTGGGCTGGCCGTTGCTGTCCTGGGCTGGCCAATGCTGTCCTGGGCTGGCCGTTGCTGTCCTGGGCTGGCCGATGCTGTCCTGGGCTGGCCGATGCTGTCCTGGGCTGGGTGTCCTTCACTTTTCATCCATGCACTCAGCAAGTGCGGACTGTGCACATCCACGGTGGGGTTCGTACAGTGACCCCAGCCCCTCCCCCCATTCTCCACCTGTTCACCTGCCCAGCCCTGGACAACGAAGTCACACATTCCCCTCAAACCTCGCCCCAGGTGGAGCCTGGCTTCCTGCGTCACAGAGAAAGGATAAGAACCGAGGAGACGCAACCATGCCTCCAAACGCCACGACCACCCATGGTGCCCAGAGGCGGGGTGCCTTGTCCTCTGCAGCCTCTGTGCGGTGGGGAGCACTGGGGAACCCTCACTGTATGTCCCGTCTGAGCCGCTAAGAGGTTCTGAGCGAGTCCCGTCCATGCCACTGGGTTTGGGCTGGACTGGAGTGATCTGCCTGTCCTGGGCCCGTGTCAGCTCCCGTCACCTCTCCCACCTCAGTTTCCCAATCTATACCAATCAATAAGCGTTGGCTGAGTGAGCCGTGGGATGGAGGAGTGACCAGCCCTGTCCCTCGGCTGGGCCATGTGGTGGACACGGGTCACGTCCAGAGAGCCAGGAGGGGTCAGAGCGCGGCGGTGAGGCCGCACAATGACGCCCCCACACTCATCACTCAGACCCTGCCCTGCCCTCCCTCTGACCAGGCTTGGAGCTTGGCGTCCCAGCCTCTCTTTGGCTCCGGGTTGGCCGGAGCTTACCGGGACGCTGAGCAGCTCATGCACTTGCGTTAGAGGGGCCACGCCCGGGAGTCAGTGCGGGTGAACTGAGGTGGCAGCACGCGGCCCGGCGCTGGACGGAGGCCCCTCAGGGCACACGGAAGGAGCCCTCCAGGACGGGAGCGCCGGAAAGGGGCCCCAGCTGCCGGGAAGTGCCGAGCCCAGGCCTGCAGGGTGAGGAGCTGCTAGAAAGGCCCCAGCCACGTGGTAGACTCCGTGCTTCACTGAGAAAAGCAGCCAGTGTGGTTTTGTGGCTGGGCTTGAGCTACCCAGTGAACGCTGTGGCCTGCCTCGCAGCTCGTGTGACCCCATTTCACAGATGAGGAGACTGAGGCCCAGGGAAGTTCGAGAGCCAGCCCACAGGTGGCAGGCCTGAGCGTCCAACCCCTACCCCACCGCTCCTGGCCTCACACGTCCTCCCAACGAAGCATTCCGGGGCCGACAGGGACGGGCAGCCCTCGGCCCGCTGTACAGGACCCCAGGTGGCTTATCGAACAGGAACGTCGACAGAACGTCAATTAAAGAGCAGCTGCCTCCCCTCACCCAGCCGACGAGGACCGAGGACCATCAGCCAGGCCCCTCTTCCTCCGAGGGTGGCCACTGCGGCCGTCCCCAGCCACGTGCTCATCGAACCTCTTGGTCCCCTCCTCATACAAACGGAGAGTGGAAGGAATCCGCACACGCTTTGCAGGGACGCATGGGCCCCGGGTCATCGTTCTGCTGTCTTTCTTATTAAAATTGCATCTGTGCTGCCCTCCCTGGACGTGGCCACGTGGGACTGTGGAGAATCCGGAGGGCACCTCTGCCTGGCCCTGAGGCACAGCTGCGAGAAGGAGGCCCCGGGAGCAGCTTCAGGGGAAGCCGGCACCTCTACAGGGCTGCCCTGTGCCAGGCTGCTGTCTGCCACCCAATCTACAGTCAGGACCTGGACACACTTAACCTCAAGCCGAACCCAAGGCCACCATTTCAGCAGCGTCTCCCAGGACGGCCCCGAAACTCCCCCAGGTCCAGGTGCACATTACCCCCTTGATACACAAAAAGCCAGATGCAGCTCTGCCCTAAAGGGGGGCACTGGGAGGGGCTGGAGCTCACCCACAGCCAGTCTGTGACCACCACGTCCCAACCTAGAGGAGGTGACAGGAGCCAGGGACGACGACCCCAGGAGGGGCCTGGGCAATTCTCTGACCCCAGTAATACCCGCACTGGACACAGGCCACGCAGAATGCCCCACGCAGGTGCAAGGCCGAGGCCAAGGCTGTGTCCGCCTCCCCCACAGGCCTCGGGTGGTCGGCAGCCCCAGGACAGCTGGGAAAGGCTTGTCCGAGTCGCACCTGCTCACCCCGGGGGGCTGCTGGTGGCCATCCTCCCCTGGGTCCCTTCGCTCGGTAAAAGAGTCATCTGGCTTTGGCCCTGGTGCTGTGCCTGGGTCACAGGAAGCCAGTCAGACAGGACACAGGGCCTCTTCACACCAGCACGATGCTGCATGGGATGGGGCCGTTCAGAGTGGGTCCCCTCCTGCCTTTAATTCTTCTTCACTGCTCACGCTCTGCTGCCCGGAGACAGGCCCTGGCGGGCCATGTGTTGTCAGAGCCCGGAAGGAGGGCTGAAGTTTCAGTCCGAAAGCCTTTCTGCAACTGCTTCTGTTCCTATATCTTGGTTGGGAGGAATTCCTGGGCCTGGGGACAGCTGTTTGCAGACAGTTTCTTTGGGAGATGTAGACACACACACACTCACACACACGCATACGTGTTTCTGTTCTTCGCAAAACGAAAGAAAAGCAGACTGTAACAGAGAAGGGCTGCAAGCCCCGAGATCCACCACGGAGCATCAGGCCCCGACGCTGAGCCCCGGCACGGACAGCAGGACTGGGACGTGAAGGGAAAGGGATGCCGTGGGCAGGAACCTCGCCCCCGACGCCGTAAACCCAGCCTGGCAAACACGAGACACATCTGAATGGCTAAGCCCCATCACCAGGCGGCGACGGCCAGAAATTCCCCGGCTGGAAAGAGCAGGGAAGGCAGAAGCCTCCGGAGAAAAGGCTCCCGGGCCAGCATCAAGGACCAGGGCTCCCAGCTGGCCTTTCCTCAGCAAGATGTCACCCCACAGGCTGGGAATGTACAGTCAGGACCTGGACTCACGCCCGGGCCCACCACCGGCGCACTGTGTTCAAACTTCCTGGGCCTCAGTTTCCTCCTCTGTGAATGGGACTTGAAAATAAAACCACACCTCCACCTGAATGCCCCTAAAGGTCAATGACAAAGGGGTGCTGGTGAGCTCTGTCCCCTGCCCACAGCCACCCAGCTACCCACAGCTCCTCGACTGCCCACCACCACCCAATTATCCAGTCCCCAAACTGCTCAGAGCCACCCAACTGCCTGCAGCCCCCCAACCGCCACGGTCCCCAACCACCCACAGTCACCCGGCCACCTACAGCCCCCCAACCGCCACGGTCCCCAACCATCCACAGTCACCTGGCCACCTACAGCCCCCCAACCGCCACGGCCCCCAACCACCCACAGTCACCCGGCCACCTACAGCCCCTCAACTGCTCACAGCCCCAACCATCCACAGTCACCCGGCCACCTACAGCCACTCAACCGCCACGGCCCCCAACCACCCACAGTCACCCGGCTACCCACAGCCCCTCAACCGCCACGGCCCCAACCATCCACAGTCACCCAACTACCTACAGCCCCTCAACAGCCACGGCCCCCAACCATCCACAGTCACCCAGCTACCTACAGTCCCTCAACCGCCACGGCCCCAACCATCCACAGTCACCTGGCTACCTATAGCCCCCCAACTGCCACGGCCCCCAACCATCCACAGTCACCCGGCTCCCTACAGCCACTCAACTGCCACGGTCCCCAACCATCCACAGTCACCCGGCCACCTACAGCCCCCCAACCGCCACGGCCCCCAACCATCCACAGTCACCCAACCACCTATAGTCCCCACAACCGCCACGGCCCCCAACCATCCACAGTCACCCGGCTCCCTACAGCCACTCAACCGCCACGGTCCCCAACCATCCACAGTCACCCGGCCACCTACAGCCCCCAAACCGCCACGGCCCCCAACCATCCACAGTCACCCAACCACCTATAGTCCCCACAACCGCCACGGCCCCCAACCATCCACAGTCACCCAACCACCTACAGCCCCCCAACCACCATGGTCCCCAACCATCCACAGTCACCCGCTACCTACAGTCCCTCAACCGCCACGGCCCCCAACCATCCACAGTCACCCAGCTACCTACAGCCCCTCAACTGCCACGGCCCCCAACCATCCACAGGCACCCAGCTACCTACAGACACTCAACCGCTCACAGCCATCCAATGACCCACAGCCACCCAGCCACCAATAGCCCCCAAATGCTCACAGCCACCTAACTACCCAGTCACTCATGCTCCTCCTACTCATCTCCATCCTCTCCACACCACCACGGGCCCTGGTCCCCACCCAGCCCCATCCTCTCTACACCACCACGGGCCCTGCTCCCCCGCCAGCCCCATCCTCTCCACACCACCGTGGGTCCTGCTCCCCACCCAGCCCATCCTCTCCACACCACCACGGGCCCTGGTCCCCTCCCAGCCCATCCTCTCCACACCATCACAGGCCCTGGGCCCCCCACCCAGCCCATCCTCTCCACACCACCGTGGGCCCTGCTCCCCACCCAGCTGGAGCCTCTGAACTATACGGCACGGTGCTCACTCGCTCACTCTGCCTCTTTTGTACATTTCTCCTTTCCCTTGGTACAGGGCTCCCACTGTTAACCATGCCCTGTCCTCCTGGGCCACGCTGGGAGGCTGGACACACGGACACATGTAGCTGCCTGTCTCCCCCAGAGCCTAGGAGCACATAGTGACGAGGAGTGTTTAGGCAGCACCTGTGGCTGGGGCCTCCCCACCTCGAGGTCAGACCCCCTGCAGGCATCGAGTCTGAGTCATATCTGTGTTCCCAGGGCTTGGCGGGAGGCCAGGCCCAGGCACTCCGTGTTTGCGGGATGACGAAATAAGTATTTCCACCTGGAGGCGGTCACAGCCAGCGTCATGGGCAGCCACCGCACGCCTGGAAGGTTCTTTCCGGGACGCAAGATGGAATTTGCAGCCAACAGCCGGCTTGGTGTGTCCACCGGACTCAAACCCATGCTCAGTCCCCTGCTTCTCCAAGCTGGAAAGTCAGTGCCCGGTCTCCTAGGCCAGGTCAAAAGGGTTCAGCCCTGCAAGCGTCTGAGACCTCTTCTTCCAACGCCCTTGTTGACAGACAGGTACGCCGAGTCCCAGAAGGGGAGGGCACTCAGCCAGGTCAGACAGCAACAGTGGCTACACCAGGCCCATCGCTCTGTGGCAACATGGCATTTCCTAAAGCTGCACCTGTCCCGCTGACTGTGCCAGGTCCAAGTGTCACCTCCTACACCCCTCCTTACCTAACATACCTGTTTTCAACATTCAAACATCATTACACCAAAAGCACCAGCAACAACAAAAGTAGCTACATTGGACATCCTAAAATTAAGCTTGTCCTTCAAAGGATACCGCGTATGTGGTAAAAGTCTTGTATTCAGAGCATATAAAGATGTCTTTTTCTTTTCTTTTCTGTTTTTTTTGAGACTGCATTTCACTCTTGTTGCCCAGGCTGGAGTGCAATGGCGTGATCTTGGCTCATGGCAACCTCCGCCTCCCCAGTTCAAGCGATTCTCCTGCCTCAGCCTCCTGAGTAGCTGGGACTACAGGCGTGCACCACCACGCCCCAGCTAATTTTGTATTTTTAGTAGAGACGGGGTTTCACCTTGTGGGTCAGGCTGGTCTCGATCTCCCGACCTCAGATGATCTGCCTGCCTCGGCCTCCCAAAGTACTGGGATTCCAGGCGTGAGCCACTGTGCCCAGCCCAGATGTCTTAAAACTTAATAACAAAAAGACAACCTAACTGAACAAAATGGCAAAAGCTCTGAATAGACATTTCTTCAAAGAAGACACGTAAATGGCCAATGCCCACATGGACAGACGCTCCAGTGTTAGTCACTGCGAAGCGTGAGTCAAAACCACCACGAACCACTTCTCCACCCCCACCGGGACGGGTCATCAAAAAGACAGACAACAGCACACACTGACGAGGAAGTGGAGAAACTGGAACCCGGGAATGAGCTGGCAGGGTTACAAGACAGTGCAGCCGCTGCGGAAAACGGACAGCCAGTTCCCCAAACCGCTAAACACAGTTATCACGTGAGCTGGCAGCTGCTCCCAGGAATATATCCAAGAGAGCGGAAAACACCTGCCCTCGCAGAAACTCACACACAGCCGTCCAAAGCAACATTAGCTTCGAGTGTCAAAAAGCAGAAACAATGCCCGTCAACAGAGGAACAAATGAACAGCCACACCGTGGAATATTACTCAGCCATGAAAAACAGCGAGGCACCTACCAGTGCTGCAGCACCGATGGGCGACGGAACCACGTGTCACTCACAAAGGACTGCACGGCGACCGACCCCAGAGCCTTGGAAACGTGTTACTCACAAAACACTACGCAGTGCATGACTCCAGAGCCCCCCATGTCAGTCACAAGGGAATACACACTGCAGGATTCGAGCCTTGGAAACATGTCACTCACAAAGGAATACGCAATGCACGACTCCAGAGTCCCCCATGTCAGTCACAATGGAATACACACTGCAGGATTCCAGAGCCTCGGAAACGTGTCACTCACAAAACACCACACAGTGCACAACTCCAGAGCCCCCCATGTCAGTCACAAGGGAATACACACTGCAGGATTCCAGAGCCTTGGAAACGTGTCACTCACAAAATACTACACAGTGCACTACTCCAGAGCCCCCCACGTCAGTCACAAGGGAATACACACTGCAGGATTCCAGAGCCTTGGAAACGTGTCACTCACAAAACACTACGCAGTGCACGACTCCAGAGCCCCCCATGTCAGTCACAAGGGAATACACACTGCAGGATTCCAGAGCCTTGGAAATGTGTCACTCACAAAACACTACGCAGTGCACGACTCCAGAGCCCCCCATGTCAGTCACAAGGGAATACACACTGCAGGATTCCAGAGCCTTGGAAATGTGTCACTCACAAAGGAATACGCAATGCGTGATTCCATTTGTATGAAAATCCAGAATAAGTAACTTACTAATATCAAGAAGCACAAAGGAGGCTAGTGTCTGACAGGGGCTGGAGGGGGACAAAGGGGCTGAGGAGCGACGACAGAAGGGCGAAGGATTTCTTTGTGGAGTCATGGAAAATGGGCTAAAATCGACTGTGGGGATGAATATGCACAATTCTGAGCTAAACGCCACAGAGCTGCAGACTTTAAGAACTGCCTGGCGTGTGAATTATATCTCAGTAAAGCTGACTTTAGACAAAGAACTTAGATACCTTCATGTAACCCTAAAGCAAACGCACCCGGGAGCTCTTGGGCTAATGTGCCGGCCACGTGTGCTTTCCAGGGTCTATCAGAAATGGAGACCTTGAAACTTCCACTGGTTACCCCGCCCCACGTACACGGTGCAGCACCCAGGCCTGGCCCCCACCTCGCCGGCCCCTCGTCTACACCCTCTCACCTTACGTCTAGCAGCTCAGAGGAGCAACACTGCGTCCATCTAACTAATTCAGACATTGTACTGAGAACTCACCAAGCCATGATGAGTGCACAGAGCAAAGTCCTTTATTAAAGAAAACTATTTTTTTTTTTTTTTTTTTTTGAGACGGAGTCTTGTTCTGTCCCCCAGGCTGGAGTCCAGGGGCGTGATCTTGGCTCACTGCAACCTCCACCTCCCGGGTTCAAGCGATTCTCCTGCTTTAGCCTCCTGAGTAGCTGGGATTACAGGCGCAAACCACCATGCCCGGCTACTTTTTATATTTTTTAGTAGAGACAGGGTTTCACCATGTTGGCCAGGCTGGCCTGGAACTCCTGGACTCAAGTGATCTGCCTGCCTTGGCCTCTCAAAGTGCTGGGATTCCAGCTGCGAGCCGCTGTGCCCGGCCTTTAAAGAGACCTATTAATCATGGATCTTAATTCATTCATGCCGCGGTCATGAACCACAGCTGCTTTCGTATTCAAACTACAGCCTTTGGGGAAGAAAAACGTGCGTCCCCCAGGCCCTGGGCACAGCCCCCATAGGTCATCAGGGGCACGACTGGCTGCAGGACCTCGATCAACGGCAGACCCAGGCCCTGGTCGGCAAAGCAGGTCGGGCACCAGCAACGCCCTGACCTGACCTGGGGGTGGCGGTGAGAGGACCGAGCTGGGAGGTTTGCAAAAGGTTCGCACACGCCCGCCTGAGGTGTGGGGTCCCTGCCTCCGCCCACCACGTGCCCTGTGGGAAGACCGAGTCCCAGACCAGCTTCTGGACGCCACAGTCTTGGACACATCCTGTCCCTTTCCGGGCCTCAGTTTCCCCAACTGCAGCTTCCCAGGCCTGTTTCCTGGTTATGCTCTAACCCGGCCCCCACCTCCCCGCTCAGCCCACACGCCACACCGGCCTCCCCAGGTGACAGCACAGCCCTGCCCAGCCCATCGGTCAGTGGCCTTGGCCTTCAGGCAAGCTGGGATGGCAGGGCCCCGACAAACCGGCTGGGGGCTGAGAGTCCTGGGGAGGCGGCTCAGGAGCCTGGCACCACCTCTGACCGCTGCAGGACCATGGGAGGTCTCCTGACCTCTACAGTCAGCCCACATGTGGCCACGCTGGGGACGTGGGTGCCCACCATGGTGGGGGGCTGGGGAGGTTTAGGGAGGCCTGAGGAGGAAGAGGTGGGGGAGGTGAGGTGGAAGGTTGGGGGCAGGCCGGGAGGTTGGAAGAGCCTGGGGCAGGTCTGGGAGAGGCTTCGGGAGGTTGCAGGGACTGTGGTAGGAGGTGGGGAGATGTCCAAGGGGAGGTTTGGGGGTGGCTGGGAGGTTGGAGGAGGCTGGGGGAGGTTGGGAGAGGGTTGGGGGAGGCTGGGAGGAGGCATGGGAAGGTCTGAGGGGAGGATGGGGGAGGTTGGGGGAGGCTGGGGGAGGTTGGGAGAGGGTAGGGGGAGGCTGGGAGGAGACACAGGAAGGTCCGAGGGGAGGCTGGGGGAGGTTGGGGGAGGCTGGGAGGAGGCCCAGGGGAGGCTGACGGGGGAGGAGGAAGGGAGAAGGTGGGGGGAGGTGGAGGGTAGGTCGGGCACCCTGGGCTTAAGGGGACACTGGATCCTGGTCTCTACTTTCCTTCTCCAAACCCCAGTTCCCTCAGCTCTGGGAATGGCAGTAAACACTACCTCCTACAACTCACACGTGAGGATGGACAAACATAAAGGCTTCTGTACATAAGCCCCAAGCACAGGCCGGGCCCACAGCCGCCAAGTGCCCAAGACGCTGGTTACTGCGGGGCCTGGCGCAGAGCAGCGGCCCCGCAAATGTCACTGTTTTGCTGCCAGCCACAGCTGGACTTTCCACCTCCTCAGAGATGAGAAATGGGGCCTCAGGGATTCACACAAACCATGAAATAGGGGCCAGACAAGCCGGCGCCCAGGAACACTCTCTCCGTGGCCGGAGCACAGCACCCCGAGGTCCCGTAGCTCAGGGTGACGGGGCCACCCCTCCAGGGGATGCTCCTGAATGAATCTGGAAACATTTGCTAGGCTGGAAAACGCACCCACGGGTGGGAACCACGCCTGCGGCTCGAAGCCAGCTCAAGGGAGATGAAGACGCCGGACGCTGCCATTCGGTGGCTGTTCCGCTCCCGTTACTGCCAGGGGGAGGGTCCACCCAGCAGCAGCCGCCCAGGCTCTGTTGTCTCCTGCCCACCCCCCACTCCACACCACAGCACCCTGAAAGGAGGGGTCTTCAAACAGCTCCTTCACGTAACCCAGGAGATCCTCAGGTCTCCGGGCGACGCCGTCTCTCCCAGCTGAGCCTCCTCAACGGGGTCAGAGGCCACGAGAGGCCCGAGGAGGCTGTTTCACATCCATGCACAGAAATGGCGAAGGAAGCACCTGTGATCTCAGGCCCCACGCAGGGCTGGCCGTGAGACCCGTGGGGGCAGCGGGTCAGTTCCCACGTGTTCATCCCACCCCTGGCAGCAGCCCTTAGCTTCAGGCCCTGAGCTCTGATAGCCCCTGTGTAATTTTGGTGAACGGCTGCTCCTCGGCCCTGGGTGAGCGGGGATGCCCTTGGCCCCAGGCTCGGGCACGGGACTGTGACTCACCCACCGGCTCCAGGCAGCCCCGGGTCTGAGGCCAGTCTTGTGGGTCTTGGGGGAAGCCCGGAGCAGGGCCACCTCCCTCTGTCAAGTCCCTCCAGAACCTCTGTCCAGAGAAATGAGGGGCCCAGAAACCAAGCCCAACTGCAAACATCTGCCTCCAGCCACAACTTGCAAGCAGGCAGCTATATTTTGTTTGACCTGCAAACCATATTACGAGCTTCTGAATTAGTTACTACTAAGATTAAACAATTTAAAAAATTCATATTTCTAGCTTCTCTGGAAAGTTAGAAATCAGGCCAGATGGCCAAGGTCTGGTGAACCGACAGGCCGCTGACCCCTTCCTGTGGGACACACACCCCTCGGCCTGCCACAGGCCGCACCCAGCCCAGCAGCCTCCCTGGCATGACCTGCACGTCCCTCAGGGCATTTGTGCCTGAAACGCAGCGAATCTCTCTTGCCAGTGCATAAATGGCCTCGTTTGGGACTAACAGAAGATCGCAGGACAACCTTGGCCCACTGGAGGTAGTAAGCCCGAGACCCACACCGTAGCCACTTCGCTGAACCTCCTGGGGTGGCCAGGTGTCCAAACACCCCTCGCCACGAGGTGTCACGTGCCACGGAGCACTGTGGTACTGGTTTTGGTGACACGGTTTCTATTTTATCCAGAACAGGGCGCACTGTTCACTGGACCACATCCAGCCCGTTTTGTTGCATAAATGAAGACTTATCAGAACTCGGCCTCCCCCGTCGCCACGGACTGCGTGTGGCTGCTCTGGGGCTGGGAACACCCTCTGAATACTGGGGAGAGACCATGCACCTGCAAAGCCTGAAACAGCTGCGTCCGGCCCTTTGTGGGAAAGGTATACAGGCTGCGGAGGCGTGCTGGGAGGGTGCGGACGTCACCCCGTTCAGAGAGGCATTCTTTGGTGTTCACATCCCAGGTTACTTGTTTAAAATACAAATGCTCATTCTCACAGGGTAAGAAACACCAGCAGTAGGTTTTCGGTCCTATAAAAAGGGATGAGGTGGGGAGGCCGTGGGAGAGGAGAGAAAATGAGGCCACCTCTGTTCCTCGTTTGCCACGATGGGGAGAGTGGAGAGTGGTCACCCACCGTCTCCCCAAAACACCCTGGGAGAAGACACGGCCCCCCCGGCAGAAGCCCGGCCCACAGGCCTCGGCACTTACTTCATGGGTTTGAACAGCGCCTGCCCGTAATTCTGGAAGGTCATGATGAGCTTCAGCTGCGTGCCCCCCGACTTCATGGCTGCAGGAAGGAGGGAGAGAAACAGGGTCACTCTCTGGCCGCACGCCCCTTCTTCTCCTGGGCGGACGAGGGCTGTTGGCTGCAATCCACACACACAGGCCAGCCAGGTCCTCTGGGCACAGTCCAGGCGTCCCATTCCGCCTGGGAAGTTTCAGTTTTCTGCAGTGAAGCTCTCACCTGGCTGATGGATTCCCTGCCTGATATTCAGGGTTAAGCACTGGAGCAGATCTCTCCTTGCTGACCACAGACACAGGGCCTGACCCCAGAAGGGACGACCAAGTGTGCTTACCTGGACACACACATATACACATACGTACACACCCCCACACACAGCCATGTACATACCCACACACACCACACCCGTATACTACACACCACACACAGCTACACACCCACAGACACAGCGCTTGACCCCAGAAGGGATGGCCGGGTGTGCTTACCGGGACACACACGTACACACACACACAGCCATGTACACACTCACACCCAGGTACACACACCACACCCACTCACTATACACCACACACCTACACACACACACATGCACCCACAGACACAGGGCCTGAACCCAGAAGGGATGGCCGGCTGTGCTTACCTGGACACACACGTATACACACACACCCCCCCCACACACACAGCCATGTATATACCCCCACACACCACACCCATACACTACACACCACACACACGTACACACCCACAGACACAGCCATGTACATACTCTCACACACCACACACACCACCCCCGTACACTACACACCACACACCTACACACCCACAGACACAGGGCCTGACCCCAGAAGGGACAGCCAGGTGTGCTTACCTGCCTGCAACACCTCACACACCCACTCACACCTGCACACACCTGCACACCAACAAACACCGACATACCTTTACACACCCACAGACACCCCCCACACACCCCTACATACACCTGCACAACCACACACAGCCACTCACACCCCCGCAGACATCCACACACACCCTGCATCCCCTGCACCTGCCTAAGAACGGGGAGTGGCGCCTCCCGCCCGCGTTTCTGGGGAGCTACAAGGAGCCTGAGCAGGGTGACTTTGGGGAGACCTGGGGTTGAAAGCACCTGTCTCACTGGAGGCAGCTCCTGCAGCTCTGCAAGGACTCGGTGGGGGTGTGGAAGCCTCCAGAAGCCTCCTCCAGCTTTGGCCACCTCACCAGTCCAGGAGGCTCAAGAACTCCCAATAAAACCCTCCTTTAACCACTTTGGGATTTTCTTTTTGCTGACGGAGAAGGAAGGAGGCTACTGGGGGCTTCCCACAGCAGGGAAGGGGCTGGCCTCGGCCTGGGGCGCCCCGGGAGCTAAGTTGGCCACAGCGAGGGCCTCCAGGCCGCCCGAGACGGGGGGTCATCACACGGTGTGGACTGGCCAGGTCCTGGCCACACGGGGGATTGTCCAGTGTGAGGGGCCTCACGGGGCCACACCAGGCACTGGCCACACGCTAACATCACGGGCGTGAACAGGAGCCGGGCGTCCCTGCCGGGAGAGACGTAAACAGAACGTGGTGGGGTGGCATGCGAGTGCTCGCGTGCAAAGGTGAAGAGGGAAGTGGGACGGGGCCCTGGGCACGGTTCAGGATCAGCCTCCCTGGGGAGCTAACATTTGAGCTGCCTTCGGAGCGAGGGGCAGGGCTGGCCCTGGCCCCACAGGGGACCGCACGACCCCAGAGAGGCAGAGCAAGCGCAGTCCCTGAAGGAGACAGTGAGCACGTGTGCAGGGCTGAGGGGGCCATGACTGACACATCACAGTGGACGGGAGGGTGCAAAGGTGGGATGGGGGCCGGTGAGCCAGCAGGTCTCAGGGGGTCCCGGGGAAGGTAAGGGCGGCCGGCGTGGGGCAGCAGGGCTGAGGGAGTCCAGGGCCAACACATCACAGTGGACAGGAGGGTGCAAAGGTGGGATGGGGGTGGGTGAACCAGGCATGTCTCAGGGGGTCCCGGGGAAGGTAAGGGCGGCTGGCGCGGGGCAGTAGGGCTGAGGGGGCCACGGCCAACGCATCACAGTGAACGGGAGGGTGAAAAGGTGGGATGGGGGCCGGTGAGCCAGCAGGTCTCGGGTTCCCAGGAGAAGGTAAGGGCGGCCGGCGCGGGGCAGCAGGGCTGAGGGGCCGGTGCAGATGCTGTCCCTGGCTGCTGTTGCTGACCCAGAACCAACGGTGGACACTGGAGGTGGGGGAGGCTGGGGCTGCAGCAGCTGCAGGAGACAGTGGCGGTTTGGTTGAAGATAAAGATGGAAAAATGGAAAAATTGAAGAAATATCTGAGGATCTGAAGGGTATTTGGTGGAGTGACGTGGGATATGGAGCAGGCGGACGGCCAGAGAAGGAATGGCGTGGACAGAAGACCGAACCCAGCCAGCCCCGGACGACGGAGACGCTCCAGGGACCTCACGGTTCCTTCACGTGGCTGGAGGGCACATGCGTGTGCTGAGGGTGTGGAACTCGGGGAGGGCCTAGCCCTGCAGGGGATGGTGGGACGGAGGAGCCGCCTGCAGATGGGTTTGTAGCTTTGGTGGAAGAGAGCTCAAGACAGTCCCTTCAGACAGGAAGAACTGCCCCAGAGGAACCGAGGTCTCAGGTGGCGGCTGGCTGGGAGGGAGGGTCAGCGTGAGGACAGCGGGCTTCGGGGAGGGACTGAGGGTGCCGTGGATGCTTCCTGAGGACACTGAATCCTCCAGGAAGGCCAGGGGCACTGGGGAGCATGGACTAGAAAGCAGAGTCCCCACCATCCACGGGATGTCACTTTGGGCACAAGGGAGGAGCTGGCACCGGCCCCAGGCAGAAGGGAGACAGAGCCCGAGCCCAGCACAGACACAGAAACAGTCAATGGCCTCCGATGCGCCCTCAGGGCAGTGTGCTCGGCTTCCTGCGGCCAGGTGTCTCTAAGAGGTCTGCACCTCCCTCTCCTCAGTTTTCCCTCCTGTAAATAGGGCCCAGTGCCCGAGTGTGGCGGCTCACGCCTGAAATCCAAGCACTTTGGGAGGCCGAGGCAGGAGGCTTGCTTGAGGCGGAGAGTTTGAGACCAGCCTGGGCAATATAGCAAGACCCCATCTCTACAAAAACTTTAAAAATTAACTGGTGTGGTGGTGTGTGTCTGTCCCAGCTACGCGGGAGGCTGACGGTGTGGTGGTGTGTGTCTGTCCCAGCTACGCAGGAGGCTGACAGTGTGGTGGTGTGTGTCTGTCCCAGCTACGCGGGAGGCTGACGTGGTGGTGGTGTGTGTCTGTCCCAGCTATGCGGGAGGCTGACATGGGAAGATTGAGGCCAGGGGCTCAAGATCAGCCTGGGCAACAGAGACCCCGTTTCTACAAAACAATGGGGCTCAGGACACGGACACCTGTCCCGCCTCCTTTCCAGGGTCCTGGTGAGTTGGCTGGTGCCTCATGTGACCTGCCAGAACCTCGGCTGCTCCTGTAGAATGGGGGTGACACGCCTCATCCAGGACCACCCTTAGGACTACGTGGGGACAGTGCTATGAGTGGTCAGAACAGCAGCCATGTGGGTACTCACCGTGGCGAGGGCCACACGAGTGCCACGTCCCCTCCCTGAGAACTGAGAACAGCAAGAGCACGCACGGGGACTCACCACAGCGAAGGCCACATGAGTGCCACAGCCCCTCCCTGAGCACTGACAATAGCGGCAGTGTGGGGACTCACCACAGCCAGGGCCACACAGGTGCCACGTCTCCCCCCAGCACAGAGAACAGCAATGGTGTGGGTGCTCACCACGGCAAAGGCCATGAGTGCCACGTGCCCTTCCTGAGCACTGACAACAGTGGCAGCATGGGGACTCAACATGGCCAGGGCCACACAGGTGCCACATCCCCTCCCTGAGCACAGAGAACAGCAATGGCGTAGGCACTCACCACAGCAAAGGCCACAAGACACCACGTCCTTCCCTGAGCATTGAGAACAGTGGCAGTGTGGGGACTCACCATAGCAAAGGCCACGAGTGCCACGGCCCCTCCCCGAGCACCAAAAACAGCGACGACATGGGCACTCTACACGGCAAAGGTTGTGTGAGTGCCACGTCTCTTCCCTGAGTGTGAGAGCAGCAGCAGTGGGGGCTCGCCACCGCAATGGCCACTCAGGTGCCATGTGCCCTCCCCATTTCTGATGCTCTTGCTGCCCCTGAGCTCACAGCTCACACCCCGGCCTGGCCAGGTCACGTGCTCATTCCCTCCAGGCAGCGTCTGCTCCAGCCACTGCCCTGTCAGGAACCACGACTGACAGGCCAAGGTCAAGACTGGCGCTGGGCTCAGCGCCCTGGACCACTGTGCAGTCAGGTCTGTCAATGAAACTGTCTGAGGCTGTGCCCTCCGCAGGTGAAGGAAGCAGCAACAAATCTCATTTCTCTCCAAAACACTGCACAGAATCTGAACGCCGGCCTCAGGCGGGCCAGCAGCTCAAGGTTCCATAGACGGGTTCCATCCCAGCTTCTCACCGGTCACCGCAGATGGGCTCCGTCCCGGCTTCTCACCAGGCACCGGGACGGGGTCCATCCGGCTTCTCACCAGGCACCGGGACGGGCTCCATCCCGGCTTCTCACCGGGCACCAGGACGGGCTCCATCCCGGCTTCTCACCGGGCACCGCAGATGGGCTCCGTCCCGGCTTCTCATCGGGCACCGGGACGGGCTCCATCCGGCTTCTCACCAGGCACCGGGACGGGCTCCATCCGGCTTCTCACCGAGCACCAGGACGGGCTCCATCCCGGCTTCTCACCGGGCACCGTAGACGGGCTCCATCCCGGCTTCTCACCGGGCACCAGGACAGGCTCCACCCCGGCTTCTCACCGGGCACCAGGACGGGCTCCATCCCGGCTTCTCACCGGGCACCGTAGACGGGCTCCATCCAGCTTCTCACCGGGCACTGGGACGGGCTCCATCCCGGCTTCTCACCAGGCACCGGGACGGGCTCCATCCAGCTTCTCACTGGGAACCGTAGACGGTCTCCATCCGGCTTCTCACCGGGCACCAGGACGGGCTCCATCCAGCTTCACACCAGGCACCAGAACGGGCTCCATCCGGCTTCTCACCGGGCACCGGGACAGGCTCCGTCCCAGCTTCTCACCGGGCACCAGGACGGGCTCCATCCGACTTCTCACCAGGCACCGGGACGGGCTCTGACCAACTTCTCACTGGGCACCAGGACGGGCTCCATCCCGGCTTCTTACTGGGCATGGGGGTTTTCAATGACAGCAAACAGCATATGATTTTACCAATAATCAAGGCAGCCCATTAAAAACTTAGACTCCATAACCATTTTCTTCTGAATACAGTGCACGGATTTTTAAAACTGGGATGACTGGATGGGCACCTGAAGCTGGGTAGTTTTCTCCCAAAAGTAAAACTGTGGTTGACTTTAGTTTTCCATTTTTTTCCTTAACTGTGTTTCTAATTTCCACAACGAACAGGGAGTACAGTTTTTAGTAAGAAAAAAAGAAGTGATGATTAAAAAATTAGCGGCTGGATTAAGCTCCATTGGACGTTCCCATTTCCATTTAGTAACTGGGGTCACAGGATTTAAGGGTTCCTTCCTGTACCAGGTGTATCAGCTCCTTCCAGGGCTCGTAACCCTGCTTTTTAGAATAACAACATATTGGCTGAGCGCGGTGGCTCACGTCTGTAATCTCAGCACTCTGGGAGGCCGAGGCCTACAGATCACGGGATCAGGAGATCGAGACCATCCTGGCTCACACGGTGAAACACCATCTCTACTAAAAATACAAAAAATTAGCCGGGTGTGGTGGCGGGCGCCTGTAGTCCCAGCTACTCTGGAGGCAGGAGAATGACGTGAACCCGGGAGGCAGAGCTTGCAGTGAGCTGAGATCGTGCCACTCACTCCAGCCTGGGTGACAGAGCGAGACTCCGTCTCAGGAACAAACAAGCAAACAAACAAACAGAAACCATATTATCTGAATCTGGTCAGTTCAGTCCTTCTTCTTCCGGAAGCAGGTCCGGTCTCCCCGGCCCTTGTGCTCAGCTGTGAGGCCAGCTCCTCCCCACGGAGCAAATAAACGATTAGAAATTAAAGGGCATGAAGATCTCACAGCAACTGAGGACTCCGCTGCCTGTGGACCGTGGGCCGTGCTGCCCACCTGAGCCCACCATTCAGTCTACCAAGTGGGTCTTCTGCTGGAGGATGTTTGGAATTCCGCTCTAAAATCAGATATGATCTCCCCACAAAGACCAGCACACGAGCCGCCCAGCGTCTCAGGCCTTCGGCGCACATTGGGATGGCTGGGAGGTGCAGACGTCCACCCTCCTGTCACTGAACGGGTCATCCTGCCCTCACACCCAGGAAGGGGTCAGCAGGTGGCAGAGCCAGGACGCAGGGCAGGCCTCGACGAAAAGGTGCCATTCTGGGTTTTCTTAAAGACAGACCAAGGTTCACGACGCTTGGAAATCTCACCTCATTGGTGGGAGAAGCCCAGGCGCGTGGGCACAGGCCCTGGGGACGGGACTGACGGAGACACCTTCCCTGATGCAGCCTCCTGTGCCCCCGGTGGACAGGGGTCAGTCAGAGCCTGCCCAGCCCCAGCCTGGGGAGGGGCCCACTGAAAGCTGATCCCTCTGATGCCCGTGAAGCTGGCTGAGACGGGGGCGTCCTGGCACAGACCCCAGAGTCACCCCACACCGTGGACAAGTCTCAGAGACTCACCTGCTAAGCCCCCTCCAACCTACCACCTTCCCTCCATCTCCCTCTGTAGCCACCCCCCCCAAATACAGGCCATCATCAAACCAACAGCACAACTGGACCCCAGAAGGCCTCCAAGCCCCAATTCCCAGGGCAATAAAAACATGCAAATCTGGTCAGTTCAGTCCTTCTTCTGGAAGCAGGTCCCGTCTGCACTGCTCCAATGGTCACCCGTCCTCTCTGTGCACACGGGAAGATGTCCATGGGTCCCCCCATTCCCCAGTTCTCCCAATTCCCACCCAGTGGCCACCTGTCCTCTCTATGCACACAGGACAATATCCACCGGCCCCCCAACCCAGTTCTCCCAATTCCCACCCAGCGGCCACCCGTCCTCTCTAAGCACACAGGACAATATCCACAGGGCCCCCCCACCCAGTTCTCCCAATTCCCACCCAGCAGCCACCCATCCTCTCTATGCACACGGGAAGATGTCCACAGGGCCCCCCATTCCCCAGTACAATCTCACCCAGCGGCCACCCGTCCTCTCTGTGCACACGGGAAGATTTCCACAGGCCCCATTCCCCAGTGCAGTCCCACCCAGCGGCCACCCGTCCTCTGTGCACACAGGAAAATGTCCACTAGCCCCCCAATTCCCCAGTACAATCTCACCCAGCGGCCACCCGTCCTCTCTGTGCACACGGGAAGATGTCCACTGCCTTTCAAATAGTTTCTTCCCATCTGGAACACTCTCCCCTTCCGACCCACCTGCCCTGAGCACCTCCTACCACTGAACTCACCACCTTTAGACCGAAGGTGACAGGTCCACTTCTTCCCCGGCCTCCCTGAAGAATCCCATCGCCCAGATACCCGTCAGTGTACGTGATTCATTCATACTGATTAATCATATTAATCTACATCACTAGGTAACATGGCTAGTTAATGTGATTAACATCCACTAGTTACACAAGTTAACAGCCACTAACAGAGTGCCCTGTGCTTTCATTATTTCAAGTTGCTGTCAGCACTAAGAGCTCAGGGCCACAAAGACTCTCGGACATCACTGGGTTTTGCCCACGGTCTCTCCCCGGGTGAGGCGATGTCAGTATGCAGGTGCCTCCTCAGAAGGACTCCAGGAGACGCTGGCATCTCCTATGAAATAAGAAATATATAGAAAGATGGCTGCTGTCACGGAAATACGAATGGACTTCGGTGCCTGGCCCCAGTCAGTGTGGCCCCGGGCAAGCCACGTAACCCCAGACAGCTCCGGCAACCCGCTGGGAAGTTCTGTAAGGAAGAACCCAGAGCAGCTCTGGCGAGAGAGAGGGAGAGACGGCCCCGAAGGAAAGAGGTGTGTAGCCCGGGGCTGGGGGTCCCCACACCCCGCTTGGTGCTCACGGGAATGGAGACCGGGTGCAACCACCACTCAGCCTTGGTTTCGGGTGGGAGCAGGAACCCTTTCTAACAAGATCCACAACCTGACTAAATGAACCAGTTCCACCTCCTACAGGCCTGTGGACCACACAAACACATCCAGGTGTGAGATGCTGCAGTCGGTGTGGGCCACCATGCTGCTGCCCTTGGCCCGGGTCATCTCGTCTGTGAAGAGGGCCAGCGTCATCCTTGGGGGTCACAGCCAGGCTGTTCACAGGCCCCTGCTGTTCACAGCCACCGTCTAGCTTCAAGTGTCAGAGTGAAGCAGTTATGCCTGAAGACGAACGGGGTCAGCTGTGTGTGCTGGAAGCAGGGCCTCACCCAAGGAGGGCTCAGATGTGAAGAATGTGACACCAGGAGGGCTCAGGTCACCCTGTTCTTCCCACGCCACACATCTCCAAGCCAGAGAGGTCTGCTGGGTGTCCCAGACCCCAGGTGCCCACACACAGCCTCATATACCCACTCACCGTGGGCACCGAAGGACCCGGTTCTGAGGAAAAGACGGAAAAGGACAGAGTTGGCCAGCAGTGAGCACTCTGGGGCTGGCATCAAGGAGGTGAGAACTGTGGGCCCCCACTGCAAGGTAAGGGGCCGGAAGAGCTGAGAGCCCGCACCTGCTCCGGGCCTGGGTCTGCCAGTCCTCGACTCTCCTGGAGGCTTCAGGTGACAGGCAAGGCCACGTCAGCCCTGCAAGTCCCGTCCATCACACACCACCCTCAGGACAGTTTCGCCAGAACTGCCTCCAGCCCAGACTGTTACTTATTTCCCAATTTTCTTCAAGGCCCCTTTTATTTTGAAAGATCTGTTTTTTTAAAAGAAAACTGCAGCCTTGCCCCAGTGGGGACCACGTCTGCCATTAGAAGGAACGTCGGCAGGAGCACGTCGGGGCACACTCCTGCAGTTAGGCGACTGCTGTCTCTGCTGGGCGTGTGGAGGCCGGTGCCTGGGAGACCCCAGGCCTCAGCAGCATGAGCTTTAGCTCCTCGCCTTCCATCAGACGGCTGGGAAGGGAGTTGAGTGCAGACTGAGCTATTGGCCGCCTCCTCCAGGCTCCACCCGAAATCGTCCTTTCCAGGCGGTCATTGTCCTTCTTTCAGGATGACCCACAGTCCCCTAGCCCTGGGGCCATGGGCCTCCAGCTAATCAGGCATCTTCCCTTTTCTCCTCCAGGTCGGCCAAGCCACGCTCTGGGACTGTGACCTGCAGAGGCAGTTGCCACCTGCGGTGGGCAGGATGGGGGGACGGTGACCTTTCTGGAGCTGGTGCTGCCTTCCAAGGAGTTCTGCTCCCAACGGACAGACAGGGTGGCCGTGCCCTCCCGGGCACCTGCAGGCAGCTCCCTCTCGTGGGCTGACCCAGCGGAAGGCCCTTTGTTCCTCGAAGCTCACCGGCCGGTTAGTCCTGGATTCTAGCTAGACCCATTCTTCCCCTTTTGGCAGATCAGTTCGTGTCAAGGACTTTCGTCTCGTGGGGTCAGTTTTCCTTGTGCAGGCATGTTCTCCCAACCACAGGCTTTGACCCAATCTGGATGGAGCAATTCTGTATTTCAGTCCAGAAGCTGCCCAAATCCTCACATGCCAGTGGGATGACTTTTTAAAAAAGTAATTCCAAGTACAGAGTCGTTTTTTTTTTTTTTTGAGACAGAGTCTCGCTCTGTCGCCCAGGCTGGAGTGCAGTGGCCGGATCTCAGCTCACTGCAAGCTCCGCCTCCCGGGTTTACGCCATTCTCCTGCCTCAGCCTCCGAGTAGCTGGGACTACAGGCGCCCGCCACCTCGCCCGGCTAGTTTTTTGTATTTTTTAGTAGAGATGGGGTTTCACCGTGTTAGCCAGGATGGTCTCCATCTCCTGACCTCGTGATCCGCCCGTCTCAGCCTCCCAAAGTGCTGGGATTACAGGCTTGAGCCACCGCGCCCAGCTCAGAGTCGTTAATTATGTCATTTATTATTTGCATCCATAATTGTGCATGATGGCAGTTTAATTATCACCAGCGCCAGCCGAAGGCACCGCATGCCGGATTTCAAGCTGAATAGAGGTAGATAATATCCCAAGATTCTTTAAAGGTGGCAGTGGCCCGTTACCAGGCAGCCAGGAGCCCGGCTATAAATAAACCTCTGCCGGCTCTAACCAGCCGTCCTGCAGGCCACGTGGAGCACCATGAATTCGACTGGGTGGTTCTGAGCAGGGGAGATTTCATGCAACCATTCTGAGGGACTCTCAGGCCTCGTTCTCCATTACAACAATACTTCTGGGCTCATGTTTAATAGCAAGATGAATGACTTGAAATGAAAGCGAGCACCCAGGGGCCAGACAGCTGAGGGGACAGAACTCGGAGCCTGGAGCACGCAGGTGCTAATCTTGGACAAA
Source organism: Macaca fascicularis (assembly GCF_037993035.2). Lineage (NCBI taxonomy): Eukaryota > Metazoa > Chordata > Mammalia > Primates > Cercopithecidae > Macaca > Macaca fascicularis. The sequence goes on along the minus strand of NC_088377.1, from coordinate 33,632,567 downwards.
CCTCCTGCTTTTAGAGCCTGGGTTTCCCTCGTTGTGGAGCGGTGGTTGGAAGGCAGGGCTGGCCTTTGAAGGCTACCCCTGTTCTTGGTTGCAGGACCTGTCTAGGGGCATCAGGCTCTACACCTGCCTGACTGGCTTGGCGATGCCAAGGGCCCAGCCAGAGGCTGCTATCTCAAGCAGCTGGGTCTTCACCCAGAACCTCCAACTGGGAGTTCGTACTCAGAAGGGCCCTCAGAACAGCCGTGGCTGAGTCAGGTCAGCCAGGCAGCAGCAAGCGGGGTCAGCAAGCAGGTCAGGCCCCTTCTGGGACAGAGTACATCCTCCAGGGACACTTGGCCTGGCCTAGGCCAGCCCCCTTGTGCCGTGCCCTGCAGACCAGGAGACCTGGGCCTGGGCATGGAGCAACTCCAGCGGGACGCTTGGTTCCCAGGTGAGGGATCTCTGCTTCCTAGGAAGACAGACCTCTTCAAAAATGAGAACTCACCTGTGAGCATCTCCAAGCCCAAGGCAGGGGGAGTACAGGGCCCAGCATCCAGTCCGAGACCCTCACGAGGCTCAGGCACCTGCCCAGCTCTGGCTTCCCCAGAGAAGAAGGATCAGCCCGCCTTGAAATGCTGCTGCCATACAAAGACCCCACCCAGCAGGTGAGCTGCCCCCAAATACTACTGCAGTGTTGGAGACCCCACCCAGCAGGTGAGCTGCCCCCAAATACTACTGCAGTGGAGACCCCACCCAGCAGGTGAGCTGTCCCCAAATACTACTGCCTCCAAATACCCACCCAGCAGGTGAGCTGTCCCCAAATACTACTGCCTCCAAATACCCACCCAGCAGGTGAGCTGCCCCCAAATACTACTGCAGTGGAGACCCCACCCAGCAGGTGAGCTGCCCCCAAATACTACTGCCTCCAAATACCCACCCAGCAGATGAGCTGCCCCCAAATACTACTGCAGTGTTGGAGACCCCACCCAGCAGGTGAGCTGCCCCGAAATGCTGCTGCCACACAGAGACCCCACCCAGCAGGTGAGCTGTCAGGCTCTGCTCTCATGTCTTTACTCGTATTTGCACATTTAAGCCTGAACAACCTTGTGAAGCCGGCACCACAGGTCCGGGCTCTCCTTCAACATCTTTGGGGGCAGAAGTATTTGGGGACTGCGAGTATTTCGATGACGAAAGCACAGGCGGTACGTGGCTGCTGCTCGTGGCATGCCCACACGGCTCTGGGGCAGAACCCCACAATCAAACACACTCGTGTTCCTCAGAGGAACACGTGAATATTCACCGTAAGAGAGAAAAATAAGGATTTTTAACTAGCCTCGGCGTTCTGCCCCCAAATCCGTTCAGCTTGAGTCAGGTTTTGCTCATGAATGGGTTTTGTTTGGCATTCAGATTTGTAAGTCAGAGGTTACGGGGTCCGGATTATAACTGTCTCTCTGTTCTCAGCGAGAAGCCAGGTGCTGGAGGGGTTAATCCATTTGCCCAGTTCCGCTCTGGCTAGTGGCCGGCAGAGCCAGGATTCACCCCCAGATCTCCTGGGCCAGAGCCTGCTGTCCCGCCTGGGTGACGGGGCTGTGTCCACTCGCCCTCCTTGCAGGCCCTGCAGAATGACTGTCAGCACCAAGCCTGTCCTCGGATGGGCCCCCACCCAAGAAGACAGGATTAGAACCAGTGTGGCCAATGTGGCCTAGGAGGCGGGCGAGCGAGATCAGCTCGGGCAGCCCTTCAGTAGGCACAGGACTTACCAGGGCACACCCAGGCGGAGGCCACACCAGAACCCTGGGGCAGGGATTCCCTGGCAAAGGCTTTGTCCACACTACCGCAATGTCAGGCAGCCTGGGCACCACTGCCCTGGGGCAGCTGGACCAAAGGGGGTGGCAGTGACCCAGGGCTAGCCTGTCCAGATGGACAAAGGGCTCCTAAGGTGGGCAAAGCTGCCCCAGGTCCCAGAGGCCCCGCACTCTCCCTGAAGCCGCTCTAGGAGCTCCTGGGCACAGAACTCCCGCACCTCTGCAGTGTTGGTGTTGGAAAGCTGACTGGTCCCTGAGGGATGCGGCGAGCTGCAGTGCCCGCCAAGGGCGTAGTGGCCTTTGGAATCCACCAAGCGCTCCCTCTGCCCAGACCCTGCCTGTGCATACGAGGGGGCTGTTGTGGAAGGCCACGCACGAAGTACTAGTTAATGTTTTACAAGCTTGCTCACATGCACCATCTCATCCTATCCTTGCATCGATCCTACGTGGGGAGACCCCGCTGGACAGACGGGGAAAATGAGCTGGAGAGAGGCTCACACGAACAGCGGCATGGGAGGCTTCCAAATGTGAGTGCTGCGCCTCCCGAACGCCCTGGCTGGTGTGCAATGCTCTCACATTCCTCTTCCTGCCACGACGGACCCCACCTGGAAGGTGAGCCGCCTGACGGACCCCGTGGAAGGTCCTCAGCCCCTCCCAGTGGAGCCCCCTCCTCTCCACACGCCCTGCCTGGCGTGTGTGGCTCTGAAGTGCTCGTTCCTTCTCAGGACCGGGCACTGCGTGTGCGTCTCTTCCGGAGGCCGTCCGGTCCACAGAGGCAGCGGATCTCCTTGAGGCTGAACTCATCCTCAACTCCCCACCACCCAGAAACGGGGCCTGACATGCAGGAGGTGCCGGTAAAATCTGCTGGATGGACCCACACATTGATCAATGCATCGGATAGTTCCTTAATGGCCACGCTCACTTTCGGGGGCAGAAGGGACGTTCCGGCTGTGGCTGTCTGCAGGACTGCTCCCCAGCGCAGCTCGAAGCCCTCAGACCCCTGCAGGGCAGGAGAAAGGCAGAGTTTTCAAGGAGGGGGGCCTCGAGGGAGGGGGAGGTGTTCAGGTTCCTCCCAGGCATGGAGGGAAGAGGACCCCCAGCTTGTCCAGCTGATCTCTCTTATGAGGTGAGCTGATCACGGAGTGGGGAGAAAGCTGCAAGTTCTCTTCCCATGACCAGGTGAATGCCCAGCAAACAACTCGGCACCGGGCAGAGACAGTCAGGAACAGCCCTGCAGGGCTCTGGAAAACCCACCTGCCAGCCTGAAAGGCGACACCTAAGTCCTGTGTCAGCAACTGGACAGAACCCCAGGCTGCCAGGACCCTTTCAGCCCCAGGGCTGCTTCTGAGACACACACGCAGCTAATGCGGGGACGGCTGGCCTCATCACACAGCGCTAAGAAAGCCCTGCCTTCAGGCTCTCCCAGCCTCTGCACCTGCCCACTGTGTGCACCCAGGCCCACTCCCTGCAATCCCCGGGGAGCAGCCGCTCCCACCAAAGGGCCTCAGCCCTGCCCTCACTGCCTCTCCAAGCCCTGGTGACAAACGGGAGCTTCACAAACAATTGCCTACAAGCTGAGAACAACGGCACCAAACCTCCACGCTCAGAAGCTGCAGTGGTACATTTTCCTGAAATCAGCAACCCGATGCCCTTTTTTGTCCAATTCAGCAGATCCCAAACTACCTGGAGACATTGCCTTCAAACTCCTCCATCCGGGAGGCCCAGGCCTCCATCCTGAGCCCTGCCTACATCTCCTCAGTATGAAACCGCACAGCGCCTTGCTGAGCTCTGACGAAGGACGGCTTCAAAACCACAAGAAGCAGGCTCAAGGCTATCTCCCCACCCAGCCAGGGTCGTGTGCAGAAAAGCAGGAGAGTCCCACGCACACGATCTCGGTGGAGGGGTCACCGCCGCCGAGGATGCCCCTCTAGTCTTCTACCCCAGGAGGGAAAGACGCTGTCGTTCAGTTGGCACCCCAAGGACCACCCAGGTGAGGAGGCAGAGCACAGCGGACAGGCTGTCCAGGCATCTCCCAGCTCATCGTGCAGCAGATCAGGGGCACATCCGGTGTGAGAGCACACGAGACGTGAGCCTTCTGTCCCTCCGCGCTTCCCGTGCAGATCGCTGCAGGAGGTTAATGCTGCGGTAACGAACAACGAACAACGGCCTCCCAGACCTCTCTAACGCACAGCCTGCCCCGGCAGCCCTGACGCCAGCCCCAGCCGGCACACAGATGGCCCTCAAGTGCGCCCAAGGACACCTACCCACGCTGGTGATCCTCTGGGAGCTGAGGTCGTGCAGCAGGGCCTCGATGGCTGGGTTGTGTCTGGAGTACAGCTCGTACCGGTTGATGCCAATGTGGAACTTGAGCCAGTTGGGATAGGAGTCCGCGGCTGCCTCCCCGGTGGAGAGGAATTCTGCACCTTCAGCACCCACATGTGGCCTGCAGGGAGCAGCGGGGATGAACATCAGCACAGAAGGAACAGGCCCGTGAGCCGGATGACGGGGGAGAGGCCACCGACGCCAATGTTTTTAACTCTGGGTTCAAGTCAGTGCAGATGTTGTGGAAGGTGCCTCTGCTTAAAGAGGGCCCTGCAATGTCTGCACTTTCTTCTGTGGCTGCTCTGCTGCCAGCTAATAACACGGTGAAAGGCCTGTAATTCTTATTCACCCTCTGGAGATGCCACAGACAGCTATAACTACAGCAAGACTAATCCCAGGACGTCAGCACTGCCCTGCCGTCCCCGCCATGTCTGTCCCGGGGTCACCGAAATGGCCCCACCATGATGTCAGCTGGGGGTACCAGGGGCTGCTGGCTCTCCCTTGGAGTAGAGGGGAGAACCTACCATTGACTGCAGACTGCATGAAAATCACAGACACGCCCAGTCTGTCAGGAACCTTCCCTGGCTCTCTGCTTTTGTTCCAACAACCAGGGGCAGAATGATGCAAGAGGCTAAATTTGATTTTAATGAGAGCAGTTTGGGTGGGGAGAGAGGAAAGAGGCAGCACTCTCTCCAGCCCAGGCTCCCATGGATGACCCGCCGCCCACGCAGCCTGTCCTCACATCTCTGGGGTCAAGGGACGGTACTGGAGAAAGGACAGACCCTCCGTCTGCCTGCTGGGCTGGAGGGAAATGTGGAACTTGTCCTAGCTCGAATTCACCTAAAGTGGAGAAGGTTTCTGCCCAAGCTCTGTCCTGCGGTGGACGTGGGAGGGGGGCTAGGATCCACTTCCTGGCCACTCACTGCTCTGGGTGGCCGTCTCTCCCTGCCCTGCCGAGAGCCACAGCCCAGGCCGCTGCTCTGGTTCTCAAATTTCCAAGCATTTCCTTGAACCTGACCAGCAGGCAGGGCTCAGAGGCTTCCAAACAGCCAGTGTGTTCAGACAGAAGGCACTGGGCCTGGTCACACTTCAGGGGAGAAGGGATTTGCCGTGAGATCTTTTGGGAGGCTGGTCTCCCCTCTGCTGCTGGGGTAACCTTCTGCAGGGAGTTACTTATCCGGCCTTGCCGTGGTTAATGTTCCACTGCCTCGGGTTGTAGCATCTGCTTGTTTTGATCTGTGTGGCGGAGGGAAGGGCTGGGGGGTGGGGAAAGGACTCAGCCAGGACAGTTGAAAGAGATGTTCCCTGCGTGGCTTCTCGCCCTTTATCCAGCCATCCTCTCTTTGCAGCCAGCACACCCCCGCCCTTGTTGGGTGGGCCCCTTTGTTGCACCTCATGGCTGCCAGCAAACCCCTCTGATCATTCTGCCCCAGCCACTGGGTTTAAAAGACTCAATAGGCACATCCAGACCTTCTCCAAGGTACCCACCCAGAGCACCCTCGCCAAGTGTCTGAAAGCCGAGCGGCAGCCCGGCCCCTTCCCTGGGAAAGGCCATTCTCCTTCCCTCACCAACCCATTCATTCATTGCCTGACCCCCATTTCCCAAGCTGATGGCCAGGACTCGCTTCTAAAGGGCGCAGGGTCTGGCTTCCTCACCAGCAGCCACAGGGGCACAGCTCCCACCACCCGGCAGCCCCTCCCAAGGAGAAGGTTATTCTGGAGACAAAGGCAGTGCCCTGAGCTGGGCGGCTGCCTCCTCCCACACCACACTCCCTGCCCGGCCTCTTCCCTGGGGGGCGGCCTCTCGGGGCCCCTGAACCTCTCTCCGCCGTGCCTTGGGCTCACGGCTCCCGTGCTGGTGGTGGGCACCTGCCAGCCCCCACTCACCAGTCCGGGCTTTCCACCGCTTTGGGGCTGAGCCTGCTGTCGCTGTTCACATTGAACAAGACGTCGTCCTCCGTGAGCGGCGGAACCGCCACCCGGTAAAGCGAGTGCTCGAACAGCCTGGCCAGGAGCGAGGTGTCTCCGCCGGGGCCGGGCGGCGGCTCGGACTGACGCGGGCCGGGGTCTCGCAGCAGCGGCCGGTGCGCGGGGTCGTGGGGTCTCCGGGCGCCGGGGTCCCGCCCCCGCAAGGCGCGCTCGGCCGGCTCCGCCGCGGGCGGCAGTTTCTCCAGCGAGTGGGACGAGAGGTTGGAGGAGGGGTCGGAGCTGAAGTCCTGCAGGATGCGGAGCGTGTGCTTGTTGGGCCAGCCCGCGTCGGCGGCGGCGGAGGAGGCGGCTGGGGGCTCCCCGGGGCGGCCCCGAACCTGGGCCCAGCCGGGCGCGGCCACCTCGGCCGCGGGCTGCGCGCACGAACAGCCGGGCTCCCCCGAGGGCCGCGCGCCGTGCCGCTCCAGCCGGGGCAGCAGGTCCAGGGCGATGTGCAGCGCGCAGGCCACCAGGAAGACCATGAGGATGAGCACGCGGAACCGGCGCACCAGGATCATCTTCATGGCCGCGCGGCCGGCCCGGGCCTGGAGCGCGTTCCCCTCGCGCCCCTCTAGCTGCGGCTGGGCACGAGCGCGGCGCCGCCTCGCGGGTCAAGGTCCATCGGCGCCGGGCGGCTACCAGCTCCGGGGCTGTGCCCGGGCCCGGACCGCGTGCAGGGCGCCCGCCGCCAAAGCGCTGGGTCCCCGCGCCATCTCGGGGCCGTCCCCGCTCGGCCTCTCCGGAGCGGCCGCGCCTTCAGCCGGGGAGCGCAGGGGTCCTGGTCCGCGGGGCCGGGCGCGCGGGGGGCGGCGGGGGCCGCAGCAGGGGGAGGCTCGGCGCTCGCAGCGGCCGGCGCGGGGCTCATCGGGCGCGCGGGTCCATCCCGGCCGGGGCGCGACGGGCCTCGGCGGTGGCGGCGGCCGCAGGCGACCCGATCCTCAGCGCGGTCCGCTCCAGGCGCCGGGCGGGCGGGGAAGGGGCGGCTCCTCCGGGCCGGGCTCTGCCCTCACGCCGCGCCCGGGAGACCGGGGCTGGGAGGGCGAAGGGCGGAAGGGTGGGCGCGGAGCGGCCGGCGGGGTCCCGGGCAGGTGCAGCGTCCGCCCCGAGCGCAGCTCCCGCCTGGCCGAGCCTCTCGGCGCCCCGCGCCCCGGGCGGGCAGATATCGAGCGCCGCGGAGCCGCCCCCCGCGTCAGCGCCCGCAGATTGGCGGAGCCGCCGCCCCGCGAGTCACTGCTGGGCCCGGGCCGGCTGCGCTGCGCTCTCCTTCCTCCTCCCCTCGGCCGCGCCCCGCGACGCCGCTGCAGCTCCGGGCCCGCTGAGGGAGGGCGCCTCCGGCCCGCGGTTTGCAGAGGGAAGCGGCGGAGGCCGGGTGGGGGCGCGCTCGGTTCCGGCCGGGCCAGCAGCTGCGGCCCAGTGGGGGGCTCCGGCCTGGCCGCTTCCCGGGACCCCCGCCCGCCCAGGGCCGCCGCCGCCGCCAGCTGCAGCCTCTCGGCTCCTCCCCGGAGGAGCCCGGGGCCGGGGCCCGGGCCAAGTCCCTCCCTGGAGCCGCGGGGCGTCTGCGCCGCCGGATGAGCTCCCCGCCGGGCGGCGACCCCGTGCCCCACGCCCGTCTCGGCAAGAGGAGGCGGAGGCGGCCCCGCGGGAGACCCGGGGAGCGACTCGGCCCGGACCCAGGGGACGCCAGGGCAGTGGAGCTCCCGGCACCGGCCCCGCCCGGGGGACGCGCCCGCCTTAACCCTCCGGACTCCGGGCCCGCTGGGGGCGCAGAGAGGGGCTGGTGTGCGGGGGGCGCCTTCCTGCTTGGGGCCGACGGGGTGTGTGAGTGCAGGCGTGTGCGTGTGTGTGCGTGTGCGTGTGTGTTTGTGCGTGTGCATGAGTGTGTGTGTACATGAGTGTGTGTTTGTGTGTGTGCGTGTGCGTGTGTGTGTGCATGTGCATGAGTGTGTGTTTGTGTGTGTGCGTGCGTGTGTGTTTGTATGTGCGTGCACATGCATGTGTGTGCACGCGAGTGCATCTCATCTGTCACCCACACCCAGGGCAGCGGTGCTTGTACAATGTGGCTTCTGCAAGCAGCAGCTTCTGGCCCCCCAGCCCCCAGTAGGGAATATAAGGGGAGGTGGATGTCAGCCTAAGATCCTAGTCAGGGAGGTAAGTGTGTGGGAGGAGGCCTGTCCCCCAAGCCAGCTGCTTCCCCAGTGCCCAGATTGCCTGGGCCAGCAGCCTCTGCAGCAAGTCCAGGCCTGTGGGCTGGGAGCAGGGCCTGGGCCCCCCTTCTTTCTTTCACTCGCTGGCTTGTTACCTGGGCCCACCCTGCCCTCTCTGAGCCTCAGTTTCCTTTATGTGAATTCAGGACATTGAGCTCGTTGTTCCTGAGGACTCACTCATCTCTGAGCCTGCCCAATGCCTGGCATTCCGTGGGCACCCACTAGATACTTATAAGGGGAGAAGTGGGGCTGGTCAGTGGAATCCATGTCTCTCGGGCCATCTGAAGTGAGTGAAGGGCTGGGTGCGGCCCACCTGGAGCTGGACTGGAGGCTGTGTTGGGTGGGGCGGTGTGACCTGGATGTGGGCCGCCCCCCCGGGAGACAGCCTCATCCCTGTGAGTGGACTTCATCCTTCCTTCCACTCACATGGACAGCACATCTGTGTGTAGACAGGGTCACCGAGAGAGGCCAAGGAGGGTGAGGGGGAAGATCCCGGGTGCAGGGAGAGTCCCAGGGGAGCGGACAGCAGGGACAGAAGCCTGTGGCAGGAAGGAAGGTCTTGGCCTGTGTTCTCCCAGCCCAGCAAGGGTCTCCCTTGGACTTGGGGTTCTGTAGGCTCCTGCCCCCCATCTCTCCCGTGGCCTGCAGGACCTCGACGCAGAGCTGTGGCTAGTGTCTCGGGCTGATATGGGGGTGACCAGACCCCATGGAACACCATTATCCAGTGTGGGGCCTCGTGGAGATTCCCTGGGCACTTACTTCCACTCGCCTCCTGCCCCCCACCCCTCCCCAGAGTAGGTTCTTCAGGAGCCCGGCTGTTATCTGGACCCGTGTGCACCACTGGACGCCTCCCTCCCTTGCACAGGATCCTAGTTCAGCTCGTCTGTCGCCCCCTCAGAACAGTGACCTTGACCTCGCCAGATCCTTCAGAAGCACCCCTCCCTGCCCCACCACTGTTTTCCCAACAGCACCCGCCGTGGTCTGAAGACACTTTCTTCTGTTCCTGTTTATTGTTTATCTCCCCAAAACATAAGCACTCGAGTAAGACGAGCCTCGTTCAAAGTTCGGCCCGGGGCCGGGCGCAAAGCAGGCTCTCAGAGGAGGGACCACAAGCCCGTCTCCACGTGGGGACCAGGCGTCCACAGGCTGCGGCAGCACGTGACAAAAGTCAGAAGACAGGACCCCACTGAGGAGTGAGGAGACAGCGGCCAGCCCTCGGCCGGACCATTCTGCCTGGTGCCTTTACTGGGCTCTGAGGAGGAATTTGGTGGTTCAGTCTGCCCGTCTGTGGACACTGTGAAAACAAAGAGAAAACAGACACACACTGATACACACATAGATACATACAGAAACACACACAGATACACACATAGATACACACAGAAACACAGATATACACATGTGGACACACAGATACACACAGACACACAGAAACACACAGATACACACATAGACACATATAGAAACACACAGATACACACAGAAACACAGATACACATATAGACACACACAGAAACACACAGATATACACATAGATACACACAGAAACACAGATACACAGATACAGAAACACAGATACATAGATACACACGGAAACACACAGATACATAGATACAGAAACACACAGATACATAGATACACACAGAAACACACACAGATACACACATAGATAACACACAGAAACACAGATATACACATGTGGACACACAGATACACACATAGACACACAGAAACACAGATACATAGATACGCACAGAAACACAGATACACACATAGAAATACACAGAAACACAGATATACACATGTGGACACACAGATACAGACAGACACACACAGAAACACAGATACACACAGATACACACAGATACATGTGGACACATGATACACACATAGACACAGATACGTAGACACAGATACGTAGATACAGAAACACATGGACACACACATAGACATACACATAGATACAGATATATGCATGGACACACAATACACATAGACACACAGATGATACCTGCATAGACACAGATACATGGACACACACACACGGACACACAGATACACGCGTAGACACACATGGACATACAATACGCAGATGGACACACAAATAATCTACACATAGACACCGATCTATAGATACACAAAGACATACACGCAGATACATATAGATGCACACAAAAACACAGATACACGTCAATGCATGACAGACACAGACACACACCAATACGCACATAAACATACAAAGACACAGGTACACACAGATATACACACATATACACAGATATACACACAGACACATATACACACAGACACACACACATAGACACAGATATACGCATAGATACATGGACAGATACACACACATTCAGATACACACATAGATACACAGAAACACACAGACACACAGACACTCACGTAGACACACACAGCCACACAGGTCCTGAGCCTCCCTGGGCCCTCCCTTGTGCGGAGGCAGAGGGGCTGGCTGTCGGGGAGGGCACCTGGGGAGGACACGTGGCCCCGTCAGAGACCAGGGAGTGGCTCTGGGAACACTTTTCTTCCAAAGGGGCTGGAGCTCCGGTTAGCCAAGGTGAGTGCCAGGTGGTGACAGGAGTGACGTAGGTAAATAACACTGGGGCTGGGCAGGGAGGGCCGCCTGCCCTGGGCGTGAGGGGATTGCTGTCTTAGACCGTGTGGTCTGGGAAGGCCTCCGGGCATGGCTTTGCACAGAAGCTTGTACCTGAGGGCTCAGCCCCTTGGAGGCCTGTGGGGCTGGAGGTGCCAAGGCTGGGGCAGGGGCATGTTTGGCCCTCTGCGGGGAGAGAAGTCCTGTGAGGTGGGCATTGGGTGAGGGCCCAAGTAGCCTCTGTAAGGTCCGCAGGTGGGGCCAGGCTGTGGGTTGTGTCCCGACTGAGGGGCCGTGGGGGGGGGCTGGGGACAGAGGGATGACCCTGGGGCTTGGGTCGGGAGAGGCTCACCTAGGGTCCGGGTGGGTGGGTCTGAGGAGGGCTGAGGGTGGGGCAGGGAGAGCAGCTGTGTGGTGAGGACGGAGGGAGGTCCAGCCAGAGTCCCGGACGGGCTGCTGTCATGTGGATGTGTTGGGAATTAGGAAAAAGCTTGTGGATTCCGAGGCCTCAGTGTGCAAAGCTCTGGGACAGATGGGCTCCCCAGGATGAGGGGGGGACAGATGGGGTCCCCAGGAATGAGGGGATGGACGGGGTCCCCAGGAATGAGGGGGGACAGATGGGGTCCCCAGGGATGAGGGGGGGACAGATGGGTCCCCAGGAATGAGGGGACGGACGGGGTCCCCAGGAATGAGGGGGGGGCGGATGGGGTCCCCAGGGATGAGGGGGACAGATGGGGTCCCCAGGGATGAGGGGACAGATGGGAGGGTCTCCCCAGGAATGAGGGGACAGATGGGGTCCCCAGGAATGAGGGGGACAGACAAGCTCCCCAGGAATGAGGGGGACAGATGGGGTCCCCAGGAATGAGGGGTCAGACGAGCTCCCCAGGAATGAGAGAGACAGATGGGGTCCCCAGGAATGAGAAAGACAGACGAGCTCCCCAGGGATGAGAGGGACAGACAGGGTCCCCAGGGATAAGAGGGACAGACGGGGTCCCCAGGAATGAGAGAGACAGACGAGCTCCCCAGGGATGAGAGGGACAGACGGGGTCCCCAGGGATGAGGGGGACGGATGGGGTCCTCAGGGATGAGGGGGACAGATGGGGTCCCCAGGAATGAGGGGGGACAGATGGGGTCCCCAGGAATGAGGGGGGACAGATGGGGTCCCCAGGAATGAGGGGGGACAGATGGGGTCCCCAGGAATGAGAGAGGCAGACGGGGTCCCCAGGAATGAGGGGGACAGACGGGGTCCCCAGGAATGAGAGAGACAGATGGGCTCCCCAAGAATGAGGGGGACAGATGGGCTCCCCAGGAATGAGGGGGACAGATGGGGTCCTCAGGGATGAGGGGACAGACGGGGTCTCCCAGGAATGAGGGGGACAGACGGAGCCCCCAGAAATGAGGGGGACAGACGGGGTCCCCAGGGATGAGAGGTCAGACGAGCTCCCCAGGAATGAGGGGACAGATGGGTTCCCCAGGAATGAGGGGGACAGACAGGCTCCCCAGGAATGAAGGGCCAGAAGACCCGAGGGCTGAGGACCAGGCCCGCCCCTCCCGCACCACCAGACTCCAGGAGGGCACAGGTGCTCATAATTGAAAGTCTTGGAGCAGCTGGGGGCGTGGAGGATCCTGGGGGGAGGCTTCGTGCTGCAAGGTGGAAAAGCAATTCTCTCTGCAGCCTTCACAGGCCTTGAAGTTGGGACAGACCCCTGTAACGCAAGACAGATAAGAGGAGAAAAACAAACAGAAGCTTAATAGCATGTACACCTTGGTCTGCACGGGACGTACTCAGGGGACAGACTATGTCTCAGAGACGTGGCTTGGAGCTCAGGCTTAAATACCATGTTCAACGGAAACAGAGAAAGGGTGTGGGGAGGGGCCCAAGAAATTACCCCAAACTGGGGTCAGGCCTTCTCCGTGGATGAGCATCTCTGGTGACTTCAGCCGGCCTTCTGGCTCAGGGAGGGAGGCACCTCCTGTACGGATGTGACTTTCTCTCACAGAAGAGCAGCTTCCATGCTTGCTTGCAGAGTTTCTCCTGTGGCTGCAGTTTCTCAAAATAAGCAGCTCAAAATAATGCTTATGCCAAAGAGGCATATTTTGGGGTGGCATATTCTGGTCTGCTCTACATGGAAGCGAACAAAAAAATGGGGCAGAGGCTGGGGAGGGGAGCAGGACCGGCTTCCAGTTCCCAGACCCGAGTGAGGGAACCTGAGGCTGAGCTCTGGACTTTGGGGTCTGGAAGGGGTTCTCTGAGGACACTTGGGGGGTGGGGGAAACAGCTGCCTCCTCAGGTTTCCCCCAAGGGATCCTGCCTGGGGAGACCTGGACTGGGTGAGGCTTGGCAGCTGCCCTGCGAGGAGGAGGGAGACAGGGCTGCAGTGGGAGGTGCAGGGTTGCTAGGGTCCCACCTGGGGTGCTGGGACTGGCCAGAGGACACATGGCGATTTTCCAATGGGCCAGGAAGGAAGGAGGAGCTTTCCAGGCAGAGCATGACCCCGCACAGAGGCAGAGGCAGAGTGTCCCCGTCGGGTCCCTGGGGCTGTGGCAGGGGAAGAAGCCGCAGTACCTCCTGCCCTTTAAGACAGGAGAGGCTGTCGTCCCGTCGTTGCCCAACAGCTGGTCGGAGCCCAGGACTCCTCAGAGGAGCCAACGCCTGAGCCCTGAGCAGCCAGCTGGCCTGGCTGACCCAGGAGAAGGAGGCCGCTGTGCGTAAGTAGTGAGGTGTGAGAGGAAGCACAGAGCCGTGCCACTCGGGTAAGAAGGGGAGAGAAGGAAGCCTGTCTGAATGGCTGCGCAGGGGATGTTGGAAGAGAACTGAAGGAACTCACGCAGTGCTCGTCTGCGAAGGGTGCACCACAATGTATGGACAAGGGTGGGAGAGAGATGCTGGGCCACAAAGTTTGGGGTGTGTGATGGCGTGGAGGAGAAAGCCTCCTGGGGGCTGTGGCCAGAGGGGTGTGCAGTCCACCCGCAGATGGAGTTTTATGTGCCTCCCACCTCCTCCCAGGGGCCCCCCACAACGCCCTGAGGCCCCATCAGCAACCGGATGGCGGGTTTTCCTTCCCACATGGATGGGGGACGTCCCAGCCTCCTGGATGCCCTCCTGGGATGGGACAGAGGGGAGCACCACCTGTGCCTCTACTCACGCCTGGCCTGGAGTGGCCCAGCGGAGGGTCCGGGTGGGGGCACTGGAGGGGCCCACACAGCTCAGGCCTGGCACCTGCACCTTTCTGGATCCCACGATGTTTTGCTAAGGATTACTCATCCAAGACCTACCCAGAGGCTCTGGAGCTGTTTACCACAGGCCAGCTCTGGCCGCAGGCTATTCTGGGAGCCTGGGGGGGCTGGGAGGAGGCTGGGGCTCTGGGTGGCAGGAGGAGGAGGGCCGTCTCGTCCTTCCTGAGCGTCCAGCGAGCGTCAGATGCTGCACTGCATGCAGTTCTAATCCTGGCCTGGCGAAGCCAGAACAGGACGATATTCCTCCGTCCCCAGGCCTCCTGCTTGGCTGCAGGTGCTGACAGGGAATGGGCCTGGCTATCGGGGCTCACAGGGGAGCCGGGAGAGCCGCTAGCAGGAGAAATGTGAGCTCTGCATCTGCTGGGCTGGGTTCGAGGGACGCGGGGTGGCGGGGCAGGGTGGCGCTGGTCCCTCTGGCTGCTGTCGCTGGCCGGCCGGCCAGTCCGCCCCGACGCTGGACTCCTGGGCTACCCATTCCCCATCCACAGTCTGAGGGTCTCTGAAAAGATAACTCATTTGTTTTCATTAAAAGCAACAGATCAAGAAGCTGAAAACACAAGAATAAAACAATGTAAATCTTGACTTTATTTGGTATCCCTCACATACAGGATTCACATTCTATTATACACGGAGTATCCACAAAAACTGACTACATTTTGCTCGTCATAAAAATATCAAGAAATTCCAAAAGGCAGATAATCTAGAGGCTGTCACGGCATCTACACACACACGCACAGTCTACAGCTTGTTCGTAGACACAGTGTGGTATAACGAAACAAAAACTGACTTTAAAAATATTTCTACCTGGGCCGGGCGCGGTGGCTCACACCTGTAATCCCAGGACTTCAGGAGGCCGAGGTGGGCGGATCACGAGGTCAGGAGTCTGAGACCAGCCTGACCAACATGGTGAAACCCTGTCTCTACTAAAATTCCAAAAAATTAGCCAGGCGTGGTGACGGGCACCTGTAATCCCAGCTACTTGGGAGGCTGAGGCAGGAGAATGGCTTGAACCAGGGAGGCGGAGGTTGCAGTGAGCCGAGATCGCACCACTGCACTCCAGCCTGGGTGACAAGAGTGAGACTCCATCTCAAAAAAAAAAAAAAAAAAGTCTACTTGGAAATTAATATCACAAATAAAAACACTCATATGTAATTTCTGGGTTTTGAAGGAGCAAAAGGGGCATCATAGTTTGTGTTAAGCGAACACGGATGGGAACAGCACCTGCCGAAATCCGCAGGACGCCCGCGGCGGCGCTCGGAGGAACGGCAACCACGTTCATTAGAAAATGATAATGACTGAACATCAGTGAGGCCAGCACCGTGGCTCACGCCTCCTGGAGGCGTGGAATCCCAGCACTTCGGGAGGCCGAGGCAGGTTTATCACCTGAGGTCAGGAGCTTGAGACCAGCCTGGCCCACATGGTGAAACCCCCTCTCGACTAAAAATCCAAAGATTAGCCGGGCGTGGCGGCGGGCGCCTGTAGTCCCAGCGACTCGGGAGGTTGAGGCAGGAGAATCGCTTGAGCCCAGGAGGTGGAGGTCGCACCGAGCCGAGATCACACCACCGCACTCCAGCCTGGGCCACAGTGTGAGACTCTGCCTCAAAGGGAAGGGAAGTGGAGGGTAGGGGAAAGGAACGAAAGGGAAGGGGAGGAGAGGGAAGGGGAGGGGAGGGGAAAGGAAGGAAAGGGAAGGGAAGGGGAGGGAAGTGGAGGGAAGGGGAGGGGAGGGGAGGGAAGCGGAGGGAAGGGAAGGGGAGGGGAGGGAAGCGGAGGGAAGGGAAGGGGGGAGGGGAGGGGAGGGAAGCGGAGGGAAGGGGAGGGGAGGAGAAAAGAAGGAAAGGGAAGGGAAGGGGAAGGGAGGGGAGGGGAAAGGAAGGAAAGGGAAGGGAAGGGGAGGGAAGCGGAGGGAAGGAAAGGAGAGGGGAGGGGAGGGAAGGGAAGGGGAGGGAAGCAGAGGGATGGGAGGGGAGGGAAGGGCATGGCCAGGCTTTCAGTTAAAGAAACTGGAAAAAACAATAAAACAGGCCAAACAAGGAAGGAACAAATTCTTACAGAACAAACCAAAAACCAGTGCGAAGGAGAACCAAACAGAGCTGATGAAGGAACAAAGACCCTTCCTCAAAAGACGCAGAAGCCAGTTTGTGAGATTAAGGAGAGAAGAGAAAATCAGTGCCGTTAGGGGTGAGAAGGGACGTGAAGCGAGACTTCGTCGGAGTCCCGGAGAACCGTGCCACCCGCCACCGTCGTATTCGATAATGCAAATGGAATGGTTATTTTTAAAGAAAAATTCAGATTGCCAAAACGGACTCAAGAAATCGAGGGAGCATCTCTAATCCGAAAATCCAGAATTCACAATACTCCAAAACAGGAAACCTTTTGAGCGTCACGAGGCCACCAGTGGAAGACTCCTCAGGTGGGTCACAGTCCAAATCTCGTTTCATGCATGAAATCTTTAAAAATAGTGAACAAATTACCTTCTCTGTGTCTAAGGTGTGCATGAAACATAAATAAATTTCATGTTCAGACTTGGATCCTATCCTCCAGATATCTCATTACATATGTGCCAATATTGCAAAATCTGAAACATCTGAAACTTGAAACACTTCTGGTCCTAGTACTTTCTGCGCTGGAAAATAGAGCTAGGCCAGGCACACAGGCTCACACCTGTAATCCCAGAGGGAGGCCATAGTGGAGGATCGCTTGAGGCCGGGAGTTCAAGACCAGCCTGGGCAACATAGCAAGACCCCATCTCCATAAACATTTTAAGAAATAGCTGTGTGTGGTGGTGTGCACCTGCAGTCCCAGCGACTTGGGCGACTGAAGCAGGAGGGTCACCTGAAGCCAGGAGTTTGAGGCTGCAGTGAGCGATGATCGTGCCACTGCACTCCAGCCTGGGTGACAGAGCAGGACCCCGACTCAAAAAAAAAAAAAAAGAAAACCATGGATCTCAGGGTACACCAATCACCGTCAGAGAACCAGGGCAGTCCAATATTTACCCCTAAAACAGAAGCCAGGCCAGACAATTTCACCTGACGGGGACGTGTGGGGCGGCCCTGAGGAGGGACTGTGGCCTGGTGAGCGGCGGGCAGGGAGGTGTGGGGTGGGCCCGCAGGTGTGGAACTGCCTGTCGGAAGAGCCTCGTGGGCCACGGGGCCAGAAGACCAGGCTGGTCTCAGCTGTGGGCAAAATGACTTCCTCCTCCCTGGCTGAGGTTCACTCTGGCTCCGCGGCCTCTGCTCTGTCTGGGGTGCACACATCTTTCTCCTCTTTTTGGGCTACTTTCTCCTTCTCTTCAGGACCCCGTTTAAACCTCACCTTCTCCAGAGCCCGTCCTTGTCCTGCACCGTCTGGCACCAGTTTTATCCTCCATGGAAACCTCTGCCTGCTTCTCCAGCCCTTGCTAGCTGAGCCTGCGGGAGGCTGGGCAGTGACGTCAGCCCCGTGACCACGGTGACCTGTGGCCGGTGAAGAGAAGACGCGCAAACTTGGATTTTTTTGTTGTTGTTGTTGTTGAGACAGAGTCTCGCTCTGTCACGCAGGCTGGAGTGCAGTGGCCGGATCTCAGCTCACTGCAAGCTCCACCTCCCGGGTTTACGCCATTCTCCTGCCTCAGCCTCCCGAGTAGCTGGGACTACAGGCGCCCGCCACCTCGCCCGGCTAGTTTTTTGTATTTTTTAGTAGAGATGGGGTTTCACCGTTTAGCCAGGATGGTCTCGATCTCCTGACCTCGTGATCCGCCCGTCTTGGCCTCCCAAAGTGCTGGGATTAGAGGCTTGAGCCACCGCGCCCGGCCAAAACTTGGATTTTGCATTTGGTGAGCAGCTGCTGTGCGCCAGACCCTGCCTCTGCCAGGGACAGAGGGGAGAGAAGGGAGTGGGTCAGATGTGGCCCCTACAGTCGTCAAACACAGAATTCTTAGTTCTCTACCGAGAAGCTACTTAGAGCAATGACCAAACTTCTAGGCCTACAGATTAGTTACATGAAAGATTCCAAAAAATGTTCAGGGGCCGGGCTCACGGGGGCTCACACCTGTCATCCCAGCACTTCAGAGGCCTAGGTGGGCGGATTGATTGAGCTAGTTCGGGAGCAGCTGAGGGAACACAGGGAGACCCCATCTCTACAAAAAACACAGACATCAGCCGGGTGTGGTGGTGCATGCCTGTAGTCCCAGCTACTCAGGCAGCTGAGGTCGGAGGATCACCTGAACCCAGGAAATCCAGGCTGCAGTGAGTGGCGATCACACCACTACACTCCGGCCTGAGCAACAGCTGGACCCTGTCTCAAAAAAAAAAAAAAACCCAAAAAACAAAACAGCCAGAACTCTGCTTTTTGACCCTCATGGGCCCTGCAAGGCCACGGTCTGAGGGAGAAGATGCCCAGGGCTGGGACAGCCAAACCAAGCTCCTGCCGGAGTCGGGGGGCCAATCCTGACCGGGGCACTGGAGAAGGCAGAGCAGAGGGTGCAGCACCCAGGGGCACAGCTGGCCCTGCATCCCAGAGATGCTACTCGAAGGGGCGCTCTGTGCCCTAAGGGGCCCTTGAAGGTAAGGGGATGGGCTGCAGGCCACCGAGCCCCAGAGGCCCCAAAGCCACATCCCCAGACCAGACAGCCCGAGGAGCTGGAGGAGGAGGGAGGAGCTGGCCCCACAGCAGACGGCACCTGGCGTGGCTGCAGCTGGGCCAGCCTCAGGGGTTTGCACGCAGGGAGTCTTTGCTACAAAGCATATGTTGCTATTATTGTGGTCACTATTTTTATAGAGAAACTTGACCTTTCCACCAGCCTCACCCACTCAGCCCTAAGCCGTCTTGGAATTCTGGACACTTAGGAACAAGATGCCCACATCTGCCTCCCGGGCTCCTGCCCTTCCCTGGGGCTCCCCGTGCTGGAGGCAGCAGGAGGGGTGTGGGAGGGACAGGCCAGCGCTGGGGGAGGGACAGGCTGAGGGTGGGCTTGGAGCCAGCACACAGGGGTTAGGTCTGGCTTGTCCCTCGCCAGCCGGACGGCCCTGGGCATGTCGGAGAATCTCTCAGAGCTGGTTTCCCACGGCGGGAGGGAGCTGTTGGCTCTCACCTTGTCGTGAGGACTAAGCCAGCTGCCGTCTGTGGCCGGGTCATGGGGTTCTGAGTCTTCTCATCACTGGGGCTTGGCCCTGACCTCCCCTTCTGTCTCGTGAAGCTGTCAGCTGTGTGGAGACACAGCCACTTCAGTCCTCTCACAAGCCAGGGGCCAGGTCCCAGGCTAGAAACCAGAGCTGGGAGCCCAGGCCCCGCTCTCATCCTGGGGAAGCTCCAGCCTTGGGAAAAGCAGGTGAGAGACGCAGGTTCTCAGCACCTGACGGAGGGATGCCTCAGGGGGGTGAGGGAGGCCGGGCAGCGTCCGCAGAGGGGCCCTGTGAGTGGGCCCAGCGGATAGGCAGGGAGCACCTCCATGGAGGGGATGGAGACCCCCGTGTGGGCGCTGTGGCTTCTGCGGCTCCTCGTGCTGGCTGTGGGCTGTTTGCCGGTCGGCCTGGCTGTCGCTCTCAGCGGCTGCTTGGAAGCGCGTCCTTTCTCATGAAGTCACAGACGTCACAGCACCGAGTTGAAAGGAATCTGAAGAGGATTTGGGGGCTGCTCTGTGGGCCTAGATCATCGCGAGGCCACAGCCCCCCAGTACAGAGGGGCCCAGGGAGGATGGGGACGGGAACCAAAGATGTCATCAATTAAATCGTCCCCTTCCTCCAACAGGTAGAGTGTGACTCTGTGTCCATCAACACTCGCCCACTTGCTTGTAGAAAGCCAACATTGTTAAGATTTGCGGCCGGGCGCGGTGGCTCAAGCCTGTAATCCTAGCACTTTGGGAGGCTGAGGCGGGCAGATCACGAGGTCAGGAGATCAAGACCATCCTGGCTAACACGGTGAAACCCCGTCTCTACTAAAAATACAAAAAATCAGCCGGGTGTGGTGGCGGGCGCCTGTAGTCCCAGCTACTTGGGAGGCTGAGGCAGGAGAATGGCGTAAACCCAGGAGGCGGAGCTTGCAGTGAGCTGAGATCCGGCCACTGCACTCCAGCCTGGGCGACAGAGCAAGGCTCTGTCTCAAAAAAAAAAGATTTGCAAAATACTTGTACCTCCAAGCTGGCCGTGATGTGATGTCATTCTGTGTTTTCCCGGGTACGGAGGGGTAATTTCAGAAGGAGGCATTTTGTAAAATTAAAAGGTATTCACCAAATATTTCATGCATGAGTGTAATCTACAGGCTTGGTGATTCGAGATGAAAACGCATATATCAGACAAACAAGATTGGATATTTAGAAGCAAATTTCAGACTCAAGGGAGAATAAATTACAGGGAACTTCTTATCAGAGCCGGTACATGTCTGGGTCTGGAGTGAAAGCCTCGGGCTATGGCCTCAGGTGTGGAGGATGTGGGGTTCTCTGTCCCATTCAGCATCCCCTTCCCCCTGGGGGGGCGGCTGTGCTGTCGCTGGGGCTGGGGCCATTGACTCCCTGTACCCCGCCACCCCCACCGCCAAAGGGGCCAGTTCTGGCTCCAGCTCCCCCTCCCTCCCCGGCTTTCCGTGCAAGCCCAGCTGTGCCCGCTTTTGGTCCCCACAGGTTCTGTCCTCCGAACACCAGGCTCTGTGTGGGCCCTGGGAGTCCTGTCCCGAGGGGTCTCCTGGGGGGCCCTTGGGAGTCCCATCCCGAGGGGTCTCCTGGGGGGCCCTGGGAGTCCTGGCCCGAGGGGTCTCCTGGGGAGCCCTTGGGAGGGGAATTCCTGCTCTCAGGGCCTCTGAGTCCAATCAAGACAAAACCTGCTCTTCTCAACAGAGGCATGAGTTCCTCCTTCCTGGCAACCTGGGGGATCACAAAGACAGACGGCACCTCCCCAGGCACCTGTGCTCATGTCCGATGGCAAAGTCATTAGCAAGCAAACCCGAGGCGGTCACTCGTCACCCGGAGCCCATCCGCATTAAGAAGGCGCTTTCTCGCCGTCACAGGGGAGGAACTGCTAAAGAGACCACCAGACGTGGAACACAGCCATAGTTTTAGGTGTACAATTATTGCACACAGATAAATTCTGGAAACAGCTGCCTAGAAAATTCTTTATATTGGAAAGTATGCTTTGAGGCCATGACGCCAGATTTTACAGCCGTTTCTTGGCTGAGCCCCGGGCTGGCTTATGGCTTTGCAGAAAGGCATCATCACATTTTATGAACGACAGACGGTTTTTATCACACTTCTGCATTATCGCTTATGGTAACAGGGACCGCGATGCCCTGCGACGCGGGGATCTGCGTGAGGGCCCCGGGCAAAGGCTGCTCTTCGGGACCCCCGGTGAGGTCTGAGGATTTTATTTCTTCCTCTGATCTCCCTGCCGGCCGGGCCACTGTGGCAGAACAATTCCAGGCCCCCGCCCCCAGCATGTGCAGGTGCAGGCCGGTCTTGGGGGGATCGGCGGCTCCCGGGGGCTGGGGGATGGTGCCCCCGTCCCAGGGCTCCCGCACAGGAGGGCTCTGCACTTCCACCCTCCTTCCCTTGGCTGAAGCCTGTTCTCTTTACTAGAAGGTGAAATGAAGACGATTCCTTTTGTTCAGTCCCCTCCACTCCTAAACCCTGTCTAGAGCATGGGTGGGTTCCCTCCTTGTCGGCGCTGCCCACTCACCTCCTCACCTCCTGTCCCCTCCGCTCCTGACCTCCATCTGGAACGTGGGACGCTGTGTTGCCCATGACCACGGGGAGCCCTAAGGTGAGGGAACTGAGCTGGAGACCTGGGCTTGTAGCCAAACCGTGAGCCTGTTTTTGAAGCTACTGAATGGGTGGAACACGACTGCTTAGACGGCCCTGGAGGACTCACTCCTTTCCATGGGTGCCTCTGCTGGGCCCCACCGGTGCCCCTGGGAAGCCCCAGCTCTGCGGTTGCCACTGTACCCTGCCCGTGGCTCCATCCCCACGCGTCCAGGATGTGTGGCCGCTGGTCAGCTGCCGGCAGCACACAGAAGAAGTTGTGGATGGGTCCAAGCAGCTTACAGGACTCGGCACCCAAAGCAGCCCCTGTCCTGGCAGTGACAATCCTGCCCATGGGGCAAGGCCCTCTCCCCAGTTCCTCAGATTTACCCGGTTCTCTCTGCCAAGAGCAGGCTTGAGGAACAATCAAGCTGGAGTCCTCTTGGCCTTTCTTGGACTTCTGTCCCGAGGCTGCTTTCATTTAAGCCTGGCATAGGAAACCCAGGTTTCTGCAGCAGGAGAGGGGCGTGGCCTCAGGGACAGCTGGGGAAGACCGTGTAGGACCAGCCGTCACGGAGCCTGACGTCCATCCGGGAGCATCAGCCCATCACCCTCAGAGTGGGCCCGAGGGCCGCACCTGCCACCTGGGTGACAGGTGAGAGGCGACCAAGGACCCCAGACGACGAGGGGCAGCGTGTCTGCACTTGTCACCAAAGGCTGCCAGGGAAGACCTGGGATGTGTGGACAGGAAGGGGACCGTGGCATGGACAGGGTGGGATCAGGGCACCGGGCGAGCCGGCTTCTGGTTATGGGGTCTGCGGGCAGGGGAAACTCGGGGGTAGGAAGCCCCTTGGGGCTCCAGCCTTGCCAAGGAGCCTGAGAACTGGGCGGACACACTGCTGTGTGAAGGGAGGACGGTGCGTTTCAGGCCGTGAGGTCACTCTGCCTCCAGTGAAAACACTCACGTCTGCCGCTGTGGCTCAGAGCAGACTTCGACACACACGATGAGTGCGTGTGGCTGTGCCCCCCACCTTTCCTTGTTTATGGAGCTAAAATTTGAATTTCCTATAAGTTTCACATGTCACAAAATAGTCTCTTGATTTTCCAACCATTTAAAGATACAAAAATCATTTTTAGCCCCCTGTGTGACAAAAACAGAGGCTGACTTGGGCCCTGGAGCTGTAGCTTCTACCCCTGCCTTAGATGATTCTTTTTAAGGCATTTTAGCTGGGCCTGGTGGTTCCCACCTGTGGTCCCAGCTACTCAGAAGACTGAGGCACGAGGACCCCTGGGTCTGAGAGTTCGCGGCTGCAGTCAGCCACGATTGCACCCAGCCTGGTGACAGAGCGAGACCCTCTCTCGATAACTAAATAAATAAATCTAAAAAAGAGGTAGTTCTGTTTGGATATTGTAAATTTAGATGATTTATGAAGTTTCAGTTCATTCACACTTTGTAAAGACCACTGTGTTGCAGCAGGACTCGTACCCTCTGAGTAGCTCAGAGTTCATGAGTGTCCTCCTGGACTTGGAGCCAGCCGACGTCAGTCCAGCTCCGGCCAGGTGGTGGGCAAGGCCGGCTCTCCCAGGCGGCCCTACTGTCCCACTCCCTCTAGCTCACTCCACTCGAAGCACCCGGGACAGCCCCTCTTGTGGCAGGGGAGCCTCCGGGGAGCCTGAGGCTGAGCGGGGCAGGTCCCAGCTGTTGCCCAGCTCCATGTGTGAGAGGCATGGATTCTCCAGGTCAGACTCCTGTCCGTCAGACCATTCCACAGGGAGCCGGTGTGAACTTGGAACCAAGGGCCTGGCCGGAGGGGTGTCCACGAAGTGCCGGCCCTTCCTGGGGTCCCCCAGATATGGGCACTGCTGGGTCTGGGGAAGTGGCTTTGCCTCCCCCAAGGGATCTGTCCTGCCTCCTCTTCTGCCTCCCTCCCTCCTCAGGGTGGGCTTCGGGCAGCAGTTGGCTGCCCAGGGCCTGCCTGACCTCCACCCCCTGCACCAGGGACCTGCGGCTCCGGGGCCCGCTATGCATAGAGGCTTTCCAGCCTGGGCGTGGCTCCTCCAGTGTGGACCCCCGAGACAGCTCATTCCCCAGCAGGCTCCTCCATTTGGAGGCCCAGGCTGCTCTCTGCAGGGGCACTGGTCTGTGATGCCAATTTTAAAGTACAGGATTACAGAAAGCCTACCATGTGGATTATTTCTGACTGTCAGAAACCATGCAAGCTACATTTGCGGAAATCTTACTGCTCTCAAGGGCTGTGGAAAAGAGACACAGCCCGAACCTTAACCCTGACCTGGAAAGACCCAGCTCCGACCCACACAGGGCTCTGGGCACCCTAGGCCTTTGTTCGTGCCGGCCACTCGCCCAGGGCTCCCTCCAAGCACCCTTCCTGGACACTCTCACACACCCTTCAGGAGCCTCTGCAGATACCACCAGGCCCGTGAGCCCTCCCCGATGGGTTTGCTTCTCCTCCTCCTGGGCGGCCCCACGGCAGCTTGGCCATCTCACACCCCATCCTGGGCCAGAGGCCCTGAGAGCTGGGACTGCCTCACCCTCCCCCGTTGTCCCAGCCCACAGCCAGTGTCGCAGAGGATCTGGCTCTCCCTCCCACTGCTCCCCGCTGCCTCTGGACCGTGTTCCCCGTGTCTCCGGCCCTGTCTCTCCCTCTGCCCCCCCGAAAATCAGCTCAGCACTGCCTAAGCTTTTTCCCTGTCTCTCCCTCCGCCCCCCTGAACATCAGCTCAGCACCGCCTAAGCTCCTTCCCAGGGACAGCTTTGAGACCTCTTGTCCCAGCCAAACAGACCCTGGGAGCAGCCAGCTACCACTTCCTGCCGCTGTGGCTTCATCTAGGACAGAAATCCACAGAAGCAGCTTCTCTTTTCCTGGACTCCTGCAAAGGGGTCACTTGAGGCTGCAGCCGGAGCCCGTGTCCCTGAGGAGTCGCAGGGGAAGGGGCTTCCCGGCAGCTCTTGGGGTCGGTCAGGAGTTTGAGAGGAGCCAACAGTGGCTAAAACAGCGATTTCTACAAACATCACGATTCAGCAACGGGCCTGCTTCTGCCAACACTCGGGCGGCCGCTGGTCTTCCCGCCTGGGTCCGTTTTCCTTTAGATGCATCGTCCGGTCCGCAGGCATCTAACAGCCGTGATGGTGGCTATCTGCCGTGGGAGATGTAGCTTTTCACCTGTAAAATATTAGTGCTTAAAACCCCCGCTGTGGGACTGGTGTGTAATTCTGGCTGCCACTGTCCACCCATAACCACTGAATTCGGAGATCCTGTCTCTCCCTCCGCGTCCGGACTCCACCTCCCGGCTGCCTCTAGTCTGGGGGCCCCGCACGAGGGATCCAGACACGGGGCAGAGGCGAGGTCAGAGAGACTGCCCCTGCGAGACGCCTCTTGGAAGCCTGAAGCCTAGTGGTTCTCAGGCACACGAGGACCCAGGAGTGAGCGCTGGCCGAGTGCCTGCCGTGTGCCTGTGCCGGGCACCTCTACTCGCTGTCGTGCAGCAGCAGGACTCCCCGCAGGTGGTGATTGTGTCCCACGTAAGGCAAGGAAACAGGCTGGAGGACACGAATCAGGGGTGCGATGTGGCCCCAGCGCCCGCCCTCTCCCCGACGAGGCCTTGCAGAGCCCACCCGCCCGCATGCAGAGACCACACGGTGGCCGACGCCGCATCCGGGCCGCGAGGAGACAGGCCCAGCTGTGCCATCCTCCTGCACTGCCTCCTCTTGAGTCTGGCCTGCGGGAGGGAGGGTAGCGGACACCAGGCCTCAGCATCTCTCGGTTAAACCAAGGAGACACCACGTGGGGGTTTCTGTCCATTTCTAAAATCCGAGCCGGACGCTGCCTTCCTGAGCTCACACTGAAGTCAGTCCCCTCCTCGCCACTGCAGCTTCAGGGACGTGGTCAGCGTCCCTCCGTGTGGCCTGCTTGTCCTGGTTCCACGTGCGGGTTCCACCCCCGAGCCCGGTACTTCAGGACGCCCCAGGCAGCAGAGGGAAAGGCCAGCGGTCCAGGCACACAGGGAGCCTGGGGTCTCTGCGTTTGCCAGCTCCGGGGCTGGAAGCCTTGGTTTCTTCCTCTGTGCACAGGAGGAGATGCAAATGGTGGAAGATGGGCAACCAGGTCTGCGAAGAGTGGCTGCCTCTAAGATGCTCAGTATCGGGGACCGGCTGAAAGAGGGACGTGGTCGGTGTGGCAGCGCAGGAGCCAGGACACGTCGTGCAGGAGGAGCTCCCCAGGAAGTGGAGAGAAGGTTTAGAAAGTGAGGAAGAGTCGGAGGCAGCAGGTTGAGGGAGTCCAGTAATCACAGGGCCTTGGGCAGGACACTCGTGACGTCCACCAGGCCTTGGTGGTGTCTTTAAGGGAAGGCGCTCCGGAGGCAGTCACAGACCTCTGCCGAAGCGGGAGGCTCTGCTCACCATGAGCTCACACACACATGTGCATTTGGGTTGGATTGTCCAGCGCACAGAGAGCAGCCAAGCCGAGGACAGCACTTCCCACCCCCCAGATCCCCTGATCTGGCCCCAGGGTGAGGCACTAGTTTCCTACCACAGGCACCAGCGGACTTCTTTCCCCAGTAGAGCTTGGATGTGGCCAGCAAACTGCTCAGCCCACACGCTGGGCCCTCAGCCCAGCACTCATCCCACTGCTGCTGTGGACAGACCCTATCTGGGGCGATAGCTGGAGCCAACCTACATGTCAGACGCAGCCCTGAGCCCACACCCCATCCACCCCGAACAGCTGACAGCAGTTCTCAAAGCAGGATTCACTGCCCCCAACCTCCCTCCACCTCAGGGCACCGTTTCAGACCCTGGTGGGACCTACCCCGGGGCCACAGCCTCACACCCATCCTGGGGCCAGGAGCTGGCAGCATCTCCTGGACACCGAGAAGCTCTGGATGTGGATGTGGATGAACGTCAGCAGAAAGAGGCGTCCCCGGGGCCGGCCACGTCACCCAACTGAGCCGTCGACGTGTGGGGCCGTGGCTGACTTCGTGGTGCTGAGTTGCTGTGGAACCCTTCAAACTTTCTGTGCTACGATTTTCAATATTTTGAAGGACATGAACGATTATGCAATGTGAGGTATCATTATTGTAAGAAATTGTGTCGTGATTGCCCTCCTCCGGGCTGACAGAGGAAACCTGGAGAAGGCCCAGATATGCTGTTCCCACTCCTGCCCACCTGGGCAGCAGGACATGCCCGCCAGCCTGGACCTTTTCAAGACCTATCAACAAGCAGCGGTGATGGAGACCCCAAAGGCGGGATGGAGGGCAGGGAGGCGTGCAGGTCTGTATCTGGGCAAGCGTGCATGCACGTGTGTACACATACCTGTATCCGTGTGTGGCCACATATACGTAACAAATACGCACACGCCAAACACACATACATGCACACATGCCTGTAAATGGACGCACACGTGTGTTCATATAATATACATGCACACCCACGTGTGCATACATGCCTGTACATATATGTGCCCAAACGTGCATACATGCCTGCATATACATGTGCCCATATACATATGTGTGCACACGCTTGCCAATCGCACATGTG
Organism: Macaca fascicularis; assembly: GCF_037993035.2. Taxonomy (NCBI): domain Eukaryota; kingdom Metazoa; phylum Chordata; class Mammalia; order Primates; family Cercopithecidae; genus Macaca; species Macaca fascicularis. The sequence goes on along the minus strand of NC_088377.1, from coordinate 33,605,170 downwards.
TACCACGTGCACACACACATGTACATGTAGGCGAATGCACACATGCATGTACCTCAGTGCACACACGTGTTCATGCGTATACACATGCACTTGCTCATATGTGTTCACGTAAACACAGGTGTGTGCATGCCTGTGCACACACACATACACAGCCACACACTCCCTTCTTCAGCAGGAACCACGATGCAGAACTTCCATGTACCCAAAAGCTAAGTGGGCAGCACTGGCAGAATCAGATGCAGCAGGCAGTGCTGGGACTGGTGCAGAGCCTGCCATGGGAATAACATGTAAGCGACAAAGTCTAAACACACCCCCATCTCCAAAGCACCCCACATACTCACAGAGGCCGGGTCTTCCTGCTGGCCCCGCTGCTCGGATTGGAGCTGACACCAGGCTCCCCGGGCTCCCAGCCTCACCCACATGTCCTTCTTTATGACTGCAGCTTGCAACAAAGTCCTTTATTCTGTTTCTTCATGATTCTCTCCCTGAAACATGGAACTCAAGAAGGAAATGCAGTTTTAGCACCCGAAGACAGAAATGTCACTGCAAGCTTTGAGCTGTATCTCACATTAAGAAAGTCAAGGCCCAAACGCTAGGAGACTTCAGCTCTGAAGATGGGGGTAGTTGGCAGCTCCATCCCAGGTGCTGCAGGCGGTGGCCTTTAGCCACACTGAAGACCCCTGCCCCTCTCTGTGGTCCTGGGAGCTGGGAATGCCTCTCGGGTGGGGAGAGGCTACAGCAGGAAGCCGCGGTGGCGGTGCATGTAAGGTAAAAATAAAGAGAGATGCCGAGGCTTTTGTCGGTGCAAACCTCCCTGCATCTTCAAGGCCTGTTCCTCTGAGAGCTGGGACTCGCGGCCACCACGCGCTGGAGTCCTGCTCACCCTGCCCTGTCCCTGCCCTGCCGTGCCTTTCTTGCTGACACTCACGGCCTCCCAGGGGTGCTCCTTGGCCCCTCTGCAGGGGAAAGACAGCTCAGGGGAGCAGTGAGGTGGGGTCGTGCCAGGCACACCCAGACATCTGATCGCCACGCTGGCTCCAGCCAGCACAGGCGGCACGAGGCCCGTAGAGCGCCTGGAACAAGCCCCACACGGCATTGCCAGGTGGAAAATACAGGGCCCAGTGCCCAAAAAAGAGACCAAGCAAAGATATTAGGCCTGAAGCACCTTTCCAGCTTTCCTCTTAAAAAAAAAAAAAAAAGGCAGAAACTTTCTCTCTAGGCCGAGGATAAATTAGCTAAGGACAAATGCAGCCCAATGATCATTTATCATCACGAGCTCGGAGAGAATCCTGGGAGCCCTGTCCTGGCCTCAGGACTCAAGGGCAGAAGCTGCTGCTTTCCCTCATTATTTCTATTTTTAACACTTGCGTTCAGGCCTCCTGCAAAAATAGCAAGAGGTAAGGCCATTTCAAGCACTAACATGCTCCTCTTTTGTCAGAAAACCCCGGGATGCAGGAAAAAGCGGCCAGGACTTCAGCAAGGTGGCACCGGCAGAGCTGAAATGGTCCTTTGCTATGCCCTGATCCGCCGCCCAGCAGTACAGGGGTAGACTGAGGCCGGAGAGGGCAGGCAGGTGCCCAGGCTCATTCAGTGACTAAGACCCCAGAGCACTGGGTGCTGGCCCCTCTGAAATGCAGGGCCGGGTGGCCAGGGCCTGGCTTCCCTTGGTTGACAGTGGGACCTGGTCCCTCCCTAGCAGAGGAGCTATGAGGGCAGAGTCCCTGCCGCCAGGCATCCCGCTTCTCTGCTGTCCACCGTCGCCAGTGCACCTGCCTCAGCAGACCCTGAGTTGGTGTGCATCACCTGGCCCCACAGAGCCGGGCACGCTCGGGGTCCCACCACAGGGAAATCAGGACCTGTCCCTTTGGAAGGCAGCTTAGGGGTGCAGAGAGGGGAGCCTCCTTCATGCATCCCTGTGTTCACAGGCCTGTGTGCACGTGTATGTATGTACAAATATCCATGTGTGAGTGTGTGTACACGTGTGTGTGTATGTGTGTGCGTACTTGGGTTAGTGCCTGTCTGCATGTACACAGCCACTCCCTCGAGGCCCAGGGAATGGGGCCTCTTTTGAAATGGCCAGAGGCTCCAGCTAGCTGCCTGCTCTTCCCCACCCGGGGTGCTGGGCATGGGCCCCCCATTTTGAGGGGCTGCACTGAGACTGAGACAACCCTGGGACCCAGGCCCTGCGTCTCCACACTGGAGTCACTCAGAGAGGGTGACGGCCAAAATTCGCTCCTTGTCTGCCAGGCACCGGAATGCCCTGGACTGCCGCAGCCTCTCCCGGGCACAAATGGAGCCTGGGCTCCCTGACCCTGACCCTCACCCTGACCCTGACCCTGACCCTCACCCTGACCCTGACCCTGACTCTGACCCTGACCCTGACCCTAACCCTGACCCTGACCCTGACCCTCACCCTGACCCTGACCCTGACCCTCACCCTCACCCTGACCCTGACCCTGACTCTGACCCTGACCCTCACCCTGACCCTCACCCTGACCCTCACCCTGACCCTGACCCTAACCCCGACCCTGACCCGACCCTAACCCCGACCCTGACCCCGACCCTCACCCTGACCCTGACCCTGACCCTCACCCTGACCCTGACCCTCCCCTGACCCTGACCCTAACCCTGACCCTGACCCTCACCCTGACCCTGACCCTGACCCTAACCCCGACCCTGACCCTCACCCCAACCCTCACCCTGACCCTGACCCTCACCCAGACCCTGACCCTAATCCTGACCCTGACCCTCACACTGACCCTGACCCTCACCCTCACCCTGACCCTGACCCTAACCCTGACCCTGACCCTGACCCTAATCCTGACCCTGACCCTGACCCTAACCCTGACCCTGACACTCACCCTGACCCTGACCCTCACCCTGACCCTCACCCTAAACCTGACCCTGACCCTGACCCTGACCCTGACCCTGACCCTGACCCCGATGGTCTTGTTGCGTGTCACCTGCTGAGTGTGGCTCGGGAGCGAGGGTCTCAGAGCAGGAGGAGCTGTCTTTGGAATTCACTCTCTGCAAGGCGTCCACGCCGGCCTCCTCTTGGTGGCTGCTGTGCCTGGGCCCCGGGCCCCGCGGTGACCTCATGCCGGGACTGTGGAGCCTCCCTCAGAGCCCCGGGCCCCATGGTGACCTCGTGCTGGGACTTTGGAGCCTCCCTCAGAGCCCCGGGCCCCAGGGACCCTGGAGATGCTGCTGCTCCTCAGTGATGGGTCCTGGAGAGTCCACAGCTCCACTCAGAAACCAGCATCTGGAATCTGAAATCATGGTCACCGGACCAGTGTGTCCAAACTGCCCCTAAATCCCGCGGCCAGGCCCCTTCCCGACAGACCCCCAGTTAGCTCCCACTGCAGGCAGGCAGCCAGCATTCCTGAGGCCTCAGGCTGTCCTCTCCACTCACGGCAGACCCCCCACTCCCTTCCTCACCCCATTGCGGGCAAACCAGGCGGCTCTGCTCATCCTGTCCATTAACTCTGTTCTTTAACTCCCCGGTCTACGGCCCCTGGGGTGGGCTGGCCCAGCAGAGAGAAGGTTCCCTGGGGAGGTCCCTGCCCCATCTGTGGACACGGCTCTGAGACCCCCTTACAGTCCTCAGAGAACCCAAACTTCAGCACTGGCAGCCTGGGGCGGCCCCTGTCCTCCGAGAGCCCCAGCTGGACGCGGCCGACCTGGGCCCTCTCCCCAGCTCCTCTGACCCGTCCTCCGGGAGCCCCAGCTGGACGCGGCCGACCTGGGCCCTCTCCCCAGCTCCTCTGACCCGTCCTCCGGGAGCCCCAGCTGGATGGGGCCGGCCTGGGCTCTCTCCCCAGCTCCTCTGACCCGCTCTTGTTAATAGTTATTTTTCAGGCTTCTTGGTTTCCCGATGGCCCACATCCCTCTCCTCACTCCTCTCGAGAAGCCAGTGTCACAGACAGGCTGGAGTGGGCTACCTGAGAGGAGCAGCCCCCCTTCTCCGAATGTACTTCCAGCTTGCCCCGGGGACCCTCATGGCAGCGGGATGTTCCCGTGAACACCAGGTGCCCCCCACTCTCCAGGAAGGGCCCAGGTACCCTCTGGCCTCCAAATCTCACCGGCTCTGCTCCCCCCGGAGGGAGCTTACAGAGAGCAGAGTCTGAGACCCTTGATGCCAGGATGGTGGGGGTCCCGGGGCGGCCGCGGCTCCTCCAGCCCCAGAGCTGTGTCTGGTGTGGTGTTCCACTGAGCAGGGTTTGCAGACCAGTATGGAATTCCAGGAGCACAACCCTGGCCTCCCAGCCCCCGCACCCTGCCCGATACCTCCCGCTGGTCCCCACGTGCGTCTCAACCTTGCATCCAGGCTGGACCCTCAGGAGGGAGCTGAGCCCTCCGGGGGCCCTCCGCCTATCTGCACGTGCAGGTGCTGCGCCCGGCTCTCTGCTCTCCTTGGTGTCCAATACAGAATTGAAGCATGCCCCAGCTGAAAAAGCAGATGGCTGCATATTGAGATTTTTTAAAATTTCTGTGAATGTAATTTTTAAAAGTCACCTGAAAGTAAAATGATCATTTCTCAACATAATATTACACAAAGAAGTTACTAAGTGCTTTCTTGGAATTTGAAATATCCTCCTGAAGACAGGAAGCCAGAGACAGGAGAGGAGGTGTGAGCCGTGGGGCTCTGGCCAACACCCCCCGGACCTGAGGGAGCCCCTCCTGGAAAGCACTGAGAGGAGGGTGCAGGCTTTCAGTGAGAAAAGGGCTGCCCTGCAGTGCCATGGCCCTGGGCTTGTCTCCACACACAGGCACTCCAGGAGCCCTTCGTTGGGTGGAAACACAGCCTTTCGTGGGGGTGTCGGGAGGAGCCCGGGGTGGCCGCGGGTGGGTGTGCGCTGCTGCTCTGAGACCAGCCGTGTTGAGTGGCTGCGCTGGAGAGAGCTGCTTTCCAGACGAGGGGAGCTGGGAGAGGGGTCTGGATTCGACGCGGCTCCACTTCGGCTTCCGGCAGCCTCCGGACAGCCAATGCCTGACTGGGAAGGAGGTGGTTACATGGGCCCTTGCTGGGGACAGCTTTAGATGCCGCTGTGTCACACGCACAGAGCTCAGACTTGATGTAAATTGCAGGACGGCAGAGGTGCCAGTAGCAGCCGGCGTTCCTCGTCTGTTGCTGCTCAGCAGACGACCCTGGCCTGGCGTCCTGAACAACAGGACGACTTGTCTCCGTATTTTCTGTGCCGGGTGGCCTCTCTCGGCTGCGTGGTCTCCAAGCTCACTCACGTGGCTGCTGGTGGGATTATCTCCTGGGGCTGCCATCGCCATCCCTCACTTCTGGATACTCCCCAGAGGACGCCAGCAGGAAGGTAAGAGAGGCCGCAGTTGTTCCAGCCTCAGCCCAAGGGAGGCAAGGCAGCCTCAGGCCACCCCAGGGACGGACTGCACGGGGCGGACACCAGGACACGGGCTCACGCGGGCTGACCTGCACGTGGTCTACCATGCGCCCCAGATGCCCACTGATGGCACGGTGGGTGCACAGCCTGTGGGGTACGCACAGGAGAACCTGGACAGCAGTGAGAAGCAAGGACCCTGCCACTCTGACGTAGCTATGACTGGACTCGTCTCAGCCATGATGCTGAGACCAAAGGGAGGACCCACCTACAGGACCTGTCCACGTTCCGTTTATGGAAAATCCTTCGGCAGAGTCCCCCGCTCTGTCTCTCGCCCTCCTGAGAGACCCCAAACGTCTCACCTGAAGCAGGTGCTTGTGGCCTTGCAAATCTGCCCTGCATCTTCGGAAATCAAGACCCACAAGTGGTTCCCTCTCACCAACCCAACAAGGCTGTTATTTGATAGAAGAAACAAGTGACAAAAATAACAAGAAAAAGAAGACAAACTTCCATTTCTAAAGACGTTTGTGGTGTTGCCTGTCAACGTGTTTAAACTGGGAAACAAGAGAGCGTCTCCAGCATTTGAAGGACGGACGGTGAATCGTGACTTAGGAAATTGTCGCAATACGTACAATTATTGGCAATGACAATTTCAAAATGACAGATCTCGAGAAGACAGTGCTGACGTTCCACGTACACTAAGACGGAAACCACGCAGGATACGGCCCCGTGAGCACTTCAAGGGAATGTAGATCTGTATGAAATAAAAAGTATGTGTCAAAGTAACAGACGGTAGGTGTGTGGCTTCTGCAAGTCTCTTTAACAAGAGAGCTTTCGCCCACAGAGGAGACGTAGAGCGTCAGGGCCCTGCCGAGTGGGCAGAAGCCGCAGGGCCGCATGTGCAGGATCCAGGCAGACCGTGGTGCAGGGCGGCAGAGCCCAGTCTGGGAGGAAAACAGAGTCCAGGGCTGGAGGGAGCCGAGATCGGGCGCCCGGGCTGAGGAGCGGCTAACAGGCTCCACTCCAGCCCCCTGCCCAGATTCATCACCACCCGAGAAACAAAGATTGGTGACGTCAACATTCTCCCAAGACGATGATGGAGAAACTAATGACGGAGAAAAAAATGTTAAGAGACTGGAAAACCAGGTGTGTGCACAAACCTAGTTTTACCTTTGAATTGATTGTGATCAGAGAGCCTGATGTCCAGAGTGCTGTCCGGGGGACAGGACGCCCGGCCTTCCTTCCGTCGTCCTGGCTGTTACTTAACCAGGATCTTGACGGCAAGAAACAAATCACCCACTGGTTCGTTTTACAGCTCATTAGGCAGGCACAGCAGACGCCCATTACTGCCTTTGGCATTAAGGAGATTTGGAGACGTAGGCACCACTAATGACGCTGGAATTAGCAAAGGTCAGAGCGAACATTAATGGAATTCTCATCCGCACAGAGTAAGTGGATCCATTTCCTGGTAATGGTGTGGGAGCTATTAAAGCAAGGCTGGAACCCACACAACGAGGAGGTGGCGGATCCGGGCAGGACTGAGACCTCTGCCTAATGCACTGTTCTCTAGCGCCTGGGGCAGGCCCTCTGGGAGGGAGGGGAGGGGCGGGGAGGGGCGGGAGGGGAGCGGAGGGGCATGTCTGCGTTCCCCGGGCGCGGGGGCACAGGCCAACCTGACGGCGCTGTTTCCAGCAAAGGCTCCACTTAACCATTTCCCCAGCAGGGTCTTGAGCGGAGGCCGAGCGTCGCTCAGGTCCATTTTTCCTTTGAAATGATCCTTGTGACTTTTACCGTGGAAGGGTTTTAGATTCTCTGGATTATATACGTAGATAGAGAGAGAGAGAAACGGACTCACCGTCACCCAGGCTGGAGTGCGGTAGGGCAATCACGTCTCACCGCGGCCTTGACTTCCTGGGCACAAGCGGTCCTGCCGCGGCGCCTCGCCACCTTTTAATTTTTGTAGAGATGAGGTCTCGCCGTGTTGCCCAGGCTGGCCGTAAGGACCTGGACTCGGCAATCTGCTCAACTCGATCTCCAAAACTGCTGGGATGACAGGATCAGCTCCCACCACACCTGGCCTAGTGTATATATATTTTTTCATTTTGAGGAACTGCAAATAAAATTGAACAAAACCTCCAAATGTGACTGCTGTGTGAGGTTTGAGGTGGGGGTTGGCCGAATCCTCCATCAAGCCTCTCACCAGACCTCGGGCAGCAGGCACATCCCTGCAGCTGTGTGGGATCTGAGGGGCCCTGGTGAGACCTTGGACTGTGGGGAGTTCCCGCTCTCCCTTTAGACAGAGACACCAGCCAACGAGGGGACCCACACAGGCGTCTCCTCAAAGTGGATGCTCACCTGGGGAGGGCGACTTGGCATCAGCACCTCCTTCCATGGTGAAGAGCAGCGTGCGGCTTCAGAGACGGACCTGCCAGAGACACGCACCTGCCAGGGACACCGGCCCTCCAGGGACACCGACCCTCCAGGAGACGGACCCGCCAGAGACACGCACCTGCCAGGGACGCTGACCCTCCAGGGACACCAACCCTTCAGGGACACCGACCCTCAAGGAGATGGACCCGCCAGAGACACACACCTGCCAGGGACACCGACCCTCCAGGGACACTGACCCTCCAGGAGACGGACCCGCCAGAGACACACACCTGCCAGGGACACCGACCCTCCAGGGACACTGACCCTCCAGGAGATGGACCCGCCAGAGACACGCACCTGCCAGGGATACTGACCCTCCAGGGACACCGACCCTCCAGGAGACGGACCCACCAGGGACACCGACCCTCCAGGGACACTGACCCTCCAGGAGACGGACCCACCAGGGACACCGACCCTCCAGGGACACTGACCCTCCAGGAGACGGACCCATCAGGGACACCGACCCTCCAGGGACACTGACCCTCCAGGAGACGGACCCGCCAGGGACACCGACCCTCCAGGAGATGGACCGGCCAGGAGATGGACCCGCCAGGGACATGCACCTGCCAGGGACACCGACCCTCCAGGGACACTGACCCTCCAGGGACACTGACCCTCCAGGGACACCGATCCTTCAGGAGACGGACCCACCAGGGACACCCCAACCCCAGCCGGACTGAAGATGCCCATGGCCAGGGCCTCTGCAGCAGCTGCCCCGATGTCTGGACGTGGTCTACACCACCAGCGTCTCTGGTTTGTGACCACTACCCTCCCCGCATCACTCCCACCTCAGGGCCTGCCAGAGAAGCCACGGACGCTCCTCCAGCCTGACGTGTAGGACAGCCTGCTGCCGGCAGCCTGGAGCCCCCACCCACTGGACACAGTGACGTGCCGCCCCGAGGCCACCAGCGGCTCCTGAGCCTGCATTTGTTCCCATCACAGGCCTCTGTGTGTCTCCGTGTGCCCCGTGGGTCTGGTCATAGATGACGGAGACTCCATACGTCAGAGGCGGCACCACCCTCAGACTTAGACGAGGCGCTCAGGGAGGGCAGAGCCGAGGCTCCCTTTCTGTTTGCTTGTGTTCTCCTTTCTCAGGGGCTGTCCTGGAGTCGCCGTAGACCTGGACACAGTACAATCGAGAGGTGGGGTCCTTGGGCTCAATGTCCTGGTGGGGACACTGTGAAGCATCTGGCTGCCGATCACACGGAAGTGCACAGCTGGTGAGGAAGCTCCCAGCCTCACAGGAAGCTCATTCCCCCACGTCGTGAGACCTGACAGCGACTGAACAAACAGAGAGCCTGTTCCTCACACAGGTGCTGACTTGGACCCTGTGATGTGTGTGGTCACGATGCAGCACCTGCCGCTGGGCACACCCAAACGTGTAACCAGCGGATCTGCCGCCCACTGCCGGCCGCCGCAGCCCCCGCGAGGTCTCTCCCGTGATGAGCTTCGCGTCTGCCTTGGGCCTCGGGCTCTGACGCAGGGACAGGAGGGCTGGCCTCGCGCTGTCTTGAGTGGAAAAGAAGGGAAATGTCCTTGGAAGGGAAGGTTAGGGAACAACTTCTGGGGCAGCTGGGAGAAGAAAAGGGCTCTGAGGCTGGCCTGAGGGTCCTGCCTGTACAAAAAGAGGAAGAAGGGGAAGCTGATGGGATGCCGGGAACACCAGCTCCCACTGGGGAGGAGACCAGCCTGCGGGCAGAGCCTCCAGCCAGCACCAAAGGGGACGCCAGGGGCCAGGTCTCGGGAGGAAGGCAGGGTGGGCGAACACCAGGAACCTCCACCCGGTGCCTCGGCTAAGCTCCCTTCTCAGGGGACACCCTCACTCCAAGACGTCTCAGCACAGGGGCCTCCCCAGGGCAGCTGCAGCCTCAGGAAGGGGCTGTGAGCCCCACACCCCACTTCCTTCCAAGCCCACGCCTTCCCACAGACCAGGTCCGGGGTCGGGGCCCAGATGGCTGGGAAGGGCTGGGCCTCATGGGCTCACCAGAGACGCTGTGGGGTAAGCAGCCAGCTGGAGGCTTAATTTTATAGCCGTGAGGAACACGGCTCCTCTCGGGTCCCTGGTAGGTCTGGGAGAGAGGGGCTGTGTCTACACAGATACCCCCGTTGTGGGGTTGATTCGGGGAATTGATTCAGACGCCACACTCGGACGTGGATCTGCACAGAACTAGGGCACCCCACCTGTGTGGAGGACTCGCCATCCTGTCGTGGGCCGGGCACCCCCCTGTGTGGAGGACTCGCCATCCTGTCGTGGGCCGGGCACCCCACCTGTGTGGAGGACTCGTCATCCTGTCATGGGCCGGGCACCCCACCTGTGTGGAGGACTCGCCATCCTGTTGTGGGCCAGGGGGCAGCGGTGGCCTGGCATGGACATGGGCACACTGACCCCGCCCCGCAGCCCCCACGGCGGCCAGGCCTTTGCTGAAGCCACAGGGTCCTGCCACATGCCCCATGCAGGGAGGCCCACATCCCCCAGGGAAAAGCAGGTGTTGTCAACACCGAGCCACAGGTGGCAGGGCCCTACAGGACTTTCAGACACCACCCACTGGAAGGTCAGACTCTTGGTCTCCCTCGAGCCCCAGCACGAGGTCCGTGCAGAGAGGGAGGGCGCTGCCTCCCTGGCAGACCTCCTTGTCTGGCCACGCGTGCCCTTTCCCCAGCTGTCCCTGTGCCTCCAGCCACTCCTGGGCCTTCCTCACACCGTTTCCTTGGGAAACACACAAGCATTTGCTCCTTCCCTGTCTCCACTCATTAAGGGCCTTTCATTCCCCAAACACTCACAGCTACTTCCTCTGAGCAGACCTCTCCGGGCACCCGGTGGCCCCACACCCACTGCCTGCGTCCTGCTGCGTACCCCAAGGCTGGGGTGAGACTCTCACATGTGAGGACACGATACATAAGGAAGGAGAGAAGAAGGGAGGGACAGAGAAAGGGGAGGAAGGGAAGAAAGAAAGGAGGGAGAGTGGGAGGGAAGGAAGGAGGGACAGAGAAAAGGAAGGAAGAAGGGAGGGAAGGAAGAAGGAGGGAAGCAGGGAGGGAGGGAACAAGGGAGGGAACGGAGGAAGAAGAGAGGGATGGAAATAAGGAAGGAGGGAGGGAAGAAAGGAGGGAGAGAAGGAAAGAAGGAGGAAGGGAGGGAAGGAAGGAGGGAAGAAAGGAGGGAGAGGGAGGGAAAGAGGAAGGGAGGGAAGGAGGGAAGCAGGGAGGGAGGGAACGAGGGAGGGAAGGGAGGAAGAAGGAAGGGAGGGAGGGAAGAAAGGAGAAAGAGAGGGAGGGAAGGAGAGAGGAAGGGAAGCAGGGAGGGAGGGAGAGAGGGAAGAAGAGAAGGAAGGAAGGAGGGAGGGGAGGGGGAAGAAGAGAAGGAAGGAAGAAGGAAGGGAGGGAGAGAGGGAAGAAAGGAGAAAGGGAGGGAAGGAGAGAGGAAGGGAAGCAGGGAGGGAGGGAGAGAGGGAAGAAGAGAAGGAAGGAAGGAGGGAGGGAAGGGGGAAGAAGAGAAGGAAGGAAGAAGGAAGGGAGGGAGAGAGGGAAGAAAGGAGAAAGGGAGGGAAGGAGAGAGGAAGGGAAGCAGGGAGGGAGGGAAGAAGGGAGGGAAGGGGGAAGAAGAGAAGGAAGGAAAGAAGGAAGAAGGGAGGGAAGGGGGAAGAAGAGAAGGAAGGAAAGAAGGAAGCGGGGACGGAGGGAGGGGAAGTTCCTCCACAAACCAGCCACCTGCCCCCATCACAGCCCTGTCAGGATGGCCCAGCCTTTAGCCCACAGGGGGATCTTTAGCTGCTACCTGTATGTACTCAGAACTGTTTACAGTTGCTAACAGATAATTTTCAAAGGGGTAAAATCGTGATTCTCCAGCAAACGGAAAACGGGCACACGTCGAAGATTTTGTTTAATCCATTGACAAATGAGGGGCGACGTGATGGCAGATGCTGTGACTGGCTGCTGAGCGCACTTCACGAGCGAGGTGCAGACAGGCAGTCTGACAAGAAAGGCCAAGACCAGACCTCTGGGTTACCGGCTGGTTAATGTCCGACCGGCCTTCATTCTGCGGATTATCTGTCTCTCTGGACAGAGATCACTGCGTCTGCATTGGGTTAAAATCCAGAAAACGGGGGACGTCTCTGAGTCTGGAACCTTTGAACTAAGTCCCCCCCAGCACAGGCCTCGGGAACTGCCCCCCAACCCTGCCCATTTTAGGGGCTTCATTCCAGGTTTCAGATAACTTTTTCTGACAATGATTAACTTTCAATGTATACGAAGAGAAATGATTATGAAACATCGAATCTGTGGCAGAAAGTCTCCCGTGTAAATACGTTTATCTAAGTGAAACGTTGGTTATTTTAAAGGAAGGTATGTTCTTAAGGAAACATGGCGTAGATACCTCCCCTCCCACGGTGCCACAGGCTGTGAGTGACATCATTTTAAACTGCCAGACAAACCAAATCCCAGCTCCATAATAAACAACGTATTTAATTCAGTGATGCTATCTTTTCGTTGCAATCAAGTTTCTAAATATTTGGGAGGAAGTCCTGGCTAGTCCTGGCGCCTGTTCCCTCCCCAGGGCGGGGCTGCCTTCTTCCCAGGTTTGGAGAGGACATGTCCTCCGAGGCAGTGGCGCGCTGAGGCTGCCGTCAGCGGACGTTATGCTGAGGAGTCCCGGCCTGGACACGGGAGCCCCCACAGTGGCCAGTCCCCCCGCCTTCTGGGCACGTCCTGTGGTGGGGGGTGGGTGTGGGGTGGAGCTTCCTCTCCCGGACAGGCCAACCACTCAGGAGGGGGCCCCGTGCCCTGCCCGCATGGGCCAGCTCTGCTCCCCTGACGGCCGTGGAAGGGACATTTTTCTCCGCCCCGCTAAGGTGGGCTTTGGCCATGTGGGCACTGGTGGATGTCCGCAGGCCCTGCCATGTGTTCCAGGAAATTGGCTTCGGGAGGAACATGCCTGGGGCTCAGCAGAGTGAGGGGTGCGCAGAGCAGACCCGACCCGAGCCGCAGCCTGGACCCCACCCGACACTCAGGGCCGCGAGCAAGAGACTCGCCTGTGCCCACTGGGGGCCGAGGCCATGGAACCACCCGGCAGCCCCACTGCCTCGACACCTGCCAACACAGAAATGGGCACGTTTCGGTCAGAGAGGAGGCTGGGGCACACTCCTCCCTCGCCCCCAACCACCCACCCTCCAAGCCTCAGTTTAGACGTTCCCTCTGCAGACCAGCGTTCTCTGCCCTGAGCCATGGTGGCGCCTCCCTCCGGAGCCTGTGTGCCTCCTGCCTGTCTGAGTCCGACCTCGGCTTCCAGCCAGCAGCTCGGGAACCCCCCAGGTCGTGCAGCTGCTGAGCCGAAAAACAAATGAGCAACTCCCAGGTGCAGGTCGGCCAGGTGGCATGTATGGCTGCATGGCGAGGCATCTAGAGTAGGGGAGCTCGCTTCTCCTGAGGGGACCTTGCTTTGTGTGGCTGGACAGGCATCGTCCACATGGCCGCCTGGGACTTGGGCCTCTCTCCACCATCACAGTCCAGGAAGAGGGGTGGCCAGTCCTAGCACTCGAGCTGAGCTGCCCTTGGTGGCTGCAGGGATGAGGCACTGATGTTGCTGGTGCAGTCGGGAAGGGGGATGTGACGGACGAAAAGGAGACCCCGATTTAGCAGGAAGCGTGGAATTCTGTGATCCTGTGCTGCTGGTCCATGCAGAGCTTTGGGTGGTCCCCAGACCCTGCTGTCTTGAGAGGAAGAGGAGTCCTGGCGGCCGCAGCAGAGCACTGACCCCTCAGTGGTCTGCCGACCACACAGCAGGGCCCTGGTGTCCAGACTGGCCACCTGGAGTCCTCAACCAGCCCCAAAGGGAAAGGAGGTTTGCCAGAAGGACCTTGGAGTCACACGTGTGGCCCCAGGATGGCAAGGACAAGGCCGCTGTCGAGGTGATGCTCATTCCATAAGGGCTGGTTAGAGTCACTCAGCAAACTGCCCCACACCTGCCATGGGCTTCCCCTCCCCTGGGCACCAGCGGCCACCCTGAGCTCAGAGACGTGGTGGAACCCCTCCCGTGTGGCGTGGTGCCGAGACTGATGGAGGTGCAAGCTGTGAGGAGTTGGTGGCCACAGCCAGGCCTGAAGACAGCACCTCCGAATCAAGCAGACTGTGGGAAACTTGTGGCTGCTGTGATTCAGAGACTGGGGTACGACTTGCTCTGCTTTCGAGAAGAGAGACTTTGGAGAACTGTCAACAAAAACGGCTGCTGTGTTGCAGGATGACACGGGAACTCTGCTGTCAATATTTCTGCGCCAAGGCATCACAGGGTCGCACGGGGGCCTGAGGGCCTGTGGGCTTGATTATCCTTTCTAGGATGTCTGCAACATTTCTTGGACGCGAAGGTCTGTTCTGAGCACGACAGTTGGAAAACCGCCATCCGTGTCCTCTGAGCTGGGATCCATCTGCTGCAGGGAAGGATCTTAGCTTAGGAGACCACGCCACACTCCCAGGATGATGACGAGGGCATCTCCTGCAGGGTCCTGGGTACAAACCCTGCTGGCATCTGGCCACGGGGGAAAGACGGGGTGGGGGGCCCAGTGAACTGTGTGGATCTCTAGATCCACCGTCAGCAGCAATCTGGTCTTTAATATGTTTTAAATGCCATTTTGTCTGATTTAGTCTGGCCTTGGTTTTTATTATGCCCTGCTGGCATCTGGCCTCTGGGGTGAAGGGGACGACAACAGTCACCACAGTGGCTGGAGATGGGCCCACACGGTCGTCTTCCCCAGCGGGGACCTTCCCTCCCGTAGGAGGGTGGGTCATAAGACACAGAAGGTGCTGGCAGTGACCAGAAGCCATGTCCAGCCTCCTCTCCCGCAGCTCCTGGAAGCAGATTCCGTCTGGGCACAGGAAGCTTTTCTGGTAATTGGCCAACGTGCCACATGACTGCCGTCTGCCAGCCTCTAGGAGGTGAGAATTCCTCCACAAATTAACCTCACGCCCAGAAACTCATCATCGCCGCTTACCAGGATGGGGAAGCACAGTTTCCTCCAAAGAAACCTACATTCGAGCTGACGATTATATTCAGACGGCTAATTAAGAACTAGTTATTCCCAACTGATCAAAGAACTGCGCATGCACCCAGCTTTCCCCGGAGACTCGGGTCCCCGGCACTGGCATTTGAGTCCAGAAATAATCCTCGGCCACATCAGGGAGGACACACGTTCGCCAAGAAACCCCCAAGTCTCCATTCACAGTGGTGTCTACTCAGAAGACACACACACACACACACACGCACACACACACACACACACGGGATTCCTCGCAAAAGGTCCCAGGCTTCATGAGAAGTCCACGCTGGTGACCGTTGGAACGTGTTACTCCGGGGATGGCCCGATCACTATGAAGTTAATTTTCTGAGCTTCTGAGAAACCTGCCTTCCTAACAACCGAGATGGATGCAAACGAACAAGGGCTCAGCAGCCCGCAGCAGGTCCACGGGGGGTGGCGGCGGCACCCCTAACTCGGGCCGGGTGAGGGGCCCTGTCCGGACAGCCTCAGGCCAGGCTCTAAGCAAACGCCGTGGCCCACAGGTGCTGCTTCTTGGGATGGCGTCGGGACCCTCCTGCAGGGGTAGCGGAGAGCTCGGCCGCCGCCACACAGCTCCGCACGCCCACCTGAGTGCTTCTCCAGCCTCCACAGGGGACGTTCATCTCTGGACCTTCCTTCATGTCATGTTCCGTTCTCACACAAGAAGTCAAGGAAAACACTAGCTGAGTGAAAAGCCCTTGAAAATGCTTCCATCAGAAAACAGACACCTAAATATACACTTTGTGTCAAGTTTAATGAGCACTTTGCTACTTCTGATGACTATGATTTCTTTATCTACCTGGTAAACAGAGACCAGGAGCCTTTTAGTTCTATTTCACAGAAAACACGTCGCCCGGTGGCCGCTCTCCAGCCACTTCCCGTGCAGTCACCGCGGGTTGCAGGGAGGGGCCACGCACCACCCTCATGGGAGGTCCCTGCCTCACCGCTCAGGTGTCCACCGCCTGCCCCAGCCAGGATGGACGCCCCTGAGGAGCTGGTGGAATCGGGTGTGAACAGGAACGCTTCTGCTCCAGCACCTGTCCAGGTCTCTGGGTCCTGGAAGCAGCCAGGGCCGCACAGTTCTATGAATGTGACACCAGGACCTGTCCCCTGGGGCCTGGAGGGCCTAGAGGGAGGGGCCCTGAGAAATCCCCATTCTCAGAAATGCAGGCTGTGTTCCCATGTGCACAAACTCCTCGAACTCATCTTGTGCAGAGGACGCTGCTGCGTTGGTCTGAAGCCTGGGGATGTGCCCCTCACGGGTGTGACCTGGGGCACCTCCTCAGAGCTTCTGGTCCCTCAGAGGTGTGACTGCCCCGGGCGAGCACACCGCCCGGCCTTGGAGCCACTTCTGGAAGGCTGTGAACTCAAGTCTGAGGAACAGAGAGAGCTGTTTGTCCAGGACCGTCAGCTCTGACGGCAGAGGAGCCGAGCTGACGGCGGCCGCCCTGCTGCCCCATGTAGAGGAGCTGCCTGCGAGTGAAGCCACACAGAGGGGAGACTTCTGAGCGACGGGCGGGGTGGGGGCCCAGTGAACTGTGTGGATCTCTAGATCCACCGTTAGCTGCAATCCGGTCTTTATTATGTTTTAAATGTCATTTTGTCTGATGTAGTCTGGCCTTGGTTTTTATTACCTGGAACCCAAAGAACCTTTAGTTCTATGCCATGTAAAGGAGATATCATTCCAGTCATTCCAGTTTACACCAGAGAAGTTCCAGGCGTAGACGGGCAAAGTGACCGAGCGCACCCAGCCAGGAGCAGGTGCGGCCTTGTGAGCCCCAGTGACCCTAATCCCTGATCAAATGTGTGACTCAGCCTCGAACCGGCATGGGACTCTCGATGCCAGCTTGCCAAATGCAGACTGCAGGGCCCCCACCAGCAAGGATACGGCTCAACAGGTTAGGGCAGGTTCCAGGAACCTCCATTTTTATCAAATGTTCCTGGTGATTCTGAGGCAGGCCACATTTTACTGAAGCCAAATCCACTGTGTGAGGCTGGCTGCATTTGGCCGCTGGGTTTAACATCTGCACTCAGGATCCTTGCTGGCCGGGGCCGGTGGCTCACACCTGTCATCCCAGCACTTTGGGAGGCCGAGGCGGGCGGATCATGAAGTCAGGAGATCGAGAACATTCTGGCTAACACGCTAAAACCCCGTCTCTACTAAAAATTCTAAAAATTAGCCGGGCGTGGTGGTGAGCACCTGTAGTCCCAGCTACTCGGGAGGCTGAGGTAGAATAGCTTGAACCTGGGAGGTGGAGGTTGCAGTGAGCCGAGATTGTGCCACTGCACTCCAGCCTGGGCGACAGAGCGAGACTCTGTCTCAAAAAAAAAAAAAAAAAAAAAAAGGTGTCTTGCCAGGATCAAAGCCTTGAATATTTCCATGGACTCTCCACTGACCACAGAGGAGCTGGGGAGATGCTGGAGAAGACGTTGTCCCTCCCTGGGTCTCTCCACTGGCTCCAGGCAGGTGTGCACAGGGCAGTGTGTCAGCCTCAGTGTTTGGGATCCACTGGGCCCGGGAGAGTCAGTGTTAGAGTCGGTGTTTGGGACCCGCCGGGCCCGGGAGGGTCAGTGTTACAGTCGGTGTTCGGGACCCGCCGGGCCCAGGAGGGTCAGTGTTGGAATTGGTGTTTGGGACCCGCCGGGCCCGGGAGTGTCAGTGTTACAGTCGGTGTTCGGGCCCGGGAGTGTCAGTGTTAGAGTCAGTGTTTGGGACCCGCCGGGCCTGGGAGGGTCAGTGTTACAGTCGGTGTTCGGGACCCGCCGGGCCTGGGAGGGTCAGCGTTACAGTCGGTGTTCGGGACCCGCCAGGCCCGGGGAGGGTCAGTGTTAGGGTTGGTGTTCCGGACCCGCCGGGCCCGGGTGGATCAGTGTTGAGAGTCAGTGTTTGGGACCCGCTGGGCCTGACAGGGTCAGTGTTACAGTCGGTGTTTGGGACCCGCCGGGCCCGGGAGGGTCAGTGTTTGTAGAAGGGATGTGTGTGCCGTGGACCGGTGGCACCCATGCCTTCTTCAATGTCCTCTTCCTCTTCCTTGGTGGCAGGGGGCTCAGGCCCAAGTGTCCTCTGCACTGTGTCACGTTCACTCTGGGACATCACAGACCTCAGTTGCCTTTTTGCGCTGGTCTCTAGAAGCTACCGGCAAATGTGTGGCCCACGCTGGTGCCTGGACGGGAACTAACTGACTTCATTCTGTAGCTGCTACCTAGGGCCGCAGGGTTCATCTACCTCTACTTCCCTCACCCGGATTCCCACAGGTTTGTGCAGCTTTGCTTCGTATCACATGCCTTTCTCCCAGGGACAGACCCATTTGGAACAAGGTGGGGCACCCAACAGACCAGCTCAGTTCCCGCCCCAGAGAGAAGGGCTGCTGCTGAGACCTGAAAGGTCTGCTGGAAGGGAACGGCGCTGATGATAAAAACCTTCACACCAAAACTCATATTTCATAGGCTCTTCCTGAAGAAAAGTGAAACAAAGTAGGTTTAACTGGATCCACGCCTACTGGATCCGATGCACACAGCAGCTGTATTTATGTTACCAAAAGGGGGCTGGCGAGGGAAGGTGGTCTAGTGGGAGGAGGGAAGCCGTTATGACTGGGAATGTCAATGAATCCGCAGTGTCACAGACTTTTCTAAGAGATATGGACCAATTTGGTGGCTGGGCTCAGAAGTGGCAAAAGGCAACAGCCATCGACTACCTCCCGCCAGCACTGCACCTCCCTGCCGTGGCCACAGCTACCCTGTCTGGAAATCCTGGGGCCTCTGCACTGCCAGGCCCTTCTCCACCTGCTCCAGCTTTGCTCGGTGCACGTGGGTAAGCGCGTTAGGGTCAGTGACATGCATGCGGGAATACCGGCCCAGAGCTCCCGGAAGCCTCCGCGCACATGAGGTGATGAGAAGGCTGGAGGTCCAGCAGCCACACCGGCCGGAAGTGTGGAAGCTGTGAGCAGGGATGTGCGGCCCAGAAGCAGAAGAGCTCCTGGTCCTGGAGCCCCTGCGAGCTTCACGCTGGCTGCAAGTGCCAGCCGCCATGTTTCTTGTGCATGGAAGACGACACACTCTGTCTTGTTTTACCCACTGCGAGCTTCACGCTGGCTGCAAGTGCCAGCCACCACGTTTCCTGTGCCTGGAAGACGACGCGCCCCGTCTTGTTTTACCCACCGCGATTTGGGTTTCTGCTGAGGCAGCTGAACATAATCACAGAGAATACGCCGAACACCACTGCCAAGTGCCCCAGTGATGACACAGCAGCTCCCGCAGTGCAGCGTCTCACGGCCCACGTCAGCTCCCTCTGTGATGTCCCAGGGTTCGCCGTGGCTGCCGGTCCCCAGGCCGCTGTTTCAGGAGAGAGTGGCTGAGGACGTCGACTCTGCATGTCCAAGAGGCAGCTCTCATGGCCCAGTAAAATCCACAACAGGTATCTTTGGTCTCTCAACATTCCCTAGCTTGTCACCGTTGCCCCCAACCCTGTGAACTGAAGTGGAATATTATTCCCATCGTATCAGTTGCAGACAAGTCAGTCGCACAGCATGGCACCACATCCGTCCCTCCCCTGCTGGTGTCTGGGAAACCGCGGTCTGTGCTCGCCACGTAAGAGCTCCTGGCCCAAGCCTTTCGAGCATGGCCCTTCCAGGCTGCTTGTCACACGGAGATGTGAACAGAAACAGACCTGGGTAGGCAGGCGTCTCCAGGGACACCTGGCAGAGGGACGGTGCGGCTGCCATCTGGCCGGGTTTGCAAGAGGCTCTTCCCCTGCAGCGTCTCACATGTGCCTTGCAGGAGCCCCTGGAGGTGGGCATCCTCGCCCCAGCTTTGCAGATAAAAAGGAGGCAGCCTGCCATGGTCACCCAACAGGTGCTCTGCCCGTCGGATGTGAATTAGTGTCTGCCTGAGCCTAAGCCTCTGCCTGTTCTCTGGAATGTCACTCTGTGTGGACAGGCTGTGACCAGGAGCCACTACAGCCCGGCCCAGGTGTGCCGTAAACCCAGCTGGGCCTTCCATTTCCAGGCTCTCTGAGGGATGTGCCATTGGCCTCTGAGGCCCTGAGCTCCACGTGGGGAGACCTCAGCCCCAGGCTGGCACCTGCCAGAAGCAACCACGGCCCCCAAAGACAAGATGCCCTGCACAGCAGGCAGGTCCGCAGGCCCTGAGGCCTGGCCACATATATGAAGGAAAAAGAAACGAAGCACTGCCCAGAAAATCCATGCCCTTGGGCTAACATTTACTGGAAGAGGCCAGGCAATCCTTCCAGACCGTTTGTGCCACAACAATTAAGCAGTTGGCTTAGAAAGCATCAAGCCCGGGATCTCGGTGATAGCCTCGCTTTCACTGAAATGCATAAGCTGGTCCGTCGCTCGTAATAATCTAACGATGAGTCTTCTGTCATGTTTACGGCTTGAGAAAGACAGGACAGCAAGTGACAGGTCTTGGTAACGTCCAGTAACGTTTCTTTCTTCCGTTGCATCCCTGTGGAGGGTGCAGAGTCGGTGGGGAAGAGGCGAAGCGCTCCTTCAGCTGCTGAGGGACGCGAATGGGAGCCTGTAGAGGCTGTTTTTTCATTCCAAGGGAAAAGGTAAAAGAAGAATCAGAAAGGCCCCTGTCCCCTCCCTCCCTCCAGGCCCGACTGTGTCCCAAAAGGAGGCTGGCCACGGCCCCTTGGCTTGTGGGATGGCCACTGGTTGCCTTCCGGGAGATCTTCATCTGCGGTCTCCCCCTCTGACGTCTCCAGGTGTTCTAGGACCCTGCAAGCCAAATCCACTCCCGGAAAACAGCTCCTGTGTTTGCAGGGGGCTCTATTCAGAGACAGCTCCGGCAAATCCCTCCTGCACCGTGAGGCTCTCCAGGCTGATTTCGCCACCTCTGTTCCGGGGGAGGGAGGCCTCTGAGGCAGCGAACAGCCCAGCCCAGGCGTTTGCAGAGGTGACCACTGGGTCCTGTGTAGGGCCAACCTTCTGCCACCTTCAGGAGTGCCCCAAATCCATGTCCTCCAGCCCAGACAACCCCACACGTCCCATGAAAAAAATTGCCCCACCGAGGTGTGGGCTGGAAGCCTGTTCAACACTGTCCAGCTCCTGCTACAGAAACCTCTCAGGTCTGGCAGAGCGCAGTGCGGAGCGGAAAAGGTCCGGGACCAGGGCAGGGCGGAGGGTACAGACGGGCCACGGCCGCCCTGGATGGCGGCTGCAGGTGGAGTTCTGGAAAATTATCAGGATGATGACAGACCAGGGCCGGTGGCCACGGTTGAGGACCAGCCCCCAGAAAATGCTGAGGAGAAAGAAACTGTGACGTCGACTGTATTTTACTCTCAGTCACTGCAGCCTCCTGTTCTTCCCATTTCAACGGCCTTATTAACTGGCTAATTCCCAGGTTAAGCCAAGTAACCCGGCAGGTGATGGGAGAGCTGAAGGTTCCACGCCTGCTCCAATTAATGTCTTCTTAGGATGGACTGGAGAGTTCAGATTCACTCTCTAAAGTGACTTGGGGACAGAAAATTCACTGACTTACAAAAAGGTGGGTCTCCATGACTGACAGCTTCGTATCACAAAGAAAGGCATTTGCAGAGCAGAGACACTTGATCACTGGGAATTACTGACTCCCAAGCCCAGAAAATGCCACTTGATACACCGGCAAAGGACCTCCATCAGAGCAAAGGGAATCAGACGGCACTGGTGGGATTAGCAGTTCCAGTGGCTCCCAGAGCTCAGAGCTGCCAGCCAGGGCAGCCACGCGTGAGGGACTTCTCACCAAACGCAAGTGAGCTTTCTGCTAAGGCTTCAGAAACAAACCAGTTTTACAGGCAGGCTTTAGGTTAATGGTACACTTTTAAAAATGAAATAAAACATGAAACTACTTTGTATTGGCTCGTATGAGGGATCTGGAGTCATCAACCTCTTGCATTGGTTTTATGTCTGCAAACATAAAATGGCATGGTTATCTCAGGGTCAAGCTTAAATTGGTAATTGTGGGTCAGTCCCTCTGGCCTTTCTAGAAGTATTTGAAAATACCGATGTGATCCTCACAGGACTTCTCAGATCTCCTGAGGGCAGCGTCCTCGGCTAGGACGTGCTCAGGGAAGACCACACCAGCATCTGTCGAATAAATCAGTGATTTCCCACAATTAGCCTAAGAGTTAACTATAATCCAACTACACAAACCAGGTGTACCACGAAGTAAGTAAACCTCCTTAGAAAGCAGCTGAACATGATGACCAATATTTGAAACTGTGGTATCTGTATAATTGCAGTAATACTGCAATAGTCAATATCTGTATAATTGCAATACACAACCTACAATAATTTGATGTAATCAATGAAGATTTTACCTAGTGGGTAAAAAGCAGCATGTGCTGGTAATATATGGGCTGGTAAACATTTCACAGCTGGATCTCAGGAACAAAAACACATGCATGTGTGTACATGGATAAGTTTATTATAAATTTTAGTGAAATAAAGCGTCTGCAGCGTACAGTTTACAAATGTAGCATACGGTACTCATTTTTGTAAATGGTATGTGACCAATTGATTCTCGCAGAAAACGTCTGTTCATGTCTGGCAAACCTGTATCTGCAGGGAGCCTATAGCCGTATTTGACCAGGGAGGGCAGGCCCTACGCAAATGTTGGTGAATGTTCTCATTTGCATTAATGAGTAAGACAAACCAAAACAACAAAACAGTCAGTGTGAGCTCTTGTTTGTCAGCGACTTCTCTGCTGAATTGAGTCACTGTGTTTAAACGCCTGAAGATTTCCTTAATTTTTTCGCTCTCACAGCGTAAGGGCTTCAACACTTTCAAGTCTCATCTGCATCATTAACGTCTTCTCCACCACTCTGAGTTAAAGGCCAGCTCTGGTTTGCAGCACTTGCTGACGTCTGCAGCGTCAATGCACCCACCGCGACCCACTCCAAGCTTCCACCTCGGCGGGGCCGAACAGGAGCAGGTGGCCTGGAACGCCTAAGAAAGGAGATGTCTCCTGTGGACCGTCCAGGCTGCTCTCAGGGAGGCTGGCCTGTGGACTTCATCCATGGGCTTCCACGGCCTCTGGCTTCCAGTCCTGTTCTGCCATTGGCGATCCCTGGCAGGGACTGGCAGGAGGCAGGAGGATGAGGTCCAGGTCTTATTCTCCTATGGGGTCGTCTTAGTATCTCTCTGGCCCTCGGTGAAGGTCATGGCATCTTTCGAGGTGACTCTGTGCCACTTGACTTCCAGAATCCATTAACTGCTCCTCCCTCTTCCCTTCAGACCAGGGTGAGAAGAGCTCTGCTATTATTAGGCCCAGAACACGGCACTTTTCTGGTAGTTTTCCAGCACTCTGCCTATGTCTCTGCAAACAGTCCCCTTACCAAGCCCTCTGGGGATGACGCTAAAGTGCCCGGCATTCCCGCTGGGACACCGACACAGACAGAACCCAGAGAACAGCAGAACTCCCCAGAGGACAGCCTCACGGCGCGCACAGTGAACGGCCCGTTCAGGTGCTCCAAGACATCAGAGGGGTCCCAGACAGAGTTCTCCAGAAAAAAATAACAATTCCACGTAGCTGCTAGCGTGAGACGCCGGATCAGCCCGAGCGCATGGGGGACGGCACCTCATGCTTTGCCACGGTGTGAATGTTTGCAGCCCCCGAATTCCTGTGTTGAAATCCTCACCCACAAGGTGATGGTCTTAAGGGGTGGGGGCTTTCCGAGGTGAGTAAGTCGGGTCCTCACGATGGGATGAGTGCCCTTATAAATGGGGCCTGAGCTGGAGGGCACTGTGAGGCATGGGCCCTCCCCAGATGGCACCTTGGTCTTGGACTTCCCAGTCCCCAGAAATGTGACAGATGAATGTCTGTTATTTTAAGCTTCCCAGTCAGTTACAGCAGCCAGACAAACTTCTACCAAAAAGAATAAAAGAACAGCAATTAGAAGTTTAAGAAATAAAAGATTTTAGTTTAAATACAAATACACTTCAATGTGGCAGGATTTTTAAAGAAATAATAGAGTACAAGGAAAAAGCACATCTGACCTTAAGGCTGGGAATGATTCCTTTGAGTGGCTCAGGGGTCATGGTCCTGGGCCTCAGGGAGGGACATATTCTCCCAGCAGATGGCTCAGCCCTGGTGCACACTCTTCACACAGACGTGCACCAGGGGAAATTCAGTTACGGTCACAGGGCTAAATACATACTTCATCAGCTATAAAAGTAATCCTCTGATAGGATCTGGGAGATGAAAGAGGGAGTGCGGAGGGAAGGGTGGGGTTGGAACCTCCTGGCATTAGAGGGTAGTGACCATCGGCCACTGTCAGAAACGATGCAACAAGAAATGGCCTAGAGTACATTCATCTAAAGCAACAAAGGCAACCACAGACAAGCCAGGCCTACTCCCACCACTGCCACTGCTGGCCACGAGGGAGGAGGCCAGCAGAGCCCGAGTCCCTGGTGTGGCAGTGCCCCTGTGCTGCTGGTCCCTGCTCACCTCTGCCTCATTTTCCGGCTGTTTGTCCTAACACCTGTGCCTCTCACTTGGTGGTCTTTCCTCCAACCCTTCTTGTTTGCCAAGCCTCTCTTACAATGTAGCACTTTAAAACAGCTTTTCATTGTGGAAATCTGTTTATTCCAAAGCTCTTGGGCAGTCTTATAAATATTGGTTTAAAACATTAGCCAACGGATTATTGATAAAATATAAAACAGAAACTATTTCCCAAGGAAACTTCATCTAAAAATACACCAGTTTCCCCTCACCTCACTTGAGTAGAGGGACCAGAGGGCGCGCCTGAAGGTCACTTCCTCACGCCTCTTCCACATGCTTCCCAGGAATCCCCCTGAGAATGGCTTGGAAAAAAAAAATCTGTGACAATGGAGAAGAGTTGCCCCCAAAGAAATGTGCATATAAACAGGTCTTCCAGGTAGAGAAAAAAAGAGTTCTGTATAAATAATTCAGATTGCTGAGCTTGGTGGCTCATGCCTGTAATCCCAGCACCTTGGGAGGCTGAGGCAGCAGTTTGAGACCAACCTGGACAAGACAGAGAAACCTGGTCTCTACAAAAAATACAAAAAAGTTAGCCAGGCATGGTGACGCCTGCCTGTGGTCCCAGCTACTCAGGAGGCTGAGGTGGGAGGATCGCCTGCGCCTGGGAGGTCAAGTGAGCCATGATCACACCATTGCACTCCAGTCTTGGCAATGGACTGAGACCCTGTCTCAGTGATCAATAATAATAATAACTCAGACAAACCAGGTCGAAAGGTGTCCTGAGATGGGGAACTCAGGACCCAGCTACCTGGGGTGGACACTGTGGCTGATGGATCCGGAAAGGGCAACACCAAAGGACTCTGAGAGGTGTCTTATTTCTTGCTGTTGTTACTCCCCTTGACCGCTGAAAGCCTTTCCGCTCCCCAGAATCCAGTAAGGAGCTCCCGGACAGAAGTGGGGAAGGAGCCCCAGTGACCGGGTCTTCCTGCCCAGGGCCATGTTACTTAACTCCGTTTAAGTGAGGGAGCATGAAAAGGTCACGTTACTGTCACATGCACCCGATTTCATTCTCCATCTGCAACAATGAAAACTGCGTAACGACACCGTTAAATACCCCAGAATTATAATTAATTCTTACTAGCCAACAGAATCTGAGTGCACTAAAATCTCTATTAGCCGGGACTGATGTAGCCACAATGGCCGTGCTGTAGAGGCCGGGTGCAGTGGCTCACGCCTGTAATCCCAGCATTTTGGGAGGCCGAGGTGGGCGGATCACGACGTCAGGAGTTTGAGACTAGCCTGGCCAACATGATGAAACCCTGTCTCTACCAAAAATACAAAAATTAGCTGGGTGTGGTGGCACGCACCTGTAATCCCAGCTATTTGGGAGGCTGAGGCAGGAGAATTGTTTGAACCCGGGAGGCAGAGGTTGCAGGGAGCCGAGATCGCGCCACCACACTCCAGCCTGGGTGACAGAGCCAGACTCCATCTTGGGCCGGGATGGTGGTGGGGGGGTAGCGAGGAGGAAGAGAAGGAGAGAGACCAAGACGCAGTATCATCTATAACAAATTAAATATCATCTATAACAAATTACAATCCAAATTCTAGGTGGTGTTCTGGGACTGGTTCACATCCAGCTTGGTCTGGCTTTGCCACTCCCATAGGGCAGGACACACTGAGGTCTGCCCAGGGGGAACTGCTCTGAGTGCCGGGCTCCCACCTTTCTGCAGGCCCAGGTGCCCCTATTCCTGCAGCCCCTTCTAGACCCAGCCTGTCCTCATCTGAAATTCGGGGCTGCTGGCCTGGGCATGATCCCTTCACTGTTTCTCACTAATACATCACTCTCGCCTCTTAAAAGATGACAAAGACCCTCTCCTTTCACACACTCAAGTCAGGCTCCTCTGAGCCCTCCCTGTGACCAGTCCCTGACCTTGGCCGGTTTAGGCCGATTTAGCAAGAATCCTGCTGAGTTGGTTTAGTGAAAATCCCCTACCCTTGGTCCCTGATCAAAGTCCTCAACTCCCACCCTTGGTCTGTGACCACGCTGCCTGCCTTCGGCAAAACTCCTGTCTACGCAGCCAGAACCCGCCTTGCCTCTGACCCTTCCTCTTAGTAATTTTCTCTCCATCCCCCGACCCTACGCCTGGGATGTCAAGTCCCACTTTTTCCATTTGGAGTTGAGCTGGATCTGCCTCTCCTAACCCAACATCTCGCTTTAGAAGCCCCCCTTGAATAGAGGCGGCCTTGCCCTCTTGAACAAGTGCAGTCTGGGACAGGACATTACCCTTCATCCCAGCGCCCATGCACCCTCAGCCACAGTCCTCAGACCTCAAGAAACCCAGCGGGTGACAGGCGTGGGTGTCACCGGGGCCGGGACTGCTGGTGGGAGCACAGCAGCCCGGGAGCACTTTGCAGGTGAGCAGGGCCTGGACAGGGGCTTCTCTGCCGCCCGTCCCTGGGGAGGAGTCTAGGCCCCCGCCCTGGACCGAATAACTCGTTTTGCTGTTGCCCTGCGGTCTCCGCGACCTTGGGGTTCCACTTAGCACCCCCAGGCCAACACCTTGCCTCTCCATGCACCCACACCTGGCCTCTCCTAGTCCGGGTTCCACTTAGCACCCCCAGGCCAACACCTGGCCTCTCCTAGTCCCCGGCCTGCCAGTGTCTGGACTGTGGGTCACCTAGCGTGCACGTGGGCCTCGGAGGCTGCCCTGTGGAGCCCGAGGGCCCAGGGAGGAGAAAAGGGGGCCAAGTTCACACTCAGCTTCCTCTGCCCCAGCGTCCCTGTCCCCTTCTCCCCTCCACGGCCCCCAGGGCCTGCGTCCCCATCTGCAAGGGGCAGGGGTGCCCGCGCCCTCCGAAGCGCGCTCTCCAGGCCGCTCTCCGGGAGCCCTCGTCCTGCTCCCTCCCCCTGCACAGCCCGAGTCCAGCCTGCTCGCTGCCCTCAGGAACGCCAGTGGGGACCGGCCAGGGCGGTCAGGCCCGGTCCGGGGGGGGCCCAGGTCCCGCGTCCCCGCCGAGGCCAGGCAGGGAGCCCCGAGATGACCGGCGGTGCCCACGCGCCGGGAGAAAACCTAAAGGACGAACCTTCCCGAGTACATATAAGGACGGTTACTATTTATTGCACAACTTGCTCTTTTTTTTTACTTGCTAAAGAGGAAAACCTTACGCTAAACATAAAACGACTAAGAGCCCTTGTCCCTGCGTGGGTGGTTCGCGCGCCTTTAAACCTAAGGCCACGGGTGCTCAGCCCCGCACCCGCGCAGGGCGGGTCCTGCGCATGCGTAGGGTCCTGCGCATGCGTAAACAGAAGGGGTAGACGCCAGGCCCAAGACGGCGTCAAGGCAGCGGACGGGCGGGGGACGAGGGGGCCTCTGCGCAGGCGCAGAGAGGAGCGAGCGACTCCTGCGCACGCGCGGAGTGAAGCGCCGGGAACAGCGGAGCGTGTGAGGAAGCCGTTGGGGGAGGACCTCGAGGCGGCCTCTGGGAGCCGACAGGAACACGTGGTCGACCAGAGAGAGACTCCCATGTGCACGGAGCAGATGAGGTGACTGGGGCGTTGCGCAGGCGTGCTGCAGAGGCGGGTTGTCATCGGCGCAGGCGCGGTGTGGAGGAAGCCCCCCGCCGGCGCAATGTGGAGGCGGCCGGACTCGGCGCAAGCGCGGTGCGGAGGAGGCGCCGGCGCAGGTGCAGACGCAGGCGGGGCAATGGCCGCCGAGTCCGTAGGGCTTCCCTGCGCTCCTCTCCCGCGTCTCGTGGGCCGCCCTGCGCTCCTCCCCGGCGTGTCGTGGGCCGCCCTGCGCTCCTCCCCCGCGTCTCAACGGCTGGGCCTGCGGGTCTCTTTCTGGCAGGTGCCGTCTCTGGCAGGTGCCCTCGCGTCGCTTGGGGGCCTGGCCATGTCCTCCCGCCTGGCCACGCCCTTCTGCGCCTCTTTTTTTGTTGAGATTTCCATCCCCTGCACAGAAAGTGTCCTTTAATTACTCCAGTGTTTTTTTACTTTTTAAGAAACAGTTTGCACTTTTTGAAACAGAAGAGTGTCAAAAAAAAAAAAAAAAAAGTTTAACCTTCTTCAGGTTATATTTTAGTGACTGATATTAATATATATTCCAAAGTTGTATGAGATTTCTAAAATTCTAATTTGTCTGAGTATATGCTACCAATCGTAATTATGGTTATTAAGTTGTTATTGTGAACCACAGAAATAACCAAATTTCCTTGTCAAGTGTGTCTTTATGAGTATTTACAGTCATTTCCACAGTTAATTGCTTCATGCTGATATAGTTTCTGAAAATTTCACAAGCACACGAAATCCTAGAACATGGTGTCTTTTAGGAGGTTCATGAAAGGATGGGAAGGACCCTGAAAAGCACTGTTGAATACAGGTTTCTAATAACTTCAGAATCCCATCATTTGGACTGGGTGAGAATTGCTGAAACTTTAATGAAAAGACTGACTGGCTTATAAAACTGCTAACCCAAATAGAATAAAAGTTAATTGAATACCGAGGAAATACTTCACCAGGTTTGCATACTAAATCAGCCAATACTGAAGTTGTTTAGATATACAATTTGAGTGAACTCCATGGTCTAAGTCAAATTACCTGTGGTAACCCATCAGTTATCCACGGTATGCACCCAATTTGGAGAAACAGCTGGCACCCAAGAGCACATAAGTCTGATGTTAGTCATGGACTCATGGAGAACCAGAACGGCCACCTTGTCCTTCCTGAGTCCTTAAAGCTTTTGTTATTAGAAGTTATGCATTCCATGACTCATCCTGGAAAAGATAAAATGATCCAAATTAAATGCATTGGTGTGGTGACTTATAAATGGTTAAAATAGTTTATAACCAATGTTTAGTTTGTCAAACCCGTATTCCTGGGAAGACAAAGCTTCATGTACATTTGGCTACCTGGTGAGCCATTTAAACATTTATAAAGGGATTTCGTTCAGTTGTCATTTTAAATGTATGTGTTCTGGTTGTATGAAAGCTTTCCCATGCTTCAGTGTATTTCACCAGGTAAAGAGCTTTTTTTTTTTTTTTTGAGACAGAGTCTCGCACTCTTGCCCAGGCTGGGGTGCAGTGGCATGATCTCAGCTCACTGCAAGCTCTGCCTCCCAGTTTCACACCATTCTTCTGCCTCAGCCTCCTGAGTAGATGGGAGTACAGGTGCCTGCCACCACACCCAGCTAATTTTTTGTAATTTTAGTAGAGACGGGATTTCACCGTGTTAGCCAGGATGGTCTTCATCTCCCGACCTCGTGATCCACCCGCCTCGGCCTCCGAAAGTGCTGGGATTACAGGCCTGAGCCACCGTGCTCGGCATAAAGAGCTTTTTATGGTTCACTGAGGACAATCAACCCCTTTACAGTCTAGAACCCAAAGATGGGATCTTCTGAGAACATCAGAAAAACTGCCCTTGGCATCCACACTGCAACAAAACCTCAGGATCTTGAAACTTGGGGTCATAATCTCACAACTGAGCAGGGTCGCTCCACACTCTTGGAACTGTACATCCATTGAAACCATTAAGGTAGAGTTAACCAGGGAAGTTTCTCCCAGAAGAAGATGGCATCCTCGATGTGAGCAGCTC
Organism: Macaca fascicularis; assembly: GCF_037993035.2. Lineage (NCBI taxonomy): Eukaryota > Metazoa > Chordata > Mammalia > Primates > Cercopithecidae > Macaca > Macaca fascicularis. The sequence goes on along the minus strand of NC_088377.1, from coordinate 33,575,318 downwards.
TTTCCGAAGGTCATGGATCAAGACTTCTTACTGTCATGAGAACAATAGAAGTGAGAAGGGTGTCTGTTGTGTGCACCTATGGGTTATGCTTTTATTTGTGAAGGATTTTGCAGCCAGCTTTATACATGGATAATCTTATAACTTGATAGATAAAAGATGAAGGCCCAATGTGTCATAGGTGAGAAACTTAAATGGTACATACGGTGCCTCATAATCATTCAGAAACAGAACATTGGTCCGCTCCTCTTAACCCACGCCATGGGTTACAGAGAACATTGAATCATTCAGAAACAGAACATTGGTCCGCTCCTCTTAACCCACGCCATGGGTTAAAGAGAACATTGCCGGGAGGCCTTCCCTCTTCTAGAAGGGCATCATTTGTTAGGTCCTTTTTCCATGGTTTGGAACACAAAAGGCAATGACTAGAAACGTGTCCCTCAAGATAGACTCTGTAGCAGATTCTACTGCAGCGGCTACACAACAGATGTTAAATTCTCTTGTGAAAGTTACGCTAAATAATAGAATTGGCGAAACAGGAAAGTATCTGTGCAGCTGCTGGCACTTAGGACCTATGGAGAAAACATCAGGTATTACAGAGATTCTGTTGTAGGGAATTAACGAAAAGATCACTGAGTTAAGTCAAAGAATGAGCTTTATCTAGCTCATTCATTGGTCTATTTGAGTTGAGGTGGTTTGGTTTACGGGGACCCTGGGTAAGGAGCATCCTCCAAATCCTTGGTGTTGCCCTCTCAGTAGCCATAATAATGGTCTCCCTGGTGCACTGGATTCTCTCAAAGGTTTTAAATGTTAGTGTGAAGCCATCTTTAGAATGTCAAATGGTGTCTCTTCCACTGGAATGACAAGAGCTGAAAGAAATGTGTGACCACGAGGACACCATAACCCGTGAGTGACATGCTGAGACCGGAAACCCAAAATGATAGTAACGGAGAGTGGCTCTGATGACCTAAGTTTTGGTCACTCTCTTGCCTAAGTGAGAACCTGACCAAAAGGGGGGAATTTTTAAAACAAAATGGTGGGAGGCCATTGTTTCGGACTGAGCACTAGGTCCCAGCAGACCAAACCAAACCAAACCAAAATGGCGTCATTCGTGCTAAATGTGACATAATTTAATTAAGACTTTAAGGAAACACGTGGGTCCTAGAACAGACCAGGTTTTGTTTTTCTGTTGCAAACAGGACTTTCCAGCATAAGGTGGTATCCTCCACTCAGTCCTTGTTCCTACCTTTGCAAAACTCACTGTTCTGCTGCTTCCTAGTGAGTTTCAAGACCAATGGTGATAGTGACATCAATAACTCACGTTATGGTCAATCTCTCAAAACTGAGAAAATGACCAAAAAGGGGGAATTGTTAAAGCGAACTAAATATGGCCCGAGAAGGACTCCGTACTTCTGTATTGGAGTCCTTGTGGACAAACTGAGGCTAACTTAAAAGGCAGACAAGATTGAAAACCTAAATTAGGAATACGCACCTGTCACAATCGCTGAGTCTTGGCCAGTCCCAGCAGCCATACTTCAGTCACTCACACACTGCTCAATGTTCAAACTGTGTTTAAATGAGGCACATGCCAACCTGTATCCGATCCAGGTGCTTCTGTACCTCCCTTCCCTTTCTTTGTCTATAAATCTTCCACCACGTGGCTGCACTGGAGTCTCGCTGAATCTGCTGTAATTCTGGGGGCTGCCCGATTTACAAATCATTCATTGCTCAATTAAACGCCTTTACATTTAATTCAGCTGAAGTTTTCTTTTAACAAGAGTAAGATAAGAACGTGTGTTCTTATCGCCCAGAATGGACAGATCAGTAGCGTTCCTCGTCATTCTTTTGTGGCCGGTTTCACGTAAACATTTTGTGTGTATTATAATATAATTCGATTTTAATGAATATACTTTAAAAGCAACTTTTTTTTACTCTTCCTCACCATGAAGATGGAGAAAAGTAAGAAGGGCTGTCTTGCGGTTCCTTTTCTGGACAGTAAGAAGGGCTGTTTTCTGGTTCCGTTTCTTTTCTGGATAGTAAGAAGGGCTGTCTTCTGGTTCCGTTTCTTTTCTGGATAGTAAGAAGGGCTGTCTTCTGGTTCTGTTTCTTTTCTGGATAGTAAGAAGGGCTGTCTTCTGGTTCTGTTTCTTTTCTGGATAGTAAGGATGTTTATCTTACTGTGTCTTCATTGTCCTCAAACCTCAAGTAGTCACTGATATCCTGGGGATGACAGTTTTAATCGTAGTGTTAAGGCAGATTTATTTACTTGGCAAACATTGTCAAGTCTCAAAAAAATTACCCCATGGTCTTGCCTTCTTTCCTCGTGAATTGCCTTCCTCTGATGGAGAGGATTTGATCTGTCCCCTGCTCGTCAGTGTTTCTAGCTTCTTTGGGATGTCCACTCTGCATATCTCCCAGGGAATTAAGAAATAATGGCTTCAGCAAGAAGCAAGGCAGGAAAGTGCAGTACCTGGGAACCATCCAGGGAAGGGGCTGTCCCCAATGGGAATGGCCCTGAGCAGGCGTTCTCGCTGTGACTTCACTCAGACCAGACCACCCTGACCTTTTCATCACCGTGCCTCAGTGAAGTCAGTCGTTGATCCTCTGATCTGTTACTGAATCATCATGAAATCTCCCTTGTACGAGAGTTGCAGAACTCTGCCGTGTGAATCATGCAGGGTTTGGGAGAGAGGACTTTCTACCTCCCTGCTTTTCCTGTACCTATATGGAATGAAAATCAGAACTGTTGCTTATTCTTTAAATTCAAATTCCTGTATCCAAACCAGTGTTACAAAAGGACTCCAGTTTGCCCCCCAAATTGGTCTACTGAGAATATAATGATGACTTTTCCTCCAAATCCCACAATATGAGCTTTTCTAAAATAACTCTAGAAACAAGTATGATGATATTCCAGAATTCCTGCGCTTGGGCTTTATTTTGAATTAGAATTATTTGTGTATCCAATTTGTATCCCCTGAAGGATGATGAGCCACTTGAGGCCAGGTCCAGCCATGGCGTGTATGCCAGAGCACCTGCGAGAATGTCTCACGGGCAGTCCGTCTCTCCTGAATGTGAAGGGATGAGCACCCACTGTGAGCCACCATCCGTGTGACCGGCCCGTGACTGCCTCCAGCTCACAGAACCTCTGCACACAATGGAGAAAGGCCTCCCCTGGGTGAATGGGGTGGGAAATGTGTGCCCCTCCAGGCGGCTGGTGAGCAAAGTGCTCCGCTCGGCAGGGTATGACTTGTTCAGCTCCACCAGGGGCCCTGTGACGAGACAGGCTTCGACCCTGCCCTCTTGCAGCTGGTGTGTACGATGGGTAGCCCAATAAATCAATAAGCAAATCCATGCTGTGATTTCAGGTGTTAGCTAGAGCTTTGGAGGAAAAGCAGGCTGAGGGGAGGGAATGACGCAGACAGCAGGCCAGGGAGGGGCCGAGTAGGGGCCTGGGTAATAGGCAGTGCCATGTGTGAAACATTGAAAAGTGTGGGCCGGGCGCGGTGGCTCAAGCCTGTAATCCCAGCACTTTGGGAGGTCGAGACGGGTGGATCACGAGGTCAGGAGATCGAGACCATCCTGACTAACACGGTGAAACCCCGTCTCTACTAAAAATACAAAAAACTAGCCGGGCGAGGTGGCAGGCGCCTGTAGTCCCAGCTACTCGGGAGGTGGAGGCAGGAGAATGGCGTAAACCTGGGAGGCGGAGCTTGCAGTGAGCTGAGATCCGGCCACTGCACTCCAGCCTGGGCGACAGAGCGAGACTCCGTCTCAAAAAAAAAAAAAAAAAAAAAAGTGTGAAAACCAATTTTACATACCGAGTAGTTAATATTTCCACTTGTTCCCCATTTTGGTTTTAGTTCATTCTAGGTTTCTTTTGAGTTTCTGCATTTCTTTGTCACTAGTTTTGTGCTGGGTCCGACCAGCCCAGGTGAGTCCCACTGCGTGGCTGCTTTGGGTGAAGAGTGAAGCCTTCCCTCCAGAGGCTGCAGCACCGGTCTCTGTGTGTGGCCTGACCACAGCACTCAGGCAACTCTGGCCAGCAAGAGTGTCTTGGGGTCGCTGGTTCTTTCCTCAGGCCTCTGACTTGCTGGGCCTGCCTGGGCGGCCGAGGGGCTGCATGTGTCTGCACGTACAGTGTGAACACAGTGTCTGAGGGCACTCCAGGTTCCTCGACAGACTTCAGGAGAAGATTCTCTAAGCAAAGCTCACAAAGAAGCAATCGGACTGAGGCAGGGTAGGGGAAATGAGTTGATACCAAAATACAGGGAGAAGTGCCCTCGTGTGCTGAGGGTGCTTTGGAAAGATTTCAGGTGACGCAGCCGCGGTCAGGCATCTTGTGAAGACGGGATAACTGTGGGCCTTTCTGCAGCGTGGACAGCAGGTTCCCTCTCCTGGCTGTTCCCTTGCCTTCGGATTTGGGGGGTTTCCCCTGGCAGGACTGGGCCCCCTTGCAGACAGCGGGGACCTTCCAGAGTCTGGGAAAATAAACCAGACCAGGTACTGGGACGCAGGTCACCAGGAGCCTGCCGCGTGGGGCCCCACGGTGAGGCCCTTCCTGGGCCTGTGGCCTCCTCAGTACTGTGAGGCAGCCAGGCTGAGAGTTTCTTTCCAATCTGAAGTCCTGCACTAGAGAACTCAGGAAAACCTGCACCCGTGTGGTTTCCTGGTCTCCTTGGGTGTGATGAGGGCAGAGACCCCTCTACAGGCCACAGAGGATTCCACTAAGGCTCACCCAGACCTGTTGCTCCAAGGACCCACCCAGTCCCTAGGGTTTGTCCTTGAAGCAGTCACTGCCCACACGTGCATCCTGCCCACGCTACGCTCACACGTGTCACACGCCTGGCCTTCCTTCCACACACGAGTGCTCCTACATGCTGAGAATTAGCCTGTCCTATGAAGGGCCACGAGTTCTCGTCCATCCTCCTGCCGTCGGACATTTGATGCAATTGGGGTTTGGAGATATTGTGAATAAGGCTGATAAACATTCTTTTACAGACACGATTTTTATTTCTCTTAGAGAAATACCCAGGAGCGTGGTTGCTGGGCGCTGTCGGGAGAGTGGCTGTTCCGTTTTGCACTCCCAGCCACGGGGAATGAGAGTTCCAGCCCCTCCGCGTCCTTCCCAACGTGCTGTTGGCAGCCTCTTGCTTTCCAAAATCATGTTGCTAGTGGGTGTGAAATACACCCAATTTCTGTTTATTTTAAGCTCAATTCCTTTGAATGTTTCCTTCATAGTCCCCAGAGTGGCTTCTGTCCCTGAACGCAGGTGTGAACGGTGCCAAGCACTGGACCACCGAACGCAGGTGTGAACGGTGCTGAGCACTGGACCACCGAACGCAGGTGAGAACGGTGCCGAGCACTGGACCACAGGGTTAACTCCTGTAGGAGGGTTTCGACCGTGGAAATGAGTATTTGAATTAGGCCCAGACTGCAGAGTCAGGAATTGCTGGCACAGCCTGTCTGCATTTTGTTTTGGCTTCGAACTTTACAACATTCATTTTAAGTTCTGAGGCCTTAGGTCCTAAGAAAAAGTGTTATCTGGAACAAATGCAGCTGCCAAAATCTACGATGCCTTTGCTTTGCGCCAGACCCTGGAATGACCGTTCCTGGTTCACAGATGTCTGTCGGGCTTGCCCAGGGACCGGACCCCGTGCTGTGGACTCTGACCCATGCAGGAAGCCGCAGAGCCTGCCTGCCCCGCCTGGCTGGCGTCTGCCCCAGCGCCGTACGGGAGCCCTGCTGCACATGCAAACACAGCACCCTTGGCTCTTGGCAGGCCGGTGTCTGCTCATCACAGACAAACCTCTAGTCCAGATTGAGGAACATGTGGCCCCACTGTCATCTTCCACCCCCAGCACAGGTCTCAGTGACTGATCATGGCCGGTGCTGCTGTGAGCATGGACGCAAGCTCTGCTTCCCACAGCAAACCCCAGAAACCCACTTCCAACGGGGAGGGCTCACCCCAACAGGAACACAACCCCAGAAACCCACTTCCAACGGGGAGGGCTCCCCCCCCCACAGAAACACAACCTCAGAAACCCACTTCCACCGGGGAGGGCTCCCCCCCAACAGGAACACAACCCCAGACACCCACTTCCAACGGGGAGGGCTCCCCCCGACAGGAACACAGCCCCAGACACCCACTTCCAACGGGGAGGGCTCCCCCCGACAGGAACACAGCCCCAGACACCCACTTCCAACGGGGAGGGCTCCCCCACGATAGGAACACAACCTCAGAAACCCACTTCTAATGGGGAGGGCTCCCCCCGCCGACAGAAACACAGCCCCAGACACCCACTTCCAACGGGGAGGGCTCCCCCGACAGGAACACAACCCCAGACACCCACTTCCAATGGGGAGGGCTCCCCCCTGACAGGAACACATTTCTATTTCCAGGCTGATGAATACTGAGACAAAAAGCACCACAGTCCTGCAGACATCCCTTTTGCTTTGGGGGCAGTGGCGTGATGCCTTAATAACCAGCCTGTGCTGCCTGAGTGGCCCTTCGGGGTCGGGTCACAGCCAGCGTCAGGCACCAGCTCCTTCCACGCAGCTGCGCAGACTTACGGTGGGTGCGTCTGTGACAAGCATTCTGCCCACGACCTGAAATACATCAAGCCTTCCCTGCATATTCCAAGTCTTTTCTCTGTTGATGGAAAAACCAAACTCTAAAATATTTTGAAGAGGTTTCTTCTGAGCCAATGAGTGACACAGCCAGACAGACACAGTCCCAGCGAATCCTGAGAACGTGCGCCCGAGGAGATGGGATTGCAGTTTGGTTTTGACGTCTCAGGGAGGCAGGAGTTACAGGCAAAGACATACAGCCATGCATGGCAGGTCCAGGCTGGCTCGGCCTGTGGAGGTGGGACATCTTGAAGGGTACTTACAGGATGTAGGTGGATCCAGAGACTCTGAGTTCCTGTTGATGAGAGGAGCAAGGCTCTGTCTAAAACTTGGCATGTTTAGGTTAAGATAAGGGTGTTGTTGGTGAAACGCCGTCTCTACTAAAAAGTACAAAAATTAGCTGGGCGAGGTGGCGGGCGCCTGTAGTCCCAGCTACTCGGGAGGCTGAGGCAGGAGAATGGCATAAACCCGGGAGGCGGAGCTTGCAGTGAGCTGAGATCCGGCCACTGCACTCCAGCCTGGGCGACAGAGCGAGACTCCGTCTCAAAAAAAAAAAAAAAAAAAAGATAAGGGTGTTGTCTAGCAGGATCCGTAGCCTACAGGTGCGGCCTCAGGTCCTGTCATAATTTGGTACCTTATCGCCACCAAGAATCTGCTCTGTCCGTCTTAAGATCTCTGTTTTAACATTCCTGCTGGTCAGTTGTGTCTGAACTCCGAAAGGGAGGGAGTGTGATGAGGCGTGTCTGACCCCCCTTCCTCTTAGGGCCTGGAACTCAGCTTTTCAGGTTTCTCTGGGTCTCCTTGACCAAGAAGGGGCCGTTTAGTTGGTGTGGGGGGCGGGATTCAGGGTTCTATTTTTAGTTCACCCTCCAAAACAGGAGGTTACCTTTTAAAACAAAGTAATCACCAGGGATGATGTGAAAATCGGAGTTGACTTGAAAACCAGACAATGATGGGTGCTTCTGAAAGGCTCAGACCTTTGCATCCCCGCCTGCCTCCCATGCTCAGCACTAAAGAGAAGGAGCGCAGGAGGAGCCTGACGAGCTGCACGGGGCGGGTGGGGCCCCCGCCTTTCTCTAGGAGATAGGGATGCATGGCAGGGTGTGGGGGCACCTGCAGAGGACACCTACGCAAGCCTTGCCCGAGAGGCACAGAGGGATGGGGACAGGGCTGCCCATCAGCCCACCAGGCGGCCGTAGCGCCAGGGTTTGTGAAGGGCTTTCTGCCTTCCCTGGGGCTGGGCACTCCCTCCAGGCTGCAGCTGAGTAGGTGGCACAGCTACAGCGAGTGGTCAGACTTCCCCTCCTTATGGACAGGGCTGGGCTCTCAGTCTCCTGCAGGAGCGCTCCAGCCTCAACTCATGCAGCAGGGCTGTCCATCAGATTCCCCTGACCCCCAGTCATGCCCGAATCCCTGCAGGATGGAAGACCCGTGGGAGACTTCGCTGCAGCTGCCCTAAGTCAAGATCAGCCAGGGCCATGAGGGCCCGACCCGCCAGCGTTCTGGCGGAGGCGCCCAGACACCAAGGCCGCCCGGGCCTCCAGAGCAGCAGCCAACTGCCCCTCATCCCGCTGCCTCACTCACAAACAGCCTTCACCCAGACAGCCTTGCCCTGTGCACTACGGCTGGGGCTGGAGCGGAGGCAGTGGCCATCTCCCGTGTGTGCACTGGACGCCCAGACTCTCAACGGCACTCACGCTGGAACTTGGAGGGCTTCCAGGGAAACCCACGGAAACACAGTCGTGCCTCTGGCTGCCTGGAGCCCGCCCCAGTTCCTCCTTGGCAGTCCTCAGTGAGAGAAAGCTGCAATCACCCATTAACAGGCTTTATCACAGAAAACGAAATGTAAATCGGGCCTCCCCTCCCCCTTGGGTGGTCTGGGAGCCCCACTGGGAGGCCTGGGAACAGAAGGTGGGAGGAAGATAAGGGGGAACAAAGAGAAACCCTGCAAATCAGCTGCAGCCGGAGGCTGCAGGTGCAGGACTGAAATTGAATCACCGCCATGCCAACAGGAGGGGCCTGCCTGGAGTTACCCACCCTTCCAAGGAGCACAGGCTGGGTGCCCTCTCCAGGCCCAGGCAGGCCCCTCCTCTGGGGTCCTGGGGCCCCGGTAAGAGTAGGAGTTGGAGAGGGTGGGCTCCTCGCCTCTGCTTTCTCTGTCCTGTTAGATTCTAAAGGGCGGGGCATTTTCTGTAAGTTAGGGAAAGCTCCAGAAGATTTGTGTGACCTTAACTTCAGCTAAATTTCTAATAGGGAAAGTTGGTAAGCTAAACAAAACCCTAAGCCCTTAAACAACCGAAAGGGGTCCCAGAGAAGCCTGAAAAGCTGAGTTCCCAGCCTTGATGGGAAGGGAGGTCCGCCAGGCTTCGTTACACCCCTTCCCTTTTGTAGTTTAGATGCAGCCACGGACCAGCATTAAAGTTCACGGAGATCTTGAGCCTGACAGACGGACCCTTTGTCGCAATAAGACACCAAATTAGAAACAGGATTCATGCAGGCAAGGGTTAAGTCACAGCTGCAGGTCATCAGTCTTGCTACCCAGCATCCAAGTGTTAGACAGAACCTTCCTCCAACCAAATGCAAATTGAAGAATCTCTGAATCCTGGAAGCCCCTCTTTGAGATGTCCGGCCCTTTCAGGTCAAACCAACGTCGACCTTCTGAGCCTTGCTGTAGGTCTTTGCCTGTGACTCTTGCCTCCCTGAAATGTTAAAACCAAACTGCGGCCGAGCGCAGCGGCTCACACCCCTCATCCCAGCACTTCGGGAGGCCGAGGCAGGTGGATCACAAGGTCAGGAGATCGAGACCATCCTGGCTAACATGGTGAAACCCCGTCTCTACAGGGCGAGACTCTGTCTCAAAAAATGGATCCCTTGGAGCCTGTCTCCCAGGCTGTGGTCGCTGCTATTGGCTCAGAAATAACCTCTTTAAAATATTTTACAGAGTTCGCTTTTTCCATCAGCAAGTTTTTACTGTAAAGTGGACGTTGTTTTCCTTTCATACGGAGCTGGGGCTTCCCGGATGATAATGACAAAATTAAATTTAAATGTTATTTAAAATACGTTTCTTCTTTCATTATGAAAGTAACAAATGGAAGAACACTTTTCCAAAGACATCATGGTTTGTGAGTTAATTTTTAAAACTGGTGAAAATGGGTTAAAAAGGGAGCAAACGTATTTTACATATATTTTTAACTTGAAAACTTATACGTATCTACTCATTAATTTCTGAAGTAAGCTTATTGAGGTGTAATTTTCATACAGTTGAGAAGAGGAAATCAACTGTGCTGAGGAACGCGAGTCCTTTTAAATCATCGGGCCCAGAGAGGCGCTCAGATGGGGCAGCAGTGACTTCCCACTCCCCGCCTGGGAGCTGCGTTTTGTTTTGGTCTCTGAAATCGCTTGCTGTTGCCTCAGGTTAACCTCCTGCAGACATTGCAGCTCACACCCTATAGCTTAACCATGCAGAGCCAGTCGACAGATTATGTTATTTTAACATAAACTCTTGGTCAACAACTTGGAACTGGCTCTTCTTTCCCTTGAAAAACCCACCTGTAACAGCTGCTAATGGGCGGTGTATTCAGGGCCACTCGAATCTACGTTTCTGGATGGCAGTCCTCAAGCTTCGGCCAAAATCCCTCCGTACATGAATTTTGCCTCAGGTCTTGCCTTTTAGTCCAATTCAACGTAATGTTCAGTTTTCAGTCATACATGTTGACGAGTTGTGACCAATGTAAGCCATGCAGCCACCGTCCTGGCCAAGATGCATGAGGCTTCCACGACTCCAGAGAGGCCCTCCCACCCCTTCGTAGCCAGCTCCCCAGTCCCAGGCCTCCAACCCTCCCTCTGGTCGTCACCATCTGGCCACTTCTGGCTGCATTCATGAATATTCCCACCCTTTCCTAGCCAACGCCCCAGTCCCGGGCCTCCAGCCCTCCCTCTGGTCATCACCGTCTGGCTACTTCTGGCTCCATTCATGAATATTCCCACCCCTTCCTAGCCAACGCCCCAGTCCCGGGCCTCCAGCCCTCCCTCTGGTCGTCACCATCTGGCCACTTCTGGCTCCATTCCTGAATCTAGATATTTCCATATAGGGACAAGCTGTATTTAGCATTGGTCTACTGATTGAAGTTCTTCTTCTTTTTTAGTATAAACCCCAGTCTTCACTCTCCTTCCTAGCCACCCAATTTCATATTTTTTAAAGTGGACCAAGAAGTTGGGCACATTTCAAAACAATCTAAGACCAGAATTTCTCCAAACGTTCAGCAATTATTTTTCATTTTTAGGAGTCATCTAGTCTATACCTAATTCAAAAGCAATTTTTAAAGCAGCCTCAACTTGCCTGGATCTTGATTTCCCAAATCATTTATCCAGGTTTATGTAGAAACAACTTTCATTTTGCATTGATGTGTAAAAGGTTACATAATGTTGAATTAAGTTTCACAGTGTTACTGGAACAGGGTCCCGATCCAGACCCCGAGAAAGGGGGTTCTTAAACCTCGTGCAAGAAAGAATTTGGGGTGAGTCCACAAAGTGAAAGCAAGTTTATGAAGAAAGTAAAGGAATGAAAGAACCGCTACTCTGTAGGCAAACCAGTGGTGTGGGCTCCAAACCAAATACACTTACAGTTATTTCTTGATGATATTTCTTGATAACAAGGGGTGGGTCATTCATGAGTTTGCCGGGAAAGTGGTGGGTAATTCCTGTAACTGAGGGCTGCTTCCCTTTTTAGACCACATAGGGTAGCTTCCTGACACTGCCATGCTCGTGCGTTATAATTAGTGTATAATGAGGAGTGAGGGTGACCAGAGGACACTTTCATCACCGTCTTGGTTTCAGCCAGCTTCGTTACCATATTCTGTTTTATCAGCAGGGTCTTTGTGACCTATATCTCCTGCCCACCTCCTACTCATCCTGTGACTAAGAACGCTTAACTTCCCAGGGATGCAGCCCACAGGTCTCAGCCTCATTTCACCCAGCCCCTGTTCAAGATGGAGTTGCTCTGGTTCAAATGCCTCTGACACTAGTAAGGATCACAGGTGGCATCAACAGGTTTGGAGCAAACCTGAGGGTCTTCTGGTCGGTCACATCTCCACTGACGAAATTCATGACCAGCAGAGAGCAGGCTCCTCGCCCTCCTGGGGCTCACTGAGTCATCCAGCCCATTTTGACCAAGATTATGTGAGTTGTGGGAGCAGAGGTTGGTTGACAGAGCTCCCGTTGTTTGTAATCACAGTGTCTTGCAAAAAATAAATTAAAAAACACAAGAATACACTCCCGTGCATGATCCTACAGCCCAGAGGCATCCACTTCCTACATTTTGCATATAGTTTTCCAGTTACTGACAAATACTTTAATGTACTTACAGTCAACATTGTTGCAGGGATAGAGGGAACCGTCATCCACAAACTGCCCTCAGTTCTGCACCAGTTACAAGGGTAGGGGTCTCCAAGACCACCCTCAGGTTTGATAATTCACTAGAAAAACTCACTGAAAGCTGATATACTCATGGTCACGGCTTAGCACAGGAGCAGGACACAGACAAAAATCAACCCAGGGGAAGGTGCTCAGGCTGGAGTCCAGGAAGTTCCCACCTGCAGAGCGTCCTGTTGTCCCTTCCCATGGAGCTGTGGACGGTGTCCTTTCTGGCACCCAGGCAGGATTACCTGAGCTTAGTGTCCCAGAGCCTTTACTGGGGCCCCGTGGTTGACTGCCCAGGCAGATGGAGGTCTCCAGCTCACTCGGGAGGGTGAGCCGATTACAACGCCCACCTAGTGAAAGACTAGTGAAAGATTAGTGAAAGACTAACGTGGCAAAGACCAAAAATAAAAATGAAAGCAGTCTCCGGTTGTCCCGTTGGCTCACCGTGTCCTGGCCCTCTCCCCGGCTTGGCCGAGTCTGTGAGGCCTTCCGTTGTCCCTAAACTGTGTCACTTCTTCAGTTGTGGAAGACACAGAGTGTACATGGTCCTCGTCCACTGAAATGCAAGTGAGTGTCGTCTGTTAGGATGCAGCCGGTTATTGCCTTGTAGGTATTGGCCAGTTTTACGTCTGTCTGTAAATCCATCTCAGCATTCTGATTGCCAGTAAGTGAGAGTGTGCCAGTCCTTGTTGAACTGACTGTAACATCTGACTGGTTTCCTCGTTCACTCACAAGTAAAACCAAATATTTAGTGTGTGTCCATTTTATATTTGTATGAGAATCACGATGTCAGTTTGAAAAATATTCTTTTCCTGTCCCCGTCAGCCCATTGCCTAGAGTCCCTCATGAAAAGGCGCAGAGCAGCTTCCCTTGTCTTTATTTTTCCTTCTCCTGAAACGCAGCACATTTTGATGGCTTGTTCACTGGACTCCAGGCTCATGAGAGAAGAATCCTCTCAGTCTGGCTTTCTACTGAATCCTCAACCCCAGAAAAGTTTCTGGCATGAAATGGGGATGTGAAGTGCATTTGCTGAGTGAAGCCTTCGGCCTCAGTCTCGTTTCTGCCTCAGCCCGATCCCAGTGAACCTGGGATCTTCTCTTCCCTTCCCCTCCCTCCCCTTCCCCTTCCCCTTCCCTTCCCCTCCCCTCTCCTCCCCTCCCCTCCCCTCCCCTTCCTTCCCCTCCCCTTCCCTTCCCCTCCCCTCCCCTCCCTTCCCCTCCCCTCCCCTCCCCTCCCCTCCCCTCCCTTGCCCTCCCCTCCCCTCCCTTGCCCTCCCCTCCCCTCCCTTGCCCTCCCCTCCCCTCCCCTCCCTTCCCTTCCCTTCCCTTCCCTTCCCTCCCCTTCCCTCCCCTTCCCTTCCCCTCCCTTCTTTTCTCCTCCCTTCCCTTCCCCTGCCCTTCCCCTTCCCTCCCCTTCCCCCTCCCCTCCCCTCCCCTCCCTTCCCCTTCCCTTCCCCTCCTTTCCCTTCCCCTCCCTCCCCTTCCCCTTCCCTTCCCTCCCCTTCCCCTTCCCTTCCCCTCCCTTCCCCTTCCCTGTCTTCTTTTCTTCCTGGTGGTCCACATTTGCTCATTTATATTGTTCATTTCACGGAACACTTTCACAAAACACCCACATTCCAGCATTCCTCAGTGCTGCCTTTTATCTTGGAATACAACAAAAAGAGAAGACAGGAAGAATTTGTATCTATAACCTCAAGGTTAAAACAGAGCACAGGCAAGCAAACAAAAGACATAGAGCAATGACCTGGTGGGACTGTACAGTCAAGGTTTACATAGAAAGGTTAAATCCTCTTATTTACTGATCGAGACAGGGCCTCACTCTGTCACTCTGGCTGGAGTGCAGTGGTGTGATCCAGGCTCACTGCAGCCTTGATTCCCAGGCTCAAGCAATCCTCCCACCTCAGCCTCCTGAGTAGCTGAGACCACAGGCTTGCACCACACCCCCCTGCTAATTTTATTTATTTATTTATTTATTTATTTATTTATTTATTTATCTATAGAGATGGGGTCTCACTATGTTGCCCAGGCTGGTCTTGAACTCCTGGGCTCAGGCGATCCTCAGGCCTCAGCCTCCCAAAGTTCTGGGATTACAGGTATGAGTCACCATGCGCAGCCATGAATATCCTCAATGAGGATCGAAAAACACCTCAGCAGCAGCAAAATGGACAGAATACTTGAACTGATGAGTTGCAAATGAGGACATGGAGGTGACCACTCAACCGGGGAAAAGTGTTCAGCCTCACAAGTCATCGGATAAATGCAAATTAAAACGACGTTTTTTCTCCCATGAGTAGTGATGAACGGCGTCATCACACCCCGTTCGCGGAAAAAATGTAAATGGGCGTTCTGACTGGAGCTTCCGAAGGCTGCCCCCTGTCATTCTGGGTTCCCTGCCTTGGCACAGTCATGACGAGAAACATTACCTGCATCCGAAAGCGTTGCTAGCCCTTGTTACAGTCTTTCAAGAAGCTATCAAAGGGGATTGCATTTGTGGCACATCCCAAAACTTCTTAAAATTGTTTCTCTCTCCTGTCCCCTTGTCTATGGATCTCAGTCCCCATTTCCATTGCCAGCAGAGTGGAAGCTGCCCTCATCTCTCTTCTCCCAACTCCTGTGGGGCCTCAGCCACTTCTGGCGACTCCGGCTGGGACTCCAGTGCCTTCTGGGGCCTCAGTGATTTCAAGCATCTGGCTCAGTCTTTGTTGTGCAGATTTGGCTTCTTGGACTTCCTTCTGCTGTCCGGGCCCCCCCACTGCCCAGTTCCTCAAGAAAAAGGGCCCTAGGTCTGAATCCTTCCCTCGGGGGCGGGATATGTGGCTGGACCTGAGGTCAGAAGCGTGGCTGAGGCTGCAGACGTGTGCACAGAGTAAATGTGCTGAAATTCTTTACTGCACGTGTTCTCTTTATGGTTTCTTTTCACACCAATTTCAGGCTGAAGTCTTTGTGCATCTTTGCTTAGAGGATTTTGCTATATTGTAAATCAGAATTACCCTGAAGTTTACAGCTAAGCCAGACTGTTATGGAAGAAAAAGCTAGGTGTCAAAGACGGTGGGGGTGGGGGATGCATGGAGAGGGCTTTTGGGAAGCTCTGCCCTACAAGTCTTTCTAGACACGACCATTTCTTCCTCCACCGTCACTGGTCCACTGGAACCGCTGTCACCTGTGACTTCTGTAGACCTGTTTCGTATGGCTGCCCTGCCCCTCCCACCCACCTCCAGTCTATAGACAGACAGGCACATGGGTAGATGGACCGGCAGATGGATCGATAGACAGACCGGGAGATGGATAGATAGACAGACAGAGACAGATAGATAGATGATAGATGATTGACAGATGATAGATAGATAGAGACAGATAGAGATAGATAGATGATAGAGACAGATAGATGATAGATGATAGATAGATAGAGGCAGACAGATGATAGATAGAGACAGATAGATGATAGATAGATAGAGACAAATAGATGATAGAGACAGATAGATGATAGATGATAGATAGAGACCAACTGATAGATGAC
Source organism: Macaca fascicularis (assembly GCF_037993035.2). NCBI lineage: Eukaryota > Metazoa > Chordata > Mammalia > Primates > Cercopithecidae > Macaca > Macaca fascicularis. The sequence goes on along the minus strand of NC_088377.1, from coordinate 33,559,760 downwards.
AGATAGATAGAGACAGATAGATAGATGATAGATAGAGACAGATAGATGATTGATAGATAGAGACAGATAGATACAGATAGATGATAGATGATGGATAGATAGCTGTAGACAGATAGATGATAGACAGAGACAGATAGATAGATGATAGATAGATAGAGACAGATAGATGATAGATGATAGATAGAGGCAGACAGATGATAGATGATAGAGACAGAGACAGATAGATAGATGATAGAGACAGGTGATAGAGACAGATAGATAGATGATAGATGATAGATAGACAGATACAGATAGATGATAGATGATGGATAGATAGCTATAGACAGATAGATGATAGATAGAGACAGATAGATAGATGATAGATAGAGACAGATAGATAGATGATTGATAGAGACAGATAGATGATAGATAGATAGAGACAGATAGATGATAGATAGATAGAGACAGATAGATGATAGATAGAGACAGATAGATGATAGATAGATAGAGACAGATAGATAGATGATAGATAGAGACAGATAGATTGATGATAGATAGATAGAGACAGATAGATGATAGATAGAGACAGATGATAGATGATGGATAGATAGAGACAGATAGATAGATGATAGATGATAGATGATGGATAGATAGATAGATAGAACAATGACGCTATAACTGTCCTCTCCCTGTTCTTTCAGAGGTAGCAGGTCACATTCAGCCATGCTGGAACGTGGGTGTTTGGTGAAAGTGCTCTGTGAATGAACGACGTACATGAGCTGTATCTATATCCAGTCCAGTCTCAACACAGCAGCCAGAGGTTTCTTTCAAAAATACATGTCAGTTCAGACCCCTCTCAGTGCCCGTCCCTCCAGCAGGTCCTCATCCAGCTCAGACAGGAAAGGCCACCGTCACCATGGCTGTGAAAGCCGAATTTCTAAGAGGCCCCCAAGGATGTCCCGCGCTAGCCCTCGGAAGCTTGAGTGTGGTGAGAGGCCGCCCTGAAGCACATTGTTCCCTGGACAGTTGGCCTTAAACTAGGGAGGTTATCCTGGGTTCTGGGGGAGCCCTGAGGGCAGAGAGCATCCTCTGGCTGCAGGTGGAAGAGGGCGGCAGAGAGGACTCCGCAAGAGGAGGGCTCAGGGTGCCCTTGCTGGCTTTGAGAAGGGGGTGCAGCCAGCCTGGAGCTGACGGCCCTCAGGGGAGTGGGGCCTCTGTCCTTCAGTCACAGGGAGAGTCCTCTAGCCCCCCGTGAGCCTGAAGCACGTTCTTCCCTCCAGCCCCAGACAAGAGCACCATCCACCGGCACCTGGACTTTGTCCTGTGAGAGCAGAGGACCTTGCTGAGCCAACCCTCTCCAACTGTGAATAAATGGGTGTTGTTCAAGCTGCCATGGTGTCAGGGGTCTGTAAGAAACGAATACCGTGGTCTGCAAGCCCCCCGACAGCCTCCCACCCTCCTCCCTGGTCCCTCACACAGCCTTGTTCTTCCTGTCAGAGCCACAGGCCTCATACTCCCTCTGCCAGAGGCCCTTCCCCAGAACAGAGCCAGTGGAGCAGACGGCTGCCGGCTGGGCGTGTTCCAAGCCTTGGCGGATGCTTCAGAATAGAAGCGCCCACGCTGCTTTGCACAGTGACTGCGTGGCTCCCCAACATGCCTGTTTTCTGGGAGTCCAGGCCCTTCCTGGAAGTGGTGGGGAGAGCGGCCTGGCGAGCTGCCCACACGGTGTGTACAGGAGGTGAGCTGATCACTAGGCCACAGGCGGCTGAGGGTGGCAGCCACTGAGTGGGACAGGAATAAGTGACCAGCAACTGCAGTAGTCAGGAACGTTTGGCCAGGGCCTGCCTTTGACTGAGGAAGGAGGCAGATGCCGAGTGTCCAGCAGTTTGGGAGCAAGGAGCGTCCCTTCTCCTCCTCCCCTCCCTGCCCCTTCCGTCCTGGGCGATGCAGTAGCCTGTGAGCAGCACAGGAAATGCACACGGAGGAGCTCAGGACGTCCAGGAGGACCTCGAGGAGTAGCCATGGAGAGGATGTTTGCACCCAAGTCTGCAGTCGGCCAGGGTGCGGCCCTGCCCTGGAAGGAAGGCTGGACCCCTGACGCAGTGGTGGCTTCAGGGCCTGGTGAGGGTCACTTCCAGGCTGGTTAGACCGGCAGCCTTCCCCAGCGGTGTGCTCAGGCAGCGTCTCTGGGCTGTCACAAATGGAAAGGTGCTGAGGGCGCGTCTGTCTGTGGCTCTAAACACTGGCTTCCACTTGCTGGCCTCGGCATCCCCCCCGCCGGCCGCCTGGAGCTCGTTCTGTGAAGCTGGTTGTGTGTGAATTAGTGGAACTCTTGCACGTTCCTTGTGTCATTTTGTCCTTGGCGTTGCGTTCGCCTCGTGCGCCAGCTGCAGACCCTCTCAGGACCGCCCCAGGAAATGCTGGCAGCTAGTGAGTGAGTATCTTCAGGCAGCCTCAAGCTGTGCAAGGTGATTTTACCAGCGGCAGCCTCGTGTCCATGCTCTGAGCACGTCGGAGGTGAGAGGGCTCAGCCGTGATGCCCGGAAGATGAGGTGCATTCAATGCATTTTGACCTGGGGTATTTTTTATTATTATTATACTTTAAGTTCTAGGGTACGTGTGCACAATGTGCAGGTTTGTTACACATGTATACAGTGCCGTGTTGGTGCGCTGCACCCATTAACTCGCCATTTACATTAGGTATATTCCCAATGCTCTCCTTCCCCGACCCCCCAACCCACGACAGGCCCCGGTGTGTGATGTTCCCCACCCTGTGTCCAAGTGTTCTCATTGTTCCGTTCCCACCTGTGAGTGAGAACATGTGGTGTTTGGTTTTCTGTCCTTGCGATAGTTTGCTCAGAATGATGGTTTCCAGCTGCATCCACGTCCCTCGGGTATTTTAAACTTACGATGGGTTTGTCGGAGTGTGAGCCTCTGTGCTACGATTGTTTATTTTGTTCCTAGAATGTCTCCAGCTTGGCCATTGCAAGCTCTTGCAGACCCCCTCGACATTTACTCCCTGAAGTCCCCGAAGCCAGCGCCCTTCCCTGACATCTTGTGCAAGGCAGGAGGTATGGGGCCAGCTTCCACAAGGAAGAGGGACTCGCCCAGGCTGTTGGTCCCCGGAGAAGTAACTTTTGCCACTTTTGTAACTTTTCTGTAAGCCTAAAATTATCTCAGAATACGAAGTTAAAAAATGAGTCAAGCGATTAAACTCTGGAATCTGCAGACCCATGCTAATGAGAGCAAGGATGATAATAACAGAGGCCTTTGTGGAGTGTGGCACGCAGTGTGCCAGCACCTCGCGTGTGTCTTCTCATCAAATCCTCCTTAGGAAGCCAGGATCTTCCCATCAGCATCCTGACCTTGCTCACAAGGCAGCTGGGCCTGGGAGTGCAGCGAGGCCGCCAGGGAAGCGGAGGCGTTCCAGGGACGCCCATCTCCGCCGCTTGCTGGCACCGTTCGCTCTGTTAGCTCAATGTTTGCACCCTTTAGAATCGCACACTCCCCTCCTTGGAGCCTTCAGCAGCTGATAAAAAAAGAAGCCTTCTGTGTACACATTGGCAACGCTGCCACCCTATTCCCAGTGGAGCTCCGGGAGCTAAAAATAACAGCGTGCTTTCTGTTTCGTGCAGAAACGAGGACGTGTGCACTTTATTTCATAACACTTGCCATTTTTGAAACTCTGATTTTTCCCACATGTATTTTTAAAATGTCCTTGGAGGAAAAGACACACTGCAGATTTTGCCAGCTTCCTCTTTTTTTGTAATCCAGCCCAGGTCTACGGGCAGGTCTGGATCTTCAGGGAAGAGCTCCTGGCCACCAGATGTGAAGAACAACGGGAGAGAAAACCTGGAGCCAACACACATGGCCACGGGGCGCACTTGCCAAGGAGTGCCGGGAGACAGCTCCCTGGGGGTCCAAGGCCGAGGGCTTGGAGGAATGCCATCCTCAAGGGCCCCCTGTCCTTGGCAGCCCAGGCCGGGGAGGAGCAGTGGCCTGCCAGGGTCTCTGCATGGCCTGTTTCCTCTGCCAGGAGAGGCCACAGACTAAGACAGTCCAGGGCTCTGTGTCCTGAGACAGGAGCAAGGATGGTCATCCAGGGCTCTGCCTTCCCTGAGCTTCCAGCACCGTCCTCACCCCGGCCAAGCATGGTCAACGAAGGGAAGCATTTGTGCCAGGCTTCCATCTGCGTGACACTCACTTGTTCCATTGTAACTGAGTGGGCCCTACAGAGAGGCATTCTGGGAAATTTCCAGTGAGCACAGAGCAGGTGGGCCATGGGAGGGTCAGGGCTGGGCACGGCATCCGAGGACGACCCTGCCCTCTGCGGAACACCCTCCTCAGAGGCCACTCGGCAAGTTTTCTGGGTCAGCTCCCTCCTGAGGCTGCCAGGCCAGGCCTGCTCCTTCCTGAGGCTGCCAGGCCCGCTCCCATCTTGCTGCACTGGACCAGGGATCCCAGACTTGCCACCTGGCTGATGCTTGGCTGTGAGCAAAATTCTTAGGACACAGAGCCAGGCCAGAGAGCAGTGAGAGTGGTGTCTGTGGCTGGAAAAGACCCATGACTGCCTCCCACAAGGCCGCACAGCCAGAAGGTTAGACAGAGAGGTGGGTCATGCCCTTAGACCCCAGTGAATCTGCGCAGTGCTGGAAATACGGCTGGGACCATGCCCAGCACAAACATACACAGGTGGTCAGCCCTAGTCCTCCCAACTGGGATTGAGAGGAGACCCTCCCAACACGCTGCTGGCTGCTACTTTGAGGGGAGCCTCTTGCCTTGTGCACTCACTAGGGCTGGGCTGGCCTCGTCTCCTTCAGTGATGCACCCAGGGGTGCCACTGCAATACGGCAGGAACAGGAAATACACGGTAAGAACAATGACAACATGAATGCATAAAATGAACACATTTCCTCTACAAAGTCAGTAATTAGAAAATGTTATATGGACAAACTTACTTCTGTTCTCAATACTATCAACTCACACATGAACTTGCCAGAGAACCGTATGAAGAAAGGTCCCGTCTTACTGAGGTTAAGAAAATTTACCTGTGTAGAGACACGTCATCACCCTGGAGACAAAGACTGATGAGTGAATAGACTAATCCTCCCCTATTTAAGAACTTATAGAGTCAAAACAAAATTATACTTGAATATCTTAAGACAGGCTAATGGGATTCAAAAGCTTATCTGGAAAGCAACTGAGCTTGAAGAAGCACGAGCCATTTTCAGAGAAGAATATTAGTAGGGGCATTCCCTGTCCGATATTAAAACATAGTGTGAAGCTATCATCACTGAAAACATGTGGCACAACTGCAATTATCAATTATATTGGGGAAAACATAGATTACTCCTGAAAGAATTGGGATTTATGAAATAATTGTATGTGTTTGCATTATAATATAGTAGAGGCTAATGGTATCACATATCTAGAGAAAGATGTATTCAATCAGTGATACGTGATAAAAATAAAATATGTACAATAAGTTAGATCTTCTCATATCACCTTAAAATATGACAAATTCTAAGCAAATTTTATTTTAAAATAAAACCATAAAAAAGCAAGAAGATAAAACAAAACAGAACAATGTTCTTTCTTTGGCTCTACACCAAAAATGACATTTTAAGAAAAATGTGCAAGAAAGTGCACAAAAAGATTTGAATTAACGTTAAATTTACAATTTAAGACAATAGCAAAAATAAGGACAAAAACAAAGTATGAGGGAAGTCATAAAAAATCTTTCATAGGCTACTTCCCTTCTATATAATCGTTTCTTGAAAATAATTATTAACGTATCAACTGAAAGATGAACAAGGACACCAGAGGACAAACGTGAAGACTGTCGTCACAGATAAAATAAAGCAAATATAAAAAGAAACTATTACTAATGTTTTAAAAGATAATATGCGACATTGGTGATGAGGCATTTGCAAGCTCTTTGGGTGGTGGCAGAAACACGTGCACATTTTCTGCAGGCGTTAATTAACGTAAGACGTCAAAATGGCTCCCCTTCTGCTTTCTCTGACTTTCACTCTCTTCCTACAAACTCAGTGCTAACCTTATTAGGCTGAGCAAGGTGGGTATCTGAACAGGAGGTCAAAGCAGAAGCCACAGTGGCTCAGAGCTGGGTGCTGGAGCCCGAGCAGGGGGAGGAAGGCGTCCATGTAGGAGCATGGACCTTACATGGAGCACTGTGCACCATTCACATAGCACGGTGGACGCATCATGCGGGACTGTGCACCATTCATGCAGCACTGCGGACGCATCTTGCAGGACTGTGCACCGTTCAGGCAGCGCTGAGGACCCTTCATGCAGGACTGTGCACCATTCATATAGCACTGCAGACGCATCATGCAGGACTGTGCACCATTCATGCAGCACTGCGGACGCATCATGCGGGACCGTGCACCATTCATGCAGCACTGAGGACGCATCATGCAGGACTGTTCTCCATCCATGCAGCACTGTGGACCCATCATGCATGTGAGCTATGGTTCCCTGGCGCCCCTCAGGTGGGGCTCTTCATGTATGTGAGCACCTGTCCTCAGGCCACGAGGGAGGCACCATCACTGTGTCCATTTCACAGAGGAGGAGACTGAGGCTCAGAGATGGGAAAAGGATCAGGCCAGGAGATGTGGACGAAGGATCCTGCGACTTGTGGCCCCGCGCTAGAGTCTGCCTGAAATCATCTGCTCTAAGATTTCGCCTCTCCTAACAGTAATAACGATAATAATAGTAACTCGTTGAAAATAACTTTATGGTCCTTTTCCACGTATAGAAATACATACGCTCAACGAAAAAACATCTGTCTTCCCAGCGCTACGATGCTGCGTTTTCTAGTCTGAAATCTGAGTCTCCATTTATTACTTTTAAAGAGGGTTTTTGCCGTTTCCTTCAACAACTCCGCCTTGCTCACTGAATCCCCACCCATCAGGATTTCGTGTGTCTTTCTGCTATTGTGAACGAGATTCTTCCCGCTTTATTTTCCTGTTTCCTAAGTGGAGATCGGGGAGCATTGGCTAGTGTGCGTTTTGTTAGGCTAAGTGCCTCTGTTTCTTGCAGCCTTGCAGTTGATCCTGTCTTTTCCAGATCAACCTCCAACCATCTGCAAAATACGGGAATTTTGCCTCTTTCCCACCTTTGTAGCTCTTATTTCATGATTTTTTTTTTGGTCTTCTGTGGAAAGGAACAGGCTCAGGGAAGCAGCCAGGCTGGGGCCCCCTCAGGGCAGCAGCAGATCACCCCATGCTGTCCCTCCACCCCTGGGACCCACCCCTCGGGGAGTGAAGGCTGCCGGCCGAGGTGCACGTTTGTTAGGAAGTGCATGGATGAGGCCCACCCAGGTCCGAGGCATCCCACCCTCCAAGGAGCCGATACTGCGCATCCCCAGTGGGGGAATGCTGGCTGCTGCAATGGTGGCTGTGGGTGTGTGGTGACCATCCAGGCCTCCCTGAGCGCTGCTGGGATGGTGGCTGTGGGTGTATGGTGGCCGTCCAGGCCTCCCTGAGCACTGCTGCGATGGTGGCTGTGGGTGTGTGGTGACCGTCCAGGCCTCCCTGAGCACTGCTGGGATGGGGGGCCTGGTGCTGCGATGGTGGCTGTGGGTGTGTGGTGACTGTCCAGGCCTCCCTGAGCGCGGCTGGGATGGTGGGCAGGGGGGGCCTGGCTGCTGTGATGGTGGCTGTGGGTGTGTGGTGACTGTCCAGGCCTCCCTGAGCACTGCTGCGATGGTGGCTGTGGGTGTGTGGTGACCGTCCAGGCCTCCCTGAGTGCTGTTGGGATAGGGGGGCCTGGTTTAGGGTTTATTTCTGGGGTTTCGGGGTCCTCCAGAGGCAGAGGTGATGGCACATGGCTCCATCGTGGCCGGCTGCTCCGCGGCTCACGCTGTCTGCCTTTCCTGCCCTGCTGCAGTGGTTGTTTTTGATGTATTATTTTGTCGAATTATTTTGGTAGATGTCCTAATACTGAATTTGTTTTAAGGTGTTTGGAAAACCTCAGCCGAAGCAGAGAGGTGGCCGTTACTGCTTGTGCCTTCAATCCGCCACGTGAAGTAACGTGTGAGGACTTCATCACAGTATCCCGTGTGTCTCATGTCGTGTGTGTGTGACTTTTCAATGTTTTAGTAAAAATACTATGCTGGAATCCTAAAAAGAATGCAGGGTTCTCTTTCTTTATGCTCACGAATAGGAAATGTTAGTCACATTGTGAAGACTGGTGCACCAACATGTTGAAGTAGTGAATTTGTGATTTTTCTGAGCCTGGAAATTTGGAGGTGGGTGCGCTGGTTTTTGATAGATATCTCAATTTCTTCTGCAGTTAATAATATTCTGCTTAAATTTCTGTCCCTTTTTGGTCAGTTGGGGCAATTTTGCCTGGGATAATCACCCATATTAGTTAGAATTTAAAGTATTTGCATGGAATTTGTAAGCTGGCGCTTGTGTGTGCTTCTCCATTGTAACTGTTTCCCTTGTTGTTAAACTTGTGAGCATGTGTGTGTCATATGTCCCCATGCGTGCATGTGTGTGTCATGCGTGCATGTGTGTGGCGTGCCATCCCTGTGTTTCCTGAATTAGAGTTTCCTGAATTAGAGGCTTATTCACTGAAGAATTTCAAAGACCCACCACGCTTTTGATTCTACTGTTTCAAATCATACACTTTTCCCATTTTATTGTCTTCTTCTTGGTCCTTACATTTATCCTGTTCTTTTTATCTTCTTGAGTCTAATTTGTGAGTTGAATGAATAATTTACTTGTTTGTATTTAGTTGTGACTGGTATAATTGCTATCACTGTGAATTTTTCTCTGGGACGGTTTTAGTCACATCATTTGGGTTCTGATAGATCCTATTCCGTAATTGCTCTTTGTGATGATTCTGAAATTTGGACTCTGTTGTCCCACTTTACCCAAGAATTGTTCAAGAGGGATTTTGTTTGCTGACTTGTTTTTTGGAATGTTAGTGTTTGCTTCTACAATTACTGTTATTTTCTTCCTTTTGTGGATTTGGGCTGAAGAATATGGTCTAAGTGTTCTTGGGATTTGACGTATGTTCCAGTTAAAGAAGAGATTTCACAGTTCTTTGGAGAGAGCGGCGTTCCCCACTCCAGGTGTGACGTGCCTGTCAGGGTCCACCTCTGGCTCTCCCGATGCAGATTCAGGACCCTGGGTTCCCAGAGGGCCACTGAGGTCCCCACTGCTGCAGGCTGCCTGGTCTTTTTCAAATGATTTTGGAATCTCCACTCACGTACTTACCTCCATTCCTAAAATAGTATCATGGTTTTTCCTCTTTATTGTTTCTGCTACTGGGGAGGAGCCTATTAACAGGAAATGGATGCATATTGGACACCCTGGTCTGCTTTATCACTCCCTTTCTTATCACCCCCTTTGCCTGCCCTTCCCCTGCCCCTCTCTACCCCTTTCCCTCCCTCCTTCTCCTTCTCTCCTCCCTTTTACTCCGTCATCTCGCCTTCCCTACTCCTTCTCCTTTCTTCCTTCCCTCCCTGCTCCTTCCCTCCTCCCTGTCTTTCCCGCCCTCCTCCCTCCCTCTCCTTCCTTCCTCCCTCCCTCTCCTTCCCTCCTCCCTCCTCCCTTCTCCCTCCCTTTCCCCCTCCCTTCCTCTCCCCCTCCCTCTCCCTCCCTACTCCTCCCTCCCCCTCATCCCTCCCTCTTTCCCATCTTCCCTCCTCTGCTCCCTGGCCCTTAGCTGTGGAGATCTGTGGTCCTTTTCCTTAGCACCCGGGAAAGCTGGCCCCACAGAGGCTTGGGTTCCCTCCACCCACCGACTGGTCCCCCTTCCTGCCAGTGCCTCTCTTGGTTCCCACCCTTCCCCATGGGCAGCCAATTTGCTGTGTTTGACGTCTTTTCGTTTGTACATTTTCTCAAAGAACCAGCCTGACTGTTATGGGTGCAGGAGTCACCGTGCTCAGGAGGACCCTCCGTGTGGCCGCGTGCTCGTCCCGGGCTGGGCCTGCCCCACTGCGGAGCCCAGCCTCGAAGCTGCCATCTTTCCACTCACACCGAGGACATTCAGGTTGCCTCCCAGTAATGCTTCGTCCAAGGAGTCCCAGACTGAACAGGAAACTTTAACGCTGATTATACCACATTCATCTTTCTAAAACTTGGTTCTTTCTTGCCTCTGGTTTGTGCTGTTGACGTGCTGTTTAAAAAGCCTGGCCTTGCTCCTTGCCGTGATTATATTCCCTTATCTGAGGTTAAATTTGTGGCTTCACCTGTAGGTGACAGCCGTGCCCGGTGTGGCCTGGTGTGGCCGGCTGTTAAGGTGCAGGGCGCTGCCCTCCAGCAGAGGCTGGTCCAGGAGCAGGGTCCAGAGGCAGCCTGCAGCCCCTGTCCAGAGGCCCTGAGGGGTCCGGGCCAGGGAGGTGGCCTGGCTGCAAGCCCAGCAGGGCATCCAGGTGGGCAGGGCCCACAGTCTCACGGGGCCCCTCCTTCCTCCCCCATGCTCCCCGCTCCCTGCCCACATAGGTGTGCCGGGCTGAGCCCCCGGTGACTGTAGGGTTTCCAGCCTAAGTGCAGGAGCCACCTAGGAACAAACTCCTGCATTTACAGTGGAATGTAGCTGTGGACGTTTTGAAAACACCGTGTAATGTTCTTTCTTCGTTCATCCTTTTGCCAATTTCCTTAACAAATATTGAATTTCCACCATGACTCAGGCACTCCAGAGTGAACCAGGCCAGACCCCGCGCCCAGGTGCCTGTGCCAGAAATAACTAGGTTCTCCTGGGCCTCTAGGTCAGTTTAAAGTCAAGGGTCTGTGCATCTTTGCTGTTAGAAAAATTCCTGGAAAAAGTATTTGCATGTCTTTGGGGAACAGAACCAGAGGAAAGGAATGGGTTTTCTCCCTGGACAGCGAGTGCCCTCCCCTGTGAGTGGCCGGGGCCAACGTTCTGCGGCTGGGGCAGCGGGGCTGAAAGAGGAGGGCAGCTGTGTTTGTCGCAGGCCTGGCTGAGGCACTCTCGTGGCTCCGAGCCCTCGGGCCTGCCTCTTGGGGGCTCCTGGCCCCTCTCCTGTTCAAAGCTGGTTTCCCCAGAGGGTGCAGGCAGCGGGACCTGGGTGTGGGCCGGCCTTCCCTGCCCTGCCAACAATGGGTGGGTGGTGGTAGAGCCCCCTAAGGCCCGAGGAATTCTGCTCAGTGCCAGGCTCATCATCTGGCCACCTCGCAGGTCCGCAGGGGACGAGGCTCTGGGCACAGGAAGACCCAGCTCCCACGGCCTGGCCCCTGAAGGCTCGGCCCCGGGGACAGACTCCGGGAAGCTCTCTCAGCTGGAAGCCTTCCGTGCAGCTGGAGCACGGGGCACCAGGAAGCCACTATGAAGACTTTAAACAGCCTGAGACTCCCGGCTATCATCTCCACCCAGGATTAGCTGCGAGCCGGAGACTTCCTCCCACGGACTCCGTGCTGAGGCCGTACCGCTCCCTGCCTCATGCCAGCTCTGTGGTCACAGGATGCTGAGTGGAGAAAATAAAACCCACGCAGGGGCGGCAACCACCGTGGGGGTGCGGGGCTGTGCCCGGGTCCGCAGAGGCCGAGGCCAGACGGGGTGGGGGCCCTGCTTCCCTCGTCAGCAGCAGGAGCCCCGTGACCCCCAGCACGCGGTTCAGAGTTGAGAAATTGCCCAGTGACTGCTGAGAGCCCTGGAAACGCGGAGCTTCCCCTTCCCTCCCTTCATCCAGGCTGGGCAGGGGCTCCGGGCTGACCCCACTCTTCCCACTGGAGAGAGCCGTGGGTGCTGGGGACTCCGGGGGCCTCCTGGCCTCTGGGTGGTGGTGGGCTGCTGGCTTAGGGTGAGGCACCCAGTGGCCCTTCAAGCTGCCCTCCTGGCCCCCGTGGGACCACCAGGATCCGGCTCAGGGACGTCTGTGCCCCCCTGCTCCCACTTCCCTTCCACCTCCCCCACCTCCCCTCCCTGCCTCTGAGGATCCTTGACCTCTGCTGATCTCCTCTAAACTCAGTGTTGCAGGGTTCACGGAAACTTCCCGATCATCACATGATGACGATGGCAATGGCTTCTCACGTTCTCTGTGGCCAGGCTGAGCTCAACACTCCAACCGTTATCTCGTTTACCTCGGAAACGTCCCTAAGGGGGGCAGCGGCCGTGTCGGGGTGACCATTCCTCCCTTGTCCAGGCCACTAACCTGGGGCTCCAGAGGTCGGCCCTTCTCTGTCCTCGTGGACGGCCAAGGGCGAGGTGTCCAACTCGGGACCGGGTGTCCCTGTCACAGGAGACTGGCTGACACCGGCATGCAGGTTATTCCTACCAAGACAGCCACGCCAAAGGTCTGCGCTGCCGGGAGGAGAGGCGGGTTCAGGTGTGCCGGTCAGGTGAGGCTCAGATGGCAACTCCACAAAACACTGGCGTTAACAGCGTGACTCACACATCCAGAGAGAAGAGGGCAGCCCCCTTGCAGGGCTGGTGGTGGGAAGGGGATGCTGTCTTGGATGCACACACTCAGCCAGAGGGACAGGGGCTGTGGCGGAAGCCTTCACTGGGTGGTGCACTCAGACCCCAGGGGGTCACGCTGGGACTGGGAGGGGTCTGCAGTGGGATAGCCTCGCGGTCCCACCAGGGTGTGAGGTCTGGGCGAGTCCTGTGGGCTGTCCTGTATGGGGGTGGTTACCAGGAGGAGTCCGCGAAAGGCAGGTGTCTGGAGGGACCACCCTGAGATACTGGGGGTAGGCGGAGAACTGGAAACTGTGTCAAGGGTGACTGAACCCCGACTCTGGGAGGACAAAGCCCCAGAAGGCTGCTGAGGGAGTGCAATGTTGTAAGAATTCCGCACAGACGCCTCAGTGCGGCTGATGGGAGAGGGCGTCAAGCCATGAGCGTGTCAGAGTCTGGGAGTATAAAATTATTGCACGTAAATAATCAGGAAACAGCTGCTTGGAATAACCTTTATATTGGAAACTGGGCTTTGAGGCCATGACGCTGGATTTTACAGCCGTTTCTTGGCTGAGCCCCGGGCTGGCTTATGGCTTTGCAGAAGGGCATCATCACATTTTATGAATGACAGATGGCTTTTATCACACTTCTGCATTATCGCTTATGGTAATAGGGACTGCGGTGCCCTGCGACGCGGGGATCTGCGTGAGGGCCCCGGGCAAAGGCTGCTCTTCGGGACCCCAGATGAGGTCTGAGGATTTTATTTCTTTCTCTGATCTCCCTGCCGGCCGGGCCACTGTGGCAGAACAATTCCGGGCCCCCGCCCCCCACATGTGCAGGTGCAGGCTGGTCTCGGGGGGATCGGCGGCTCCCTGGGGCTGGGGGATGGTGCCCCCGTCCCAGGGCTCCCGCACGGGAGGGCTCTGCACTTCCATCCTCCTTCCCTTGACCAAACCAGTTCTTTTCCAGCCTTGTCTTTTCCTTTCTTTTTTTCTAAGCCCGCATGGCCCAGGCCAGGGCTCTAGGGTGAGGGCTGGATGTTCCGTTCCATGCAGCTGTCTGGACACTGCTGGACGAGGGCCTGTCTCCTGTGGGCTCCCACCCACTGTGGCACAGGTTTTCCCAGCACTGCTTTATCAAAACATGACTTTATAAATAAGAGTTATTTCTCAAACTGGGAGAAATCACTGCATTTGGTCAAACAATTATACACACACACACACACACACACACACACAGTCTTGCCCTGTGGCCCAGGCTGGAGTACAATGGCATGATCTTGACTCACTGCAACCTCCGCCTCCTGGGTTCAAGCGATTCTCCTGCCTCAGCCTCCTGAGTAGCTGGGATTACAGGCACCTGCCACCACGCCCGGCTAGTTTTTGTTATTTTTAGTAGAGACAGGGTTTCACCATGTAGGTCGGGCTGGTCTCGAACTCCTGACTTCATGATCCACCCAACTCAGCCTCCCGACGTGCTGGGATTACAGGTGTGAGCCACCGCGCCCGGCCGATTTATATTTTTAAAATCAGCTTGCTCTGCTAAACAAATATTTAAAGAAAAGATGAACAAAGACAGTATAGACTGTTCAGGTGGCACCAAGAGAACCCTGGGAAGAAGAACCAGGGCCAGGCGCTGAGCAGGACGGACACGAGGGGTCAAGGCCACAGCCGGGACTGCCAACGTGGGCGCCAGCTGCTGTGGGTGAGGCCAGGCCGGAGGGGGTCGGGGGCGACACTAACCCTTGCTAGAGAGACAAAGAGGGGGACAGGGGGTCAGGGAGATGGGCTTTGAGGGACTTAGTATCTGATGAAAGGACAGATGAGACAGAGGGGCCTGGTAAGTGCCTGTCGAGGGTGGTGTAGAACAGAGAGGCTCGGATTTCACAGTGGACAGCAGTGCAGCATCTCGGAGACGGCGTGGAGATGGGCCTAGATGCTGAGAGGAGGTGTCCACATGGCTGAGGCAGGCCAGGCAGAGGCCATACTGTGGGTGAAGGACGGGGAACGGGCAAGCTCAGGGAATTGGGGGCCTCTGGGCAGAGCCCGGAGCAGAATGATGGGTGTGGGTGCAGGTGGGGCACGGGCTGGAGGTGTCGGGAAGAAGCCTGTGAGGCTGGTGCTGAGTGGCTGGCCAGGACCGTGTTCACCAGAGAAGCCCCTGAGTGCGGAGGGGAGTGGGGGCTGGATCGGGACACTGGGGAGCCCATTCCTGGATGCCGGGAGCCCATTCCCGGACACTGGTGAGTCCATTCCGGACGTCAGGGAGCCGTCAGGAGGCTTCGGTTCTCAGCAGAGGGAGGAAGCGGGGCCTGGGCAGAGCTCAGCCACAGAGACCAGTCAGCAAAAGAGTCTCTGCGAAGGCAAGGAGGGCGGGGTAGGGAAAAGGGTCTGCTTTGCTTTTTGCTGAGGACACTGAAGGAAGGGAGAGGGCTTATGGAGAAAAGCAGGCCTCCATGTCCAGAACAGGAATCTGAAAGTGGAATGGGTTTGCCAGATGTTCTCTCTCCTTCTATCTCTCAACTTCTGTCTGCCTCTATCTCCGTCTCCTCTTTGTCTCTCCCTGTCCCTTTCTATCTCTGTTCTCTCTGCAGGAGCCCGTCCATGTCCCACATCCAGCAAACTCCATGGCTGGGCAGGGCTCTTCAGGACACTGCAGTTGTGCCCTGTTTAAAACAATAACTGTGTCTCAAGTTTCTTGGAGTGAAGCCACCATGACCTTTGCAACAGACGAAGCATACGCTTTTTCCAAGTGTGACTCAAAGGACAAAAGGTTCATGCACAAGGCAGTTCTAAAAGTGGACGGGTAATTGCTGGTTCTGCTTCCTGTGAGGGTTTTGTAAGATCACACCAAACCCACTCCCTCACAGAAAACAGCTTCAAAATCTGTACACAATGCAAACAGGCTACTGTGGGCGTTGGAGAGTGAACAGCAAGATGGACCTGGGGTGCACACGGGGGATAAAGGGGTTGCAGGAAGCACGTTCTCATTGACTGCAGCTGTTATCCTGGGCCCTGTGTAGTTAGGATATGAGGAGCTGGGGGTCCTCAGGGAAGACTACAGTCTTCCTGGCCTGGAAGAGGAACAGAATGAAATTGGGGAAGCTGTGGCCACTGGAGAGGGGGAGCATCCAGAAGGGGACGGCTTACAAAGGGGAAACTTCAGACTCTACTCATGTTTCCGACTGGCCCTGAACTGCACACACACAAAGCAGATGAAAGAAGCCCAGCTAAAGGCAGAAAGTCTGAGTTCAGGCTGCGGCTGTCGTCAGGACTTTTGCAGTTCAAGCTCAAACACAATCACTACCTACTACACCAAAAGAAACAGTAGTTGGTGGAAAATCACAGAGTGCAGAACCTCCACATCACATGTATCGTGTCCAGGACCCAATTCAGGATTACTCAGCACACAGAGAGACCAATGGAGTGGAACACATTCTTAGGAGAAAAGAACGTCAACTGCAGTGAGTCCCAGATGACCAGGTGTGCAATAGGAGATGAGGACAGAACGTCAACTGAGGTGGATCCCAGATGACCAGGTGTGCGATAGGAGATGAGGACAGAACGTCAACTGAGATGGATCCTAAATAACCAGGTGTGCGATAGGAGATGAGGACAGAACGTCAACTGAGATGGATCCTAAATAACCAGGTGTGCAATAGGAGATGAGGACAGAACGTCAACTGAGGTGGATCCTAAATAACCAGGTGTGCGATAGGAGATGAGGACAGAACGTCAACTGAGGTGGATCCTAAATAACCAGGTGTGCGATAGGAGATGAGGACAGAACGTCAACTGAGGTGGATCCTAAATATCCAGGTGTGCGATAGGAGATGAGGACAGAACGTCAACTGAGGTGGATCCTAAATAACCAGGTGTGTGATAGGAGATGAGGATAGAACGTCAACTGAGGTGGATCCTAAATAACCAGGTGTGCGATAGGAGATGAGGATAGAACGTCAACTGAGATGGATCCTAAATATCCAGGTGTGTGATAGGAGATGAGGACAGAACGTCAACTGAGGTGGATCCCAGATGACCAGGTGTGCGATAGGAGATGAGGACAGAACGTCGACTGAGGTGGATCCTAAATAACCAGGTGTGTGATAGGAGATGAGGATAGAACGTCAACTGAGGTGGATCCCAGATGACCAGGTGTGCGATAGGAGATGAGGACAGAACGTCGACTGAGGTGGATCCTAAATAACCAGGTGTGTGATAGGAGATGAGGATAGAACGTCAACTGAGATGGATCAGGAGATGAGGACAGAACGTCGACTGAGATGGATCCCAGATGACCAGGTGTGTGACAGGAGATGAGGACAGAACGTCGACTGAGGTGGATCCCAATGACCAGGTGTGTGATAGGAGATGAGGACAGAACGTCGACTGAGGTGGATCCCAGTGACCAGGTGTGCGATAGGAGATGAGGAAAGAACGTCGACTGAGATGGATCCCAATGACCAGGTGTGCGATAGGAGATGAGGATTTTACTTCAGTGGCTTGCAGCTGGATTCAGGGGATAAACAGTGTTATATCCTCTTG
This sequence comes from Macaca fascicularis, assembly GCF_037993035.2. Lineage (NCBI taxonomy): Eukaryota > Metazoa > Chordata > Mammalia > Primates > Cercopithecidae > Macaca > Macaca fascicularis. Next base: position 33,542,844 of record NC_088377.1, on the reverse strand, counting down.
ACTAATTGACCCTCTTGGAATTACAAAACGATCTTCTTCATAATGCTGGTTGTGTTCATTGCTCTGAAATCCACCTTGTCCAATATTAATATAGCTGCTCCAGCTTTTTTTCTGTCTAGCGTTAGCACAGTGTAGCTTTTAAAATCCCGTTAGTTTTCATGTATTTGTGAATTTACATTTAAAGTGGATTTTGGGTAGGCAGCAATTCGTTGGGTCTTGCTTTCTTATTCAATCTGACAAACTGCCGTTGAATTAGACCAATGATTATAGATCATTTTCATCTAATGGTACTGTTGATAATGGTTGGATTTAAACCACCATCTTGCTATTTGTGTTTTATTTATCCTGCCTACTTTTTGTTTCCTGTTCCTCTTAGCCAATCTTCTTCTGGACTGGGTATTTTTAAATTATCCCACTTAGTCACTTTTGTTGGCTTATTCCCCATAACTCTGTTTGTGCATATGTAAGTGTGTGTGTACGTGCATACATTTTAGGGTTTATAGTGTGCACCTTCCACTTATCGCAGTCTATCTTCAAATAATATTATACCACGTCATGACAGTTTAATAACCTTACAGAAGCACACTTCCATTCCCTGCCCTCCTTCATGTCCTTGTGGGCACACGTTTTATTTCTCTGTATGTTCTATACCCAGCAAAACATGCTATGCCTTCCTGTGCTTCTATCAGGTCTCCTATAATGTCATTTTCCTCTTGTCCAGAGGACTTTCTTTAACATCTCTTAGTGCTTATCTGCTGGTATGATTCATATTTTAGCTTTTATGTGTCTGAAAAAGTTGATATCTCACCCTGTTTCTACCTTTGTTGCCAGGTATGGAATCATGAATCAACAAGCTTCTCCCGGCAGGACTTTGCAGAGCTTGTTCCACTGTCCTCTAGCTCGCCTCATTTTCAAGGAGAAACCTGCCATCATCCTTGTCTTTGTTCCTCTGTACCTAGCATGTCTCTTGTCTTCTGCCTGCTGTTAAGATTGTCTCATTCTCACCCAATTTAAGCAATTTGATTAAGATGTGCCTTCTTCATACTTCGTACTTTTTGGATTGGGATATGTAGCTTTAAAAAAACAAATTTGAAAAGATTTCGATCATTTTATCTTCCTTTTTTTCTCTTTTTTTCTTCTTTGTTTTCTTTCTGGGACTCTAAATGTATGAATTTTAGGCCAATTGAAGTTGCCTCCCAACTAGCTTCCTGCTGCTTTCGAAGGGGTCTGTTTTCTGTCTGTGTTTCACTTTGGATGGTTTCTATTACACACCTTCAAGTTCATTGATCTTTCCTTTTGTAGTGTCTCTCTAATCTCATAATCTCATCCAGTGAATTTCCTTTATCTCAAAAATGGTTTCATCTCTAAAAGTTTGACTTGGGGCTTTTTAATGTCTTTCATATCTCTACTTAACATTATCATGTGGAGCAGAGTGATAATAACTACAGTCCATCTTTATCTATGAATTCCTGCATCTGTGCCATTTGTGAGTCAGTTTTCAGTTGTTGATATTCCTCCTCATGACATGATATGTTTTCCTGCCTCTTTGCATACTTGGTAATTTTTTACTGTATGCTAGACATCACGTACTTTTCCTTGTTAGATCCTGGATAGTTTTGCACTCCTAAAATTATTTTAAAACTTTTATGGGATGAAGTTCCTTTACTTGGAAACAATTTGATACATTTGAGGCTTGATTTTAAGCTTTATCGGGTGGGGCCTAAATTAGTCTCGGACTGATTATGCTCCACTACTGGGCTGACACCATGCTGATAAAGCTGAATAAAGAGAAAAATCAATCAATAAGTATTCACACGTATTCACAAACCATAATGAGGAGAAAAATCCATCCAAATATTCACATAATCCTAAAAAAAGAAATGAAGAACAAAGGGGAAAACTGGAGGATATGTATATAGAGAACAAGGCATAAAATTACAGACCCAAACATAACCATGTCAATACTTATTTAAATATTAGTGGACCAAAGATTTCAGCTAAAAGGTGGAAGTTGTCAGAATAGATATGAAAATAAGACCCACACACATGCTATCTTCCAAAACTGCACTTTAAAGACAGAGACACAGGTAACTTTAAATAAAATTACAATTAAAACATAAACATGGGAAAGGAAGAAGAAGAACTGCCTCTTTATGCAGATATCATGAATCACGTATGAGGAAATATCTTAAGAAACCTACAAACAATTAGCATAGGCACTGAGAAAGTGTGGTCGACTCACATGATGGAATATTACTCAGCAGTGAACAGGAATGAAGCACTAACATGCCACAATATGGATGAACCTTGAAATCGAAAACATGATGAGTGAAAGAAGACTGACAGAAAGGGCCACAGGTTATATGATTCCAGGTCTATGAAATGGGCAAATCTAAAGAGGCAGAACGCAGATTAGTGGTGCCAGGAGCCAGGGGAAGGGAGAAAGAGAGAGTTCCTCCCTTGATTGATGTGGTGTCTCCTTTCATGGTGATGCCAATGGCCCAGAACAAGACAGTGGTTACGGCCGACAACATTGTGAACGAACTAGATGCCACTGAATTGTGCACTTCCAAATTGTGAAAATAGTGAATTTTATAATACGTGAATTTTACCACCACAGAAACCAAACTATTAGTACAAATAAATTACTTTAGCCAAGTTGCAGGATTTAACTTCCATAGAAAAATCGATTGTATGTCTGTATGCTAGCAATGAATACTTAGAAAATGAAGTTAAATTGATTGGAGTAAAAAAAAAAAAAAAAACCCTAATTAAAGAATTGAAAGACCCTTACACTGAAAACCGTAAGACATTGCAAGGAAAAACACAATAAATGAAGACATATATTCTGTTCATGGATTGGACAGCTCAATACTGTTAAGACAAAAATTCTCTCCATGTTGATACCAAATCGATGTATATATTAAATACAATTTTCATTGGAATCTTAGTGGTCCTTTTGGAAGGAAGCTTTGCTCACCTACCTGTGCCACTTATGGTCCTTTTGAATAGATGAGACAGCTGATGCTAAGATTTATGTGGAAAGACAAAATGCTTAAAATATCCAGAAACAACTTTGAAAAATAAGAACAAGGCTGTGGGGCCCACACTACCTGATTTCAAAAATTCCTCTGCAGGTATGGTAATCACGACCGTGTGGTTTCAGCATCAGGGAAGATGCAGAGGCCAACTGAGCTGAAGGGGAAGTCAGAAAGACCCACATTTATATAGTCCTTTGATTGCTGGTAAAGGTATAAATTTAATTCCTTCAGAACTAGCTGCTTCAATAAATGGTGCTAGAACAAGTTGATATCTACATGAAAAAAAATGACCTTCAGGCCTTACCTCCCACCATATGCAAAATTATCTTGAGATGGATCATGGACTGAAAATTAGTGCTAAGACTTTTAAAGTTCTAGAAGAAAACATAGGGAAGGATTTTTATGACTTGGGCTAGAATAAACATTTTTTAGGAACAAGATGTGAAAAGCACAGATGATAAAAATGATAAAGTAAATTCAGCAAAATTGAAAAGGTTTTCTCAAAATTAAAAATACAGAGTTAAGGAAATGCAAAAGTGGACTACAAACTGGCAGAATAATTTACAAAATACATATCTGATAATGCACTTGTACTCAGAATATACGAAGATATCTTATAAATCAATAATTTGAAAACTGCAATTAAAAATTGCAAAGGACTTGGACACATGCAGGACAAAAAAGATATATGACCCACAGGCACATGACAAAATGACCAGCATCACTTGCCATCAGAGAAGCACACACGAAAACTGGTCTAAAGTTAAAAAGATTGGCAATACTAAGTGTTGGCAAGGATATAGAACAATGGGAATTTACATACAATTTACCTTGGAAAACATGTAAATTTCGCTGGAATTTTAAATGGAAATACTTGGGAAAATGGACTGACACTATCTGAGAAGTAAAACATTCACTTACCACAAGACCCAGCAATTCCAACCCTAAATATTTACCCCAGGAAAATGAAAGCATATGTCCACACAAAGACGTGGACACAAGTACTCTCACCGGCATTATTTGTAACACATCCAAACTGCAAACAGCCCAAATGCCCATCAACAGGCAAACTGATAACCTGTGGTTCATGTATATTATGAGATTCTACCCATTGATAAAAAATGAACAAAATATTAAGCCCACACGACATGGAAGAGTCTGGAAATCATCAAGTTAAGTGGAAGAGAGAGAAGAGATAGAATACTCTTCCATGTCTATGCGCTCCCAGGAAAGGCAAAGTCACAGGAACAGGAATCCGATCACTGTCTGCCTGGGGCTGGGAGCTGGAGGAGGGAATCTGAAGAGGCATGAGAACACTTGTTAGGAGAATGAAATATTACACATCTTGACTGTGGTGGATATTCCATGACTGTATACAACTGTCCCATGAATGGGCTTTACTGTTTGTGAATGAAACCTAAGCAAGCTGGGGAAAGAAACAGAAGGAGCATGGGCCGGCTGAAGCCGTGTCTGCAGGTGGGTGCCGGAGGAGGCCCCAGAGTTGCGTGGCACAAACCCCAAACCTCAGATGTCTCCTATGGGTGCCTGGGATGATTGAGGCAACCCTCAAGGAGCCCACCAAGGCACCACTCGGGGGCTCCTATCTTGGGGCTTTGTGGGGCCAGCATGGGGAGGCAGGAACCTGGTAAGAGTCCCCTGAAAGCTACTTCATTTCCAACTAGAGAAGGGGGTGGGGGTGGCGGGCACAACACAGAAGGGTCTTGATGGAGATGGTGTCTGCACAGCACAGTGATCATGGCCCAATCAGTGGTCAGACTTCCTTCGTGGACAGCCTGGTTTTCACCTGTATTTGCTGTGTGACCTGCTGAAAGCAAACTACCGTCTCTGTGCTAGTCTGCTCTTCAATACAAGATGGCTAATGAAGTGGCTGTCTTACTGGGCCCTTGAGAGAGCGAGGTGAGAGAATACAGGTGCGGCACGGAGAGCAGCACCGGGACACAGGAAGTGCTCATAAGTGGCACCTGCTATCATTATTAGTGATATCGGAATGGACCTTAACTTCAACCCCACTCTGGGAAACGGAAAACCAGGGAGGAGGGACTTGTCCAAGGCAGCAGTCCCATCTTCCAGACACCAGGCCAAGGGCTCTGGAGCCCGAACACAGGCGTGGCACAGAGCCTTTGCTGCCCTTTCAATGCCCACAGCCGGAAGGGGAGCTCTCGGCCCCACGGCACCTGAGCAGGGCACGGGGGTCATCCTCAGCACTGGCAGTCAGGAATAGGATTGAGCCCAGGTTCCTTTCCTTATCACTCGGAGGCCGATGGCACAGTAGCTGCCTGAAGAACACACAGCCTTGTCTTTGGGCACCAAGAGAACTGTCTTCCTTTCTCCGAGAAGCACTCAAGCTGATGGACAGTGGTGCCACCACTTGCTGCTATTTCTCTTCAAACTTGGGAGCTGCAGCCACACCAGGGATCCGACATCACTGGCCCCATCCCGTAGGGTGGGCTGTGGGCAGGGAACAGCAAAATCGCCACGCCACACAAAGACGTGGACACAAGTATTCTCACCAGCGTTATTTGTAACACATCCAAACTGCCAACAGCCCAAATGCCCATCAACAGGCAAGTTGATAACCTGTGGTTCATGCATATTATGAGATTCTACCCATTGATAAAAAACGAACAAAATATTAAGCCCACACGACATGGAAGAGTCTGCAAATCATCAAGTTAAGTGGTTCTGGCTGTTGCTGGAGGGGGAACACAGACTCCACCTGTGTGGAGCGTGCTGCTGCCTGTTCTCCATCTCTGTGTTCCCACCCCGTCCCCGCGCTTTCAGCTACCTAAGGGTCGCCGCTTACCGTCCCTGCAGAGCGCAGAGATTTCTCTTTGAAGAAAAGGTTCTGGAGCAATCAGAGGGATGCGTGTGGGTGCAGCCAGCCCCAGTCCCATGCTGCCCCTCAGAGTAATGGTGCTGAAGGCTAAGAGAATGAATAAATGGTAGTGAGTGTTTTTCTCATTAGGGTTTTAAATCCTCCAAGTAACAGACCATTTTGTAGCATTTTTCATGTCCTGCTTATCCTAATAATGTGTTATTATTGAACCTGAATAATTTTAGTGGGGGAAATTCTTTATCTTATAAAAATGTGACGTGGCTATCCATTTTAAAAATGTTACCGAGGTAACTCCACGGGTTTGGATGAACAGGAGGCCCTTAGCTGTGCTGACCTAGTGCCCGCGTGTTTCAGACACCAGCTGAGATCTGCATGCTGGAGCCATGGCCGTGGAGGGAGCAGTGGCCAGGACCTGCCTCCCACAGTCGGGGCCTCTGGTGCTCAGCCCAGGCTTCTGTGCGGGGAGGCAGAGCCAGTCTGTTCACACAGACCGGGATCGGCCCTGGCCGTGTGCACAGACAAACCCCCACAGGGGTTCATTTTATCTGGGGTGTGGCAGGAAATTGTGAGCCGAAAGGAGGAGACGCTGGATGCTGAAAACAGCCTCTGTCCCTGCCTCGGGCTTGCGGTTTGCCTGGAAACAATCGCTCTCCTTCCTTGGCTGCAGTTTTCTCACCCATGAAGACGTGTTCGGTGCAGACATACCGAGTTTCCTCTGGGTCTTCTTGGCTGCCTGGCCTCTCCAAGTGCTCATTCTCTTCCTTGCCCACCCCGCGGGCCCTTCCCCGGTGAGCGAGCGAGCTTCACAGACACACACACAGACACTAGTGGTTTGGGGTCCTTGGTTGAGGCCCTCTGAACTGGTTTTCCTCACCTCCTGAGTGGCAGGCTAGGAGGAAGCAGTGCTTTATTACAGGGACAGATCACACTGCACCAGGGAATGCCAGGAAAATATATTCCCATTTTGCCTCCTCTAATAATCTCCCATTTTCATCGGTGGGTGAATGAACATGGCTTGTTCTTCCCAGTGATGGTGCAAATGTATAATTTCTCCCAATGAAATCTGGTTTTAATGAGAGACTAAATCAGAGGAAAGGGCAATTATTTAGATAGTATGCACATGTCCGGTTAATTTAAAATCAGCTTTTAGGTCAATCTATCTTAATTATTCTATTAACTGTTTTTGACTAGCAGTTCCAATAATTGTGTTAGCATAATACTTGGCAGTGTAATTGCTTTTTGGATTTTGTTCATTGTTTTGTCAGAGTCTGTTCCTGGGCCTCTCTCCCTGGTGGACAATGCTTGGGATGAGTATGTATGCATGGGTGTGCCTGTATACACGAGTTTGGGTCGAGTATGTGCTTACGTTAAGTGTGTGTGCACATTCGTGCAACTACATGTGTGCTTGGATTGAGTGTGTGTGCAAGTGTGCATGTGTGCACGTGTTTGGGTTGAGCATGTGTGCATGCATGGATTGGGTATGTGCGTGTGTGTGCATGTGTGCACTGTGCTTGAGTTGAATGTGTGTGCAAGTGTGCATGTGTGCACGTGCTTGGGTTGAGCATGTGTGCATGCATGGATTGGGTATGTGCATGTGTGTGCATGTGCAGTGCTTGGATTGAGTGTGTGTGCATGTGTGCATGTGTGCATGTGTTTGGGTTGCGCATGTGTGCATGCATGGATTGGGTATGTGCGTGTGTGTGCATGTGCACGTGCTCGGATTGAGTGTGTGTGCAAGTGTGCATGTGTGCACGTGTTTGGGTTGCGCATGTGTGCATGCATGGATTGGGTATGTGCATGTGTGTGCATGTGTGCATGTGCTTGGGTTGAGTGTGTGTGCAAGTGTGCGTGTGTGCACATGCTTGGGTTGAGCATGTGTGCATGCATGGATTGGGTATGTGCGTGTGTGTGCATGTGCACGTGCTTGGATTGAGTGTGTGTGCATGTGTGCATGTGTGCATGTGTGCACGTGTTTGGGTTGCGCATGTGTGCATGCATGGATTGGGTATGTGTGTGTGTGTGCATGTGTGCACTGTGCTTGGGTTGAGTGTGTGTGCATGCATGGATTGGGTATGTGCGTGTGTGTGCATGTGCACGTGCTTGGATTGAGTGTGTGTGCATGTGTGCATGTGTGCATGTGTGCACGTGTTTGGGTTGCGCATGTGTGCATGCATGGATTGGGTATGTGCGTGTGTGTGCATGTGTGCACTGTGCTTGGGTTGAGTGTGTGTATGAGTGTCCTGGGGGAGGTGCTTCCCTGATTATTCATGAATGTATTTTCATGGGGTTTATTGATATCAAGGAGCCTTGTCTTTATTTTTAAAATAAACTTCATTTTAGAGCAGTGTTAGATATACAGAAAAATGGTGATGATAGCACAGAGTTCCTGTGCACTCCACACCGAGGTTCCCCTACTGTTACCGTGTTACATTATATTGTACCTTGGTCACAGTGAATTAGCCCATGTTGATATAGTAGGAGGAACTAAAGTCCATACCTTATTCAGATTTCCACAGTTTTCCCTTAATATCCATTTCTACCTCAGAATCCCATCCAAAGGATGATGTTAGAGTTGGTCCTTGAGTCTCCTTAGGGCCCTCGTTGTAACTGTGACAGAGTCTCAGACTTTCCTTATTGTTGGAGATCTTGACAGTTTTGAGGAGGACTGGTTGAGTATTTTGTAAAATGTCCCTCATTTGGGACTTGTCTGACCTCTTTCCTGTGATGAGTTCGGGGTCACAGGCTGTAGGGAGGATGGAAAGCACCCTTCCCACGGCCTCACACCAAGGTCCTTGCTGCCTGCGTGGCTTGTCAGTGGTGACGTCAACCTCGGTGATGCGGCTGAGGCAGAAGTTTCCAGTTTTCTCCACTGTAAAGTTACCTTTTTCCCTTTTCATACTATGGTATTTGGAAGGAAGACACTATGCAATGCTTATATTTTTAATTGTTTATTGATGCATAACATTTTTCATATTTATAGGGTAGTATTTGGAAGGAAGACACTATGCAATGCTTATATTTTTAATTGTTTATTGATGCATAACATTTTACATATTTATAGGGTGCATGTGGTATTTTGACATGCACATGCCCTGTGTAGCGATGGAATCGGGGTATTTAGGATGTCCATCACCGCAAACGTCTGTCCTTCCTCCATGCTGGGAACATTTCAAATCTTTTCTTCTCGCTATTTTGAAACATACAGTATGTTGTTGTTAACTATAATCCCCTCACTGTGCTGTCAACACTAGAACCCACCCCTCCTACCAAACTATTTATTCGTACCCGTTAACCACCTTCTCTTCATTCCCTCCACATGCTTCCCACTATTTTTTAAACAGCTTTATTGGGTTATAATTCACATGCCATGCATTTCACCCATTTAAAGTGTACAGTTGTTTTCAGTATATTCAGAGTTCTACAGCCATTACTACAGGCAATTTTTAAAAATTTTCACCACCTCAAAAAGAAACTCCGTACCCTTTAGCTACTCACAGGCACCAGCACTACCCCCAGCCCCAGACCTAAAGAACCACAAATCTTCTTCCTGTGTCTATGGGTTCTGCACATTTCTCAAAGTGTAAACATATATGACATGGTCTTTTGTGACTAGCTTCTTTCACTTGGCATAATGTTTTCAGGCTCATCCACCTTGTAGCATGTGTCAGCACTTCGTTTCTTTTTTCTCTTTTTTTAACAAGTACTTCATTATTTTTCATGGCCAAGTAATATCGTGTTGTGCAGACCACCACATCTTATGTAGCCACTCACCAGTTGCGTGTATTGGGGTAGTTTCCATTGTCTGGCTTTAGGAGTGGTGCTGCTACAAGCATTTGTGTTCAAGTTTTTATTGGGATATACAGGGGTTTTTTTTTTTTTTTGGTTGTTTGGTTTTTGTTGTTGTTGTTTGTTTGTTTGTTGGAGACAGTCTTGCTCTGTCACCCAGGCTGGAATGCAGCGGTGTGATTTCGGCTTACTGCAACTTCTGCTCCTCTGCCTCCTGCGTTCAAGCGATTCTTCTGCCTTGGCCTCCCGAGTAGCTGGGATTACAGGCACCCACCACTACGCCTGACTAATTTTTGTATTTTTAGTAGAGGTGGGGTTTCTCCATGTTGGCCAGGCTAGTCTCGAACTCCTGACCTTGTGATCCGCTCACCTCTGCCTCCCAGTATTCTGGGATTACAGGCGTGAGCCCCTACGCCTGGCCCGATGTATGATTTTAATTATCTGGTACACACATCTAGGAGTGGGATTGCTGGACCATACGGTCACTCTGTTGAACTAATTTTCAGTGCCTTTTCATTGTTTCTGTCTGCACTATTTTCTTTCCCAGAGAAGGTTCCTATTTCTCGAGTCCTTGTCAACACCAGTTTCTGTCTTTTTGAGGATTACCCTCCTGGCGTGTGAGGCGGGATCTCCCTGTGGTCTCGATTTGCTTCTTCCTAGTAACTAATAATGCTGAGCATCTTTTCCCGCCCTCACTGGCTATTCATGCATCTTCTTTTGAGAAGCGCCCATTCAAATCCTTTTCCCATTTCAACATGGGGTTGTTTGCCCTTATTTTATTTGAGTTTTAAGTGTTCCTTACATATTCTGTATATGAGTCCCTTATCAGATACAGCAGGCCCCACTTATCTGGTGTCTTGGTTTCCTCAGTTTCAGTTACCTGTGGTCAGCCGTGGCCTGAAAATATGACACGGAACTGTGCATTGTTCCGAGTAGCACAGTGAGATCTTGTGCCAGCCCAGGCTGTTCCCCCTGGGTGTGAGCCTGTGTCCAGTGTATCCACACTGTATAGACTGCTTCTTCCTTAGTCATTACACCGCCTGCTCCTGACATCCAGCCATTGGCCTCATTGTGGCTTGGTGATCCTCCTTCTGACATTCGTCAGAAGGTCAACAGCATCCTAAGGCAACATCACAGTGCCAGCGTCATTCACCTCACCTCCTCTCACCTCCTCCTGGAGGCCAGTCCATCATCTCACATCATCACAACAAAGAGGGGTGAGTACCATATAATAAGGTATTTAGATGGGTGAGTACAGTACACTAAGGTATTGAGAGAGAGAAAGAGAGGTCACATTCACATAAATCTTGTTATGGTATATTTTTATCAGTGTTCAATTTTTATTATAGTTATCCTTGATAATCTCTTCCTGTGCCTACTTTATAAATTAAATTTTATCACAGGTATGTATATATGGAAAAAACAGTATACACAGTGTTTGGTAATCTCTGTGGTCTCAGCCATCTACTGGGGGCCTGAGATGTGTCGCCTGCAGCTAAGAGGGGATTACTGTAGATGATTTGCTAATATTTTCCCCCTCGATGTGGGCTATCTTTGCACTTTCTTAATGGCATTGGTTGCAGCAGTTTTTAATTCTAATGAAGTATAATTTATCTCTTTTTTTTTTTTTTTTTTTTTATCATTTGTGCTTTTGGTTGAAGAAATCATTGCCAAATTCAGGCCATGAGGATTTCCTCCTATGTTTTCTTGTAAGAGTGGTTTTGTAGGAATCCATCAACATGCTGTATTACATGGATTGGCATTTGGATGTCAAATCAACCTTGTGTTCCTGGGATAAATCTCATCTGGTTTTGCACAGAATTCTTTTTATATGTTGCTGGATTTGATTTACTAGTATTTTGTGGAGGATTTTTGCATTTATATTCTTAAGGATATTGGTCTGTAGTTTTCTTGCAATGCCTTTCATCTCAAAATATTTTCTAAGTTCCATTGTGATTTCTTTTTTGATCTGTTGGTTATATAACAGTGTGTTGTTTATTTTACACATTTTGGTGAATTTCTAAAATTTCCTTCTGTTATTGATTTCTAACTTAATTCTGTTGTGGTTATGGAGCCTACTTTGTATGATTTCAGTCCTTTTAAGTTTATTGAGACTTTCTCTGTGGCCCAACATGTGGTCCCTCCTGGAGCAAACCCCAGCACACTAAAGTGTGTGTGCCCTGTGGTTGCTGGGTGGAGTGCTCTGCGGTTGCTGGGTGGAGTGCTCTGCAGGTGCAGTTGCTGGGTGGAGTGCTCTGCGGTGGCTGGGTGGAGTGCTCTGCAGGTGCAGTTGCTGGGTGGAGGGCCCTGTGGTTGCTGGGTGGAGTGCTGTGCGGTTGCTGCGTGGAGTGCTCTGCAGTTGCAGTTGCTGGGTGGAGTGCTCTGTGGTTGCCGGGTGGAGTGCTCTGCGGTTGCCGGATGGAGTGCTCTGCTGTTGCTGGGTGGAGTGCTCTGCAGTTGCTGCATGGAGTGCTCTGCAGGTGCGGTTGCTGGGTGGAGTGCTCTGCAGTTGCTGGGTGGAGTGCTTCGCGGTTGTTGGGTGGAGTGCTCCGCGGTTGTTGGGTGGAGTGCTCTGCAGATGTGGTTGCTGGGTGGAGTACTCTGCGGTTGCTGGGTGACATGCTCTGCAGTCGTTGGATGGAGTGCTCTGTGGTTGCGGTTACTGGGTGGAGTGCTCTGTGGTTGGTGGGTGGAGTGCTCTGTGGTTGCGGTTGTTGGGTGGAGTGCTCCGCGGCTGTTGGGTGGAGTGCTCTGCGGTTGTTGGGTGGAGTGCTCTGTGGTTGCTGGGTGGAGTGCCTTGCGGTTGCTGGGTGGAGTGCTCTGCGGTTGTTGGGTGGAGTACTCTGCGGTTGTTGGGTGGAGTGCTCTGCGGTTGCTGGGTGGAGTGCTCTGCGGTTGCGGTTGTTGGGTGGAGTGCTCTGTGGTTGCTGGGTGGAGTGCCCTGCGGTTGCTGGGTGGAGTGCTCTGCGGTTGTTGGGTGGAGTGCTCTGCGGTTGTTGGGTGGAGTGCTCTGCGGTTGCTGGGTGGAGTGCTCTGCGGTTGCGGTTGTTGGGTGGAGTGCCCTGCGGTTGCTGGGTGGAGTGCTCTGCGGTTGTTGGGTGGAGTGCTCTACGGCTGCTGGGTGCAGTGCTCTGCGGTTGCGGTTGTTGGGTGGAGTGCTCTGCGGTTGTTGGGTGGAGTGCTCTGCGGTTGTGTTTGCTGGGTGGAGTGCTCTGTGGTTGTTGGGTGGAGTGCTCTGTGGTTGCTGGGTGCAGTGCTCTGTGGTTACTGGGTGGAGTGCTCCGTGGTTACTGGGCAGAGTGCCCTGCGGTTGGTGGGCAGAGTGCCCTGCGGTTGGTGGGCGGAGTGCTCCACGGTTGCTGGGTGGAGTGCTCCACGGTTGTTGGGTGGAGTTCTCTGCGGTTACTGGGTGGAGTGCTCTGCGGTTGGTGGGTGGAGTCCTCTGCGGTTGTTGGGTGGAGTGCTCTGCGGTTGCGGTTGATGGGTGGAGTGCTCCGCGGTTGTTGGGTGGAGTGCTCCGTGGTTGCTGGGTGGAGTGCTCTGCGGTTACTGGGTGGAGTGCTCTGCGGTTACTGGGTGGAGTGCTCTGCCATTGGTGGGTGGAGTGCTCCGCGGTTGTTGGGTGGAGTTCTCTGCAGTTACTGGGTGGAGTGCTCCGCGGTTGGTGGGTGGAATGCTCTGCAGGTGCGGTTGCTGGGTGGAGTGCTCTGCGGTTGCTGGGTGGAGTGCTCTGCAGGTGCGGTTGCTGGGTGGAGTGCTCTGCAGTTGCTGGGTGGAGCGCTCTGCGGTTGCTGGGTGATGTGCTCTGCTGTTGCTGGGTGACGTGCTCTGTGGTTGCTGGGTTGTGTGCCTGCATGCTCTGCAGATGTGGGCAGACTGTTCCATCTGACATTTCCTTGTTGATCTTTTGCTTACTTGTTCTACCCGTAATCAAAGTGTGTTATTGAAGTCCCCGCTTTACTGCGGAATTATAGTCTTGCCTTTTTCCTCAGACTTGGAATTGGCATCGAAACTTCTTGATGGGAAACATGGGATTGGCTCTCAGGTCTAGGCCTCTGCTCTCTCCCCTCACACGCCTGGAACGTCCTGAGAGAGCTCAGAGCGGGTGAGGCCCTGGCTTCATGCTTCAGATATGCTTCCATTACTCCCACGTTATAAATGAGGAACTGAAGGGCAGAGGGGTCAAGAGCACTGCTGAGGACAGCTGGCTGGCTCAGAGCTGGACTTGAACCTAAAACAACTCGGTCTCAGATTTATGCCCAGCTCCAGGTGGGTCCGTGCCCTGCTGGGGTAGCCAGAAAGTGTCATGATTACACCAGAGACGAAGTAGTCGGAATACGGACCCACTCCTAAGCTGCTGTGTGGGGAATTCCAGAAACGCACACCAATGGAAGCATAAAATGTGGATTTTTATTGTTTTCCATCTGGCTTCTGCCACCTCCCAGGCGTGGACCTGATCACAGCCAGGTGACCTCCCATCTGCCGGCTTCTCCCAACGCGGCTCGGCGGCACCTCATCGGGACCAGGGGTCCTCTCTACCCCAGGCGCCTTTCCACGGATGCCCTTGGACTGTCCTGCCTGGTCTGCCCACCGTTCACCCTGGCCTCTCTCCAAAATCCCCCATGGCTGCCTTTCTCTACCATCTGGCCCCAAAACCTCAGTCATTCATTCAAGGCCCTTTGTAATCCAGACCTGACTTGGGTCACAAATCCGCAAGTGTATCCATGGCACCAGTAACCCTCGGCCCCCCTCTGTGGCTTTGGTGAGTGACAGGTGACTGCTGAGTGACTGAGCGATGGTGCAATGGAAATCCCAGGGAATGAGACCCATTTGGAATTTCCTGAAGAAATAAACCCCTGGGCACAGGAAAGGGGCATCCAGGCATGTGTGGCTCCCTTTTGCCTTGAGATCCACGAAGCTCTGAGGCTCTCTCCGGCGTGCGGGCTGTATACAGGGCCCTTTGGCCTCTTCAAGGGCAAGGAGTCCTCAGCTTTCTGGGCCTCATTAATGAGCCTGAGGCCTGCTGCCTCCAAGCGGGGCCCCCTCTGTGCTTTTGCGGGCTGTCGGTGAAGTCAGCCCTGCCTTTAATAGGCCTGCTTGCTACTAACATGGAATCTAATACTGAAGAAAACGCTGTAAAGCACTTGGCCTCTCAGGATCATAACACTAAATGTTGGTGCACAAAGGCACTAAATAACGTGCATAATTAGGCAAATAACTCTCCCCTAGTTTACAAGGCGGAGAAAGGCGGCAAGTTAAGGAGGGTGTGTCCAAGCCTGTCGGATCAGTGATGCTAGGGAGAGGCCTGGAGCTGGCTTCCTAGGGCCCAGGGTCCCGCGAATGACTGGGGTGAAGCAGCCTTGCCATGTGCCTTTGGAACACGCTCAGTAAAGGGTCACAGGGAAAGGGCACACACTTCAGTTCCTTAGGCAGGTGCAGCTTACAGCTTTCCAGGCTGATCTTTATCCCCGGACAGAAGGGAACGGCAGGCCCAGACAGGGAACAGACCTGCCCAGGCCTGCAGAGATGGAAGAGCCTCGGTTCTCCTGCAGGTGAGGCTTGAATCTCTTGGGTCCTTTAGGAAAGTAGGTCTGGAGAACTTCAGGATGCAAACAGGACACAACCATGCAGAGTTACAGTTTTTCCCATAACAGGGTGTTGAATTTTCTCAAGTCCTTTTTCTCTACCAGTTGAGACGGTCGCATAGTTTTGTCCTTCATTATGATACTGTGGTGGATTATCTTGATTGACATTCATATGTTGAGCCCTCCTTCCACTCCAGGAATAAATCCCACTTGGTCAGGGTGTAGAATCCTTTTAGTGTGCTGTGGACTATGGTTTACTAGTATTTGGTTGAGGATTTGGCATCAACAGTTACCGGGGAAATCGGTCTGTAGTTTTCTTTTCCTGTAGCATTATTGTCTGGGTTTGGCGTCAGGATAATGCTGGCCTCATACAATGAGGTTCGAAGTGTTCCTCTTGTTTAGCTTTTCAGAAGAGTGTGAGGAGGATTGCTGTTAGTTATTTAAATGTTTGGTAGAATTCTCCAGTAAAGCCATCTAGTCCTGGGCTTTTCTTTATTGGAAGATTTTTGATGACTAATTCAATCTCCTTACTAGTTACAGGTCTTTTCTGATAATTATTTGTTCATGATTCAATCTTGGTAGGTTGTATATTTCTAGGAACTTATCCATTTCTTCCAGATTACCCAATTCGTTGGTGTATAGCCATCATTCATGGTATTCTCTTATAATATTTTTTATTTATGTGGCATCAGTTGTAAGGGGCCTCTTTCATTTCTGATTTAATTGAAGCTTCTCTCTTTTTTCTTAATCTGACTAAGAGTTTCTGTCAATTTTCTTTTCAAGAATCCAACTCTTCAGTTTGTCGATTTTTCTATTGTTTTCTACTCTCTATTGTGTTTATCTCTGTTCTAATCATCACCATTTCCTTTTTTCTGCTAATTCGTGTTTAACTTGTTCTTCTTTTTCTAGTTTCTTGAGATATAACGTTAGGTTGTTTATTTGAGATCCATCTTCTTTTTAAATGTAAGTTTTCACCGCTATAAATTTCCCTCGTGATACTGCTCTCATTGCATCCTATAAGTTTTGGTATGTTGCATTTTTGCTTTCATTTGTCTTAAGATAGTCTCTATTTTTCCCTGTGATATCTTCCTTGATCCTTTGGTTTCTTAAGAGTTTGTTTTTAAATTTTCACTAATTTGTGAAGTTTCCAGTTTTCCTTCTGCTATTGATTTCTAGTTTCATTCCTTTGTGATCAGAACATATATTGTCTATAATTTCAAACTTCTTACATTTGTTGAGACTTGTTTTGTGGCCTGTCTTATGGTCTGTCTTGGAGGATATTCCACGTGCCCTTGGGAAGGACGTATTATATATTCTGCTCTTGCTGAGTAGAGTGTTCTACATGCGTCTGTTAGATCCGATTGATCTACAGTGCTGTTCAAGTCCTTTGTTTCCCTACTGATCTTCTGCCCGGTTCTTCTATCCATTGTTGAAAGGAGAGTATTGAGGTCTCTGACCATTACTGTGTTCCTGTTTATTTCTCCTTTCAACTCTGTCAGTGTTTGCGTCATGTATTTGTTAAATCTTCCTGGTGAATTGACCCTTTTATCATTATATACTGTCCTTTATCTCTTGGGATAGTTTTTGAGTTAACATCTATTTTGTTTGCTGTAAGTTTGGCTACCCCTGCTCTCCTTTGATTATCATTTACATGGAATATCTTTTTCCATCATTTGACTTTCAGCCAATGTATGCCCTTAGATCTAAAGTGAGTCTTCTGTAGACAGCACATAGTTGGATCTTTTTTTTTTTTTAATTTTTGATCAATTCAATCTATGTCTTTTGATTAGAGAGTTTAATCCATTTGCATTTAAAGAAATTACTGGTAAGGAAGACTTACTATTGGCAATTTGTTGTTTTCTGTATGTTTTATAGCCATTTTGCCTCCCTTTCTCTCTCTTACTCCTTTCCTTTGTACTTCTAAAAATTTTTATAGGCCAAGCACAGTGGCTCATACCTGTAATCCCAGCACTTTGGGAGGCCAAGGCAGGCAGATCACGAGGTCAGGAGTTTGAGACCAGCCTGACCAACATGGTGAAACCTCATCTCTACTAAAAATACAAAAATTAGCCAGGCAAGGTGGCACACATCTGTAATCCCAGCTACTCAGGAGCCTGAGGCAGGAGAATCACTTGAACCTGGGAAGTGGAGGTTGCAGTGAGCCAAGATTGTGCCACTATACTCCAGCCTGGGCAACAGAGCAAGACTCTGTCTCAAAAAAAAAAAAAAAAAAAAAAAAATATATATATATATATATATATAGAGAGAGAGAGAGAGAGAGAGAGAGAGTGACATGCTTTGATTTTTTATTTCCTTTTGTATGTCTTCTATAAATATTTTCTTTATATTCACCATGGGATTACATAAAATATCTTAAAGTTATAATAATCCATTTTAAACTGATAGCAGTTTAACCTCAACTGTACACAAAAACTGTACTCTTACATCTTCACTCTCCCACACTTGGCTATTGATGTGGCAAATTATATCTTTTATATTGTGTAACCATTAATAAAGATGTATGCTTGTTTTAAAATGTTTTCATTTTTTAAATTCTATACAATAATTAAAAGTGACTTACACACCAACATTATGGTAGTACAGCATTCTACATTTGTCTATATATTTACCTTTTCTAGAGAGTTTTATATTTTCATGTGGTTTGATGTTGTTGTCTAGTGTCCTTTTATTTCAACTCAAAGAACTCCTTTTAGCATTTCTTGTAGGGAATATCTCATGGTGTTGAATTATCTCAGCTTTTGTTTATTCGGGAAGGAGATTTTTGAAGAAGAATTTTGCTTGATATAGTGTTCTTGACTGGCAGTTTTTACTCTTGTAGCACTTTGAATATATATCATTCTACTCCCTTCTGACCTTCAAAGTTTCTGATCAGAAACCCACTTATAATCTTATGGGAGCTCCCTTGTGCTGATGAGTTACTTTTCTCTTGCTGTTTTCAAGATTCTTATTTTGTCCTTGACTTCTGACAGTTTCAATATAATGGGTCTCTTTGGATTTATTCTAGTTGAATTTCTTGAACTATGATGTCCATTCTTTTGCTCAAATCTGGGAAGTTTCCAGCCATGATTTTTTCAAATAGGCCTTCACCTCTTTCTCTCCCTATTCTGGAACTCCCAAATATGTGCTCAGGCATATCTTTTATTATTGTGCTTTTCTTTATTGCACTTCACAGACATTGTGGGGTTTTTGTTGTTGTTGTTGTTGTTGTTTATTATTTGAGATGAGGTCTTGCTCTGTCTCCCAGGCTGGAGTGCAGTGGCATGATCTCGGCTCACTGCAACCTCCTCCTGCCAGGCTCAGGCAATCCTCCCACCTCAGCCTCCCAAGTAGCTGGGACTACAGGTGTGCACCACCATGCTTGGTTAATTTTTTTTATTTTTTGTAGAGACAGTGTTTTGCCATGCTGCCCAGGCTGGTCTTGAACTCCTGGACTCACACAATCTGCCTGCTTCAGCCTCCCAGAATGCTGGAATTACAGGCATGAGCCATCATGCCCAACTGACAGTGTGTTTTTGTTTTGCAAATGGAAAGTTTGTGGCAACTCTGCATCCAGCAAGTCCACCAGCACCATTATTCCAACAGCACGTGCTCGCTTCTTGTCTCTGTGTCACATTTTGGTACATTTATAACAATAATTTGGTACATATATAACAATAATTTTCATATTGTTCTGTATGTTATAGTGACCTGTGATTGGTGATCTTTAATGTTACTATTACAATTGTTTTGGAGAGCCACACACCATGCCCATACCGTATAAGATGGTGAAGTGAACTGACAAATGTTACGTATGTTCTGACTGCTCCACCAACTGGCCATTCCTTCACCTTTCTCCCTCTCCTTGAGCCTCCCTAGTACCTGAGACACAATAATCCTGAAATTAGGTTAATAGCCCTACAATGACCCAAGTGTTGAAGTGAAAGCAAGAGTCACACATCTCTCACTTTAGGTCAAAAGCCAGAAGTGACCTTAGTGAAGCTTAGTGAGGAAGATGTGTCAATAACCAAGATAGGCTGAAAGCTAGGCCTCTTGCTCCAAGTAGCCATGTTACAAATGCAAAGGAAAAGTTGTTTAAGGAAATTAAAAGTGCTCTTCTAGTGGACACATAAATAGGAAAGTAAAATAGCCTTGCTGCTGATATGAAGATAGTTTTAGCGTCTGTGTGGAAGATCAAACCAACCACAAAATTCCATTAAGCCAAAGCCCAACCCAAAGCAAGGTCTCAACTCTCTTCAATTCTGCGAAGGCTGAGAGAGGTAAAGGAAGCACACAAGAAAAGTTTGAAGCTAGCTGTTCCTGATGCTTAAGAAAAGAAGCCATTTCCATAACATAAAAGTGCAAGGTGAAGCAGCAAATGCTAATACAGAGGCTTCAGCAGGTTCTCCGGCAGATCCAGCTAAGCCACTTGGTGACGGCAGCGACACTAAACAACAGATTTGCAATGTAGATGAAACAGCCCTCTATTGAAATAAGATGCCATCTCGGCTTTTAGAGCTAAGGAGGAGGTGTTAATACCTGGCATCAGTTCTTCAAAGGACAGACTGACTGTCTTGCTAATTACTGACACAGTTGGTGATTGTAAGTCAAAGCCAGTGCTTATTTACCATATTGAACATTCTAAGGCCCTTCAGAATTATGTCAAATCTACTCTGCTTGCTTCTATAAATGGCACATGAAGCTTTGATGACAGCACATTTGTTACAGTGTGGTTTACTGAATATTTTAAGCCCCCTGTTGAGACCTATGTACAGAAAAAATATGTGTTTCAAAATATTTGTGGTGATTGATAATGCACCTGGTCACCCAGGAGCTCTGATGGAGATGTACAAGGAAATTCATATTCTTTTCCTGCCTGCTGACACAATATCCTTTTGCAGCCCACAGATCAAGGAGTAATTCTGCCTTTCAGTTTTATTATTTAAGAAACACATTTCTTAAGGCTACAGCTGCCATAGATAGTGATTGCTGTGATGGATCTGGACAAAGCGAATGGAATGCCTCCTAGAAGGAATTCACCACTCTAGATGCCATTAAGAACATTCCTGTTTCATGGGAGAAGGCAAAATATCAACATGAACAGGAGTCTGGAGGGATTTAATCCCAACCCTCACAGGTGACTTTGAGTGGTTCAAGACTTTCATGGAGGAAGGAGCTGCAGATGCGGTGGGAACGGTGAGAGAACTAGAAAGAGAAGAGGAGCCTGAAGATGTGGCAGAATTGCTGCAATCTCAGGATAAAACTTTCATGAAGAGTTTCTCCTTATGAATGAGCAAAGAAAGTTGTTTTTTCGATGGAATCTACTCCTGGTAGAGATAAACATTCTTGAAGCGACAAGAAGTGATTCAGAACATTGCGTAAAGCAGTAGCAGGGTTTCAGAGGATTGGCTCCAAATTTGAAAGAAGTTCTACTGTGGGTCAAATGCTGTGAAACCACATTACATAGTGCAGATAAGTCCTCTGGGAAAGAAAGAGTCCACTAATGAGGCAAAATTCACGGTTGTCTTAAGAAATTCTCACAGTTACCCCAGTCTTCAGCAACTACCACGCTGATCAGTGAGCAGACATCAACACTGAGGTAAGAGCCCCCATCATGAAAAAAGTATGACTTGTTGAAGGCTCAGATGATCATTAGCATTTTCAGCAAAACAAAAAAGGATTTTAATTAAGGTATATACTTTTTTTTTTTTAGACATAACGCTATTGCACAATTAACAGACTACAGTATAGTATAATCATCACTTTTATATGCGCCAGGAAACCAAAATATTGTGTGATTCACTTTGCTGTGATATTCACATTATGGCAATGGTCTGGGATCAAACCCTTAACATTTCTGAGGTTACCCACATTATTCTGCTTGATGGTTTCCTGTAAGTCTCGTAGGCTCTCACTACTTAATTCTTTTTTTTTCTCCTCTCACTCAATAATTTCAGATAACTTTTCTTCAAATTTGATGATTCTTTCTTCTTGACCAAGTCTGCTGTTGAACTCCTCTACTGAGTTTTAAAATTCAATTATTCTTCAGTTTCAGAATTTCTGTTTTGTTCTCTTTTTATAATTTCTATCTCTGTTGATATTCTCGTTTTTGTTCATAAATCATATTCTGAAAGTGATTAGTTGTCTGTGTTCTCATTTAGCTCACTGGGCGTCTTTAAGATGGTTATCTTGAATGGTCAGTTAATTCATCTCTGTTTCTTTAGGGTCATTTCCAGAGATTATTTTGTTCCTTTGACTGGGCCTTGGCTTCCCGTTTCTTTGTATGCCTTGTGATCTTGTATTGATATTTTCGCATTTCAAATAAATTGCCACTTCTCGCTGTCTTCATTAACTGGCTTTGTACCTTCAC
This sequence comes from Macaca fascicularis, assembly GCF_037993035.2. Classification (NCBI taxonomy): domain Eukaryota; kingdom Metazoa; phylum Chordata; class Mammalia; order Primates; family Cercopithecidae; genus Macaca; species Macaca fascicularis. The sequence goes on along the minus strand of NC_088377.1, from coordinate 33,521,208 downwards.
TAATCAGCCCAGGTAGAGATTCTGGAAACTTCTCAGCCTTTTCTGGGGATGCATCTTCTTTGGGCTTGTGTAAGTAACTTCCCAGTGAGAATTTTGCCCCTAGTTTTCAGGAGGCCTCGGTCTTCTGGTGTCTGTGGCTCTGCAGGCTCCTTTGTGCTGAACGAAAGCGCTCATCTTTGCTCTTAGCAGCCCCTCACCCGACATTCAAACTCTGCAAGTTCCCCTCAGTGCTCTGAGTCAGGTGAGGCAGATACAGTCCCATGGGAAGCCCCCTGAAAAGCGAGAACATGTTCCACTCTTCTCTCTCCCTCTCTAGAGAGAAGCCAGGCATTGAGGGCTCCTCTCATGCCAGGGAGCAGTAGGCACAAGTGCACAAAATGCAGTGACATTTTTTTCTTACCTGCTCAGATGTAGCGCTTCTGGGTTTTGCACTCACAGCGGGTGCTGCAACTTCCTAATTGGATTCTGGAGTTCTTACACCGGCTGTTCTGCCCATAGATTATTACTAACCAGTGTCTAGGTCGGGGAATGAGGGCTCCCTGGGGCTTCCTAGTTCACAATCTTGCTGGTGTCCCTGTATTTAATTTGTTCTTAGATTATCTATGTTAATTTATAAATTCTAGCTCATTCATTTTAATATTCCATTTAATTAGATAGTATACCATGATTTAGGAATCTGTTCTGTGGAAGAATCCACATTCATAATGCCAGGTTTTAATGTTTGCTGCACTCTGGGTGTGAGATCATAACCTTCACATAATAAGACGAAGGAACCTCCAGGTCACACTGAGTGAAGGACAGACCAAGATGGGTCCTAGGCAGCTGGATTTCCTGCTTTAAAGTGGCTGAGCTGTCAGAAACCTAGAGCCTAGCAGTGGTGTTCTTCCAGGAAAGTAGGAGGAGAAATAGCCACTGGACTAGGTGAGAACGGCATCAAATTTAAGAAGCACTGATTGTTTCCTGCAGGACTGGAATGGACCATTTTCCTTTAGGTCATGTGGCTTCTCTCCTGTGTGTAAATTTCACTTCCTGCAGGACGGAATGGACCGGGTTCCTTTAGGTCAGGTGGCTCCTCTCCTGTGTGTAAATTTCACTTCCTGCCGGATGGAATGGACTGTGTTCCTTTAGGTCACATGGCTCCTCTCCTGTGTGTAAATTTCACTTCCTGCAGGACGGGATGGACCCTGTTCCTTTAGGTGAGGTGGCTCCTCTCCTGTGTATAAATTTCACTTCCTGCAGGACGGGATGGACCGTGTTCCTTTAAGTCAGGTGGCTCCTCTCCTGTGTGTAAATTTCACTTTCTGCAGGACGGAATGGACCTGTTCCTTTAGGTCAGGTGGCTCCTCTCCTGTGTGTAAATTTCACTTCCTGCCGGATGGAATGGACTGTGTTCCTTTAGGTCACATGGCTCCTCTCCTGTGTGTAAATTTCACTTCCTGCAGGACGAATGGACCGTGTTCCTTTAGGTCACGTGGCTCCTCTCCTGTGTGTAAATATCAGTGCATGTTGCTCCTTTAGTATAAATCGGTCTTGTGTTTTAAGGCCGCCATCCCCAACCATTTTGGCATCAGTTTCGTGGAAGACAATTTTTGCACGGACTGTGGGATGAGGGTGGGGTTGGGGGGATGGTTTGAGATGAAACTCCTCCACCTCATACCCTCAGGCATTAGTTAGATTCTCATAAGGGATGCGCAACTGGGATCCCTCGTGTGCACAGTTCACAGTAGGGTTCATGCTCCTGTGAGAATCTAATGCCGCCGCTGATCCGACGGGAGGCTGTGCGGCCCCATCCCTAACAGGCCACGGGCCAGTACCTGTCCACGGTTGGGGTTGGGCACCCCTGTTTTAAGGTACCTTGTTAATCTGCCCAGTCTAGTCCCAGAGAACGCTAAAGGCACGTGTTCATGCCAAACTGTGTGTTCATACCTGCAGACATGCCGTGGACACCCCATCCCTGGAGGCGGAGATCAGAATTCTCTTATCTGCGGGACGCTTCCAGCAGAGTCTGAGGGACGCAGAGCTGCCTTCATGAGGAGCCAGGCCAGCACCTGGCCCAGAGCAGCGATGGGCCTGCCAGTTCCCAGGGAACAAGGAGGAGTGGGGGCACAAGCCGTGCCTGGTGTGGGTGGCCGTTCTGGAGGCAGCTCGCTCTGCAGGGTGCTCGTACCCTGCTGTCCTAGGTGTGTCCTGCCCTCAAAGCCCCAGGGTACTGGATGATAAAATCTGTAGTTACTACATATATTTTCTTGCAGTTCTAACATACCCTTTCCTTCTTACTATCAGATTTTAAATGTAAAAATTAATTCAAGTGAGGACAGTACCTCTGTTTTCTCATTAAGTTCTAAGAAATGAACCGAGGTGGATTTTCCTGTTCTCCCTGGAAGACCAAGAACCTTGCGAGGGCGTTGGCTTTCTTCCCTTCTCTTTTCTTTCTTTCTCTTTTATTTTCTATTTTTGTGCCTTTCTTTCAACCCCAGTCTCATGACTTAAGACCTCAGTGCTTTCAGGTTCCAAACGTCTGGGCTGGTTCCTTGCTGAACCAACAGGGGTGTCCAGCCAGGTTCCTTCTCCTGGGGCCCACATAATCCCATTGTGTGGTCCTGGCAGGTGGCCAGGAACTTTTCCTGCACTGGGGTCTGCTAGTGAGAGCATCCTAAATACAATTAATTCCTTAATCTCTTTATTCCAGCACTTTCCGTCTCTGGTATTGAAAGACGGGCATTCACGATGCTCGTTTTTAGTGACTCGCTATTTTGCACCCATTTGGTCACAGCTCTGTTGGGTTTTATTGTCAGCGGGTAAAACACCTGCCTCTGGGCTGTGCAGATAAACTACTGAAAACTGCGTGCTCCCTCTCCCTCATCCAGCAATGAGCCCAGGCAGGCAAGGGAATTAAAATGCACAACTTAATTGGATTTTCATCGTGTCCTGCTGGCTGACAGAGGAGCTCCCCTCTCTTCATTATTGCATTCAAATGCCAGGTTTAATTCGAAGACTGCAGCTTGGAAGGTGAAAGGCATTTCGCAGTAAACAGTTCATTAAGAGACACTTCCAGCCTCTCCACCTCCTCTGAGTGTGGAGAGGGGATTTCTGTGGAAGGGGGTTTTGATTTAATTGAGAACTCAGTGGATGCCCGGGACTGTGCTGTGGACCCAGGACCATTGCCGCAAACGCGCTGTTGCTCTGCCCCATTTGCACTGGATTTTCTGAGTGCAGCCAATTCAGATGCCCAGGACCCAGGAGCCCTCCCCAGTGACTCACTCCACGGCCACCCTGGGCCACCACCCTGGGTACCAGGTGCTGTTGCCTCACTGAGAGAGGTAGGATCTGAGGCTGGGAGATTCATGAACGCGACTAGGATCACCTGGCTGGAAGTGGTAGAGCTGCACTCTGCCCTGAGCCTGGCGGATGGCCAGAGCCTTTCTGAATGAATGAATGGGGACTCTCCTGCCTGAAGTGATGGCTGGGGTGAGCCCAGGACTGGAGGTGGGGGGTGCCTGGGAGGGCAGAAGAGTTAGGAGCAGGGAAGGTGGGAGCCACAGTCCCTGATGTGCATCTGAACCTGCAGGGTCCTGGCAGAGAATGGGGTGATGCAGGCACCACATCTGCACGAGACGGGAGCCACCTGCCGACGTTCTGGCCCCAGACCTGGAGCCCCTGCTCCTGACCCTACAACTGAGGTTTTGGACTTAAAGCCTCAGCACTGAACTCCAGCTGAGGATATGGAATCTGCCTCCGAAGGAAAAAGAGTGTGGTTCCGGGAGCAGATGCCCCCATCCCCTCTGCAGACACCATGGGCTAAGGCCGCCCCCCCGCCGATCTGCACTCCAGTGCCCGCCCCCACCCACTGTTCTCCACACACAATGTGAGGGCAGGTCTCCCTACGCTCAGGGGGTGGGGCCTCATAGGGCCTGGAGGAGCACAGACCTATCCTTACAGCACCGAGTGAGCCCATCACACAATCACAGACACACACGCACACACAGGCACACATACAGACATGCACTCATACACATACCTATACCTGCTCTTGTACCACACACACCCAGAGACACACTCATGTACACACAGGCACTTACATACAGACATATAGATACGTACATACACACAGACATGTATACACATACACATGCACAGACACACATGCATGCATACATGTGCATATATAGATACAGACATGCAGACATACAGACATGTACATGCACAGCTACATACACATATGGAGACATGTGCACACACATAGAAACACATGCACACACATACAGACATGCATGTGCACATATACACACATATGGACACACATGAGTATCCACACAGACACATGCACACATACATGCATGCACACATGCGCACATATAGACACATACAGACATGCAGACACATACAGGCACGCACATGCACAGCTACATACACATATGCAGACATGTGCACACATACATACAGAAACACATACAGACATGCATGTGCACACACATACACATACAAATACGTGCACACACAGAGACACACATGTATAGGGATGTGTGTGCACACACAGACACATATAGACACACAGACACATACAGAGACACACATGCACACATATACACAGGCACACATGCACGCACACATAGACACATGCGTGCACATGCAGACACAGAAAGACACATACACAGGCTTGAATGTACACACAGACATATATACAGACACACCGTAGAGAAGCACACACATGCACACCCCCTTCAGTTTGGTGCCCGCATTGCCTGCCATACCCTTTTCTGTGAGAGGAGAACAGAAAACCCCAAAGCCTGGTACTGACGGCATTTGGCTAATCGTGCAAACTGCACACTCACCTGAAGCAAAGACTTCTCCGAGTTTTATCCTCAGATTAGAGTGGATTAAAGTCATTCCAGGCTGAACTCATCCTAGAGTTTCACAACTCCTGGGGCAGCATCTAGGCTGGGCCTCACTCGTCCTTCCCTTGGGCCCTGCCGCCCTGTTCTCCTGTGGGGTTTCCCTTCCCACAAGAACAGAGCAGTCACTGGGTGTGGGAAAATGATTTTCCGTGTGGAAAAAGAAATGCGATCCCTATTTCCCAACATACACAAAGCCAGCCCCAGACGGGGCAAGAACTTATGTCAGAGTTTTCCTTTAAAACTTTGGCTGGAAAGTGTAGGTGGACAATTTATGAGCTTGGCATAGGGAAGGGTTTCTTAAATACACTATAGGAAGCCCTGGCTATGAAATAGGAGTCTGATAAACTGTGAGTACATTAAAAAAAAAACTATTGGTCAAAATAACCTCAAAGAAAGTGAAAGAGAAGCTAAAAATGAGAAGATACTCACCGGGGACATAACTAACGAAAGGTAGACCTCGGGAATATGTAAGGAATTTCTACAAATCAGTAAGAATGGGGAAAAGACCCCGAGACGTGAAGGGGCATCTCCCTCGGGAGAAACAGATGCGAAGCCGTGTTTGCAAACTCGGACGTGTGCAGATCGAGACCCAGTGAAATGCCGTCTCGCTCACTGGGGGGTCAGCACCGGCCAGGGTGAGAGGCCTGCGTGGCTGCCCCACTCACAGGCCCTTCCCAGTGGTCTTGGGCTTCGGGCACAAAGGGTTTTGGAGGCCTCCCGTCCTGTGAGAAAAGGGCTGCCCAGTGCCACTGAGCAAGCTGGGTGCAGGCCCAAAGAGACCCTGCCTGGGACCCTGCCTCCCGTGGGCTCCTCCCTGTCCTCAGCTACCCTTCCTGGGCAGTGGCCCAGCTGGAGGCCAGCAGGTGGGTGAGTCACAGCTGCGGGTCTGAGCTGTGGGCGCCTGTGCTCCCCAGCTGTGGGGACAGGGAGGGCATGAGGAAGTGGTTCTGTGAGTCAGAGACCCCTGGGGGACGTGTTTTCCAGGACACTGACCTCCCCGTGACCCTGAGAGAAGTGGGGCTCTGGCTTCTGTCCTGTGAACCTTAGACACAGGCAGAAAGACACACAGAGACACATGGACACGCACACAGAAGCACATGCACATATATACAGTGACACACAGTGACACAGAGACACATGCAGATGTGCATGTACACATGCGGACACACAGACACACATGGACACAGACATACAGACACACAGACAGACACACATGGACACAGACACAGACACACGGACACACACATATCTACACCGAGATGCACACAGACAGACATGCAGAGACACATGGAAATAGACACACACACACACACAGACACACACATATCTACACAAGACGCACACATGCAGACGCTCACACGCACCTGCAGACACACGTGGACATGCACAGACATGTATAGCTACACAAGATGCGCACATGCAGACACGCTCACACGCACCTGCAGACACTCGTGGACGTCGACACACATCGCCTTGGGGAGGTCGTGAGATATGTGCTGCTGGCTGCTCCCCTGCGGCACCCTCCCCACCAGGCTGAGACACTGTCAGATCAGGGCCACGGTGGGCCCTGCAGGCTCACAGAGCAGTGGGAAGGGAGGGGTCCCTGATGGGGTCTTCCCAGGAGAGGAGCCTGCTGGGTTGGGTTTGATTCTGAACCCTAAAACCCAATATGGGGATCCTCCATGACTCCACATAAGAATTAGGAGAAGCAGGTGAGACACAGGGCCCCAGAGAGTCCACTAAATCTGGGAATGGTGAGAAGCTGGGGCTGAGGCCATGACCCAGGCTTGGCAGCAGGAAGGGGAATGGCCGGTGGGGAGGGCAGAGCTGCAGCTGCGGAGGTGGGGACCACGCCCAGCCTGGGTTTTATCTTTACGGCAATGGCACCAAAAGGGATTTGGGGGTTGAGATTAGCCTGGCGCCTGATGGAGAATTGATGGGAGAGGGTGCCTGGAGGCCACAAGGCTGGCCCGGACCCTGGTGTCTCCCACACTGAGCCGGTCAGCCCTTGAGGCCAGGGGATGCTGTGGTAGGAGGGTGATGGCCCTGGAGATGTCCACGTCGGAATCCTTGGGATCCGTGCAGATGGGATACATTAAGGGCTTGGGGATGGGGAGAGCGTCCTGCAGGATTGAGTGAGGCCCAGGCAATGACCTGTCCCGAGAGGGATCTGACTGCAGGGGGACCCACGTGACTAGGAAGGCAGCCGCTGGAGGGTCCAGACTGCAGGGGGGGCCCACGTGACTAGGAAGGCAGCCACTGGAGGGTCCAGGAACGCTCACTGAATGCGGGGGCCTCTAGGAGTGAACCAGGGGACCCTGCCGGAGCCTCCAGGAGGCCTGGCCTGGCTGACACCTGGGTTTTAGCCCAGTGAGGCCCGTTGCAGATGTGTCACCTCCAGAGCCGGGAGAGGGCAAAGGCACTGCTTTGAACAATGCCTGTTACAACGGCAGCAGGGGACTGACGGAAGCTTCGTGACTTGGACGGGCAGTGACTTCCGGAGGGAGCTATTATCCACCCTCTGCCCCCCATTAGACACCTGCGGTACCCTCTCCACCAGCGACAGGTGGGCTCACATGCTGGGCTCTGTGTGCCCCAGGCACGGGCCCACAGAGAGGCTCTGGTGGACAGCGGCCACGCGTCTAGGAGCTGAGTCTGCGTCCGAGTGGGGCCTGTGTTCCCTGACATCTCCTACACCCCAGGCAGACACGGCCCAGACAGCCACCTGCATCCTGTCACCTTCTCTCCCCGCCGTTGGTGGCTTGATGGCCCTGGGACAGGTGGGTCAGCTTGTGGGTGACTGAGCACTTCCTCAAGGTCCCAAGGCCCATGCTACCCTGGGCCTGCAGCTCCTGCCGTGGGCACTGGTGGCTCCCAAGTAACAGAGCAGAATCCCAGACAGCACACGGCTCTGGGCACTGGAGAAAGGGAAGGACCTGAGTGGCCACACTGAGGAATCATCACGTCCTCAGCAGAGCAGCAGAGGGACCTTCCGAAGTGCCCGCTGGCCAGAGCATCCCCAGGGCCCCATCAGGACACCGCCCAGAGGAAGCATCTCCCAGCACCCGTGTTGTGGGGGGCCCTGTGCTTCCTCAGGTCCTGCTCAAAACTGCTCCAGGCAAGCCTCATTCAAGTCCCTGCTGGAAATGTGGGCCTTGGCCAGAATTCTGCCAGCAATGGCAGAGGGGAAGGATCACAGCTTTCAGCTAAATGGACACCAGGGGTGGAGCTCAGGGCACTGGAGATGTGGCATCTGGGGCAGCGAGGCCTCTGTGGGCCCAGACTCAGGGCCTGGGCCGTGGTCAGCCTTGCTCAGAGACCCCGCACAGATAAAGTAGAAATTCCCCGCTGGACAAAAGACTCAGAAAGAAACACGTGGGCAAACTCCTGGCCACCTGCCCATTGCGCCAACAGGCTGCACAGGGACTGACCAGATGAACTGGCACCTGGTCTTCCCCTACTGAGCACTAGCTGCTACCCACGGCAGAGCAAAAGCCTAATTCAGAGGGGCCCTGGGGGCCCACAAAGCCCTGCAGCCCATGTGTGCTGAAGGAGTTCACTCTCCGAGTATTTGAGGGAGATAAGGCAATCATGGTGTTCACCTCTTCACCCCGCGAGACCACACTGATCCTTGGGGCTTTCCACCTGAGGAGTCTAATTACTGGGTCCAGGTTGACATGGGGAGCCCCGTGGAACCAGGACCACCTGCTCAGGTCTCTCTGCTGCCCTGTGTCTCTGAGGGTCCTGCGGGAAGGGGCAGCTGTGACCAGGACAGAGCAGGTCTTCCCGACACTGCGATGCTGGCTTGAAGGAAGTGAGGAAGGGCACACGCCCCTGGGTGGCCCCAAGCCAGGCTTAGCACTGGGGCCGACGGTCCTATCTTAAGCCAAGCAGGCCCCAGAGCTTCCCCTGGTACCCACAGCTCTGTGGTTCAGGGTCTGAGATAGGAGGCTCAGATCTGGGTTGCTGATAAACCAGGCATCTAGTCCAGGGCTGCTGGAGGCAGGAGCCGAGAGCTTCTCCTTGAGCTAAGATGAACTTGGGAGGCCAGGAACAAGGTCAGGACGGTGGAGAGGAGCTCAGGAGGCCAAGGAAGAGTGCAGGAGAATGAGGATGGGCTTAGGGCTGGGGACGGGCTCAGGAGGCTGAAGAGGAACTGGGGAGAATGAGAACTGGCTCAGGAGGCTGGGGAGAAGCTCGGGAGGCTGGGGATGGGCTCAGGAGGCTGGGGAGAAGCTCAGAAGGCTGAGGAGAAGGTCAGGAGGCTGGGGAGAAGCTCGAGAGGTTGGGGAGGAGCTCACGAGGCTGAGGCCGAGCTCAGGAGGTGAGGATGGGCTCAGGAAGCTGGTAACACTCTGATCCAGAAGCCCTTGGGCTGACAGAGCCCACACTGGACCAGGGCCCATGGCCGTGGGGGTCCCCAGAGAAGTTGCAGAGAGCGGTCTGAGCTCAAGGCAGTAGGCGTGGGGATACCCCTCAGCTTCCCCCACCCCCACCCCCATTTCCCTGCACGCTGTGGCATTGTCATGGAGGGGCTCTGCTCAGAGCAAAGCAGACCACACCCCACCGTTTAGGCCCAGACACCCAGAGCCACCAGCACTTTCCACTGGGACAGGACCTTCTGAGATGACTTTCCAGGACAGGGAAGGTGGGGACACCTCTGAGCCCCTTCCAGGAGCATGTGATGAAGGAAAGGAAAGAGCGGAAATAATAATCCTAGAAGTGGCCAGCAGCAACGGTGCGTCAGTCACGGTGCCTAGCTCCAGGCAGAGTGACTGGACCCTGCACCGTCTCGAGGCTGTAATCCAAGTTTCCCCCCAGCCCGACTGTACCAGCTCCCTTTCAAGTGGTTGGCTGGCTGCCACGAGCAACGAGTGCCTCTTGCTGGCGGGCAGCAAGGAGGAAAGGAACGCCTTTCTGCTTCTCTTGGGTAAAACCTTCCACCCCAGGTAAGGTCAGAGACAAAGATCTGGGAGAAAACCTGCTGAGAGCAAGGCCTGCTCTGGACGGTGGAATGCCCTGCACCTGGGCTGTGTCTCCCAGCAGGCCCGTGGGGTCCACCGAGGCAGGGCCACATGTGCTCGAGACACGGCCCATGGTGACGACCCTCCCACAGACACCATTCACTCCCACACATGTTCACAGAGGACACACCCACCCATACTGACACACTCACACATGGACACACACCCCGACACGGACACACACCCTGACACAGACACACATTCACACACTCATGGACACCCACATCCACACAGGCACACAGACATACATTCACACCACACACCTACGCAGAAGCACTCACATACTCATGGACACACACATCAACACAAACAGACATACCTGCAAACTCACACACAGACACACTCACCTACACACCCGCACACATGCACTCACACTCATGGGCACGCACACCCACACAGACACTGACACAGACACACACACAAATACAAACACAGATATTTTCACACATACTCACACACAGGTGTACACATACACCTACACACCCACACACATCCACACAGACACAGACACTTATGGACACACACACAAATACAAACACAGATATTTTCACAGACACACACGTGTACACACACACCTGCACACCCACACCCCCACAGAGTCACAGACACGGACACACACACAAATACAAACACAGATATTTTCACACACACAGGTGTACACACACACCTACACACCCACACACATCCACACACCCACACAGGTGGATATGTATGTGTCGGAAAAGGCTCTGAGGTTTGGCACTGCCCAGTTTCAGGCCTCTGCTGGGGTCCTGCCCCTGCTGGCCCAGTGATGAAAACCAAGCATAAATGGTGGGTGTTTACCGGTCACTTGCTGCACGTGGCCTCCAAACATGCACCATTCCCTTTAATTTTCACAGAGCTTCCATGGGATGGTATCAGTGTCGCCACTGGCCAGGCGGGCCCTGTGGAAGGAACATGGATGTGGGCAGTTCCGGCCTCTGGTCTTGACTCCTGACTGGGTTCCACCACCTTGGGATGCTTGGCCCGATGCGTGGCTCAGAGTCTGGGTCTATCTTCATGGGAGCTGCACTTGAGGAGGGCCAGGGAATTATCTGGGCCAGCAGGGGCAGAGGCCCTGACACTCTGCCCGCCCAACGCCCGACTCAGGCAGGTGGGCTTGTGAGCCCCTCCCAGGGCTCCAGGGCTCGGAAGGCGTCCAACACTGGGGCCCCTACCCCTCGCATTTTGGAAGTGGAGCTGTGCCCCTGTTCCTGAGCGAAGCCCCGCACATGCAGGGGCAGGTTGGGAGGGGCCCCTGCCAGCGCCTCTGCGTATGCTGGCCTGGCTATGGCATGTTCTCTCCAGATTTCCTCCAGGAGACGGCCCTGGCCCCTTGCCACAGCAGAAATCATGCCCCATAATTCTCGATTGTGAAACTTGATCTTTTCCTGCAAGCAGCTCATTAAGACTTCAGATCTTGCAGGCTCCATGTCACACGAATGCCCAGGCCTTAGCACAGCTTCTGTGGTGACAGAGTTCCGTGAATCATGTTGATGGTGACGGAGTGGATGTAAATATATACATAAGAAGAAAGGAAGGAGTGGGGACACACCCCTTCCCCACAAGCCTCCCCCAAAAGCCTGAACGTAACAGAATACAGAAGTGGAAACATGAACCTTTCCCCATCTTCTGACCCTTAAGGACAGAGAGAAGGAGCAGGTTGTGATGTCAGTAGGAACTTGCAGACCAGGCCAGCTAAGCCCCCACCGACGGCACACGGGACCCCCAGTCACTGCAGCGCCCATCAGAAAAAAACAGCAGGAACTAGACATTGCTCTGCAGGCAGAAATCACAGCTGAAAATCAACTCTCCTTTGCTCCATGTCATGGAACTTCTTCATAAGTATAAAAAGTAGCTAACTTGATAAAAAACACCTTTCCTAAGGACCTGAGCGCTGCAATTTGAAGGGGCTGGTAGTGTGAGGCTGGAGAGGGGCTCCTACAAGGCTCTTGGCTGGGCAGGCGGCGGGGAGGCCCCTCCGGTGAGTAGGAAATCAGGGTTGCCCTGGGCCAGTTGGGGATGGGGCCTGGACACCATGAGATTTTCAGCAGGCTACACCTGAGGCCCCAGCCAGAGCAGCCGCCACAGAATACTCAGAGGCAGTTGGAAGTGAGGGCTGGTGATGAGAGTGGGAACACTGCGCCCCACACAGCTGTCTAGGTGCCACCCGGCGGACAAGCTGCCCCTGCCCTGCCTGGCCTCTCCACATGGCACATCTGCCCCTGGCACTGTCCAGCCCCAGGCCTGGGTGACTGGGGACACCAAATACTGGTGGAAAACACATCAGTGAGCTCATCCTTGGGAAGAAGCCTGCATCAGGGAGGAGGCGGCTGTCTGGCAGAGCTTCCTGACAGCCAGGCCGGGCAGTGCCAGGACACCCACCTTGGGTCTCACCTGCAGAGCATCCACATGAGTCACTCACACGGGGCCAGGTGCAGGCTGTGCGCACAGAGGGCAGATCCAGACCACAGGAGAGCACAGGTGCCCATGGGTGTGCAGGGAGTGTGGGGGGAAAGGAGTGTGTGCTCTTGTGCCTGTGGGAGGGTGTGGGTGTAGGTATGAGTGTGGGCGTGTGTGGGTGTGGTTGTGCCTGTGGGAGGGCGTGACCATGAGTGTGGGTGTGCACCGTGCCTGTGGGAGGGTGGGTGTGAGTGTGGGTGTGTGTGCATGTGCTTGCGGGAGGGTGTGTGGGTGTGAGTGTGAGTGGGAGGGTGTGATTCTATGGCTAGGCATGATTGTGTGTGCATGTGCCTCTGTGTACATGTGCATGCACGTGCTGCATGTGTGTGCTGTGGGAACCTGTAGGGTCAACCTTAGGTCCTAATTCTGGGCTGACCGCGTGCCGTCCCGCACGGGCCCTGCGTCCTCAGTTCCTCCTCTGTGCTGTGGGCAGACAGCAGCCTGGCTGCCCCACACTCGGACACCCCTAGAAGGGAAGGGATGGTGGCAGGGCTGGCTGCAGGCAGAGCCGTGCCCAGCAGACACTGAGGCCACAGGGTCACGCTCTGGGTGGATGTCACCTAGAAAAGGTTTTGCCTCCTCCAGTCTTTTAAATCAGGCTCCAGGGGCTACGATTACAGCCCTGGGCTTTCTCCCACCCCTCAGCCTCCCTCCTTAGTGGTTCTGCAGCAGGTCCCTCCCGAGACCACACCACCCCTGCGTCCTCAGTCTCGGCTCATCTGCTCTGACCCAGCTGAGGATCCGGCTGCCCTCTTAGGGCAGTTTCTCCTTTGCCAGCATTTTCTTTTTCCCTTCTGTCATGCTTTGCTATGTCCTCATGCAAAATTAAGCTCCAAACGATTTCAGTTACTCCCAACTCTGAGACAAGTTTTAAAATAGTGACAGGATTAACATTGCACCTCCCTGTGAGGGCTGTAGGGGACTGGCAGTTCCAAATGCATTTTCCACTTGCAAACTTGCTAACACAAATCCCACAGCTAAAGGGAAACTGCTGCCCTTTCAGCGGGCCGACATTTCCTCTGCTGGGTTTACTTCCCTTCCGAAGAGCCCAAATGAAGCTCTGCACACAGGCCTGTGTGCTTCTGCCCCTCCTGTAGAAATCGACGGTGTGTCTTCTCCATTGTGTTTATTGATCAAGGCGGAAACCACAAGTATAAATTACCAGGTGCTCTGATGAGAGACAGGCAGCGGAGGCTGCCTCGTCAATAGTGCATCTGATTGGAAAGAAGTGGCTCGTCAGAGGGAGGCCGGACTCTTCGAAGGTTGTGGTTTTCCATGGAAAGCTCCACCAGCTCTCTGCCTGCCGAGTTCCTGCTCTTGCCCAGGCGGGAAGTGTGAGTAGCTTTCACACCAGACCTGCCGCTCCCCGCGCCGCGTTGTTTCCATGGACACTGATGTCCGTCTCTGCAGCAGGGGATGGCCGCCCTTGCCCAGGCTCCTGTCACTGTGGACGCCTCTGTCTGGCACACTCTTGGTGTTAGAGCTTCAGGTAAAAGTCGGAAGCAAGAAGGAAAAGGACGCAGAATCCCATCCCTGCTGAACCTGCCAGGCGGGGCTGCCCTGAGATCCTGTAGCATGTCAGTGGGAGCCGACAGGGACAGTTTGCGCGCTGCTGGGATGCGTGAACAGAGGAGGGTCCATGAGGCCCCAGGGCTGACTCAGGGCATGTGCAGTTTGGGGAGCAGCCAGGGAGGCCTCCTGGGCAGCCGGTTGGAGGACAGAGCTGAGGACATGCAGACTGTCTTCTATGATCATGGGTGGGTGAGGCACAGGAGCTCTGGTGATGGGATGCAGCCATGAGGGGCCGTGGCCCAGAGAAGCACAGCAGTGTCTCACCTGGCTTCTCTGCAGGCCTCAGACTCACGTCCTCACATGCAGGTCCTCCTCCAGCAGTGAGCTCCGGCTCCCTCCCGCTCGGGGGCCACTCTGCTCTGACATGGGTTCTGATACAGGCTCTGATACCGGCCTGCAGCTCCCCCGCTCTTGGTGTCTGCCCAGTGTCACCTTCTTCCACGACACCCAGTCCCCAGTCCCAGGATGACGGATGCCCAGGGAGATCCACCACCTCCCCTCAGAGACCACGTGTGTTCACCCTCGGCAGCAGCACGCTGCTCCTCCCTCAGGGCGTCCTGAGGAACTGTGTATTTTCACCATTTCTGGGATGTAAAGAAGGAGGAAGACTTGTCAGACATAGAGAATGCCTGTTCAGGCGGTTGACAGCTCAGATAGAGATGGGGTTGGTTCCAGCCAGCAGCCCGTCCTGAGAGCTAGGCTGAAAGAAACACCCTTCCCCATGGCACCAAAACACCCACAGGCCTTGCAGTCTTCACCATGTCTGTAGTGATCTTACTTACAAGGTAATTGGCTGTCTGCTCCCCACTGGAACCTAAGCTACAGGAAGGCTGTCGATGGTTATGTGGTGCAGGAATAACACCTGCCCATGGGGGCTGCTCAGTAAACATGCGGATGAATTGAGTGGATGAACAAACTGTTGTTTTTTAAATCACGGCCAGTTCTTGATTGGGAAGAGCCACACCCAGCCCGCCTGCCCCCACAGCTCGGCGTCAGCTCACCTGTACCGAGAGTTGAGGGTTTCTGCCTGCAGTCGTGGTGGGACCCTGTGGTGCTGCTCAGAGCTGCCCACCTGTGCCTGCTCTTCCAGGATCATTTCTCCTGCACAGCCATTGCCCCAAACTCAGAGATGCAGGGGTATGCCTGGCCCCAGCAGCACACTTGCAGGCAGGACCGACTGTCCATGCTCTCCAGAAAGCCTGCTTCTTCTCTGAAGAGGAAAACCATGCCACCATTTCCTTGCTTCCTGAGAATTCAAGGTTTGTTAGCATTTCATTAGCTCTTAATTGGACTCCAATTTTAAGCACATTGATGCAAGTGCTCTTTGCTACATTTTTATGGGCATTTGTTTCTGCAGATTATAGAGTTCAGCCTAAAAATTCGTTTCAGTGCGACAGAGCCTGTTACAGGGGGTTGTAAACCTCTGCACAGTTGCATTCAGAACTGCGGTGCTTAAAAATAGTCTTATCCACACCCGTCCTTTCCTGGGTAAAAATAGCTTCTCAACATGATGTAGTCAAACCCTATAAATGTGCAGGAAACGTTCCCCGAGGGTGGAGGGCAGAGGAGAATCTGCATGTGTTCGGAACCCCAGAGGTGTGGTCCTGCCACCTTCCTGAGCAGGTGCTGGGATGCCTCACACCGCAGGTGTGTGCACTTGGTCCAGAGGAAGACTCAGTTCACATCTGGAGTATTTTTTTTTTTTTTTTTTTTTTTTTTTTTTTTTTTTTTTTTTTTTTTTTTTTTTTTTTTTTTTTTTTTTTTTTTTTTTTGAGACGGAGTCTTGCTCTGTCGCCCAGGCTGGAGTGCAGTGGCCGGATCTCAGCTCACTGCAAGCTCCGCCTCCCGGGTTTACGCCATTCTCCTGCCTCAGCCTCCCGAGTAGCTGGGACTACAGGCGCCCGCCAACCCGCCCGGCTAGTTTTTTTGCATTTTTTAGTAGAGACGGGGTGTCACCGTGTTAGCGAGGATGGTCTCGATCTCCTGACCTTGTGATCCGCCCGTCTCGGCCTCCCAAAGTGCTGGGATTACAGGCTTGAGCCACCGCGCCCGGCCACATCTGGAGTATTGGTCAGGAGCCGGCTCTGTGAGGCAGGACCCACACACGGTGGCTGTCACAGAGGCAAAGATACAATTGATCGAATGAATCTAACCTTGTAATTCCTGCTATCAAAACAGTCCCTACTGGAGCAGTTAATACTGAGATACCTAGTGGGAAAGAAGATACGCTCTGGGTTGTTGAAAGTCCTGGAACGGGGCTTTGCCATCGGGGATGCTTCGTGGCTGACATGTTTTCCCTCAAGATGTGCCGGTCACACAGGTGCCCACAGCTGCCTTGGGCCTCCCACGAACTTGGCGAAAAGTTCCCACAGAACTTTTCCTGCCTTGGGCGAGGAAAGCTCTGGCTGCCTGGGGTCAGGTGGCAGCCCTGGGAGATGGAGACCCAGTCATGCACAGGTGCTTACGATGGGCACAGCGACTCGGTGCCATCGTCTGAGACCCAGTCACACACAGGCGCTTACGATGGGCACAGCGACTCGGTGCCATCGTCTGAGACCCAGTCACACACAGGCGCTTACGATGGGCACAGCGACTCGGTGCCATCGTCTGAGACCCAGTCACACACAGGCGCTTACGATGGGCACAGAGACTCGGTGCCATCGTCTGAGACCCAGTCACACACAGGTGCTTACGATGGGCACAGCGACTCGGTGCCATCGTCTGAGACCCAGTCACACACAGGTGCTTACGATGGGCACAGCGACTCGGTGCCATCGTCTGAGACCCAGTCACACACAGGTGCTTACGATGGGCACAGCGACTCGGTGCCATCGTCTGAGACCCAGTCACACACAGGTGCTTACGATGGGCACAGCGACTCGGTGCCATCGTCTGAGACCCAGTCACACACAGGTGCTTACGATGGGCACAGCGACTCGGTGCCATCGTCTGAGACCCAGTCACACACAGGTGCTTACGATGGGCACAGCGACTCGGTGCCATCGTCTGAGACCCAGTCACACACAGGTGCTTACGATGGGCACAGCGACTCGGTGCCATCGTCTGAGACCCAGTCACATACACGTGTTTACCGTGGGCACAGCGACTCGGTGCCATTGTCTAAGACCTAGTCACACACAGGTGCTTACAATTGGCACAGCAACTCGGTGTCATTGTCTGAGTCACACACACATGTTTATGGTGGACACAGCGACTCGGTGCCATCGTCTGAGGTCCAGTCACACACAGGTGCTTACAATGGGTACAGCAACTCCATGCCATCGTCTGAGTCACACACAGGTGCTTACAATGGGCACAGCGACTCGGTGCCATCATCTGATACCCAGTCACACACACGTGTTTATGGTGGGCACAGTGACTCTGTGCCATCGTCTGAGTCACACATGTGTTTATGGTGGGCACAGCGACTCAGTGTCATCGTCTGAGTCACACACACGTGTTTACGGTGGGCACAGTGACTCCATGCCATCGTCTGAGTCACACACAGGTGTTCACGGTGGGTACAGCGACTCAGTGCCATCGTCTGACATTGGATTGTGCATCCACTTGTCCCACCTGCTGGTAACCCACCTCCAGAGGTGAATTGGTAACTAAGACCTGCCTCCTTCGAGCTGGGCTGCAGGTGCCAAGCTGGAGAGCATTTGCCCTCTCCCACTGCTGCTGAAACAGATACCACTAATTTAGTGGTTCAAACCAGCACAGATTTCTTCTCTTGTGGTGCTGGAGGTCAGAAGTCCGAAATGAGTTTCACTGGGCCAAAGCCAGGGTGTCGGCAGGGCTGGTCCCACTGGAGGCTGCAGGAGAACACCTGCTCCATGCCTCTGCCGGCCTCTGCAGCTGCTCGGCACCCAGGACAGCTACACGGCCTCTGCTGTCTGAGCTGCTGTTGTCCCACGGCCCTCTCTGAGCTTGCTGCCTCCCTCTCATACGGGCCCAGCCCGAGCACCTCCTAATCTCTAGACATTTGTCCCGACTCCGTCCACAGAGCGCCTCTTGCTTGGAAGGCAACGTACCCCAGGGGCATGGATTAGGGTGTGCACACCTGGTGGGAACCCACCTTCAGGGTTTCTTCTCCTTGGACACAGGCTACGGCCCAAACCACATGTCCCAGAGCCTGAAGCAGGCCCCTCCCTGCACTTTCCCCAAAGAGGCTGGTGTGGGAGCAAAGCCCCTGTGTGGTCAGGAGCTGGGAGGGCAGCTGGAGAAGATTCTCAGGGTTGAGGTGGAGGAGGTCGGGCCTCAGCCAGGCTCAGAGCACACCTGCTAGTCCTCCTGTCACAGAAGGGAGGGCCCTGAGATGGGAAGAGAGGGTCTTGAGAGCAGAGACCTGCTAAAGCCTGGCAGGGGGGCCATGCCTCTGGGCAGCTGATGTGAGCTGTTGTCTCATGCAGCTGGTCTAGGATGGGGCAGAGGCTCTGCCTCGACCTCTCCCACACTGGGTGCCGTTTGCGCCTCCACTCCAGGTGAGCACAGCTGGAGCAGCAGCTGCCTCGAGGACTGGTGTTAGACACTACCTTGGAGGTTTCCCTGATGGACTTTTCAGGCTTCTGCCAGCGGGGCCCCGTGACGGCACTGCCTCCTGGGAGCCTGCTGCTGGGAGAGGCAGTGGAACGATCCCCCCTGCCTAGAGTCGACAAGGGGCTTCCCCACGGAGCTGAGAGAAGGCTTCTCTCCACACCATGAGGCTGCGATCCCAGCTTCCTGCAGCTTCGAAACTCCCAGCTCAACCCACCCAGACTTATTCTGCTCCCTGAGACCTTCGGTCACAATGGCACAGCTCACCTGGGATGGAACCTCCTGCTGTTTACAGCCGCGAGCCCATGAGCAGAGACAAAGCACCAGGACGGCTCATCAGAGAAGGGCTGGGTAGGACAGACACAGGTGGACAGGGTGGCCAGAGAGGCCGTCAGAAAGGGACAAAACAGAGGGGTGCGTTTATCATCCCTTCCTCAGCACCTGACACCAGGCAGGCCCTGTGCCCCCCGAGTCCAGCTCTTCCAGGCGTGGCAGGTGCTTGATAATTCCTGTGACTGACCCAAAGGCTTCACAGGTCAGATTCCAGCCAAGCCGAGCCTGTGAAAAGACCTTCTTCAGACAGTCCAGACCGTGGTGATCGTGGCCATTACGGCTGGAAATGTTGGAAGACCTGCAGGGCCGTGGGCTCTTACCTTGGCCTCTCAGACATGCGCCCTCCTCCCTCGTCTCTCCCTGAGGAGAGTCAGGGATGGTTCACCTGGTGCCAGGCTGTTCCCTGTCCAGCAGGAGCCATTGAGGAGGAGCAGGTGGGCCCCGCAGACTCAGAGGGTCAGGTCCTCAACCTGGGCTGGCCCCAGCTCTGGAGAAGGGCATTTTATTGAGTATTTTGGCCAATGGCCAGTCACTGAGGCTGTGGCCCTCCCCTGTCTCCAAGAAGCCCCAACATGGAAGGCTCAGGATAGAAAATCCCCACGACCCTGCTCACCACCCTTCCCCTTCCCACGAGGCTCTGTCATGGGAGGCTAGATGCAGCGTGTCTTTAAAATGGTCTGCCCGTCTCAGTCTCAAACTTTGGAAAGAGCTAACATAGCATTCCATGACCAGGATGCTGAGACTCTGAAGTTTCCCCTGCTAAGCAGGACAGAGCCTTAACAGAGCTCTTCCCCAAGCTGATTTAACCAGTCACTGGGTGGCAGAGGCCCTCAGCACCGAAGGCCGGCAGCAGAGAGATAAAGGGATGCAGCATCATTTAGGCAAAAGCAGAATGAGGTATTACCCCTTGCAGATGGCTCCTGGCATTTACCTTGTTGGATCTCATGTTAGCAACGACCGCCAACACTTCTGAACAGCAACACTTAACGAGAGTCTTTTCATTCTCCACGAAAAGAGTTGTCACAGAAAAATTTAATGGAAAAGTGGTTTTAAACTGCCCATATCAAGTAGGAGTCTCTGGGGCTTGGCTGAGCTGGCGTTCCTCCGTTTAACTCTTCCATGTCGTTGGAGAGCCAGAGTTTGAAAGCACTGGGACAGAAGAGGATGAAGAAAAGGAAGACAAGGAGGACAAGCGGGAGGGAGACGAGGAGAATTAGGAGGAGGAGAGGGATGAGGAGGAGGAAGAAGAGGACAAGGAGGAGGATGAGGAAGAGGACAGGGATGAGGAGGAGGAAGAAGAGGACAAGGAGGAGGATGAGGAGGAAGAGAGGGAGAAGGAGGACAAGGAGGAGGTGAAGAAGGAGAATGAGTCAGGGAGGAGGAGAATGAGGACAAGGAAGAGAACAGGGAGGAGAGGGATAAGGAGGAGGAGAATGACAAGGAGGGGGATGAGGAAGAGAGGGACAAGGAGGAGAATGGATGAGGAGGAGGAGGGAGAGGAGGAGGAGGGGTGGGAGAGGGAGAAGGGGGACAAGGGGGAGAAGAAGGAGGGAAGATGGGGGGGCCGGAGAAGCAGGCAGCCACGGTGCCTTGTGTGAGGCATTGGATCCAGGGCATCCTTGGCTGTTGCCTCCCTCTAGACCTCAGTCTCCTGTCGCATGAAATGAACGGGCACTGAGGACCCGGTGGCATCCCCAGCTCAGGAGTGGTTACCCCCATGGTGAGCAGCATCACTAGGATGTAGAAATACATGGAATTTAAAGCATTTCCAAGCCATTGTCCTAAGTGGAGGCCACATTCCAGGTCCCCCAGAGGCGATGAGGATCCAGTTCCCCAGCATAAGCCTCACTGTCGTGTTGTCGGCCTTTCCGCCTCCACCCCGGCGGGCGTGCAGGGGCTGCCACGGATATTTCCAGTTCCACGTCCTGATCACTACGAGGCTGAGCACCTTTCCTCAAACTCGTCCTGATCACTACGAGGCTGAGCACCTTCTCTCAAACTCATCCTGATCACTACGAGGCTGAGCAGCTTCCTCAAACTCATCAGTGTTTGTGTATCTTTTGAAGTGTTTGCCCAAGGCTGTTGTCCGTTTTTTAGAATCAGGTAGAATCTGTTTGTTGTTGGGTTTCCAGAGCTGCTGGTAGATTCTTCATGCAAGTCTTTCATCAGGTGTACCTGCTGTGTGCATTTTCACCCAACGACTTCTCATTTTCTTGAAGTCCAGTTTATCAATCTCTCTCCTTCCCCTGTGGCTGGTTTTTTAAAATGAAGTTTTTATTTTAGAGCCATTTCGAGTTCACAGAATTGTTATAAAGAGAGTACCGGGTTCCCATATACTTCATACGGTTTCCTTACTATTAATGCCTTACATCAGTACAGTACATTTGCCAGAATTAGTGAACAAACGTTGCTACATAATCATTAACTCAAGCCCACAGTTCATTTGGTTTCCTCCGTGTTCCTCAGGTGGCCGTTTTCCGGGCCAGGATCCTGTCCAGGATCCCGTGTGACATTTGCTCATCACATCTCCCTAGGCCTCTCTTGGCTGTGACAGTTTCTCAGACCTTCCCTGTTTTCTATGATCTTGAAAGTTCTGAGAAGTTGGGCTCAGGTATTTGGGGGAGTGTCTGTCTGTTGGGATTTGTATGAAGGTGGTTTTTCATATCCAGATTCTGGCTGTGGGCTTCATGGAGGAAGAGCAGAGTGAGGCGCTTCCCATCCCACCACGTCAGGGGCCGCCTCGGCCCGGCTCACTGCTGATGTTGACCTCGGCTACCTGGCCAGCTTTCTCCAGCGTGAAGTCACTCTCGTTGCCCTCATACGTTATACTCCAGTCTATCAATCTTCTAGTTTATGGCTTGTGTCTTCTCTATGAAACCCTTGCCTAACCTCTCAGTTTCGAAGGTATGAGAAGGGGGAGTCAAGATTCTTTTTTCTGTCCATGTGGATATCCAGCTTTTTTTATTTATATATTTTATATTTTAGAGACAGGATCTCACTCTGTCACCCAAGCTGCGATCACGGCTTATTGCAGCCTCAAACTCCCGGGCTCAAGGGATCCTCCTGCCTCCGTGTGCACCTCCATGCCCGGCCTATGTCTCTGTCTAAAGACACAGAGTCTTATGACGTTGCCCACACTGGTCCCAAACTTTTGGGCCCAAGCAATCCTCCCACTTGAACTGCTGGGACTACAGGCATGAGCCCCACTGTGCCTGGCCTGATATCCAGTTATTTCGGATCCATTTTTCCCCCTGCGGCTTTGGCCCACGTGTTGAAAACCATAGGATAGTGCCCGTCAGCCTACTTCTGGACTCTCTGCTCTATTCCAGTGACCTATTTCTTTATGGCCTTACTGCTGCAAGATCTGCCATGAACACAGCAGCTCCGTCACCAATCTTGCCAACTCTTCGGATGGTGCTGGTCCTTCCCAGATGGCTGTGGCTGCCCTTAGACCTTCACTTCTCTATGAACTTCTAAATCATCTTGTTAATTTACAGGAAAAGTCCACAGGGACTCCAATTGAGATTTCATGGAATGATTAGATCAACTTGTGAAGAAGTAGACATGGTATATTTAGAGATGTATCTCTCAGATAATTTTTGGTGTAGAGGTTTTGCACATATATAGTGAAATTTATCCTTAAGTATTTGATTTTACTATTATAGATAGTATTTTTAACATCATTTTAAATTAGTCATCAGTAGTATATAGAAATACAACGATCTTTGTATATTGACTTGGTGTCCTGTGATGTCGCAAAATTCACTTATTGGTTCAAGCTGATTTTTTGTGGATCCCTTAGGATTTGCCATCTCATTTCACCTGTAAATGAGGGTAATTTTACTGATTTCTTTCCAATATTTGTACTTTTCTTTTCCTCGTCTCTTTGCACTGACTGGAACCTCCCAGCCCAATGTGACTGGAAAAGATGAAAACAAATCCAGAAACCCTTCCGTTTCTCCCCATTTTAGGGGGAGTTATTGAGTATTTCCTCATTTGTTATGACATTGGCTATAGAAAAAAAAGTCTGTTTTAACAGTGCCAGCCACTGGGAGAGCAAGCACCTGTCCTTAGCTGAAGGCAGGGACTTCTGGAGGCCTCTGTGCTGAGTTCCGAATGACTTCCAGGTCACAACTGCCCCTGGATGTTTACAACTAGAGTCGCAGAGACAGTCCTGGGTCCCGTGACCCCCGCTGGGCCCCAGGCAGGCAGAGGAGCAAGCAGCATCCTCAGGCCCAGCCCAGGCGAGTGTTCCGCCTCTCTCACTCTGTCAGGGACACCAAGAGCTTGCAGCAATGGTCCCAACCTCTCCCTGCTCCTTCTCCACTTTATGGTCATTAAGACTAAGTGATTCCCTGCTCCAGGATCTCAGTCATAAAGGATAGAGAAGCATTGGCATGAGGCAAAGGTGGACCAGAAAGCCAGTGTTCATCCCCACTAGGCCTTGTTGCTCCGTCTCCTCCAGGCTGACACCTGCACGTGTCAAGGAAGCAGCTGGCTGAGCTCATGGGGGCAGAGAACCACCAATTAGGTGGGGGAACAAGGGTCATGCTTCATTTAGAGGGGCACACAGTTCACAGGAGGCCAAGCCTAGCCAGGCAAGATGTATATCCAGAGTGAGGCGGGTGAGACCACCTGCATTCAGTGTGCCCCCTGTGTCTCCCCACTTCTCAACTCTTGTCACACACTAGACAAGCAGAGACATAGGAGAGAACCCCTCCATGTCATGGAATAAACCATTTTAGAGCTCTGATAAAACCACAGTGAGCAGAGAAGAAAAGAGCCACCATGTTTTCACATGTGGCCAGCCTGGGTGCAGCCTTCTGAGGGATCCCTGGAAGCCTCAAAGCTGTTTCATCTCGGGCCAGGTTTGGGGTCCTCTGATATTTGTTGATTCTCTACCATGTGGGAGATCTAAGGCTCAGAACATGAAAAATGTTGGGAGCTTTAAACTACTATCTTCTCTTCCTTTGGTGTCAGGCATAAGAGCAAAATGTGCAAACGGATCTTATTATATTCAAGGTACAGAGCAAGGAATAAAACCCAGGGAGCAAAAGGCACGGCAGACAGCAGCAGGCCAGGGCTGTGTCCAGTCCTCTGAAGACTTCGGAGTCTGCATAAAGGAGGCCTTGTCTCTTCCCCTTGGGCTGCTTGAACCACACACGCTGGTGTCAGGAGTGACTAAATCTCCTGTAATTAATAGACCATTTGACCTAAGTCTGAGCAGGGAAACAAACACACAAGGGTTCCTATGAAAACACCAGCACAGGCGTGGAGCCGTTTCTGCGTGTCGTGGAGAGAGCCGACGCCTGGGTGCTAATCTCGAGGCCGCGTGAGGGCTCCATCCCCGGCCTGGCCACCCACACCTGCCCTGGGCCTGCACCTTCTCATCTGGATAAGAAGATTTCTCACCTCACGGGAAAATTGGAGGCAACATTGTTTACTCCCTGTGTGGTCTTGCTGAGGGCCCAGCAAAAGCAAGTCCCTGCTGCTCTCTGTTGACTTTGGCCAAAGCGTCCTTTGACCGAGGTTTGACCGAGCCACCACTGTCTGACAATTCTGAGGATTTGATTTATTCTGGACCCCGGCCTTCTCCAAGCTGGTGGCTAAAACAAGGTCCTAAAAATGTTGTTAGCTGATGACTGTGGGCCACATAATTTCTCAGAGATTCTGCACCTCTTTGGAGCACTGGCTGGGCGCTGCCTGGAGGAACTTTCCGGTGGTGGAAATGTCAACAGATGGTTAGATGTTCAGGGGCATCCCGTCCACCAGGCGAGCTCAAAGCAAACTTTCTTTTGGAGTGAGTGCATGGGTCCAGGAAGGCCAGGCGTGTCATTGTGTGGGGCCCTGAGTCCACGAGGATGAGGTGTCATGAGTCCATGAGGAAACAAGGGGCCCTGAGTCCACGAGGAAATGAGGGCCCCTGAGTTCACGAGGAAATGAGGGGCCAGTCCCCTGGCTTCTCACAGGGATGGACCAGGACTCACTTCCGACCGGCTATTAATGGACTGGAGACACGTGACCCATGTGAGGAGCGAGTCCTCCCAGGACACTGGGTAGAACGGCAAAGACAAGCAGTGGCATGACCTCTAATGCCAAAGTAGGAACATGTGCCCCATGCCCACCCGGGTCGCTAGGCCTTTACTGCAGCCGAGGCACTGCCTCTGTCTGGTCTTGGGTGCTCAGAGGTCAGGACCTCCTGCAGCCTGTTGGATGCAGCTCACATTCCCTCCCAAGTCTGTGGCAGAAACCAGTAGGGACTCAGGGCACCAGAAGGCCCAGTGAGAGGAAGGAGTCTGCCCTGGCCAGGTGACAGCCTGTGACCAGCCCAAGAGCCGGGGTGCCCGGTCGTCCTTCGGCACTGGGCCTTCTAGCAGGCCAAGGAAGATACTATCAGAACCTCATCATAGGCTGTTTAAGGCTTAAGTGACGTTGACAGGTGAAATGCTGGGAACAGTGGCCCCTTGCAAGCATTCAATAGAGGTCGTGTATTCTCTGTGTGGATGCAGGTGGGGAGAAGCGGAAGGAAGGATGCACGAGAGTCAGCCTGTGACACCAAAGGACAGAAACACCTCCCTCAGCCCAGCTGGCTGCTGACTCCATGCAATGAGGGACTCCAGCCCTCACAATCTCACAGCGTCCTGCCCCTGCCCCTGCCCCTGCCCCTGTGTGGTGGGAACCGTTATGCTCATTTCACAGACACAGAAACTCAGAGGACTTAAGGGTGACTGAAGGATGCTACAGGCCTGGACTCGAATCTGTATCTTTTACCTCCCAAGGCAACGCTCCTTCCATCAAATCCAGGGGTCCCAGCTCTAGATTCCCCACCCAATCCCCAAGGCCCCCACCCACCACCTCCTGTGGCTGCCTCAGCACCTCCAGCGAGAATCCGTACATCCTTTCCAACGACTGCCTTTCCGACGCAGCCCCTGACCAGTACCCCCTCCCATCACAGAATAGGACTCTTTCTCCTGGATTTCCTGTAGGAAGTTTCAGAATACTCTCCAGGTTTTCTGCGGGTGGATTCTCTCTCGGGATCTTTCTAAGCGAGTCCTGTGTTTCACCACAGCTCCCCCGACACAGTGGAGCAGCTGCACCATGGGGGGGGGCTTGGTCTTCTTGCCCCATTCGTGTGATCTCTGTTGTAGGCATCCAGGGTCCTGACGTCAGAGCTCCACACTGACGTGCTCTTGCCGGTTTACAAACCCTCCCAGGACCAGGCCCGCTTCCCTCTTCCAGGACAGGCTCTGGAGCTCCAGCTATTAACGGAAACCTTCCAGCCAGATCCCCAGCGGCCCCCAGCCTCCCACACCACTGTGTCTTCACGGCCACAGCCCGGCCACCGCACAGCTCCCCCTCGAGGACTGTGACGTTTCCAGCCATTGTCTCTGTGGGCCCTGCAGGGTGTATTCCCATTTCCCCATTCAGCTGGGAGATTTTACCAAGGGCATTTGCTCTCCTGGCTCCAATGCCAGCAAGACCGTTCACAGCTGTGTCATTTTCAGTTTCCAAGCCTCAGCTTCTGCACATAAAAGAGCATGGTTAATGGTGATTTCCTCCTCCTGTGTTGCTGTTGAACGAAGTGAGGTTAGGCACACACAAGGCAAGGACCTGCGTCTGGCAGGAACAACATCTCGTTCGTCGGCTTGATTGCTTCCAGTTGTGTCTTCCCTCCTGCGTGTGAGATGGGAGCTCCAGACCTCCCCAACAAAATACGCTTTTCCAGCTTTTAGATGCCGGCATTCCTAACTTCTTGCAACAAATCCCTATCATAGTACAAATTTAAACACATCATGGTACAATTCAAATCAACAACCCCGGATTATGCCATGTTTCAACCTTTTGTTGCCATCGACCTTCGAAACAATGGCTTTAATGGAAACACAGGTATGTCAGCTTGGAAGCCACTCAAACATCTCAGTCATTCAGAAATAAAACGCTTGCTGAACGCTAGTCTTTGCCAGTTGTATTAGAGTTCTCCATAGAAACAGAACCCATAGGATGTACACAGAGAGAGGGGTGAGGGGGGGTTTCATGTGACTTGGCTTCTGTGGTTACAGAGGATGAGAAGTCCTGCTGCCGTCTACAAGCTGGAGAACCGGGGAAGTTCCTGGTGTACGTCCCAGAGTCCGAAGGCCTGAGAACCTGGAGTTCTGAGGTTTGGGGGCAGGAGAAGATGGACGTCTCAGATCCAGAATAAGGAAAGAATTGACCCTTCCTCTGCCTTTTTTTCTATCTGGGCCCTCAGCACTTTGGGGAGCGTGGATTTTCCCTGCTCAGTCCCTTGATTCAAGTACTGATCTCTTCTGGATCCTCCCTCTCAGACATACTTACAAAGCATGTTGTATCAGCTCTCTGGGTTTCCCTCAGCTTAGTCAAGTTGACACCTAAAATTAACCATCCACTAGGCAATGCACTACCTCAGAATACAGAGCCAGGGAGGGCGGGATCTTCCCAGGCCTCAAGGTCTCTCATCTGCTGAGCAGACAGGCATGAAGCAGACTTTCACAAGTAATTACACGATGAGGTTGGTGGCAAGGGCTACAAAAGAGAAAGGCCTCTGCCAAATGCAAAGTTGCACTAAGTCTTAAGATAAACCCAAATCTGAAGTGCAGAATTGTGGGCTGTGATGTTCACCCCACCCAAGTGGCTGTGTTGCCACATTGGCTCCAAACACAAGTGAATTTGGGCTGGGTATCAGGAAATGAAGTCATTCTGGGAATGGAATTTTAAGTTTCTTTAGGGGACCGTGAAAATCTGCATTGGAAAACAGATACTGCGAGAGAACAGGTTCTGCAAATCAGCAAACAGTCCAGACACTGGACTTCTTTCGTGCTCACTGTCTGGCTGCAGCGGGGGACAGACAGGCAGAGCAGGAGTGTGTCAGAAGGTGTTTTCTAGGGGAAAGAAGGAATAAAAGAAGACCCAGTGGAGATGCGGTGACATCGGGAGGGTCAGTAATTTCCCTACAGTTGAGGGCTCCCTGGACAACTATTTCCCCAGCAGGGACCAGGTGGTGGCTGGCACGGAGGGAGGTTCCTTGGAAGAACCCAGAACCCGTGTATTCCCCTGAGAAGTGCCATGAAACCGCTCAGACCTCTAATCCCTGCTCCTGCACTGCCCTGGAGCCTCAGGACCCAGCGCTGCTGTTGAATATTGCCAATGTGTATTGAGCTGCTGCTGAATATTGCGAATGTGTATTGAATGGGTTTTTCTGACTCAACTGTAGAGTCAATAATTTCCAGTTTAAACGAATTTGTTAAATATCTTTCTAGGTTATGTCATTATCCAAGGAAGTCTTAGCTGGCTAAACTGGAGCAACCAATTATTTTAGGAATTTGGAGAGCAAGTTTATTGTCAGAATCTTGCGGCTGTGACAGACAAACGTCCACGTAGAGAAGAGAGGCCTTTGAGAGGTAGTGAGCCTGATAACTGAGCACCGGGAGGGCTGCAGAGCCTGACAGCTCAGCCTTGGGATCCAGCCCAGCCTCTCCTTCCCCACAGTGAGCTCCTGCCAGACTGCAGTGCCCACCAGCATTCCTTACCATGGATCTGACCTGCAGGGAGAACCCAGGACAGACCCAGCACAGTGGAGCGTCTCGGATGCCGCGGGTTTCCCGGTAAGCAGCACCCGCCGCAGCACCAGGGGGAGCAGCTTCTCAAGCTCCCAAGGAAGCACGTGAGTCAAGGAGCAGCAGCGTCCTCTGACTTCTTCCTGGTAACCTGGGGAAGGAGGAGGCCGTGTTGGCGTTTGGCTGTGTTGACATATAACACCTTGTGCATCCTTTTCTCCAAGTCAAGATTGTAAGGCCCATTAACTAACTTCTATAGATTGCCACAAGCTCAAAACAAAGTAACTGAGGGAAAGAACGGCATTGCTGACGTCATTCATTCAATCATAACACAAAAATCATGAGGGTGTGCCAGGAAATGTCCTCCACAATGGAGACTAAAATTTTAGAGGGAGGAGACAGGCAATAAACAACTAAATAAAACATGTGGTGTGCAAGGCAATGCTAAGGGCTTTGAAGAAAAGTAAAGCAGAAAAGGTGTAGAGAATGTGAAAGCAGGAAGCAAGTTCAAAGTATGGCCAGGAAAGGCGTCCCAAGAGGTTGTCACCTGCACAGACACTGAGACAGGCGAGGGCCAGTCGAGCTGGGCCTGGGAGAGCAGCCAAGCAGGGAAGCCTGAAGTGGGAGCACACCTGGATCATTCCAGGAGCAGGGAGGTGAGTGAGAGCCATGAGCTGTGAAAGATGGAGTTGAGAGGGAATGGGGCAGGGCCGGCGGGGCCTTGCACGCCACTTCGAGGCACGGAGAAGTTCCTGGATGTTCGCAGCAGAAAGCTGGCATTCCCCCACCTGTTTTAACAGGAACATTTTGGCCAATGTATTGGCCACAGGTCCACGCCATAGGCCTGACGAGCGGAAGTCCGACTCGTGCCCCAGGTCGCGGGCCTGACGGGCGGAAGTCCGACTAGCGCTCCCCGCCGCACGGGCCTGACGGGGCGGAAGTCCGACTCGCGCCCCCAGCCGCGGGCCCGACGGGGCGGAAGTCCGACTCGCGCTCCGCGCCGCGGGCCCGACGGGGCGGGGGCCCGACGGGGCGGAAGTCCGACTCGCGCTCCCCACCGCGGGCCCGACGGGGCGGAAGTCTGACTCGTGCTCCACGCTGTAGCCTGACAGGTGAAAGTCCGACTCGTGTCACCACAATAGAAAGTCACAGCATCTCAATTCTCAGACTTCAGCCGGGTCACAGACCCAGAGCCCTGGAGGAAGCATTCACCACGCTGCCACCTGGTGAAACCACAGAGGCTTCATCTTCCTCCCAGCCTTCCCTGAAGATGCTGTGGCTGCTGTCTCCACTGTGGAAGGGAACTGATCAGACTCTCCAAGCATTACTGGACACTGGCTCTCAACGGACCCTAACTCCTGGAAATCCCAGATGTCACTGGTCCACAGTCGGGGTGGGGCCTTGGGGGTCAGCAGAGTTTCGGCTCAGGTTTGATGCATAGCGGGGCCCACTGGGTCCACCCTGTGGCTATTTCCCCAGTTCCCGGATTCATTACTTGAATTGACATATTCAGCAACGGGCAGAATCCTCACATTAGCTCTCTGGGCCACAGAGCGAGGGTGTTATGGTCAGAAAGGCCAAGCAGAGGGCCCTGGAACTGCGTCTTCCTCTGAAAATAGCGAACTAAACACAATACCATATCCCTGGAGGATTGCAGAGATGAGGGCCCTCATCACAGACTTGAGGAGGCAGGGGTGGGAGTCCCACCACATCCCCACACAGCTCACCTACTCGGCCTGCACAGAAGGGACACAGCTCTTGGAGCAGGACTGAGAATTGTCATAAACTTAACTGGGAGTCACTCCAGTTGCAGCTGCTGGTGCAGATGCAGTTTTGTTACTGTTGTAAATCAGCCAGTCCTCTGGCTCCGGGTCTGTAACGGGCCTTGGTCACCCCAGGCATGCATGAGCCTTGGCTGTTGGTTCTAATTCAGAAATTCCCAAGGAAGGTTCATGGCTGGCCTCGTGTGGGGCAGACCCTCCCAAGAACCAATTGTCCTTGGAGAGGGTAGCAGAGCACTTTCTCCGGTTGAGGCCAGTGCGGGGCTCAGAGGATCCTCCCTTAAAGAGAAAGGTGTCGTTGGCTCCAGAAAAGATGGGACAAGGTGGGTACTGAACAAGCTGAATAATAGCTGCCCTTTGCTGAAAATATAAATGAATGAAATGATCAGTGCTGTCCAAAAAAACGCACGAAAAAATCAGAACAAAAGTTCTAATACTACTTTAGTGCCCACTTAGCCACTTTGCCCCAAGTGACCTGCCTAAAAGAACTTTACCGACACCTCAACTGGAAACCAGATGGCAATTAGATCAGGTAAATCTTTGTAAATGTTGTGGCCGTCTCAACAGAGCTAGGAATTGGTAGGTGCTCTGTGGCTGCTCATCCTCTCCCTTCCGTTGGGAGGACACTGCACCTCTGAGCGCGTCTCTCCCTCCGCCTCCCTGCACCTCTGAGAGCGTCTCCCCCTCTGCCTCCCTGCACCTCTGAGTGCGTCTCCCCCTCCGCCTCCCTGCACCTCTGAGTGCCTCTCCCCCTCCACCTCCCTGCATCTCTGAGCGTGTCTCCCCCTCCGCCTCCCTCAGAGACCTCTGAGCGCGTCTCTCCCGCCCTCTCCGTGCACCTCTGGAGCGCATTTTTCCCAATGCTGAGCCTTTCTGCCAGGCCTGTCCATCCCAGCCCCAGCTGCTGAGTGACAAGTGGGTGTGGATTTCAAGAGCGATGACACAGCGAGAGGCTTATGCCATCGCAGCCCCACTCCATCCGCGTGGACCTTCACCCACTGAGGAGGGAGAGCCAAGAGCCAGCCCCTGTGCTGCCTTCATTGCACACACGATGCCTGCCCCGGCACCAAGTCTCCAGGCGCCCCTGCAGAGGAATCCAACGGTCGGTCGACTGATGGGCCAGTCGTGAGGGAGAACCCCGCAAAGGGACCACCATGTGTGTCCCATTCTGAGAGGTGGTCCTGATGTGGCACCTCCTTTCCTCCCTCCCACAGGCGCAATTGGAAAGGGAAGGTGGTGGGTTCTCATGTGTGGGGAGGCTCTAAAACGGGTGGGGAAGGAAAAGCTGCACACAGTCAGGACAACCCTAGAGGTCCCCTCGTGAGCGGGTACTGCTCTCTCCCCACTCTGTACCCACACAGTTGTGGGGCGCCAGCTCTCGGCAAAGTGTGCCTGGCATTTTTCCTTCCAACGGGGCACCATTCGGCCTCGCACCAGAGAAGTAGTTAGCAAGCCCGGGCCTGGGGCCGTGATGTGTGACAAATACCTCTGCTGGCCTGGGACAGTGGTGCATGATGGGTACATCTGCCGGCAGGTGCTGACAGTGTCCCTGTCCCCGTCCCTGCCCAGACACAGGCACCCTCTCCTACCCCACAGGAGGGAGCTTGCTGGTGTCTCAGTGGGACGGGCCAGATGCACTGGACATGCTGGGGAGTTGATCCCAGGAGGAGGCCTCAAACAGTGTAGGGCGAGGCTGGTGGACAAGTCCTCAAGTTCCCCCTGCTGCCGGTCACACAACACTAGTGAGAATGACCCCACGGCTCCTCAGGGGTCCCGGGGCTGGAGCCCAGCTTCCCTCAGCAGAGATGTGCTCTTAGTGCTCTGCCGGTCAGATTTCCTCCCTCCCCACTCTCTGCACCCACTCACAGAGCAACCCCTG
Organism: Macaca fascicularis; assembly: GCF_037993035.2. Lineage (NCBI taxonomy): Eukaryota > Metazoa > Chordata > Mammalia > Primates > Cercopithecidae > Macaca > Macaca fascicularis. The sequence goes on along the minus strand of NC_088377.1, from coordinate 33,489,135 downwards.
AATAAACTCCTGGCACCCCCAAAATTGACTTGAGTTCTCCTTTGGGGAGGAGCTATGTCCAGGACACAAATGGACTCTTTGAACCCCGGAACTGACCCACGCTGTTGGGTGCTTGTCTGCTGGCAGGCAAATGGCTCGGGGCCAGGGGCACCATCCACTGGGTGGGGCACAGCACAGGGCTCACGCCTGGCACCTGTCGGAATCTGCTCCAGTTGCCTGGTTTGTCATTGGAAACATGGCAGGGATAGAAAGTGGGTGCTTTGAGCTGGAGCACATGACCTGAGCCTGTAATCCCAGCTACCCGGGACACTGAGGCCGAGGACTGCTTGAGGCCTGGGCAACATACTGAGACCCTGTCCCCCCAAAAAACTAAAACAAGAAAAGAAAGGAGCACTTTGAAAGTCTTGGAAGAGGTGTGTGAAATCAAGAGCAGGGCTTCAACCCACTGGCCCTCCGCTGCTTAGTGCAGCTCATGCCCCATGACCTCCCAGGGCATGAGAAATACCCATCCCAGGAGATCATGCATTCCACCATGGTCAGAGCCGAGGAAGGCATCCTCTGTGGCCAGGCCAGTTCACAACCGGCAGATTCCCTGAGTGCACAGGCAGGTGAGGGGCTGGCCACTGCCTTCGCTGCCTCAGAGCGGCACGGCTGTCTGGCGTCCAGCCTCCACCCAGCTGAGGCGAGGGATGGTCCTGATGTGGAATGTCAAGTGAGATTTGTTTGTTTTCAGCTCGGAAGACACTGTTTACTGTGAATCTGACCAGGTCATGTGCTGCTGTTAGAGTGCCTCTTGGAGAGAAGACGAGACATGGTCAGAGATGTTAAATGATTCTCACTGTGCCTGGAGAGGCTGGGCTCAGGGGCCTAGTGCTCCTCCCAGCCCTGGGTGACTGTGCAATGGAGGGAGTGTGTGGGCTGCTTTGCCAACTGAGAGATGTGCCTCACGTCACCAGGAGCCTGGCTGAGCACCACAGTGACCATGGCCGCGTAGAAGGAAATGGACGTCCACTTGTGCAATTTACTTCCCTTCTTTCTCCAGGGGCTATTTCGAAATAGAATGTAACGGCCCTTTCTTGTTCAGTGTGGTCTCAGATGGAGTTTCTTGCTTTGGATGCAGTTTCCATGGGAGGGGGGAGAAGGGTGCCACCCCTGGTTCTTGGCTGGGAACAGGCTCTGTCTGGGCCTGGACCCCCCAAGTCTCCCCAGTCCCTTGGGTGGCCCCTAGCCTCCCTCTCAACCACAGGGCATGAATGGTACTGATTCCCCAGCAATTTTTCTGTTTCCTGAAAGTTGCTGGTGACCCTTCACTGTGCTTGGAAGTCCTCTCTGTGCTCAGAGGCACTTATGACTCACTGCAGCAGCGACTGGTCTCAGGGCACCGGGAGAAAAACTGAGGTGGTCGGGGTGGGGGGACCTCACCAGCAAGTCAGCAGGGTTGGCTCAGGACCAGAGTGCGGGGAAAAGCTCAAGGAATTAGAATTCTCACCTGACTGTGCCCCCAGCTGCGGACAGTGGCCTCGGCTTCCTTGTCTCTATGATGACACAGCTGGGAAAGCTGCTCTGTCTCCAGGGTCCCCTGGCAGCTCTGACGGCCTGGAACACCCACAGCCTGGGGCCAGAGAGGGTCAGCAAGGTCACGCCTGCGGGGCTCAAAGGACCCCAGAGCTGAGGGGTAACACAATACGTTGTAGTAGCTGCCTGCCCAGATGGTGACTAACAGCAGCTTCCAAGGTCGTTGCCTCACTGGGCTCAGCCCCATTGCAAAATCCTCCTGCAAGCGTGTGACTGTCCCCACCTGAGGAATCAGGGATGTTTACTAACCCCTGTCATATAAGGGTGTGTTCATATTACAGACAGAAATGCCACATCTTGGCTAAAGGATGTGTCCATTGAATTCCTACCCTTAAGTCTCCTGCGTTACTGTCACTTACTGGGAGGTGTCCAGGTCGGGCCTTGGGGCGTGGCCCCTTGGTCTTCTGTTGCCACTCTTGATTTTTAAAAGCATGCATCTTGTTCAGTTAGTACACCTGAAATCTGCTTGTATATAAACGAATTAAAGCTCAGCCTTAGCCGTGGTCCAGTGGGGCCTGGGGAGCACCTCTGCAGGGGATGCACGGGGCAGACCCCACAGCACCTGGCAGGCCAGCACCTGGGGCCCAGCAGCCTTGCTTGGCCGCAGCAAGGAACATGCCGCCTCCACTCCTGCCCCGGCTAGACCACAGAGACCCAGATAATGACTAAGCAGAGACTCACGTCCTTGCTGTCTTTCGTGGTGTGATTAAAGGGCCCTGCCCCGCCGGTCACTGAGAGCTCCGAGAGAAATATCTGCACCTGGCTTCTCTGCTGTGTGCACCATGCAGGACAGGCAGGCTCAGAGTGGTTGGAGCAAAGCAAGGACAGAGCCTCACGGCAATGGGGCAGGTTACAGAGCTGGCTGTGACTTCAGACGGGTCACGCGAGGCTGGCACGGCTGTGCTCCCTTGGGCATGCAGTCTCCCAGGAAGTAGCAAGAAGAATCCACCCCTCAGAACAGCCTGCAGGGGAGAGCACCCTCCCTGCCTGCTCCTCTGTCCCGAGAGCTGCCTCCCCACCCTTCAGCAGCTCCAGGAGGGGCAAACCGAAGGGACCGGGAGCATGGAGCACTGAGCAAGAAGAAGGGAGGGGGGCTGAGAGGAGGGAGGAGTGCACATGTCTCTGCTCTCAGAAAAAGTGGAAAGTGACAGCCCTGGCCCCGCAGGTGTCCAGAATTTAAGAAAGATCCTTGGAATCCACACACACAAGGACAGAAAAACACACCCAACACCCCTTAGCCCCTGCTGGTCATGATACTTATTATTGGATACCTGGGAGTCTGCAGGTGTCCGATCCCAGTGGTGACAAACCCACTGGGCCCTCTGCCCATCTCACTGTCCCCAGGACAGAGGCATCACCAGGCCTTTGTCCCTCTGCCAGGGCAGCTGGGTTGGTGGGGAATAGAGGGGCAAGGGAGAGACTGGGGCTTCTCTCCAACGTCACTCTGGGGGGACCAATATACTATGCACTTCTCCTCCCACGATAATCAGACCCCAGGCCTGCCCCTGCACTGCAGCCCCCAGCTGGTGCCTGGCTGCCTCAAGCCAGCAAGATGCCTCAGCCTCTGGAGGTGAAAAGGAAAGCTAGCTGTGCCCCCTTGTGGAGAGCTGCTGGCTTATTCCTTAGTGGTGGGTCCTGAGCATTGGCCTGATGATTTTGTAACAACTGATACCTTTCTGGAGCCCCTGAAACACAGTTTAGTGCCATGAAGCATGTTGTTTCCTTGCTAAAACATTAAGTTGTTTTCCCCAGCAACTCTAACAGGCAGAAAACCCCATCTCAGCACATCAGCACCCGTTCCCTGCCCCAGGAAGGTAAGAGAAGGCTGCAGGAGAAGGAAGGAAGTGCTAGAAAGCTGCCCTTCCCCGGGGAGCCCATTTAAGCCCCAGCAGAGGTCGGTCATCTGCGTCCTCCTGGGAACCTGGTTCCTGCAGTTCCCACGGCCACGCTGGGTAACGCTGGTGGGGAAGGCAGACCTGTACTGGGGCAGGGCCTCTGCAACTTCCTTCTCCTCTGTTAAACTGTTCTCAATGACAGAGGCTGCCACGAAGCTGACACTGAAGAGCACTGGCTAACACACTAGCTGAGCAGCAGACGCTGGAACCAGCTGGTGGCAGCAGCCAGGGTGGGCAGGTGCTGCCTGACTGCGGGGTCAAAGGGCCACCTGCTTTCTCTACACCCTCCTGGCATTCAGAGCCCTGGCCCGAGCCTGGGCCAGTGCAGGGAGCCTCTGTTTGTTACATAAAGAATGGATTTATTTCTGCTAACTCCAGAAACAGCCAGTGCACATGAACCACTGTCATCAAGGACAGGCCCCTTCTCCCAGGCTGACCACAGGCAGCTCAGCACTCTGAGTCCCCTCCTGAAAGACCCTGGTGGTGCTGTGCCATCACATCAGTGCCTGTGTGCTTCGCGGAGCACGTGGGCGGCCCTGTGATCCCCGTGGGCCTGGCAGCAGTTACATCTACTTGTCTGCTTATCTCAGGCCATCTACTTCGTGCTGAGTCCTGAAGTGAGCTCCGGGTCCCAGAAAGGAACTGGAGGGGGACCCCTACCCTCAAGGAGGGCACAGCCTGGTGGGGAGGGGACACGGGCACCTACAAGTCAGACACGGGATCATAGGGTCTTTGAGGAGGAGGCCTGGGCTTCCACGAAGACAGCAGCGCCCCATCCTATTCATAATCTCCCCCGAGGATGCCCCTCCAAGGCTGTCGGGAGGTAGACTTGGAGAGCCGGAAAGGGTCTCCACCTCTTTCGTCAGAGAAGTGGGAATGCAGAAAGGAAGGAGTGAGGACGTGACCCCTCCACAGACTTCAGGCCCCGGGACAGCTGTTGGAGGGCCCTGGCTCAGGGGCCCCTCCCGTCACTCAGGGAAGGGGGTGCTTTGGAGTCCCCAAGCTGCAGGGAGTGGTCGGGCCCCGTGAGGGTGGCAGAGGAACTGGTGTGGGGAGGAGAGTGTGGGGCTGTGCCTGGTCCTGGGGGTGCAAGCAGAGCCTCCCAGAGGGTCACAGGGAGACTTTCAGCCCTGGATGGGGAGTCGCCCAGAAGACCTTTGGGGGCCTTTAGTCTTGGCCTTGGCATCTCCTCTGGTCCCAGTCCTGACCCCAGAGAGGGAAGGTGTCCAAGATCTGCATGTCTCTGGCCTGTGGCCTCTGCTGGGCAGGCCGTGCACAAAGGGACCTCATTTATCCCCAAAGACACCCTACATCACCGAGACACAGACTCTTCCCTTCCGAGACGACTGGAAAGGACTTGCTCCTTTGAGCCAGAAAACCCTGTAACTGCAAGGCTGCTCTCAGGTCCAGTGTGCTCAGAGAATTACACCTCAGCACCAAGCTCTTTTCGCTAAAAGTCCCTTCCATAATTAGAGCTTGAACAAATGGCACTAAAGTATACAGGAGCTCGCCTACCTAGATCAGGGCTCTCAGAGGAAAGATAAACTTCTTCAGGTTCAGAAATGGCAGCAAAGCACATTCCCCTATACTCCAAGGACAGCATCTGGCGGGTTAGCAGTGGGGCCAGGCAGGTGAGGGAGGTGCCTCTCTGTGAAGTGGGTCAATGCAGAAAAGAGGACATGCCTCTACCTCTTCTGTCCAGGGCCAGGGGCCTGGGATGTGAGGAGGGACACAGGAAACAGATTGGTGCCAAGCCACAGGCGTGAGCCTCCTCTACCGAAGGGAGCAGGAAATCCACATGGGGGTCTCCTGAGCCCACAGGGTCACAGGCACTTCTTCACTGCTCACCGAGCTCCCTTTAGATGGTCAGTGTGGTGATATCTGGAGCTGGCCCTGGAGTTTGAAAGGGCAGGTCCTGGAGAGCGTTGCCATCGGGACCCGTGGGCGGATTTGTGGAGGGATGTGGCGTGAGAACTGGCCCTCAAGATCTCCACCTGAGGAGGTCACCCTGGCTCCTGCCCGTCCTCCCGCTGTCTTGCTCCTGGTCCCGCTCATTTTCGTCTCTCTCAGCCGGCCCAGTGGACTCACCACCAGCAAGACCAGGCCCACCGTGGGCCCTGCCCTGGGACTTGGCCTCCACGTGCCCTACCTGGAGACAGAGCCACTGCCCATGGAATGAGGCTCGGGACTCAGTCCAGATATGGGCTGAGCAGGAACAATAGCACCCGGCATCAGTGACCGAGGAAGGTGTAAAGACCCTGTCAGACAACGCAAGGATAAGGCTTCTGCCCCGGTGATGGTGTGAACCCAGGGCCTGGGCTTGTGGAAAAGCTCCTTGAAAAATAATTTAGAGAAAAATAAAACCAGCAACCTCTTTATAAAGTACCCCCCCTTGGGACACTGCCACCCCTCGTGGCCAGCAGGGACAGAAGGGCATCCCCTGGTTCCCTCTCACCTCCAGAGGCTGCCTGTGCTGAGTCAACCGTAGTCCCTGAGCCGGAAGCTCTGTCTCTTGGGTGGCTTGACAGGGCACTCATGCTGAGCAAATAAGTCTACAAGGAAATGCCGAGAGCCTTGTCCTCCCAGCATGAGGCTTGCTTCCCCTTGGTGCTTCACTGTCAGTACGAAAACCTGATGCAGAGAGATGCTGTCTGCTCCCTGCTTCCTCGAGATCAGGCCACTTCAAATGCGGTAATGAGTCCATAATTTTCTCCACAGGAATTGTTCTCAACATCCTCTTTGCTGGTGTCTCCTCATTCATCCCAGCCCTGCTCAGATGCTCCCCCAGGAGGTCCGAGGTGCCCATCAGGGCCCAGCTCAGCCCTGGCATCCTCGTTGACTCAGTTCCCTCAGGATGGACCCCTTTCTAGCCAGTAGGGCATGGGTCCCAGCTCTCCCCATGTGGAGTGTAGGGGGCTTCTGGTGGGTTTTACTCCCATGGCAGCGTTAGCCACGGAGTCATCAAAGTTTCCACCAGGTCTGGGGAGCTTGGAGTCATCAAAGGAAACGTCTTGTGAAAATCCTGGGGTTGCTGTTACTTTGTCTGGGATTTCAAAAACAGCATTACCCAAAGAAGGAAACTAGACTGAGTCTGAGCTCCATAAATTAGCTCCGCCTGTGTGGATAAGAACAGATTTGTTGAACTCAATTTTTGCATTACATTTGCATAATACTCTCATTTAAATAATGAGAGGAGAAGGTATGGAGATGGGAGACGGGAGGCATGTGGCCTCTGAGCCTGAGGGCTGCCAGTAGAAGGAGCCCAGGAACAGAGCCGCCGCTCCCACAGTACAACCTCCGCTTCCCAGAGGTCACACAGCAAATGGTGTTTCTTGTTTTCTGGTGGGGTCAGTGGTGCGGGGGAAGAAGCGTGCCCCAAGGCCCAGTCTCCGCTGCCCGTTGTCACCTGGTGGGGAGGTGAAGTTCCAGGAAGGCAGAAGGCTTGGACCAGTGTGAGGTCTGAACGGCATCTGCAAAACCCCATATGCTTCCTCCATGTTGTATTAATCATATTTTTAAAATTTCTGTATTTTATGATGCTCTGACATCCTGGGGCTTCACTGACCAGAGAAGGGACTGCCCCTCCTGGGGCTAATTCCTGGGGACTCCCTGGTGTGTGCACCTTTCATGTGCAAACCACCCAATCCAAGCCCATGGCTCCAGCCGCCTCCTATATGGGCTCTTGCACTCCCAGGCCAGTATTTTCCTACCCTAAATTACCCAGTGCCAGGGACCAGACAGCTAGAGGCCACACCTGCAGCTCAGAGCCCTCCAAAATTGTTGAAACGTCCAGCCCCAGGCCTGCTCAGCTGCCCACCCCACCTCCCCAGCTCCTTCCCACGATAAAGGCTCTGGGCCTGCTGGCCCCTCACTCCTGCTGCCTCCTGGCTGAACTGGGGCTTTCCCACATGGCCTTGCCTGGTATGCCACCCATCCTTACATTGCACAAGAGACCCTTGTCCCCACCGTGTTGCACAGTGTGTGTGGTACCCTGGCTAGAGGCCCAGCCCTGGAGTCAGACTGGGGAAAAATACGTTAGCTCTGCCAGTGCTCACTGTGTGCCCCTGGACAGGTAACTAAACCTGTCTGTGCTTGTTTCCTCATGTTAAAATGGGGACAATAATCAGATATACTTTAAGGGGTTGTGCTTATTTTGAATTACACAAGAAACAGAGCTGGAGTCAAGGAGTGTTGGCACTCATTGTTTGAGAGACTATCCCAGGGAGAGCTGGGAAGGAGTCGGGATGTCATGATCCGGTGCTGCTGAGGCTGAGGAGGTCAGAGGAGGCCTAGAGCTCACAGCACAGGGAGATTCAGACACCGGGCCAGCCCCTAAGGATACTCCATCCAGAGTTCGTTCATTGCTCACTGACTCATTTAGCAGTTACATGTGTCACCCAGCGCTTCTCTCATGGTGGACTCTCGACCTTTAATGTGCTCTCTCGCCAAGGGGAGATGAGGGCAGCTGACAAAGGCCCCCATCTGAGTTCCTGCCAGGGCCTTGATTCCAACAGAGAAACTTTCCTCTGGGATTAACCGCATGGTGTTGAGGCATCTCAGAATCGTTCAGCAGGAGGCAACACTTCGGCCATGGAGCTGGGGACACCAGCACAGGGAGGGGACACCTTGGCCATGGAGCTGGGGACACCAGCACAGGGAGAAGAGGCCTTGGCCATGGAGCTGGGGACACCAACACAGGGAGGGGACACCCTGGCCTTGGAGCTGGGGACACCAGCACAGGGAAGGGAGGCCTTGGCCATGGAGCAGAATGATTCCTAGTGGACCCACATGGGAAGCCGTGGCATGGCTGCTACCGCACTCTCTGGGTCACTTGCTTACTCGTGTATTGCTTATTTGCCCAGCATCTGCTCTCTGCCAGACACTCTCCTGGGTACAGGGATGCACTATCCCTCATGAGCTCAGACACATACGGGGCAGCCAGGAAACACAGCAAAACAAAAGTGAACACTGTCTGAGATGGTGAGGAGTGCCAGGAGGGGAAATCATGAGAGAAAAAGCAGGAGTGCAGACCATGACGGAGGGAAGTGCTGGCGCCCAGAGGAGAGGCTTCAGGTGGTCCTGGGCTGAGGCAGGGGCTGGGTCAGGGGGAACAACGGAGGCTGGACGCAGAAGAGAACAGGGTGACCGGGCATAAGGCCAGGGGGAGACACTGTTTGAGTCTTGGATGGAGAGAGTGTGAGTTGGGTGCGAAAATCCTAGAGAAGCAGCTGTGGTCTGAGCTGCCAGGCACCAGGAGCGGGAGCTTGAGCACAGCTGCAGCCGCCCACCTGAGAACAGCGCCAGCCCAGACCTCATGGGACGTCCTCCCTTTGCACTTGCTGCTTAAGGTCTCAGGGTGTCAGAGACGAGGATGTGTGTTCATGTGAGATCCTCTCCCCGGCGGGTCAGCTCATGAAGCAGGGAAGGCCGCCCAAGCTGACGCTGAACTCCCAGAACTGCCCTCGACTAAGGACAGAGCCACTCCTACTCATGCTGCCCTCCGCCCCCACCTTGCCTAGTTCACAAGACAGGAGGAAAGAGAGAAAGAAACAAAAGTAAGATAAATAGCCGGACAACCTTGGCACCACCACCCGGCCCTAGGAGTTAAACAAAGTAACAATACTAACATCAACCCCTGGCCTAAACTACTTGTGTTATCTGTAAATTCCAGACACTGTATGAAAAAAAACACTGTAAAACTTTCTGTTCTGTTAGCTGATGCACGTAGCCCCCAGTCACGTTTCCCACGCTTGCTTGATTTATCACGAACCTTTCACGTGGACCCCTTAAAGTTATAAGCCTTTAAAAAGGCCAAGTGTTTCTTTCTCGGGGAGCTCGGCTCTTAAGACGCGAGTCTGCCGATGCTCCCGGCTGAATAAAAATGCTCTTCCTTCTTTAATCCGGTGTCTGAGGAGTTTTGTCTGTGGCTTGTCCTGCTACACTACCAACCGGGTCTCTGAAAGGGGACCGTGAGCCCCACTGCAGGAAGGGACAAAGCTCAAAGCACCAATTCCCATTTTATCCTGGAGACCTAAGAGTCCTTCAAACATACAGAGGTTTTTTGAATTAAAGAAGAGGAGAAAATGTCAAGAAAAAGGAAAGGATAGGAATAAAATAGACCTTGAAAACCCAATGGAAACAAACTAAATTTGGCTTCTGATAGTATAATTTCATAATGCTTCATTGAAGTGTCATGTACTTACAGAAAGTGCTCGGCAGATTTGGAAAACCCAAGCTCGCCCTGCGGCCGTTACCCGGACACTGAAGCAGGGTGTGCGCCGCCCCCAGTGCCTCCGTGGTCCCTCCAGTGTGGCCTCCTCCAGGGAAAACTCTGTCCTTATCTCAGCAGCACGGACTGGTTTCTTTGTGGAATTTCTTTTTTCCGAGGACCACAAAGGAAGCAGGGAGGCAGAGAATGGGGGGCAGTTTCCCTTCCTAAAATGACGTGACTGGAGGGAAAGGGGATACAGGCAGGAAACCTCAGCGAGCGCCGGGGAGCCGCACCGCCGTTCAGCGTCGGTCAGGGAGCAGCCACAGTGAGGCCGAAGTCGCAGCTCACATTAAGAACAATTCACAGTTTTAGACCACGTTTGCACATTCTTTTTAAAAAATTATGTTCTTGCATTATTTTTCCATGTGGATTTTTAAACATGAGAGTGTTTGAGTCGATTGGATGGAAGTTCAACCTGGTCGTGATTACCTTTGACTTCATGAATTAATGAGTGCTAAGTAACTTACCTTTCCTTTAATCAGGAAGCAGTGGCCCTGCCTGCGGGTTGGGGGACACAGGCTCAGAGTGGACCACAAGCTCCGGATCACCTCTTCTGGTGCACATGTCCTGCTCTCAGGCCACACATTCACAGGGTCAGGCCAAGCGGCAGGGAGCACAGCCCCACCCTGTTTCCCTTAAAGTAGGGTATAGAGGATTGACCTAGTGGGGTCACAGAGAGCACCATGAGCCTGAGACCCAGGCTCTGGTCCTACCTTATCATGAACTTACTGTGGGCCTCAGCCTGGCCAGACCTCTCTCCAGGTCTCTGTTTCCCCATCTGTATAATGAGGCTGCATCTATAGTGTTGGATGGAAATTGAGTAAGGACTAGAGGGATAGGGGGTGGTTCACCAACTCCATATCCCTCAACAGAGCAGAAAGACAGCGTCCAGAGAGTCCTTCCAGAGGGCCCTGGGCCCATTGAGTCCTAGGAGGAAGAAACTCCCATTATCATGGTGCGTGCTGTGCAACCCAACAGCCTGGCTCACTGTGTCCGCTAGAACCACCGTCCTTGGGGTCAGCAACCTGGACACAGCCATGCTGTTCACAGAGAAGCAACTTTTCCTGGTTTCCCTTTCTCCTTACCTCAGGGATGGCAGTGTTAGAACTACACTCCCCTACACCAGCCAGGTGAGTGACTGCGGCCTTATGACTTGACAGGTCAGCTGGCATGCATTTGTAACGAAATCTATGAAGTAATAAAGCCACAGACTCCATTGCAAAAAACATTAGCAATCTCTCCTCACTAAATCACAACTTTGATAAAGTGATTTCCATTCAAAAGACGTAGTGCAATTATGGTGCAGAGCTGAGATCCCAGCACAATTTCATTTACAATCAACCTGGCGTCTCCAATGCACTAACTGAAGCATTATCGCTATTGTCTTCCTTGTGAAATACGCACAAAGTATATTTCCTTCCCTTTATCCCACCCAGGAAATAGCATATTCTGGACATGTAGCATTCCAATGAATGTGGCAGAAGGCCACGGGGACCACCGACCCTCACACCTGAGAGGATCCTGAGGCCCATGGAGGTGGAGAGACTGCCCAGTGCACACAGCTCATGTCAGTGCCTCTGTGATGGCTTTGCCCCCGGTGACTGTCACCCCAACATCTTACTGACACACACAGAGCTCCTGGCTCCATCCTGCCACCAGCAAACTGCGCATTACCAGAGTCTCCTCCCCGCTGCTGCACTTGGGGGTTATAAAGAGCACTTAGGCCTGCAGTAGTTACGATTGCACCGCTTCACTCCAGCCTGGGCAACAGAGTGAGACTTCATTAAAAAAAGCCCATGGCTAACTTGATGCAAGAGCAGCACCTAAATCATAGACTAGAAAAAGCAGCCATCACATGTGAGAATGAAGCTTCAGAAACTCTCTTTTGGAGGTAGGAGCAAGGCAAAGATATGCCCTCTACCCTTTCTATGCAACCTCTGGTAGAGTTCCTAGCTTGTGCAATAATGCAAGAAAATGAACTAACTGTGGAACAGTGGGTCAGGAATAAGACGAAACCATCATTCTTTACTGACACTATGAAAATCTACATTTTAAACGGTCATAACAAATAAGAGAGTTCAACTGGACACAAGACCAGTAAACAAAACTGTCAGCAGTACCCAATTCATAATTATAAAAAACAAACAATTTCATTTGACATCAACAAAGTTCTCAGTTACCTAGGAATACACCAAGTAAGAGAAGTGTGACAGCTTTATGGAAAAATAAAAAGATTGGTGCAGAATACTTTTAAAGATCTCGATAAAAGGGGAGGTGTGGGGAGACCTGCGGGGTAAAGCGATCAGGTCTCCCCAAGTGAGGTCATGAAGTCAATGCCGTTCCCACAAGCCACAGCCCTGGGGGCACCTTCACATGCATCTTTGTTTACGTGCTTTTTAAAACTTGACTGGCTGACTCCAAAAGCAATACAGGACAAGAATAACAAAGATAATTTGAAAGGAGAAAAAGTAAGTTCAGGATACATTATCCCACATATGAACACATCAGATAAACCCATTGCAATCACAGCCACATGATATCTTTGTAGAAGAGACAAATAGACCAATGGAAAAGAATACAGAGCACCAAAGAAGACCCTCCCATGTGCCAACACTTCGCCTGTTAGAAAATAAATAAATGTTTGGGCAGCTGGCTCTTCATTTGGAAAAAAGATACCTTTAGAGCTCTACCTCAAGTCATACACAAAGGTTATTTTCAGGTGTACCAAGAAACTTTATAAATATTGCAAGATTTTTTAGATGAAAATATAAGAAAATATATTCTGAATACATTTTGTGGATTTCACAAAATACAGAGAAAAATCACATGATCAAAAGATTAATAAAGTTGACTAAAATTTAATAATAAATGTATCTATAATAAATTTTAAAAAATAATAATAAAATCTAAACTTTCCCTTCCACAAATGATATGGAGACTAGGATAAGGTATTTGTAGAACATCTTGTGAATGAAGATTTCTGCTGAGAGGACTTAAAGGTTTTTAGGTGGTGCTGGCCACCTCTTGAGTCTGCTCGACTCTTAGGTCAAACTGATTTCCCTGTACGGCTGAAGCATCGAGTGCCTTTCCACTCCACCCTCACAAGTGTGCAGAGGCAGCTGACGTGTGCTGTCACTCAGACTGAGTGCAGAATTCCACACGGGGATGTGTCTCCCATGAGCCAGGCAGCAGGAGCATCCACACACTTCAACAATGCTACTCCCGTCACCAGCTTCCCAAGAAAAGATGGTTATCTTCAGAACGTGCTGTGTTATGAACATGACACAATCCATTATGTTAGTTAGCTTAATGGATTCATTATTAATTTGTTTTCACTAGTTAATTACTTAATGTAATGGTTAATACTGAGTGTCAACTTGATAGGATGGAAGGATGCAGAGCATTGTTCCTGGGTGTGTCTGTGAGGGTGTTGCCAAGGGAGATTCACATTAGAGTCAGAATCAGGAGAGGCCAAACCCCCTCCACCTGGTGGGCACCTGCTAATCAGCTGCCAGTGTGGCTGGGATAAAAGCAGGCAGAGAAATGTGGAAGGACTAGACTGACTGAGTGTGGAAGTATAGCAGGACGAGCCACAGACAAAACTCCTCAGACACCGGATTAAAGAAGGAAGAGGTTTTTTATTCGGCCGGGAGCGTTGGCAGACTCGCGTCTTAAGAGCCGAGCTCCCCGAAAAAGAAATACTTGGCCTTTTTAAAGGCTTATAACTTTAAGGGGTCTATGTGAAAGGGTCGTGATAAATCAAGCAAGCGTGGGAAACGTGACTGGGGGTTACATGCATCAGTTAACAGAACAAAAAGTTTTATAATGCTTTTTTCATACAGTGTCTGGAATTTAAAGATAACACAAGTAGTTTAGGCCAGGGGTTGATGTTGTTATTATTATTTTGTTTAACTCCTAGGGCCAGGTGGTGGTGCCAAGGTTGTCTGGCTATTTATCTTACTTTTGTTTCTTTCTCACTTTCCTCCTGTCTTGTGAACTAGGCAAGGTGGGGGGAGGAGGGCAGCAGGAGTAGTAGTGCTCTCCCTCCTTATCCCCCCCTTTGAGAATTTTCACTAATTAGTGGGAGTTCTCACTTTTATTTTTATTTTCTGAGTCTCTTTGCAAGATAGAACGGTAGTGTTTTATGTCATATACTTGTGCTGAAGTTTTCTGATGAACCATGGTAGCTACAAAACCTTTTATCATTTGAAGGAACAAGTGTAATACACAGGGGAGCAGCAAGTAACTTTCTATTACCAGTAACATACTTATAATGAGGGCGTTAAATTTTTATAGCTGGAAACTATTTTCTAAATGAAGACCTAGAATCAAACCTGTGTTAAACTTGTACAGGCACATGTATCAACTTTGTCATGTCCTAAGCAGGTTAGTTTTGTCACTGCGTCTTAAAAGCTTTTTCTTAGTGAGTAACACAGTTTTTTTTAATAACAGAAGTTTTTAAGAGCCAGATACTTGAACTTGAGGCATCTGTTTGGGGAAAGAGTTAAAGTTATCTTGAGGCATTAACTCTTTTGCTTCTGAAGGCCATTGGTCTCTTATGTTAGCCTTTTAATAAACATAACATGAAGAAACATCTAGGCTGCCAGCAATGTTTTCAGCCAACTGAGCAAATAGGCTTTTTCTGTTTTTACTAAAGAAAGAGGTTCTGGTAACTTCTGGTTTATATGTTTAAAGAATGACTGTAAGACCCGGAATTGTTGCTGGGCTGGACAGGTCTGGGTTTCCTAAGTAGTATGTGTAGAGTGGGGACACCTTATATAGGTGTTTCTTCTAGCACGGTTATGGGGGGTAGTAACAACAAAACAATGTACAGCATATTCATATCCAGCAAGGGTAAAAGAGGTCCTTACTTGAGGAAAAGGTTGAACACAGTGACAGAACAATAGGAAAACAGTTAGTATTGTGGGAAAACTATTAAAATTTTTAACTACATTTACTTGCTTCATGAGTCCTCAAGCTTCGGCTGTGCGTAGACTAGTCAGCTGCCAGTGTGTGACCAGAGCAGGGCTTGTTGTCTCCTCGAGCTTCAGCCGTGCATAGACTGGTCAGCCTCCAGTGTGTGACTAGAGCAGGGCTGTTGTCCTCAGCAGCAGCTTGGTCTCGTCTCAGGATCAGTCGGGTTGGATGATCTGTGTCCTGCTGGCTGGTCCACTTGTCCTGAGCTGCCAGTGTTACCTGACTGTGGTGGATCCAAGACACAACACCTGCAACTTTAACAGCAGTGGGAGTGGACAAGGTTACAGTATAGAGCCCATCCTATATGGGTCTTAGAAAAATTAGATTTTACTTTAAACACAGTCACTAGATTTAAAGGGGTGTCAGGCTTATAGGCATTTCTATTTATTTAATTATGAACACTTTGTATGGCTATTTTTTAAACCTGCATTTGCTTTCTTAAGGTTAATTTCTTTAGTTTCTGGAGGTCACCTTTAATTTGACCTATGATTTGGGGGTGGCCGACCAAACAAAATTTTATAGGGCAAATACGTAGTTTGTTTGGTGGGGGTGCACCTGACTCGGAGGAGGACCATAGGCAAAAACCTGATTTTTATCTTAAACGAGCAAACAAACACTAGCATGTACAATAGTCTCCAGCATAGGGTAGTTCTATAAAGTCTATAAGCAAGTTTTCACAAGGTATGGCTCTTTTTACTGTTTAAGTTGCTTAGAGGAGGGGTTTCCCGCCCCCCCCCCCCCCCGTAACTCTATTTAGTGGCTTAGCCTTCAGTGAGAAATTGGAATCCAGATATGGCAGAATCTTGCTGCTTTTGACTTCTAATGTGACCATGGGCTCCTGGGAGCCTAATGAGAAGGTACTTAGTCTGCCCCAGTCTTTACATTTTTCAGCTCCTGTCAGTCTGATCAGAGCAGTATTTGGTTCCTTCAAGGTGCGGCAGCCCTTGACCAATGGCCTCTTTGTCTTGCGGCCTTGGCCATTTCCTTTATTGCCTTTTTGAACATTTACTCTTCTAGTGTCCTTTCTTTTTGCATCTTGTACATTAATCTCTCTAGCCTTGTCCAGCTCTTGAATCCTTGCCTAACTTGACTTCTTTTACATTTACATCCACGTCCACGTCTTCTCACATGACTAATTTCTCTTTTTTTTTTACATTTACTCTTAGTCTTTCTTTTTCTTTTTGCTCTTTCCCAGTTTACTGATGCCCAAGGCTGGTCCCGGAGGTCAGGTCTGCCAGAGTAAACTGAGTCCAACACTTCTACACAATTATGCTTGACAGGGCTCTCTGATACTGGGAGCAAGGTGGTGGGTTCAGGGTGTTACAAACTTCAATAGTTATACGGGGATTTTCACAGAGCAAACTTTGGTACTTGGTGAGTCTAGCATTCATTAACCAATGATGTCCTTTAGTATTCATTAAAGTCACCACAGCATGGGGGGCCTTTGTGTTCAAGTTTTGCCCAAGAGTCAGCTTATCTGCTTCTTGTACTAGCAGGGCAGTTGCTGCCAAGGCCCTCAAACATGGGGGCCATCCTTTAGGAACCCCGTCTAGTTGTTTAGAGAGGTAGGCCACCGGCCTCGGCCAGGGCCCCACAGTTTGGGTTAAAACTCCAACTGCCACCTTTTCTCTCTCTGACACATACAATGTAAAAGGCTTTGTCAGATCGGGTAGCCCCAAGGCTGGGGCTGACAGAAGTTTTTCCTTTAATTTATGAAAGGCTTGCTGTTGTTGGGATCCCCATTCAAAAGTTCCCAGTCCGCCCCTTTGTGACCTCATACAAAGGCTTGGCTAATATTGCAAAGTTTGGGATCCATAGTCTGCAAAATCCCACAGCTCCTAAGAATTTTCTCACCTGCCTTCTGCTCTTAGGCTCCGGTAGATTGTAAATGTCCTGCTTTCTTTCTGATCCCAGGCTGCGCTCCCCCTGTCGGATAGTAAATCCCAGGTGACATACCTGCTGTCAGCAGATCTTAGCTTTTTTCTTGGACAGTTTATACTCACAGTCCTCCAGGTGCCGGAGTAGGGCATCTGTTCCTTTGGCGCACCCGACTGCCGTGGGGTATCCCAGCAGAAGGTCATCAACGTACTGGAGCAACAAGCAGCCTAGGTCTCTGGTGGGAAACTTCTGGAGGTCTCGAGCCAATGCCTCCCTGAAGATGGTGGGGGAGTTCTTGAACCCTTGGGGAAGCCAGGTCCAAGTGTACTGAGTAGTGACACCTGACTCCGGATCTTCCCACTGAAAGGCAAACAGCTTCTGGCTCTCAGAGGCTAATCTGATGCTAAAGAAAGTGTCTTTCAGGTCCAAGCAGGTGAACCAGGTGTCCTCAGCTGGCAGCAACCCCAACAATGTGTACGGGTTAGGTACTGTTGGATGTAAAGTCACTGTAGCTTGATTAACCAAGCGCAAATCCTGTACTGGCCTGTAGTCCTTGGTCCCTGGCTTGGGAACTGGCAGGATGGGAGTATAACGGGTAGAAAGGGCGCACACACACCCTTTCAGTTTATACCAAACCAGATTCAAAACCAAAATCAGAGTATCCAGAAATCCAAGCCAGGTCAAAACCAAAACCAAAGTATCAAACAATTCAAGTCAAGTCAAAAACAAAAACCAAAGTATCAAGCAATTAATTCAAGTCAGAAACAAAAACCAAAGTGCCGGTACAGGCACGCGGTGGGTGATCGGGCCACGCTTCCACTCAAATGGAGTGGGCAAGTTCCAAAGACTAGTCTTACCAAGTTTCAGATGTCCAGACTTAAAGTGCCAGTTCCTTCCCAGTGTTCAGCCACTGTGTTGATCCTCCACGGGGGCCTGCTGTGCACTGCTCTGAGGAGGCATTCCACTGGGGCAAATGCCTACCCGGGAGCGCTCTCAGGATCTGCATTGCTCAAGCTGGCCAGAGTCCCCCGAAGGGATGCTCTACAGGGCAGGCCTAAGCTGCCTAAGGGGCTGCCTCGATCGTCTGCTAATCACCTCGATTCCGGGTCAGGGAGCCAAGAAATGTAGCAGGACGAGCCACAGACAAAACTCCTCAGACACCAGATTAAAGAAGGAAGAGGTTTTTTTTCAGCCGGGAGCCTCGGCAGACTCGCGTCTTAAGAGCCGAGCTCCCTGAGAAAGAAATACTTGGCCTTTTTAAAGGCTTACAACTTTAAGGGGTCCACGTGAAAGGGTCGTGATAAATCAAGCAAGTGTGGGAAACGTGACTGGGGGCTACATGCATCAGCTAACAAAAAGTTTTACAATGCTTTTTTTATACAGTGTCTGGAATTTACAGATAACACAAGTAGTTTAGGCCAGGGGTTGATGTTATTATTATTACTTTGTTTAACTCCTAGGGCCGGGTGGTGGTGCCAAGGTTGTCTGGCTATTTATCTTACTTTTGTTTCTCTCTCTCTTTCCTCCTGTCTTGTGAACTAGGCAAGGTGGGGGGAGGAGGGCAGCAGGAGTAGTAGCGGTCTCCTTCCTTAGAAGGACTAGACTGGCTGAGTGTTCCGGCCTTCATCTTTCTCCCATGCTGGATGCTCCTTCCCCTGGATATCAGACTCTGAGTTCTTCAGCTTTTGGACTCTTGGATTTACACCAGTGGTTTGCTGGGGGCTCTTGGGCCTTCAGCCACAGCCTGAGGGCTGCACTGTCGGCTTCCCTGCTTCTGAGGTTTTGGGACTCAGACTGGCGTCCTTGTTCCTCAGCTTGCAGCCTACTGTGGGACTTCACGTTGTGATCCTGTGAGTCAACACTCCTTCATAAACTCCCTTCCACGTATATATCTGTCCCATTAGTCCTGTCCCTCTAGAGACTAACACACTTAGGATTTTAAATTGTTCTCCATTTTCATTTGTAACGTGGTAAATGTCAGCAGATAATGCTCATCAGGGTTCTCAATCACTTTTTTTCATTGACACATAATGGCACATATTCGTGGAGTTCACAGGGGTGCTGCAGTACACAGAATGAATCGAGGATTAGAACAGGGTGACAAACACATTCATCATCTCAAACGCGATCATTTCTCCTCCTAGCTATTTGAAACTATAAATTATCGTTAGCTACAGTCACCCTACAGTGCCAAAGAACCACAGAACTTATTTTCCCATCCAGCTGTAATTCCATGTCCCTTAACAAATCTTTCCCTATCCGTCCCCTCTCCCTCCCCTTCCCAGCCTCTAATATTCTCTGTTCTACTTTTTACTTCTATGAGATCAACATTTTTTAAAGTTTCCACATATCAGTGAGAACATTCGGTATTTAACTTTCTGTTCCTGGCTTATTTCACCTATCATAATGTCCTCCAGTTCCATCCGTTTTGCCATGAATGACAGGACTTCATTTTTTTTTTAACAGATGACTGGTACTCCACTGTGTGTATACACCACATTCTTTATCCAGCCATCTGCTGTTGGACACCTACGTTGATTCCATATCTTGACTATTGTGAATAGACATGGGGCTGCAGATACCGGTTTGATATACCGATTCCTTTCCTTTGGATAAATGCCTAGGAGTGGGATTGCTGGATCTTATGGTAGTTCTGAGGTGGGGCAGGTGAGCCCCAAAGTGGAGCTTAGTCCGCAAAGGTTCTTGCCTTTACCCAGGAAAGAATTCAAGGGCAAGCCAAAGGAGGAAGAAAACAGCTTTATTTATTTATTTATTTAGAGACAGAGTCTTGCTCTGTCACCCAGGCTGGAGTGCAGTGGAGCGATCTTGGCTCACTGCAATCTCTGCCTTCTGGATTGAAGCAATTCTCCTGCCCCAGCCTCCCAAGTAGCTGGGATTACAGGCACACACCACCACGCCCAGCTGATTTTTGTATTTTTAGTGGAGACAGGGTTTCAGCATGTTGGCCAGGATGGTTTCGAACTCCTGACTTTGTGATCCACCCACTTCAGCCTCCCAAAGTGCTGGGATTGCAGGCGTGAGGCACTGTGCCCGGCCGAAAACAGCTTTATTGAAAAGGCAGTGTTACAGTTCTGAGACTGCCTCCGCAGAGCAGAGCTACCCTCTCTGCCCTGTAGGAAGAGGAGAGCAGCTCAGGGCAGTTTTGTAGTCATATTTAAACCCACATTTAATTTCCTGCAGATTAAGGACAGTTTATGCAGAAATCTCTAAGGAAGGGATGGTAACTTTGGGGTCACTGAGTCATTGCCCTGGAAAGGAGTGGGAACTCCCAGTGTTGCCACGGCAATGGTAAACTCACACGGCACTGGGGGTATGTCTGAATGAAAGCTGCTTCTGCCCCAGCCCTGTTTTAGCTAGTCCCCAGTCTGGTCCGGTGCTCGAGCCCCACCTCTGGAGTCAGTCCCACCTCCTACCTCAGTTCTGTTTGTAGTTTTTTGAGGAACCTCCACACTGCTTTCCACAGTAGCTGTACTGGTTTACATTCCCATGAACAGTGTAAAGAGTGCCTTTGGTTATTTTATATCTTTCTGATGAAGCCATCATAACTGGGGTGAGGTGATATATCAGCATCGTGGTTTGACGCTGAGAGGAAATAGGTTGAGCATCTGTGGTGCTGGGAAGTTCTTGAATGCCACCCTCAGGAGTGACCCTCTAGGGTCATGCTTCTAGGAAGATAGGGGTCGAGGAAGGGCTTCCAGCCAGGGGCAGACCTTACCAACGTGTAGACCCTGGCAGCAGGAGAAGAACTAGATGTGGGGGAGGAGGGTCAGAGGGGAGAGGATGCGCTGGTGGCAAGTGCCCTACCTGCAGACGCTGCAGTCCTCCCCGCAGTCCAGGCCCACTGCACTACAGGGAGCAGCCTGGCAGCCTTCTCTCAGCCGCGGCCCTGCTCAGCACCTCTTGTGCACGTGGAAGGGGCTCCATGCCCTGCAGAGGAGCAGAGGAGCAGAGGAAGGGGGGATGCAGGGAAACAGAGGCAGGTAGAAAACTAGGTGGGCCACAAATGGCTGGGATCTTCCCTCCACCGTCGTGTGTGGGCTGGCTGGTCACTGTCCCCAGAGCCTCGACGTCTGCACCTGTGAGATGACACCTGCCTGCCCACCTCTGAGCATCTCAGAGGTGCCGCCGCCTGGGTGAGGCCAGGCTGCTGGAAAGGGCTCCAGACATTGTCACACACGGAGTGGGACAGGATGAGCGTTCCAGCCTTTCACTGAAAGTTCTGTTTATACGTAGCTGCCAAACACCTTGGTGTGTGGACTATTCCTCCAAGCCGGGAAGGAACTTGTCCCACCCAAAATGGGGCAGGGCTGGGGCTCAGCAGGAGACTGTCACGCCCCCAACCCAAAGAGGTGTGTGAGGAGCGGGCAGCAAAGGGGATGCAGGCCCCCATCCCGATGAGTTTCCATTCACAGCAGGACTCCCTGGAGGTCCTCAACCAGGTGGCCCCTGAATAGGGGCCTGGGGACTGGCTGGAGTCAGCCGACATTAGCTGGAGCACACGTCAGAGAAACACAATCCACTGGCCTAGAGCTCCCGTCCCTGCCCTGTCTCTAACTTGGCCTTTGATGCCTTTTATTTTTCTTTCCTCAAACGCATATTATTAACTGCAGATGCCCAGCTGAGAAGATGAGAGAAAGTTAATGAAATTACACGAATGCTTTGCTGAGTTCCCTTTCACACCACAGCTTGTTAAGTTAAAACAGCAGTGTGAAGGGTGAAGTTCTCTGTGAAGTTTCTAGATGTGGCCCTGGCCTCAGGGAGGCTTGTGAGGTGGTCAAGGAAGCCTGGTAGAAGACACGAGTCACACGTGGGCCTTCCTGTGTGGCCTGTTCTTTCCCTTGCTGGTCTCCTGTCTCAAGTGCTGCCATCCCTGCTCCTCATCACGTCTGTGGGACTGACCACTCCCTGCTTTGACACACCCCACTCCTTGTCCTCCAGCCTGGGCTCAGGGACTGACCACTCCCTGCTTTGACACCCCTACACCCCTCACTCCTTCCCGTTCCTTGTCCTCCAGCCTGGGCTCAGGGACTGACCTCTCCCTGCTTTGACACACCTCACTCCTTGTCTTCCAGCCTGGGCTCAGGGACTGACCACTCCCTGCTTTGACACACCCCGCTCCTTCTTGCTCCTTGTCCTCCAGCCTGGGCTCAGGGGTGACCTCTCCCTGCTTTGACACACCTCACTCCTTCCCGCTCCTTGTCCTCCAGCCTGGGCTCAGGGGCACTCTCCCACAGGACTGTAGGGTCATTTCCGTGACTCAGTTCCTGGTTTGCATGTCACCCCCCACCTCCCTTTCTGCAACTGCCCGTCCTCTTCATATCCAGTTTTTATTTCTCATGTTTTTTGTTTATTTTCCCTGTAGACGTGTGAGCCCTGTGAGGAAGGAAACCTCAGCTCATGAGACATTGACTAGTGTGTGACCTCGAGCAAGTTGCCACCATCAGTCAGATGAGTAATGTGGTGCCTGCCTTTGGGGCTGTGATGGGATTGAATGAGCACAGCTGCATGTTTGTGAGTGTCTAGATGTGAAGTGTGTTAGTCTTAGAGCATCGCACATGGTAAGCACTGTTATCATGACCATTGTCGGCATTCACTTCTGTGTACCCAGCACCTTGCACGGAGCCTGGCACGTGGGAACCCCGGCTGACAGAATCCAGTGCATGGAAGAAGGAGTGAGCTAGCGGAGGAGTGACGGTGTCCGCACACGGGAGCTCGCCCAGCGTGGTGCAGACGGTGCTGTCAGCCTGAACCTCTGTCATGTAGTTGCTTTTTGTTTCAAGTTCCTCGAGTGAGTAGTAAATACTTCAACCAGTCAGAGTTCTCAAATAAAGCTCAGTGAACATGTGTAGTGATTCATTCAACGTTTACTCTGCGCCTACATAAAGTAGGCTGAGGCTAGAAATGGCAACTAGCACATGTAGCATGCCTTGGGGATCGAAATATAACGGAGGAGACAGCGTGTGAAATGAATTTTGCAGGCATCTGAGGCCTAAGATCTCAGGGAAGTGGCTGTGGGACTGTGGGGCCACTGGTGGTCCTTCCAGATGCTACAGATGACGCCCTGTGGCCCCTCTTCCCACAGTGGGTGACTTTTATGAAGTCCTTGGTGGCTGCACGTCATCACTGGACAGCCCAGCTTGAACCGCAGCCCCTTTACTTCACTTCCTCAGCTGTGAAATGGGAACAGGAATGGCAGAGCCTGCTTTGGAGGCTGTCTGAGGAATGAGCAGGAAGCTGCATGCTGTTCACATCTCTTCCTCTTCTCCAATAGTCCTTATGTTGTCCATGGTGTGGGCTGGCCAGCACCGGACCTCAGGGCTTCTGATTGTGCCATTTCAGATTCAATGAGACTCATTTTTCCCACTGAAAGCTCAGGTAAGTCCCTTACCTCCCCAAATCAGCACCCTGTGAAATCCTCTTCTTGCAACCGCCTCAGACAGTTCGCTCTGTAGGTTTAATGAACGATATTCTGCATTTATCTCAGCTACTGCAGCCCAGGGTCTGGGGAAAGGCTGAGGGTGGTCTGAGGGCTGTGCTGGATGCTTTTTCAGGCTGCCAAAGCCTGTTCTTGGAGGCAGCTGACCTCGTCAAAAGGAGTTCAAGCAAGGGGCTGAGGGGCCGCCTCTTCCCAGCAGAGCAGACCCCGGAATCCGTCTGGCCTCCCTCGCTCAGGCTGGGGACCCCCTGCCCCAGCACCCATCCTGCCACATGAGGCTCTGGTCTCCGTGTCTGTTCCTTTACAACAGTTTACCTGGAATGCCCTCAGGGAGAGAGGACTGCATCCAAGGGAAGCCTGAGGGAAGAAGCACTTCTGCCATGTGCTGACTTCTCCAAGCTTAGCCTCAGGACCATTGAGTCTCCCTGGCTTTGGTGGCGAGGACCAGCTTCATGCCCCACTTCCTTGTGCCTGGGCATGAGATGGACAGGACACTGGCCCCACCATTCCCAGTGCAGGCATCTGGGGCCCAAGCAAGGAGCGCTTTAGTGTTAGGGAGGGGCTATCATTGTTCTTGCTTCCAAGTTAAACTATAAACTAAATTTCTCCCCAGATTAGCTTAGCCTCTGCCCAGGCATGAGCACGACAGCCCACCTGTGAGGCTACAGGCAAGGTGGAGTCAGTCACCCATGGAGGAGTCACTTCCCTTGAAGTCCTAAGCTTTGCAGAGGTGGCTGCAGTCTCTCTCTCTGGTCAGAACGCATGGTGCAGCCATCGGAGATCTTTGCCAATGGACAGTAGCAAGAGGGGTGGAGAAAAAGACCGGAGTGTGGAGAGTCCCACCTCACTGAAGGCCGGCGGAGGGCGTGGCTTGGCAGGATGGTGTCCAGTGTGGAACACAGGAGGAGCCCAGCGAAGGGAAACCAGGTCGGGAGCATCAGCGGTGTGAAATCATGGAGGGAATCCTTGTTCTCCCGCTGCCTCCTTGGGTCTGCCGTCTCCCTGTCCCTCAGAAACTGTCCCTCCTCGTGGCTTGCTGACTGTGCTTTATGAAACTCACACTCACGGTTTCCCGTGTTTTCTGAAGCAGTGGTGAGTCTGGTTCTGGACTGGTTTTGTTTCCAGATGGTTCCCTTCTGTCTTTTTGCTCCCCACTTCCAGCGGGCACGTGGTTTCCCAGGGCCTCAGGTGTTCTGTCTGCTGTAGGGGAGGCTGGGATGTCCAGACTCTCCTCACGGAAGCCGAGATGTTTTGCTGCGCCTTAGGGAATGGGGAGCAGTGGGGAGTCATGGAATCCCTGGTCTCTACTCCACCCCCGAGCCCCTGCTGAGAGCCTCCCTGGGGGTGGCCCAGGCTGAGATCTCCCCACCTGGCCCTCCTCGGGGCTCCTGCGTCTGAGACAGACAATCCTCTGCTTGCCCGCTGTTCCCCAGCATGTTTCCAACTCTGGCAAAAAGGACAGGAAAGTTGAGGGTTCCCGTCCAGTGTCTGTCTCCAGGCACAGAGTCTCAGCACCAGCTCTCAAAGCTCCATTTGCTCACCTGGGCAGCTGCAGGAGGCGGGGGAGGAGCCAGGAGTGCAGCAGCCCCCTGAAACTTCCCAGGGTGGCTGGTTTTGGGGGTTATTACATTAGTTTTCTCCCTCCAGTTTTAGCCACTGTAGGCCAGTTTGTTCACAGAGTTTTACCAACTTTGGCTCATTTCATTAACTTATCAGAGGGGGGAATTCTGAGGTCCCTAAACCAGAGGCTTTCATGGATGTGGCTCCCACTGTCGCCCTGGCAGGGAAGGCCCAGGAGCCCCAGGTGGAGCCTCTGACCTAAGGCCTTTGGCTCTAGAGCCTGGAGCCTCGCTGCAAGGCTGCCTGCGAAACAACCCAGCCTGGAGCCCAGGCTGCTGGTTATCTGAAGACAGCCTCCCCGTAAGATTTCTCTGAGGCAAGAAACAATTATGCAAATTATCCTAATTCTGTTTTAAAGAATAGAGAGATTGATTGAAGAGACAGACCATTGAGGAGGCAATGCAGAAGGTGTTTCCACGCTAATCTGCCTTCAAAGGAGAGGGATTTTGTTTGTAAACTTCAGATCCGAAAATTGATTGTTCTGTCAACTTTAGGTAATTATCTGTCCTCCCTGAGGCACTAAGTTTAGCAGAAATGTTCTTTCTCTGAATCAGTACTGGCTTTGGATCTCTGTTGGGTTCCCTGTGGAGTCTAAATCAGAGATTCCCCCCAAAGCAGTGGATCAGGAACCTTCCTCCAGTCACAGTGTCCACCCTGCCTGCAGGAGAATGGACAGAGGGACCCTCACTCTGGATGACTGAAGAACTAGAACCCAGGCTCCCTTGATCTTCTCTCCCAAAACCTGATGACATGGAGACCCTCCCCCAGCTGAAGGGGCAGGTTTGTGCTGTAGAGTGGGGGGAGTCAGCGTGGGTGGCACATGAGTGTTTAGCTCAGGTGTGGGCCTCACAAAATAGTCAAAACAAGTCAGCCAGGACTGCAGCAACCTTCACTGGGTGAGAGACGCCAGCACCATGGCCCCAGCCTGACAGCTGGGCAGGCCACGTAATGTGTGGGGCCGAGTGGAAAGTTTGCTCAACATCATGATCTTCCAGGTGGCAGCAGCAGAACGTTACACTATTCCAGGGCCCTTCTGAGCACAGGGCTTGGTATGACCGCACAGGGATACCTGGCAGGCCAGGTGCAGGGACAGAGCAGTCTGCCCTGAGGCCCGCAGGTCCCCAGTCAGTGTCTGGCACCAGCTGGGCTGGCTCAGTTCCAGGGGACTCCCAAGGCTGGAGGCCTCCCCGGAGCATCATCCTCAGGGATTTCCCAAGAGGAGCAGCCTCTGGCCTCAGATCTGTCCTTGCTTGACTCATAGATTATCACTCAGACTGAGGAAATTAACAGTCAGTGATTCCTGAAAGGGTGCCCAGTGCAATAGATAATTTTCAAAGTGAGTTCATCAGGAGATTTAATAGCCAGGCAATGTCCATTAAAACAGCGACAAACATGGGGAGGAAGGGAAAGTTCCAACCAGAAACTCAAGCTGGCTTGACCGTTGTTCTCGGCGGCAGAACAGAAGTGGGCATTTTCACTCTGGGGAGGCATCAGCGATGGCTTCACGCAGCCTTTCAGCCGGTTCCTCCTGGGTCCGGGCCACAGGCCTCCCAGTGTCGCCAGCCTCAGAAGACATCTGTGGGCAGGTTCTGCAGAGGGAATCTGAGGCTGTGGGGGATGAGCTGTGGGATCCCATGCAGGGAAAGGCAGGAGGCAGCACCAGCTCTTTCACCAGGACCTGAGGGGACTGTGGCTCGTCAGGGGCCCTTGAGGACCTGGAGACCCTGTACGGTGTTCGAGGAGTCTGGCTACATTGGTTTATCCCAGTTTAGGTGGCTGAGGGGAGTCTCAGTGAAGTCTTGGGGGTTCAGGGCTCCACTGCCGGCCTCTGGGACAGCAGCCCCAGTGTTCCCGGACCCAGGCCTTGCTCCTCCCTGCTGAAGAACGCCCACTCCGCTCCTAGATGTGCACCTGTCCTGAAGACACCCGGTCACGTGCCCTTCTCTGCAGCACCTGAATTGGGCATTCCTGGGTGACTCAGTTTAAGTTACTTTCACTTTTATCCACTTTGTTTCCATTATTTCAGCCATGCATGTCCCTTGCATATGCAGGATGACGGCATCTAAGAATAAAGGACCATGAGTCAAAGTGTTTCCTCTTCCTTCCCTGTCCTGACCTCCTGATCATGAACTAGTAGAAACAGATCGGCATCTCATGTTGTGTATCTTTTGATGCATCCAGATAGATGGTTATATTCATATAAGTAAACCTGCGCATCCAGCACATCATTTCTGGTTGTCGTCTCTAGTAAGTTTGCATCTGGTAAATGCCAGTGTTTCATTAAATGGCTACATTGCACATGAGTCCATCTGTGTGGCAGAGTGTGACAGGTTTTGTACATCCTTTATAAAGACACTCTTCAATGCTGCCTTTTAAAATACAAACGTCAAATCCTGTAACTAACCAACCTATGCCTTGTTGGAGGACTGACTTTTCCAATAATTACTTTACAAAGGGCAGTGAGACGTGTCAGATCTCTCAGCGGCCCCCAAGTAGGGACGGTGACAGTCAGCGGTTCTTTACTGACACTCGCTCCGTGGCAGGTTCTCCTGCAGCCCTGGCTGTGGGCAGCCCTCATCTAACAAGATGCTTCTGTCCATGGGTGGAGGACAAAGGCCTACGGGCTTGGGGAGTGAGTTCTTCCGTCTCCTACATGACCTTCACCTGCTCACCTTTCCCATGAAGTGCATCTAGGTTGGAAGGAGATGGGGATTCCCACGGGAGCCTGGTCCCTAAGTGACGCCACTGCTGCCCTCACCAGAATCCCCTGGGCTTGTTCCGCAACGGTCCATCACGGGGAGTAGAGGCAGACAGAGTCTTGTGTGTTCTAACTTGTTCCACAACGGTCCGTCACGGGGTGCAGAGGCAGACGCGGTCCTGTGTGTTTTAGTCACGTCCGTCCTACAGTGTTGCATTCTTCTAATTTCCACGCACATCTTTGCATAGGCACGTTCCCATTGTTCCCGTGCCAATGAGTGGTCTGCAAGGTTCCAGAGTGTTTCTTTAGTCGGTGTCATGCTGTTGGATATTCGGGTTTTTTAACCTAGTATAAATAACATTCACATTTCTGAAAAACAGAAGAGTGTTTGTGATTAAGATATCATCTTAGGGGATATTAAATTGCTGCATCTGATTTCATTTCTCTTTCCCAAATAAAGGGTCAGTTGTGTGGGCCTAGTCTTATTCTGCATGTCCCAGAGGTAGAAAGCGAGACCTCCTGCCTGCCTTTCATGGAGCATGAGATTATGGAGGTGTCCAGTCTCAGCAAACAGACCCCACATTCTTTTCTTTCACTGACTCAGACGCAATATGTGGACAGGCCCAGATATTATCTTTCCCTCATGTTCATTAACCTCTGGAGGTTACGTATCACCTGACACACAGAAATGCAGGCTCCCCATTTGGCTAAGCGTCAGGTGCAGCCACGGTGCTTACCTATGTGCAAGTGACAAGGTGCTACCAGATGCCACCAGTGCAGACAGGCAGCGAGCCCACCTCGTCAGATCCCCAAATGAGAAGGAACTCTATGGAGCCCAAAGCTGCCAAGACGGGTACAGCAAAGCTTGCAGCTTTGCACATGAGTCACCCTCAGACTCAGCCAGTTTATTCTCCTTTGCAGTCCATTCCGAAAAGTCCAGGCAGATCGTGGCTAAAGACTAGAGAATGGAAGGTGGAAGGCAGTTGGTGCTGGAAGGAGAGGCACGTTGGTGGCATTGGCAGGGAGGAAGAGACTGGAAACTGAGCAGCAGATCTGAGAAACCAAAATGCTCAACAAATGAGGGCAGGTGCCATGGAGCTACTTGCCTGGGTCCAAGAGCCTAATTACCTTTTTGTTCAGTAAGTTCACGCCCTGCAGTCGTCAGGGAAAATAAAACACTGACTGGGGGTCAGTCTTTTCGCTTTCGGGCAGAGATGTGTGGAACTTATTTTTGAAATGTGTCAAGAGAGTGATTACCTGTAAAACATCTGTGGTTAAAACCTTGGCTGCACGTTCTTCCCTCTGTTCACCAAGCCTCTCTCCCCAGGTTTGGAAGAACTCCCATGTGTGTATTCCCATAGCTCTCCTCGGATAAACAGGCAGGCAGACAGATGCAGAGTTGCTGAACGGCCCTTCTGTGGTCCAGGACAAATGATGTAATACAAAATCAGGGCCTTCTGAGAAGCACCAAGGCTGTCCTGGAGGGACACACTTTCCAGTCTCTGTGAAAAAGACACCCTTGGCATTTCTGCAAGAATCTGTGTTTCTGCCTGCCCAGCCTCCTTCCTTCTCTGGGTCACACCACGTGCTTTTTCAAGGAGGACATCCCTGCTCCCTGTTCCTCCCAGTTAAGAAGGTTCAAAGGCTGCACTCATTACCTGAGCCAGACTCGTCAGATACTCTCTCTAAGAACTTGCATGAGAGGAGGTGGGAGCCTCCAGGGAGTGACCCTGAGCTGTGCTCTCCAGGCCCCTGCACTCCAGTCTGTCTCAACCTCAATGGCCAGCTTGTCCTGCAATTCCGTGAGCTGCCCACATCCTCCAAATAATATTCTTCACTGAACTCTCCAGAGGCAGACTCTGTCACCGTTGACCAAATAAACCAGCAGACAAGGGACCCCTAGGAGCCATAAGGACAGGATTGAGTGGGCTCAGTGACCACCTCTTCTGCCACTGGCTTCACTGTGCTCTTCTGCCTGCACCCTGGGGAAGCACAGAGAGCCCGGGCCTCTCACATGCTGATCTGCTTGGTCCTTAGCGGGTTTCCTGTCTCTGCCTTTTAGCATCAGTAGTAACAAGAACAAAGGCTTCTCAAACAGAGGAAGGCAGACAGCCTGTATTTCTAGGTCCAGATCTCAGGAGCTGTGGTGGAAGATGAGGGTGGACGTGAGTCAGCACACCTTGTCCCCCAGCAGCCCTGCTCTGTCCTCAGCTCTTTTCCCTGGTCCTGCTGGGCTTGATTTAGCCAGAGCCCATGGGGCCTGTAGCCCTCCCGGATGGGGCCTCCTGTTGTGATCTCCCGCACGTCGGCACTTCTCAGAAACAGCATCCTCGATGCTGCCATCATTACTACGATTTATTTTATTACTCTATTTGATTTACTTACCGTGAATTTTACTGTTTATGAATATATTTCAATTCACTCATGTTTTCACTAAAATTAATTTTTTATGAAAATTACACAGAGACACAAAAACTGGCAAACAGAGACACACGATCTGCAGATGGGAGAATGTGAAGCATGGTCAAACATGTTGAGTCCTGCTGTGTAAAGACACAACCATGCCCCAGGAAGCCACATGTGTATTTATCCTGGGGTCTGCTGGCTCTCAGGATTAGGGTCAGGGTCAGGGCCAGGGGTCAGGGTCAGGGTCAGGGGTCAGGGTCAGGGCCAGGGCCAGGGTCAGGGTCAGGGTCAGGGTCTAGGGTTAGGGTCAGGGCCAGGGTTTAGGGTTAGGGTTAGGGTTAGGGTCAGGGTCAGGGTCAGGGTTAGGGGTTAGGGTCAGGGTCAGGGTCAGGGTTAGGGTCAGGGTTAGGGTCAGGGTTAGGGGTTAGGGTTAGGGTTAGGGTCAGGGTCAGGGTCAGGGTTAGGGTTAGGGGTTAGGGTTAGGGTCAGGGTCAGGGTCAGGGTTAGGGTTAGGGTTAGTTGTGTATTCATTAGTTGTGTATTCATCTCACAGATGTAAACTTCTCTTTGCATGGGGCAGTTGGGAAACAGTGTTAGGGTACAGGAAGGAATTCTTTGGGGCGCTCTCAGGCCTACAGAGAAAAAGGAAATACTGTCAGATGAAAAATCGGAAATCAGTTTTCTGAGAAAGTGCTTTGTGTATTCCACTTACTGATTTCAAAGGCTCATTTCATTGAGAAGTATGGAAAGTGTACAAAGCCATATTTGGGAGACAACTGAAGCCTTTGGTGGACTGAGATATAGCCTCAGCTGAAACTGAGAAGTTGTCAATAAATTACTTTGTGATTTGTGCATTCCATTCACAGGTTTAAATCACTGTTTTCTCTTAGCTGTGTTGAAATCCTGCTTTTGTAAATTCTACCATGGTATAGTTTAGAGGGCTTGAAAAAGGCAGTCTAGTGAGAACCTTTTCGAGGAAAAAAATTTCTCTCTGATGCTTTCATTATGCTCACAGTGTTACATGTTTATTTGCATTAAAACCAGTTTGTATCCTCTGTTGATTGCATGAAAGGATATAATTGGTAAACAGGCCAATGGTGAGAAAAGAAATATCTTTAAATAAAAACTAGAGAGAAACGTTATTAGAAACTGTATTATCATTTTGGATATCTCTCAGAATAAAACTTTCTGTTAATAAATATAAAAATTTTGTGTACCACATTGAGAGGAGCTCAGACATGAGGCGGCATGTCCTGAGTGGTTTCCTGCCATGTGCCAGCTATGGCATGGTGAGAACTAGAGTGTGGCGAAAGTTGGCCAGCTTTCTTGGTATAACCGGAGCAACCTCCGCATTTAGTGGCCCTTCAGCTAAGCTCATCATTTCCTGGGCTTTCAGTGCGAGCCGCCTGCTGCTTGAGTGGGACCGGCAACCATGCCCGCCAGAATTCGCACTAGCCCGTGCCTGCCATCCTAGTTCTTGCCTGTGTCTCTGCTCCAAACTCGTGACAAGCAGAGGTGGATTCTCCAGTCTCAGCCAGCCCAGGATGTGCTCGTTTGTGTGGCGAGCTAATGGTCTCCTCAAGCGCCTCCAGAGTGGGCGTGCACTCCGAGGAGATCCTGAAGCTAAGGTTCCTAACTTTTGTCACCGCCCAGCATATTTCAAATTTCCATCTGAAGGAACTTTGCCATAAGGGTCACTACCTCCCCAATATTCCCGTCTCTGGTAACATAAAGTGTGGTTTTCAATCTCCTCTATCAAAAGAATTTTTTTTTCTTTTAGATGAATGTAGGTGACAAGTCAGCTGTCTGTTAAAAATGGCCAATCAGCAGGATAGGCGTGTGCCCAGATAAGGAATAAAAACAGGCTTTCCCAGCCAGCCACAGGCAAACCCACTCAGGTGTCCTGAAGCTGCTTAATGAGCCAGATGCAGCCTGGTAGCTGGAGCCACGATTAAACAAGATCTGAAGGCTCTGCAAGTGTCGCTTTTTGTGGAGAGACCAAAGCCACTTGGACACAACTGATTGAAGGGTTAAAGTTCAGTTCTTTTTAGCATCTTCCCAACCTGGGACAGTTTCTCCCTTGGGGTGTGTAGGGGTTTATTTTTGAGGTACAGAGCCTTTCCTGCCTCTCTTGGCAGAGGGCAATGGGTAGATCTGTCCTCTCTGTTCCAAGGATTTGAGCTGTTGTGAAGGTGTGAGACATCAGGCCCAAGACCCATTTGTTTTCTGGTGAAATATTCTGTCATTCAAAAGAGAGAGTTACATTCAGGAAAATACACAAGAAATTGGAGTGTTTAAGGTATTGTAGAAAGAAGGATAGATTAACTGCTGTTGCTAACAAAGATTCGTGGAGAAGCCGCATAAGCGTACACTGGTTTTTCACTTTGGAAAGGAAACCCCCTTCAGTGGTTTTTTAGTGCTTAAATGCTGTTATAACATTATTGCCCTAATTATCTATTTTTGATAAAAATTGGATAACAAGTGTAAGCATGCAACTTCGGGAACAGAACACATGGCCATGGTGTTGATTTGTTGACCCTGCTCGTGGAAGATTGGATTAACGTGGGTTCCATTTGGTTGTTTTTTTCTGACCTCTCCTCCAATCAGTGGGGCAGATTGCCAGTTCGTTGCTGTCTCCTGTAAGACGTGGGTGGGCAGTCCGGTGAGATTTTTGGGTTCTGCTCTGCTTTAGAGATCCGGCGCCTTGGTGGTTGCGTGTCTAACCTATTTTTTACCTCTAGGGAGAATTCACTGTCTGTAAGTGAACGCCTGGCTAACATTTGTATTGGCAATAGAAGGGTTTTTTCAGCATGTTGGCGAAGCTGGTCTCAAACATTTGACCTCTGTAGATTCGTGTGCCTCAGCTGCCATACAGCTGGGATTTCCAGGCCTCTATAAAATGCGTGTGTATATTGTTTGTAACTGGATACCAAACAATCCCAAATCATGCTAGCTCAGGATTGGAGTTGGAAGTTTTTAGACTGTGTTCAGCGGAAACATTCTTCTGGGCTGAGTTTGGCGCCTGTAGGTGTAAGTGGTCAGTTGTTTCTGAATTAGGTGGCCATGCTTCTGGGACGAGCTTTCTGTAGACTGAGGCTCTTTAGCTTTTCTCAGCATGCTATTTTTATCCTCCGGAAAGCTAAAATGGGCTTGTTCTCATAGTCATGGAAGAATTCTGAATAAGATAACAGAAGCATCTAGGCCTTTTAAACCTGGGCCCCAAACTGGCACACGGTGCCAGTGCTCTTTCTGTGTTTATCAATGTGAGCTCTTTCTGTGTTTATCAATGTTTTCCATAGACCAAATGAAAATATCAAGGTTTTTAACATTTTTTTTTTGTATGACACCTGCTCTCTTTCACTATTGTGATGACATTTTTTAAAAACTCTCATACTGCACTGAAAAAATCGCTTGCTCCTCTATCTAGCAAGATGTGCTATTGATGTCTACAAATTAATTGCTTACAACACAAACGGATGGAACATTAGTAGGAAACCCAGAAACATTGAAATTATGTTAGAAGGATTGATGAGAAGGAAAGCATGAATTATTAATGAAAAACATGCATGCCATTTGAAAAAGGGGTAATGAAATTTTATTTTCCACACATGCGTTCCTGATGGACTACAGATTGTAATTTTTACAGATGCAAGTGAGTAATATACCAGAAGAAAATACAAATGCTTATTTTCCAGTTACACTTTATGTTGACTTAGGCCATCCTAAGAATGACCACATAAGCAGACATGTGAAAGCTGATTTAGCCAATTAAAATTAAAACAAGTTTTTTTTCCAGGAAAACAAACAAAATAAAAAAGATTACTTGAAAACTAGTAACTATATTTATATATCTATTCAGATTAAAAGACAGTGTCTTTTTTTAGGGAATTCGTTATATTCCTTTTATGATCCAGAATCTCGCTTCTTTATCAACAAGGTTGGTGTCCAGTGACACAGTCTTGGCTCCCTGCAAATTCCATCTCCCAGGTTCAACAATTCCCCTCCCTCAGTCTCACAAGTAGCTGGGATTACAGGAAGTTGCCAGCATGCCCGTCTCCATTTTTGCATTTTTCGTAGAGAGGAGTTTCACCACGTTGGCCAGGCTGGTCTCAAACTGCTGACCTCAAGTGATCTGCCTTCTTTGTCGTCCCAAAGTGCTGGGATCACAGGTGGGCACCACTGTGCCTGGCCTATATTGTTTATTACATATCATATGATATATTACAACTTAGGTATACCATATAGAACAGCTATATTATGTAAGTCATATAAATTACATAACATTAGATTGAAAAGTAATATAGATAAAGTAATAAAGCATATTCACTTTATTTTTTCACAGTAATTATTTTAAAATGAACACATAGAATGGATACTATAAATTTATGTTTCCTGCATTGATGGAATAATAGGTGACCACTGAAAGGGGCAATAGATGCAAAGTATGTCATATTAAAAGATGTAGTTTTTGTTATAACTAGTGAGAAAAAAATTGGTTCAATTATACATACACACAAAATTATAATGGTTTTTGTTTCAGCAAAAAATATGTACAGAACATAAAATTTGCAATTTCTGACCATTTGATTTTAAGTTTTCTTTCTTTTCCTTATCTGTGATTGCTGAAGTGATCACGTAGAAAACTTCTGGTAAAAGTTTTATTATAAATCCTTGGGAAGAGAGGAATGTGAAACATGCACTGATGAAAACAATTTCTCAATTTCTATTTTCTATTATTTTATGTATTATTATCTGCTTTGAAATTTTATCCTCTTCAGACGTAACACAGGAAGGTTTTTTCGTCTGATTCCAGATTTTGTAATGTATATTCTGTTATGTACATGTTTTCCTTGTATACTTATTCCATTTATGTGAACAATGGTAGACTAAACATTTCATTTTACTTGTATTCTTTAAAAATAAACGTTACACAAACAATTACTATTGCAAAAACATTGCCTTTATAGGTGTTTTTTTTTTTAATTGAACTCCCAACTGTAGCCATTTTTTCTTTCCTTTTATTTTTCAAACATAACCTAATCACCTGTTATGCAGCAGACATCCTATTTTTTTTTCAGCACTCTTCTCTCTAAAAAAAAAAAAAAAAAAAAAATCATAATTACCTGCCCTGCCTTCACAAGCTGAGAGATTTGAAGTAGGAATATTTGGGAACTTCATCTCCTTGAAACTTTACCACCCACCTTGTTAAAAAAAAGCATTTCTGAAGTTAGAAAATTGTAGAAGATAACCTTTAACTGCCCTTTCAAAAGCTTTATCAGTCTTAAACACTAATGTTGATCTTTGGAAATTACTTATTTGCATATATTCTCTAAGTATAAGTGTTGAATAAAATGAGTCAGACATATTCAAGTGAATCATGAGTTTCGTTTGGTTTCAAGTTGTTTGAAAAAATCAAAGAATTGTTAAAAAAATGCATCATTGTTATCTCAGTGGTTTTTTTCCCCATAGTACCTTTAAGAACTAAAATGCATTTAAAATACAGTCCTATGACTAGAACTGCCCTAGACCGTCTGAGTTGCCATATTCTACTTCAAGTAAGCTCTCATGGATTGTGTGATGCCCATTATTTTATGAATCAATAAAATAATTTTTAAAAATGCTACAAATGATAGTTACAATAAATCATGAATTATAAGTGTCATTCCAACGTCAGAAGTGTGAAAATGTGGCCTACTCTTTAAGAAAGCCTGCAAAGTAGGTATAATTGTACCGTTTTAAATAAAATGTTCTTGTTTAGTAGTAACACTAAGAATTATACTCTGTCTGGGTGCTGTGGCTCACACCTGTAATCCCAAAACTTAGGGAGGCTTAGGTGCAAAGATTGCTTGACGCCAAGACTTTGAGATCAGCCTGTGCAACAAAGTGAGACTTTTACACTACAGAAATTTTTAAACTAATAGCTGGGCATGCTGGTGCATATCTGTAGTCCTAGCTACTCAGGAGGCTGGGATTGGAGGATCACTTGAGCCCAGGAGTTCAGGCTACACTTAGGTATAGTTACACCACTGCCCTCCAGCCTGACCCAAATGGTTACTTCGTCCCAAAAAATAAAAAAATCTTACAATTATTGAGTTGTTGGAGAAACTATTGTAAATATTTTGCCTAGTTTCTCATTTAGGCACAACAATGCTGTCCTGTGAGATCGCTACTATGGTCATTTTTATTAATGAGGAAGTCGAGGTACAGAAAAGTTAAGCAATATTTGGTGACAGGGTTTGAAGTATGACTCAAGCCTTAGTTGAGCTGAATCCAGAGACTGAGCTATTTCTATTCCAATAGTCTGCTGTCTTCATTTAAGGCAGTAGCAATAAGAACTAGTAAGTTTTGTACTATCTTCTAAAAATATTATTTGCATGAAGGCAGCGGAAAAAAAACACTAATTCAGTTTTTACAATTACATGAATAAGTTTTGAGATATAGCGCCACAGTTTCCTTTTCCTTAAATGTCCTCTTTGCACTGTGTCAGTGGCCATGTGAAAGAGGTCACTCTCCTGGGTAACAGAAAATGCTAGATTGATATTTGTGACAAAGAAAACAGAATGCCTTTGATATGGGGCTATTTAGAGCCAACTCTTTCAGCATGACTGGGTTTTCATATACTTACATAGAACTGAAATAAATTGATTTCATTTAAATATAACTAGTTACTGGAACAATGGGAATAATGTATATTGAATTCTTTTTTTTTTTTTTTTTTTTTTTTGAGACGGAGTCTCGCTCTGTCGCCCAGGCTGGAGTGCAGTGGCCAGATCTCAGCTCACTACAAGCTCCGCCTCCCGGGTTTACGCCATTCTCCTGCCTCAGCCTCCCGAGTAGCTGGGACTACAGGCGCCCGCCACCTCGCCCGGCTGGTTTTTTGTACTTTTTAGTAGAGACGGGGTTTCACCAGGTTAGCCAGGATGGTCTCGATCTCCTGACCTCGTGATCCGCCCGTCTCGGCCTCCCAAAGTGCTAGGATTACAGGCTTGAGCCACCGCGCCCGGCCTTATTGAATTCTTAAAAAATTTACAATCTATTTCTTTGTCTAAAGCGGACAGGCTGTCCACTGCCAGAAAGAGCCTTTTGCCATTATTCTGCTGGAACGTCGTGCCAATCTAAACCTTAAGGATATTTATGGTAACACTGCTCTCCATCATGCTGTGTATAGGTGACAGCAGAAAAAACTACTCTCTTATTGTGCAAATATTGAAGCAACTGACAACGTATAGATCTATTTTTCCAAAATACTTGTTTAACACTGACATAGGTAACATTCAGTTTTTTTTTTTAATTTGGAAGCTCAACCATTCCCTGAATGCAAATGCAAATTATTTTGAAATAAGATTTTTTTTTAAAAATTGATATATTTAAAGAAGCATGAAAGGGTTTTATAAAATGCACTTCGGATAATATTTGTGAAGTTGTTCAAGGGTAAACCTTTTCAAATTTTTTCTACGCAGTCTTCTTTTAATTTTCTTTTCTTTTTCTTACTCAGTGTAAAACAAACAGGAAAGAAACTATGCCCTGGAAATAGGCTTCATCTTAAAAAACTCAAAAACTAAATAACTTACAGTACATATTGCTGCTGATGATAATTTTCTGAAACACTGAGTCTAAAGACTCCTGGCAGAGAAATCTACGTCTTGGTGGGAAGGTGGGAGTTAAGGAACCTATTAATAGCAAAAACCAAGTGAGATTTTTTGAGTTTACTAGTTCCTGTTCTACCCAAACCCAGGAAAATTAACTGAAGCTTTTACAAATGACACAATCCTTACTCTTTTCTCATATGGGTCACAAAAACCAACTAATAAAGGGAATTTGCCATGTGGCTTAGAGAAGAGAGGGAAGTGATTGCTGCACTAATTCTCAACACTGTGCACGTCAGTGACCAGAGAACATTTTGTTAAACATCTACAATTGTTGGCTTTCCCTGAGGAGTTTGATGTAATAGACCTAATAAGGCCTGAACTGTTTAAAAACATGTCCTTGAAGCTGGGCACAGTGGCATGTTCTGTAGTCCCAGCTTGAGCCTAAGAGTTTGAGTCCAGCTTGAATAACATAGTGAGAATCTTGTCTCTAACAGCAACAGGCAAAACAAACAAACCCTCAAGGTTCGGATAAACGCCTAAGAAACCCAGAATAGATAAGTGCAATATACAAATTTCTGTATCTCAAAAACTGTTAGAAATCTCTAGAAGAGTTGGAATTTGATAGCTTCTACTTCCTTCAAAGTACTGCTTTTCAATCTACTTTCCAAGACTTATCTGTCTTGCTCTACATCTGTGACTGGAAGTGAACGGAAATAGTATTGGCAATCCTCTGAGCTTACAGAATAACACCTTTTCCTTCCAACCATTAGTTATTCACTACCATTCAGAGAGTCCTTAGAAATTTGCTTATGGGGTAATCTTTCAATAGGTAGAGGCTGACCCTTTCAGGATTTGGTGTCCATTTGTCGCCATGTAGGTGATTATATATCAACAGATGTTCATTACAAGTTGGACTTTCTCAGAATAGTAGCAAATCCGAAACTATTTCTTTTTGGTTGAGGTTGTATTTATGAACTATCTCAGTATGTTTGTTAACTTCATAGAGTTTTTTTTTTTTTTAGCATTAACCAAAATGTCAGTTTTAAACACTGAAATCCATGAACGTAATAAGAATACAGATAGGGATTCTTACAATATTTAGTTTATAGCAGTCCTGTGAAATAATGATCTATTTGGTTAACGATCTGGGAAAATCATATACAAATATATTTTAAATGAATGAATGTTGGAAAAATGCTTGAAGCAAGTATTGTTATGAGTCTTTTTGGCCATTTTTACTGTATATGAGAGCCTGAATTTTTGGTTAAAACATATGACACTAGAGAAACAAAATATTTGACATGCCAACACTTGGCTTATGCAACCATTTAGTAACATATTTATACCAAATATAAAATCACAAGGGCTATATCTAATGTGGTACACAGATTTGTTTGCCTCTATAAGTTGAATCGCCATGTACAATTTAGAAGACTCGTGTAGAAATCTGGACTTCAGGCTTAATCCTAAAAAAATTTCAAATCTGGTGTCTCCTATCACTGTTTGGCCTACTGTGCAGAGGTCGCATCTTTATAGCAGGCATGCATTCTCCAGTCTGCTACTGTGCAAACCTCAGTACTTCCCTCACTCAGGTACCCTTCCTTTGTCCTTGTAAGTAGTTGAGTTTACAAATCTTATGTTGTAGTATAATGTTGATAAAGATTTCAAGTTTTTTAAGTCAGCGTGTATTTTGTTCATAAAAACTGTAGTCTAGAGGGCATATAACTCCCTCCGTTATGGAGCTGAATTTTAGCATTTAGAAGTTTTTAAACCTCTTTTCTTCAAATATACCACAAATAATCATCTGGCCATAAGAATACCTAGAAGCTTTATTTATTTAGTCAACCACTGGCCTTAGCGGTACACTTAACCACCAACATCATGGCAAGTCATTTACTCATGCACCTAACTGGAAGTACTGCATTAGCCTTATAACTATTAGGCCCCAACCACCTCAATTATCTTCACACTTCTAGTACTCTTAAGCATTCTGGAAATTGCCGTTGCTCTAATTCAAGCCTATGTCTTCACACTCTTAGTTAGCCTCTACCTACACGACAACACTTAATGACCCACCAATCCCATGCCTACCACATAGTTAAACCTAGTCCCTGACCACTGACAGGAGCCCTCTCAGCCCTCCTAATAACATCGGGCTTAGTTATCTGATTTCACTTTTAGTCCAACACCCCATTATTATTATTATTATTATTATTATTATTACTAGTGAGGCCTGCTAACTAATAATATTAGTTAATGATGGCGCGACATTGTTCGAGAAAGTACTTACCAAGTACTTTTACCAAGTACAACACCCATCCAAAAAGGCCTCCGCTACGGAATCGTACTATTTATTATTTCAGAAGTCTTCTTCTTCACCGGTTTCTTCTGAGCACTTTACCATTCTAGCCTCGCCCCTACCCCACAATTGGGAGGCCACTGACCACCAACAGGCATTATCCCCTTAAGCCCCTTAGGAGTTCCACTTTTAAATACATCTGTACTACTTGCATCAGGAGTCACAATCACTTGAGCCCACCATAGTCTAATAGAAAATAACCGAAAACAAATAATCCAAGCACTTCTCATTACAACTCTACTAGGTATTTACTTCACCCTCCTACAAACCTTAGAGTCCCACGAAACATCTTTTACTATTTCTGATGGTGTCTACGGTTCAACATTCTTTGTTGCCACAGGCTTCCACAGACCCCCACGTCATTATTGGACCAACTTTCCTCACTATCTGCCTCATCTGCCAACTACTGCATCACTTTACATCCAACCACCATTTTGGCTTTGAAGCCGCCGCCTGGTATTGACACTGCGTGGATGTAGTCTGATTATTCCTATATAGTTCTGTCTACTGATGAGGATCCTATTCTTTCAGTAAAAACCAGTGCAGTTGACTTCCAATCAACTAGTTTCAATAGCATTCGAAAAAGAATAATCAACCTAGTACTAGCCTTAACAATTAACACCCTACTAGCCCTACTAGTAATAACCATTACATTCTGACTGTCTGAACTCAATACCTATATAGAAAAATCCAATCCTTTCGAGTGTGGCTTTGACCCCCACTAAGCTCCGCCCATATTTCTTTCTCCATAAAAATGTTTCCTAGTTGCCATTACCTTTCTACTATTTGACTTAGAAATTGCCCTACTACTGCCCCTACCATGAGCCCTTCAAACAACCAGTCTTTCACTAATAACTAAATCCTCCATTTATACTAATTATCATTCTTATTCTTAGTCTAGCCTATGAATGAACCCAAAAAGGATTAGATTGAACTGAATTGGTAAGTAGTTTAAATAAAACAAATGATTTCAACTCATTAGATGATAATCATACTCACCAAATGCCCTCCATCTACATAAATATTATACTAGCATTTACTATCTCACTCCTAGGCATATTAACCTACTGTTCACATTTAATATCATCATGCTTGCTATGCCTAGAAGGAATAATAATATCACTTTTTATCATAAGCACCCTCACAACTTTAAACATACATTTCTCCTTAGCCGACATCATACCCATTGCTCTATTAATGTTCGCTGCTTGTGAAGCCGCAGTAGGCCTTGCCTTACTAATTCTCTCAATCTCTAACACATACGGCCTAGATCACATCCACAACCTAAACTTACTCCAATGTAAAAAATAATCATTCCTACACTCATACTACCACCAACAGCGTGATTCTCCGGAAACAATATAATCTGAGTCAACATAACCATGCACAGCCTAATTATTAGCCTCATTCCCCTAATATTTTTCAACCAAATTAACAACAGTCTCTTCAACCATCTTCTGATCTGCTAACAACACCCCTCCTGATATTAACAGCCTGACTCTGACCTCTCATAGTAATAACAAGCCAATACCACCTACACAATGAACACCCCCCACCCCCGCCATGGAAAAAAACTCTACCTCTCTATAATGATCTTCCTACAAATCTCCCTAATTCTAACATTCATAGCCACAGAACTAATTATATTCTATATCCTGTTCGAAACTACTCTCGTCCCAACCCTAATCATTATTACCTGATGGGGGTAACCAAGCAGACCTCCTCAACGCAAGCACCTACTTTCTATTCTACACACTAACCGGCTCCCTCCCCCTGCTCATTATACTACTCTATACCTACAATACTCTAGGCTCACTAAATATAATACTACTAACACTCACAGCCCAAAAACTAACGACCACATGATCCCATAGTCTCATATGACTAGCACGCATTTATAGTGAAAATACCCCTCTATGGCCTGCACCTATGACTTCCCAAAGCTCATGTTGAAGCCCGCATTGCCTGATCAATGTTTCTTGGCGCAGTACTTCTAAAACTAGGCAGCTACGGCATAATCCGACTTACCTCTCTCCTTAATCCTTTAACACAATATAGAGCTTACCCCTTCCTCATACTATCCCTATGAGGTATGATTATAACAAGCGCAATCCGCCTACGACAAACAGATCTAAAATCGCTCATCGCATATTCCTCTGTAAGCCACATAGCCCTAGTAATCATAGATAGCCTCCCTCATCCAAACCCCCTGAAGCTTCACCGGTGCAATTACCCTTATAATCGCCCATGGGCTCACTCCCTCCATACTATTTTGCCTAGCAAACTCTAACTATGAGCGAACACACACAGCCGCATTATGATACTCTCCCGAGGACTTCAAACCCTACTCCCGTTAACAAACAGCCTTGTGATGATCTGCAGCAAATCTTACCAATCTTGCCTTACCCCCCCACTATCAACCTGATAGGACAGCTTCTTGTAGTAATCACCTCATTTTTTGATCATGTATCACCATTGTAGTTACAGGCCTCAATATACTAATTACAGCCCTTCACTCTACATATTTACCACAACACAACGAGGAATACTTACACACCATAATTATTAACATAAAACCCTCTTTTACACGAGAAAACACACTAATATTTATACACCTCTCTCCCATTGTCCTCCTATCCCTCAACCCCAAAGTTATCCTAGGCTTTACCCCTTGTAAATATAGTTTAACCAAAACATTAGACTGTGAATCTAACCATAGAGGCCTACTACTTCTTGTTTACCGAGAAAGTTTGCAAGGACTGCTAATCCGCGCCGTCATGCTTGAGAACATGGCTTTCCCAACTTTTAAGGGATAACAGTTATCCATTGGTCTTAGGAAACGAATACGTTGGTGCAACTCCAAATAAAAGTAACAAACATGTAATATCTCCATCACCATAATAACCCTAACCTCTTTAATTTCCCCAATCACCATGACCTTTATCAACCCTAACAAAATACACCTATATCCAGATGATGTAAAAACAATAATTCTATTCACCTTTATCACTAGCCTCCTCTGCATAACCCTATTTATTTTCCTAGACCAAGAGGCAATTATCTCAAGCTGACATTGAACAACAATCCAAACACCAGAGCTGTCACTAAGGTTCAAGCTAGACTACTTCTCCATGATATTTACTCCAATTGCAGTATTTATCACTTGATCTATCATAGAATTCTCACTATGAGATATAAGCTCAGGTCCAAATATCAACCAATTTTTCAAATGCCTACTTATCTTTCTCACCACTATATTAATCTTAGTCACCGCCAACAACCTCTTCCAACTTTTTATCGGATGAGAGGGCGTAGGGATGCTATCATTGCTGCTAATCAGTTGATAGCATGCCCGAACAGATGTTAACACAACAGCAATCCAAGCAATCTCATACAACCGTATTGGCCATATCGGCTTTACTCTAACCCTAACATGGTTCCTCCTACACTATAACTCACGAGGCTTCCAACAAATACTTATCCTAGATTCCAATTCAAACTCTCTCCCACTAATAGGCCTCCTTCTGGCAGCAACAGGAAAAACAGCTCAACTTGGCCTCCACCCCCTGACTTCCCTCCGCTATAGAAGGCCCAAACCCCAGTTTCAGCCCTACTCCACTCCAGCACCATAGTCGTAACCGGAGTATTCCTGCTTATCCGCTTCCATCCCCTGATGGAAAATAACATACTGATTCAAAGCTTCGCACTATGCTTGGGGGCCATTACCACCCTGTTCACAGCAATCTGTGCCCTAACACAAAACGATATCCAAAAGATTGTAGCCTTCTCTACCTCAAGCCAATTAGGCCTGATAATAGTCACTATCGGCATTAACCAACCACACCTAGCATTCCTACATATCTGCACCCACGCCTTCTTTAAAGCCATATTATTTATATGCTCTGGATCTATCATCCACAGCCTTAATAATGAACAAGACATTTGAAAAATAGGAGGATTATTTAAAATAATACCCCTTACCTCAACTTCCCTAACCATCGGTAGTCAGGCACTCACAGGTATGCCTTTCCTTACAGGCTTCTACTCCAAAGACCTTCTTTTCGAAACCGCAAACACGTCGTATACCAACGCCTGAGCCCTATCACTCTCATTTGCCACCTCCCTAACAAGCGCCTACAGAGCTGGATCCAGCCTCCTCAGCCTAGCAGGAGAACCCCGCTTCTCAACCCTAACTAATGTCAACGAAAACATTCCCATGCTACTAAACCCAATCAAACGCCTCACAACCGGCAGTCTATTCGCAGGATTCCTCATCACCTATAGCATCTCCCCCACTTCTCTCCTTCCTCCGTAATAATATATATATGTGTGTGTGTGTATATATAATAGATATTAAATATATACATATATTAAATATCAATTAATGTTTAATATTAACTATATATCAAGTATATAATAATATATATTAGTGTATATTATTATATATTATATATTATGTATTATATTATATATTATATATTATACATAAATATACATTTATATATTAATATATAAATAACATATTAATATACTTTACAATGCATATATTAACATAAAGTACATAATTTTATATATAAATGTAAATATTTTGTGTATATATGTAAAATCTCATTAAAATAGATTACCTAATTGTTTCCTATCACTGAGCACATCAATCACACTAAGGGCAGAACACTAACAGGTA
The DNA here is from genome assembly GCF_037993035.2 of Macaca fascicularis. Classification (NCBI taxonomy): domain Eukaryota; kingdom Metazoa; phylum Chordata; class Mammalia; order Primates; family Cercopithecidae; genus Macaca; species Macaca fascicularis. The sequence goes on along the minus strand of NC_088377.1, from coordinate 33,444,726 downwards.
TCAAAACCTGGCTTGAACAACTACGACTACTTTTCCACCTCCTCAAACTCTGGGCCAGCAGATCTGTGCTAGGATGCCCGATCTCCATGGCCCTCTCCAACTAACAGACAAGACAAAACCCTGCTTTTTTTGTTTTTCAGTTCCATGAAGGCAAGGCAAGTTCACATTTTCACATTTCCAAGACATGGATCAACAACATGTAACCTCCCCTTGTTACTCAGCTCTGCTCTCATTCCAGAGCTCACCAGATTTCTGGCTATGAGGTAGACCGACTCATTGCTATTTCAAACTACCAGAACCAAACTATGAACTCCCACCTAATGTATAAGATGGAATAGTTGCAATTATTTTAAACTTCAATTTAGTATTAACTGGTCTTTTAACATAAACACTTACTTTGTCAACCCACAAGAGTGTAATCTTCGGCCTCTCATCCACACATGTCTTGAGTAGAGCTGCTAACATTTCGCTTAAGAAGGATGTTGACAATACCTGGCGGGTCATAGTGCACAGCAAGCATGAGGGCTGTTCTACAATAACAAAGAAATCACCCCCACTCAAGAACTGTAATAAAGACTGTTTAAACAGCTAGTTTGACACACTTGACCGTTTTCACATATGCCTGTCAGTGTAGGCGTAATAACCATTTGCATGGACTAGCTGGCTTGGGTCTATAAACATCTAGGGTGCTCAGGTGTTCATCTCTGTAAATGATCACCGAGGCTAAAAGGAAGGGACCACTAGGAATCCTCTTGTCCCTCTGGGGTTATGGCATAATACAAAATACTAACTGAGAGTTCTTTGATGGCCCAGAAACTGTGCTGAGGTCGCTTATCTAAAGTAGGCAAAGATTTAGATGAAGATTTCACCATCGTTTTCCTAGTCTGATATATTATAATTCAAATCAGCCGGGGGTCAGATAAGAGTTACCTGCAGGCTGAAAACAACAACAACAGAAAAACAATCATAATGACAATATTAGTAGTCATAAACTAAAAGCCCACACTTTAAAAATCAACAAAACTGGCCAAGTGCAGTGGCTTATGCCTGTACTCCCAGCACCTTGGGAAGCCAAGGAGACCAGATCATGAGGTCAAGAGATTGAGGCCACCCTGGCCAACACGGTGAAATCCCATCACTACCAAAAATAGACAAATTAGCTGGCCACGGTGGTACACACCTCTAGTCCCAGCTACGTGGGAGGCTGAGGCAGGAGAATCACATGAACCTCGGGGGTGGTGGTTGCAGTGAGTCGACATCACACCACCGCACTCCAGGCTGGAAACGCAGTGAAACTTCGTCTCAAGAAAGGAAAAAAAGGGATTCTTACAATAATTTAGTTTTGGCCGTCCTGTGAACCAATGACCTATTTGGTTAATGATCTGGGAAAATTATATACAAATACATTTTAAATGAATAAATGTTGGGAAAATGCTTGAAGCAAGTATTATTATGAGTCTTTTTAGCCATTTTTACTGTATACGAGAGCCTGAGTTTTTGGTAAAACATATGACACTAGAGAAAGAAAATATTTGACATGCCAATACTTGGATTATACACAACCATTTAGTAACACATTTATAGCAAATATAAAAACATGAGGGCTATATCCTAATGTGGTACACGGATTTGTTTGCCTCTATAAGTTGAATCGACATGTGCAATTTAGAAGACTCGTGTGGAAATCGGGACTTCAGGCTTATCCTAAAAATAATCAAACCTGGTGTCCCCTGAGTTTCTATCACTGTTTGGTCTGCTGTGCAGAGGTCGCCCCTTTATGGAAGGCATGCATTCTCCAGTTTGCTACTGTGCCCACCTCAGTACTTCCCTTACTCAGGTAACCTTCCTTTGTCCTTATAAGTATTTGAGTTTACAACTTTTATGTTGTAGTATATGTTGATAAAGATTTCAAGTTTTTAAAGTCAGCATGTATTTGCTTATAACATGTAGTCTAGAGGGCCTATAAATCCCTCCGTTATGGAGTTGAATTTTAGAATTTAGAAGTTTTTAAAACTCTTTTCTTCACATATACCACAAGTAATCATCTGCCCATCAAAATGCCTAGAAGCCTTTTTAGGTTATTCCTGGTTATAGTTGGAAAATTTATGAATATTGCAGACATTACATCTTTCTCCTCAGCACCCTTCCTTAAAATTGCAGGTGACTTACTGGCTTTTATCATGCTAGAAATAATCCGCATGGATCAGCATGAGAGCTTTTATTGATAAGCCATTATGTTTTTATTTCTGATTTATATTTTACCTAAAACAAAAAGTAATTTTAAATAGCCATGTAAGTTTGGAAGCCAATAAAAATGGATTTAAAAGGTAGAGCTGCATTAGGGTCCTGGGATTACCTATCATGGTAATCTCAATTACAATATTGAGAGTAGTATTTCTTAGTGAGCTTTGGTTTTTTAAAATACTGGTTTTTAAGTTTTTTAAACCTAGCTCTCTTACACAGAGCAAACTGAGCTTTCTAGCAGTAAAGATAAAAATCTACTCTCTTGTATTAGGAAAAAATAACCCATGGACTCTTTAATAATAAGGAAAATAAGTGCATTTGAAGCCAGTCTCTCTTACTTCAGAGGTCATTTCTATAATCACCCGTTTGGAGCAGCAGTGCCCGACATCGGCATCTGGGATCCTGACACGATTGATAGAACCGAATCAAGCAAGTATGTACTACCCAGAGGAAACCTCCACCTATATTGGGAAGTGCTGGCAACTGTTTCTCTGAAACTCTTCATTCCTCAAACGTTAATGTTTGCCACAAATAGTATGGCACAAAATGGGGATCAGGTAAAATTCAAGAGATTTCCTGATTCTTGGACATAAAATACAGTTTTGTAATATTCCTCAAATGCAGATGGTCATGGGGTCTTTCTCTTGGGGTATAATACTTCTGGTAAAGCAAATATTCTTTGGAATACAGTTTAAGAAACACTGCTTTAGAGAGAATAATTCAGATCATTAATTTATGTAAAAAACTTAAAATACTTGCTACTATGTCTTAGGGTTTTGGGGCCATAGAGACAAAAGATACAGCCCTTGCCCTCAAGAAGCTCTTGGTTTCAGAGGGAAACAATGAAATGATTACAATGTACCATGCTAAGTGCTGTGATCGAAGCAAGGATTCTTGGGTCTGGTAAATGTTTAAAGTGAGTTTTGGCAATGAGCACAGTTAATCCGGGGAGACAGACGAGGGTTGTTTGCAAGGCAGCGACCAGCACGTCAGAAAGCATGGAGGAGTGAGAAGAAAGGGCCTGCTTTCCATTGACTTCCTTTCTCTATTGTATTTTTAAGTTCAAAACATCTTAGGTAAGATCCTCGGCTCAGTGGAGAAATACGTAATTTTGTTAATTACTAATTTTTTTCTGCTGTTTTATAGGACAATACCACCCCACTTTTATTCGCTGTGATTTGCAAGAAAGAGAAAATGGTGGAATTTTTATTGAAAAAGCAAATACACATGCCGTTGATAGGCCGAGATGGTACAGCAGTTCTTTTTTAAAGCGAAAAGCTGTTTATTCTAGAGTTGTAAGAGTCAAGTCAGAAGTACTAATAAGCTGCACGTAATTATTGGCATATAGTGAAAAATATCACCACGAACAATCAGGTAGACCAGCAAGTATTTGGACTGAGTAACATAAAGAAGAGCATATGGTAGGATTCATCTTTTCGTGTAATATAGAGTGTTTGTTACTCCTAATCTGATGTTTTTGGTACTGTAAGCTTTTATTAGCTAAAGGGTTTTGTATGAGTTTTATAATTTTTTTTTTTTTTTTCCTTTCTTGAGACGGAGTCTCACTCCGTTGCCAGCCTGGAGTGCGGTGGTGTGATCTCGGCTCACTGCAACCTCCACCTGCCAGGTTCAAGCGATTCTCCTGCCTCAGCCTCCCACGTAGCTGGGACTACAGGTGTGTACCACCGCGGCCAGCTTATTTGTGTATTTTTAGCAGTGATGGGATTTCACCGTGTTGGCCAGGGTGGTCGCAATCTCTTGACCACATGATCTGGTCTCCTTGGCTTCCCAAGGTGCTGAGATTATAGGCGTAAGCCACTGCAGTTGGGCGGTTTTATTAATTTTTAAAGTGTGGGCTTTTAGTTTATGACTACTAATATTGTCATTATGATTGTTGTTGTTGTTGTTGTTTTCAGCCTGCAGATAACTCTTATCTGACCCCCAGCTGATTTGAATTATATATCAGACTAGGAAAGCAATGGCAAAATCTTCATCTAAATCTTTGCCAACTTTAGATAAGTGACCTCAGCACAGTTTCTGGGCCATCAAAGGACTCTCAGTTAGCATCTTGTATTATGTCATACCCCAGTGGGACAAGAGGATTTCTTGTGGTCCCTTCCTTTTACCCTTGGTGATCACTTACAAGGAGGAACACCTGAGCACCCTAGATGCTTATAGACCCAAGCCAGCTAGTCCGTGCAAATAGTTATTACGCCTACACTGACAGGCATATGTGAAAATGGTAAGGTGTGTCAAACTAGCTGTTTAAACAGTCTTTATTACAGTTCTTGAGTGGGGCGATTTCTTTGTTATTGTAGAACAGCCCTCATGCTTGCTGTGCACTATGACCCGCCAGGTATTGTCAACATCCTTCTTAAGCAAAATGTTAAGAGCTCTACTCAAGACATGTGTGGATGAGAGGCCGAAGACTTCCCTCTTGTGGGTTGACAAAGTAAGTGTTTATGTTAAAAGACCAGTTAATACTAAATTGAAGTTGAAAATAATTGCAACTACTCCATCTTATACATCAGGTGAGAGTTCATCGTTTGGTTCTGGTAGTTTGAAATAGCAATGAGAGTTAGTCTACCTTTTAGCCAGAAAGCTGGTGATCCCTGAAATGAGAGCAGAACTGAGTAACAAGGGGATGTTACATGTTGTTGGTCCATGTCTTGGAAATGTGAAAATGTGAACTTGCCTTGCCTTCATGGAACTGAAAAACAATAAAAGCAGGGTTTTGTCTTGTCTGTTAGTTGGAGAGGACCATGGAGATCCAGCATCCTAGCACGGATCTGCTGGCCCAGAGTTTGAGGAGTTAGAGAAGAAATTGTAGTTGTTCAAGCCAGGTTTTGATACCCGTTAGTTTTCTCCCTTTGGTGTGATTGATGTGCTCAGTGATAGGAGACAATTAGGTAATCTATTTTAAGGAGATTATATATATATATGTATATTTAAAATATATATCTATATAAAAATATATATTAATATGTTATATATTTATGTATTACTATATTATTACTATATATTAATATGTAGTAATATATAATATAATGTATACTATATAATATATAATATACAATATGTAATTAATATATTTATTATTTAATATTAATAAATATTTATTATTTAATACACAATTTATATATATTTAATATGTTTATATGTTAATGTATATTAAATGTATATTTAATATATATTTTATACACACACACACACACACACACACTCTTATATTATTATGGAGGAATGACTTTGCTGTACGAAATTGCATTCCCCAAAACTAAAACCATGCTGCTTACTCAACTGAGGTAAAAAATGGAGGACTGTCACGCCTGTAATCGCAACACTTTGGGAGGCCAAGGCGGGTGGATCGAGGACAGGAGACGGAGACCATCCTGGCTTACATGGTGAAACCCCGTCTCTACTAAAAATACAAAAAATTAGCTGGGCGTGGTGGGGGGCACCTGCGGTGCCAGCTACTGGTGGGGCCTGAGGCAGGAGAATCGCGTGAACCCGGGAGGCGGAGGTGGCAGTGAGCCCAACTCGCGCCACTGCACTCCAGCCTGGCGACAGAGTAAGACTGTTTCAAGAAACTATTCAAACATAATAACGTTGCTAGTATTCTGAACTATTAAGTTAGGAGTAAGTATGTAAGATTTAAATTTTTATTGATGTATAGCATGCATACAGACGTACATCCACAATAAAGTATTAATGTAATGCTCAAAAAATTATAACAAAGCTAATACATTAGTGTAACTATAGAATGGAAATACCTTTGTTTTTGTCCACCAACTATTTCCTCTTCCTCCTCCCCAAATGTAAGCACAAGCCTAAGAGCTAGTGTTCTAGATGGCTTTTCTTTTTTATACTAGTGTTTTATTGGAGCATGTTTTAAATTCTTACACACAATGTCCAAAATAGTGTAATAGGCTGATGCTCAGCCTCAACATCTACTAATTCTGTCTCATTTCTGTTTAATTTCTGGTTCAGCTCCTTCCCCACACCCACTTTATTGTTGTGTTCATTTTCTGTAAGATAAGATGTATATGCATTGAAACATACAGTCTTTGCCTTTCTGACAAATCAATACAGCCATATATCCATTTCCCTTTCAAATATAGAATCACTGCCACCTAACAATTGTTAACGTGCGTGTGAATCACCTTTAAGGCTTTGAAGTTTAGATTTTGATACAGTGTATCTGGGTTTTGCCCTGCCTCTCCCCGCCCCGCCCCAGCTTGACCCCGCCCCAGCCTCGCCCCTTCCCCTCGCGGACCCCGCGCCCCGCCCCGCCTGCGGCCCTGCGGAACCTAGAGTCGCAGACGCGTTTCCGGAGGACGGAATTCGGCGTCGGACTCAGAGCCCCGGGTAGTTCCGGAGGCGACTGCGACGCATGGCGGGGAGCGGTGTGGAGAAGACGCGCGGGTGGCGGGGCCTTGCACTGCGGCGGCCCTCCGGCACCCTTGTGCTGCCCCCCTTCCTCCAGGCCCTAGGACCTCATGCCGGGGAGGCAGCGTGGGCCCCAGGCCCCGGTACTCTGCGCCTCCCGCAGACGCTGGCTTCCCGGCCCGGTTTCCAGCGCCGGGAATCCTTCCACTGTCTGTCTCTGCCCAGGGCAACCCCTGCGCAGTAACGCCGACCCCAGAGCGCACCCGTTAGGCGATGAAGGCACAAAAGAAGAGGAAGAAAACCCGGAACAGGGCCTCGGTGGCAAATGGAGGCGAGAAGGCCTCAGAGAAGCCCGCCCCAGAGGAAGTTCCCGTAAGCGCTGAGGCTCAGGCAAGGGCGGGTGTCAGTCGGGAAGGGTGGAATCCCCCGGTGCGAATCCACGGGCACGTGTGATCCACGGGTCCGCTGAGTTAAGGCGGGGAGGGGGATGGAGTGGGGCCGGGCGTTGTGTTGTGTCCCAGCGCCCTCTCACAGCCGCTGCCCCCAAATCCGTCACAGGTACAAGCAGTTGGCCCAGGGATTGGCTTGGTGCGTGGAGCGACTGCAGCTGGGTCTCAAGAGGCAGAAACTCACCCCGACACGAGTAAGAGACGTGGATTGTGTGATGCCCCATTATTTTATGTTATCAGTAAGATAATTTTTAAAATGCTACAAATGATTTTGAGTCCAGCTCGAGCAACATAGTGGGACACCTGTCTCTTAACAACAACAGCCAAAACAAACAAACAAGCAATAGCAAAACCCTCAAGTTTCGGATATACTCCTGATTAAGAAACCCAGAATAGGTAAGTGCAATATACAAATTTCTGTATCTCAAAAATGTTAGAAGAGTTGGCATTTGATAGGTGCTACTTCCTTCAAAGTTCTCCTTTTCAATCTGCTTTTCAAGACTTCTCTTTCTCTACACCTGTGACTGGGAAGTGAAAGGAAATAGTATTGGCAACATCTCTCAGCTTACAGAATAACACCTTTTCCTTCCCACCATTAGTCATTCACTACCATTCAGAGAGTCCTTAGAAATTTGCTTATGGGTAATCTTTCAATAGGTAGAGGCTGACCCTTTCAGGATTTGGTGTCCTTTTGTCACCATGCAGGTGATTGTGTCTCAACAGATGCTCATTACAAGTTGGACTTTCTCAATTAGAATAGTAGCAAATCCTAAACTATTTCTTTTTGGTTGAAGGTGTATTATGAACTATCTCAGTATATTTGTTAAGTTTATAGAGCTTTAGCATAACCAAAATGTCAGTTTTAAACACTGAAATCCATGAAGCTATTAAGAATACAGATAGGGATTCTTACAATAGTTTAGTTTTAGCCGTCCTGTGAACCAATGACCTATTTGGTTAACGATCTGGGAAAATTATATACAAATACATTTTAAATGAATAAATGTTGGGAAAATGCTTGAAGCAAGTATTATTATGAGTCTTTTTAGCCATTTTTACTGTATACGAGAGCCTGAGTTTTTGGTAAAACATATGACACTAGAGAAAGAAAATATTTGACATGCCAATACTTGGATTATACACAACCATTTAGTAACACATTTATAGCAAATATAAAAACACGAGGGCTATATCCTAATGTGGTACACGGATTTGTTTGCCTCTATAAGTTGAATCGACATGTGCAATTTAGAAGACTCGTGTGGAAATCTGGACTTCAGGCTTATCCTAAAAAAAAATCAAACCTGGTGTCCCCTGAGTTTCTATCACTGTTTGGTCTGCTGTGCAGAGGTCGCCCCTTTATGGAAGGCATGCATTCTCCAGTTTGCTACTGTGCCCACCTCAGTACTTCCCTTACTCAGGTAACCTTCCTTTGTCCTTATAAGTATTTTGAGTTTACAACTTTTATGTTGTAGTATATGTTGATAAAGATTTCAAGTTTTTAAAGTCAGCATGTATTTGCTTATAACATGTAGTCTAGAGGGCCTATAAATCCCTCCGTTATGGAGTTGAATTTTAGAATTTAGAAGTTTTTAAAACTCTTTTCTTCACATATGCCACAAGTAATCATCTGCCCATCAAAATGCCTAGAAGCCTTTTTAGGTTATTCCTGGTTATAGTTGGAAAATTTATGAATATTGCAGACATTACATCTTTCTCCTCAGCACCCTTCCTTAAAATTGCAGGTGACTTACTGGCTTTTATCATGCTAGAAATAATCCGCATGGATCAGCATGAGAGCTTTTATTGATAAGCCATTATGTTTTTATTTCTGATTTATATTTTACCTAAAACAAAAAGTAATTTTAAATAGCCATGTAAGTTTGGAAGCCAATAAAAATGGATTTAAAAGGTAGAGCTGCATTAGGGTCCTGGGATTACCTATCATGGTAATCTCAATTACAATATTGAGAGTAGTATTTCTTAGTGAGCTTTGGTTTTTTAAAATACTGGTTTTTAAGTTTTTTAAACCTAGCTCTCTTACACAGAGCAAACTGAGCTTTCTAGCAGTAAAGATAAATCTACTCTCTTGTATTAGGAAAAAATAACCCATGGACTCTTTAATAATAAGGAAAATAAGTGCATTTGAAGCCAGTCTTACTTCAGAGGTCATTTCTATAATCACCCGTTTGGAGCAGCAGTGCCCGACATCGGCATCTGGGATCCTGACACGATTGATAGAACCGAATCAAGCAAGTATGTACTACCCAGAGGAAACCTCCACCTATATTGGGAAGTGCTGGCAACTGTTTCTCTGAAACTCTTCATTCCTCAAACGTTAATGTTTGCCACAAATAGTATGGCACAAAATGGGGATCAGGTAAAATTCAAGAGATTTCCTGATTCTTGGACATAAAATACAGTTTTGTAATATTCCTCAAATGCAGATGGTCATGGGGTCTTTCTCTTGGGGTATAATACTTCTGGTAAAGCAAATATTCTTTGGAATACAGTTTAAGAAACACTGCTTTAGAGAGAATAATTCAGATCATTAATTTATGTAAAAAACTTAAAGTACTTGCTACTATGTCTTAGGGTTTTGGGGCCATAGAGACAAAAGATACAGCCCTTGCCCTCAAGAAGCTCTTGGTTTCAGAGGGAAACAATGAAATGATTACAATGTACCATGCTAAGTGCTGTGATCGAAGCAAGGATTCTTGGGTCTGGTAAATGTTTAAAGTGAGTTTTGGCAATGAGCACAGTTAATCCGGGGAGACAGACGAGGGTTGTTTGCAAGGCAGCGACCAGCACGTCAGAAAGCATGGAGGAGTGAGAAGGAAGGGCCTGCTTTCCATTGACTTCCTTTCTCTATTGTATTTTTAAGTTCAAAACATCTTAGGTAAGATACTCGGCTCAGTGGAGAAATACGTAATTTTGTGAATTATTAATTTTTTTCTGCTGTTTTATAGGACAATACCACCCCACTTTTATTCGCTGTGATTTGCAAGAAAGAGAAAATGGTGGAATTTTTATTGAAAAAGCAAATACACATGCCGTTGATAGGCCGAGATGGTACAGCAGTTCTTTTTTAAAGCGAAAAGCTGTTTATTCTAGAGTTGTAAGAGTCAAGTCAGAAGTACTAATAAGCTGCACGTAATTATTGGCATATAGTGAAAAATATCACCACGAACAATCAGGTAGACCAGCAAGTATTTGGACTAACAAAGAAGAACATATGGTAGGATTCATCTTTTCGTGTAATATAGAGTGTTTATTACTTATAATCTGATGTTTTTGGTACTGTAAGCTTTTATTAGCTAAAAGCTAAGGGTTTTGTGTGAGTTTTATAAATTTTTTTTTTTTTTTTTCCTTTCTTGAGACGGAGTCTCACTCCGTTGCCAGCCTGGAGTGCAGTGGTGTGATCTCGGCTCACTGCAACCTCCACCTGCCAGGTTCAAGCGATTCTCCTGCCTCAGCCTCCCACGTAGCTGGGACTACAGGTGTGTACCACCGCGGCCAGCTTATTTGTGTATTTTTAGCAGTGATGGGATTTCACCGTGTTGGCCAGGGTGGTCGCAATCTCTTGACCACATGATCTGGTCTCCTTGGCTTCCCAAGGTGCTGAGATTATAGGCGTAAGCCACTGCAGTTGGCCAGTTTTATTAATTTTTAAAGTGTGGGCTTTTAGTTTATGACTACTAATATTGTCATTATGATTGTTGTTGTTGTTGTTGTTTTCAGCCTGCAGATGACTCTTATCTGACCCCCAGCTGATTTGAATTATATATCAGACTAGGAAAACAATGGCGAAATCTTCATCTAAATCTTTGCCAACTTTAGATAAGCGACCTCAGCACAGTTTCTGGGCCATCAAAGGACTCTCAGTTAGCATCTTGTATCATGTCATACCCCAGTGGGACAAGAGGATTCCTTGTGGTCTCTTCCTTTTAGCCTTGGTGATCATTTACAAGGATGAACACCTGAGCACCCTAGATGCTTATAGACCCAAGCTAGCTAGTCCGTGCAAATAGTTATTACGCCTACACTGACAGGCATATGTGAAAATGGTAAGGTGTGTCAAACTAGCTGTTTAAACAGTCTTTATTACAGTTCTTGAGTGGGGCGATTTCTTTGTTATTGTAGAACAGCCCTCATGCTTGCTGTGCACTATGACCCGCCAGGTATTGTCAACATCCTTCTTAAGCAAAATGTTAAGAGCTCTACTCAAGACGTGTGGATGAGAGGCTGAAGACTTCCCTCTTGTGGGTTGACAAAGTAAGTGTTTATGTTAAAAGACCAGTTAATACTAAATTGAAGTTGAAAATAATTGCAACTACTCCATCTTATACATCAGGTGAGAGTTCATAGTTTGGTTCTGGTAGTTTGAAATAGCAATGAGAGTTAGTCTACCTTTTAGCCAGAAAGCTGGTGATCCCTGAAATGAGAGCAGAACTGAGTAACAAGGGGATGTTACATGTTGTTGGTCCATGTCTTGGAAATGTGAAAATGTGAACTTGCCTTGCCTTCATGGAACTGAAAAACAATAAAAGCAGGGTTTTGTCTTGTCTGTTAGTTGGAGAGGACCATGGAGATCCAGCATCCTAGCACGGATCTGCTGGCCCAGAGTTTGAGGAGTTAGAGAAGAAATTGTAGTTGTTCAAGCCAGGTTTTGATACCTGTTAGTTTTCTGCCTTTGGTGTGATTGATGAGCTCAGTGATAGGAAACAATTTGGTAATCTATTTAATCAGATTTTATACTTATATATTTAAATATAAATATACACAAATATGAATATTAATATATCATATTTAGGTATTAATGTATTATTTATGTATTAGCAAATATTAATGTAATGTATTACTCTGTAGTGTATGTATAATAGAAAATAATGTAATATACAATAAATATTACATATAATTATATGTAATATAATTCTTATAGTTATAACAAATGTTATAGTATGAAATATATATTATATATCATTTTATATATTAATACTGTATATGTTAATATGCATTATTTTGTCTTGTCTGTTAATTGGAATTGTTATATATAGTATACAGTATATAATGTTATTTTTTATATTTAATATATATTTAATATTAACATTTTTAGTATATAATTAATCTATAATATACATTTATGTATATGAATTCAAAGCACCTCACATAAGATTTTCTGTTCAGTTGAGCAGTATGTAATTTTGTGAATTATTACTTTTTTTCTACTTTTTAATGGACAATACCACCCCACTTTTATTCGCTGTGACTTGCAAGAAAGAGAAAATGGTGGAATTTTTATTGAAGAAGCCAATACACATGCCGTTGATAGGCTGAGATGGTACAGCATTTCTTTTTTAAAGTCAAAACCTACGTATTCTCGAGTTGTAACAGTCAAGTCAGAAGTATTAATAAGATGCACGTAATTATTGGCATATAGTGAAAAATATCACCACGAACGATCAGGTAGACCAGAAAATATTTGGACTGAGTAACATAAAGAAGAGCATGTAGTAGGATTCATCTTTTTCTGCAATATAGAATGTTTCTAACTTATAATCTTATGTTTTTGGTACTGTAAGCTTTTATTAGGTAAAGGGTTTTGTATGAGTTTTATAAATTGTTTGTTTTTCCTTTCTTGAGACGGAGTCTCACTCCGTTGCCAGCCTGGAGTGCGTTGGTGTGATCTCGGCTCACTGCATCCTCCACGTCCCAGGTTCGAGCGATTCTCCTGCCTCAACCTCCCACGTAGCTGGGACTACAGGTGTGTACCACCACGGCGAGCTTATTTGTATATTTTTAGTAGAGATGGGATTTCAACATGTTGGCCAGGGAGGTCTCAATTTCTTGAGCTCGTGATCTGGTCTCCTTGCCTTCCCAAGGTGCTGGGACTACAGGCATAAGCCACTGCAGTTGGCCAGTTTTATTAATTTTTAAAGTGTGGGCTTTTAGTTTATGACTACTAATACTGTCATTATGATTGTTGTTGTTGTTGTCATTCTCAGCTTGCAGATTTCTCTTATCTGACCCCCAGCTGATTTGAATTATAGTATAACAGACTAGAAAAGCAATGGTGTAATCTTCATCTAAATCTTTGTCTACTTTAGATAAGCGACCTCAGCACAGTTTCTGGGCCATCAAAGGACTCTAACTTAGCATCTTGTATTATGTCATACTCCAGTGGGACAAGAGGATTCCTTGTGGTCCCTTCCTTTTGGCCTTGGTGATCATTTCAAAGATGAACGCTTGAGCACCCTAGATGCTTATAGACCCAAGCTAGCTAGTCCACGCAAATAGTTACTATGCCTGCACTGACAGGCATATGTTAAACGGTAAAGTGTGTGAAACTAGCTGTTTGTTATTTGTTTAACATTGGTAACGAACAAAGATTTATAAGTACCGTGACAGGATGTGAGCTGAGAAAAATGAACTGGAAAATAAGTCGTGACAGGAAAATCCCATTAGGAAATGCTTTCCTCAATAGAGGAAACATGAAATTTGGTTAAGGTTTATTTGGATAAATACTAACACTTTGACTTTTCAATCATTCGAGGGTAACTATCATATTTATGTTCGTATAAATCTTCAGGGGATCAAATTACTTGCAGTAATCATGGAATCCCCCGGTACCTTTTAGTTGCAAAAACGTTTAACACATTGCCTATGACTTTTTTTTTTTCTTTCCTGGAAACTTACAATTTTGGTATCATATAGTTTTTAGGAGGGATTGTTTCTCTACTTATGTTATTGGTTCTTTCGTGAGAGGAATATTACAAGTTGTAGAAAAATCGCTGAGTGTGATGGTGTAGACCTGTGATCCCTGCTACTTGGGAGTTTGAGGCAAGAAGATTGCTTGGACCCAGGCGTTTGAGAGAAGCCTGGACAACATAACAAGACTGTATCTGACTTAAAAATACAAATTGTGGAAATGTGGAAATTTAAATTTTTGCTCTCAAAATTTGTACCGCAAAGGGATTTTTTTGTGTGTTTTATAAGTTGTCCATGAAGAGTTTCCGTGAAACACTTCATAGTTTGCTGCAAATAAACAGTTCTCGAAGCAGAGACTCTTAATACCGATATGGTAAGACTTCAACGTCATAATTTTGTCATTGTAGTTTATCTAAACTATTGACTTGGCCGGGCCCCGTGGCTCAAGCCTATAATCCCAGCGCTGTGGGAGGCCGAGGTGGGGGATGACCTGAGGTCAGGAGTTCGAGATCAGCCTGGCCAGCATGGTGAAACCTTGCCTCTTAAAAGAAGAAGAAACAGAAAAATTAGCCAGGCATGATGGCGCATGCTTGTATTCCCAGCTGCTCAGGAGGCCGAGGCCGGAGAATTGCTTGAACCCGGGACGCGGAAGTTGCAGTGAGCCAAGATCACACCGTTGCACTCCTGCCAGGGTGACAGTGCAAGACCACATCTTAAAAAATAAAATGACCACTCAAAGTCCATCTATCACATTCTGCAATTTTGGGTTTTGGAAGTTTTTAGGTTTCCTTGTTTAAAAAATCATTGGAAGCTCCTGCATACCATGGGCCACTGGAGGTCAGCGAACACATTTGTGCGTATCCTGGAGTACCTAGAACACAGTCTTCCGCGTAAGCAGCATTTTAACGGCTGTTTTTTGAGAGGGGGATTCACTCTGTAATGCAGGCTGGAGTGCGGTGGCGAGACCTTGGCTCACTCCCATCTCCATTTCCTGGGCTCAGGTGATCCTCACACCTCAGCCATCCAAGTAGTTGGGACCACCGTAGACCTGTGTCACCATGCTGGGCTGATTTCTGTAGTTTCTGCAGAGACGGGGTTTTGCCTTGTTGCCCAGGCTGGTCTTGAACTGTTGGGTGCAAGTGTTCTGTCTGCCTCAGCCTCTCAAAGTGCTGGGGTTACAGGCGTGAGACACTCAGCCTTCATCGTTGCTTCATCTGAATAAATAGACAAATGAAGTTTTATCTCATGGAATGTGCCAAGTCATATGCCTCATGTATCTTAACGATTCAATATTTAAAATATTGCTTACCTTTGTATTACATTTTAATATTTAAGGATGTGTAAGTTTTGAGGTGTTATGTTGAGAAATTATGCCATCCATAAAAAGGAAATAAATTAGAAATAGGTCATCAGCAGCAAAGAGGATTGCAACGTATTCCCTAGTATCATTCAGCTGGAATCATGACGTTGTGATTGCAGGTGAACGTTTCTTATACTTTTTATTAGCTCCAACTCACGTTCTATGAAATACACCTTTTCAAGCCATACATTACTCTTTAGAATTCTGGTGACCAATAAATAAACTAATGTTTTTCTAGGTGGAAAGTTGAAAGTTCCAGGTTTTTCTCTCTCTCTTATAATAGTGTTCTTTCAGGTAGTGGTAGATGACCATGTTTAAGTAATGGAATGTCTTAGAGTAATAAACTCTGTCACAGCACTACTTACAACATCTAATTGTAGCGTAAATATTAAGTGGTATAATTAGGGACAGGAATGACCAAAATGCTCTGTTAGGGATCTATTTCTCCACATCCTTGATTGTACTTCATGGGGTTTCCTTTCTTTCTTGGCTTAAGCTCGCATTTCGTTGACCGATTAGGCTTGTTTTTTGTATTTCCCTCCGTTCTCACGTTGTAAATGGAAAGTTTTGTGGAGTCAGGGTCTTGCTCTGTTGCCCAGGCTGGAGTACAGTGGCATGATCTCGGCTCACTACAGTCTCCACCTCCAAAGCTCAAGTGATCCTCCCCCATCAGCCTCCCGAGCAGCTGGGATACAGGCACACACCAGCGTGCCTGACTCCTTCCTGTATTTCTGTGCAGAGACGTGTTCTCATTATGCTGCCCAGGCTGGTCTCAAATTCCCGAAGTCAAGCAATCCACCCACCTTGGCCTGGCAAAGGGCTGTGATTACAGGTGTGAGCCACCATGCCTGGGCAACATTGAGGTTTATTGAAAGGAATTGATGAGTGCTGGCTGTGGTGTTTCACACGGGTTATCTCAACACTTTGGGAGGCAGAAGGGGAAGGTTTCCTTCAGCCCAGGAGGTTGAGACCAGCCCGGGCAATTGAATGAGACTCTGTCTCTACAAAAGTAACCATCAAGACATTAGCCCAGCATGTGATGGTATGCACCTTGTAGTTCCAGCTGTTCAGGAAGTTGAGGTGGGAATATTGCTTGAGGTCAGGATCTTGAGGCGGTAGTGAGCCATAATCATGCCACTGCATTCTAGCTCTGGGTTGACAGAGTGAGACCAGTTTCATAAAAAGAGATTCATAAGACACTCTTGATGCGACTCATTATAATTTGTAAAGTGGAAACTCATTCTTGATATTACCTTAGCAGCGTGTCCCCGAGAAAGTGTCGGAGCCTTTACCTCGACCTTCCTGTGAAAAAGGGAACAGAATAGTCAACGGAAAAGGAGAAGGTGAGAACTGTATTTTATTGATAAAGTCATTGGACGGAACACCTCTTTTCAAATAGGAGTACCAAGATAGTCTAATAGCTAAATAAAATGTCCTGTTAACTGTATAATAAGTAAAGGAGAAGTCAAATGGTGATAAGTTGTGTCTCTAACTAAGGGTCCGCAGTTGATGCTATTGCGAGTACCACTAAAGGAGCTGAGTTATGAGTTCCATTTTAAGATACTCTAAGACCTGAGGCAAGTCAATAAAGAGGGGAGAGGAAATGAATAAAACAGAAAGAAGGCATGAGGAGGGCGGAGGAGTGTACATGGAATAATAAAAAAAAAAAATGTGGGTGTATGTAATGGAGGGTAGTAAAGTCAAACTGTTCTGTAGAAGAAGGAAGAACAGGGTGTCAGAAATAGGAAGATAAAGGGAGCTTCCAATAGCAAAATGTGTCAGAGAACGTGAGTGACATGTTCCTCCTCTTGCTGTCATCCTCACTCCTGGGGAGGCATTAAGGATTGAGGTACTTTACCACACAGACCTGTGTTTTATCTACCGTAGATGAGTATCACCAAAAACGGTCAGCCATGTATGGCTAGAACTTAGTTTTGTAGAAGACGTTGTAACCTCACGGGATAGTATCATATAGGTCAAATTAACATAATTGAAAGGAATAGTGTTGGGTGACTGATGGAGAAGAAACAAATTAGAGAAGGTCCTGCCTGATGACAAGTTCATGAGGAACACTATGGCTTATAATGTACTATTAAATTCAGGGATACAATAGGGAAGAAACTGAGGCTAAACCAAAAAGGGCAACTAGGGTAATCAAATACGGAAGCACATCGGTGTAGAACAGGGCATTCAAATTTTCCTGAATGAGTTGAGGAGCTTCTGGAAAATGCACACTCTGATCGATTCTGCATTTCTCATGAGTACTCAGGTGATGGTGGTGGTGCTGGTCCTTAGACACAGCTCTGAAGAGCAAGGGAATAGCCTTCCTTTAGAGAAATGTGGAAAAAGAACCATTGAACGAAATGCGAGCTTAAGCCAAGAAAGAAAGGAAACCCCATGAAGTACAATCAAGGACGTGGAGAAATAGATCCCTAACAGAGCATTTTGGTCTTTCCTGTCCCTAATGATGCTACTTAATATTTATGCTACAATTAGATGTTGTAAGTAGTGCTGTGATAGAGTTTATTACTATAAGACATTCAGTTACTTAAACATGGTACTCTACCACTACCTGAAAGAACACTATTATAAGAGAGAGAGAAACCTGGAACTTTCAACTTTCCACCTAGAAAAATAATTGGTCACCAGAATTCTAAAGAGTAATGTATGGCTTGAAAAGGTATATTTCATAGAACGTGTCGTGTGTTGGAGCTAATAAAAAGTATAAGAAATGTTCATCTGCAATCACAACGTCATGATTCCAGCTGAATGATACTAGGGAATACGTTGCAATCCTCTTTGCTGCTGATGACCTATTTCTAATTTATTTCCTTTTTATGGATGGCATAATTTCTCAACATAACACCTCAAAACTTACACATCCTTAAATTTTAAAATGTAATACAAATGTAAGCAATATTTTAAATATTGAATCGTTAGATACATGAGGTGTATGACTTGACACATTCCATGAGAGAAAAATTCATTTGTCTATTTATTCAGATGAAGCAACGATGAAGGTTGAATGTCTCACGCCTGTAAACCCCAGCACTTTGAGAGGCTGAGGCAGACAGAACACTTGCACCCAACAGTTCAAGACCAGCCTGGGCAACAAGGCAAAACCCCGTCTCTACAGAAACTACAGAAATCAGCCCAGCATGGTGACACAGGTCAACGGTCAAAACGACTTGGATGGCTTGAAGTGTGAGGATCACCTGAGCCCAGGAAATGGAGATAGGAGTGAGCCAAGGTCTCGCCACCGCACTCCAGCCTGCGTTACAGAGTGAATCCCCCTCTCAAAAAACAGCCGTTAAAATGCTGCTTACGCAGAAGACTGTGTTCTAGGTACTCCAGGATACACACAAATATGTTTGCTGACCTCCAGTGGCCCATGGTATGCAGGCGCTTTCAATGATTTTTTAAACAAGGAAACCTAAAAACTTCCAAAACCCAAAATTGCAGAATGTGATAGATGGACTTTGAGTGGTCATTTTATGTTTTAAGATGTAGTCTTGCACTGTCACCCTGGCTGGAGTGCAACAGTGTGATCTTGGCTCACTGCAGCTTCTGCGTCCCGAGTTGAAGCGATTCTCCGGCCTCGGCCTCCTGAGCAGCTGGGAATACAAGCATGCACCAGCCTGCCCGGCTAATTTTTGTGTCTTTTCTTCTTTTAGAGGCAAGGTTTCACCATGCTGGCCAGGCTGATCTCAAACTCCTGACCTCGGGTCATCCCCCACCTCTGCCTCCCACAGCGCTGGGATTATAGGCTTGAGCCACGGGGCCCGGCCAAGTCAATAGTTTAGATAAACTACAATGACAAAATTATGACAGTGAAGTATTACCATATTGGTATTAAGAGTCTCTGCTTCGAGAACTGTTTATTTGCAGCAACAGATGAATTGTTTCATGGAAACTCTTCATGGACAACTTACAAAACACACCAAAAAAAATCCCTTTGCGGTACAAATTTTGAGAGCAAAAATTTAAATTTCCACATTTCTATGATTTATATTTTTAAGTCAGGTACAGTCTTGTTATGTTGCCCAGGCTTCTCTCAAACTCCTGGGCCCAAGCAATCTTCTTGCCTCAAACTCCCAAGTAGCAGGGATCACACAGATCTACACCACCACACTCAGCCATTGTTCTACAACTTGTAATATTCGTCTCACAACAGAACCAATAACATAACTAGAGAAACAATCTCTCCTAAAAACTGTATGATACCAAAATTGTAAGTTTCCAGGAAGAAAAAAAAAAAAAAAAAAGGTCATAGGCAATGTGTTAAACGTTTTTGCAACTAAAAGGTACCGGGGGATTCCATGATTAGCGCAAATAATTTGATCCCCTGAAGATTTATACGAACATAAATATGATAGTTACCCTCAAATGATTGAAAAGTCAAAGTGTTAGTATTTATCCAAATAAACCTTAACCAAATTTCATGTTCCTCCATTGGAGAAAGCATTTCCTAATGGGATTTTCCTGTCACGACTTAACTTTCCAGTTCATTTTTCTCAGCTCACATCCTGTCATGGTACTTATCAATCTTTGTTCGTTACCAATGGTAAACAAATAATTATTTGAATCAACTAGCCATATGTGTGTTTTTCTCTGACTTTCCATTACCACCGTCAAACTATGATAAACAGTACACCACTGCTCCCTTTTAAAAGTAAATACTATGCAAAACTAGATGCAGAGTGAGAAAATTAATTTTACAAGAGATCACTTTAACTTCGTAGCTACACTCAAGTCTTTTTCATCCGATGTGATGTAGGCAATGAATCCACACACAGTTCGTGGAACAGGCTTGAAAGCAAACATGTACAATGAAAATGAACAAGTTGATTTCTCTACAGTTTTTATCTGCTGGTTTCTATCCAGCTTCCCCCTCAGAAAAGGAAAACAATCTGGGGAAAGGCCAGTGATCTAGGTATTAAATAATGATTCTTGATATAATTAAAATATGTCCCCTGCTGTAAAAGATTCTGGTTACCTATCGCTGCCTCCACCTGTCTAAATCTGTAACATATTCAATGAAAACTGACCTTGAGCTCTATCGCCAGTAGTGACGGTCAATATACTGGCAGAGCCTGACAATAATTGACCCTCACAAATTATCCGACCTGAAGCTGAGCTTAAAATTCACTTAACGGATGACATCAATTGTGTTACCTAATCTGGAAAAAAACTGATGACCTAAAACAAGGTAGAGAGATCCACTGTCCCTTGCCCATGATCTATCTATGGTTAAAAGACGAATCTGCTTCGCCTCAAAATGGCAGTCTTGATTCCTCAGCAGGGAAACCACTCTGGAAGGTCCTATTGGTTTCCTTTTCCCTAAATCAGTACAGGGAAACCCCTGCAATAGCTGAAATGTAGGAAAGCTAAATGTCCAAAAGTCAAAGAGCAGAGGTGTACGTTCTTATTGAGAATACTCCTGCCAGAAAGATTAAAACGTTAACAATTATAAAATCCCATTATCTTCACTCTATAAGCCCTTACTTTATTCAGGTCCACATAAACTAGCAAGCCCTCAAAAATGTTCGTAGGCACTCATACCCAAGGAAAGAGAATGCTGGAAAAATAGAGTCCTGGTAGTTGTGCCTCTATTTCCCTAAGTACCATCTCAATATCTTTCTTCCTATGGGCTCCAACTTCCAGATTCCACTTCTGCAAGGCTCCACAGGAGTCTCCAACCTTCAAATCTTCAGTCTCCGAAAGCACCGATTCCTGAAAGGATGGCCTCAAATGACCAAGTATACGAGCCGTCTATATCCCTGCTCCTGAAAAACAAGCTAACTGGACTCTCCATCACCTGCCCCCAGCACAGACGCACTACCAGCTACGCAGCTGAACTCCATGACTGACTTGCCATCCAATCATGCCCCTGACCCAGCCTACATGAACAAGGGAAGGAATATCAGCGAATTAGGAAAAGAGGCAGAGGTGAGGAGACCACCTGTCCTGGGCCACAGAGCTATGTAGAGTTCATCAATCTCCAGCCCCTTAGTATTCCAGGGGCTCTAAACCACCTTCTGTAAGTCAGGATGGAAGTAGATGGTGCCACGAAGATTTCTCTCTGCTGTAGCCACTCCTTCAGTGTCTCAAAATGTTTTAACATCTTTCAGTAAAAATCTGTCAGTCCTTGATAAATTAAAAAAAAAAAAGGCAGCAAAGTTTTTAGAGCTCCCTTGAACCTTCTATTTTAAGGCGCCTTTGTAGATAATTCCCAACATTCTGTGTGTCGGTCATCTTTGGAATTTATCGATCGATCATTGTTTCTCTTCAAACTTGGCCTTGCCCTGCCCATTCCATTCTTACCCGCTTTCATTGGCTTCACTAGTCAATTCCACACTCATTCTAGACACTGGGTGCACGAGACTCACTCCCGTTTGTATTACCAAAACTCAGGCCAATAGGATATAAAAAGTAGGAAGAATACTGGGATTTAACATGAGTACAAATCTCATTTCTTCCAATTCCTATGTCTTCTTGAATCCTAATCTTTCTGAGACTCAAGTTTTCTATCTAAACGATCCCTTGACCAGAATGTTCAACAGACATGACAATACTAGAACGTGTTTTAATTCATTCTAAGATTCCTTAAAATTCTGTAATTCTATGTGCTTCTGATTCTGGGAATACATAGCCAGCAGAATTTGAAAAACGAATAGAATTAAATAACAAAGACAAAAAAAAAAAAAAAAAGAGAAGAACGTTTTGAAAACCTCAAGACACGATTATAGAAAATTCATGGAAAAATAAACAAGACTACCAAAAGTATGATGGAAGTAAGCAGAAATACTAGCCTAAATGAAAGCCAAACTGAGAAATCAAATACTTTCTAAGACTTGCCTAAACTTGCTTTTGTAAAACTTACAGTCTCGTGGCCAAAGCTAAGTAAGATCAGCCCTAAAACTTCTGATGGCAAAAAGAAGATCCCGGTTCCCACTGAAATTGTCAAATTTATGATGACAGACTCTGGACTGACCACCTTCTAACGATAACCTTAAATGGGTGTTGAAAGTATTTAAACTCTCATTAATTTAGATGTTAATTAAATTAATGAATTTAATTAAGCTGCTTCAGATGTATACCATGTTCCAAGTGCTGCATGGATGTCTATCTACCTATGCTGAGGAACAAGAGAAGGGATTTGGAAGGCAGGCAGGCTGACAATCAAAGTGGGTCAGCTACTTTGTTAACTAGAGGATCATGAGCCAATTAATCCATTGCTCCAACCCATACTCGTTTTTTAAACAAACAGTAGTTGATAGGAACACAGATGTCGTGATGGTTTTATGAGACGATAAGTGCAATAGGATGTCTACCCCGAATACAACACTCAACAGATGTTAGTTCCTTCCACCTATATTTCCTTGGTTAACATAATTTTTTAAATCTGTACAATCCTACCTGACTGAAGATTCATCAGAACTTCCAACATCTATTAAAGAAACAGGCAAAATGCATTTTAAATCAATAATAAAGGTACAGAATATTAAAAGCATAAGAAGGCCCAGTGATGCATGCCTGTAATCCAAACTACTCAGGAGGCTGAGGCAGGAGGATCACTCGAGGATCCCAGAAGTTTGAGACCAGCTTGGGAAACAAAGCAAGACTCTACCTTAGTAAGAAAAACACTTGTGCACACCTGTGTGTATGCTTTAGATCCTGTTTTTGTTCTTGTTTGTTTTGTTTTGTTTTGTCTTTTAAAGCATAAGACTGACGCTTTGTTACAAAGCATTCCTTTGGGAGCTCACCTGGGACCTTATTAGAATAAACATTAATCATAATTAGTGGTATTTAATTAATGCAACAAGAAATGTTACTTCCCAGTGTATTTACTAAATGCAAAGCATAATAAATCAGAATGAATTTTATAATGTGGTCGCTTCTAAATTTAGCTAAGGTTGGTATATCATCTGACACTGCACAGGATTTTTATAAAACGCCTATCATATCAAAGAGCTGGCTGTCTAAAACACATTGGCCGAAGCATCTTTACGCAACTTAATCACATCTTTTTCACTCATGTCAATGAGACTTCTCTGTCTGAGGCCTGACACTTATGAAGTGAAATGGGCTGCAGTGGTTTACCCCAATTCTAGCATCCCTCCTGCCTCCAGTACTCTCCACAGCAGTAACCTCTTTTGTGAGACTGGGCATATGCTGAAGCAACTGGAAATCAGTTGTCTCAGGTTGACTTCGCTTTAACTCCCAAGACTGCAGCGAATGTCTTTCTTTCCTCCCTCATTCTCCTTCCACAATCGCTCTTCCTTTGAAAAAGGAATCTTCAGATCTGTTGTCCCGATGCTTCCCTTCCGAACTGCTTTTTCTATGGATAATTGTAACCACTTTTTTCGTCTGTATTCAGCAGTGGTGTCTACCCATAATTTCTGTTTTTTCATCTCATACTCTTTCCCTGTGGCTTGAATTATGCTCAGAAATAAAAGGAAATTCATGCTTGCCCTTGATTCTGTTGTTTTGTAAATTGCGGTCCAATGGTGGTTTTTCCACATTTCTCTAAAGGAAGGCTATTCCCTTGCTCTTCAGAGCTGTGTCTAAGGACCAGCACCACCAACAGCACCTGAGTACTCATGAGAAATGCAGAATCGATCAGAGTGTGTATTTTCCAGAAGTTCCTCAACTGATTCATGAAAATTTGAATGGCCTGTTCTCTACTGATGTGCTTCCGTATTTTTTTACCCTAGTTGCCCTTTTTGGTTTAGCCTCAGTTTCTTCCCTATTGTATCCCTGAATTTAATAGTACATTATAAGCCATAGTGTTCCTCATGAACTTTTCATCAGGCAGGACCTTTTCTAATTGATTTCTTCTCCATCCATCACCCAACACTATTCCTTTCAATTATGTTAATTCGACCTATATGATACTATCCCGTGAGGTTACAACGTTTTCTACAAAACTAAGTTCTAGCCACACGTGGCTGACCATTTTTGGTGATACTCATCTGTGGTAAATGTGTGGTAAAGTACCTCAATCCTTAATGCCTCCCTAGGAGTGAGGATGACAGCAAGAGGAGGAACATGTCACTCTCATTCTCTGACACGTTTTCCTATTGGAAGCTCCCTTTATCTCCCTTCCTATTTCTAACACCCTGTTCTTCCTTCTTCTACCGAACAGTTGGACTTTACTATTCTCCATTACATACACCCACATTTTTTTTTTTTTATTGATTCCATGTACACTCCTCCGCCCTCCTCATGCCTTCTTTCTGTTTTATTCATTTCCTCTCCCCTCTTTATTGACTTGCCTCAGGTCTTAGAGTATCTTAAAATGGAACTCATAACTCAGCTCCTTTAGTGGTACTCGCAATAGCATCAACTGCGGACCCTTAGAGACACAACTTATCACCATTTGACTTCTCCTTTACTTATTATACAGTTAACAGGACATTTTATTTAGCTATTAGACTATCTTGGTACTCCTATTTGAAAAGAAGCGTTCCGTCCAATGACTTTTTCAATAAAATACGGTTCTCACCTTCTCCTTTTCCGTTGACTACCCTATTACCTTTTTCACGGGAAGGTCGAGGTAAAGGCTCCGACACTTTCTCGGGGACACGCTGCTAAGGTAATATCAAGAATGAGTTTCCACTTTACAAATTATAATGAGTCGCATCAAAAGTGTCTTATGAATCTCTTTTTATGAAACTGGGTCTCACTCTGTCAACCCAGAGCTAGAATGCAGTGGCATGGTTATGGCTCACTACCGCCTCAAGATCCTGACCTCAAGCAATATTCCCACCTCAACTTCCTGAACAGCTGGAACTACAAGGTGCATACCATCACATGCTGGGCTAATGTCTTGATGGTTACTTTTGTAGAGACAGAGTCTCATTCAATTGCCCGGGCTGGTCTCAAACTCCTAAGGTGAAGGAATAAAATTGGGGAGGTATGGCCCATTAAAATGAAGAAAAAAATTAATAATTCACAAAATTACATATTTCTCATCTGAACCGAAAATCTTATCTAAGAAACTTTGAATCCATATATAACTATCTATTATAGATTAATTATGTATTAAATATTAATATTACATACTAATTGATATTAAATATATATGTAAATATATTTTTTATATTTTATTCTCTATACTTTCATATTATATAACTCCAACTAACTGACAAGACAATATAATGTGTAGTATTAATATATACAATATTTTAATATTAGTATATATTATGTAATATATTAATATATAATATATAATATTTATATATTATATATGATTAAAATATATTATATATTACATGTCATTATATGTTAACAATAGACATTAAGAAATCAAGGAGACCAGATCGCGAGATCAAGAGTTAGAGACCACCCTGGCCAACACGGTGAAATCCCATCTCTACTAAAAATAGACAAATCAGCTTGCCGCGGTGGTACACATCTGTAGTCCCAGCTATGTGGGAGACTGAGGCAGGAGAATCACTTGAACCTGGGAGGTGGAGGTTGCAGTGAGCCGAGATCACACCACTGCACTCCAGACTGGCAACCCAGTGAGACTCCGACTCAAGAAAGAGGAAAAAAAAATTGATAAAACTCATACAAAACCTTTTAGCTAAGAAAAGCTTACAGTACCAAAACATCAGATTATAAGAACAAACACTCTATAATACACGAAAATGTGAACTTTACTGTGTGCTGTGCTTTACGTTACTCAGTCCAAATAGTTGCTGCTCTACCTGACTGTTCGTGGTGATATTTTTCACTATATGGCAATAATTACGTGCGTCTTATTAGTACCTCTGACTTGACTGTTACAACTCTAGAATACGCAGGTTTTTATTTGAAAAAAACTGCTCTACCATCTCAGCCTATCAACGGCGTTTGTGTTGGCTTTTTCAGTAAAAATTCCACCATTTTCTCTGTCTTGCAAATCACAGCGAATAAAAGTGGGGTGGTATTGTCCATTAAACAGTAGATAAAAATTAATAATTCACAAAATTACATATTTCTCAACTGAACAGAAAATCTCATCTGAAGTTCTTTGAATATAAAGATTAATTATATATTAAATATAAATATATAAACATTAAATAATACATTTTAAATATAATACACAATTACATATTATATATTATGTGCTGTACACTATATAATATATAACAACTCCAACTGACAAGACAAAATAATGTATATTAACATATACAATATTAATATATTATATATTATATAACAATGATATATAATATATAACATAATATATATATACTTTATACAATCTATAATTAGATATAATTACAATGTTACATATAATATGCTAATATATATTAAAATATGAATATATTTTTTATATTACATTACTGTTTACTTCATACATTATATAGTATTACATATTATCTATTATATGTATTACTATATTATTAATATGTAAATAATATATTAATACATATATGATATATATTAACATAATATACATATTTGTATATATTAATTTATATATGAAATATATATGTATAAAATCTCATTAAAATACATTACCAAGTTGTCTCCTATCACTGAGCCCATCAATCACACCAAGGGCAGAACACTAACAGGTATCAAAACCTGGCTCGAACATCTACGACTTCTTCTCTACCTCCTCACACTCTGGGCCATCAGATCCGGGCTAGGATGCTGGATCTGCTTGGTCCTCTCCAACTAACAGACAAGACTAACAGACAAATATTAATATTTAATACATAATCTATAATATATATTGTTATATATGGATTCAAAGTTCCTTAGATAAAATTTTCGATTCAGTTGAGAAATATGTAATTTTGTGAATTATTAATTTTTTTCTTCGTTTTAATGGGCCATACCCCCCAATTTTATTCCTTCACCCTAGGAGTTTGAGACCAGCCCGGGCAACTGAATGAGACTCTGTCTCTATAAAAGTAACCATCAAGACATTAGCCCGGCATGTGATGGTATGCACCCTACTTTAATTGTTTTTCAGTTCCATGAAGGCAAGGCAAGTTCACATTTTCCCATTTCCAAGACATGGACCAACAACATGTAACGTCCCCTTGTTACTCAGTTCTGCTCTCATGTCAGAGATCACCAGCTTTCTGGCTAACAGGTAGACTAACTCATTGCTATTTCAAAGTACCTGAACCAAACTATGCTATCTCACCTGATGTTTAAGATGGAATAGTTGCAATTATTTTCAACTTCAATTTAGTATTAACTGGTCTTTTAACATAAACACTTACTTTGTCAACACACAGGAGTGTAATCTTCGGCCTCTCATCCAGACATATCTTGAGTAGAGTTGTTAACGTTTTGCTTAAGAAGGAGGTTGACAACACGTGGCGAGTCATAGCGCACAGCAAGCTTGAGGGCTCTTCCAAAATAACAAATCACTCCACTCAAGAACTTTAATAAAGACTTTTTTAAACAGCTAGTTTGACACACTTGACTGTTTTAACATATGCCTGTCAGTGTAGGCGGAATAGCCATTTGCATGGACTGGCTAGTTTGGGTCGAAAAGCATCTAGGGTGCTCAAGTGTTCATCTTTGTAAATGATCACCAAGGCTAAAAGGAAGGGACCACAAGGAATCCTCTTGCCCCACTGGGGTATGACATAATACAAGATGCTAACTGAGAGTTCTTTGATGGCCCAGAAACTGTGCTGAGGTCGCTTATCTAAAGTAGGCAATGATTTAGAGGAAGATTTCACCATTACTTTCCTAGTCTGATATATTCAAATCACCTGGGGGTCAGATAAGAGTTATCTGCAGGCTGAAAACAACAACAACAACAGTCATAATGACAATATTAGTAGTCATAAACTAAAAGTTAACGCTTTAAAAATTAATACAACTGGCCAAGTGCAGTGGCTTTTACCTGTAATCCCAGCACCTTGGGAAGGCAGGGAGACCAGAACAAGAGATCAAGAGATTGAGACCACCCTGGCCAACACGGTGAAATCCCATCTCTACTAAAAATAGACAAATTAGCTGGCCGCGGTGGTACACACCTGTAGTCCCAGCTACATGAGAGACTGAGGCAGGAGAATCGCTTGAACCTGGGAGGTGGAGGTTGCAGTGAACCGAGATCACACCACCGCACTCCAGGCTGCCAACGGAGTAAGACTGTCTCAAGAAAGGAAAAACCAAAAATTGATAAAACTCATACAAAACCCTTTAGCTAATAAAAGCTTACAGTACCAAAAACATCAGATTACAACAACAAACACTCTATATTACACGAAAAAATATATCCTACTCTATGCTCTTCTTTATGTTACTCAGTCCAAATACTTGCTGGTCTACCTGATTGTTCGTGGTGATATTTTTCACTCTATGCCAATAATTACGTACATCTTATTAATACATCTGACTTGACTGTTACAACTCTAGAATGCACAGGTTTTTACTTTAAAAAAGAACTGCTGTACCATCTCAGCCTATCAACGGCATGTGTCTGGGCTTTTTCAATAAAAATTCCACCATTTTCTCTGTCTTGCAAACCTCAGCGAATAAAAGTGGGGTGGTATTATCCATTAAACAGGAGAAAAAACTAATAATTCACAAAATTACATATTTCTCAACTGAACAGAAAATCTCATCTCAGGTGCTTTGAATATATATATATATATAAAAGATTAATTAGATATTAAATATGAATATACATCAATATTAAATATTAATATTTTGGCCGGGCGCGGTGGCTCAAGCCTGTAATCCCAGCACTTTGGGAGGCCGAGGCGGGCGGATCACAAGGTCGGGAGATCGAGACCACAGTGAAACCCCGTCTCTACTAAAAATACAAAAAATTAGCCGGGCGCGGTGGCGGGCGCCTGTAGTCCCAGCTACTAAGGAGGCTGAGGCAGGAGAATGGCGGGAACCCGGGAGGCGGAGCTTGCAGTGAGCCGAGATCGCGCCACTGCACTCCAGCCTGGGCAACAGCGTGAGACTCCGTCTCAAAAATAAATAAATAAATAAATAAATAAATAAAATAAATAAATAAATAAATATTAATATTTTAAATATATAATATAAAATATATATTATATATTCTATACTGTATACTATATATAATATATATCAACTCCAACTAACAGACAAGACAATATATATTATTAACATATACAATATTAACGTAATATATAACATGATATATAATATATACAATATAATATATATTTTATATAATATATAATTATATATAACATATTACATATTATATGTAAATATATATTCATATGGAAATATATGTTATATGTTGCTTGTTATATATTACATTGTATATTATATATATTACATCATGTATTACATATTATCTATTATATATAAATATGTATTACTATATTAATATTAATTCATATGTAAATGTTATATTAATACATAAATATATGATATATATTAATATAATATACATGTTTGTATATATTTTTATATTAAATATATATGTATAAAATCTCATTAAAATAGATTACCAAATTGTCTCCTATAACTGAGCCCATCAATCACACCAAGGGCAGAACACTACCAGGTATCAAAACCTGGCTGGAACAACTACGAATCTTTCTCTACCTCCTCACACTCTGGGCCATCAGATCCGGGCTAGGATGCTGGATCTCCTTGGTCCTCTCCAACTAACAGACAAGACGAAACCCTGCTTTTATTGTTTTTCAGTTCCATGAAGGCAAGGCAAGTGGACGTTTTCCCATTTCCAAGACGTGGACCAACAACATGTAACATCCCCTTGTTACTCAGCTCTGCTCTTATTTCAGAGATCACCAGCTTTCTGACTAATAGGTAGACTAACTCATTGCTATTTCAAACTACCGGAACCAAACTATGAACTCTCACCTGATGTTTAAGATGGGAGAGTTGCAAAGATTTCACCGTTGCTTTCCTAGTCTGATATATTCACATCACCTGAGGGTCAGATAAGAGTTATCTGCAGGCTGAAAATAACAACAACAGTCATAATGACAATATTAGTAGTCATAAACTAAAAGTTAACACTTTAAAAATTAATACAACTGGCCAAGTGCAGTGGCATATACCTGTAATCCCAGCACCTTGGGAAGGCAGGGAGACCAGAACAAGAGATCAAGAGATTGAGACCACCCTGGCCAACACGGTGAAATCCCATCTCTACTAAAAATAGACAAATCAGCTTGCCACGGTGGTACACATCTGTAGTCCCAGCTACTTGGGAGACTGAGGCAGGAGAATCGCTTGAACCTGGGAGGTGGAGGTTGCAGTGAGCCGAGATCACACCACCGCACTCCAGGCTGCCAACGGAGTGAGACTCCGTCTCAAGAAAGGAAAAACAAAAAATGGATAAAACTCATACAAAACCCTTTAGCTAATAAAAGCTTACATTACCAAAAACATCAGATTATAAGTCACCAACACTGTATATTACACGAAAAGATGAATCCTACTATATGCTCTTCTTTATGTTACTCAGTCCAAATAGTTGCTGGTCTACCTGATTGTTCGTGGTGATATTTTTCACTCTATGCCAATAATTACGTGCATCTTATTAATACTTCTGACTTGACTGTTACAACTCTAGAATACACAGGTTTTTACTTTAAAAAACAACTGCTGCACCATCTCAGCCTATCTGTTTCCACCTGTGTAGGTAGGTTCTTTACTTGGAAGTGGGAGGTGGGTTCTGTGTTCTTGAATGGAAAGGCACATTTTTCTCAAAATGTGATCTCTTTCTGTGTTTATCAATTTTACATAGACCGAATGAAAATACCAAAGTTTTAACATTTTTGTATGACACCTGCTGTCTTTCACTATTGTGATGACAGTTTTAGGAATCTCATAATGGAGTGGAAAAACATTTGCTTTTCTAGATAGCAAAAACACAAATGCTTAGTTTACAGGTACATTTTATGTTGACAAAGCTTTTCCTAAGAATGACCTCATAAGCAGACATCCTGAAGGTTGATTTAGCCAACTAAAAATTAAAACTGCCTGTATTTCAGGAAAAAAATTAACAAAAGAGAGTTTACTTGAAAAATATTAACTATATTATACATATGTATATACATATATTCAGATGAAAAGTATGTTTTAATTTTATAGGGACTTCATTTTATATATTTTCTTTTTTTTCTTGGTTCAGAGTCTCGCTTCTTTGCCCAGGCTGGTGTCCAGTGGCACAGTCTTGGCTCACTGCAACCTGTGTCTCCCAGGTCCAAACAATTCTCCTCCCTCAGCCTCAGAGGAAGCTGGGATTACAAAAATTAGCCGGGCATGCTAGCACCTGCCTGTAATCCCTGTAATAAGTTCAAGTCTCATCCAAGACAAGGCTGCAATCCCTTCTGCCTATGAGTCTCTGAATGTAAAAGGGAGTTCTTTTCTTTCAAGTTACAGTGATGGTACAGGCACTGGGTGAGGTTTCTCAACCCAAAGAGAAGATTTTCCCAGAATAATAACACAACTGGGACACAGGCCCAATGCGAGTCCAAAACTCTGCAGGACAGCAATCATTTTTCATGAGAACTCACTATCACACAGACTGCATTAAGGAGATACCGTTTAACCACTTATGAAGGATCTGCCGCCGATCCCCACGTTCCACCCCCACCCGCGCCATGAAACCCCATTCTCCCACACTCCCACTTCCAACCTCCATTGTCCACCATGATTAAATCACCTTCTACAGAGCCCCACATTTAACATTCCCCGTTACAATTCCACAAGAGTTTTGGTAGGGAGACAGAGCCCAATCATATTATTCTCCCCTTTGTCCCCCAATTTCACGTCCTTCTCATACTGCAAAATACAGCTTTGCATTCTCAACGTTCCCCCAAGGGCTTAACTCATTCCAGCATTTACTGAAATGTCAAAAGCCCAAAGTCTCTTCTGAGATAAGGCTGCCATCCCTGCTGCCCCTAAGTCTCTGAAATACAATGCAAGTTAACTCATTCCAAAGTGGAAAGATTGTACAGGCATTGGGTAAGCATTCCAAGCCAAAAAGAAGAAATTTGCCAGAAAGCAGCACAAAATACAGATGGGACTTACAGATATCATGCAAGTCAAAACCCCAGCAGGCCACTCATTCCATCCTACAGCTCCAAATCATCTTTTGGGAATCTATGTCCACATCTGGAGCACAGGGTGGTGTGATAGCTGGGATCCCAAGGCCTTGGGGAGCTCTGCACCTGTGGCATTGCAGAATCTTTACCCTCCAGCTGCCCTCGTGGGTTGGGCTGGTGTTGAATACTTGTAGCTTTTCAACACTAAGGGTGCAAGCAGTTGGTGGGTCTATGAATCTGGGGCCTGGAAAGGCTGCCTCCCTGAA
Source organism: Macaca fascicularis (assembly GCF_037993035.2). Taxonomy (NCBI): domain Eukaryota; kingdom Metazoa; phylum Chordata; class Mammalia; order Primates; family Cercopithecidae; genus Macaca; species Macaca fascicularis. The sequence goes on along the minus strand of NC_088377.1, from coordinate 33,412,280 downwards.
TGGGTATGGAGGCTCCAACCCTGTACTCTCCTTCTGCGCTGCCCGAGTAGAGGTTTCCCACGAGGCTCTGCCTCTTGGAAAAGCTTCTGGCTGGACACCCAGGCTTTCTGATACATCCTCTGGAGCCCAGGCGAAGGCTCTGAAGCCTCTAGTCTTGTGCTCTATGCACCTGCTGGCTTAACGCTATGTGGAAGCCACCAAGGCTTGGAGCTTGCACCCCTGAAGCAGTGACACAAGCTGTACCTGTGCATCTTTCAGGCATGGCTGGAGCTGGAGCTGCAGGGATAAAGGTAGCAGTGTCCTGAGGCTGCACACAGCAGTGGGGCCATGGGGCTGGCCCAGGAAACCATTCTTTTCTCTTAAGCCCCAGGGCCAATGACAGTAAGGGCTGCTACAAAGGTCTCTGAGAGGCCTTCAAGGCCGTTTTCCCCATTGTCTTGAACTATTAGCACTGGGCTCCTTCTCATACAAATACGTGAAGCCTTCTAGATCTTCCCCCTGTAAACCAGCTTTTCCTTTGGACCACTTGTCCAGGTTACAAATTTTCCAAAGGTTTAAGCTCTGCTTCTCATTTCAATATGAGTTCCAACTTAGGGTCATTTCTTTGATCACTCAGCCCACCCCCTGGGCTGAGTCGCGGGAGGGAGCAGGCGGAGGGGAGGCGGCCGGCACTCACCGGCCCGCTGATAGGGAAAGTAACTTGGAAGGGCCGGCAGGGCAGACGCGAGGGCGCACTTCGCGGACTAGCCCCCCCCGCCGCCCAGCCGCCTGACTCTACGGTGGCTTTACCCCTTCGGGAAATAGGACCGCCAGATGACACAGGAATCCCCAGGATCCAGTACTGGCCATTCTCCACCAGTGATCTGTATAACTGGAAGACTCAGAGTGCTCGGTTTTCAGACAACCCCAAAGATTTACTGGCTTTACTGGATAGTGTCATGTTCACCCACCAGCCCACTTGGGATGATTGCCAGCAGCTCCTCCGAATCTTGTTTACCACGGAAGAGCGAGAGAGAATACAGGTAGAAGCTAGAAAGCTGGTCCCGGGGGACGACGGTCAACTGACTGCCAACCCTGACCTCATAAACGCGACCTTTCCTCTGACCAGGCCGGCGTGGGACTACAACACGGCAGAAGCCTTGCAGAAAATTAATCAAGAAATCTGGCCCAAGCTGAAGGAACTATATGAGACCGGTCCCCCGCCGACACCCCATCCGTACCAGCCAGGAGACTGGGTCTTGGTCAAGCGACACCGACAAGAGACCCTAGAACCCAGGTGGAAAGGACCACTCCAGGTACTCCTAACCACACCCACCGCCCTAAAGGTAGAAGGCATTGCGTCGTGGATCCACTACACCCACGTCAAGCCGGTGGACCCAACCTCCGACCTCCTGGGACCAATCACGGCGGCGGCTGAAGCACCGGACACGTGGACTGTGGACAGAGCTAAGAACAACCCCTTAAAACTCACCCTGCGCCGACAGCATAGCTCACTGCAAACATGCAGTTAGGTAGTCTGACTCTAACGTTGGTCGCCCTAGTGGCCGCTGGGGAAAACATAAAGCCAGCTCCTAATCCCTTTGTCTGGAGATTCTGGCTTTATGAAAACCAAACCCACCCTGGGCAACCTCATAAGCCCGGGAAATTAGTGGCCAGTGCAGATTGCCCCTCCTCAGGGTGCAATAGCCCAATTTTACTAAATTTTACCGATTTCCCAATAGCCAAACCAGTGGCACCAATGATATGCTTCGAGTATGATCAGACTCAATACAATTGTAAGCACTATTGGTGGCACCAAAGTGCCGGCTGCCCTTATAACTATTGTATCGTCCATAAATACCAATGATGGGGTGGAAAAGAACAGATAGATCCCAGATGGCCCTTCCATCGTAGACGAGATGGAGACCTTTCATATACATGGATAGTTAAGAGACCCCTGGAACTCCCACTGGACCACGCCTCAACACGGGGCTGTATACTACTCCTCCGCCTCCACATGGCCTAGCAGTCACCTCTATCTGTGGCGGAGTCTAGTGCAGGTACGGCCCCTGGTCCATGGAAATACCCAGTGACAAGAAAACCGCCTGACACAAGATTTACGTCCTTTTTCCTGGTTAAAATTATTGCAAGAAGGATTAGAACTTGCTAACTTTACAGGACTTCACAGCCTGTCTGGCTGCTTTCTGTATGCCACTCTAGGGCGTCCACCGCTAACCGCTGTCCCCCTGCCGTGGGGATCCTCTACCTCTGCCCAAGCTAACCACCACCGAAACCTCTCATATGCCCCTATCCCTAACATGCCACTATACCTAAACCCCAGTCAAGAAAAGTTTCCCTACTGTTTCTCAGGAACTAATTCCAGCCTCTGCAGCATCACTGCAACGCCCCCTAATATCACCTTAAGGGCTCTGTCAGGCATATTCTTCTGGTGTAATGGAACATTATCTAAAAACCTATCAAGCCCCTCTGTTACCAACCTACTGTGTCTTCCTGTCACATTAGTTCCCCAGTTGACTCTACTTACTGCCGGAGAGTTCCTAGGGTATACCGGTAACTGGACTAGTGCTGTTATTCACCCAGTCCCTAGACCGAGACCTGCACGAGCCATATTTCTCCCCCTTATTGCAGGAATCTCCCTCACCGCATCCTTCATGGCAGCCGGACTGGCGGGGGGAGCCTTAGGTCACACCCTCATAGAAAGTAACAAGCTGTACCAACAATTTGCCATTGTTATGGAGGAGTCAGCTGAGTCCCTTGCCTCCCTCCAGCGGCAGCTCACGTCCCTAGCACAGGTAACCTTGCAGAACCGGAGGGCCTTAGACCTACTCACTGCTGAAAAAGGGGGTACGTGTATGTTCCTAAAGGAAGACTGTTGTTTCTACATAAATGAATCAGGACTTGTGGAGGACCGGGTCCAACAGTTACGCAAGTTAAGCACAGAAGTAAGAACACGGCAGTTTGCTTCAGCTGCAGACCAATGGTGGAAGTCATCTATGTTTTCTCTGTTAGCCCCCTTCCTTGGACCCCTGCTGAGTCTTCTATTTCTGCTTACCGTAGGACCTTGTGTTGTTAACAGAATTTTGCAGTTCGTTAGAGAAAGATTTGACACTGTACAACTCATGGTCCTCACAGCCCAATACCAACCTGTAGACGCTGAAACAGAATCAGACTTGTAAGACCCAAGATTGGCTCTAGAGATACCTGAAAAGAAGGGGGGAATGAGAGGAGCCGGGCACATTCCTCAGCCCCGGGCTCAAAACAAGCCCAATACAAACACATCCCATCCTCCCATCCCACCACATATCGCCATATATCTCTCAAACTTCCTGAGCCCAGTACAAACACATCCCATCCTCCCATCCCACCACATATCGCCATATATCTCTCAAACTTCCTGAGCCCAGTACAAACACCACCTGGAAAAGTCTCCGATAAGGAGGCAGCCGTTCAAAGTTTTACTGAAAGCGCGGGAACCAAAAGAATTCCTTTGTTCCCCTGTAACTTTCGGGCTATAAAAAGCAAACACTCGCATTGTTCGGGGCCCTCTTGTATGCTGTGTAATGGAGGGACCAAGTTCGAACTTGTCGTAAAGATCCTTGCCGCTTGGCTTTGACTCTGGACTCTGGTGGTCTTCTTTGGGGAACAGAGGGTCTGGGCATAACACTACTACCCACCACACTTCAGCCAACCTACACAGCCAATCTACTCCTTCCCACCGTAACCACCCCCCATTTTTCCTTCTACACCCACCCCACTATCCATGACTAAATCACTCCCTCCCACTTCCTCATCTTTCTGTCATGCTCTAATGCCTCCAAAACCACCCAATCTTTGCTAGCCACTACTGAGCCTGCTTCTACTTTTTCAGGTATCTGTATAGCAGGTTGGTTATGTAGCAATAACACAAAACCCCATTTAAGGGGAAAAATTCAAGAAGATTTCAGAAATTTGCATATCAAGAAGCCCTGTGCTAATAGCCCAGACAAAGGGAAAAAGGCCTTGAAGGTATTTCACAGCTCTCTCTGCAGTTCTAATTTTCTGTATTATTGCAAACCAAAGAGATTTAATTGACTCATGGTTCTGCAAGCTGTGAAGGAAGCAAAGTGCCTTTCCTGTTTCTGGGAGGAATCAAGAAGCCTCCTAATTATACCAGAAAGCCAAGGGATAATGAGCTGTCTCCTAAGGCAGGAGTAGGAGCAAGACAGAGTGAGGAAAGAGGTTCCACAGCCTTCTAGACAACCAGATCTCGTGAGAACTCACTCACCATCAGGAGGACAGCGTCAAGGTGCTTTATCATTCATGAAGGATCCACCCCTCACCCTTTTATGACTAAACCTTTTTCCACCTAGGCCTCCCCATGTGGAGTAAAATTCCACATGGGTTTTGATGGGGACATAGAGACAAACCATATTATTCTGTCCCTGACCCCACGAACGTCATGTCCTTCTCACATTGCAAAATACGGTCATGCCTTGCCATCAGGAGTCTTAACTCATTTCAGCATTAACTCAAAGTTACAAAGTCCAAGGCCTCATCTGAGTCAAGGTTACAGCCTCTTTCGCCTATGAGCCTCTGATATAAAAGCAAGTTCACTCCTTCTAAGGTATAATGATGGTACAGGCATGGTGGAAGCTTTCCATATCCAAAAGGAAGACATTTTCCAGAAAGTTTATTTCTATCTGAGACCTCCTCAGCCTGGCCTTCGCTGTCCATGTTTCTGTCAGGAATTTTGTCACAACCACTTAACCAGTCCCTAAGACACTCCAAAAATTTTCTCGTCTATCTGTCTTTTTTTGAGGCCTCCAAACTCTTCCAACCTCTGCCCAGTACCTGGTTCCAAAGTTGCTTCCACATTCCCAGGTAGCTTTACAGCAGTGCTCCCATCCTCATTGGCCATTTTCTGTATGATTTATTTTGAAAAAGAGGTTTAATTGGCTCATGACTCTGCAGGGTGGACAGAAAGCACAGTGGCTTCCAATTCAGGAAGTCCTCAGAAATCTCTCAATCTTCATGCAAGGCAAAGAGAGAGTGAGTTGTCTCACATAGCAAAAGAAAAACACGGTGAGTAGGGAGGTGACAGAGTTTTCGGTGACCAGGTCTCACAAGAAGTCATTCGTGATTGTGAGGATGGTACAAGGGGATGGCGCCGAACCATTCATGAGAAATTTGCCTTCATAATTCAATCACCTTATACCAGGATCCACTTTCCACATTAGGAAATATAATTAAATATGAGATTTCGTGGGGACACATATTCGAATTGTATCATCAATCTCTGAGTATCAAGACATCCACAGCGGGCTTTATCCAGCCAACTTCCTTGAGATTCTTTATAGGGTTTGAGGTCTACAGCATAGACACTACAATATTCACACTTCAAAAAGCAATAAAGTGGCATTCTCATTCATTCCAAAAGGTACAACGGTAGTGCAGGCGTTCGTAGCATGACTTAGTTCATGTTTGCTACTGTTTCTCTTCTATCACCATATTAACTCTTACCTACACAGTTCCGTATTCAGCTGGATTTCAGTTGAGCACAAAACCATCCTGGCACTACCACCGATAGCTGGCACTAGCTCTTTGTTAGTGTTATTATTCTGCTGTAGAAAGTATCCTTGAACTGGAAACAGTCCACAATCAAATATCTAGTCATTCAAATCTATCAATTCCTGGGTGACTTTTTGAAAAAATAGTCTCTCTTTTGCAAGAAATGCTGCATCCGTGATTTCATGTCTCTCATTCAAATTGGATGGAAGCAGCGAATTTCCACTGAAGTAGCGAAATAAATCCTGTTCCTGTGATTCTGACGTCATCAGCCTCTGCACCTCTGTCTTCTCTTCTGCCACGTGTTGCCTGCTCTCTGTCACTTTGGTAAGAGCTTCCTTGTGTACATGGATGAAGTTCAGGATGTTGCCTGGTGTCCCTGAGACAGCACTAACAGGTCCATGACTGGGTCCAGGTCCTGCCTGGAATGATTAGCAAAGCGCTCACTGACAGTGTGGAAGGCATCTGTGGTGAAGTGGGTGGCGTGGTCCAGCTCCAAGGACTGGCTGAAGCTTGAAGACGAACTGGCCACCTTCCGATGCTCTTTCTTAAAGCCTGTCATTATCACCTGCTTGTATATCAACTCATTGGCTGTGAAGATGAGCTGAGTGCCCTGTTGTCCACCTTCTTAGTGAAGCACTTGAAACTGTCCATCTTGCTTTCCCACTCCCAAAGGTTGAGTGTCACCCTGGGGTTAGGCTCAGGGCCAGGGAGAGTCTGGCACTCACCATCTCAGCCTTCCTCTTGTCCCGTCTCCAGGCTGTCTCTTCAGTGCTGGTGGGGCACATCAGGAAGTGACAAAAGCTGTGGCACTGTGCCCGCACCACCCAGAAGCTGGCCGTGTGCTTCATCGACCAGATTGGGCCCTTTCTACACTTGAACACAGATGTCACTTCACCACAGGTTGGCTCACAGCAACCTCTGTCTCCTGGGTTCAAGCGATTCTCCAGCCTCAGCCTCCTGAGTATCTGAGATTACACATGCCTGCCAATATGCTTTGCTAATTTTTGTATTTTTAGTAGAGATGGGTTTCATCATGTTGGCCAGGCTGGTCTCAAACTGCTGACCTCAAGTGATCCACCTGCCTTGGCATCCCAAAATGTTGGCATTAGAAGTGTGAGCCACCGCGCCCGGCCAAGCACAAAGCTTTTCACATAAAAATGGAAATGAACTTTTTAGTGTTTCATGTAATTCATAAAATGCAATTATTTTGGATTCTACTATATAATAAACATCCATATGTGGGCTAAAGTGCTTGGATGCCAATAATTCAGTTGTGATTGTGGGTGGGAAGAGTTGAGATGGTGCAAATAAACTTTAAATATTTTTTTTACTTTCAAGATGGAGTCTCGCTCTGTCACCCAGGCTGGAGTGCAATGGTGCAATCTCAGCTCACTGCAACCTCTGCCTCCCAGATTCAAGCAATTCTCTCTCTCAGCCTCCCTAGTACTTGGGATTACAGGTGCCCACCACCACACGCGGAAAAAATTTTTTTTTTGAACTTTTAGTAGAGATGGAGTTTCACCAACTTGGCCAGGCTGGTCTTGAACTCCTGACCTCATGACACACCTGCCTTGGCCTCCCAAAGTGCTGGGATTACAGGCATGAGCCACCATGCCCGGCCGCTGCAAAGAAACTTTAAAAGTGACATAAGCCAGGCACGGTGACTCATGCCTGTAATCCCAGAGCTGTGGGAGGCTGTGGCAGGCAGATCACAAGGTCAGGAGTTCGAGAACAGCCTGCTCAAGATGGTGAAACCCTGTTTCTACTAAAAACACAAACCTCAGTCAAGTGTAAGAGCGGATGCCTGTAGTCTCAGCTACTCGGGAGGCTGAGGCAGGAGAATTGCTTGAACCTGGGAGGTGGAGGTTGCAGTGAGCCGAGATGGCACCACAACACTCCAGCCTGGGCGGTGGAGTGAGACACTGCCTCAAAAGAAAAAAGAAAAAAAAATGTGGTATGAACCACAGCTAAACTACAGTCAAATAGAGAGTAAACCAAAACATCTCAAAGTATATCATCAGTTATCAGGCAATAACATGCAATTTCTAAAACCTAACTTAAATGCAGCTTTTAAAGACATTTTAAACATGTCAGTTGAGTCAGATTTGTTGAATAAAGTTAGCAAATGGATATCTCTTGAAAATGAGAGCTCCAGGGAATTAAAAAATATAAAATTCCCATTTCCTTTCTGTGTTAACAGAGCTAATTATGATCTTTACTTAACATGCATAAGTCAACAGAACAACTCAGTATTCCACCAAATTAAAAACAAGAATTATATTAGAGAAGTGAAACCCAAAAAAGAAACGGTCATATAACTAACCTCAGTCAAGTCGTTCTTGCAGTCATTTGAAGTCTGTGGGTTGGAAGTAGGAATTCTTACGGGCAGCTGGGGAATCTATTTTCTGTTGAGTCCTATACTAGAAAGATTTTCAACACAAGGTGACTCTGGGTCTCACCTTGTAGGAAGAGTGCTGAGAAAATATTTCACCCGCTCTTTCTCCATAAGGAGCTTGGTGCTGATCATTGCTCTTTTCTTATTCGATCTGTAAAGATAGCAAAGACAAAGGCTTAGTGTTTCATTTTTCCTTAAATGATTCTTAATGACTTGCAGTTTTTAAAAACTTGCCCTGAGAGTAAACCAAATAACCCACTAAACAGAGCTTTCACACCGAGGATGTGTGAGGGCATACCTGTTGTAAGGAATTATAACTTTAAAATCGTTCTAAAGGAGAACCTGTGTTTCTAAGGTGTTTTATACTGAACAAGCAGTTCAAACAAAGTAGACACGGAAGGCAAATGGCTATCAGTGATGTATGGCTCAAAGACAAAACTTGATGCCTTCTAAAACGGCTCTATTTGTAAGATTCTGAAGATTCCATTAGAAATACTTGTATTTAAAGGGTAACAGCATGGGACAATGAATATGTTGATTTGCTTGATTATAAGAACCACTTCACTAGAAATAATTTTATCAAAACGTCACATTGCACTCCTTAACATAGGTTAAGAAAGCTAAAATGGACAGAAAAAAATCTAGGAATACTTGTGTTCAGTAAACCAGTTTCAGGCTTCACAAGGGTGAAGGGTACATTTCACCCATTATCTAGGAACAATTAAACATTTGGCACTGAGGAATAATTCAGAGCCACAACTCCTAGGGGAGAACTAGATTGGTTGGGGATCAAAAACAACTAAAGCGTCTCTGAAGGCAATTAGCCCCCAACACTGTGACCAAGGCACTGGAAGTGGGGCTTGTTCTTTCTGCCTTCCGCACACCTCTTCAGGCTGAACAAGGTGTTATTTTCTAACGACTTTGTGAATTACGCTTCTTTAAATTCCTGTGATAATCATTCCCTATTTCACAAGGACGCCTTTCTGTAACATCTTGAAAATGTTACACAAAGAGGCTTTCTAGTGATAATACTAAAGATCACCGTCAAAAATGATTGTGCCCAGAGTAGCAGTACCACTTGACACTTTGGGTTTAGGTTGTGATCTACCGAAAAATAAATTAAAATCTTTAATATTTCTATTTAGGGAAATTCTGACAAGTAATCTTATAACAAGATCACTTTATTAATTAAAAAAGTTCAAAAATACTTAGTGAAAAAAATTCACAGATCAGGTTATCTACATGAGACTTTTCAGGGGAAAAAAGCCATATGAAAACAACAACAACAAAAAAAAAAAGAGAGGAGAGACAGAAACTACTCTTGACTATTAATCTCTATCTCTCTCTGATTATCTTTCTGATGAACATCATCTAGTTGCTGCTCAAGCCACGGATTTTCACCTTGGAGTTGACATATCCTCTCTTCTACACAGTTTTCAGTGGATTTACTCACCTTAGCTTCTGCATTTTGATACATCTTTTTCATTTTCCTAGTCTGATTCTTCGGTCACCCTGAAGTCTATATCCTCACTCTACCAGGGTTCGGGATAATCTCTTATATTGTAACATACTACTCCGGAAAAAAAGAACAATTTGACTATATGGGCATAGTCTGAGCCATGATATCAATTGGATTCTTAGGCTTTATTGTATGAGCCCATCACATGTTCACAGTGTGTACAGAGGTAGATACACGAGCCTACTTCACCTCTGCCACTATAGTTATTGCTATCCCCACCGGTGTTAAAGTTTTTAGCTGACTTGCTGCACTCCACGGAAGCAATACCAAATGATCCCCCCGCAATACTTTGGGCCCTAGGCTTTATTTTTCTCTTCACAGTGGGAGGCTTAACGGGCATTGTATTAGCAAAGTCATCATTAGACATTGTATTACATGACACGTACTATGTTGTAGCCCACTTTCACTATGTCCTATCAATAGGAGCTGTATTCGCTATTATAGAAGGTTTTATCCACGGATTCCCCTATTTTCAGGCTACACACTAGACCAAGCTTATGCCAGAGCCCATTTTGCCATTATATTTATAGGCGTAAATTTAACTTTTTTTTCCACAACATTTTCTCGGCTTATCTGGAATACCCCGACGCTATTCCGACTACCCTGATGCATATACCACATGAAACATTCTATCATCTATGGGCTCCTTCATTTCCCTAGTAGCAGTAATATTAATAATCTATATAACCTGAGAAGCTTTTGCCTCAAAACATAAAGTCTTACTAATCGAACAACCCTCTACTAACTTAGAGTGGTTGCACGGCTGTCCCCCACCCTACCATACATTTGAAGAGCCAACCTACATAAAAAAACCTAGATGACGGCCGGGCGCGGTGGCTCAAGCCTGTAATCCCAGCACTTTGGGAGGCCGAGACGGGCGAATCACGAGGTCAGGAGATCGAGACCATCCTGGCTAACACGGTGAAACCCCGTCTCTACTAAAAAATACACACACACACACACACACACACACACAAAAACTAGCCGGGCGAGGTGGCGGGCGCCTGTAGTCCCAGCTACTCGGGAGGCTGAGGCAGGAGAATGGCGTAAACCCGGGAGGCGGAGCTTGCAGTGAGCTGAGATCCGGCCACTGCACTCCAGCCTGGACGACAGAGCCAGACGCCGTCTCAAAAAGAAAAAACAAAACAAAACAAAACAAAAAAAGCCTAGATGAAAAAGGAAGGAATAGAACCTCCTAAAACTGGTTTCAAGCCAACCCTATAACCCCTATAACTTTTTCAATAAGGTATTAGAAAAACTATTTCATAACTTTGTCAAAGTTAAATTATAGGTTGAATCCTGTATATCTTAATGGCTCACCCAGTTCAACTAGGTCTTCAAGATGCCACATCCCCTATTATAGAGGAACTAATCACCTTTCATTCACGACCACGTTCTTATAATAATTTTCTTAATTAGCTTTCTAGTTTTATATGTCCTCTCCCTAACACTCACAACAAAACTAACCAACACCAATATCACAGATGCCCAAGAAATAGAAACCATTTGAACCATCCTACCCGCTATCATTTTAGTCTTAATCGCTCTCCCATCCTTACACAGCCTCTATTTGACAGACGAAATCAATAACCCTCTTTTACTATCAAATCAATCAGACACCAATGATACTGAACCCACGAATACACAGATTATGGAGGGATAATTTTTAACTCTTATATACTCCCACCATTATTTTTAAACCCAGGAGACCTTCAGCTCCTCGAAGTTGACAACCGAGTAGTTCTTCCAATTGAAGCTCCTGTTCGTATAATAATTACATCTCAGGACATCCTACACTCATGAACCCTTCCTACACTAGCGTTAAAAACAGACGCAGTCCCCGGATGCTTAAACCAAACTACCTTTACCGCCATACGATCAGGCGTCTACTACAGACAATGCTCAGAAATCTGCGGTGCCAACCACAGCTTTATACCCATCGTCATAGAACTAATTCCACTAAAAGCTTTTGAAATAGGACCCGTATTTACTCCATAGACCCACCACACTCCACTCTATGCCTCTAACACACCCCACCCATAAATCTTTACAAAATATCTCTACAGACCCACTGTATAGCTGCCCCAGCATTAACCTTTTAAGTTAAAGACCGAGAGAAGCAACCCCTCTCTACTGTGAAATGCCCCAACTAAATACAACTACATGACCAACCATCATCACATCTATACTCCTCATCATACAACTAAAATTACTAAACACAAATTACCACTTATCCTCCTCACAAAAAATTAACACACAAAACTACAACAGCCCTTGACAATCAAAATGAATGAAAATCTATTTACCCCATTCATCGCCCCAACAATTCTAAGCCTGCCTGCTGCAGTACCTATTATTCTATTTCCCTCCTTACTATTTCCAACTTCCAACCACCTTATTAACAACCGGCTAGTTACTGTTCAACAAAAACTAACTCCACTTGCCCTAAAGCAAATAATAGCAATTCACAATACCAAAGGGCAAACCTGATCCCTCATACTAATATCCCTAATTATCTTTATCACTATAACCAACCTTCTTGGACTTCTACCTCACTCATTTACACCAACCACCCAATTATCCATAAATTTAGCTATAGCAATCCCCCTATGAGCAGGCACAGTAATCATAGGATTTCATTTTAAAACTAAAAACTCTCTAGCTCACTTTCTACCACAAGGTACACCCACACCCCATATCCCCATATTAGTCATCATTGAAACCATTAGCTTATTTATTCAACCAGTGGCCTTAGCTGTACGCTTACTGCCAACATCACAGCAGGTCATTTACTCATGCACCTAATTGGAAGCACTTCATTAGCATTATCAACTGTTAGCCCCCCTACCACCTCAATTATCTTCACACTCCTAGTACTCTTAAGCATTCTGGAAATTGCCGTCGCTCTAATTCAAGCCTATGTCTTCACACTCTTAGTTAGCCTCTACCTACACGACAACACCTAATGACCCACCAATTCCATGCCTACCACATAGTTAAACCTAGTCCCTGACCACTAACAGAAGCCTTCTCAGCCCTCCTAATAACATCTGGTTTAATTATATGATTTCACTTTTATTCCAACACCCTATTAATACTAGGCCTCCTAACTAATATGTTAACTATGTATCAATGATGACCCGACATTGTTCGAGAAAGTACTTACTAAGTCCATCACACAATACCCGTCCAAAAAGGCCTCCGCTATGGAATAGTACAATTTATTATTTCAGAAGTCGTCTTCTTCACCGGTTTCTTCTGAGCATTTTACCATTCTAGCCTCGCCCCTACCCCACAATTGGGAGGACACTGACCACCAAGTCTTATTTTGTCAACCCACAAGAGTGGGTTAAAAAAGTCTTTATTAAAGGTCTTGAGTGGACTGATTTCTTTGTTATTTTAAAACAGCCCTCATGCTTACTGTGCACTATGACTCACCAGGTATTATCAACATCCTTCTTAAGCAAAATGTTAACAGCTTACTCAAGACGTGTGGATGAGAGGCCGAAGATTACACTCTTGTGGGTTGACAAAGTAAGTGTTTATGTTAAAAGATCAGTTAATACTAAATTGAAGTTTAAAATAATTGCAACTATTCCATCTTATATATTAGGCGAGAGTTCATAGTTTGGTTCTGGTAGTTTGAAATAGCAATGAGTTAGTCTACCTTTTAGTCAGAAATGAAGCAGAAGTCTAGATTAGTTAGAAGTAGAGGGCAAGCTTTCTTCAGGATTTTTAAGACCTTTATCCCTAGGGATCTCAATGTTCATTTTAGTCTAAGTATAATCCCCATGCATGGGATAAAAGGAGCCACATCTTTGACTTCTTTTATTTTCTTTTTTTCTTTTTTCTTTTTTCTTTTCCTTTTCTTGGTAGAGACAAGGTCTCACTCTGTTTCCCTGGCTGGTCTTGAGCTCCTGAGCTCAAGTAATCTTCCTGCCTTGGCCTCTCAAAGTGTTAGCCACCATGCCAGGCCTGAGTTTTCTAATAGTATGTTGGGTGTTGAAATGTTCAAGTTAGACCAGGCGCGGTGGCTCAAGCGTGTAATCCCAGCACTTTGGGAGGCCGAGACAGGCGGATCACGAGGTCAGGAGATCGAGACCAGCCTGGCTAACACGGTGAAACCCTGTCTCTACTGAAAAATACAAAAAACTAGCCGGGCGAGGTGGTGGGCGCCTGAAGTCCCAGCTACTGGGGAGGCTGAGGCAGGAGAATGGCGTAGACCCAGGAGGTGGAGCTTGCAGACCTGAGATCCGGCCACTACACTCCAGCCTGGGCGACAGAGCAAGACTCCCTCTCAAAAAAAAAAAAAAAAGTTCAAGTTAGTTGACTATTTGTTGAGTAGCTCCAAGGAAGCAGTGTGAGTGAAACCAAAACGGGAGACACCCAATACTGAAATTATAATTATCACTCTAAAACTGTTGATGTACAGTGATCTCTGAAATGAGAGCAGAGCTGAGTAACAAGGGGATGTTACATGTTGTTGGTACATGTCTTGGAAATGGGAAAATGCCAACTTGCCTTGCCTTCATGGAACTGAAAAACAAAAAAAGCAGGGTTTTGTCTTGTCTGCTAGTTGGAGAGGACCATGGAGATCCAGCATCCTAGCACGGATCTGATGGCCCAGAGTGTGAGGAGGTAGAGAAGAAGCTGTAGTTATTCCAGCCAGGTTTTGATACCTGTTTGTTTTCTGTCCTTGGTGTGATTGATGAGCTCAGTGATAGGAGACAATTAGGTAATCTATTTTAATGAGATTTTATATATATATTTAATATACACATCAATTTATAAATATATATTATATATTTATATATTATATATTTATATGCTTATATATTAATATATATTAATATAGTTGTATACTAAATATATACATATATACACACATATATATATTATTACAGAGGAAGGACTTTGCTGTACGAAATTGCATTCCCCAAAACTAAAACCATGCTACTTACTCAACTGAGGTAAAAAATGGAAGACTATCACGCCTGCAATCCCAACACTTTGGGAGGCCAAGGTGGGTGGATCGAGGTCAGGAGATGGAGACCATCCTGGCTTACATGGTGAAACCCCGTCTCTACTAAAACTACAAAAAATTAGCAGGGCGTGGTGGGGGGCACCTGTAGTCCCAGCTACTGGTGGGGGCTGCAGCAGGAGAATGGCGTGAACCCGGGAGGCGGAGCTTGCAGTGAGCCGAGATCGCGCCACTGCACTCCAGCCTGGGCGACAAGAGCGAGACTCCGTCTCAAAGGAAAATAAATAAATGAAATAAAAAATAATAATACTAATCAAAAAGACTAAGGGGGGACTCCCAAGGGTCAGGACAAGAATAAATACCTTGGAATATTAATATCCATTTCATGAAGCCCGAGTGTTGATTGCCCCCTTTCAAATAAAACAATACCGGCAGGGCACGGTGGCTCACGTCTGTAATCTCAGCCGTTTATGATGCCAAGGCGGGTGGATCATGAGGTCAAGGGATCAAGAACATCCTGGCCAACAGGGTGAAACCCCATCTCTACTGAAAATACAGAAATTAGCCGGGTGTGCCGGCGTGCGCCTGTAGTCCCAGCTCCTCGGAAGGCTGAGGCAGGAGAATCGTTTGAACTCAGGAGGCGGAGGTTGCAGTGAGCCGAGCTCGCGCCACTGCACTCCAGCCTGGCGACAGAGTAAGACTGTTTCAAGAAACTATTCAAACAGAGTAACATTGCTACTATTCTGAACTCTTAAGTTAGGATAAGTATGTAAGATTTAAATTTTTATTGATGTATATAGCATGCATACAGAAATATATATGCAATAAAATATTAATGTAATGTTCAATAAATTATAACAAAGCTAATACATTAGTGTAACTATAGAATGGAAATACCTTTGTTTTTGTCCACCAACTATTTCCTCTTCCTCCTCCCCAAATGTAAGCACAAGCCTAAGAGCTAGTGTTCTAGATGACTTTTCTTTTTTATACTAGTGTTTTATTGGAGCATGTTTTAAATTCTTACACACAATGTCCAAAATAGTGTAATAGGCTGATGCTCAGCCTCAACATCTACTAATTCTGTCTCATTTCTGTTTAATTTCTGGTTCAGCTCCTTCCCCACACCCACTTTATTGTTGTGTTCATTTTCTGTAAGATAAGATGTATATGCATTGAAACATACAGTCTTTGCCTTTCTGACAAATCAATACAGCCATATATCCATTTCCCTTTCAAATATAGAATCACTGCCACCTAACAATTGTTAACGTGCGTGTGAATCACCTGGAAGTCTTTGAAGTTTAGATTTTGATACAGTGTATCTGGGTTTTGCCATGCCCCTCCCCGCCCCGCCCCGCCCCGCCCTGGCTTCGCCTCGCCCCAGCTTGACCCCGCCCCAGCCTCGCCCCTTCCCCTCACGGCCCCCGCGGCCCGCCCCGCCAGCGGTTCTGGGGAACCTAGAGTCGCAGACGCGTTTCCAGAGGACGGAATTCGGCGTCGGACTCGGAGCCCCGCGTAGTTCCGGAGGCGACTGCGACGCATGGCGGCGAGCAGTGTGGAGAAGACGCGCGGGTGGCGGGGCCTTGCACGGCGGCGGCCCTCCGGCACCCTCGTGCTGCCCGCCTTCCTCCAAGCCCTAGGACCTCATGCCCGGGAGGCAGCGTGGGCCCCAGGCCCGGGTACTCACTGCGCCTCCCGCAGACGCCGGCTTCCCGGCCCGGTTTCCAGCACCGGGAATCCTTCCACTGTCTGTCTCTGCCCAGGACAACCCGCGCGCAGTAACACCGACCCCAGAGCGCACCCGTTAGGCGATGAAGGCACAAAAGAAGAGGAAGAAAACCTGGAACAGGGCCTCGGTGGCAAATGGAGGCGAGAAGGCCTCAAAGAAACCCGCCCCAGAGGAAGTTCCCGTAAGCGCTGAGGCTGAGGCAGGGGCGGGTGTCAGTCGGGAAGGGTGGAATCCCCCGGTGCGAATCCACGGGCACGTGTGATCCACGGGTCCGCGGAGTTAAGGCGGGGAGGGGGATGGAGTGGGGCTGGGCGTTGTGTTGTGTCCCAGCGCCCTCTCACAGCCGCTGCCCCCAAATCCGTCACAGGTACAAGCAGTTGGCCCAGGGATTGGCTTGGTGCGTGGAGCGACTGCAGCTGGGTCTCAAGAGGCAGAAATTTCCATCCCGACACAGAGTAAGGGACGTGGATTGTGTGATGCCCCATTATTTTATGTTATCAATAAGATAATTTTTAAAATGCTACAAATGATTTTGAGTCTAGCTCGAGCAACTTAGTGAGACACCTGTCTCTAACAACAACAGCCAAAACAAACAAACAATAACAAAACCCTCAAGGTTCGGATATACTCCTGATTAAAAAACCCAGAATAGATAAGTGCAATATATAAACTTCTGTATCTCAAAAATGTTAGAAGAGTTGGCATTTGATAGGTACTACTTCCTTCAAAGTTCTCCTTTTTAATCTGCTTTTCAAGACTTATCTGTCTTTCCACATAGCAGCTGCCCATTTTTCTTTTCCATGTTTCTCTTTTTCTTACAGTCTATGGGACTTCATAAATTAGGAAAATAAGCTTTTTAGGACATAAGTCGCAAATATTTTGCCCCAGTTTGACTGTAAAGTATTGTAATAGAGAACTTAAATTTTAAAATTTCTACACTGTAAATATGCACATGGTATTAGATGTTAAAATTAAACCTTAACGAAGTTGTTTTTAAAATATCACACATCTTTTAATTTTTTTTTTTTTTTTGTGAGATGGAGTTTTACTCTTGTCACCCAGGCTGCAGTGCAGTGGCATGATCTTGGCTCACTGCAACTTCTGCCTCCTGGATTCAAGCCCTTCTCCAGCCTCAGCCTTCTGAGTAGCTGGGATTACAGGCATGTGCCACCATGCCTGGCTAATTTTTGTATTTTCAATAGAGACGGGGTTTCAGCATGTTGGCGAAGCTGGTCTCAAACTTGTGACCTCAGGTGATCCCTCTGCCTCACCTTCTCATAGTGCTGTTTAATGGGTGTATATATTACTCAGTTATAACTACATAACAAACAATCCCAAAACATACTAGCTCAGGATTGAGCAGGTTAGAAATTTAGGCTGGGCTCAGGTGGGCTATTCTCCTAGGCTGAGATTGGCTCCTTCAGGTGTCAGTGGTCAGCTGCTTGTGAATTAGGTGGCTCTGCTTCTGGCAGTGAGCTTTCTGTAGACTGAGGCTCTTTGGCTTTTCTCAGCATGCTATTTTATCCTCCAGAAAGCTAAAATGGGCTTGTTCTCATAGACATGGAAGAATTCTGAATAAGATAACAGAAGAATCTAGGACCTTTTAAGCCTGGGCCCCAAACTGGCACACTGTGCCAATGCAAATATGTCAAGAGAGATTCAAGGTTTATACATTGTAGGAGGTGCCTAGTGTGAAAACTCATTCCCCTATCAAAAATACCGTGAGTTATTTTCAGTAGGTGAAAAGTTCCCAGAGAAAACTGTCCATCTTACAACCGTATCCACCTGTGTAGGTAGGTTGCTTACTTGGAAGTGGGAGGTGGGTTCTGTGTTCTTGAATGGGAAGACACATTTTTCTCAACATGTGAGCTCTTTCTGTGTTTATCAATTTTACGTAGACCGAATGAAAATACCAAGGTTTTAACATTTTTGTATGACACCTGCAGTCTTTCACTATTGTGATGACAGTTTTAAAAATCTCATAATGGAGTGAAAAAGCACTTGCTCCTCTAGATAGCAAAATGTGCTATTAATGTCTACAATTAATTGTTTACTGACAGCTGAAAAGAGAAACACATGGAACAGAGTAGGAAACCCAGAAACTGAAATTATGTAGGCTAGAAGTAAGGATTGATGAGTAGGAAAGGATGAATTATTAATGAAAAAATGCCTGCTGTTTGAAGAAAACTGATGAACTTTTATGTCACAAACATGAGTTCCTGATGGAATAGAGATTGAAATTTTGACATATGCAAATGAGTAAGATACCAGAAGAAAACACAAATGCTTGTTTTACAGGTACCTTTTATGTTGACAAAGGCCTTCCTAAGAATGGCCTCATAAGCAGACATCCTGAAGGTTGATTTAGCCAACTAAAAATTAAAACTGCCTGTGTTTCAGGAAAAAAAGTAACAAAACAAAAGAGAGCTTACTTGAAAAATATTAACTATATTATATACATATGTTCAGAGGAAAAGTATGTTTTCATTTTTTAGGGCATTCATTATATGTGTGTGTGTGTGTGTGTATGTGTGTGTATATATATATATATTTTTTTTTTTTGCTCAGTCTCGCTTCTTTGCCCAGGTTGGTGTCCAGTGGCACGGTCTTGGCTCACTGCGACCTCTGTCTCCCATGTTCAAGCAATTCTCCTCCCTCAGCCTCCTAAGTAGCTGGGATTACAAGCAGGTGCCAGTATGCCTGGCTAATTTTTGCATTTTTAGTAGAGAGGGAATTTCACCATGTTGGCCAGGCTGGTCTCAAACTCCTGACTTCAAGTGATCTGCCTGCCTTGGCCTCCGAAAGTGCTGGGATTACAGGTTTGAGCCACCGTGCCTGGCCTATTTTGTTTATTACATATGATATGATATACATATATTACTGATACATATACCATCTATACATATAGCATATATACCTTAATCAGCAACTTAAACTTTAAGCAGGAATATAAAACGTCCTCACAAATATTGTGAATAGAAAACTGTTTCATTCCTCTTTTAATTTAAATTCTTATACCAGAAACGTGAAGGAATTTTTCCAGTGTACATAAGTAACTTCTAGATCTGGAAAAAAGCACTTTGCGCAATTTTAGAGTTTTTGAAGGTTTGATTTGAAAGAATTCTCTGTAAAATGAAAACATACTTTTCATCAACTGTGTATATATACGTATTACTTGTCATCTAACGTGTATATATAACTTACATAGCAGTATATCTGTAATATATATCATATGATAGGTAATAAACAATATAGGCCGGGCACAGTGGCTCACACCTGTAATCACAGCACTTTCGGAGGCCAAGGCAGGCAGATCACTTGAGGTCAGGAGTTTGAGACCAGCGTGGCCAACATGGTGAAATCCCCTCTCCACTAGAAATGCAAAAATTAGCCGGGTATACTGCCACCTGCCTCTAATCCCAGCTACTTGGGAGGCTGAGGGAGGAGAATTGCTTGAACCTGGGAGTTCTCTACTAAAAATGCAAAAATTAGCCGGGCATGCTGACACCTGTCTGTAATCCCAGCTGTTTTCTAGAAACATTCATATTGTAGAACATATTGCCAATCACCCAGATCCTCAATTTTTTATGTGGTTGAAATAGGATTGCTGGTTATTTCACATTATTTTCTGACATTATTGTTTCATTTTTTCCTTTTATGGGTTTATTCAATTGGATAGATATAGAAATACAAGAATCTCCAAATCAAGTATCAAGGTGACAAAAAAAAAAAGAGATTAGGGAAAGTTATTTTGTGAAATAACCATCTGGTTACGGTTACACATATCATATCAACTTAATAAAATCTTATGCAGTGCTTACGTGTCTAGGTTTCCCACGACCACCCCCAGGTTTGGTGGTTCATCGGAAGGACTCACAGGACTCAGCAAATAGTCATACTCAGATCTTTAACTGATTACAAGAAAGGAGACAAGTAAAATTAGTAGAGAAAAAGGTGCCTGTGGTCAAGTCTGGAGGAAACCAGGCACAAGTTTCCAGGAGTTCTCTCCTGTGGAGTTCCCAGGATCTGCTTAATTCTCCCAGGCTCACATTTTGACAACATAGGTGCAGTGATGTCTACCACTACCAGAGTCTCATTAGAGACTAAGTACCCAAGTTTTTATATGGAGGTTACTCTCCCTCACATGTACCCAAGTTAGAGACTTCTAGAAGGAAAGCAGCTGTTCAGAGTAACCACACTGTTTGTATAAACACGTTAGACACAGTGAGCCAGTCTTCTCAGGGAATGGTGAAAGCCCTCCCAATTCCAATTTCCTAAACACCAGCCAAGGGCCAGCCTTGTATACTGGCCTTTCTAAGGATGGAAGTCTCTTACCTGCTATATGAAATCTTTTCTGCACAACACTTATAACCCGAACTTAATTTTTGGTGTTGTTTTATAATTTGATTTTAATAACACTCAATATTATAAGATAAGGTAACTTGATACTAGTTTCTGTTGTATGATCCATCTGAAGTTGTAATGCTAATTGCTTTTTTGACTTTTGGTGACTAACAGGTATTTGTATGTAAGTTGCCATAGCAATGTTAGGTAATGATAATCTGTCCTTTGTAACTCATTAATCTTTCAGCAAAATTGTTAAATAAGCATAATAATTTCTGAGTTAAAATTAGAATAAAAATTGTCCTTTATTTTGATTACATGAATAATCTAGTTTTCATATGGTGCTAAATCCCTGTTTAGAATTATGAAATAAGATAGTCAATCATTTATCAACATTTTCTTGCCTACACATGCAATTAAATTTATTTATTTTATGTAGATCATATACTTCAATTTGCAAAAGAATGACCACACGCTGTTCCTTTGGTCTTCAATGATGTCTAATTTTTAGGGCCACTGTGTCTTGCTTAAATTTATCATAATAACAGTTTCTGTGAATATCTTTTATTTTTTATCTTCATTTTTGAGACAGTTTAGCTCCGGTCACCCAGGCTGTAGCACAGTGACACAATCTCGGCTCACTGCAACCTCCACCTCCTGGGTTCAAGCAATTCTCTGGCCTCAGCCTCGCAAGTACCTGGGACTACAGGCATGCACCACCATGCCCAGCTAATTTTTTTGTATTTCGTAGAGGTGGGGTTTCACCGTGTTTGTTAGGCTGGTCTAGAACTCCTGACCTCACGTGATCCACCCACCTCGGCCTCCCAAAGTGCTGGGATTACAGGCATGAGCCACTGCACCTGGCCATCTTTTTTTCTTTTTAAATTTTTGTTCTGGAGATCCTGGGATGCATAGACAGTGAGTATCTTTGCTTGTTTGTTTGTTTTTTGTTTGCTTGCTTGCTTGTTTGAGATGAAGTCTCACTCTGTCACCCAGGCTGGAGTGCAGTGGTGCGATCTTGGCTAACTGCAACCTCCACCTCCTGGGTTCAAGCGATTCTCCCACCTCAGCCTCCCGAATAGCTGAAATTACGGGAGGCTGCCACCATGCCAGGCTAATTTTTGTATTTTTAGTAGAGATGATGTTTCACCATGTTGGCCAGGCTGGTCTAGAACTCCTGACCTCAGGTGATCCACCCACCTCTGCCTCCCAAAGTGCTGAGATTATAGGTGTGAGCCACCATGCCCAGCTGTGAATATCTTTGTTAAATCAATAACTTTATTTCTTAGAGCAGTTTTAGGTTCACAGTACAATGGAGAGGAAGGTACAGAGATTTCTCATATGTTCCATGCCTCCCACACCTGCGTAGCCTTCCCCATTGTTAGTATTTTCCACCAGAGTGGTACATTTGTTAAAACTGATGAACCTACATCAACACATTGTAATCACTTGAAGTTTATAGGTTACATCAAGCTTCACTCTTGATGCTGTACATTCTGTGAATTTGGACAAAAATGTATAATGATACATATCTATTATTGTAATATTATTGACAGAACAGTTTCACTACCCTAAAAATTCTGTAAAACATGCCTGTTCATTTCTCACTTTCTTCCTGGCAACCATTGATCTTTACTCTGTCTTCTTAATTTTACTTTTTTCAGAAGAGTCATATAGTTGGAATAATACAGTGGATATATTTTTGAATAGTTATTTAAAAAAAAAAAAGCTCCGTCGCAATTGAATGTAGTCGTTTAAGATGTTCATTGTCCTTTTGTTTTTCTTTTGCTTCTGTTTTTTTTTGTTTGTTTTTGAGACGGAGCCTTGCTCTGTCGCCAGGCTGGAGTGCAGTGGCCGGATCTCAGCTCACTGCAAGCTCCGCCTCCCGGGTTTACGCCATTCTCCTGCCTCAGCCTCCCTAGTAGCTGGGACTACAGGCGCCCGCCACCTCGCCCAGCTAGTTTTTTTTTTTTTTTTTGTATTTTATAGTAGAGACGGAGTTTCACTGTGTTAGCCAGGATGGTCTCGATCTCCTGACCTCGTGATCCACCCGTCTCGGCCTCCCAAAGTGCTGGGATTACAGGCTTGAGCCACAGCGCCCGGCCTCTTTTGCTTCTTTATCATTGTAAAGAAAGATATATGCCGATGACGTATGCTTTACATATTTAGAAAACAAGATTGTATAAGTATTTGCCACATAATGGAAAGGATTGAGGAAAAGGACACCATACAGTACCACACAGCACAAACTGGCCTCTTGCTCCATGAGATGGGTCCAGATAGACTCTCTAGCAATGAAAGGGGACAAGTTCAAGGGATTGTATTTTATAAAACTGGAATCACAAAGTCTTTCTTACTTACCTTCGGTTAGAAATAAGAGCAGACGGTGAATGCTATAGGTAAATAGATAGGTTCCTCACTGATCCTCCTCCTTTGAGGGATGAGTTTGACAACAGGCTAGTATAATGACATGACTCACCTACAACTGGATTCTGTCACGAGGGATGGCAAGAGAGTTTTGCTTTATGTAAGGTGAAAAAGAATTTTTTCCCCTACCGGGGAGAAGGGCAAACATTGGAACATTCTGGTAGTTAAAGGGCACTGATAGAGTTTTCTTTCTATATACTTTTCACATCATATAGTATTGCCTGGCAGCCTGCCATACCTCCCCAGTGTTTCTTAAGCTTCTCTCTGAATGTGAGGTGTGGTTCATAGTGGATAAGCTCTCCAGTATGCTTTTTTATAATATGTACTAGGGTGACTAGCAACAGAAACATTAGCAGAATATTGTTTCCTTACTACTTTTCAAGTATATGTATTCTTTTGAAGATGTTGAAGTGAGAAATTAAATATCTGAGAACTAGAAAGGAAAAATAATCCAGAACATAGAAATGTTATTAGGATAATAAACAACATATGAAGAGGTAGATCATAGGATGAACTTCTTATTTTTTAACAAAATGAATTTTAAGATAAATGTCTTTATCTGCAGAGGCACCTTAAAGCAAGAAAATGAACAAAAAAAAAATGTTGATATGCTGTACAAAAAAAGTAGAGAAGAATTCGAAAGGAAAGGGAATGTGTGTATGTGTATGTATAGGTGTGTGTATGTGTTTGTGGCATCTTTGATTATTAAAAATGAGGAAAGTATTTTCTAACTGGTAGACAGTCTTTTAGAATGGTGATTTTGAGACTTTGTGATATTAAGGTTTTTGAAACATGATTGCATAGAGGCTACCGACATCATAAATTGGTTGTTTTTCATCTCAATGCCCTTTTGAAATCTTTAACTATATTGTGATGTCCAGAAATAATGTGCAGAATTTGTATCTGTGTCCTAAAATGGTATGTGAGTGGTTATACACTTTACATACCTCTCTGCCACTTTCTTTGGTGTACGTTGTATTATATCTTCCAGGTGTATCCAGAGTGATATGAGTATCTCTGGTTTAATTCATTTTACACTTTTCATTGTATTCCCTTAGACCACTTTAGCACATTTAGACTCTCCTGTTGCTGGTAAATGAAGAAAGAGATAAAAACAAATATAATGTCAGATTAAAAAGGCTTTTATTCAATCAGTTTGTATCTACTCATGTTTACTATATGAGAGTTTAAAGCTGAAAAATTCAGAATGCAAGCATGCACCACCATATTTTATAAATGCCCTTAGAACTATGACTCACGAGCCTTTAGCCTCTGAAGTTAAGACAATTCATTTCTCTGAAGAAGATTGCTGTGTTCTTCTCAGAAAAGAAAACAGAAAAGAGCAAATGGCATTGTCTTACTTGACCTCTTGGACATCCTTGAATGAAACTGAAACTCCGGGGATACTCAGATCAAAATTTAGAACTAATGTTTTGAGTAACATATATAGTTTGTGAACATTTGGTGATGATGAGGCCTTGGTGGTGAAATGAACGTTCAAGTTTCACTTTGGCATTTTTTGCTCTTTTCCTTGACTTGTCTTAAAAGCTTAAATTCAACAGTTTTATTTATACAGAAACCAGGAATATAACTTGTTGAATATATTTCTGTCCTGTCTCACAGCATTGTGTATGTTTCAGATCTCGTGTGAACTAGACTTGTTCTTATATGGGAACAATTAGGTTTCTTGTTTGTTTGTTTGTGTTTTTGAGACAGAGTCTTGCTCTGTCACCCAGGCTGGAGTGCAGTGGCTCAGACTTGGCTCATTACAACCTCTGCCTCGAGTTCAAGCAGCTCTCCTTCTCAGCCCCTCGAGTAGCTGATCCTACATGCATGTGCAACCACAGCCCGCTAACTTTTCCTTTTTTTTTTTTTTTTTTTTTTTTTGAGACGGAGTCTCGCTCTGTCGCCCAGGCTGGAGTGCAGTGGCCGGATCTCAGCTCACTGCAAGCTCCGCCTCCCGGGTTCACGCCATTCTCCTGCCTCAGCCTCCCGAGTAGCTGGGACTACAGGCGCCCGCCACCTCGCCCGGCTAGTTTTTTGTATTTTTCAGTAGAGACGGGGTTTCACCGTGTTAGCCAGGATGGTCTCGATCTCCTGACCTCGTGATCCACCCGTCTCGGCCTCCCAAAGTGCTGGGATTACAGGCTTGAGCCACCGCGCCCGGCCAACTTTTCCATTTTTATTAGAGATGGGGTTTCACCAAGTTGGCCAGGGTGCTCTCCAACTCCTGACCGCAGGTGATCTGCCCAACTCAGCTTTCCAATGTGCTGGGATGACACAGGGGAGCCGCTGTGCAACAAAGAAGATTTTTAAGGCTATTATATTTTATACAAATCTATGGTCTATATTTAAGGCTTAACATATGAATTCTGAAGGTATTCATGCATTGAGGAAAGATCATCTCAGTTTAATGAAAGTAGTTTTTAATTTAATGTATATTCATTAAAATATCTTTTGAAGATTTTGTCTCTAGTACACGAAAACACACAATAATGTCAAGGCTATTTAACCTTAATGTGTTTATGCACAAAGTTATTCAAATATTTTCTTATCTCTGGAGAGATAAGAAAATATTTGATAAGATTACTAATAAACAAATTTCTCATAGAAAGCAAAATATATAATAGACATCATTGAGTGATTCAAAGTAAATTGTAGTAAATGACAAAAGCTTAGTACAAAGTGCGAGACTCTAGTTAAGTAAACTTGTCTGAGTTAATAGCAATTACAGGACTTGTAACATTAGACCTTGAAGGAGTAGTGTGTTTGTGGGGGTAGAGGTCAATATGGTACTGCTTCAGTGAAGAAGTAAACGTTATACTTTAGTACAATTTGCATTACTATTTACATCGTAGTAAATAAAACCTTTATTTTCAGATATTTTAGATTATATTTCTACTACTTGAACCATCAATAGTAAGACTTTCCAAAAATTTGGGAAGCTGTGCGATGATGATACCTATCTATCGCCCTAAGTGTTCAAAAACCAGACAGCAACGACAGACTTTGGACACACGAACTTCATAGTTAAAGAAAGGATTAATCTTGGAGCTGTGTTTCTATCAGGGAATTATACTCTTCATTACCTGTGTGAATCACAGCTTTTGAGTAGAAAGAGCAAAGAAGGGAAAGAAGCATAGAAAATTTTATTCTAGATTCCTTCAATTGTCTTCATGCTACCATAATTCTGAGTTGTAAAAAATCATTTTGTGATCAAATGTAGTTCGTCTTTACTCCCCTTATGCAGTCTATAACCAAACAGAATGCTTATTAGCAAAGCATTTGTATTCTTCCTGTAAGGAAAGCAACATATAGATAACAAAGAGAATGAGGAGAAAGAGGAATCTCATTGAGATTACCAGTGAACATAAATTGGAGCGTGGGTACCATGGGGATGGATGGGAAAACCATGTAGACGTCTACAGATTTCCTACTCAAACACAGTGTGGCTCTGATTTATTTTTACATCTCCCATTTTGCAATTATTAAGTACAACTATATGCAGTGTCACTGAAAATACCTTCTGAAACCAAATATTAAATAATGTCTATGGCTTTCTGTACTAGAATATTGATTTTCCCAATATTTATAGGGACTGTTGAACATTTGCCTTGTGGTGTCTCCTCAGCTGTCCTCACACATTCCATCACCTTGTCTTAATGGATGATCGTGCACTAGGAGTACGGGTTTTCAGCAGAGCTGTATCACTTAAAGGTAACACACGAGCATCAAATTTATTTCTGTGAGAACACCCAGTCTATTGATTACCTGCAGCTACTATGGGGTCTACTTTACATACAAGTTAAATTCAGTGTCCTTAGTCATATGCTTAGATGAACAGTAATAAATTATACAATATTTTTTCACCCCTATAGTATTAATTTCTTTTTCCTCTTATGTCTAGAATTAACATTTTGTTGTATAAAACGTGATGATAACCTTCTAGAGTAGTGATGACAAGCCATAAATCCAAAGTTTCTTACCCACGCAAATGGCTTGTTTGCTTCTATTATCTCATGAGCTTGGTAGATCCAGGAAGCAGAACTTTTAAAACAAAATCCCCAAATGTGGCCGGGTGTGGTGGCTCGTGCCTGTAATCCCAGCAGTTTGGGAGGCCGAGGTGGGCAGATAACCTGAGGTTGGGAGTTTGAGACCATCCTGAGCAACCTAGAGTAACCCATCTCTACTAAAAATATAAAAGTAGCTGGGCATGGTGGCACACGCCTGCAATCCCATTTACTCGGCAGGCTGAGGCAGGAGAATAGCTTGAATCCGAGAGGCAGAGGTTGCGGAGAGCTGGGATCGCACCATTGCACTTCAGCCTGGGCAGCAAGAATGAAACTCCATCTCAAACAACAACAGCAACAACAAGAACAACAGCTGCAGCCACAAAACCCAAATGCATTTTCTCGGCACAGTAAAACTGAAACAGAAAAAGTATAAAGTAAATACAAGTAACTGAAACAGTTTATGTTTTACTTCTTATTTGATAACTTTTGTAAAGTAATGAACAGAATGTGTTTCTCCAGGGACCCAGATATACACATGTGTTCATTCAATAAAAATTCATTCTTATAATGGGCACTGATACTTACATTCTAAATATTTCTAAAAACGTATCCTCAGGCCTGCAGCATCTTTGCAACATTGCCTTATATTTTATCTTTGTTCATTTATTTATATGCCTCAGAATTTTATGCTCCTCACAGTATTTAGAGTTAATTATCTCGAATGCAAAGAGATCTGTGAACCACTCCTGAATACCTAAGGTCCAAGCATCTTAAAGGTTTATATAAGGCTTTCAGAAAGTACATCCTGGGTTGGGCACGGTGGCTCATGTCTGTAATCCCAGCACCTTGGGAGGCTGTGGTGGGTGGATCATTTGAGATCAGGAGTTCGAGACCAGCCTGGCCAACATGCTGAAACCCCATCTCTACTAAACATACAAACATTAGCAGGCAGTACTGGCACGTGCATGTAATTTCAGCTATCTGGGAGGATGAGGCAGGAGAACTGCTTGAAGCTGGGAGGCCGGGTTGCGGTGAGCCGAGATCATGCCCCACTGCATTCCAGTCTGGGAAACAGAGTAAGACCATGTCTCAAAAAAAGAAAAGAAAAAAACCGACTTCTGCCCAAATCTCCATCCGTAGCCCTTTCCCCATCTGTCTTTTTTTCTGGAATTACTGAGCTGCAGGTAATGCCCCCCTCACCATTCCTCTTTTGTAGAGAAATAGATACGCTCTTGGAGGCTTCTCTCCCTCTCTTGTTGCTGCCTGGCATGTGCTCACCTTTCCTGCCCTCTGCCTGATTGAATCTGGCTAACATCACTCTAAGCCTCAGCTCATGCATGATCTTTAGGAAAGCCATCCCTCACAGCGTATATTTATCGTCCTTATACCCCAGTGCCTAACACTTGACAGGAACTCAATAACTAATGATTTAGCAAAGTTAAGACTGTTTATAGAAAGATGATTCAAAAGATTGTCTTCTGCAGTCTAGCAGCAAAGGGGATGGACATCTAAAGACATGATGTGCAGTTCAGGTGGTAAAGTGACACTAGAAAAATTGACAGAGTACTAAGGGAGCCCCAAGAAGCAGACACCTGTGTATGTGGCTCAAGATAGCTAGAATCAAGGAAGACTTCACATAGCATTCCGAGCCTTTTTTTTTTTTTTTTTTTTTTTCTTTTTCTGTTGCTGGAGACAAGTTCTTACTCTGTCTCCCAGGGTGGAGTGTAATGGCACGGCTGAGACTCACTGCAACCTCAAACTCCTAGGCTCAAGGGATCTTCTCACCTAAACTTCTTGAGTAGCTGGGACTACAGGCACATATCACCATGCCTGTGTAATTTTTTGTAGAGTCAAGGTTTAGCTGTGGTTCCTAGGCTTGTCTTAAGCTCTTGACCTCAAGCAATTCTCCCTTTTTGGCCTTCCAAAGTGCTGGGATTACAGATATGAACTATTATGCCCAGCCTACTTTCTGGGTCTTAAAAGATGAAAATAAATTTCTCAGAATAGTAGAATATTTGCAATGTAAAAACATGGGGTGCACGCTAATTAATGTATAAACAGCAGTGATTTTGCAAATTATTAGTAACTGCCAGCTCAGTTAGTGTTTTGTTAAAAAGATACTATTAGGAAGTACAGTAAAGTGTTACATTGTATATTTTGACTGTATTTTAAAATTTTGTTTCCAACACTTTTGTTTATTTATGTTGGGTGGAACAATTTGTGAGTGACCCTGAGACAGTGCATGGCTTGAACCTGGTGATATCTAGTGTCTGCCTAAGTGGTTTGTTGAAGTTTTGGATAATTAAAAGTATTTCTTAAATAAGTAAATATTTCAGTAAACATTAAACTTCCTTTAAACTCTTAAATATAAAATACAAAGAAATCTTATTCTCTATTTTTATGAGGATTAGAGTATTTAACTGTTCTTAGTTCATTTGAACTCAACCTACGAATTTTTCAACAGAACAAGGCTTACTAGTGGCTTCAGAGGAAGAGTGAGAAAGGCTTGAAAGAAGTGAAAAGAACAACCACAGGTATATAAATATTTAAGTTTCTGGTTTCATATTAGCTTTTTTTTTTTTTTTTTTTTTTTGCTTTAGCAACAAAGCATAGTCCAAATGACACAACCTTTTAGAATCCATCTTTCGAATCCAATAAATCAAAATTTTATATTTAATTTTTAAAACATGTTAACCAGTTATGAAACTTAACATATTCCTACCATCTGTAGTAACTCATAGCTCTCTTTCCCCTTGGAATTAAGGCAAGACATTTCCAGAATTATCTTGCTTTTTCATTTTTATATCCTTACTCACAATACAGAGGGTAACATAAAATATTGAGTCATATTACTAAGGAAGAGAAATTATGAACAATTTACAAATGATGGCCACTGAGTTAAACTAATGTTAAAGGAGTCATCATTGCCAATGGTTCAAATGTTGCAGTTTTATATTGCTGGTCACCAGTGCCGAGTTTGAGGATTTCTTCTGTTTTGTGGTTGTCAGTTGACTTTGGTGTCTGCGTTCAGGGAATGAATGGGGTCATAAAAGTCAACCCAGTTGCCTATTAAGAGAATTATACCTTCCAGAATGGGACCATTGGTGTCAGGGTACAAGCAATCACTTTATTTCAACATAAATAAGTGGTAATATTACCAAAATTTTAAAAATCCGTCCACTATCACTAGTGGAATGTAAACTCAATTGGAAGTGGATACAAGCAGAAAATCTCTCTAGATACATAGCACTATGGTAGTATATCATATGAATTAGAATTTAAAATTTTGCTTCTCTTTCTGATTGGTGTTCAGTTTGGCTCTTAATAATTTAGTGTTTGCCTAGTCTCTAATCTTCAGAGATATAAATGCACTGTAGGGGCTCACTCTTCTTGGTATGCTGAGGTAAAATCTTGTCAAGAGAGGAAGCTTTTGTAATTCCACATATCATCTTTGAATTCAATTCTGGTAGGTTTAACACATAATGAATTAAGTTTAGTCCAAACAAACACTGAGAGTTCAGCTTGCCGGTTCATGTTTTTCTCTTATGTTAAGCCAAGGCAAATTGTTTCACTTTTTAGTTATGATCCTGTCATTTAAGAGTAGCAACACATAGATTAAGTTTCACAGTTAAATTTTAATGATTTTCTAATATTTCTTGGTTTACACGTGATTAAAGTTAATGTTAAAACATGCACTCTGACAGAAAATATATCTGAGAAAGAAAACAAGAAAATTGGTGTTCAACTTTTGCACCTGTGGAAAAAGAAAGTCTCAAGAACCAGAGCCTGGTAGGAATTGTGATAAAGGGAATGTATCTGTATGTTCAGTACTTCCTTTAAAATTCATTACAAAGAAGTTCAAGCTGAATATTGGTAAGTTTTGAAAACGCCACAATTTCTGCTTGCCCTGAGGAAGAGCTCCTACATAGTAACTCTAAAGAGGGATGAACTTAAAGGCAGTTCCCTCTAATCTGATGAATCATATCCCAGGTTGTGAGGAGGAAGATGCATCTGGAGGGTCTAACTCTGTGGCATTCCAGGCAGCACCTGAACAGAGGTGTCAGAGCCCATGTCAAATGTCTTCTCCTTCTATTCACACTTCAGGTCCCTGAAATATACTTAGCAATTATGTTCTGAGCTTCATTGAAATGAAAATAAACCAGACTCTAAAACTGATAACAAACCAGACACATAGCTTGTTTCTAACAGAGATGAAGAAAACTTTTGTAATGATAAAGAAATGGAAAAATTAAGGAACCCAGTAATTATGATTGAAATGAAAGAGATTGAGTTTAACATGCAAATGGCAAAAAATAGAAAGCCAAATACCACTAATTGGAAATTAGACGTTAGGCATTGGCCTCAGTCTAGAGATCCTAAAAGTCTTTTTGATTTGTGGTTTACACACCCCAAAGCAATGAAGCGTATGATTCAGATAGAAAGCCACAGTAAATCTGCTGTTACAGATATGTATAAAAACAGAAAACCAATACAGTGCTTGTTCCAGAAGCCACGATATGACAATCCCAGTGCTAATAACTACAAAAGCATGAATCTTGAATTATAAAATGTGAGTTATTCTCTACCACATAGTGAGAGAACATAAAAAGTATCTAGCTAGAAGACTTACAGCAAGATATTCCAAGATTTAAGGATGAGGTAGGCAAGCTACAAGTAGAGTTCCTGGCTTTGGGGATAGAGACAGTTCCATGTCAAAAGACAGAGGTTCACTTGCTGCTTCTCTTTTCTCTCTTTATCGATTATTTGATCCGTCTAATTTTCTATTCAAGAAAATCTCATGTGTGCAGTTACAGTGGGGTTATCTAAATGTGTAATTATGTGTCAAAGTAGATTAGTTCTGCGATCTAAATAAGGGTTCTGGAGAATGTTCTCATAATATTTGTTCATTAATCAACCTAAATCTCACTATCAGTCTTCCAAGTGGCATATGAGCTGGGAAACGAATTCAGCCATATACCATGTGACCTTCTGAACCAGAGAAACAAAGAAATTGCTGAAGAAACAAGCTCTAGATTCTAGATTCTTTTTTCTGTATTCATTTAGATATGAATTACATTTCTTTAATGATAGAATGAGAATACAATGGGAGGGAAGCAAGAAATGAGTCAGAACAGCCAGAAAAGCACATCTAGCCTTGAGAGTTGGAATGAATATTCCCAGCCAAAGGAGTCTGTTTAATGTGTTTTCATGCATGCGAGTTTATCTGCTTAGCTCAAACTGTTTGAACTTACAGTCCCATCACGGTTATTTCAAATATTTTTGAAAACAAATATATACTTCCACATATTTAAAAAAATTACCACTCTCCAATATTTCTGTTGAATCAGACCTTTATGGTATGTTGTTTAATAAAGTATGGTAAGTTGTGACATGTATGATTTTTATCATGTAAGAAGCATAACTTCTCAGCCAAAAAATTAGCACTTTGACTCTTTAGTAGAAAGTTGAGTTCTGTACCCTGTGTTCTAACGATTGACAACAATCTGGAGGTTTACTTCATTCAAAGTAAAGCAGATGAGGCCTTTTTCCACCCTCTGAGGCATCAAATGGCTTTGCTTAAGTTAGACTTTCAATATATCTGACTAATTTGATACATTTATTTGGTAATTTATGGAATTCAGCAATATGGAATTGTGTCATGTTATTTGATGCCATGAAATGCTAGGGAATGCCACCTGAGGAGCTTTGGATGAAACATTTAATATGTCTTGGCTGGTTTGACTCCCGTTATCAGTAGATAATGGGGCTAAAGTAGGTAACTGTACCATATGTTTTCCACCTATAAACTTTTGTGGTAACTGAATGTGAAATCTGGGAATCATCTCATTTTCCAGAATTCTGCCCTAGAAACTCAGCAATTTCACTCTGCTTTTTGTGTTGTGGCAGCTTTTGTTCCTATAGTTCAGGGAATACCTTTGCTTTTTTGATGTCCCAGGATTCAAATGAAAAAAAGAAAAAAACAAGAGAGATAAAAGGCAGTGGGGAAAAGAATAGCTTTGTGCAGAAAAGGGAAAGCTGCTTTTCTGTTCCTGAGGCCCTACAAGGTCACAGCCTCTTAATCTGGCTATTTCGTGTAAAATCCAGGTGGTAAAAACAGAAGACATATGTTGCGTGTGTGTCTTTTTATTTCTCTGTTTCTGCCAGTCAGATAGCATAAAAATGTGTATCGGGGAGCAAAGAGTGGATGGGAATAAAAGCACGAAATGGAGAAGAGCCCGTTTTGAAATTTTGAAATATTCTTCTATTCACTCAAACAGAAATAAGCAGACTTTAAAAAAGTTTCAATGATGAAATCGTAAGAATATCTTATGATTATGATGATTATGTAAAATGATAAAATTAAATTAAGCACACAATATTTTTATGATGAAGATGGTGACAGTTAACCTGAATCAAGTGAAATAAGGAAAAAGTTACTTTTATTGAATAAAATGATGATTATTATTTAAAAAGTATATAATTATTATTAAAAGTAATAAAAATATTACTTGTATTAAATGTCAAAGAAGGAAATAATACAAACAAAAGTGAAAAATACAAATATTAGAAAAACTATGTGATAGTCCATTTTCTGCTGCTGCTGACAGATTAACCCAACAAACAATGATTAGTAACACATATCCTTAGCAATTTCCCAAGAAGCTGAAGGAAGAGCATGATAGGTAAGCCTATTGTTTGTTTGTTCGTTATGTTTTTTGGTATTGAGATGGAATTTCTCTCATTGCCCAAGCTCGAGTGGAATGGTATGATCTCAGTTCCCTGCAACCTCTGCCTCCCGGGTTCAAGCGATTCTCCTGCCTCAGCCTCCACAGTAGCTGGGACTGCAGGCATGTGTCAGTATGCCTGGCTGATATTTTGTATTTTTAGTAGACATGGCGTTTCACCACGTTAGCCAGGCTGGTCTCGAACTCCTGATCTCAGGTGTTCTGCCCATCTCGTCCTCGCAAAATGCTCTTTACAGGAGTGAGCGACCATGCCTGATCGCCTGTAGCGGTATTTAGCAGCAGATAATTGTCATTGTGCTATAAACTAATTCAAACTTGAACTAATATTCTTTGATTAACAAGTTTTATACTATTACCAGGGATATTTAGCCCTGTCTGGTCATCAGAAAAATGCAAATGAACCTAAAATAAGATACATTTTTTAAGGTCATGCTGATATATAAAAGGTAATTACTAGTGTTGGCAAATGTGAGGAAAAAGGCATTCTCATACACTGTCGGTATATGAAATTGGTAAATTATTTCTGAAGGGTAACTTAGTGCTGTGTATCAAAATTTCAAATAACCTGACGTTGCTTTAACTCGACAACTTCCTTCTGGAACTAGATTTCCCAGGAAAACATAACTTGTGTAAACAGACCCACACTTATTAAGGGTATTAATTATATATTGCACATAATGAACAATAGGCCAATAAATACATAAAATGTGGATGTAATAACAGGGTGAATTGAAGGTATTAAGAAAGAAATATGAAAAGTGTGGAGATGTTAGACTCTTTAGACTAGTTTTGGATTACAGTCATCTGCAGAGTTTGTGTGAAAGACATCTGAAGGTGCCATCTTACACTGTCAATCATTTGGGGAGATACCTGCAATGTTTCATAAAGATTCAAATTGATGCTTGTCAGTAAATAGTAACTTTAAAAAATCAGTTAATTGTAAATGATCTTTTTAAATTCGGGAGTAATTATGACTGCATGATTAGAAAGTTAATTTTGAACTTCTAACTTTCCTGAATAATCTCCAGTATGCTTTTTTATAATATGTACTAGGGTGACTAGCAACAGAAACATTAGCAGAATATTCTCTCCTTACTACTTTTCAAGTATATGCATTCTTCTGAAGATGTTGAAGTGAGAAATTAAATATCTGAGAACTAGAAAGGAAAAATAGTCCAGAACATAGAAATGTTATTAGGATAATAAGCAACATATGAAGAGGTAGATCACAGGATGAACTTTTTATTTTTTAACAAAATGAATTTTAAGATAAATGTCTTTATCTGCAGACGCACTTTAAAGCAAGAAAATGAAGAAAAAACAAATGTTGATATGCTGTACAAAAAAGCGTAGAGAAGAATTCGAAAGGAAAGAGAAACCATGTAAGAAAGAAGTTGAAGCAAAACAACTTGGACCAACTGTTCAATCACGAGAGATGAAACCGGAGACTCTCAGAAGTACTCCAAATCAGGTAAATCAATCTGTGGTAAAAATTCTAGAGTTTAAACTTCATTTTATCAGTCTTGCTTATAATATCCACTTGGTTTCATATATACGATTTAGGTCGAAAACAAACCAGAAATGTTGTCTCATTTTTAAAAATGACGACACTTACAGGTACAATTATTAATATTTATTATAAATCTTGACATCCACATAGAAAATTATTTTATTACAAAGAGCTTTTGCAAACAATAATATGCCATAATATATACTTAGTGATAAAAATTGTGTTCCCAGTAAAATGGTTCCTTTTACTTTCCCTTCTTTCATACTGATTACTGCACCTAATGTGAAAAAGAAGAAACAGAAATTATTTCAATCACAAATAATCTCGTGATATTCGAAGAAGAGTTCTATAAATTTTATCTTATTTATGATGAGTGTTTTGAAATAAAAGCTGTCTTTTGTATTGATATATTTACATCACAGAAATCACTGCGATCTGTTGGAAAACTAGAAGCAGAGTCAGAAGTCCTGGGGAAAACACTGTAGCTTGCTTATATTTTTAACCTTTCTTTTTCAAAATTGAGGTGACTAGATGAGTTCATCAATGAATGTATACAGGAGTGACTAGTATAAGGTCTAGATTTATGAGTTAGTAAAATGTAATTCTTATAACAGATGATAAAAGTGTTAAAAGAATCTAATTACAGTCAAATATTATCAGTGAAATGGAACTGTAATAACTTTGGGAAATTTTATCTGTCCAAATACGTGTGAACTAAGGTTCTTACTGTAGGGTGGTGTATGGGTTAGCTATCAAAATGTAAATGCCATTTTTTGGATATATTTTAATTTAGTCAAATTTGTTAACGCTTTAATTTCTGCTTTTGGGTTTGTTGTAATTCAGGGAAAGGCTTTTCCAATTCTGATACTGTGAAATATCCGGTGTGCGTGAGTGCGTGCATGTGTGTGTGTGTTTACTTTTCTAAATTAATTGACTTTAAATACATTTCTGAACTTCTTGAAATTTATGCTCTCCAAGGTTCAAAGTTTTGTTTCAACTTTTTCTCCAGTTCTACATCCACTTACAGTAACCTTGTTAGTGTGTGGATGTGCAGGTTATTTATTAACTTCAGAGGTAATCATGATATGTTATTTCATTGGGTACTAGCTAAAACTTTCTTTCCTTTTACTTAGGATTTTCATAATCAAGAAGAAATGAAAGATCTGATGGGTGAAAATTGCATTTTGAAGACAAGTATTGCTGTACTCAGGCAGGAAATATGCACAATGAAAAATGACAACCTGGAAAAAGAAAGTAAATATCGTAAGGACATTAAAATTGTTAAAGACATAAACGCTGCCCTTGAAAAAAGTATAAAACTCAATGAGGAAATGATAATAAAAACAGCATTCCAGTATCAACAAGAGCTTAGTGACCTCAAGACTGAGAATACAAGGCTCAATTCCAAACCGTTGAAGGAAAAAGAAAGCAAGGAAAGACTGCAAGCTGAAATAGAATCTTATCAGTCTAGACTGTCTGCTGCTCTAAGTAAACACGGTGAAAGTATGAAAACAGAAAGAAACCTAAGACTCCCTTTAGAGAGAACACAAGACGTTTCTCTACAAGTAAAAATGAGTTCTGATACTTCCAAAGTAGAAGATAAGAATGAGTTTCTTACTCAACAACGTTCTAAAAGGCAAATTAAATTCAATACCTTAAAAGACAAGTTTCATAAGACAAGAGATACTCTCAGAAAAAATTCACTGTCTTCAGAAACTGTACAAAACTACCTAAGCCAAACACAGCAGCAAATAAAAGAAATGAAAAAGATGTATCAAAATGCAGGAGCTAAGGTGAGTAAATCCACTGGAAAGTGGAACTGTGTAGAAGAGAAGATATGTTAACTCCCAGGTGAAAACTCCTGGCTTGAGCAGCAACTAGATGATGTTCATCAGAAAGATAATCATAGAGAGATAGTGATTAATAGTCAAGAGTAGTTTGTCTCTCCTCTCATTTTTTTTTTGTTTGTTTTCATATGGCTTTTCTCCCCTGAAAAGTCTCATGTAGTTAACCTGATCTGTTAGTTTCTTTCGCTAAGTATGTTTGAAGTTTTTTAATTAGTAAAGTGATCTTGTTATAAGATTACTTGTCAGAATTTCCCTAAATAGAAATATTAACGATTTTAATTTATTTTTTGGTAGATCACAGCCTAAGCCCAAAGTGTGAAGTGGTACTGCTACTCTGGGCACAATTGTTTTTGTCTGTGATCTTTAGTATTATCACTAGAAAGCCTCTTTGTGTAACATTTTCAAGATGTTACAGAAAGGCCTCCTTGTGAAATACGGAATAATTATCACAGGAATTTAAAGAAGAGTAATTCACAAAGTCGTTAGAAAATAACACCTTGTTCAGCCTGAAGAGGTGTGTGGAAGGCAGAAAGAACAAGCTCCACTTCCAGTGCCTTGGTCACAGTGTTGGGGGCTAATTGCCTTCAGATACGCTTTAGTTCTTTTTGATCCCCAACCAATCTAGTTCTCCCCTAGGAGTTGTGGCTCTGAATTATTCCTCAGTGCCAAATGTTCAATTGTTCCTAAATAATGGGTGAAATGTACCCTTCACCCTTGTGAAGCCTGAAACTGGTTTACTGAACGCAAGTATTCCTAGATTTTTTTCTGTCCCTTTTAGCTTTCTTAACCTACGTTAAGGAGTGCAGTGTGACATTTTGATAAAATTATTTCTAGTGAAGTAGTTCTTATAATCAAGCAAATCAACATATTCATTGTCCCATGTTGTTACCCTTTAAATACAAGTATTTCTAATGGAATCTTCAGAATCTTACAAATAGAGCCGTTTTACAAGGCAGCAAGTTTTGCCTTTTGAGCCATACATCACTGATAGCCATTTGTCTTCCGTGTCTACTTTGAACTGCTTGTTCAGTATAAACCACCTTAGAAACACAGGCGCTCCTTTAGAACGATTTTAAAGTTATAAATCCTTACAACAGGTATGCCCTCACACATCCTCGGTGTGAAAGCTCTGTTTAGTGGGTTATTTGGTTTACTCTCAGGGCAAGTTTTTAAAAACTGCAAGTCATTAAGAATGATTTAAGGAAAAATGAAACACTAAGCCTTTGTCTTTGCTATCTTTACAGATCGAATAAGAAAAGAGCAATGATCAGCACCAAGCTCCTTATGGAGAAAGAGCGGGTGAAATATTTTCTCAGCACTCTTCCTACAAGGCGAGACCCAGAGTCACCTTGTGTAGAAAATCTTTCTAGTATAGGACTCAACAGAAAATAGATTCCCCAGCTGCCCGTAAGAATTCCTACTTCCAACCCACAGACTTCAAATGACTGCAAGAACGACTTGACTGAGGTTAGTTATATGACCGTTTCTTTTTTGGGTTTCACTTCTCTAATATAATTCTTGTTTTTAATTTGGTGGAATACTGAGTTGTTCTGTTGACTTATGCATGTTAAGTAAAGATCATAATTAGCTCTGTTAACACAGAAAGGAAATGGGAATTTTATATTTTTTAATTCCCTGGAGCTCTCATTTTCAAGAGATATCCATTTGCTAACTTTATTCAACAAATCTGACTCAACTGACATGTTTAAAATGTCTTTAAAAGCTGCATTTAAGTTAGGTTTTAGAAATTGCATGTTATTGCCTGATAATTGATGATATACTTTGAGATGTTTTGGTTTACTCTCTATTTGACTGTAGTTTAGCTGTGGTTTATACCACATTTTTTTTTTTTTTTTGCTTTTTTTTTTTTTTTTTTGAGACGGAGTCTCGCTCTGTTGCCCAGGCTGGAGTGCAGTGGCGCGATCTCGGCTCACTGCAAGCTCTACCTCCCGGGTTCACGCCATTCTCCCGCCTCAGCCTCCGAGTAGCTGGGACTACAGGTGCCCGCCACCACGCCCGGCTAGTTTTTTTGTTTTTTTTTTTTGTATTTTTAGTAGAGACGGGGTTTCACCATGTTAGCCAGGATGGTCTCAATCTCCTGACCTCGTGATCCACCCGCCTCGGCCTCCCAAAGTGCTGGGATTACAGGCTTGAGCCACCGCGCCCGGCCTGCTTTTTTCTTTTGAGGCAGTGTCTCACTCCGCCGCCCAGGTTGGAGTGTCGTGGTGCCATCTCGGCTCACTGCAACCTCCACCTCCCGAGTTCAAGCAGTTCTCCTGCCTCAGTCTCCCGAGTAGCTGAGACTACAGGCATCCGCTCTTACACTTGACTGAGGTTTGTGTTTTTAGTAGAAACAGGGTTTCACCATCTTGAGCAGGCCGTTCTTGAACTCCTGACCTTGTGATCTGCCTGCCACAGCCTCCCACAGCGCTGGGATTACAGGCATGAGTCACCGTGCCTGGCTCATGTCACTTTTAAAGTTTCTTTGCAGCAGCCGGGCATGGTGGCTCATGCCTGTAATCCCAGCACTTTGGGAGGCCAAGGCAGGTGTGTCACGATGTCAGGAGTTCAAGACCAGCCTGGCCAAGATGATGAAACTCCATCTCTACTAAAAGTTCAAAAAAAAAAAAAATTTGCCGCAAGTGGTGGTGGACACCTGTAATCCCAGCTATTAGGGAGGCTGAGAGAGAGAGTTGCTTGAATCCGGGAGGCAGAAGTTGCAGTGAGCTGAGATTGCACCACTGCACTCCAGCCTGGGTGACAGAGCGAGACTCCATCTTGAAAATAAAAAAAATATTTAAAGTTTATTTGCACCATCTCAACTCTTCCCACCCACAATCACAACTGAATTATTGGCATCCAAGCACTTTACCCCACATACGGATGTTTATTATATAGTAGAATCCAAAATAATTGCATTTTATGAATTACATGAAACACTAAAATGTTCATTTCCATTTTTATGTGAAAAGCTTTGTGCTTGGCCGGGCGCGGTGGCTCACACTTCTAATGCCAACATTTTGGGATGCCAAGGCAGGTGGATCACTTGAGGTCAGCAGTTTGAGACCAGCCTGGCCAACATGATGAAACCCATCTCTACTAAAAATACAAAAATTAGCAAAGCATATTGGCAGGCATGTGTAATCTCAGATACTCAGGAGGCTGAGGCTGGAGAATCGCTTGAACCCAGGAGACAGAGGTTGCTGTGAGCCAACCTGTGGTGAAGTGACATCGGTGTTCAAGTGCAGAAAGGGCCCAATCTGGTCGATGAAGCACACGGCCAGCTTCTGGGTGGTACAGGCACAGTGCCACAGCTTTTGTCACTTCCTGATGTGCTCCACCAGCACTGAAGAGACAGCCTGGAGACGGGGCAAGAGGAAGGCTGAGATGGTGAGTGCCAGACTCTCCCTGGCCCTGAGCCTAACCCCAGGGTGACACTCAACCTTTGGGAGTGGGAGAGCAAGATGGACAGTTTCAAGTGCTTCACTAAGAAGTTGGACAACAGGGCACTCAGCTCATCTTCACAGCCAGTGAGTTGACATACAAGTAGGTGATGGTGACAGACTTTAAGAAAAAGCATCGGAAGGTGGCCAGTTCCTCTTCAAGCTCAGCCAGTCGTTGGAGATGGACTAGGCCATCCACTTCACCACAGATGCTTCCACACTGTCAGTGAGCGCTTTGCCAATCATTCCAGGCAGGACCTGGACCCAGTCATGGACCTGTTAGTGCTGTCTCAGGGACACCAGGCAACATCCTGGACATCATCCATGTACACAAGGAAGCATTTACCAAAGTCACAGAGAGCAGGCAACACGTGGCAGAAGAGAAGACAGAGGTGTAGAGGCGGATGACGTCAGAATCACAGGAACAGGATTTATTTCGCTACTTCAGTGGAAATTCGCTGCTTCCATCCAATTTGAATGAGAGACATGAAATCACGGATGTGGCATTTCTTGCAAAAGAGAGACTATTTTTTCAAAAAGTCACCAGGAATTGATAGATTTGAATGACTAGATATTTGATTGTGGACTGTTTCCAGTTCAAGGATACTTTCTACAGCAGAATAATAACACTAACAAAGAGCTAGTGCCAGCTATCGGTGGTAGTGCCAGGATGGTTTTGTGCTCAACTGAAATCCAGCTGAATACGGAACTGTGTAGGTAAGAGTTAATATGGTGATAGAAGAGAAACAGTAGCAAACATGAACTAAGTCATGCTACGAACGCCTGCACTACCGTTGTACCTTTTGGAATGAATGAGAATGCCACTTTATTGCTTTTTGAAGTGTGAATATTGTAGTGTCTATGCTGTAGACCTCAAACCCTATAAAGAGTCTCAAGGAAGTTGACTGCATAAAGTCCGCTGTGGAAGTCTTGATACTCAGAGATTGATGATACAATTCGAATATGTGTCCCCACGAAATCTCATATTTAATTATATTTCTTAATGTGGAAGGTGGATCCTGGTATAAGGTGATTGAATTATGAAGGCGAATTTCTCATGAATGGTTCGGCACCATCCCCTTGTACCATCCTCACAATCACGAGTGACCTCTCGTGAGACCTGGTCACTGAAAAGTCTATGTCACCTCCCTACTCTCCGTGTTTTCTTCTTGCTATGTGAGACAACTCACTCTTTCTTTGCCTTGCATGAAGATTGAGAGATTTCTG
Source organism: Macaca fascicularis (assembly GCF_037993035.2). Classification (NCBI taxonomy): domain Eukaryota; kingdom Metazoa; phylum Chordata; class Mammalia; order Primates; family Cercopithecidae; genus Macaca; species Macaca fascicularis. Next base: position 33,370,549 of record NC_088377.1, on the reverse strand, counting down.
AGGACTCCCTGAAGTGGAAGCCACTGTGCTTTCTGTCCACCCTGCAGAGTCATGAGCCAATTAAACCTCTTTTTCTTTCTTTCTTTCTTTTTTTTTATTATACTTTAAGTTCTAGGGTACATGTGCATAATGTGCAGGTTTGTTACATATGTATACTTGTGCCATGTTGGTGTGCTGCACCCATCAACTCGTCAGCACCCGTCAACTCGTCATTAAACCTCTTTTTCAAAATCATACAGAAAGTGGCAAATGAGGATGGGAGCACTGCTATAAAGCTACCCGGGAATGTGGAAGCAGCTTTGGAACCAGGTACTGGGCAGAGGTTGGAAGAGTTTGGAGGCCTCAAAAAAAGATAGACGAGAAAATTTTTGGAGTGTCTTAGGGACTGGTTAAGTGGTTGTGACAAAATTCCTGACAGAAACATGGACAGCGAAGGCCAGGCTGAGGAGGTCTCAGATAGAAATAAACTTTCTGGAAAATGTCTTCCTTTTGGATATGGAAAGCTTCCACCATGCCTGTACCATCATTATACCTTAGAAGGAGTGAACTTGCTTTTTATTTCAGAGGCTCATAGGCGAAAGAGGCTGTAACCTTGACTCAGATGAGGCTTTGGACTTTGTAACTTTGAGTTAATGCTGAAATGAGTTAAGACTCATGCTGGCAAGGCATGATTGTATTTTGCAATGTGAGAAGGACGTGACGTTTGTGGGGTCAGGGACAGAATAATATGGTTTGTCTCTATGTCCCCATCAAAACCCATGTGGAAAAAACACCATGTGGAGGCCTAGGTGGAAAAAGGTTTAGTCATAAAAGGGTGGGGGGTGGATCCTTCATGAATGATAAAGCACCTTGACGCTGTTCTCCTGATGGTGAGTTCTCACGAGATCTGGTTGTTTAGAAGGCTGTGGAACCTCTTTCCTCACTCTGTCTTGCTCCTACTCCTGCCTTAGGAGACAGCTCATTATCCCTTGGCTTTCTGGTATGATTAGGAGGCTTCCTGATTCCTCCCAGAAACAATAAAGACACTTTGCTTCTTTCACAGCTTGCAGAACCATGAGTCAATTAAATATCTTATTTGCAATAATACAGAAAATTAGAACTGCAGAGAGAGCTGTGAAATGCCTTCAAGGCTTTTTTCCCTTCATCTTGGCTATTAGCACAGGGCTTCTTGATATGCAAATTTCTGAAACCTTGAATTTTTCCCCTTAAATGGGGTTTTGTGTTATTGCTACATAACCAACCTGCTATACAGATACCTGACAAAGTAGAAGCAGGCTCAGTAGTGGCTAGCAAACATTGGAAGGGTTTGGAGGCATTAGAGCATGATAGAAAGTTGAGGGAGAGGGAGGGAGTGATTTAATCATGGATAGCGGGGTGGGTGTAGAAGGAAAAAGGGGGGGTGTTTAGGGTGGGAAGGAGTAGGTTGGCTGTAGGTTGACTGTAGGGTGGTGGGTAGTAGGAAGTGGGAGTAGCCTTCTGCAGAGGCAGAGCCTCATGGAAAAGTCCTCCTAGGGCAATGCACCTGTGGCTTTGCAGGTTTGAGCCCCCATGGCTGCTCTCATGGACTGGGCTAGTGTTGAGTGCCTGTAGCTTTTCCACCCTGAGGGTGCAAGCTGTTCGTTGGTCTATGAATCTGTGGTCTGGAGGGTGGTAGTCCCCTTCGTGGGGGCTCCAAGTCCATATTTTCCTTCTGCACTTTCCTAGTAGAGGCTTCCCAGGAACTCTGCCTCTGCAGCAGTTTTCTGCCTGGAAACATTGGGAGGTGGGGGTGGGAGGCATATCCTTCACCAATGGTTAAGCACTATCTTCTTGACGCTGTCCTCATGATAGCACGTTCTCATGAGATCTGGTTATATAACAGGGTGTGGCACCTCTTTCCTCTCTTAGTCTTTCTTCTACTCCTGCCACAAGAAACATCTCCTTGCCCCTTGACTTTCTGGTATGGTTGTGAGGCTTCCTGAGTCTTCCCAGAAGCTGAAGCCACCGTGCTTCCTTTACAGCCTGCAGATTTAATTGGCTCATTTAATATGAGCCAATGAAACCTCTTTTCTTTATGATCATACAGAAAATTAGTATATGAAGTGGAGCTATGAAATGCCTTCAAGGCCCTTTCCCTTTTGTCTTGGCAAGCAGCACTCAGCTACTTTTTATGCAAATATCTGAAGCCTTCATGAATTTTCCCCCTGAAAATGGACTTGTCTTCTTTTACCACATTGCCAGGTTGTGATAAAGATAGCTGACAATGTAGAAGCAGGTTCAGAAGTGGATAAAAGACAGAGGTCAGGAGAGTTGGGAAAGCTTAGAAGACAGCAAGATGAGGAAAAGTTTGACCACTATAGAGCATTGTGAAAAGCTGGTGATGAGAAGGCTGACGGAAGGATCAACACTGAAGTCCTGACTTAAAAGGTCCCAGATGAAAATGAGGAATTTCCTGTGAAGAGGCAAGGTTCCATTTCATTGGCCTTAGCAAATAATGTGGCTGCACAGTGAACCTGCCCTGGAGATCTGTGAAACTATGAACTTGGGGGTGAAGATTTAAAATGTATCTGGTGGAAGGAACATCTCTGCAGTATAGTGCAAGAGGTGTCCTCTCTGCATTGAGCAGCCTGTGTTCTTATGTGTGACCTAAGAAATGACTTCAAGTTGGAACTTCCATTTAAATGACAAGTGGAGATCTGAAGTTTGGAAAACCTTCAGCCTGAGCAAGTGTTCAAAAAGAAAAGCTGATTTTCAAGGGGAAAATTCAAGAAGGCTTAGAATATCTGCATAAAAAGGAGTGCAGTACAAATAGCCAAGACAATGGGAAAAAGGCCTTGAAGGCATTTCAGAAACCTCTGCAGCAACCCTTGCTGTCACAGGCCCTGGGACATGGTAGAGAAGAATGGTTTGCTGGGCAAGCTCTATGGCCGCTGCTGCGTGCATCCTCAGGACACTGCTGCCTGTATCCCTGCAACACCAGCCCCAGCCATGGCTCAAAGATGCACAAGTACTGCTTCAGAGGTGGCCCCACGCCTTGATTTTCTCTGTATAATGTTAAGCCAGCGGGTGTACAGAGCAAAAGACTAGAGGCTTGGAAACCTCTGTTCAGACTCCAGAAGATGCACAGAAAAACCTGGATGTCCAAGAAAGAAGCTTTTCCAAGAGGCAGAGCCTCATGGGAAACCTCTACTAGGGGAGCAAAGAAGGGACATACAGGGTTGAAGCCCCCACACAGGGAGGCATCTTTCTCCAAACCCCAGATTCATAGACCCACAAACAGCTTGCACCCTCAGCGTGGAAAAGCTACAGGCACTCAACACCAGCCGGGTCCATGAGAGCAGCCACGGGGGCTGAACCCTGCAAAGCCACAGGTGCAGATCTGCCCAAGGCCTTGGGAGCCCAGCCTTCACAGCCCCGTGCCATGGATGTGGGACGGGGATTCAAAAAGGATGATTTTGGAGCTGTAGGATTGAGTGACTGGCCTGCTGGGTTTCGGACGTTTATGTATCCTATGAGTCCCGTCTCTGTTTTGTACTTCTTTCTAGCATTTTTTCTTCTTCTGTTGGCTGGGAATGTGTATCCATTGCCTGTAGAATCATTGTACCTTGGAATTATAAAGTTAACTTGCTTTTTAATTCAGTGGCTCATGGGCAGAAGGGGCTGTAGATTTGTCTCAGATAAGACTTTGGGCTTTGGACATTGGAGTAAATGCTGGAATGAGTTAAGATCTGGGAGACTGTAGGGAAAGCATCATTATAATTTTCAATGTGAGAAAGACATGAGATTTGGGGGACCAGGGACAGAATAATATGATTTGACTCCGTGTCCCTACCAAAACTCATGTGGAATTGTAATGGGAAATGTTAAAGTGGGGCTGATGCAAGATGATTTAGTCATGGTGGAGAGTGGAGAGTGAAGGTTGGAAGTTGTGGGAGTGGGGAAGATTCGGGGGGATTATGGTGGGGTTGGGGGTGAAAGGCAGGGGTGGGGGTGGATCCTTCAGAAATGGTTAAACACCATCTCCTTAATGCTGTCCTTCTGATAGTGAGTTCTCTGCATGATTTTGGAGCTGTGAGATTGAATGAACACTGGTCTGCTAGGTTTTGGATGTCCATTGTGACTGTGGTCCCATTTCTGTTATTTTTCTTGGAAATTTCTTCCGTTTGGATTGAGAACACTTACCCAATACGTGTACCATCATTCTACCTTGAAAGAAACGAATGCCCTTTTAATTTCAGGGACTCATAGAAGAGACTGTAGCCTTGTCTCAGATGAGACTTTGAACTTTTTACATTTAAGTTAATGCGGGAATGACTTAAGGCTTTTGGAAACTTTGGAAAAGGCATGTTTGTATTTTACTATGTGAGAAGGACATGAGATTCGGAAATGTCAAAGTCAGCATAATATGGTTTGGCTGTGGGCCCATAGAAATGTCATGTGGAATTGTAATCCCAAATGTTGGAGTTGGGGTCTGGTGGGAGATTAGTTAATCATAGACAGGAGAGGTGGGGATGGAAGGAGAAAGGGGATGGAAGGAGAAAGGGGGTGGGTAGAGTTGTTAAGAGTGGGCTGGCTGTAGGTTGGTGTGAAGGTGGCGGGTAGTAGGAAGGGGGAGTAGCTGCTGCAGAGACAGAGTCTCATGGGAAACCTCTACCAAGGCAGTGCCCCTGTGGTTTAGCAGGCTTTAGCCCCCATGGCTGCTCTCGGGGGCTGGGCTGGTGTTGAGTGCCTGTAGCTTTTCCATCCTGAGGGTGGGAGCTGTTGGTAGGTCTATGACTCTGGGGTCTGGAGGATGGTGGCATCCTGGGTGGGGATTCCAAGCCCATATTTTTCTTCTGTGCTGCCCTAGTAGAGGTTTCCCAAGAGGCTCTGCCTCTGCATGAGGCTTGTCTGGAAACAGTAGGGGGTGGAGGTGTGTTGGGGGGCGGATCCTTCACCAGTGTTTAATTTTCTTGCTGCTGCTTTCCTGAGAGTTCTCATGAGATCTGGTTGTATAACAGGGTGTGGCACCTCCTTCCTCTCTGTCTTGCTCATACCCCTGCCATATGGAATGTTTCATTGCTATTTTCCTTCTGGTATGATTTGTAGGCTTCCTGAGTCCTCCCAGAAGCAGAAGCCACTATGCTTTCTTTATAGCCTGCAGAATCATGAGCCAGTTAAACCCCTTTTTGTTGTGATCATACAGAACATAAGTACTGCAAAGTGGAGCCATGAAATATCTTCAATGACATTTCCCCATCGTCTTGGCTATTAGCACTGGATTTTTTTAAAATGCAAATATCTGAAGCCTTCTAGAAGTTTCCCCCTGAAAATGGACTTCTTTTTCTTCTACATCGCTATGCTGCAACAGAGATAGCTAAAAATGTAAAACACTTTCAGCAGTGGGTAACAGCCGGAGTTTGGAGAGTTTGGAGAGCTTGAAAGAAGACAGGAATATGAGGGAGAATTTGGACCATTGTAGAGACTTGTTAAATAGCTGTGATTAAAAGGCTGACAGAAGGATGGACCATGAAGGCCAGGCTTATGAGGGTCTCAGATGAAAATGAGGAACTTACTGAGAACAGGAGCCAAGGTTACTTTTGTTTTCCTGTAGCAAAGAACGTGGCTGTAGGGTGACCTTGCCCTGGAGATCTCTGAAACTTTGAACAGGAGGGTGATGATTTAGTGCGTATCTGGTGGAATGAACTTCTAGGCAGCACAGCACAAGAGGGGTCCTGTCTGCATCTAACCACCTGTGCTCTTATGTGTGACCGAGAAAAGGACCTCAAATTGGAACGTACATTTAAATGACAAGCAGATCTCAAAAGTTTGAAACATTTGCAGCCTGGCCAAGTGGTCAAAAAGAAAAACTGATTTTCAAGGGGAAAATTCATGAAGGCTCCAGAAATTTGCATAAAATGGAGCCCAGGGCCAGTAGCCAAGACAATGGGGAAAAAGTCTTGGGAGCATTTCACAGATGTTTGCAGTAGCCCTTGCTGTCAGAGGCCCTGGGACCTAGGAGAGAAGAATGGTTTCCTGGGCCAGCCCCATGGCCCCACTGCTGAGTGCAGCCTCAGGACACTGCTGCCTGCATCCTGGCAGCCTGGCTCCTGCTCCAACCTTGACTGAAAGATGCAGAGGTACAGATTGGTTCACTGCTTCAGAGGATGCAAGCTATAAACCTTCATGGCTTCCACATAATGTTAAGCCAGCGGGTTCACAGACCACTTAGGAGTCTTGGGCTTGGGAGTCCAGAGGCTTGGGAGCCTCCGTATAGATTTCAGAAGATGTATGAAAATGCCTGGGCGGGCCGGGCGCGGTGGCTCAAGCCTGTAATCCCAGCACTTTGGGAGGCTGAGACGGGCGGATCACGAGGTCAGGAGATCGAGACCATCCTGGCTAACACAATGAAACCCCATCTCTACTAAAAATACAAAAAAATTAACCGGGCGTGGTGGCGGCGCCTGTAGTCCCAGCTACTCGGGAGGCTGAGGCTGGAGAATGGCGGGAACCCGGGAGGCGGAGCTTGCAGTGAGCCAAGATCGCGCCACTGCACTCCAGCCTGGACGACAGAGCGAGACTCCGCCTCAAAAAAAAAAAAAAAAAAAAAAAAAAAAATGCCTGGGTGTCCAGACAGAAGACTGCCAAAAAGGCAGAGCCTCATGGAAACCTCTAAGGCATTGCAGAGGGAAAATACGTGGTTGGAGCCTCCACACTGGAGGCCACCATCATGCAGACCCCAGATGCATAGACCCACCAAGAGCTTTGTACCCTCTGTGGGTAAAAGCTACAGGCACTCAACACCAGCACAGCCCATGAGGGCAGCCTGTGGGGCTGAACACTGCAAAGCCACAGGTGCCGAGCTGCCCAAGGCCTTGGGAGCCCAGCCCTCACACTGGTACAAGGATTAAAAAAGGATGACTTCGGAGCCATGGGTTTGAATAACTGGCCTGCTGGGTTTTGGACTTTCATGGGACTTGTAAGTTCCATTTGTGTTTTGTTCTCTCTGGCAAATATCTTCCTTTTGGGTGGGAACTCTTATTCAATGCTTGGATAATGATTGTATCTTGGAAGTAGTTAACTTGCTTTTATTTCACAGGCTCAGGGGCAGAAGGAACTGCAGATTTGTCTCAGGTGAGATTTTGGGCTTCAGACATTTGAGTAAATGTGGGACTGACTTAAGATCTTGAGGGCGTTAGTCAAGATGATGGGGAAAATCAATGAAGGCTTTTCATAGCTTCACTTCCCGGTACTAATTTTCTCTATGACCATAACAAGAAGGGGTTTAATTGTCTCATGGTTCTGCAGGCTGTAAAAAAGGATAGTAGCTTGGGGAAACGGTAGATAAGGCATCATTGTATTTTGCAAAGTGAGAAGGACATGAGATTTTGGGAGGCAGGGACAGAATAATAAAATTTGGCTGTGTGTCCCTACAGAAACTCATGTGGAATTGTAATCAGAAATGTTAAAATTGGGGCCGGGTGGAAGGTAATTTAATCAAGGAGGGCAGTGGGTGTTGGAAGGTGGGGATTGGGGAGAATGGGGGGATTATAGTGGTGTTGAGGGGTGAAAACTGGGCATTGGGAGAGGATCCCTCACAAATGGTTAAACACCGTCTCCTTAATGTTTCCTCATGATGATGAGTTCTCCTGATGGTTTTGGAGCTGTAATATTGAATGGATACTGATCTCCCAGGTTTTGGACTTGCACTGGGCCTGTGATCCCATTTGTGTTATTTTCCCGGCAAACTTCTACCCTTTGGATTGAGAAAACTTACCCAATGCCTGGACCATCATTGTAGCTTGAAAGAAAAGAATTCCCTTTTAAATTCAGGGACTCATAGGCAAAAGGAACTGTAGCCTTTTCTCAGGTGAGATGTTGAACCTTTACACTGGAGTTAATACTGAAATGACTGAAGACTTGGCAGCTTTTGAAAAGGCATAATTGTATTTTACTCGGTGAGAAGGATATGATATTCGGGGGATCAGGGTCAGAATAATATGGTTTAGCTGTGTGTCCCTACCTAAATTCATGTGCAATTGTAATTCCAAATGTTGCAGGTGGTGCCTCAGGGGAGGTGATTTATTCATGGATGGGAGAGGAGTGGGGTCAGAAGTAAACAGAGGTGGGAAGGAGTAGGCTGGTTATAGGGTGGTGGGTAGTAGGAGGGGAGCAGCCTGCTGCAGAGGCAGAGGGTCATGGAAAACCTCTACTAGGGCAGTGTACCCGTGGCTTTGCAGGCTTTAGCCCCCATGGCTGCTCTCATGGGCTGGGCTGGTGTTGAGTGCCTGTAGCTTCTCTATACTGATGGTTTCAGCTGATGCTGGGTCTATGACTCTGGGGTCTGGTGGATGGTGGTATCCTACATGGGGGCTCCAAGTCTATATTTTCCTTCTGCACTGCCCTAGTAGAGATTTTGCAAGAGGCTCTGCCTCAGGCTTCTGCTTGGAAACAGTGGGGGGTGGATACGGGGTGGTGGGAGGATCCTTCACCAATAGTTAAGCACCATCTTCTTGATGCTGATCTCCTGATAGAGCTCTGATGAGATCTAGTTGTGTAACAGGATATGGCACCTCTTTCCTCTATCTTGCTTCTACTCCTGCCATATGAAACATTTCATTGCCGCTTGGCCTTCTGGTATGATTGGGAGACTTCCTGAGTCCTTCTAGAGGCAGAAACCACTATGCTTTCTTTACAGCCTGAAGAACTGAGAGTCATTTAAACCTGTTTTCTTTATGTACGTACAGAAAGTTAATGCTGCAAAGTGAAGCTATGAAATGTCTTCTAGGCCTTTCCCACAATCTCTTGACTATTAGCACTGGGCTTTTTTCAGGCAAATATTGGAGGCCTTCTTGATGTTCCCCGCTCCCCACCCCACCGCCCGGCATAATGGACTTTTCTTTTACCAGTTGCCAGGCTGTGACAAAGGTACCTGACAATGTAGAAGCAAGTTCTGAATTGGGTAATGGCCAGAGGTTAGAGAGTTTGGAGAGCTTGGAAGAAGACAGGAAGATGAGGGAAAGTTTGTACCATTGCAGAGACTTGTTAAATGGTTGTGATTAAAAGGCTGACAGAAGGATGGACAGTGAAGGCCAGGCTTAGAAGGTCTCAGATGAAAATGAGGAACTTACTGGGAACCGGAGCCAAGGTTTTTTGTCTTGCCTTAGCAAAGTAATCGGCTACGCTGTGACCCTGCCCTGGAGATCTGTGAAACTTTGAACTTGAGGGTTTTGTGTCTGGTGGAATGAACTTCTGAGCAGCAAAGCTGGAGCCTACGTCGAAAACCCTATGTTCTTATGTGTGGTCAAAGAAATGACCCTAAGTTGGAACTTATAATGAGAAGCAGAGCTTAAACCTTTGGAAAATTTGCAACCTGGACAAGTGGTCCAAAGGAAAAGCTGGTTTTCAGGGGGAAGATCCAGAAGGCTTCACTATTTGCATGAAAAGGAGACCAGTGCTAGTAATTCAAGACAATGGGTAAAAAGGCCTTGAAGGCATTTCAGAGACCTTTGTAGCAGCCCTTACTGTCATTGGCCCTGGAGCTTAGGAGAAAAGAATGGTTTCCTGGGCCAGCCCCATGGCCCCACTGCTGTGTGTAGCCTCAGGACACTACTGCCTTTATCCCTGCAGCTCCAGCTCCAGTCATGCCTGACACATGCATAGGTACAGCTTGTGTCACTGCTTCAGGGGTACAAGCTCCAAGCCTTGGTGGCTTCCCCATAACGTTAAGCCAGCAGGTGCATAGAGCACAAGACTAGAGGCTTCGGAGCCTTCGTCTAGACTCCAGAGGATGTATCAGAAAGCCTGGGTGTCCAGTCAGAAGCTTTTCCAAGAGGCAGAGCCTCGTGGGAAACCTCTACTCGGGCAGTGCAGAGGAGAGTACAGGGTTGGAGTCCCCATACCCATTCAGGGAGGCAGCCTTTCCAGGCCCCAGTTTTATAGACCCACCCACTGCTTGCACCCTTAGTGTTGAAAAAGTACAAGTACTCAACACCAGCCCAACCCATGAGGGCAGCTGCAGGGGAAAGATTCTGCAATGCCACAGGTGCAGAGCTCCCCAAGGCCTTGAGATCCCAGCTATCACACCACCCTGTGCTCCGGATGTGGACATAGATTCCCAAAAGATGATTTGGAGCTGTAGGATGGAATGAGTGGCCTGCTGGGTTTTTGACTTGCATGGGATCTGTGAGTCTCATCCGTGTTTTGTGCTGCTTTCTGGCAAATTTCTTCCTTTTGGCTTGGAATGCGTATCCAATGCCTGCACAATCATTATACCTTGGAATGAGTTAACTTGCGTTGTATTTCAGAGACTCAGGGGCAGCAGGGATGGCAGCCTTATCTCAGAAGAGACTTTGGGCTTTTGACATTTCAGTAAATGCTGGAATGAGTTAATCCATTGAGGGACTGTAGAGAATGCATCATTGTATTTTGCAGTATGAGGAGGACATGAAATTGGGGGACGAAGGGGAGAATACTATGATTTGGCTCTGCCTGCCTACCAAAACTCTTGTGGAATTGTAATGGGAAATGATAAATGTGGGGCTCGGTAGAAAGTGATGTAATCATGGTGGACAATGGAGGTTGGAAGTGGGAGGGTGGGAGAATGGGGTTTCACGGCACAGGTGGGGGTGGAACGTGGGGATTGGCGGCAGATCCTTCACAGATGATTAAACAGTATCTCCTTAATGCAGTCTGTGTGATAGTGAGTTCTCATGAAAAATGATTGCTGTCCTGGTGGGTTTTGGACTCGCATTGGGCCTGTGTCCCAGTTGTGTTATTTTTCTGGGAAAATCTTCCCTTTGGGTTGAGAAAGCTTACCCAGTGCCTGTACCATCACTGTAACTTGAAAGAAAAGAACTCCCTTTTATATATTCAGGGACTCATAGGCAGAAGGGATTGCAGCCTTGTCTTGGATGAGACTTGAACTTACTACATTTGAGTTACTACTGGAATGAGTTAAAACTTTTGGAAACTTTTGAAAAGACGTTTGTGTTTTTCTCTGTGAGAAGGACATGAAATGTGGGAGTATCAGGGTCAGAATATGGTTTGGCTGTGTTTCCCTACAAAAACTCATGGGGAATTGTGTTCCTGAATGTTGGAGGTGGGACCTGGTGGGAGGCGATTTAATCATAAACGGGAGGTTGGTAAGGGTGGAAGGAAAAACAAGTGGGTAGGATCAGAGGAGTAGGCTGGCAGTAGGTTGGTGAGAGGGTGGTGGGCAGTAGAAAGGGGGAGTAGTCTGCTGCAGAGGCAGAGCCTCATGGAAAACCTCTACTAGGGCAGTGCACTTGTGACTTTGCAGGCCTTATCCCCCATGACTGCTTTCATGGTTGGGCTGGTGTTGAGTGCCTGTAGCTTTTCCACACAGAGTGCAAGCTGTTGGTCGGTCTGTGAATTGTGTGTCTGGAGGATGGTAACCTCCTGTGTGGGGCCTCCAAGCCCATATATATATATGTATATATATATATATTTTTTTTTTGCACTGTCCGAGTAGAGGTTTTCAAGAGACTCTGCCTCTGCCTCAGGCTTCTGCTTGGAAACAGTGAGGAGTGGGGGTGGTAGGGGGCAGATCTTTCACCAATGGTTAAGCAACATCTTCTGATGCTGACCTTGTGACAAGGAGTTCTCAGGAAATCTGGTTGTGTAAGAGAGTGTGGCATCTTTTTCCTCTCTCTGTCTTGTTTCTACTTCTGCCATATAAATTATACCATTGCTGCTTGGTCTTCTGGTATGATTGGGAGGCTTCCTGAGTCCTCCCAAAAGCAGAAGCCTCTATGATTTATTTAAAGCTTGCAGAACCATGAGCCAGTTCAACCTCTTTACTTTCTGATTATACAGCAAATCAGTTCTATGGAGTTATGAAATGCCTTCAAAGCCTATCCCCTTTTGTCTTGGCAGTCAGCACTCAGCTTGTTTTCAGGCAAATATCTGAAGCCTGCATGAATTTTTCTCCCGAAATGGACTTGTCTTCTTTTACCACATTGCCAGCCTGCAACAAATGTAGCTGAAAATGTAGAAACAGGTTGAGAAGTGTGTAACTTCCAGAGGTTGGAGAGTTTGGAGGTCTTCGAAGAAGACAGGAAGATGAGGAAAAGTTTGGACCAGTGTAGAGACTTGTTAAATAGTTATAATTAAAAAGGTGACAGAAGGATGGACAGTGATGGCCAGGCTTAGAAGATCTCACATGAACATGAGGAGCTTACTGGGACCAGGATCGGAGGTCGCTTTTCTTTTGCCTTAGTAGAGAATGTCGCTGTATGATGCCCCTAATGCAGAGACCTGTGAAACTTTGAACGTGAGGGTGATGATTTAGAGTGTATCTGGTGGAATGAACTTTTAGGCAGCAAAGCTCAAGAGGTGTCCTGTCTGTGTGGAACAGCCTGTGGTCTTACATGTGACCAAAGAAATGACCTCAAGGTGAAAGTTATATTTAAATGAGAATGAGAGCTTAAAAGTTTGGAAAATTGGCAGCCTGGCCAAGTGGTCAAAAAGGAAATCTGATTATCACTGGGAAATTTCAAGAAGGCTTCAGAAATTTGCATAAAATGGAGTTCAGTGCTACTAGCCAATATAATGTTAAAAAAGCCTTGAAGGCATTTCAGAGATTTTTGCAGTCACCCTTGCTGTCACAGGCCCTGAGGCCTGGGAGATAAGATTGGTTTTCTTCTCCTGTCCCATGGCCCCGCTGCTGTGTCCATCCTCAGGACCCTGCTGGCTGCATCCCTGCAGCTTCAGCTTCAGCTCCAGCCATGGCTGAAAGATGCACAGGTACAGCTTGGGTCACTGTTTCAGAGGATGCAAGTTGCAAGCCTTGGTGGCTTTCACATAGTGTTAAGCCACCAGGTGCACACAGCACAAAACTAGAGGCTGAGGATTCTTCGTCTAGACTCCAGAGTATGTATGGAAAAACCTGGGTGTCCAGATCAAAACCTTTCCAAGAGGCAGAGCCTCATGGGAATCCTCTACTAGGGCAGTACAGAAGGAACATATAGGGTTGGAACCCCCCACACAGGGAAGCACCATTCTGTAAATGCCTGATTCATAGAGTAACAGCTTGCACCCTCCCTGTGGGAAAGATACAGGTACTCAACACCCGCCCAGCCCATGAGGGAAATTGTGGGAGATAGACCCTGCAAAGCCACAGGTGCAGAGCTGCCCAAGGCTTCACACCCTTGTGCTCTGGATGTGGAATCTGGATTTAACAACAACAAAAAAAGATTTGGAGCTGTAGGCTTCATTGACTGGCCTGCTGGGTTTTGACTTGCATGGGGTCTGTAAGTCCCATCTGTGTTTTTTGCTTCTTTCTGGCAAATTTCTTCCTTTTGCCTGGGAATGCTTACCCAATGCCTGTACAATCATTGTACCTTGGAAATGGTTAATTTGCTTTGTATTTCAGAGGCTCAGGGGCAGAAGGGACAGCAGCCTTTTCTCAGAAGAGACCTTGGGCTTCGGAAATTTGAGTAAATGCTGGAATGAGTTAAGGCATTGGGAAACTGGAGAAGGCATCATTGTATTTTGCAGTGTGAGAACAGCATGAGTTATGGGGGGCCAGGGTCAGAATACTATGATTTGGCTCTACATCCCTACCAAACTCACATGGAGTTGTAGTGGGGAATGTTAAAGGTGGGGCCTGGTGGAAGGTGATTTAATCATGGAGAAGAAGAGTGGGTGTTGGAGGTAGGGGTGTGGGGAGAATGGGGGAGATTATTTTGTGGGTGAGGGTGAAAGATGAGGGTGTGGGAGCAGATTCTTCACGAATAGTTAAACACTGTCTCCTTAATGCTGTCCGCATGATAGTGAGTTCTCTTGATGATTTTGGAGCTGTGAGATGGAGTAATACTCTCCTGCTGGGTTTTGGACTTGTGTTGGGCCTGTGGGCCCGTTTGTGTTATTTTTCTTGTAAATTTTTTCCCTTTGAGAAAGTTTACACAATGGCCATACCATCATTGTACCTTGAAAGAAAAGAACTCCATTTTAAATTCAGGGACTCATAGGCAGAAGAGACTGTAGCCTTGTCTCAGATGAGACTTTGAATTTTTTACATTTGGAATGAGTTAAGACTTTTTGCAAGCTTTTGAAAAGTCATGATTATATTTTGCTCTGTGATAAGGACAGGAGATTCTGGGATATCAGTGTCAGAATAATATAGATTGCCTGTGTGTCCCTATGAAACTCATGTGGAATTGTAGCACCTTTGGCTTTGGAGAGTTTAGCCCCTCAGCTGTTCTCGTGGGCTGGGCTGGGCTGGTATTGAGTGCTTTGTAGGTTTTCCACACTGAGGGTGGGAGCTGTTGGTGCGTCTATGAATCTGGGGCCTGGAGGTTGGTGGTGACCTGCGTGGGGGCTCCAAGCCCATATTTTCTTTCTGCATTTCTGTAATAGGGGTTTTCCAAGAGGCTCTGCATCTACAGGAGGCTTCTGCCTGGAAACAGTGGGAGTTGGGGGTGTGGGGCAGATATTTCACCAATGTTTAAACACCATCTTCATGATGCTGCCCTTGTGATAGTGAGTTCTCATGAGATCGGGTTGAGTAAGAGCATGACACCTTTTTCCTCTCTCTGTCTTGCTCCTACTTGTGGCATATAAAACATTCCGTTGCCCCTTGACATTCCGATATGATTGGGAGGCTTCCCGAGTCCTCTCAGATGCAGAAGCCCCTTCTTTACAGCCTGCAGAATCATTAACCAATTAAACTTCTTTTCTTTCTGATCATAGAGAAAATTAGCACTGTGAAGTGGATGTATGAAATGTCTTTAAGTGCTTTTCCCTATTGTCTTGGGAGTCAGCACTCAGCTTCTTTTCATTCAAGTATCTGAAGCCTTTCTATATTTTCCTCCTGAACATGGGCTTGCCTTCCTTTGCCACATTGCCAGGCTGCGACAAAGAGAGCTGATAATGTAGAAAGAGGTTCAGAAGGGGGGAGCAGACAGAGGTCGGGAGAGTTTGGAGGGTTTCGATGACAGGAAGATGAGGGAACATTTGGATCTTTGTAAAGAATTGTTCAATACTTGTGATCAGAAAGCTGACAGGAAAATAGTAAAGATCAGACTTAGAAGGTCTCAGATGAAAATGAGGAGCTTAGTGGGAACAGGAGCCAAGGTTACTTTTGTTTTGCTGTAGCAAAGCTGCATGGTGACCCTTCCCTGGAGATCTGTGAAAGTTTGAAATTGAGGGTGATGTCTTAGTGCATATCTGGTGGAATGAACTTTTGGGCAGCAAAACTCAAGAGATGTCCTGTCTGCATCAGAGAGCCTGTGCCCTCCTGTGTGACTGAGGAAATGACCTCTGGATGGGTCTTATATTAAATGAATCTCAACTCTTATATTAAATGAGAAACAGAACTCAAAAGTTTGGAAGATTTGCAGTCTTTCCAAGTAGTCAAAAAGAAAAGCTGATTTTCATTGGGAAAATTTAGGAAGGCTTCAGAAACTTGCATGAAAAGGAGCCAAGACAATCGGGAAAAGGCCTTGAAGCTATTTCAGAGACCTTTGCAGCAGCCCTTGCTGTCACAGGCCCTGGGGCCTGGGAGAGAAGAATGGTTTCCTGGGCCAGTTCCATGACCCCCCTCTATGAGCAGCCTCAGGACCCTGCTGCCTGCATCCCTGCAGCTCCAGCTCCAGCCATGGCTGAAAGATACACAGGTACAGCTTGGGTCTCTGCTTCAAGCCTTGGTGGCTTCCACATAGTGTTAACCCAGGAGGTGCACAGAGCACAAAACTAGAGGATTGGGAGCCTTTGTCTAGACTCCAGAGTATGTATGGGAAAACCTGGGTGTTCAGGCAGAAGCTTTTCCAACAGGCAGAGCCTCATGGGAAACCTCTACTAGGGCAGCACAGAAGGAATATATAGGGTTGGAACCTCTAAACATGGAGGCACCATTCTCCAGACCCCAGATTCATAGACCCACCAACTGCTCGCACCCTCATTGTGGAAAAGGTACAGGCACTCAACACCAGCCCAGCCCATGAGGACTGCTGTGGGGGATAGACCCTGCAAAGCCACAGGCGCAGAGCCGCCCAAGGCCTTGGGAGCCCAGCCATCACACCCCTGTGCTCTAGTTGAGAGATGTGATTCAGAAAAGGTGATTGGATCTGTAGGATTCAGTGACTGGCCTGCTGCGTTTTAGACTTCAGGGAATCTGTAAGTCCTTGGACATTTCAGTAAATGTTGGAATGAGTTAAGTCACCGGGGGACAGTAGAGAGGTCATCATTGTATTTTGCAGTGTGACATGGATATGAGATTTGGGGAGCCAGGGCCAGAGTAATATGATTTGGCTCTGTGTCCCTACCATTACTCATGTGTAATTGTAATGGGGAATGTTAAAGGTGGGACCTGGTGGAAGGCGATTTAATCATGGAGAAGAATGAGTGTTGGATGTAGGGGTGTGGGGAGAATGGGAGAGATTGTTTTGTGGGTGAGGGTGAAAGATGAGGTGGGGGGTGGATTCTTCACAAATGTTTAAATGCTATCTCCTTAATGCTTTCCACATGATAGTGAGTTCTCTTGATGATTTTGGAGCTTAAGGATGGAGTGAATACTGTCCTGCTGGGTTTTGGACATGCATTGGGCCTGTGGAACCATTTGTGTTATTCTTGGAAATTTCTTCCCTTTGGATGGATAAAGCTTACACAATGCGTGTACTATCACTGTACCTTGAAAGAAAAGAAATCCCTTTTCAATTCAGGGACTCATAGGCAGAAGGGACAGCAGCCTTGTCTCCGATAAGACTTTGAAGTTTTTACATTTGGAATGAGTCAAGACCGTTGGAAACTTTTGAGAAGGCATGATTGTATTTTACTGTGTGATAAGGTCATGAGATTCTGGGGTTATCAAGAACAGAATAATATTGTTTGGCTGTGTGTCCCTATAAAATTCCATGTGGAATTATTATTCTGAATGTTGAAGGTGGGGCCTTGCGGAGGTGATTTAATAATGTATGGGAGGGGGTTGGGGGTGGAAGGAAAAGGGTTGGTTAGGGTGGGGAGGAGTAGGCTGGTGGGAGGGTGGGGGGTAGTAGGAAATGGGAAGTAGGCTGCTGCAGAGTGAGAGGCTCATGGAAAACTTCTACTAGGGCAGTGCACCTGTGGCTTTGCAGACTTTCGCCCCTTCAGCTGTTCTCATGGGGTGGTCTGGTGTTGAGGGCCTGTAGCTTTTCCACACTGAGGGTGTGAACCGTTGGTGGCCATCTGTGTGGGGGGCTCCAAGCCCATAGATTACTTCTACACTTCCGTAGTAGAGGTTTTCCAAGAGGCTCTACCTCTGCAGGAGGCTTCTGTCTGGAAACAGTGGGAGTTGGGGGTGGGTTGTGGGTCATGGATCCTTCAGCAATGTTTAAGCACCATCTTCATGATGCTGCCCTAGTGATAGTGAGTTCTCATGAGAGCTGGTTGTATAATAGGGCATGATACTTCTTTCCTCTCTCTGTCTTGCTCCTACTCCTGCCACACGAATCGTGTCATTGCCTCTTGACATTCTGGTATGATTGGGAGGCTTTCTGAGTCCTCTCAGATGCAGAAGCCACTATACTTCCTTACAGCCTGCAGAATCATGAGCCAATTAAACCTCTTTTCTTTATAATCGTAGAGAAAGTTAGTACTGCAAAGTAGATCTATTAAATGTCTTCAAGGCCTTTTCCCTATTGTCTTGGGAGTCAACACTCAGCTTCTTTTCATTCAAGTATCTGAAGCCTTCTTGAATTTTCCCCCTGAAAATGGACTTGTCTTCTTTTACCACATTGCCAGGCTGTGGCAAAGAGAGCTAGTTCCAAAGGGAGTAGAAGACAGAGGTTGGGAGAGTTTGGAGGGTTTCGAAGACAAGATGAGGGAAAGTTTGGATTGTTGTAAGTAACTGTCCAATACTTGTGATCAGAAGGCTGACAGGAAAATGGACAGTAAAGATCAGACTTAGAAGGTCTCAGGTGAAAATGAGGAACTGACTGGGAACAGGAGCAAACGTTACTTTTGATTTGCTGTAGCAAAGAACATGGCTGCTCAGTGACCCTGCCCTAGAGATCTGTGAACTTTGAACTTGACGGTGACGATTTACTGAGTGTCTGGCGGAATGAACTTCTAGGCAGCAAAGCTCAAGAGGTGTCCTGCCTGCATCAAACGGCCTGTGTTCTTAAATGTGATGGAGGAAATGACCTCTGAATGAGACTTACATTAAATAAGTCCCAACTCTTATATTAAATGAGAAACAGAACTCAAAAGTTTGGAAAATTTGCAGCCTGGCCAAGTGGTCAGAAAGAAAAGCTTATTTTCAGAGGGAACATTGAGGAAGGCTTCAGAAATTTGCATGAAAAGGAGCCCAGTGCTAATAGCCAAGACAATAGGGAAAAGGCCTTGAAGACATTTCAGAGACCTTTGCAGCAGCCCTTGCTGTCACAGGCCCTGGAGCCTAGGAGAGAAGAATGGTTTCTTTGGCCAGCTCCATGACCTCCCCCCCACCCGTCTATGTGCAGCCTTCAGGGCCCTACTGCCTGCATCCCTGCAGCTCCATCTCTAGCTCCAGCCGTGGCTGAAAGATGCACAGGTACAGTTTGGATCACTGCTTCAGAGGGTGCAGGCTAGAAGCCTTGGTGGCTTCCTCATAGTGTTAAGCCACTGGTGGGTGGAGCATGAGACTAGCGGCTTGGGAGCCCCTCTATAGATTTTGAAAGATGTATGGAAATGCCTGGGTGTCCAGGCAAAAGCATCCCCAAAAGGCAGAGCCTTATATGAAACCTCTACTAGGGCAATGCAGAAAGAAAATATGGAGTTGGAGCCCCCACACTGGAGGCCACCATCATGCAGACCCCAGATTCATGGACCTCCCCCAACAACTTGTATCGTCACAGGCACTCAACACCACCCCAGCCCATGAGGGCAGCCATGGGGCACAAACCCTGCAAAGCCACAGGTGCAGAGCTGCCCAAGGCCTTGGGAACCCAGCCCTCACATCCTTGTGACCTGGATGTGGGACAAGGTTTCAAAAAGGGTGATTTTGGAGCTGTAGGATTGAATGACTGGCCTTCTGGGTTTGGAGTTTCATGGTTCCAGTAAGTCCTGTGTTTTGTTTTTTCAAAAGATGTCTTCCTTTTGGCTGGGAATGCTTAACTCAATGTCTGTACAAGCATTGTACCTTGGAAGTAGTTAATTTGCTTTATATTTCAGAGGCACATGGGCCTAAGGGACTGTAGCCTTGTGTCAGATGAGACTTTAAGCTTTGAATGTTTGTATAAATACTGGAACGATATAAGATTTTAGGGGACTGTAGGGAAAGCATCATTGTATTTTGCAATGTGAGAAGGACATGAGATTTGGGGAACCAGGGACAGAAAATAAAATTTAGCTCTGTGTCCCTATCAAAACTCATGTGGAATTGTAATCAGAATGTTAAAGACGGGGCTGGTGGAAGGTGATTTAATCATGGTGGAGAGTGGGGGTTGGAAGGTTGGGAGGTCAGGAGAATGGGGGAATTATAGTGGGAGTGAGGGGTGAAAATTGGGGGCGGGGAGTGGATCCTTGACAAATGATTAAACACTATCTCCTTCTTGCTGTCCTTTTGATAGTGAGTTGCCTTCACGGTTTTGGAGCTGTGAGTTTGAATGGATACTGGCCTCCTGGGTTTTGGACTTGCACTGGGCCTGTCGTCCTATTTGTGTTATTTTCCTGGGAAATTACTTCCCTTTGGATTGAGAAAACTTACCCAATGCCTGTACCATTATTGCACCTTGAAAGAAAAGAGCATTCTTTTAAATTCAGGGACTCGTAGGCAAAAGGTACTGTAGACTTGTCTCAGATGAGGTGTTGAATATTTTGCATTTGAGTTAATGTTGGAATGAGTTAAGACTTTTGGAAACTTTTGAAAAAGCATGAATATATTTTGCTCTATGAGAAGGATATGAGAGTGCAGGGAATCAATGTCAGAATAATATGACTTGGCTGTGTTTCTTTTTTTTTTTTTGAGACGGAGTCTTGCTCTGTGCCCCAGGCTGGAGTGCAGTGGCGCCATCTTGGCTCACTGCAAGCTCCGCCTCCCGGGTTCACGCCATTCTCCTGCCTCAGCCTCCCGAGTAGCTGGGACTACAGGCGCCCGCCACCTCGCCTGGCTAATTTTCTTGTATTTTTAGTAGAGACGGGGTTTCACCGTGTTAGCCAGGATGGTCTCGATCTCCTGACCTCGTGATCCGCCCGTCTCGGCCTCCCAAAGTGCTGGGATTACAGGCTTGAGCCACCGCGCCCGGCCAAAAGTCATCACCATTCTCTTTTTTTTTTTTTGAGACGGAGTCTCGCTCTGCCGCCCAGGCTGGAGTGCAGTGGCCCGATCTCAGCTCACTGCAAGCTCCGCCTCCTGGGTTCACTTGGCTGTGTTTCTTTACCAAAACTCATGTGAATTGTAATCCTTGTTGGACATGGGGCCTGGCTGGAGGTGATTTAATCATGGATGGGAGCCGGGTGGAGGTAGAAGGAAAAGGGGTGGGTCGGGTGAGGAGTAGGTCGTTGGTAGGGTGGTGAGATGGTGGTGTAGCAGGGAGTGGGAGTAGTCTGCTACAGAGGCAGAGGTTCATGGAAAGTCTAGGGCAGTGCACCTGTGACTTTGCAGGCTTTAGCCCCCATGGCTGCTCTCATGGGCTGGACTGGGGTTGAGTGCCTGTAGCTTTTCCACACTCAGAGTGCAAGCTGTTGGTGGGTCTATAAATCTGGGGTCTGGAGGATGGTGGCCTCCTGTGTGGGGACTCTAAGCCCATATTTTCCTTCTGTACTGCCCTAGTAGAGGTGCTCCAAGATGTTCTGCCTCTACAGGAGGCTTCTGCCTGGAAACAGTGAGCAGTGGTGTGGCCGGATCTTCACCAATGGTTAATCTTCTTGATGCTGATCTCCTGATAGTGAGTTCTCATGAGATCTGGTTGTATAACAGGGTGTGGCACCTCTTTCCTGCCTTCCTCCTACTCCTGCCACATGGAACATCTCATTGTTGCTTGGCCTTTTGGTATGGTTAGGCGGCTTCCTGAATCCTCCCAGAAGGAGAAGCCACTATGCTCCCTTTACAGCCTGCAGAATCATGAGCCAATTAAACCTCTTTTAAAAATAATATCACAGAAAATTTATAATCTTAGAGCTGTGAAATGCCCTGATTTTTTTTTTTTTTTTTTTTACTATTAGCATTTGGCTTCTTTTATATGCAAATATCTGAAGGCTTCTTGAATTTGAATTTTCCCCCTGAAAATGGACTTTTCTTTTTTTTACCACATTGTCAGGCTGCCACAACAATAGCTGAAAATGTAGAAGCAGGTTCAGAAGTGGGTAATGACCAGAAGTTGCAGTTTGGAGGGCTTGGAAGAAGGCAGAAAGATAAGGGAAAGTTTGCACTATTATAGAAATGTGTTAAATAGTTATAATTAAAAGGGTGACCATAGAGACTTGTTAAATAGTTACAATTAAAGGGGTGACTGAAGGATGGACAGTGAAAGCCAGGGTTAGAAGGTCTCAGATGAAAATGAGCAATTTACTGGGAACAGGAGCCAAGGTTACTTTCGTTTTGCCTTAGCAAAGAACTTGGCAGGATGGTGCTTGTGCCCTGGAGACCTGTGAAACTTTGAACTTGAGGGTGATGATTTAGGGTGTATTTGGTGGAATGAACTTCTAGGCAGCAAAGCTCAAGTGGTGTCTTGTCTGTATCGAACAGCCTGTGGTCTTCTGTGTGACCGAATAAATGACCTGAATTTAAAATTTATACTTAAATGAGAAGTAGAGCTTAAAATCTGGACCATTTGCAGCCTGGCCAAGTGGTCAAAAAGAAAAGCTGATTTTCAGTGGGAAAATTCAAGGCGGCTTCAGAAATTTGCATAAAATGGAGCCCAGTGCTAATAGCTAAGACAATATTAAAAAGACCTTGAAGGCATTTCAGAGACCTTTGCAGACCTTCGAATTTTCTTGCACCATTTTCCAGACCGCAGCAGAGCTTGCTGTCACAGCCCTGAGTCCTAGGACCAAAGAATGGTTTCCTGGGTCAGTACCCTGGTTAAGCTGCTGCGTCCCTCCTCGGGACCTTGCTGTTTGCATCCCTGTAGCTCCAGCTCCAGCCATGACTGAAAGATGCACGGGTACAGCTTGGGTCACTTCTTCGAGGGTGCAAGCTTCAAGCCTTAGTGGCTTCCACATAGTGTTAAGCCGGTAGGTATACAAAGCACAAAACTAGAGGCTTGGGAGCCTTTGTCTAGACTCCAGAGTATGCATGGGAAAACCTGGGTGTCCAGGCAGAAGCTTTTCCAAGAGGCAGAGCCTCATGGGAATCCTTTACTAGGGCAGTACAGAAGGAACATATAAGGTTGGAGCCCCCACACAGGAATGCACCGTTTTCCAGACCTCAGATTCAGAGACCCACCAACTGCTTGCACCCCCAGTGTGGAAAAGACACAGGCACTCAACACCAGCCCAGCCCATGAGGGCAACTGTCTGGGAAAGACCCTGCACAGCCAGACACTGAGCTGCCCAAGGCCTTGGGAGCCCAGCCATCCACCCCTGTGCTCTAGATGTGGGATGTAGATGCAGAAAGGATGATTTGGGAGCCATAGATTTCAATGACTGGCCTGCTGGGTTTTTGACTTGCATGGGGTTTATAAGTTTCATCTGTGTTTTTTGCTTCTTTCTGGCAATTTTTTTTCCTTTTCACTGGGAATGCTTACCCAATGTACAATCTTGTACCTTGGAAGTGGTTAATTTGTTTTGTATTTCTCTGGCAGCCTTGTCTCAGATGAGACTTTGGGATTTGGACATTTGAGTAAATGCTGGAATGAATTAAGACTTTGGGGGACTATAGAGAAGACGTCATATTTTGCAGTGTGACCAGGATATGAGATTTGGGGGACCCGGGTCAGAATGATTTGGTACTGTGTCCCTACCAATACTCTCATGGAATTGTAATGGGGAATGTTTAAGGTGGGGCCTGGCGAGAGGTGATTTAATCATGGGGAAGAGTGGGTGTTAGAGGTAGGGGTGTGGGGAGAATGGGAGAGATTATTTTGTGGGTGAGGGTGAAAGATGAGGTGGGGGTTGGATTCTTCATGAATGATTAAGCACTATTTCCTTAATGCTGTCTGCATGATAGTTCTCTTGATGATTATGGAGCTTAAAGATAGAGTGAATACTGTCCTGCTGGGTTTTGGACTTGAATTTGTGTTATTTTTTTCTGGGGAATTTCTTCCCTTTGGATTGAGAAGACTTACCCAATGCCTGTACCATCACTGTACCTTGAAAGAAAAGAAATCCCTTTTAAATTCAGGGACTCATTGGTAGAAGGGACTGTAGCCTTGTCTCAGATGAGACTTTGAAATTTTTACATTTGTAATGAGTTAAGATTTTTGGAAATGTTTGAAAAGGCATAATTGTGCTTTGCTCTGTAAGAAGGACATGAGGTTCTGGGGTATCAGGATCAGAATAATATGGGTTGGCTGTGTGTCCCCATATAACTCATGTGGAATTGTAATCCTTAATGTTGAAGTTGGGCTTGGGGGAGGTGATTTAATCTTGGACGGGAGGGGGTTGGGGATGGAAGGAAAAAAAGTGGTAGGGTGGGGAGGAGTAGGTTGTCAGTAGGGTGGTGGGAGGGTGGGGGGATAGTAGGAAGGGGGAGTAACCTGCTGCAGAGGCGCAGAGGCTCATGGAAAACCTCTACCAGAGCAGTACACCTGTGGCTTTGCAGGCTTTAGCCCCCATGTCTGCTCTCATGGGCTGGGCTGGTGTTGAGTGCCTGTAGCATTTCTATACTGAGGATGTGAGCTGTTGGTAGGCTTATGAATCTGAGGTCTGGAGGATGGTGGCCTCCTGAGTGGGAGCTCAAAGCCCATAGTTTCTTTCTGCACTGCCACAGTGGAAGTTTCCTAAGAGGCTCTGGCTCTACAGGAGGCTTCTGCCTGGAAACAGTGGGCATTGGTGTGGGTGGAGAATCCTTCACCAATGGTTAATCTCCTTGATGCTGATCTCCTGATAGTGAGTTCTCATGTGATCTGGTTGTATAACACGATGTCACACCTCTTTCCTCTGTCTTGCTCCTTACTCCTGCCACATGAAACATTTCATTGCCGCTTGACCTTCTGGTATGGTTAGGAGGGGCCTGATCAGTGTGGGCCTGCTCAGTGGACCTAATCAGTTGAGACTTGGTCAGTGAGGCCTTAGTGGGGGCGTGGTCAGCAGGGGTCTGCTTAGAGAGGGTCTCATTAGAGGGATCTAATAGTGCAGGTCTTGGTGAATGGGGACCTAGTGTCAGACAAATGTTTGGTGTCTGGTCAGTGCGAACCTGGACTGTTGGAATTGGTTAGTGGAGACCTGGTCAGCTGGGACTTAGTGGTGGCCTTGTCAGCATGGGCTGGGGCTCTGCTGACCTGGTCAAGGGGTGCTATTCAGTGGAGGCCTGGTCACATGGGACCTAGTCAGTAGGGCATGTCCTCATCAGTGAGGCCCTTGCCAGTGGGGCCCTGGTCAGGGCAGCCTGGTCAGTGGAACTTAATCAGTGGGGGCCTGGTCAGAGAGGATTTGGTCAGTGATGGCTTTTGTAGCATTGGTCTATGGGGTGACCTGGTCAGTGGGGATCTGAGCAGTGGGTGCTTGTTCAGGGGAGCCTACTCACTAGGGTCCCGGTCAGAGGAGTCTAGTCACCTCAGGCCTGGTTAGTAGGGGCTTGGACACTGACAGTCTATTCCCTGGAGGCTGGTCAGTGAGGTTTCATCTCTGGGGCCAGACAATGGGGTCCTGATCAGTAGAACCTGATCAGTGAGGCCTTGGCAGCAAGGACCTGGTCAGTGAGGCCTTGTCAGTGGGGACCTGGGGTCAGTGAGCCCTTCTCACTGAGGCGGTGACAGCAAGGACCTGGTCAGTCAGGCCTTGACAGTGAGGCCTTGTCAATAAGGACCTGCTCACCAAGGCCTTGACAGTGAGGCCTTGTCAGTAAGCTCCTGGTTAGTGAGGCCTTGACAGTGAGGCCCTGTCAGTAATTTCCTGGTGAGTGAGGACTTGACATTAAGGTCCTTATTAGTGAGGCCTTGACAGCGAGGCCTTGTCAGTGAAGTCCTGGTCAATGAGGCCTTGACAGTGAGGTCTTGTCACTGAAATCCTGGTCAGTGAGGCCTTGACAGTGAGGTCTTGTCAGTAAGGACCTGGTCAATGAGGCCTTGACAGTGAGTCATTGTCAGTAAGGATGTGGTCAGTGAGGCCTGGAGAGTGAGGTCTTGTCAGTAAGCTCCTGTTCAGTGAGGCCTTGACAGTGAGGCCTTGTCAGTAAGCTCCTGTTCAGTGAGGCCTTGACAGTGAGGCCCTGTCAGTAAGCTCCTGGTGAGTGAGGCCTTGACACTAAGGTCCTTGTTAGTGAGGCCTTGACAGTGAGGCCTTGTCAGTGAAGTCCTGGTCAGTGAGGTTGTGATAGTGAGGACTTGTCAGTAAGCTCCTGGTGAGTGAGGCCTAGACAGTGAGGCCTTGTCAGTAAGCTCCTGATCAGTGAGGCCTTGACCTTGAGGCCCTGTCAGTGAGGTCCTGGTCAGTGAGGCCATCAGAGTTAGGCCTCGTCAATAAGCTCCTGGTCAGTGACGCCTTGATAGTGAGGCCATGTCAGTGAGGTCCTGCTCAATGAGGTCTGGGCAGTGAGATCTTGTCAGTAAGCTCCTGGTCAGTGAGGTCCTCGTAAGTGAGGCCTTGACAGTGAGCCCTTGTCAGTGAGGCCTAGACAGTGAGGCCTTGTCAGTAAGCTCCTGGTCAGTGACGCCTTGAGAGTGAAGCCTTGACAGTAAGGATGTGGTCAGTGAGGCCTTGTCAGTGAGGTCCTGGTCAGTGAGGCCTTGACCGTGAGGCCTTGTCAGTGATGTCTTGGTCAGTGAGGTCTTGTCACTGAGATGCTGGTCAGTGACACCTTGACGGTGAGGCCTTGTCAGTAAGCACCTGGTGAGTGGGGCCTTGGCAGTGAGGCCTTGTAGGTAAGCTCCTGTTCAGTGAGGCCTTGACAATGAGGCCCTGTCAGTAAGCTCCTGGTGAGTGAGGCCTTGACAGTGAGGCCTTGACAGTGAAGCCTTGTCAGTAATCACCTGTTCAGCGAGGCCTTGACAGTGAGGCCTTGTCAATAAGGACCTGGTGAGTGGGGCCTTGACAGTGAGGCCTTATCAGTAAGGACCTGGTCAGTGAGGCCTTGATAGTGAGACCTTTTCAGTAACCTCCTGTTCAGTGAGGCCTTGACAGGGAGGCCTTGTCAGTAAGCTCCTGATCAGTAGGGCCTTGATAGTGAGGCCTTGTCAGTGAGGTTGTGATAGTGAGGATTTGTCAGTAAGCTCCTGGTGAGTGAGACCTTGACAGTGAGACCTTGTCAGTAAGGACCTGGTTAGTGAGGCCTTGTCAGTAAGGACCTGGTCAGTGAGGCCTTGATAGTGAGCCCTTTTCGGTAAGCTCCTTGTCAGTGAGTCCTTGACAGTTGGGACCTGTCAGTGAGGTCCTGGTCAATGAGACCTTGACAGAGAGGCCTTGTCAGTGAGCTCCTGGTCAATGAGGCCTTGACAGTGAGGCCTTGTCACTAAGCTCCTATTCAGTAAGGCCTTGACCATGAGGCCTTGTCAGTGAGGACCTGGTCAGTGAGTCCATCAGAGTGAGGTCTTGTCACTAAGCTCCTGGTCAGTGAGGCCTTGACAGTGAAGCCTTGTCAGTAATCACTTGTTCAGTGAGGCCTTGACAGTGAGGACTTGTCAGTAATCCCCTGGTCAGTGAGTCCTTGACAGTGAGGCCTTGTCCGTGAGTTCCTGGTCAGTGAGGCCTTGACAGTGAGTCCTTGTCAGTAAGCTCCTGGTCAGTCAGGACTTGACAGTGAAGCCTTGTCAGTAAATACCTGATCAGTGACGGCTTCACAGTGATGAATTGTCAGTTATCTCCTGCTCGATGAGACCTTGACAGTGAGGCCTTGTCAGTAAGTTCCTGGTCCGTGAAGCCTTGACGGTGAGGCCTTGTCAGTTAGGTCTTGGTCAGAGGTCCTGCTCATTGAGGCCTTGATAGTATGGTCTTGTCAGTAGGCTCCTGGTCAGTTAGGCCTTGACAGTGAGGCCTTGTCAGTAAGCTCCTGGTCAGTGAGGTCCTGATCAGTGAGGTCCTGATCAGTGAGGCCTTGTCAGTTATTTCCTGGTCACTGAGGCGTTCACAGTGAGGCCTTGTCAGTAAGGACCTTGTCAGTGAAGGTTTGACAGTGAGGCCTTGTCAGTAAAGACCTGGTCAGTGAGGCCTTGACAGTGAGGTTTTGTCAGTGAGGTCCTGGTCAGTGAGGCCTTGACAGTGAGGCCTTCTCAGTGAGTTCCTCATCAGTGAGGCCTTGACAATGAGGCCTTGTCAGTAAGGACATGGTTTGTGAAGCCTTGACAGTGAGGCCTTGTCAATAAGGACCTGCTCAGTGAGGCCTTGTCAGTTATTTCCTGGTCACTGAGGCGTTCACAGTGAGGCCTTGTCAGTAAAGACCTGGTCAGTGAGGCCTTGACAGAGAGGCCTTGTCAGTAAGCTCCTGGTCAGTGATGCCTTGACCCTGAGGCCTTGTCAGTAAGCTCCTGGTCAGTGATGCCTTGACCCTGAGGCCTTGTCAGTAAGCTCCTGGTCAGTGAAGCAATCAGAGTGAGGCCTTGTAAGTAAGCTCCTGGTCAGTGACGCCTTGATAGCGAGGCCTTGTCAGTGAGGTCCTGCTCAGTGAGGCCTAGACAGTGTTGCCTGCTAAGTAAGCTCCTGGTCAGTGAGGTCTTGCCAGTGAGGCCTTGTCATTAAATACCTGGTCAGTGAGGCGTTGATAGTGAGGCGTTGACAGTGAGGGCTTGTCAGTAAAGACCTGGTCAGTGAGGCCTTGTCAGTGAGGCCTTGACCGTGAGGTCTTCTCAGTGAGTTCCTGGCCAGTGAGGCCTTGAAAATGCGGCCTTGTCCATAAGAACCTGGTTAGTGAGGTCTTGACACTGAGGCCTTGTCAATAAGGACCTGGTCAGTGAGGCCTTGACAGTGAAGCCTTGTCAGTAAGGACCTGGTCAGTGAGGCCTTGACGATGAAGCCTTGTCAATAAGGACCTGGTCAGTGAGGCCTTGACATTGAGGTCTAGTCAGTGAGATCCTGGTGAGGCGTTGACAGTGAGGCCTTGTCAGAAAGCTCCTGGTCAGTGAGGCCTTGTCAGTGAGCTCCTGGTTAGTGAGGCCTTGACAGTGAAGACTTGTCAGTAAGGTCCTGGTCAGTGAGGCCTTGAGACCACTTGGCTCAAGCTCAGGGGTTTAAGACCAGCCTGGGCAACATAGTGAAACTCCATTTCTACAAAAAACAAACAGACAAACAAAAACAAGATTAATTGGGTGTGACAGCATGCACCTGTAGTCTCAGCTATTCAGGAGGCTGAGCTGGGAGGTCGAGGTTGCACTGAGCTCTGATTGCATCACTATACTCCAGCCTAGGTGATAGAGACTGTGTCTCAAAAACATTCAAATTCCCATGTAATAATTTTTACAACACCAGTATACCATGCAACCATCTCCCTGGTAAGCTCAATTGTTTACTGGTCTAGGCACAGAACGTGAAGATATTATGAGGCACATGCAGGAACTAAACCTGCATGAATTTTTATCTTTTGCTAAAATGAGATTTGAGTGAACGAAATAAAACCACCATGAGTGTTCAGAGAGAAATATATATATTTTTAAATTTATTTATTATTATTAAGTTGTAGGGTACATGTGCATAACGTGCAGGTTTGTTACATATGTATACTTGTGCCATGTTGGTGTGCTGCACCCATCAACTCGTCATTTACATCAGGTATAACTCCCAATGCAATCCCTCCCCCCTCCCCCCTCCCCATGATAGGCCCCGGTGTGTTATGTTCCCCTTCCTGAGTCCAAGTGATCTCATTGTTCAGTTCCCACCTATGAGTGAGAACATGTGGTGTTTGGTTTTCTGTTCTTGTGATAGTTTGCTAAGAATGATGGTTTCCAGCTGCATCCATGTCCCTACAAAGGACACAAACTCATCCTTTTTGATGGCTGCATAGTATTCCATGGTGTATATGTGCCACATTTTCTTAATCCAGTCTGTCACTGATGGACATTTGGGTTGATTCCAAGTCTTTGCTATTGTGAATAGTGCTGCAGTAAACATACGTGTGCATGTGTCTTTATAGCAGCATAATTTATAATCCTTTGGGTATATACCCAGTAATGGGATGGCTGGGTCATATGGTACATCTAGTTCTAGATCCTTGAGGAATCACCATACTGTTTTCCATAATGGTTGAACTAGTTTACAATCCCACCAACAGTGTAAAAGTGTTCCTATTTCTCCACATCCTCTCCAGCACCTGTTGTTTCCTGACTTTTTAATGATCGCCATTCTAACTGGTGTGAGATGGTATCTCATTGTGGTTTTGATTTGCATTTCTCTGATGGCCAGTGATGATGAGCATTTTTTCATGTGTCTGTTGGCTGTATGAATGTCTTCTTTTGAGAAATGTCTGTTCATATCCTTTGCCCACTTTTTGATGGGGTTGTTTTTTTCTTGTAAATTTGTTTGAGTTCTTTGTAGGTTCTGGATATTAGCCCTTTGTCAGATGAGTAGATTGCAAAAATTTTCTCCCATTCTGTAGGTTGCCTGTTCACTCTGATGGTAGTTTCTTTTGCTGTGCAGAAGCTCTTTAGTTTAATGAGATCCCATTTGTCAATTTTTGCTTTTGCTGCTGTTGCTTTTGGCGTTTTAGACATGAAGTCTTTGCCCATGCCTATGTCCTGAATGATACTACCTAGGTTTTCCTCTAGGATTTTTATGGTATTAGGTCTAACATTTAAGTCTCTAATCCATCTTGAATTAATTTTCGTATAAGGAGTAAGGAAAGTATCCAGTTTCAGCTTTCTACTTATGGCTAGCCAATTTTCCCAGCACCATTTATTAAATAGGGAATCCTTTCCCCATTTCTTGTTTCTCTCAGGTTTGTCAAAAATCAGATGGCTGTAGATGTGTGGTATTATTTCTGAGGACTCTGTTCTGTTCCATTGGTCTATATCTCTGTTTTGGTACCAGTACCATGCTGTTTTGGTTACTGTAGCCTTGTAGTATAGTTTGAAGTCAGGTAGCGTGATGCCTCCAGCTTTGTTCTTTTGACTTAGGATTGTCTTGGAGATGCGGGCTCTTTTTTGGTTCCATATGAACTTTAAAGCAGTTTTTCCCAGTTCTGTGAAGAAACTCATTGGTAGCTTGATGGGGATGGCATTGAATCTATAAATTACCTTGGGCAGTATGGCCATTTTCACGATATTGATTCTTCCTATCCATGAGCATGGTATGTTCTTCAATTTGTTTGTGTCCTCTTTGATTTCACTGAGCAGTGGTTTGTAGTTCTCCTTGAAGAGGTCCTTTACATCCCTTGTAAGTTGGATTCCTAGGTATTTTATTCTCTTTGCAGCAATTGTGAATGGAAGTTCATTCCTGATTTGGCTCTCTGTTTGTCTGTTACTGGTGTATAAGAATGCTTGTGATTTTTGCACATTTATTTTGTATCCTGAGACATTGCTGAAGTTGCTTATCAGCTTAAGGAGATTTTGGGCTGAGACAGTGGGGTTTTCTAAATATACAATCATGTCATCTGCAAACAGGGACAATTTGACTTCTTCTTTTCCTAACTGAATACCCTTGATTTCTTTCTCTTGCCTAATTACCCTAGCCAGAACTTCCAACACTATGTTGAATAGGAGTGGTGAGAGAGGGCATCCCTGTCTTGTGCCAGTTTTCAAAGGGAATTTTTCCAGTTTTTGCCCATTCAGTATGATATTGGCTGTGGGTTTGTCATAAATAGCTCTTATTATTTTGAGGTACGTTCCATCAATACCGAATTTATTGAGCGTTTTTAGCATGAAGGGCTGTTGAATTTTGTCAAGAGCCTTTTCTGCATCTATTGAGATAATCATGTGGTTCTTGTCTTTGGTTCTGTTTATATGCTGGATTATGTTTATTGATTTGCGAATGTTGAACCAGCCTTGCATCCCAGGGATGAAGCCCACTTGATCATGGTGGATAAGCTTTTTGATGTGTTGCTGAATCCGGTTTGCCAGTATTTGATTGAGGATTTTTGCATCGATGTTCATCAGGGATATTGGTCTAAAATTCTCTTTTTTTGTTGTGTCTCTGCCAGGCTTTGGTATCAGGATGATGTTGGCCTCATAAAATGAGTTAGGGAGGATTCCCTCTTTTTCTATTGATTGGAATAGTTTCAGAAGGAATGGTACCAACTCCTCCTTGTACCTCTGGTAGAATTCAGCTGTGAATCCATCTGGTCCTGGACTTTTTTTGGTTGGTAGGCTATTAATTATTGCCTCAATTTCAGAGCCTGCTATTGGTCTATTCAGAGATTCAACTTCTTCCTGGTTTAGTCTTGGAAGAGTGTAAGTGTCCAGGAAATTATCCATTTCTTCTAGATTTTCCAGTTTATTTGCGTAGAGGTGTTTATAGTATTCTCTGATGGTAGTTTGTATTTCTGTGGGGTCGGTGGTGATATCCCCTTTATCATTTTTAATTGCGTCGATTTGATTCCTCTCTCTTTTCTTCTTTATTAGTCTTGCTAGTGGTCTGTCAATTTTGTTGATCTTTTCAAAAAACCAACTCCTGGATTCATTGATTTTTTGGAGGGTTTTTTGTGTCTCTATCTCCTTCAGTTCTGCTCTGATCTTAGTTATTTCTTGCCTTCTGCTAGCTTTCGAATGTGTTTGCTCTTGCTTCTCTAGTTCTTTTAATTGCGATGTTAGAGTGTCAATTTTAGATCTTTCCTTCTTTCTCTTGTGGGCATTTAGTGCTATAAATTTCCCTCTACACACTGCTTTAAATGTGTCCCAGAGATTCTGGTATGTTGTATCTTTGTTCTCATTGGTTTCAAAGAACATCTTTATTTCTGCCTTCATTTCGTTATGTACCCAGTAGTCATTCAGGAGCAGGTTATTCAGTTTCCATGTAGTTGAGCGGTTTTGATTGAGTTTCTTAGTCCTGAGTTCTAGTTTGATTGCACTGTGGTCTGAGAGACAGTTTGTTATAATTTCTGTTCTTGTACATTTGCTGAGGAGTGCTTTACTTCCAATTACGTGGTCGATTTTGGAGTAAGTACGATGTGGTGCTGAGAAGAATGTATATTCTGTTGATTTGGGGTGGAGAGTTCTATAGATGTCTATTAGGTCTGCTTGCTGCAGAGATGAGTTCAATTCCTGGATATCCTTGTTAACTTTCTGTCTCGTTGATCTGTCTAATGTTGACAGTGGAGTGTTGAAGTCTCCCATTATTATTGTATGGGAGTCTAAGTCTCTTTGTAAGTCTCTAAGGACTTGCTTTATGAATCTGGGTGCTCCTGTATTGGGTGCATATATATTGAGGATAGTTAGCTCTTCCTGTTGAATTGATCCCTTTACCATTATGTAATGGCCTTCTTTGTCTCTTTTGATCTTTGATGGTTTAAAGTCTGTTTTATCAGAGACTAGTATTGCAACCCCCGCTTTTTTTTGTTCTCCATTTGCTTGGTAAATCTTCCTCCATCCCTTTATTTTGAGCCTATGTATGTCTCTGCATGTGAGATGGGTCTCCTGAATACAGCAGACTGATGGGTCTTGACTCTTTATCCAGTTTGCCAGTCTGTGTCTTTTAATTGGAGCATTTAGTCCATTTACATCTAAGGTTAAGATTGTTATGTGTGAACTTGATCCTGTCATTATGATATTAACTGGTTATTTTGCTCGTTAGTTGATGCAGTTTCTTCCTAGCCTCAATGGTCTTTACATTTTGGCATGTTTTTGCAATGGCTGGTACTGGTTGTTCCTTTCCATGTTGAGTGCTTCCTTCAGGGTCTCTTGTAAGGCAGGCCTAGTGGTGACAAAATCTCTAAGCATTTGCTTATCTGTAAAGGATTGTATTTCTCCTTCACTTATGAAACTTAGTTTGGCTGGATATGAAATTCTGGGTTTAAAATTCTTTTCTTTAAGAATGTTGAATATTGGCCCCCACTCTCTTCTGGCTTGTAGAGTTTCTGCTGAGAGATCTGCTGTTAGTCTGATGGGCTTCCCTTTGTGGGTAACCCAACCTTTCTCTCTGGCTGCCCTTAAGATTTTTTCCTTCATTTCAACTTTGGTGAATCTGGCAATTATGTGTCTTGGAGTTGCTCTTCTCGAGGAGTATCTTTGTGGCGTTCTCTGTATTTCCTGGATTTGAATGTTGGCCTGCCCTACTAGGTTGGGGAAGTTCTCCTGGATGATATCCTGAAGGGTGTTTTCCAACTTGGTTCCATTTTCCCCCTCACTTTCAGGCACCCCAATCAGATGTAGATTTGGTCTTTTTACATAATCCCATACTTCTTGCAGGCTTTGTTCATTTCTTTTTCTTCTTTTTTCTTTTGGTTTCTCTTCTCGCTTCATTTCATTCATTTGATCCTCAATTGCAGATACTCTTTCTTCCAGTTGATCGAGTCAGTTACTGAAGCTTGTGCATTTGTCACGTATTTCTTGTCATGGTTTTCATCTCTTTCATTTCGTTTATGACCTTCTCTGCATTAATTACTCTAGCCATCAATTCTTCCACTTTTTTTTCAAGATTTTTAGTTTCTTTGCGCTGGGTACGTAATTCCTCCTTTAGCTCTGAGAAATTTGATGGACTGAAGCCTTCTTCTCTCATCTCATCAAAGTCATTCTCCGTCAAGCTTTGATCCGTTGCTGGCGATGAGCTGCGCTCCTTTGCCGGGGGAGATGCGCTCTTATTTTTTGAATTTCCAGCTTTTCTGCCCTGCTTTTTCCCCATCTTTGTGGTTTTATCTGCCTCTGGTCTTTGATGATGGTGATGTACTGATGGCGTTTTGGTGTAGGTGTCCTTCCTGTTTGATAGTTTTCCTTCTAACAGTCAGGACCCTCAGCTGTAGGTCTGTTGGAGATTGCTTGAGGTCCACTCCAGACCCTGTTTGCCTGGATATCAGCAGCAGAGGCTGCAGAAGATAGAATATTTCTGAACAGCGAGTGTACCTGTCTGATTCTTGCTTTGGAAGCTTCCTCTCAGGGTGTACTCCACCCTGTGAGGTGTGGGGTGTCAGACTGCCCCTAGTGGAGGATGTCTCCCAGCTAGGCTACTCAGGGGTCAGGGACCCACTTGAGCAGGGAGTCTGTCCCTTCTCAGATCTCAACCTCCGTGTTGGGAGATCCACTGCTCTCTTCAAAGCTGTCAGACAGAGTCGTTTGCATCTGCAGAGGTTTCGGCTGCGTTTGTTATTGCCCTGTCCCCAGAGGTGGAGTCTACAGAGACAGGCAGGTTTCCTTGAGCTGCTGTGAGCTCCACCCAGTTCGAGCTTCCCAGCAGCTTTGTTTACCTACTTAAGCCTCAGCAATGGCGGGCGCCCCTCCCCCAGCCTCGCTGCTGCCTTGCCGGTAGATCACAGACTGCTGTGCTAGCAATGAGGGAGGCTCCGTGGGTGTGGGACCCTCCCGGCCAGGTGTGGGATATGATCTCCTGGTGTGCCTGTTTGCTTAAAGCGCAGTATTGGGGTGGGAGTTACCCGATTTTCCAGGTGTTGTGTGTCTCAGTTCCCCTGGCTAGGAAAAGGGATTCCCTTCCCCCTTGCGCTTCCCAGGTGAGGCAATGCCTCGCCCTGCTTCAGCTCTCGCTGGTCGGGCTGCAGCAGCTGACCAGCACCAATCGTCCGGCACTCCCCAGTGAGATGAACCCAGTACCTCAGTTGAAAATGCAGAAATCACCGGTCTTCTGTGTCGCTCGCGCTGGGAGTTGGAGACTGGAGCTGTTCCTATTCGGCCATCTTGCTCCGCCCCTCGGGAAATATTTTTCAAGTGAACTGAAATAAAAACTAAAATCTGTGAAATGCAGCCAAAATAATGATGGGAAGTAAGTTTATAGCACGAAAGGCTTGTATTTGAAAAAAGTAAGGTCTGAGGTCCATAATCTAAGCTCTATCTTCAACTCAAAGCCAGTAAAAATGCATCATAATGAGCACAAATCAAAGTAACTGAAAACAGAAATGAGAAAACTCATGTCACACCAATAGCCTACATATCAAAATTCCCAAGGAATCTACAAAAGTCAGTCCTAGATCCAACAGCTGAGTTAGGCCAAGTCACAGCACACAGTCAAATCTTACTCTACATATGGACAGTTAGTACTTGGGACTTAAATTTTAAAAACAATAGTCACAGTAGCTATATAAAAAGCAATTAAGTATAAATCTAACAAAGCACACAGATGATGTGTATGAAGAAAACCACAAAACGCTGAAGAAAGAAAAGAGCTACGTCAACTGAGCCACAAGTACAAGGAGAAGCGGCAACATGGTCAAGATGCCAGCTCTCTCCACATTGACCAATAGACTTACCACAATATCAGCATAAACCCTTCCAGGACACTGGCCTGCAGACTTACAATTCCAGCATAAATCCCGCCAGGACTTTGTGTAGATAACACAAGCTAAAAGTTACATGAAAGGGAAAGAAACAGAGGACAATAAACATTCCAATTAAAAAGTGAGAAAGATCGAACAGACACTTCAATGAAGTGGATGGACATAAGCACTAGGAAACTAACAGAACTGCCCACAAAAGAGTGACAGTGCTATGATACATAAATTTTTTAAAAACAAAATAAAACTACAAGGGAGAAACAAATGGAACCAAGGGCTAGAAAGATTATCTTAAAGCTGGCAGAAAACCTCGGAAGGGTTGCTTGCCTCTTTCTCTGAGCGCGCCACCTGACCGACCAGGAGACATCACTGGGAGACCCAGAACCGGTGGACACTAAAAACAGCTTCCACACTGAGAGGGAGGGTTCATCTGAAGAACATCCAGAGACATCCCTTTGGCTCTTACCCTTCTGCTGCGAAGCACCTTGTTATGTTTGACAGCCTCTATAGGAACCCTGAGGTCCGCATTTGTAATCTACTTTTTAAATCTTTCAGGACAGGACAATCCTTTGTCCCCTACCATTTTCATCACGGTTCTATACAGACCTCAAAAACTCTGCCGCCTACATCAGATGTTTTGTCTAAACCCATTACTGTGACTTACCCTAAATTTACCGCCATTCATTTCAATTCCAAGTCCAAAGACTTATTTCCACAGTAATTATTTTACTCAGAAATTAAATTCCAGCTTCCTGATCACACTGGAAATCAACTGCTTTCAACTTCTGTGTTATAGATACAACTGATCTAATTCT
Organism: Macaca fascicularis; assembly: GCF_037993035.2. NCBI lineage: Eukaryota > Metazoa > Chordata > Mammalia > Primates > Cercopithecidae > Macaca > Macaca fascicularis. The sequence continues at coordinate 33,334,402 of NC_088377.1, read as the reverse complement.
GTAAACAGAGGATTTCATGGAAATACTCTCTTCCTCTCACAACACATGCAGGCATCACCTGCAGCCTTCAACCCAACTCCCTGTCCACCCAGAGCATGAAAGAGCAACAAAGAGTATTTATCCCCATCTCCTTGGGCTGGAGACCCACAGCATATCAATCACTGTCAAATCACTGTTGCACAAAAATCAGTTCCAACGCCCTGTGGAGAATAAAGGTCATGCTGGAAGCCGAGGCCGGCCACCCAGTTACTCTGCTACCACGGACTGTTCCAGGCATGAACCACTTACAAGTCCTGGGGGACGAAGCCAGCATGAAATGTTGCCATCAGACCTGCGAGTAGGATCCCTAGCATGACCACAGTAGTCTGGGAGAGTGAGGACGGAACTCGGAAGCTGCAGGATGACCATGCAGAGAAGCACCCACGGCTCAATGATCAAGTCTGACCGTGCAGAGAAGCACCCACAGGCTCCGTGACCAAGTCACAAGTAACGAGATGAGATGCTTCCTGTGTTCCCGTGTTGTGTCACTTTGCCACTAAAAATTTAGTACATCTTCCTTTTTCCTAAGAAAGCACAAGACCTGAGTAACAACTGTCCACTAACCTGGTTCTTTTCAGCCTCATAACAGAAGGCAACAACTGCATAAACCAAATCACTGGAACATCACACTTCATGGCTGCATCACAGCTTTTATTGCATGTCAGACCCTCAGCTCCAAGCGGCACTGACACGAAATCGTACTCAAAGAGAGCAGGTGAGCGCTTCAGTCTCCATTTCTCAACACTCAAAGCTGTTTCTCTGAGATCATGTGACTCAGTGCTAAGTTCATTCATTCATTCAATAAAGCCGCCGTGAACCCATGGGATCCCTACCCTGCCCTCCGAGGGATACTATTCTGCTGGGACCTGTGTCCACCCCCACATTACTGCAGCCCAGCACTCTTCCCGGAACCGTGCACACCTCCCCAAAAGAAAACCGTACAGAGAACGGCAACACAGCCAGTCATGTTCGGAGGCGCAATTCCAATCGCTGATGTTTTAAGGCATCAGACTAATAACTGGCACCTCATCAATACAGAGTTACTAATTTTCCAGCAGTGTCTCTAGTCCCTCTACAAGGATATACAGATATATACGCAGGAGTTACTTTAGGAGTTAAAAAGACACTGTTCAGGGAAACAGGAGAAATCAAAACGTTTGAAGAATGGACGGGGGAATGTCCACCTTCTACTGCCACAATTTGTGTCTCAGTGATCAAGCCTAGGTTCTCAACCTTTCCAATCTGTTAACCCCCCTGCCTGAGGCTCTGGGCTGAACCCCAGTTTTACTTCCTGGCAATAAGCAACCTGCTCATCTGTGAGTCCTGTGTGCACCTGACACCAGTGGAGATGAAGCTACCTGCCCAGGTGTGCTTCCTGTGGGTGTCCCTGATGCCACAGGAGATGGGGACCAACTGCCCAGCTATATTCCCTCTGGGTGCCCCTGAGACTAGTAGGATGTTGCATGTGCCTATACTGACAGCTGCTGCATCCCCTCCTGCTGTAAAAGCCCCCTTTCAGAGGGAACAGGACAATGGGGCAGGTTTTTTTTTCTTGGAGAAGTAAAGAACCTGAGAAATCCAGAGATTTGAGAAATCCAGGGGATTAGGAACACAGGTGACAAAGAAAAGGAGGCTGTGACATCTACACATGACATTTGGCAAAACGAGAGTGTACTGGCATTCCCAGAACCACTTCGCACTGAACAGCATTGACACGTTTCCCATGCTTGTTACCTTTGGATGACACATTTAAGTAACTTTGACTTGCTGGGTTGCAGGTGGAGAGAGACTCCTGGAGACCAGTTGGAGCCAAGCCTCCATTATCTCCTGCTTGCAGGACTTCTGCATGAAGCCAACACATCCAAATGTGCATAAGACTTACGAACAGCAGACAAGCTCCATGACATCTTCTGAGAGTGAAGCTGTGCCGTGTCGGGTTGGGACAGCAGCAGCAAGGGAGATCAGCCCGAGGCCTGGGGAGACACAGCCGGGAAATCTCGGTGTGTGTAGCCCTGGGGTCTGAGGCCTCCAACTGTCCATGTGGCTCCCACAGCTCAAGTCCAGCGTGTGGTCATGACCTAGGACAGGGCCACTCAGAGCACAGTTCATTTCAAATGTGATGGTGGCGCTGAATGATACACCAACATGCCGGAAGAGAATCGCCAGAACTCACGTGCAGAAGGCATGGATCAGGCCACTCCCAGCAATACAGATGCCCTCAGCACCCTGCAGCTGCCTCCTGCCTCCACCCACACACAGCAGCCTCCTGGGACAACATCCTGCTTCCACCTTGCAACTGCCTCCCGTCCCCCCGCCCCTCCCCACAGAGGCATCCTGTGACAACATCCTACTTCCACCCTGCAACTGTCTCCCGTCCCCAACACACAGCGGCCTCCTGGGACAACATCCTACTTGCCAGACACAGCCTGGAGCCCCCAAAGCATGGACGGGCTTAGCAAGCCACACAGCATTTTCCCTTCACACCTGGGAAGTCAGCCCCTCACTGAAGTGGGTCCTGCGCCCGCCAGCTGTGCACGATCAGAGTCGTGAGGTTATGGACCTGGTCACCCACAGTGCAGAGAGGCATGAGGTCATGGACCTGGTCACCCGCTGTGCACGATCAGAGGTGTGCGAGGTTCCAGACCTGCTCACCCACTATGCACAATCAGAGGTGTGAGGTTATGGACCTGGTCACCCACTGTGCACGATCAGAGCCGTGCGAGGTTACAGACCTGGTCACCAGCTGCACCCAATCAGAAGCTTTTGAGGTTAGGGACCTGGTCACCCGCTGTGCACAGAAGTGTGAGGTTATGGACCTGATCACCTGCTGTGTCCAATCAGAGCCAGGCAATGTTACAGATCTAGTCACCAGCTGCACCCAATCAGAAGCTTTCAAGGTTACGGACCTGGTCACCCACTGTATCCAATCAGAGGCATGTAAGGTTAGGGACCATGCACGTGGTGATGGACCTAGTCACCCGCCAAGACTCCTGATGTTTCCAGTGTCATCCCATCTTCCTTCAAAACTTGAAAAATCTTTAGATATTTCCCAAAGCTCGTCCATCTTTGAAAACGATATGTGTGCGCACAGGTGAGTTTGTTCCTGCACATTCCTTTCAGTACCGATGACTGAAGATTGAAGGTTAGAGCATTCCAGCCCAGTGCCCATGTCCCATCCCACCTGCGAAAACTTGAGCACACGTATCCCCCTCTCTGAAGCTCCCTGAATCCCGTGGCAGGCCTGGGACTCAGGCCCAGTGTCCCATCAGTTACACTGAACAAAATGTAATTCAACACTGGCCATGTGCTCTATGCTTTAAAGGTCTAAAAGCCATATATAAACCTCCCAAAGAACTACAATCTATGAAAGCTTTCGTGGCTAGTATTTTAGGAAGACTGACCAGTCTTGACCTAAATCAAAGCTGACACTTTCCAAATTAACTCTGACCCCAGCTTTGTGCAAAGACAGCCATCGCCTGGTCGTCGGGGTGACCAGCGCTGGTCCCTCCCTGCACCTTAAGTGGGCTTCTGAGCTGCTGTCCCTGACCAGTGATGGTGACGCCCAGAGCAGCTTTCCAGGAAAACAGTAAACCTTTCAGGTCGTCACCTCATGAGGATGGTCATGCATGTATAAATCAGCCGCCCTTCTGTTACTGCCCTGCCATTCTCAAAGAGGGAATGGGTTAAACTTCCTCCTCCTCCACATGCCCAACACAAGGCACACCTGTCCCAGCACGAGGCTCATCTGCTTAATCCCGGGAAAAACACAACCCACAATCAGGGGCCGCGCAGAGACCACACAGAATCAGAGGCCACAATCAGAGACCACACACAATCAGAGGCCGCACAGAGGCCACGCACAATTAGAGGTGGCACACAGAGACCGTGCACAATCAGAGGCCACTCACAATCTCCGCAACCTCCTCAGAAACTTTCTGACCATTGACCTGAGGCCATCAAGTTTAAATGTGTGGCCCAGGTTTTAAAAGACAGGAGGAGTTCTCTGAAGGCAGAGTCTGTGCATTCCACCATCAGCACCATTTGTGCCTGTCAGGGTCAGGAAGAACCGCAACCACGTCTTGGTGCCCTTGCAGTGCAGGGTGCTGCGTTTCTCCCCCTTTCCAAGCCCGGGGTGGTTCCTGGGGACCCAGCGCCTCTGCCCAGCCATGTGCCTCCAAGGCCTTCCTCCCTCACCCCACAGGGGAGCTCCTGCAGCCAGGCTTTCTGGCTCATCACTCCGATTCAGTCACTTACATCCTCATTCCAGGCTGAAAATCTCTTCTGAAAATATCCAAATCTTACACACGTCAGCCTCCATCTTTTCCCCAGAGCTCCTCAACCCCTGCCAAGAGCAGCAGCTCTGGTGCCTGTGCAGCCGTGGCCTGTGGGCAGATCCGTGGGCTCAGAGTGCCCAGCCCCTCAGCGCCTCTGTGTGTCCCCTTACTCCCTGCTCCCCGGCATTAATGACCTCCATCCTCGATTTCCTGATAGGCAAAAGGGGGTTAATTCTAAGAGTGCTAACCGAACTAGATCACTTAACACCGCCTCCAGCTCAGAATACCCCTTGATCAATGACAGGTATTGCTGCGCTGTTAGCATTGCGCTGGTTCCGGGTTTCCTGTGAGCCGTTTACGCTCTTTGCCGCAAAGACCACTCAATGGTCTGGTCCAGGCCTGTCTGTGGCAGATGGACAGGTGAGTGGCAGATGCACACGTGTGATGCTGAATGGGATCATGCAAAGCTGGCCCTTCGTATTTTGGTCAACGTAAGAAAAAAGCCGCCCATGCTTGCTTGCTGCCGCCCTGCGGTGTCCAGAAGGAGCCGCTTAAAGGCAACTGTGCCGCAGTTGGAAGGAGACAGCAAGACCAGATTGGCTGGAGCTGGGAAGTTGTGTGCTACAGATCAGGACTGCGTGACCCAGGGAAGGCATCCCTCGAAACACGTGCTGGAGGGTGGCCACTCCGACCCGACCGTCCACCTCTAGGGTCAGCCACCTGGCTCCTCTTGATGTGTCATCCTGATCACCCCTCACAGACTAAATGAGCCTTTGACTTCAGCCTGTCCTACATACAACACCGACTCCCACCTCCCACGGCCTGAATCAGCCTGTTCTGAGGTTTGCTGTGGACATAGACGAGCAGGCCCAAGACATCTAAGTGGCATTTCCTGGCAAGGACACTCACGATGCTTGACCATAAAACTGGGATCAACTGGTTTTTCGGACGGACTGTAATTTACTTATGGCATCCATGGATACTGATTGACCCAGGGAGGGGCACGGAGGAGGCTGAGGGAAAACCAACTGTGACTGCGCCAGGCATTTCCCGCACACACCGACATCTTCAGACTCGGACAGCATCCTAGTCTTACAATCAAACCGAAGCTCAGAGAAACTAGGTAGCTTGTCCAAGACCAACAACAAGTATGTGGGCAGCTGGGATTCAACTAAATCCTTCCCTGGATCCATCCGAGCTGCTCCACTCCCCTCCCCCCAACTCCCACCACCCGACCATGGCCCCTGATAGACACAGTAGGTCTGAACATTCGGCCCCCCAAACGCAGAGTACGGAGCAGAACCGGATTCCACGGTGGGAACTCACACGCAGCCCACTCCCCTTCTTACCGAATGCCTCGGGACTCTGGGCGGTAAGGTCTGCAGATGTGGCCTCACTCTGCACCAGGACATCTGGGTGGCAGGCAGTGTTTCAGAGAGTGCTCGTCCAGACAGGAGACAGGCATCTGACAGGGCTCATTGGCTCATCCATGAGACACAGGACACCTGAGAGAAGGGCCGACAAACCCCACAAAGTCACTCCCAGCCTGGAGAGGACAGGACCTGTCTGAAGTGGGCTCCTCCCAGTCCACGCTTTGGACAGCTCTTGCTGCAGCCTGTGGTGCTCGTCAGGTGCGAGGAAGCTTTCCAGGGCAGGAGCTCTCGTTACACAGCAAAAGCACCACAGGCGATGCAGCAGGGCGTACTTCAGCCCAGGGCTCAGGAACCACGGGGTGCAGCGCCGCCTGCAGCAAACCAGACACATCAGAAGCCAAGGTCCCACCTTTTACATTCAGTGACATCGAACAGAGGGAGTTATCTGTAGCAATCGTCTTCCTGGGGGACCCGTACAGCACGCATGACCACCGACACTGACCATGAGTCCTTCCTAGGTCCTGGGGGCTACCCCACTTTACACGCGTTGGTTCCATTCACAAATCTATGCGGGGCAGTTGTTAGCCCCAGCTTACAGAGGAGGAAAACGCTTCTGGAAAACTGAGAAAATCAGACTTCAACACACCTGCCGTCTCCAAGACCCCTACTACTGTATGTCCTAGGGTCTCAAGGGTAGGGTGTGTGGCATTTTAAGTGACTAATCATAGGCGGTTTTCTTCTTTCCTACACCTGTTTAGCCTGAACGTGCACATACATGCTCTGCTGCAGGTGCACTGCCGTATGTGGACCAGCGACGCTCTTTCCTGCCTCGGATTCTCGTCACTGCCTTCCGTAAAGCTCTCGCCTGCTTTACAGCCATGCCAGCCAGGCCTGGTCAGCCACACAGTGAAATTCCTGCAGTGTCAGAGCTAAGTGCTGGCTGAGACTTTAACAGCGAAGACAGCGGAGTAATGGGGATAAAGTGAACAAAACTGTATTGTAATGCAGACGAAAGTCTAGAAGCAAAAGCAGCTGACACTCCTGAGAGAGCAGGCGACTGCGTCTCACTATGATGTTAATAGCAACTTGCTGTTTCCTGCGCCTCCTTGTGCCAGGGTTTCCAGTCATCATTTGTGTTTATCAGCTCCTAGGCTGCCTGATCAAATCTCTGTAGAGATCAGAGATATCTAAGTTGACCCAGTATCTGCACGCTGGCTGCTCAAAGGCCGTGGTGTGGAACAGCCAGGACATCGCTTAGTCATACGGGGCACAAGCACGTCACTTGCCACTCCTGTCTATTTCATCCAACCCTATTTTCTCCTGAATATTGAGCATAGCAAAGTCATTAGCCTTTGAGATGCATTTGAGACATCAACTTGCTTTATTCAAGAGGTTTAAGACACATGTAGGTCTTTCTTGCCATGCTCAACACACAGGGCGGGCCGTTTCTGAAGTCAGTGATTCTGGAACAAAAGCCTTGGCCTGCCCCTTGAACATTCACGCTGAGCACACTGTCGCGAGGCTGCTTGGCCAGCCAGCAGAGGGCAGGAGAGAGCCGCAGGTGCCACGTGGGGTCCCCGCAAACCCGCCTCACTCCCTCAATCAAGGGCGGTGCCTCCTGCCAATGTAGTGGCTTCTTCCAAGGGGGAAACGGCCTCTTCAGCTTCCACTGCACTGATTTCAGATGACTCAGCCAATGGGGCCACAGATTCATCAGAGTTCCATGTTGTTAAAGGAAAACTTCTGTTACCAGGCAACCTTAATATCAGATTCAATGTAAAATAACCAAGATTGTTTCCAAACCAACATGCTACTAGTGCCTTATCCTTCAATGCTTCTTAAACACAGAGAAGTATAAGGAAAAAGGAACATGGCACTTCTTAAAAAATAACACCTCTTCCAGGTTCATTTTACCCATATCATAAAGACTTAGAACTGTGGATTCCCTACAGGAATGTGGAGTGCGGGTGGATCCCTACGTTGACCCAGCCTCCTCTCCAGGTCAGTCACCACCCCCACCACGGGGTTCACACCTCTCCAGGCCCTGTCACTTCATCAAAGAAAGGTGACGTCTCTGAGCTCTCTTCGCAGGGAGCACCCAAACGGGAGCTAGAGAGACACAGACACACCCACAACTACTTGAAAATCCTGAAATGCGATACACATTTAAGGACTTCATTATTAGTTTTTTAAAACTGTAAGAACAAAGTGAGCCTGCTTTTAACCTCTATGCCACAACAACACCGTGTACATCTGTCTTTTGCTGTTTGTTCCTTCTCCAGCAGCTGCTGCCTGGCTGGCGGACGGCAGAACTAGAGCCTCTGGTACTCCTGGGAGACCCTTGGTAAAAGTGTGACCACCACGATCACGTCTCAGGACGCCGCACACGTTAGGGTCGCCCACAGACCGCCATTCCCAGTGCCTATAAGGCACTGAACGGGCCTGCTGCTCTTTGTAAATGTCAACCTTCCTAAGCTATGTTGTGTTGAAAAATTTTAACTGCAGTCCACACGTACTTCTTTGTGTCTTGTTTTTATTCTAGAGGCATGTTATTATGGAAAATTAAGTTTGCAAGGTTGAAGGGTTTTCTGAAAGTCAACTTCTAGTCCTGGAAGGAAAAAAAAAAAAAAAAAAAGGGCCAGATGTGGTGCTCATGCCTGTAATTCCAGCAGTTTGAGAGGCTGAGGCAGGCAGATTGCTTGAGCCCAGGAGCTCGAGACCAGTCTGGAAAACATGGCAAAACCCTGTCTCTAATAAAAATACCAAAAAAAAAAAAAAAAAAAAAAAAAAAAAAAATTAGCTGGGCGTGGTGACATGTGTCTAGTCCCAGCTCCTCAGGAAGCTGAGGTGGGAGGATCACCTGAGCCCAGGAGGTGAAGGCTGCAGTCAGCCAAGATTTGCATCACTACACTCCAGCCTGGGCAATAAGAGCGAGAGTCCACTTCAAAAAAAAAAAATAAAATAAAGGGAGCTAATGTTTTTCATTTAAGGGAAGGGAGAAGAACATTCAGTATTTATACATCTCATGCACACATCTGCAGTAGTGCCCTGAAGTATTCAAGATACACATTCCTACAAATATAGCTCAAAACTACTCACCAAGTTACATGCTAAAAGCATATGCATTGTGAGAATGCTTCATTATATTTTTTTAAGCATCTGTATCCAATATTTTAGCATACTGGCAGTTTTCCCTTCAGGTGCTGTATGCCTAAATTATGTTTAGTCATTCATTTTAGAATTTATGACTTGCTTTAGACAAAAGAAATATATTTAAACATAAGCTACTAGACATCTGCAAACATTGACAGTGAGGAGAGGACTTCACTCTGCATCCAGCCTGTCCTGGAAGCCACGGCCAAGTGCCAGGTTGTCTAGATCTGAAAAGCAGAAAAAACAAGTGTTGAAATGTGTACAGTCTCAGCAATGTAAAAATTCGACATAGGGGATGCTCAGAAACCTTGAATTTCCAATCAGAAAACAGGAACATGGGCAAATTCCCGAGCAGTGCCCACCTTCTGCCTATGACACGTGTAACAGGAATGCTGGCCACTTCCGGGGGGGGGACAGAGGCTTCCTGGTCACATTCACTCTGGCAGCCACACAGCTGGCCCCACCACAAATACATGGCTAATACTGAAGAACCACCCGCTTCCTGGGCTTTGCTCACTCTAGCTGGGAGAGTGTACTTACACAGTACATTATTGACTGAGTCCTCGTTCAATGCATCAAGCTTGTTGAAGGCAAGGCAACCCCATTCCTGGCCCAATTAAATGAACTGAGCAGAGCAAATGCCCTCAGTTGGACGGCACTCAGTCACGACAGCAGTGGCCACTGTTCACAGGGTGCTGGCTTCATGCCGGGAACAGTTCCAAGCGTCTTCTCTGTCCGAGGAATGTGTACTGCAACCCTTTGGGGCCGTTTACAACGTCCACCAGAGTTCTGAGGCAGCCACGTCCAGACTGTGGGCCTCGCCGCGTGGCCGTTCATGTCCACTGCAGATCAGATCTCACTGCAGGGACCGTGGGGTCCAGGGTTGCCTTGAGGGACGTGCTCCCTTCGCCACCTCCTCCTGGCCCCTGACACCAACCCTCACAACTGCTGCCAGCACTTTATTTTCTCATGGCTCCTGAGGACCCTGTTCTGCCGTTCCCTGCTCCCTGCATCCGGCTAGGAGGATGCCCACATCAATGCCAACGCTCACGTAATCACCACCCCTTCCATGGGGCTTGATGCCTAGGAGTCTCAATATCAGAATGTCAGATTCCTGTGCTTGTTGGAGAATTTCTTCCCATTGTGAAAGTTAAGGAGACAAAATTCTAGGTGCCTGCAGTAACCTCATTTCCACAGCTAAGCAACTTCAGTAGTAGCACAAAACAAAAAAGGTTTTTTTAAACTTCTTTTATACAAGGTAAATACAATTTAATTTTTACATCTACGTTCTCATCAGCTCCCACCTGGTGAGCAAATAGTAATTTTCAAAGAAATTGTTCCATAATTTTAACACTTAGCATTATCACTATTAAGCAAGAATTATCCCAAAAAATACACGATGATCTTGTTCTCACATTCAAAAATTGATTGTCACACAGTGAAATAGCACTTAATGCAAAGGAATGTTTCTTTTCAGGTTTCTGTTCTGGGAAAAAAAAAAAAGATTTCTGGCAAAGAGATAAGCATTAATTATGTAACTATCCAAAATGCCTCCGAGAAAAATAATGTCATCCAATTAGTTCTTTAAAGTGTTACAAATGCAGCTGAGTTTTAATAGTAATTTGTCCATAATTATCAAAATAATCTTTTAAAATCTTAATACTAAAAGAATAACCATAAATGGATATAAAACAAAGCAGAAGAGTTAACCATTTTGGGTAGATTTTGGCCCATATTTTTAACATATGCATAGTTATTTACCTAGCTGAAGTATATCCCTCTCCTCCTAGGCTCTTCAGGACTCATTTTCAAACATAGACTGGCCTTTGGTACATGAAGGCAGCTTTAAAAGATGTCAGGATCAGGTCGGGCGCAGTAGCTAAAGCCTGTAATCACAGCATTTTAGGAGGCTAAGGTAGGCCGATCACTTGAGACAAGGAGTTCGAGACCAGCCTGGTCAATATGGCAAAACCCAGCCTGTATTAAAAATTTTTGTAATTAGCCAAGCGTGGTGGCACACACCTATAATCCCAACTACTTGGAAGGCTGAGGCAAGGAGAACTGCTTGAACCCAGGAGGCGGAGGTTGCAGTGAGCCAAAATTGCACCACTGCACTCCAGCCTGGGTGACAAAGTGAGACTGTCTCAAACAAGAACTTAGACCTCAGGAAAAGCTTTGAGAAACCCCCGCCCCAACCAACCCAAGGAATCACATGGCCATGGTTATCATTTGATTTCGACACAATAAAGTTCTATTCTTCTCTCTAAACATGATGGTAAACACCTGCCATCAGCCCACAGAAACTCCCAGGACCCAGTAACACCAGACTAGCAAGATTAATGGGCCATGTACGCAGAGTTGAGCTGCAGAAAGTGATGGCACCAAGAATGTGTGTGTGCTCAAACCAGATTCCTTGCTTTCGGGGTGGAGGGGCTTCCCGGGAAGATGGAGTCCAGCGGGATGCTTTCCACTTCCACCATGAGGAGGAAACCTGAGGGCACTGACAGGACTTGGGTCTCCACCCCTTTGTCCTCTGTCCTGTTACGGGATGAGGGTGGGCTGAAGGCAGGTTCTCCCTACATCTTCCGGGCAGGAGAGATGGAGCTGACAAGTGGATGATGACTTTTCCAAAACTTTCCCGTGTTTATAACCTGTTATCGACTGGCTTTCCTTGGAGATCAGTGAAGCAGAATCATTGATTCTCTTCCATTAGGGACAACCTGGTGGTACGGGAGGCAGGAGACGGCATCCGCGCTGGGTCAGCCTCTGCGGGGGTCTGAGTCAGTCACTTGTGCCTGGGCCTCAGCGTGCTCATCCGTCAATTGGGCAGACCCACAGACCAGTGACTTTCAGAGTTCCAAGAAGGTTGCCCAAGGACTGGGAGAGGGAAGAAGAGGAAGAAAGCTGTCTGAGGAAGGAGAGGAAGGAGAAGAAGGGGTGGAAGGGGAGGAAAGAAAGGAAGGGGTGGAAGCAGAGGAAGGGGTGGGAGGGGTGGAAGGAGGAAAGGGGGGGAGGGCTGTCCAGGTAAAGGGAGGGGGAGGGAGAGGGCTGTGGAGGGAGGAGTAGAAGGGGAGTTCTCTGAGGAGGAGGACCAAGCTTCTGAGGTGTCTTGGAGACAGAGGTGGCAGTGGCTTGGGCTCTAGGCCCTCTGTTGCATAGTTTTAGGCTTTAACTATATTTGCGGACTCTTTAAAAGATTTAATTTGAAGAAAACCGGAGTTGGGGATACCTTGCTTCTAAAACACAATTTCTCAAGCCTGAGACTAAGTGCTAGGCATTGCTCATTCTGTTAGCATCATTTCCTCCTATTTAAAATCAGCCACACACTCCCAATCTCCCTTCAGTGTAAACACCACCTTTTCTGAGGATCTCAAACAGCAGAGCAAGCAGCCCGTGACCCTGGCCGTGTGCATGAGGAGAGAAGAGCAGATGTGCGGTGAGGGCTGCAGACGACAAGAGAGGCCGAGGCCCGGCACCTCCCTGCACGGGCTGTGCCCCTCCAGGCCTAAAGGACACCCTCGCCTCTGGGGTGAACAAGCAGCAGAAGCTATCAAGGCTTATTCCAAAAGAACAGGAAGAAAATTCAAACGAAGTTAACAGTAGTTATCCCAACACAACACTGCAACAGCCCAGAAACAGGAGGGCCAGTGAGCCTGTGATGGGCGGTTCCCACAGCAGGACAGCGATGTTGGCATTAGGGTTTTTGGGGAAAAAAATGAAATGGTAACATGGGCCACCCATTATTTCCTGTCAGTGGAAAGACACCCACAGGCCCCCAGATGCCAACGGCTCCCCGGAAATGAGCCCATGCAGCGCCTCGGGTCTTTGCATGAACAGACACGTGGTGTCCTCTGCACCCCCGCCCATGACACACACACCACACTTGACTCCCTCACCTGAGGTCCAGGGAAATGGCAGGAAGTCCTCGGAGGACAGGGCATCCTGTGAGGGCACTGCAGGGTTATGCACCTCAGAGGGGCCCCTGGGCAGGTGCTCTCTTCCCAAAAGGATGAGCCAGTCCTGACCACACTTAGATCGCGGTGGCCTCCAAGCCGAGCGCCAACATCTCACATCCAAAGGGATGCGCAAGTGCCTGCTGCGCGTGGAGCCCAAGCCCCTCGCAGAGCTCAGGACGAACCCAGTGTCCAGGCCCGGGGTCATCATCAGTCAGGAGAGGCATCCGGGGCACTTCCCAGTGATGGCCACAAGAAGTAACAACTCAGGACAAACCCAGTGTCCAGGCGCAGGGCCGTCACCAGCCAGGAGAGGCATCCAGGGCACTTCCCAGCAATGGCCACAGGAAGTAACAACTCAGGCCCATCAGGGGCTTCCTCACTATGGGGGATTTAGAAGTAGAGACAGAGGTTCAGGTCTAGTGGCACAAATATCGATGGACCCCATGGAAATGCGGGTGCGGTCCCTCCATCCCACCAGCCTGCATGGCTGTTCCTTTCTGCTCCCATCACACACATCCCCACCCAGCCAAGCCCCTTCTCCTTTTCCCCCACTGGATTCATCAAGTCAAACCTCGCTGTCCTTGGCAAATGTACCATTAATATACTTACTGCCCAGAACAAAAGCACACTTCCAGTTAACATGACACCCCCGCTAAGATAGAACAGCCTTAATTCAGACATGATGTGGAGGAGGGGTCAAGGGCCATCTTGGAATCGGCAGCTGTTTTCTGGGGAAAGCCTCCATCCCACCCGAGCCCGACACTCATGTCACACTGTCCTCATGGTGTCTGAAAGCTCCATGAAGACACGGTCACTCTGACTCCTTCACACCCACAATGTCAAAGAGGAGCAGGTGTTCAGGAAATGTCTCCTGCTAGTGGTGAAGACAGGAATAATCCCTCGTGGTGCCCAGAATGTCAGGAGAAAACAAGGTACCATGTGGACGCCTCCCAGGTGAATTTTGCAATGATTCTACCGAATGCCAGTCATCCTTTTTCAGAAAATCAATACCAGAAAACGTGTCGCCAGCAGAGAGATGGTCCCTTTGACCACTTACAAACACACCTACATTACACTGAATTTATCTCAAGCCACCCACTCCGTGCTAATGTAGGAAGTCTCCTTTATTAACCAGCAACCTTTCTCTTCTGGTGCTTTTTAACAAGCAAGAGGGCCGTGTAACACTCAGGCATTGTTTAAAACGACAAATGGAAGCGTAGAATCCTCTTCCGTGCAGCTTCACTGCAAAGTATTTTGACGTGAGCCAAATTGTGCTATTCCTACACCTCCATAGGAAACTCAATGCTTCATCAAGGAAACACAGCATGATTTCTGCTAGACACAGAAATTGGTGGGGTGGGCATGGGATTGAGGGAACATTACATAGAAAGCACACCCCGATAATCACCTGCATGAGAGCCACACTGGCCAGCAAGCTCCGGTCGGCTTGGTCTCTGCACAGTCACAGGCGTGAGGCCTGGAGGGCAGACGCCTGGCACGACTGACCACCCCAAGGTCGTGGCCTCTGTCCCTTCTCTGCTGCCCATCTGTTCCAAGCTTCTGGCAACACCGCCTGCCATCCACACTGCCTGATCAACTCTTCGTGAAGAACAAATGTTGCCAGGATAACTTATGAGTACATTTGCCAGGAAAGCAGCTCCGATTGATGCTGAAACCCCGTTCTCACACCCCTGGCAGCTCCCCTGACCCCGATGTGTACATGCTTGCAGCTCTGACCTTGCTCAGTGTCCACACAGGCTCTATCCCCTGGAGAGCAGAATGCAGACTCAATGCTGAGTCAGAAATACACAAAGAAGGCGACGGTTACGAACTGCCTGCCTGTCCCCCAAAACACAGGTTGAAATCCTCACCCTCAATGCAATGCTATCAGGAGGTCTTTGGGAGGTGATGAGTTTCTGAGGCTGGAGCCCCGTGAATGGGGTTTGTGACTCAGAAAGGGGCCCAGCAAATCCTTCACCCTCCCACTGTGTCAGGGCCAGAGAGAAAGTGTGTGCAAACCAGGAAGGAGCCCACACCAGAACCCACCCATGTGGCACCCTGATCCCGCCTTCCAGCCTCTAGAACTGTGAGAAACAAATTCCTGTTGTTCATAAGCCACTCAGTCAATGGTGTTTCGTTACTGCAGCCTGAGCTGCCTGAGATGATGATGCTCACCGTCCTACAGACACGGCTACTCCCCTCTCCCAGAAAGAGGGGTTAATTAAAATCCCTGTCTCTCCTCGCGGCCACCACAGATCTCACTCCCCCACCCCGTAAGCCAGCAGTTGCTAGGATTAAAGGAAAAGGAGGATCGTTTTAGACCAGCCCCTCCATGTCGGTCTGAAGCCTGTAACTTTGCCCACTTCCACGGTGGCCCTGTCACCGGATTCCTCATGCCAGCTCTGCATCTGCACTGGGTCCCAGGCTCTGCACAGACTCCTCCAGCTGCCCATCCAGCACACTCATTTCCCCTTCTGCTTTGCAGGTTGTCCTTCAATATCCAATTCCCACCCCTCTGCAACCCAAGGCCTTCCACTCCAGGCATTTGGGGTGAGCTCAGCCATGCACTGGAGTCCTTGGCCCAGGTAACCAAGGCCCAAGGCATTGACACCAACGATCTACTGGCTTTGAGGTCTGCACAGCCACTAGCTGCCCCAGCCACACTAGGGCCTGGCATGGGAGGCAGAGGAAGCTGTGAAGCTGCCAACAGCCATGCGGGGACAGGGGCCCCTGGGATGAGGAGGATGCCATGGAAGGAAATTCAGAGAAAGAGCCCCAGGGCTGGACGGGTCATGCCCAAAGCCTGCACTGCTAAATTTTCCAGGTTTCTGAAGTCAATCGCTGACCCACACAGCACGTGTTTCCTGAGTGCTGACCCCGCGTATCATTGGATACAGCAATAAAGCAGGACCCCGACCTCCCCCTTCCTCGCCCCCTCCCCTGACACACACACAGGGCCTCCGTCCTGGTAGAAAGGCAGTCCTGGGCGCCCAGCTGGCACCACGAGCCTGAGAAGGGGGCCATTTCAGACGGACAGTGGGTGCAGCCTTGCCAAAGCCCAGCAGTCACCTGCACTGTCACAGCCAGGCGGAGTCCAGATCAACCGTACAGAAACCTGATCCTCTCAAGGGCACGCCTGAGCTCATTAGGGACAGACACCATCTCTTGCTTATCTCCATCACTTTCTCTGCATGTCTAGTTACAAATGGACGACACAGTCTCGGAAGCACAGCTGTGACTCTGGAGACAGATCCCAGGCCTCCCCTTGCTCCTCTCCTTGGTGCCATTGACGGGGAGGGGCCGGCATGGCCGCAAGGTTGCACACCCACAACCACCCTGCCACTGAGACGCGGGCCTTCGACGGTTACTTCTGCCTAGGAACCCTGCTGCGTCTTGGAGCACACCATCATGGTGGGCGGGAAGCTCCACCCGGAGAAACAGCGATGCTTCTCCCCAGAGCCAACGGAGGGCACCCCCCACCCTGCATTCAGCAACTTACTTACATTCTGGAAAACATCTGAATTAATGGGGAACGCTTAAATGAAAAGGTCACACAAGAAAGTTTAGAAGGCCATGTGAAGTCTCAGGAGGTCCAAAGGTTTCTGAACCAAGACTGCTGTGGTCAACGAGCTTACAGGGAAAGTTTCCACACGGGCCTTCAACAAGCAACGCTCAGCAGGGAGGACCCACGTTCTGGGCAGAACCTCAGAACCAGAACATCTGACACCACAAAGTCACATCGGAGCCAACAGTAACTGAAATACAGCGCTCTTCTAAGATGTGTGTGTTACCTGCAGAAAGTTACTAGACATTAAGATGGGGAAAGAAAAGGATAAGGTTAGAAACAAATTTAAAGTAATTTCTGCATACAAAAAAATTCTATATCCACTGGCTTTCTTTCTGGGAGTAACAACTTTTACATGAGATGCACATCCCAAGTTGGAAGGAGTTTGGGTTTTCCGTGGTCAGAGACAAGGGCTCTCCAGGAAATGTGAACCTTTTCTCACTCACTGAGCCGCATGCCGAGGCCGTCCTGGCCTGCCTGAGCACCTCCCTGCTCTGCCTCCAGCCAGCTCCTTCCCGCACTCACCCCGCTGCTCCCAGAGCCTGCGCTGGCCCAGGATGTCCTCTTCTGCTGCTGTCAATCTTCCAGTTTAGGGCAAATAAGTTGGAAACTAGAAAGTTATAAGACCCCTTAGCTTTTTAAAAATTTGTCTTCTCAGAAAACAACACTAATTCTACTTCTATGGTTTAATATGTTGCCCCCATCTGCATGTTCATGCATATGTGTTTTTATATATATTTTAATCAATACTTATAAAAGCATGCACTGTTGGCTACAATCAGTTTAATAACATTTGATGTAAGAAGTTTTAAGTTCAGTGAATTCAGGCACTCAAAATTTAAGCCCTCTGACATCTATTAATCAAATGGAAATATGACAGGTAGATATTACAAAAATCAAAAGAAGTGTTTAATATAAGTCCTGGACTTTTGGATATTTCCACAAATATATACATTAGTACACAAACTTGAGCATTTTCACAAATCTTTGAACTCAAATTCAATTCTTAACTTTTACAGGTAAATTGATATCCATATGTGATTTTAAGCAGCTCAAGCATCAGCTCTTAAAAACAACCAGAAATGCTGCGGGCAAATCCCACCGAGCAGCAAATAATGGAACTGCACCCAACAACCCAGGAACCTCCCCTGAGGCATCTGGAACTTGAGGATGACAAGCAGCCTTTGGTTTCTGAGGTGCCCGAGAGTGGGGACTCCTGACTCCCCAAGTCTAAGAAGGTCTCTCTGCCCCCAAAGCGTGACTCCTGGTTCCAGTCCTGCTGCTTACTGGGGTGAGGCCATGGGCGTCAACTGCACCTGTAAGGGGAGAAGCTGGTCAGGATGCAGGATCCTGGCTATCCCGGCAGCGCTCAAGGTGATACTATAATTAACTCTGTAGTGAGTTACTTAATGCAAAGGTTTAACTTCTGAATAATTTAGATACGTGTATTCTAACAGGGAAATCCTGAACATAGAACACAGGCCACACCCTCACACAGATGCTATCTGGCCAGCACTCTTTTGTTTGGCTTTTCAATAGACGTTTTTAAAAGCAGTTTTCGGTTCATAGCAAAATCAGGAGGAAAGTACCGAGTCCTCACGTATCTCCTTTCCCAGCACAGGCACAGCCTCCACCATTGTCCTGCCCCCAATGGACGAGCATGTCTGTACGACCGACAGATCCGCATCAACACAGCACCACCACCCAGAGTCCGCAGCTCACACGAGGGCTCGGCCTGCTGCTGCTCAGTCTGGGTTTCACAGACGTGGAACGGCATGGATCCCCCATGAAAGCCCCACCCAGAGTTGCTTCCCCGCCCTACACATCCTCTATGCTCCTCCCATTCATCTCTCCCTTCCCCAACCCCTGGCAGCCGCTGACCATTTTACTGTCTCCACAGCTTTGCCTTTTCCAGACTGTCCTGTGGTTAGACTCAGACAGCAGGTAGCCTTTCCAGATTGGAGACTCACTTAGCAACATGCGTTTAAGATCCTTCCGCGTCTTTTCATGGCTTAGTGGTCCAGTTCTTTTTAGTGCTGAATAATATCACAGTTTGACCTACCACAGTTTATCCATTCACATACTGAAGGGCATCTTGGTTGCTTTCAAGTTTTGGCAATGATAAATAAAGCTGCTGTCAACGTCTGTGTGCACATTTCCAAATGGAAGTAAACTTTCAGCTCTTCTGAGTAAACGTCCAGGACTGTGATTGCTCCTGTGGTGGGAGTGGTTAGTTCCACGGAAAACCGCCAAGCTGCCTCCCACAGCAACTGCCCCACCTCCCCCAGCGATGAGTGAGGGTCCTGATGCCCACACACCCACCAGCACGCGGTGGTGTTGGAGTTCTGGTTTTGGCCCAGCTGATGGGTGTGCAGTGACGCCTCGCCGTATGACATAAGATGCGGGCCGTCTTTCCACGTGTAGATTGTCATCTGTGTATCTTCTTTGTTGGGGTATCTGTCCAGGTCTTTGGTCCATTTTTAATCAGGTTGTTCATTTACTTGTTCAGTTTTGAGAGTTCCTTGAACGGTTTGGATAACAGCCTTTATCAGATGAGTCTTTTACAGATATGTTCTCCCTGTCTGTGGCCTTCCCTCTCATGCTCCTGAGACACTATGTTTATTTTAAAAAACACTTTAGACAGAAGATGGACCTCCCAGCCCACCACGGTTCTCATTTTGGCCATGGTCACCACCCTCCCAGCCCTGGTTCCCACCTTTCCATGATCTGCTGGACCTATGGGGGTCAACCCATACCAAGTCCCTAACATATCTCCAATGATGGCAACGTCAAAACAGGCAGTTTGCAGATAGGAAGGAGCTGATGGAGGCTGGAGCAGAGTGTGAAGGCCAGCAGCTTCATCCCTCAGGGACAGGCAGGCCTCTCAGATGTCCCTCTGGGTCACCTTCTAAATGAAGTACCTGCCTTGGCCGTGGGCAGGAAGCAGGACCTGGCCCAGATCTCAGCATATTTGACCTGGCATGGCATTTACAGGTGAGCCTCCGTAACTTTAATTAAGAAACCAAAGAGCAGTGCCTGGAGCGAGGAGGCAGGGACTCTGCGTGACCCACACGCTCGTTTCCACCTGGCGCAAAGGACCCTGGAGTGCGGGTGCAGTGCCTGCTCTGTCACCAGCACACTCATCGTTTCTACATAAAGAACCCTGGGAGTCTGTTCCAGGACTTTTTAACCTAGACCTAAAAATTCGCAGCCTAGGAAACCCTAACCATTTTAGGAACCTGAGGGGTGGGCCAAGGGGATCTCACAGAGTTTGGTGCTGGCCGTGGGGCCAGAAAAGGGCGGCTGGGGCTTCCCGCAAGCACTCCTGGGAAGCCGTGCACTGGCCAGGGGCTGGTTCCGCCTCCTGTCCTAGGTTCGCATGCCCAGCCGTGAGGGGAGCCCCCCATTCAGGAGCGGTCCCTGGCTCCAACCCTAACGTCCATGTCCAGGCCCCTGGTGGGGCAGCTTCTACCCCACAGAGGCTGGGAGTGGAGACAGCCTGGAGCTCTAGGCAATCCTGGCAGCCACCTGCTTCCCGAAGTGGCTGCAGACAAACTCCTGCTTCCAAAACCTGGCACGGGTTGTGTGAGGCCTGGAACGCGGGAGGCGCACTTCGCAGTGTCCCTGCTCAGATGCAAAAGCAAGGCTAACAGCAGGAAAATTGTTTAATTACCCTCTCATGGTTATCAAGTAAAATCATAGTCGCTTAGACCTGTGTGTGACTGGAAATATACACATTATAGAAGTGTATATAAATGTAAATACATACATGCTTATTTTCCTTTTATATACCTGACATATATGTGTATATGTGCATATGTATAAATCATGCATGATAAACCATAGTTAAGATTTCAAATCTCAGTCACAAAGATCTCAGAAGCAAATTACTATCCTTAAATTCTGAACAAAGACGTAACATTTTACATTCTTACAAACAAAACGTTCTCTATTAGCATTTTATTTTAAAAACTAAGAATGCATTGTACTCTCTCAATTTCCATTTTAAGCCATCACTTTCACTGATTCTACAACTTGCTACACCTTGAAGATTTCCAACAATAGCAGCTCATTAGTTTAAGCATTAGGGAGTTTGTTTTTAAATACAACCACTGATTAAGAAAAACTGCTCTACAGGACTTTCGCTATTTTAAAGTGTAATGATGTCTTTCTCTCTATACTCAAGAACAGAAAGATGCCCGTGCAGATGCTTCCAAAGCAATTCAGACGAGATGGTCTAGAAACACAGTTTAAGACAATCAGATTTTCAAGGGCAGAAGATCAAGACCAAATCCAGGATATTCTGAAAGTGTCACATTATATTTAAATTATTTCATATATTTGTAATTTGGGTGGATCATGACATCCTTAAAGATAACCAAATAATGCATCACAGCCCTTAAAAACCCTTAGCATATCTCCTTTGTTTTAAATACACTTAATTATGTCACATTTTCATTTTATAATTTCAAAATTTCTAAAGCTCCTAAAGCCTCAAATCGAGATAGAATTTGACTTTGGCAATTCCCAAGTCACAAGCAGGTTGTATGTCCACAGCTATGCGGAATGTGATTTCTGATGGAAGCTTTTATGAACGCACATGAAATCCCTCTGGACTGCAAAGGCTGACTCAGCGTGTCTCAGAATGAAAATACATACATTTGTGATAGACAACAGAACAGATACTAATTACTGAAACAACAGGAAAGTCTACAGCACTTCTCATACAGAATGAATGCAAAGTGTTTGAAGAAAAGTCTTTCCAACTGAAAATATCCGAGCTGATTGGAACAAAGAAGCTTCTGAAGAAAATCCTGGCTGCTTTATGAGACTTCAGAATTTTCCTCATCTGCAAGTGAAAATGGACCTCCTGCTTGCCCACTGAGGACAGGGAGAGAACAGGGTGGGATAACAGGCCTTCAAATGCTTCATAGGGGGAGAAAGGAAGACGGGCCAGCCCCGTACACCCATCGGCACACCCACACCAGCTGTGCAGATGACTCAGCTACCTGCAATGGCCGGGCATTTCAATGAGACAGCCAGGCACGGCTGACCTGCCAAGCGACAAGATGGCCAAGTTTGGGCGGAATCCCTGGAGGGTGGTCACTCCAGGGCCTCTCAGGTCTGTGCCCAGGAATCTGCATTTCCAAGTAGCCCAGGTGAGCTGCTGCCCAGAGGCCCTCACCAGTCATGGCTCGCACAGGCAGTGGAACCCCGCATGCCTGCTCCTCCTGCAACGCCTGGTGTAGATTTTCCTTAATTGCCGACACGGCGCTCCTCTACGCCTACTCTCACCATTGGTCCCGAGTTCACTGAACTTACAAACAGAACAAGAGAAGGTAACCACAAGAGAAGGTAATCACAAGGGAAAGCATCCACCTGAAACAGGACTGACTGGGGCTTGCGTCAGCGGACACAGCAAACGCAGCACTTATCTGTGCACGGCTCACCACTCAAAACCCACAGCAGCGCAGTTTCCACTCGGAAAGTCTGGGTGGCTGTGGGCACGGAGATGCTGCATAGCTGTTTCCATGCTAAATATTTAAAGGTGTGAATTTTATTACATATAGAAAAATGTGTGTTTAGCATAAAAATGTGTGCATTTATGTTAAATACATGAAAACACATAATCCAGGTGTTTCGGTTCATACCAGTGTGGAGACTTTTCGGTTCTTTTCATACAACTGCCCAACTGGGGCCCAGAACCAACACCCTCCAGCTGTGTCACTGCATCTGCTGTTTTACTGTCACACGCCGGCCAAAAAAAAGCCATGGCACTTAATAAAAAATTAATTTTACATTATTAGAGATGACTTGTCCTCTTTGAAGAGATTGCAGCACCTGAAGGATTTCAAATACAAGTATGTTCTGGGTCTCCTGATCTCAGGACCCATCCATACTGGTGGCTTTAACAGTGCTTCGTGGAAACTTCCAGAAGGCATGTGTGTCATGTCTAAGAGCAAACTAGAGTTCACATCTCAGCACTGTGTACCTCACCTCTTCTTTCTTCCGTCCCACAGGCACCGTCTTCTCCCAGGGAGCTGGTGCTGTGCTCTGAGGCTCTGTCCCACCCGACAGAGTCTTGGTCCCTGGTGCCATTTTGGATAACCAGCCTCCATCTGTCCAGGTGTGTTGTGCAGAAAGCAACTCATCCAAATCTGTTTAAAAACCACACATTTGTGACGCCTATAGGCCTCAGAAGGTGGAGGCAGACAGGATAAGGGCAGCTGTTGTGGGGGCTCAAGATCAAGGGCGTCTGTCTGGTGATTGATGGGCGCTGTCTGCAGCGAGCCACCTCACAATTAGCAAGGCTGTCTGGCTCCTCATCTCTGCCAAGCCTCCACCTGTCGCATCTGGCCTGGATTCTCTGACACCTGCACGGCCTTCACCTGGTTCATAACTCATCTCACAAAGGGCCCCGTACAGCGGCAACGACGGCGGTGGCTGTGGCCATTTATCCTCTCTGCATCTAGCTCCTCTCCCTGATACAACAGTACCTCTGAAGTCACAGCCTGGCCTCCCAACTCTCCCCTGTCCCAGGCTGCTTGGCATGTTGCTCTGCTGCACACACCTCAGCAAATACTGCTGATTAGCCAGAATCACCCAGAAATCTCTTAACCTTGATTCTGGCTGCTTTTGTAATTTGTAATATTTGTACTTCTGGTGTGATCTGAGGAACAACAAATTTTAAAATTAGAGAAAATGTGGTTTTTATTCTCTCCTTTCTACTTGCAACCTTGAAAATTCAACTAGCAGCAAGGGTTTGTTGAAAGTAACTTCCACAAAATAGAACCTATTACAAATGTACTACAGAGTGTCCACCACACAGATGTAAAATAGAGATGCAGACACAGATATAAAATCCAATGGTTAAACCAAACTGACAAATGCTCGCCAGTTTGTAGGACTTCTAAAACTTGACATAAATGTTGGCTAAGGGATATAAGATGTTATGATATGAGTGAGATGCTTGGCCTAGGACCACAAGCTCTCTCCTCTTTACAGCAGAAAATCCATAAGGAAGTCAAATCTGAAAGAACCAGGTACTGTTGAACGACATCCATCCCTGGGCCACCTGCGGTGAGTGCAGCCAGTCATTCGACAACATCCATCATCCATCCTCCAGGCCATGGCTATACTTTACTCCCAGCTCCCAGCCATTATGTAGATTAGGTAAATCATGGCCACTCTCGCCTTAAGCCTCCCCCTGGCAGCGTGGCAATCACCCAGTCCAAACCACAGCAAGGACAGCCGAGTCCTTGGGAACACAGAGCAGGGGTCTGGAAAGAACCTGGATCCCTGAATGGAGGAGTCATCAGCCTGGAACATCCTCCCTGATGGGTTTGCAAGAGAGAAAACCCCCTTGGTTCCTCAAGCTACAATACTGCAGAGTCTCTGGTCACAGCATCCTTAACTACCCTCGTTAGGAGCCGTTATTGCTCATCAAGACATGAGAACAAAACTGCAGTGGCACAGTCACACACACCTAGAACGCAGACCACCTGCTGCTCACATCCATCGTATTAACACCAAAAAGTCACCATGGTGGATATCCTGGATGTGGACACTCAGCGGCTTTTTGCTGGAGATGCACTTTGTGTGTTCATCACACGACCATCTTGGCATCAGGAGGGGCTGCGCAGATGGCAGCTGGGCACATCACAGGGAGTCTCACTCGCTGGACTCTCGGCCAGCTCCCAGCATCAGCGCCCCCAGGGTCTTCTCCTCCGGGAGCACGTGTTTGGATGCCACAGTGTCCTGTGAATCCATACAACCACGCTGTGTGCCCCAGGAGCTTAGAAAGTACCACTGCATCAATGCGTCCACAGGTGAGGCCGGGAGCAGAAGCCAACCTCAAGCAGTTACGGTCCTCCGTGGGGCTGGCGTCCAGGCAGGAAGGAGGCTCAGCAGCTCTCCTCTCACTGTGGAACTTCCTAGGTCCCCACATGAACAGAACCTAAATAACACGCAACAAACAACAGGAGCGAGAATGCTACCAGCAGCTTCTGAGATGAGCAAGCTGGGCTGATCATGAGACACCTGATGGGGACGGTGCCAGAGCCCCTCCCAGTGACCTGTGAGGACAGCGCTGCCAGCATCTCCCCAAAACCAGCCCAAGATGATTTAGACTCGAGGCTTCCCAGGAGTGGTCAGATCCATTCAATCCCACAGTCTGAACCTTCTAGGCTATCTCATGGCCCTCATCTCACAGATGGGAACCAGGACACTGCACCATAGACCCGGCCCCAAGCCCCCTTTCCTTCTATACCACATAACAGTACAGTGAGCACTTAGGGACTGGGCATTCACGTAAAATACTGCTTAACTAAAACTTCTGATTTAGAACATGTTTAATTCCTACTCACAGAGCTGAAAGTGTTCTGTCCTAGGAGGCGGCAGCTGTAATTAAGCATGAGAGAACAAGGAGGGATCAGAGTGGTGCCAAGTATTAAATATTCCTCTATATCTATTCACCACGTCACCACGCTCCTGTCACCTGCTCCATTTTCTGTCCTTAAAAGACACAATAGTTACTTTTCAAAATAGACAACCTGTTTTCCTGATGCTTAGCTATAAAGTAGTGAGCTACGTATCCAAAAGGGAGATATGGGAAAACAGAAAGTGTCCACTAAGCGATCGGGTGGGAGGGCAGCTGCAGCAGCACCTGGCTCTGTTCCGTTGTGAGCCAGCCACTTGGGCTGGACAGCTCACTTAGCCACTGAAATTACCTCATCTAAGATTTTGTTGCAGTTACTTTGAAAAATTCTCCCTCCTGCTATGAAGAGTAAGGTTTAGCGGGTTTTTTTTTTTTTTTTTTTTTTTTTTTTTTTTTGCGTCGGAGTCTCACTCTGCCACCCAGGCCAGAGTGCAGTATTACAATCATGGCTCATCGCGGCCTTGACCTTCTGGTTTAAGCAATCCTCCCGCCTCAGCCTTCCAAGTAGCTGGCACCCACAGGCGAGTTTCATTTCTTTGCTAATGAATTCCTAATTCACCACGTGGCGGGCCTGTCAGGGCCATCTGCCTGGACGTCCACCTTGCCGACCTGCTGTGTGGTCTCTAAGGTGGATGCACTCCGGTTGCCCGGACTCTACACGCGATGCTGAATCTCCAAGTCTGCCGCCATCTAAGGGACTGACAGCCCGGAGAATCCCGATGTGCCACTGTGAGCCGGGCTTTATTCCACAGGGCGACTCTGCTTCCCGTGGCGAGATGCAGCACGTGAGCACAGATCAAAGGGTGTCAGCAACTAACCCATTCCCCAGGTACTAAGCCAAGGACCAAGGGTTTAGTTCCTTCTTTGCTATAGGCTTGATTCAAAACAGCTTTCTGGGATCCTGGGAACAAACATCTCTAACTGGTGAGAATTCTTGCTTTAGTAACGGAAGAACCACCTAATGCTCACTTTGTAACTGCTGTTCTCATCAGAACTTGAGGCCAAAGGGAAAAATAAAAGGGGGGCCAAAATCGTGACACCCCAGTTTGCACAAGGCCAACCAGCCTGCTTGACGGGGAGAAAGGAGTAGGATTTTTAAACTGCTGAGTTTTAAAAACATGGCTGTAGGCTGGGTGCACTGGCTCACGTCTATAAGCCCAGCACTTTGGGAGGCCAAGGTGGGAGGATTGCTTGAGGCCAGGAGTTCAAGACTAGCTTCAGTAACACAGCAATACCCTATCTCTTTAAAAGGAAAAAAAAAGGTTATTAAAATAGTAACAAAAAGGTTAATACAATAAATTACTATGTCAACATGGCACCCCCTGCTGTCAGACGAGGTGCACTCTCTGTGGCTACGATGAGGCCCGGAGAGAAATGTAACTGGCATCACAGGGAGGAAGGTCGACCCCAAAGCCCCACGGCACTAACTCCTGTACAGTTTGTTAACCAGCATGAAGTCTCCTCCGCAATCAGACAGAAGCCAGGTTTAGAGGAATGCTGCCCATGGGACCTGGGTGGATTCCCGATGCTGGCCGACCAGACATCCCTACGCTGGGATCCTGCCAGCAGCACCGACTGGACAGAATGGCCTTGTGAGTGTCCTTTCCCGCCACAAGCTGCAGGCCCTGAGCCAGTCCTGACTGTGACTGAGGCTCCGCATAAACATCTGGGCCCAACAGCTCACGTTTGTACATGACACGCTGAGTCCACCTCATTTCAAATGTTACACTCGCCCCAATGCGAACATGGATGTTACAGGTTAACTCACTGCACGTGTGCTAGACTTTCCCTGTAAGTGTTCAGACATTCCACAAACCGATGAAGAAACCCCACTTTCCCTGTAAACATTCAGACATTCCATGAGCCCGATGAACACACACACCGAACAAACCCCGGAACATTTAACGCCGCGGCCTCCTCCCCTCCTGAGGGGTGCATGCTTACAGCTCCCCCAAGACCACATTTCCCAAAGCACAGACTGTTATTCTGAAAATAAAACCTCCTTCTTCCTTCCTCTGTACATCTAGTGGTCATGTTAACAACTATTGTTACAAATGCAGAGAACGGGGTATCATCCGTGCTGGTCACTGAATTCCTAGCACCAAAGCTTCAGGGCTCCCCAGTCTGAAGGAAGCTTCTATCGCCCTAAAGCCAACTCTGGAGATGAAGGCCGAGCTGGGGAAAGGCTGTGTCACCCGCAAATCCACACCACGGGGCCCTCTGCAGTTATGTGTTAGAATTCTTGGCCTGTCCTGGGGTTTGGGGAAATCAGGATGCAAGCAGATACCCTACGCTCTGCCACAGGACCACGAAGTCTGTGGGACCTCAGAGGAACACGGACAAACGGCTGCATGAGTCCCACAGGCCGAGCCTCGACAGGCGCCCGTGTCAAGAGCACAGACACGCCGGGAGGGGCAGCCGATGCAGGCAACGCTTGCAACCCCAGCACGCAGCAGCGTCCGAGTGTGTCGGTCTCTGGCCAGGCTCCACCACAACTGCCATATTCTGTGGCAAGATTTTAAAAATAGGTTTTAACTAGTTATAACTCTAACTTGTTTTACAGATAAACAGAACACAGGGTACCAACAGGCTCCAAAATACTTCACCTAGAACCAAGTCTAGAATGCAGACGGCTGCTGCTCCGAGTGTGATGAGTCCCCTGTAGTGCCATAAATCCTAGATCTAGGTGACTAAGTGCTCTTCCTAAACCAGAAGGTACCCTGAAGCTCTGAGGGCACCCTCTGTCCCCAGGCCAGTCCATCAGCCCCGGCAGAAGCTTCTAGAGTAAGAGCCTGTGGATTTGTACTGGACAGATGTAAACCAGGCAAAGTCACAGGGGCTCATCCTAGAAGCCCATCCGTTTACCCACTCATGCCCTGGAGAGCCCTGCCCCCAGCTCCACACCCGGAGTCACGCTGAACAACAAGAACTGACTTCTAGGCCCCCAAGCCACTCCCTCTCGCCCCTGGACAGACGCTTCTCAAACCATGAGGCCCAGAGTAGCCTTAACAGGTGGTCCCAGCAGAACTGGCCACTGCACGAATTGATATTGTTTGTGTGTGTATGTGTGTGGTGGTTCTTGTTCTGTCACTCAGGCACAGTGCACCATAAGTACAGTGGTGCTATCATGGTTCACTGCAGCCTCAACCTGCCAGGCTTGGGTGACCCTCCAGCCTCAGCTTCTCGAGTAGCTGGGACCACAGGTGCACATCACCACTCCTATTTAATTTTTTGTAGAGTCAGGGTCTTGCTATGTTGCCCAGGCTGGTCTCAAATTCCTGCACTCAAAAGTGAACTGCCCACCTCAGCCTCCCAAGGTGCTGGGATTACAGGTGTGAGCCACTATGCCCAGCCTAGAATTGGTATTTCTTAAACCTGAATTTGACACATGAACCTCACTTACATAGACATCAGCACACTCAGAGCTCAAGGGTTTCTCTGAATCTCGATTCTGTCTGTTCAAGGTCAATATCTAAGAAAGGCTCAGAACTGACTCTCTCTCAATGAAGCCTAAGGGCAAATGCAGCAGCATCTCAAGGTATGAGGAGACAAAATAAGAAAGGTGGAAAATACACACTGAAATTTTAGTGTTAGAATCATAATCACCAACTAAGAGGCAATCTGCTTTCCAAAGCATGTAGTTGCTGGATTAACTTCAAAGTCCTCAGATTCCACAGCCAGGTACTCAGAGTGGCATAGCTTTCTAAGGTCGCACTGCCCAGGGCAGCCTAACAGCCTTGGGGCAAACTAAACAAAGGCTTTGTTCTCTCAAGGAGGAAGGTGCTCAAGTCTTTCCAAATAGATTCTTCTTCTAAGTAAGTTAGATGCCTCCTACAACACTGTTTAGAGTGCCAGTGTGTTCAGAAGCCTGAAGTTGAAAATACATCTCAGGACACCAAAATCACTAAACTAAAGGGACGTCAAGGTGGGGAACAGCTTAGGGCAAACCTGCCTCCCATGCTCTTCCTAACAGAGACAGCTACTGGGGAAAAAAAAAAAAGCCACGTACCTCCCTCACAACCGGTCCACAAGGAAATTCCTCATGGACAGAGGACAGAACTCAAAGTCACCATCTGCACATGGAGATAAATGCGGATCTGATGGCTTCCTCTGGAAAGGTTCACCAGAAACGCATTTGTCTGATCTACCTGTGACCTGGAAACCCCTCCCCGCTTCGAGCTGTCCCTCCGTCCTGGACAGAACCAACGTACATCTCACATATATTGATGTCTCACGTCTCCCTAAAATGTGTAAGACCAAGTTGTGCCCCAAACACCTTGGGCACATGTCCAAGACCTCCTGAGGCTGTGTCTTTAACCTTGGGAAAATGAACTCTCTATGGGCAGACAACCGTCTCAGATGCTTCCGGTTTACAGGAAGCATTCTCTCCTACGGGTGTAACGATGAAATCATGTGAAATTACAAAATGCCACTTTAGTAAAGGCTGAAGGAATTAGGGTTCGATGTGCTTTAAAAAAAAAAAAAAAGTAATATTCTATTTATCAATGGACCATGAAGCCCACACCCCCTTCTGCAGTGAAGATGTCAACTGGGACGAGGGGACCCTCCTGCGGATGCAGCAAAGGCTACCCTCTGACCCCACTTCCCAGAGTCCAGGCTCCTGCTGCTCAGGGAACAGCAACCCCAGCTTCAAGGGGCTCAGGCCTCCAAACCCAACTTCCACCCATGCTGGAGAATCACCCCAGGGACTAGCGAAATGGCAGGTGCAACTCTCACCTCATCCCTTTTAAAGGGGAAAAGGCACCTTCTCTCTCCTCTTCCTGCTGGTGGGAACAGGGGCAGGAGCTGGAGGGGCAGGAGCTGGAGGGGCAGGAGCTGGAGGAGCAGGAGTTGGGCGGCAGGAGGGAAGGAGCCTGGGTCCCTGCTAGTCACAGGTGGCAAATGCCAACCAGCCCGACCTTCACATTGCAGAGAAGAAATCTTTCTCTTTTGTCAGGTCCCTGTTAGAAGTTTGCACCCATTCCTTTAAACAAAAACAAAAACAAAAACAAAAACAAAAACAAAAAAAACCAAAAAAACCCCAAAAAACAAAAAAAAAAAACAAAAAAAAAACAACCAAAAAAAAAAAAAACAACCAAAAAAAATACTCAGACACAACATGGGTGTTTTGCTGACAACATTTCAATTATTTGGTGTCCTTGGGTCAAATGACGCCAAAACAGGAAACTGAACCCTGTTATTCAGGAAACTACCTTCCAAGCCCCATCTACCCTCCCAGGCTGTCACCTTATGGTGTTTGTCTGCTAGATGATTAACAGTAACTGCTCTAAAGAGCTAGGTGTACAGAACAGACAAGAAGTCAGCTCGGGTTGAGGGGAAGCAGGAAAAGACCCCTCTCCCTGCAGGATAGTGGAGGAGGAACTTTCAGCACCTGGGTTTGCAGGATGCTGGATCTTTGAAAGCATCTATCACAGTTAAAGTACGGCCAGACCCTCGTCTGCCACAACCTATTCAGGCGAAGGTGGCACCTGCCCTAGAGACCCACAGCCCTGTGCGGGGCTCAGCTGGAGCTGAACTTTCCTCCCTTGTCAGGGTAAGGGGTGGGGAGAGAAGCAGCAGACCTGAGGGGCACTGTGGAAACTCCATGCCATGCTAACTCTCGTCTGACGTGCTCCGGCCAAAGCCATGCTTCTCGGAGGGCATTTCCCTTCACACATCCGGAAATCATCAACGTCTAGTCTCCCCATAGAACACTCATTCCCCAGGAGGCAGAGGCTTGGCTGTAACACGTGGTAATGGGGGGCACGCCTTCATGCCCATTCTGTAGTGTTTCCTGTTACCTATTTTACCTTAAGCTAAAAATGGTTCCCGTTTACACTCTGCAGTGACAAAGACGGCAAAACACACGAGTTTCAGTGTGATCCCAACACCTGTCACTGATGACCTCAAGTTCTTTATTCATTTTGCTTCTAGAGTTTATACTCTCTCCTGGGGTTTCAGGCCTGTGGATTCAATGAACCATAGATCAAGAATTTTTTTTAATGTGTTTGTGATCAGCATTCAGACTTTATTATTCATTAAACAATATAGTTTAACAACTACTCGCATGGCATGTCCATGGTATAGCTGTTACGAGCAACCCTGACATGACTGAAAGTCTGCAGGAGGATGTGCGTATGTCATATGCAAACACGATGCCATTTTATACCAGGGACCTGAGCGCCCACAGACCTTGGATTCCATAGGCAGTCCTGCAGCCCACCCCCATGGGCATTGTGGAATGGCTATAATAGAAAATATAGAGGTTTTAAACAGTTATGTACTAAATCTAATCTTTTCTTAAGAAATTACTGTGTATCACGTGTATTACTTGGAAGTCCTTCCTGGCCCAGAGACTTGACATGTTCTTATCTTTTGTCCACTGATCTAGTCATTCCAGTAAGTTTATTGAACATAAATCAATTTTACAATTAAATTCTTAGAGGAATCATACTCATACTGTAAGCTGCTTTGGTTTTTAAAGTGAAATAACCAATAGTTTTGCAAACCAGCTATATCATAGAATAACAGGATAAAGCAGCCCCATGACATGCAAAAACATGGGGTTTCAAAACTAACCAGTATAAAACACGTTACAAACCCCTAAATATGAAAATGTTTTACACCACAACAGATATTCCAGAAAAAAACAAGATGTTCAAAAAAGCCCTTTGCAGAAAAGCACTTTCCCCTTCATTTTTCACTCAGTTTCCAGAAGCTTGTATTTGGCAATGACCATGAAACCAGAAGGAGTATCCGCTGCTACTGTTACTGCAACACAGAATATTAAGGCAAAAAAAGGACACAGCATATTTCCTATTGATGAGAACAGGTAGAGTGTTATAAAAATGAGTGTGTTCTAAAGTGAACAATGTTTAAATTCTAGGTGTCTCACAGACACTAGACGGTAACCGCCAAAGCTTATGTACTTGGCAACATTCAAGGAGACAAAGTTCAGAGCTGTCACAATGCAGCACCATCCTTACGCGATTATCTCAGGCAAGTTTGAGGGCAAGTGCCTCCGTCACAGTGGAAAAGCTGCCCGGCCCGGCACTTCCTGAGATCATACACCTCCACCTTCCCACGTCTTCAATAGCTCCTTTACACTGGAAACCAGAGAGTAAAACTTGAAACACTTACTCAAATCTCAAGACAGTCTTGAGAGCTCTTCTCCTTGCCCCTTCTCTTACTGAAAAAGCCTATTTTGCAAGCAATCTGTTGTGCTTACCAGAGTTGGGGCAGGAGGAGACCTAGTGTTTGTTAGACTGAGTTTCAAGCGTGGGGAGACTAGGAAGTTATGGAGATGGATGGCGGTGATTGCGGCATGACAGTGTGAACACAATGCCATCAAATCATACACTTAAAAACAGAGTGCCATATAATTTTACCACAATAAAAAGACTGAGAAAAGTCATCTATAAATTACTGTCACCAATATCTTGCATCCTGTAAGGTGCATTTGCTTTTGGAAATCCTCAGAGCAATCATGAAAGACAATACCCTGTCATCTCTGAAACGCAGGCAAAGTCAAGGGTTTTGATTACAGGATAGTAGCTGGAAAGCAAAGCGTCCAGCTTAGACACGGCAGCCATGGTAGGACAAACACATGGTAGGAAGGTGGTGGTCATGCTACACGCAGATGGGAAGGGTGTGGGGAGCCACAACACCCGATGCTTGGGAGGCACCTGGGCAGGAGCTGAGAATGTGCCAAACACGTTCAATCACGGACCCTGAGTCCAGCCACGGCCACTGACATCTGCTGTGCCCGGGGTGTCCTCTGCCATAGAGATACACACCCTGCCGAGGATAGTGCACAGATTAAATGTCAAAGCACAGACATGCTCACGTCCAGCTTCTTAGATAAAAGCAAAAACACATTTTCCAGACACCAACAGCATGACTCTCCACCTGACTGTACCCCCGTCCCATTTATTCTCGAACGCGTCTCTCCCGGACCCCACAGCATGACTCTCCACCTGACTGCATCCCTCCCGTGCATCTCCGAACCTATGTCTCGGCCCTCACTCACTCCCTCCCTCCCTCGTTGGGTCAGGCACCAACAGCCCACTGTGTGCCTGGTGCACTGAGCCTTGTCAGGGACTTCTGGGCCACATGCCAGGACACCCACCTGGGAACTCCCAGTGCACACATTGGTGTCCTGCAGGACGCTTGGCTCTTCTATCTGCGGGAGCCGGCACCCACCCGTACAACTGGCTGCACTCTCAGAAAAGTCACAGAAGGACCCTCACCAACCCAGCAGCACCCTGAGGCCACATCCCACTCTCCTGCTGGCTCCTGATCCTCCCACCCTGTGACGGCTCGCTCCTTCCTGAGCTCCTTCGGTTCCCTGCCTTGAATCCACTGGTTCCTCTCCTCATGGGCCTCTTTCCTGTCATCTGTCAGGCTTCCACCAGGACCCTCAGGCTCTCACGCCACCCCAGCTCCACAGACCCACCCACAGGGTGGAGCACATGCATCCAGCCCGAACTTGCTGATATGCTGCAGCTGGCCCTGGACTCGAACCACACTGCTGCGGCTTTCCATCAGTGTGGCATCTGCGAGTTACCTCCTGGGCAATGCCAGGTGATGGTAACATCAACCAGGAGGCACCACTGAGAAGCAGAACGCATGGTGTGGTGACCCGAACATCACATCCCTCAACAGACGCTCTGTGTCTTCTCTCCTGGCAGAGCTTCGCTGTAGGAAGGAGGCCATTCCTCCAGTGCTGCTACTTCCAACAACGGCGAAAGCAAGCTTCAGAAATGAATGGTGTCAAAGAGGCAGGACCCATCAGCAGGGCTGCCGGCGGCCCGATGACCACAGCCCCCAGCATTCCCCAGCCACCACAGCTGACAGTCCAGACTCCAGAAATGCACGGCTTCAACCTAAGGAGTAAAAACCCTCCCAAGCCAACTATTATTTTCAACAATCGGATAGGGGAGTGGGGAGTTCTAACCCTGCCTCTCTCGACAGCATAGATCATCAGATCCCAGTTCTTATAGGATTGGGAAGTGGGGGGGTTCTAACCCTGCCCCCTTTTGATAGAAAAGGGCTGGGATCTGATACTCTGTGCTAAGTCAGCACTTTGCTTCCGCCACATGCAGTCATCCTCAGCACCAGGAAAAGTCAGAAGCGTTGAGTGATGACACCAATACCAACACATGCGGTTCTGGTGGCTCCGGTAACTGGCTGCACAGATACAACCCTACAGCGGTGAGATCCACAGACATCACCAGTCTTCCCAAGGATCGTGTTCCTGAATTTTCTGCATTCGGAATAACCGTCTCCTTTGCCAGGGCTGAGCCACGGTTCCCTCTCGCCTGTCCTCTGCTTTCACCAGCTTCATGAGCGTTTCCGGGCAAGTGTTTGTGCAGGTGCTATCACTTATTTCCACAGCAAGAATGTACACAGACATCACACAGAAATGGGCAACCCTGTTAGGAGCTGTGCAGGGAGATCTAACTCATCAGATGTGCCAAATTCCTGTTGCCATGGAAATTAAACTAACGTTGCTATGACCGCATCTCTTACTGCACCATTTAAGACCATCCAGGTAAGAGGAATGTGCCTCTGCATAGCATTCAGCTCACGTTTACATATCCATTTTCCCTGAATATGGTTGTAATGTGAGATAGAAATCAGTAAGATGGGCTGTAACATATAGTATAGGGTCGTTGTGTCTCCTAGGCTCAAGCACATCTTTTAAGATCCCCAGAAAATGAAGTTTAACTCTCTGGGAACGTGAGTTACACAGTAACATGTTTTGGATACTGTCTCTTTCACATTCTAAGTATCAACACCAAAGAAGTTCTGGAGTTCCTTTTTAAATTGAAAAGCAATTTACAAACCATAAAAGCCCCAATATTAAAGGATACAATTCAGTCTTTTTAGCATATTCTCAAAGCTGCACAACAATCAACCACTAGTATGTAATTCTGGGACTTTTTCACCACTGGCCACAAAAACCTTGAACCCATTAAGAGTCAGCACCTGCTCCTTCCTTCCGCCAGACCCTGGCAATCGCCAGCCCACTTCTGTTTCTCTGGATTTGCCCATTCTGGACACCTGTTGAGGAGAATCGTACTGTGTGTGACCTTTGGCGTGACCTTCGGTGCTGGCATCTTTCACGTCCAAGGGGAGTGGAATCTCACAGTGCGTGACCTTTGGCGTGGCCTTTGGTGTCAGCATCTTTCAAGTCCAAGACTCATTCGGGTTGGAGCACATGTTCTTTTGTTCCTTAAGGCTGAGTGATATTCCATTGTGTACATATTTTCTTCATTCATCTGTTGACAGACACATGAATGTTTCTGCTATTATGAATAATGCTGCTATGAAGATTCTTGCATAGGATTTTTTTTTTGTAAAAATGTTTTCAATTTTCTTGGGCATATGCCTAGGAGTGAAATTGCTGGGTCGTACGGTGATTTTACACTTAACTTTTCTGAGGAACTGCCAGACTTTTCCTAAGCAACTGTACCATTTTACTTCCCCTCCCACTAGTAATATATCAAGATATCAGTTTTCCCAAACTCACCAACATATCACTGTCCAATACTGGGGTTTTACCCATCCCGGTGGTTGTGAAGTGGTATCTCATGGTAGTTTTGATTTCCATTTCTAAGATGACGAATTCTGTTAAACATCCCATGTGCTTTTTAAGGCATTTATATGTCTTTCTTTGGAGAATGGCTATTCAAATCCTTTGTCCATTTTTAAATTGGATTTTTATTAAGAGTTTTAAAATATATTCTTGATATCAGGCCCTTATTGGGATAATGTATCCTGTTCTGTGGGTTGCCTTTTTACTTTAATAGTATCCTCTGAAATGAACATTTTTAATTTTGATACCTTCTTTTTCCCGTCAGTTGCTTGTTATGCTTTAGACGTCTCATGTAAGGAAACATTGCCTAATCCAATGTAACAGTTTCACCAGGATTCTCCCCTAATGGTGTCATGGGCTGAACTGTACCCCTCCCTCAAGATTCCCATGTTAAAGTCACAACCTCAGAAACTCAAAATGTCACTGTATTTACATACAGCACCTTTAACTTGGCAATTTAAGTCCCATAAGATCTTAAGAGTAGGCCCTGATCCAGTATGACCGGTGTTCTTATAAGATAATTTAGACATACAGTCCTCAGTGCTGCATGCACATAAGAGAAACCTGTGAGGACACAGAGAAGATGCAGACTACACAGCATGGGGTGAGGTCCCAGAGAATCCAACCCTGCCCGCACCTTGACCCCAGGCTTCCAGTCTCCAGAGCAAAGGAAATAAGATGCTGTTGTTTAAGCTGCATGGTCTGTGGTGTCCATTATGGTACCCAGCAGACTGACAGAATGGGTCTCACAGTCAGCTCCTTATGCTGGATCCATTTTGAGCTTTGTGTGTCGGGCAAGGAAGGGTCTAGTCCATCCTTTTCCATGTGGATACCCCAGTTGTCCCAGCACCATTGAGTTGTGAAAGGAAAAAAGTAAAGCAACCCTTACGTCCTTTCTCCAATCAACAGATTAGAAGATACACTTAAGAATCGTGGACAATTTTGTCGCTTTAAGCCAGTGGTTTTCAAACTTTTGGGTCTCAGGAACCCTTTGCACTTCATTAAAGATCACAAAAAAGCTTTCTCATGAGACTGGGAGTGGTAGCTCATGCCTGTAATCCCAGCACTTTGGGAGGCAGAGGCAGGTGGATCACTTGAGGTCAGTAGTACAAGACCAGCCTGGCCAACATGGTGAAACCCCGTCTCTACTAAAATACAAAAATTAGCCGTGCGTGGTGGCAGACACCTGTAGCCCCAGCTACTAGGGAGGCTCAGTAGTAGCTGAACTCAGGAGGCAGAGATTGAAGTGAGCTGAGGTCACACCACTGCAGCTCCAGCCTGGGTGGCAGAGCAAGACTCCGTCTCCAAAAAAAAAAAAAAAAAAAAAAAAAAAAAAACTAACAATTTAGTTCATTTTACAATGATAAAGTCATTACCTCTTAACACAGTCTTAAAGAAGAAACCATTTTCCAAAATAAGCCGCAGCGTGGCAACAGGTTGTGCTGCTGTGAAAACACCTAACATCTCTGCACCTCAGACAGCAGGGTCCTCATGCCTGCATCTGCGTTCAGTGGGCTGCAGAGCCGTGGCTGAAGTTTATGAAGAAAGTCCAACCCCATGTTGATATACAATTAGGAAGAAGTATTTTCATTGTGTTTTCAGATCGTTTTAGGTATTCTCTGAGCCAAATGTAACAAGCGACACTTCCGTACAGGCTGTCTGCAACTCGGAGTCTGCGCTCTGGTCGACTGGCCTTTCTGCCCCAATTCCTTCTAAGTCAACTGGTCCGTCCTGCACTTGAATGGCTTTTACAAGCACACGATTTTGTAATCACACACTGGTTAGAAAACACTGGTTCCGAGTTATGAGCAGCTTCCACATTTTGTTATATGTCAAAAAAAAAAAAAAAATCACTATGACCATTGATCACATGAGAAAGTGGTAGACACAAGATTTTCATATTTTAATACTCACTGGAAAGCTCAAATGTCTATCACTGGGAATAATGTAAGGTACTTTCCTTGAGATGAGTCATTTTGTTCATTTTTCAGGCCACACCTGCAAATACCTCCATCTGAAGTGGCATCGTTTGTAAGTCATTCTTTACATGAAGGCGGCCGTTAGTGGAAGAAGTGGTTCTGCAGCTTCATCGCTCAGAGGCACCAGTGCTCTCCCAAGATAACCATAAAATCCACAGAAGACACACCTGTGCACACTTCCTGTTTCTCACTCAGAACATTCCAGAAGGAACTCTGAATCCTGGTGCCGCAGCGGGACTGAAGTTTGCTCTCACACACACAATAAACCCAGGGACATCCGCCAGCCCCCACCCCGAGGCCACAGCCTTGGTCCTCTGTCTGGTCTAGGAGGGCTCCCTGCAGCTCCAGCCTAACAGGAAAAAGCAAGCACCCACATGTCAGAAAGCCCTCCTAAGGCCCGGCGAACACTTCTGCTTATGTGCCAGCCAAGTGCGTTTGACAAGGCTACAGCCAGCTGTACGGCAGGCAGCGAGGTACCCAGCAAGTACTCAGGGCTCACGTTACGGAGGAGGAAGCCAGGCAGATAGTGAGGTACCCAGAAGGGTTCACATTACCGAGGAGGAAAGGAGAGTGGAGACAAGGGGGCTGGAACAGTCTGTCATAAGCTTTAGCATTTACAAGGCTCGCTGAAGATTACCGGATTTGATCTTCACAGCTCACAAGATAGGCAGAGGCATGACAGTTTTCACTTCATAAAGAGATCCTGAGAACTGATGGTGAGCACGTGCTCTTCCCACAGGCTCGCAGAAATCATCTTCAAATCATCTCTCAGTTGTATACATGTGATAATATCTCAGTCACGTCCCCTTTTCTGCATGGGGATTTTAATGCTGCCCTGCTGTTCCTTCGGACCCCTGCCCTCTCCTGCATTTCAGTCATGCCCACCATCCATGGGGAGTCTGCCCCACCCCACCCCTGCTGCTGCTGATGGCTTGGGTCACCCTTTCATTTCCACCTGCAGGGACCTGTTCTTCCTTCAAATGCAGTTCAAACTCACTCATTGTGTGAAGCCTTTACCAGCCATCATGACTGTCATGTGTAAAATCAGTCTGTGGAATGCTTCATTTAGGAGGTGCTTATGTTGCCTCATTGGCTGTGATCGGGACCAAATTCTGAGCAAACCAGGAGGTCCCCTCTCCCCATCTCTGCTCCAGTGCACTTAAAACAAGGATTCCTGAAAGCACCTTTTTAGTCCAATTCACGCATGAGTCTGCCCCACACCCTGCAGAAAAGCCCTGGCGGTCAGGGCTCAGGGCCCCCAGGTGGGTAAGGAGAGCTTAGTGCCCTCTCTGGACTTGTTGCTCAGAGACCCACGGCTGGAAGGGAAGAAACCTGCATCCTGTGAAACATCCAGGCCCTGAGACCCACTCAGGAGCAAAACACGGGGAAGGAGCCTCGAACAGACCCTTGGGAGGGCAGTCAGTAGGAGCCACAGAGGTCACCAGGAGGGAGTGAGGCAGGCACTGAGGCCAGAGGTGATGTGGCCGGGAGGGAGGTGATGTGGCCGGGAGGGAGGTGATGTGGCCAGAGGTGACATGGTGGGGGGATGACCTGGCGTGGTGGGGGGAGGTTACGTGGCCAGAGGCAACGTTGCCAGGGAAGGAGACATGGCTGGAAGTGACAAGAGGGGTCTCCAGGCCTCAGACTGTGCCTGATTTATGGATATTTTAATTAAGATGTTATATCTAACTTTAAAGAAAAGTAGCAATTTAGAACCATTGTGTACATTTAAAGCACGATACAAATATAGCATATTTCCCAAACCAAAGAACAGTGCATTGAAGGAAAAAATAGCAGCTCACCAAGAAAAAAAGAAAAAAAGAAAAAATTCATTTAAGATCAGAAATAAAGAGATCCTACAGCTCTTCTAGTACAATCCCCACCCTAACGTGAATGGGGGGAAAAGGGAATTAGATTCTAGTCAGTCAGTATTAAAGGCAAAACCGATCCACTTTACTTTTTACTTGACAGAAAACAAGAAAAGCTCCTCAAGGAATCCCAACAACAGGAGCTTTAGGAGTCCCCAAAATGCAAAATTCACCTTCAAATTAAATCAACTGCTAAGTGTTTATAAAGTTATTTTTTTCATTATTGCCTTCCTCATCCCCAGGGGCTTTTTTAGACCTTGTTTCCCCTTAATTGCCTCCAACACCCGGGAAATTTAAACCCCACAAGTAAACCGTGTCTCGATTCACACACAACGTCCTTTGGAGCAGACAGTCCGTTGCTCTAAGACATTCTTGTCACCTAAGCACCGAGTACAGCCTGAGAACGCACAACACGCACACACATGAACTTGGACAGACAACAGGTGAGATACGGCACATGAGGAAGACGAGACAAATGAGCTTCACCGACACCCCAGATCCGTGAAGAAGTGACACACGCAGCCTGCTGGGGTGCCGGTGACTCCTCAGAAACAGCCAAGGGCAGCATTTGGAGAAGCAGCACCGCAGGCCAGGAGGGTCTGTGGGCTTCAGAGGGGAGAGGCGCCTCGACCAGGTACTGGGGGCTTCAGAAGGGAAGGGCGCCCCGACCAGGTGCTGGGGGCCTTCAGAAGGGAGGGCTCCCCCAACCAGGTCCTGGGGGATTCAGAAGGGAGGGTGCCCTGATCAGGTGCTGCGGCTTCCGACGGGAAGGCGCCCCGAGCAGGTCCTGGGGACGGCAGGACAAGCCCTGGGTCCCCTCCTCACTTTTCACTCCCTACTCCTGAATCTCGCCCTGAAGTTGCAGCAAGACCAGGTATTCATTTACCCACAAAGTTAAGTATCTGAGTAACACAAGTCACTAATCCACACAGATCTGAGTCCACAGATACCTCCCAGAGTTGCCACCATCCCTTCTGGCAGAAGAACAGCCCAGGGGCCCACGCTGCTAGGAAGGGAGACTGTCTCCAGCCTGACACTGCAGAGTCCTCAACACACAGTCTACCTTCTGGAACCATGCCGTCTCCCACAGAAGCAACTAGGGACATGTAGGGTTTTTTTTAACTTTTTTTTTTTTTTTTTCTTAAGACAGAGTCTCCCTCTGTCACCCAGGCTGAAGTGCAGTGGCACAATCTCGGCTCACTGCAACCTCTGCCTCTCGAGTTCAAGTGATTCTCCTGCCTTGCCCTCCCCAGTAGCTGGGATTACAGGCGCCTGTCACCACGCCTGGCTAATTTGTTGTATTTTTAGTAGAGACAGGATTTCACCCTGTTGGCCAGGCTGGTCTCGAACACCTGATCTCACGTGATCCACCTGCCTCGACCTCCCAAACTGCTGGAAATACAGGCATGAGCCACGGTGCCCGGCCCATATAGGTATTTAAATTTGACTAAAATTAAATAAAATTAGAAGTTCAGTTTCTCATTTACACTTCAAGCATTCAGTTACCCACAGGCGGACACTGACCAGAGGCTGGTAGAGATGTCACACTCCACACTGCAGAAGGATCTATGGACTAAGTGGCTCTAAGATCATCTCAGCATCTTTATATTGAAGCTACCAAAGTTTTACTCTGATTATTGTAGACATCAGCATTCTCCCACTTAAAAATGTCAGTGCCATTGCAATGATCAGATCTGTGACTTCCCAGAAGCTCTCCTCTTCCTGGACAGATAACTGCAGAGCATCTGCACTCTGCCTCCACACTAAGGGACAACAGAAGCCTCCCGGTAAAATCAGGGGGAGGAAAAAAAAAAAAAAAAAAAGGAATCCCTAGTCCCTCTCCCCCTACAATTTTGTGAAACTCCTGTTAATATTCAGAATAACTGCCAGAGTTGCAATAAACAAGGATCCCTTGACCAGGAAGCAACAGGGAAGTAAGAAGAGGGAGATGAAAGGACCCTCTGTTCCCTCTGGGACCCCAGGCCCAGCCTGGACTGAGAAGGGCAGCACAGCCCGGCAGACCTGCACACCTGATGCGAAACGTGCACACGGCTTCCCCAGGCCTCGGTCCCCCACTCTGCCATCACTGGCCACTGTGGCTCTGGTAGAGACAGCTCCCTGAGCCCCAACACCCACAGCCAGTCCCCTCCTTGCAGGTCTCAGCTCTGCTGTCACTGCCTCCCTGATGCTTCTCAACATTCATGAACCGTGGCCCCTCTACCCCACAGCCCTTGCTACCGCCCACCCCACCACGGAGCTTGGCACACAGCAGGTGCCTGAGACGCCCCAAGGGGCGGGCATGCCAGGGTATGGCTTGGAGTTCCAAAGGCCACGTCCCGCATACCACCACAAGCGCCGCAGAGGCTGTGGAAGGGGTCCAGGCTTCAGGCCTGCACACAGCTTCTCCCGGCCCCAGAGGCCAAGAACGTAGCAAGGGAGTGCAGCTGGAAGCAGGATCCCAAACTCCCTTCCTGCTCAAGAGGAAGGGGGCCTCGGGGCACAACCCCACGAGCACCTTCCTCCTGCCAGGCTGCCTGTCACTGCACCGACACCTTCACTGCAGGGAAACCCACTCCTGTGAGGAGAAAACCACCAAGTACCACAGGAGCCACATCCACCGGCAGCGTCTGCTGAGCCCAATTAGTGACAACAGCAGCCAGGACCCCACGTATCACGCACCTACTCCGAACCTGCCCTGCATACCACAAGGCCGACCATCCTGAAGCTCAACTTCCACTCATCAGGGGCCTCTTCCAGGAGAGCTCGGCATGTCTATCTTCCCTGGACTCACAGAAAGGTGAAGGACTCAGTCCCGAGTGTGAACAGAGTCAAGCTCCCACTAGCTGTGCAGACAACCTCCCTAGCCCTGGCCTGGGAAGGGGTTAAGTGCAAACAGCCATCTTTTGCCCGCACAGGTACAGAATTCAGCCAGCTCTCTCAATGGAGTCGTGA
Source organism: Macaca fascicularis (assembly GCF_037993035.2). Lineage (NCBI taxonomy): Eukaryota > Metazoa > Chordata > Mammalia > Primates > Cercopithecidae > Macaca > Macaca fascicularis. Next base: position 33,292,206 of record NC_088377.1, on the reverse strand, counting down.
CAGGTCAACTCCAGGCTCCTCAGTGCTCTGGGGTTCACCTCGGGCCACTGCACCTTTGAAACGTGGCTGTGGACTCCTCTAGGCTGCTCGGTGTCATGGCCCATTTCATTCCGACACTGCAGGCCCCTGCCATGGTGTCAATACCCAGGACACCCCTGCCGGCATCCACCGAGATGTTGCTGCAGATGCTGTGATCTGAGAACAGCCACGTGCAGGCATCAAAGGGAGGGCTTCTCAAGTCTCCTCCGAGAGCAGTGGCTACAGCTTTGGAAGATGTTGCACTGAATCCTGGGTGAGCCTGGCTCAGTCTGCAATCTAAGCCGGGTTGCTGGGGAGACACACTCTGTTGTAACTGACAGAGGCTGTTGGTGGCAGCTCTACCAAGACCGAGAATGGCAACTAATCTGAGATTTACTATCCATACTTTCTATCTGATGTTTAAAAGGAAAGCATGGTGAAGTTCAAGTAGCAAGGAATTTTCTATAATCTATCATATCAAGATACAGTAGAAATGTAGCTGAAATGTCAGTAGGGTCTATGCAGAGGAACAAACATGTCTATTTCACGAAAAGTGCTTGCTGGCTTTTTAGAAACAGAGTGAAATCCCTGCCAAGTAAAAGGTTTATACTTTTGCTTTGGAAAGAGAGAGAAAGTTCTTCCTTATTATTCAAATACATTAACCATATTTAAGTGTTCTGGTAGACTAAGTATTAAATATTCAAAAGTAAGTAATTCTGTTTGGTCTATTTCATTCTTTAAATGCAGCTTTTAAAAACGGACAAACACCTGGCTGAGTGTGGTGACTCACGCCTGTAATCCCAGTACTTTGGGAGGCCGAGGCGGGTGGATCACGAGGTCAGGAGATCGAGACCATCCTGGCTAACACGGTGAAGCCCTGTCTCTACTAAAAACACAAAAAAATTAACCTGGCCTGGTGGCGGGTGCCTGTGGTCCCAGCTACTCGCGAGGCTGAGGCAGGAGAATGGCGTGAACCCGGGAAGTGGAGCTTGCAGTGAGCTGAGATCACACCACGGCACTCCAGCCTGGGTGACAGAGCAAGATTCTGTCTCAAAAAATAAATAAAAATAATGAAGTGGTACACACCCCATGTCTGCCCTGGCTCCAGCCATCTCCATGGAGTGGACAGAGCTTGGGAAAACCTCACTGTGGAGGCCCAGAAGGCCGGGCCGGGCCTTTGCTCAGCAGATGAGAGGGTCAGCCACCCTAGGGATGAAGCCCGTATTTGCTATGTTACTGATGATATCCACATAAATTTCTATTTTGCCTCCCACACAAAAAACTGGGATCCATGTTTGAGCAAGCGGCTCATGCCAACAGACCCTCCATGCCATCATTTCCCTGACCTCCCCAAGAAGAGCCAGGCCACACAGCATCCCCACACGGGCGCTGGGGCCCAGGAAGATCTGGGTTCTGCCCCTCTTCTCCCTCGTCCCTGCAGCTCCCAGCTTGCTGTGGAAGCCCAGTAGTGCTGACTGAACCCACGGTTCACCTGGGGTGTTCAGGAGAAGCCTCTGTGCAGAAATAAGCTGGGAAGCAGGGCCGTGTGTGCTGGCAGATCACTCGAACGGATTTAGAGAACAGAATTTTCAAGACAGGATCTGCCACCAAGTCCCTCAAACCCTTCGTGAGCCTAGAGCCACACAGAGCCATTTGCTGCACTCCCACAATCTCTAACCACCCTGCGCAGAAGCCCAGTTTATCCAAAGGACCATAAAATTTTGTGTGTAAACAAAGTTTGGCATAGTGAATTAAAAGTGAAGTCACCACTTCTATTTTCCATTAATCCATTCATTCAAACAAGCATCTCTTGAGTATGCGCATCGAATACTGTGGAATTAGGATTCAGTCCATGCCTTCAAGAAATATACACCACAGAAGAAAAGGTATATGTTGTAACTAAGAGTGGTGAACCGGCAAGAAATACACATCGCAGAAGAAAAAGTAGAGCTTGTAACTGTAACAGTGGTGAACAGGCAAGAAATACACATCATAGAAGGAAAGGTAGAGCTTGTAACATCATACAAAGAAAGGTGTAGCTTATAACAGTGGCGAACAGGACAGAATCTCACAGGCTCATCAGGGGCCGCTGAGGAGGAAGCCATGATTCATTTCCACCTGCAGTAGATAAATGTTTCCTGGGTAAAGTAACTTTTCTAGAGTGATATCTGCTCCTTATTGTTGAGATGTTGCTTGATAGGGTATTAAATTACCACTTTATGGGCTGCTTATATAAAATACCTCATTGTCAGGGGAGGTTATAAAATAACATACTTCACACAAGCTTGGGCCGTGAATGGTGCGAGGCAATGGGACGATGTGTTCCCGTGTTCTCGAGATGCAGAAGGGGCAAGACCCTGGGGTTCCCTTCTCCTCCCCACCACCCTGTTCCCAGATGAGGGCTGGAGGCAAGGCCGCTGTGCAGTCCTAGAGCTGGCTCCAGGGCCAGGACACCACGCCCAGACTCTCTGCACCCCATGCGAGAAATACAGCCTGGTGGACAATCACCAATTTACCTGGCAGTGGGGAGCCCTTCATCAAAACCCTGTGCTTCCAGGAGCCAGGACAAAGCAGGAGCCCCAGGAAAATTGTTCCAGGTGCTCTGGAAACCTGGGCAGAGTCACAGCCTGGCAGGAAGCACCAGTGATGCAGGTGTGCCCAAGACTGGAAAGATGGCCAGACGCCTGGAGGCCAGTCCGGCCTGCAGCAGATGACCACTTCTCTCTGGTTCGTTAGAGATAGACAGTCTGGGCTTCACTTTTGTATGTGGAGTCTCACAGCACAGAAATATCACAAAGGGATTACACTTCATGTACCCCAATTTGTTTTAATTTAAAAAATCACATTTATTGCATCTAATTCTAAATCCAAGGAAGAAAAATAAGTATAAAAATGCGTGCCTACAAAAGGTAAACCACAATCTCTTTACCCATAGGAGACCCAAAATTTAGTTTACCTTTTCTTCAGTATTATCTCTTTTTTTAAAGCAATTACTGAGGTGTCTTCTCACTGCCCCATAAGGAGGTTCATGGGCTTTTCAAGGCTCTTTGCTGTTTAATCGTTTTTTAGGTTTAAGGGCAGGATCATTTTCCCACACCTGTTTGCTTCCTTGATCACCAATTTTTCACAAGGACATCATTGTGCATCGGAAAACTTAGTAACTGAACTTCATTAAAAGTGGAAAAAAATAAGGACATGTTGGCTGCTATGACAATATCCTCAGTCATCAAATCTCCCTGGGGGACCAGACACACCCCCAATCTCCTTGTAACCCCAGCATGCATGTATCGCTGCGGCTGACAGGACTGGCCCACCCTGGGGAGGCATGAAAGCAAAGAGAAGGCAGGTAACTCATTTAGGATTCCCAGGGCATCAGGGGACCAGCCACATGCAGGGAACCTCCTGGCCTGGCAGGTGGCAGACTCCTGGGACCCGCCTCAGACACGTTAATCAGAGAATCTATAGGCGGGCAAACTCTCACAAGTATCTGTAAAGGAAGGACTTAGCTCTGCTGTGAGCCCACTACACGTGGGGTTATGCAGGACACCGCTCCCAGCATCCAGTCTCCATTCCACCCTCCTGGGAGGAACACCCGTCAAGTCACAGAGCACGGTCTTCAGCGAACACCTTCCTGCGCGACCTCCACTGTCGCCCAGCCCTGCAGGAGTAGCCGCTGAGTAGGGGAAACAAGTCTTTGCTCTTGACTCAGCCACCTTGATGCTGGGTATAAGACCAACACTCCTACGTCTCTGGGGAAAGGAATGGCCCTGGGCAGGAATGCACTTGGCAGCCCCAGGGAGGGGCCAGGTATGGAGGACCAGGCCTCTGCCCACAGACACATCAGCACAGCATCCTGGAGCAGAACCTCCAGCCCAGCTGAGCCTACAGATGGCTGCAGCCCTGGACAGCATCTTCATGGTGACCCGGGGGACTGGGCCAGAGCCGCTCAGCAGGGCTGCCCTGAATTTGCAACCTGAAGAAGCTATACAGTCGTACATGTATGTTGCCTTAAGCCCCTAGGTTTTGGGGTTACTTGTCACACAGCAACAGACAGTGGATGCACACGGGCTCCCAGGCCACGATGGCCTCTGCCGGCCTCTCTTGCGCTGTCTCATGTGTTCCCACGACATCATGCTTCTCAGAGCCAAAGGCTGCCAGCGCCCCCTCTTTTCTTTACAAAGTCATTACAAGCTCATGATACACACTGAAAAAAAGCAATCTGTAAAATACAACGTATGACGCAATACAGGGTGAATGCACAGGCACATACACACGCGAAACAGGCGCACGCGCTTAACAGGTGCATGCACACACGAACAGGTGTACACGCATGAAAAAGGTGCATACGTGAAGGTGTACACACACCAAACAGGTGTGCATACATATGTGAAAGCACCAGACATGAAGGGCTGTCTTTGGGAGCCTGGTTTTTAGCCATCTCCCTTACCCTTTTACATCTGCATGATCAAACACAGCACACCACAGTACTGAGGGGAAGCCCCAGCTTCTCATGGGGGCACATGAGGCTTTTTATTTATGCCACAGAAGGTCCCCCACTGCCAGGACTAGGTCAGGTCCACCCTGTGCTCCAAGGACCAGGCCACCTGCCAGCCCACACGGACCTGCCCCTCGGATGGTGTGGCTGCTTCTAAAACAGAGGCTGAGCCCCACCCAGAGACCTGCAGTACCTGTTATTAAATCAAGACTTGGCTGCGGGTAAATATCAAGATTTTTATTAAACATGACTCTGAAACATTCGAAGGACCATAAATGAATGCTCCTTTCACAGCCATGGCGTGTCCAGATGCTCATGGAGAAGGCCAGGGTGTGGGAACCCACAGAGCCCCGACAAGGCAGACGCAGAGCTGTGTGGCGTAGTTAGCACTGATTTTGTTTTGACACTTGCCTTTTATATTCAGATTAAAGTAAAAAACAAGATGCAAAAGTAGCTCACATTCTATTTCAATTCTCTATTTCTGTAGTAACTGGGCACCTTTCCCTCTGGTTTCCCAGCCAAGCGTTAAATAGGCCCAAGTTGGGATTTGTCAAAGTCTGGACCTCTATTGTAGATTAAGTGAGGGGGGTAGGGAGGGGAGCAGGAGTTGTGGATAGGGAGGGACAGAGGGAAAGAGCAAGAGAAACCGCCAAGGGCTGGAGCCAGGAGGGATGCTTCTAAGGTAACTGAGCTGACATGCACGCAGTGCCATCATATGACTTGGCTGACACATGCCAGAATCACAACAAAATGCTTAAGGAGAAGAGTAAGCACCAGCATCTTCAGATTAGGGTAGTGTCCCGGTTTCACGCTTGCCTTGTATGACATTCTATAAATTGTAAAAATAACGCATTTTCTTACCAGCCATGCTGTTCCCCAAATACTAACTATAATAAAGACCAGACAGCATCTGGGTACTGAGCGTGTGTCAGAGCCCGGTGAGATAGGCATCATTTACTTTGCTAGAGAAAGAAACAGGCTCTGAGAGAAACTTCCTGAGGCCAGGCAGCTATCTCCAAACCCACCTCGCACCTCCTGACCCTGAATGCAGAGGACCCAAGTCATCCACGTGAATGATTTACCTACATACATGTCAGATTGAGATTCAGTCCCCACATCTAATCATCTCTATGCAGGAATGTGTCAAGGAAGGTATAATTCTATGACCTCGAGAGCTGGGGGAACAAAGGCAGGCACCCTCGACACAGATGAGGGGCGGAGGTGGTGGCCAGCACAGGGGCGGGCAGGAGCACGTCCAGCCCTGCCCCGTCACACAGCCACCCTGCCATGCCAGTGCAGGGGCCGCCACTGTGTCTCGGGGAAAAGCAGCTTCTCCTGCACAGGAATCTACCCCTGAAAGTGTGTTCCTGAGAAGGTGTGGACCAACATCTCGGAAATCAGACACTGTTTAACACGCTTATCTATAGAGGCTGCCTATGTCAGGGAATCATCTCGCCATCAATTATTTCTGGTAAATGCTGATTATTCTAAGTTAATTGAGGCAACACAAGAACAAAATAATGGAAATGTCAGAGTGAATCCACTCCACCTGCTGAAGAGCTGGGACTAACGATGAAACGGAAGGAATCCTGGAGAACACAGCAGGACCCCAGACCCCGCGGACCACCCCAGCCTCCCCACAGCAGTTAGCCGTGGGGCCAAGGAGTGGTTTCCAAGGAATCTCAGAGGTTCTCAAGGTCTTGAAAGTTTAACAGGAATTAAATATTTGCATCTGAGTCACACAAGCACATTGAAAGTATTATTTCTCCTTTCCACTAGAATTACGAACTTGGGGCAGTGGCACTGGCTGTATCTCATGCTCATGAGATGTTTGGGGGCAACTGTGCATCTCAGGTGAATCATTTATAATAATGAAAGAAGTGCTTGGGCCCTCGATCCAGGACCACAGACCCCACCAACGAGGGTCTAACCAGGACAAGCCTCGGCCTGGACACCCCTGCTTCCAGTTGTCCCACCTTTCCAGACCACACCAATGTACATCTTACATTTATTTGACTGATGTCTCATGTCTCCCTAAAAGCTATAAAACCAGGCTGTGCTCTGACCACCTCGGGAATACGTTCTTAGGATCTCCTGAGGGCTCTATCAAGGGACATCATAACTCATTTGGCTCAGAATCAATGTCTAAATGCTTCACAGAGTTTGACTTTCTTTGCTGACATGGTACCTTTCGTGGGTATTCACCTGGGAGACTCACAGTCAACCGGAGGCAGCAGTTGTCCACTGTACAAAAGTCTCTGCAGGACTGAGCCTCTGGCATGGGGACTCCAATCCCTGAAGTAGCAGCTCTCCCACATCCCACAGCCTGATAGACATGCACCTCCAGGGCTTCTCATTTCAGAGTCTCAGCAACAAATCTACCAAATGTGGTCAGTGTTACAGAATATTTGAGGCTTTTGGCTGTTGCCATTCCCCAGGTTCACTCTAAAACCACAATGGGAACACTCGGAACAGGATGGTTCTCAGTCACTGACCCTCCTGGTAACACACTGTTTCCAAGGCCCTTTCCCGCCAGTCACAGCTTCCTTCAAATCAGGCTCGAAGGCCACCTCCCCAAGAAGGAAACCTCTTCAATCCAGCAACCACAGCTCCTGGTCCTATCCAGAGCTTGTCTGCCAGGAAGGGAAGACTCCTCATTCCGGAGAGAGCAGGTGCCACAAACTCAGGATTTTAGCCATTGTGAAGGCAAACACTCGTGAAATTAATACACCTTTTCCTCCTTGGATACTGACATTTCCTCTTCTGGAGGTCAGCCAAGGCCATCTGCACGAGTCACAAGCATGAGGTTTCCAGCCCCTCCTTTGGTGTCAGCAGGGTGGCTCCACTCTGAGACCCTCCTGCACCAGCCAGGCCATGCACCTGTTCCCATGACTGCTGTCAGCAGACTACAGCGATTCTAGAATAATCAGCAAGTTGACATTCCGAAGGATGCATTTTAAAGAAAAGTGTGTAAGTTTTACTGCATGAAATTAGCTACATCTTTTTGCTACTCCAGAGGCTTTTTGTTTTGCTTTCTCAAGGTTTTCTACAATGATCCCGACAGTCAAGGTTCCCAGTTACAGGCAGAGGGTTGGGCAGGCCACGTCTGATGTTTAACACACACAGAGGATCCACGTCAAATGATTTTCCCTGTTCACCAACATCATCAGGACAAGCTTTAAGCAGTAATCATCTCCCTGTCTGGAAACCTGAGCTCCCTTGAGAACCAATGCAACAGATGTGTTTGACAAAGTTGCAGGTGGACATTTTAGTGAATGAATCACTATTTCAATTAGGATAATAGCTCACTATTCAAAGGCATGTTTTTGTCAATTTTTATAATTTAGGTTTTATGCATTTGAATCATGAAGTGAGACTTGTACCTGATACATTACAGAATCTCTACAAAATAGACAAAATTCCAATTCTGTACATTCACTCTTTTTCCATATGCATACGGATGGTCATAATTTAAGTTGGCATTCCAACAGGATTTCTCAATTAAAATGTCTTCTACTTTAAACACTACGTGTTAAACATTACACAATCCATTCTTAAACACTTATAACAGGGTCTGTATGGCCAGTTTTAAAGATTTCTTCCTCACTGAAAACAAGTGTTTAACCAATAAATGGTCTACTCTAAAATAATCTAGAGACAGATACATTTGGAGAGTGGACACGCTCAACACAGAAATCTGGAACATCAAACAGGCACAACCGGCAGTGAGGGTGGAAAGGGTGCCATGTGAGTGCCCCTAAAAACACACACAAGCCTCCCTGCTTAAAAGGTATGAATATAGCTCAATACTCCTATGTGAACCTTGACGTGTCTACTGCCTTACAGAATCCTCCTAGCTGAGCTGCAGGAATCTTCCTTGGAGCCTTTTCTCACTTACACTGCCTACAGGTGCCCACTGGGCTCCCTGGGCAGTATCGTGTCTTTGTTTAGAATATTGCAGTATTTTGAGGCCTGTTTAATCCCAAGTCAAAGCCTTATCATAACTCAGACACCATCCCTCAGGACTTGTGGGCCAACTTCGGCTAATGCAGACTGCTCCACTGTGCCCTGCAGGTGGGCTTGGTGCATCCACACGATTTTAAGATTTGGGGCTGCCGTTTTCTGCAGTCACAGATGCAGACTTACAAATTCATAATGACTGAAAGCAGCACGTATTTTTATGTTCCTTCTGTAATGGTAATAATAATGGCAACATTTCCCCAAGCCTTAAAAAACCCTCCTAACAGCAGTTGTATTCTACCCCCTTCCTTAAAATTAATAGAATTTACCAAACTAGGTGAAATCAGTCTTCATGAGAAAGTGACAAATCAGTGTTCACACAATGGCATAGTAGCTGGGCATACAGTGTACATCAACACCCCAAACTAAGCACCTATCACAAATATTCCCAACTCACAGGAAAGCTAGAAAAATCAGAAGGCTTAAAATATGATTATAAATGAAAATAACAAGAAACTAAAGTTTCTGAGGAACCTTTGTTAGCCAAACAAGGAAAACCATTAAACCAGTGCTGATTACATTGCATTTGATTACAGCAGCCAAAGACGTGTCCAGAGGAAAAGAGACTTTTAAAGATTAGTCTTGCAGTAAGAATGGTTGCTTAACAAATTCAGACTACTAGGCTACACCAATCACCAATTAAGAAGCAAGGAAAATGAGTGTGAGTCATTTTCCTTAATTCTTAATGTGTTGAGAATTCCAACACTGCTAAGGTCATTCAGGGAATCGAGGCTCAATTTGAAGAAACTGAAGAATTGAAGTCTATGATTAATATTAATGAACCAATTATCTAAGAGAAGATTTCAAAGCTGAGAACACACTAATTCCACACAACCTGAAGTGGAATCTGCTAAGATGTCTCATAACTAATAAAAAGACTCTGGGGAGCAAATTCTCAGATCCTGTGAGAATATGAAGTGTCTGAGTCCATGGTGCTCCTCTCATTACTCACTGGCAGGCCCTTTGGGGAGAACGTTCCCACTCTTGCATGCAGTTGAGGCAGCAGCATCCGGGTGAATGTCACCAACTCTCTTGGACATAATCATGTTCATCTCCTTGGTCTCTCTGGCCCACAGCTCCATCTCCTCAACCACGGATCACCCTCCCCACACCCACAGCCTGGACGCCACCTTGGGGCAGCCTTACTCGCTTCCCCTCTCCCACAGCCTGAACGCCACCTTGGGGCGGCCTCACTCACTTCCCCTCTCACCCACAGGCCTTCACTACCTGACTTTCAAAGTCTTAAGAACCATCATTCCACATATTTTCTCCAGGAACAGGGGCAAGTCTAGTGCCTGTTATTCCATCTCGGCCAGTAACTGAGGGACAAATGCAGCAGAGCTAAGGGTGTCCACACAGAAGCTGAGCACTGTGTTTTGATCCCGATTCTGCCGTTCAACTCTGCAGTGTTTTGCCTGTCTCCTTTTAGCCTCTGTTTCCTCATTTCTAACATGAGGTAAAAGAAGTTCCTGCCTTAGCAGGTTTCTATGAGGACTCAATGAGCCAATATGTCTGAAGCACTCAGCATAGCATCCAGCAGACACCAGGCACTGCACAGAACTCAGCCTACTCAGCCAAACATCAGCTCCCTGCACCCAGTGCTCTTCCCGTCTCAGAAATAAACGCATAACATATGAGCAGAAACTGGAAAACAAATATCTTCAAAACGTGACTTCCTAGAAGACTCACTCAAATGCACAATAGAAATCTTTCTTCTGTGTTTGACCATCACCTTTAAGATAATATCCAAGCAAAACCATATTACAACTCAGTGATTTAACATCTACTGGAAACCTGGTGAAGATGAAGAGAACACACTTTTCTGGTCCCCTTTGCTACCCGCAATTTCCCTTCCTCTATTCAATGGCAAGCTGCCAGGTGCTGCAGGAGAGGGCAGTGCTGTCACTCCCCTAATCAGTTAGGAAGCCCTCCATGGAGCCTGGACCACCCCTAGGTCAGTATCAGGGCCTCAGGTGAGCACAGACAGGAGAACATGTCCATTCCATCAATAGACCAGGTGTCAACATCCTCTCTGTACAAAGCATCATGCTAGCATTTGTATGTATGCAGCGTTTAAGTACCACCCTTCCACAAATTTAAATTCAGCTGAGGAAACCACATGAGACTCCTAAAAATATGAAAGAGTATCTGAGTTCTTAAAAAAAAAAAAAAGTCCTAGACAAAAACGCACACCACTGTAATGCAGAGTCAAACATTCCAAACCACACATTTCACATGCAGTGAAACTGTCGGCAACTATAGTCAGCCCAGAAGATCCCTTTTCCATCTTAGCTCTTTTTAAACAAGGCATATGAGGAATAATCAGCTTTTCCAATAGTAAGAGATGGCATTTTCCACAGACTAACCCAACTTCACCCAGAATTTAAAACCACGGAATTCACATGTGCTAAAAGAATAAGGATATAAAATCGTGCATTTCCCATTTGCTACATGTAAGTTTAGTTTTAAAAGGCATATCATCAAATGCACTTAAATTTCAAACTCCTACAGTCGCCCAAAACCCAAGCATAAAAATGCGTGCTTATGGTCACGAAACGGAGTCAAGCACAGCAAGGAGACTAAAGCAGGAGTTACCCTCCCAGGCTGGCTCCTTGTTCCGAGGTACGTAGCAGTCTAATAACCGAGTCCAAGGATGGAAAGAAACCACTGACCAGCACTTCATATGCTGGGAAGCAGGCAGGGCCATGTGGGCGCCCAGCTTTCATTTGCTGTTTCAGATCTGCATCACCTGCTCTCCTGCTAGAGGCAGCACCTTGGACTCCTGCAAAGGCTGGACTCTGTCGGACCCTGACAGAGAGGTGGGGATTCCAAACCCACCAGAAAAAAATAAAAAAGAAAAATAAAAAACCTATCTCAACACTGGGACATGCTCTAAGAATAAAAACTTCTAAAACCAATGCCTTATTTTAGAACTTTCTAGGATCTTTAGTGCAAAAAAATGTAGTAGCTTACATTTTAGAGTGTCTGAAGAAACATAATCTTTTTGCCCATTTTTAAACTAATTGTAGTTACTATTTACTAAAAGCCTGGCCGGCAATCTTACCAACACGCTTTTTCACGTGACCCTCATGGGGTAACCATGCCAGGCCTTCCTCAGAAGGGGTGTTGCTGCTGCCGGTTCACCTGATGCATGCGTCACTGACCCACCAGAGGCTCCACCAAACCCTGGAGTGTGACAGTCGCCTTTCCTGTCGAGTAGCACGCCACAAACAAACAGCACTAACACGCCGCACACTGATATTTCACAGTTCACTTAGACTTCGACGCTTACACATTCAGATAGCAAAACAGATGCCGGAGCTGAGGAGACAGGTGTCAGCACCTTCTCCTGCCCTCTCCAGAGGCGAGGGCCCGTGGGTCCCGGCACACAGAAGCCCAGGTTTTCTTCATAGCAACCCCTGGCTGAGATTTGCGTCTCTCACATGGAGGTGGTGTTTTCAATGACAATGGCAGCACCTCTGAGGGTCCCAGAAGGGTGCAACTGTGGCCACAGGCACCATGCGGAGCAGCGTCTGTGGCTGCTGTGATGCCACAGACACATCTCCTCCACAGCACGTACTGCTTCAGAACCAAGGCTCGGATGACAGAAATCCCATTCCATAAACCATCAAAGGCTGAGGAAGCCATCTCAGAACTGATGTTCCAGTGGGCTCAAATCTCTTTGAGATCAACTGACCTATTCAGAAAGGGAAAAATAATTCTTTGTAATTGGAAAGAAGCTAAATGTTAAGACTTACTTGGTTGCACAGAGCCCAGATCAGCGTCATCTGAGAATTTGGAATTATATGTATCCAGGGCTCCATCTCAGAGCCGCCAAATCAAACCCAACTCTAGTGGAAGGAGGACAGGCACCATTATGGGGGGGTTGTTGTTTTGCTTTTTGAGACAGAGTATCGCTCTGTTGCCCAGACTGGAGTACAGTGGCATGATCTGAGCTCACTGCAACCTCCACCTCCCAGATTCAAGCAATTCTCCTGCCTCCACCTCCTGAATAGCTGCAATTACAGGTACATGCCACCACACTCAGCTAATTTTTATATTTTTAGTACAGATGGGCTTCCACCACGTTGGTCAGGCTGGTCTCGAACTCCTGGTCTTGTGATCTACCCGACTTGGCCTCCCAAAGACAAGCACCTGTTTTAACAGCCACCCCTGCTCCCAGCCACAACATGACTGAAAGTTGGCAGATAATTAACTGAGTTGTTGATTCTCTTAATCAGAAAAGACTTCTGAAATCATCTGAATATTTCTGCCAAACATTCTCTCCTCTGCTTACAAGCTGTGAGCATGATATAGTGAAGTTTGTTTTGTTTTCCTGTGACAGAGTCTTGCTGTCATCCAGGCTGGAAACAGTGGTGTGATCTCTGCTCACTGCAGCCTCCACCTCCCAGGTTCAGGGGATCCTCCTGCCTCAGCCTCCAGAGTAGCTGGGACTATAGGTGGGCACCACCTCACCCCGCTAATTTTTAGTTGAGACAGGGTCTTACCACATTGGCCATGCTGGTCTCCAGCTCTTGACTTCAGGTGATCCCCCTCTCCCCAGCCTCCCAAAGCGCTGGGATTACAGGCATGAGCCACCACGCCTGGACGAGAAGTGTTTGACAGAGGCTGAGGGGAGGCTCCTGTCCCATCCTGGGACATCCATGTCCCACTCAGCTTCCCATACCAACTATGACACTCAAAGCTGTCACAACAAGGGCAGTTGCATCCCTGCAGTTCTTTGCACTAACGCCACAGCTGCGTGAGCTGCCATAGCCCTGGAGCTGCCACTCAGCCTTATCGTGCTGGCGCAAGCACAGCAGAAACTACCAAGCCCCCAAGAGGGAGGAGTGCAGCCCAGGGGAGTGAACCAGGAGGGAGGAGTGGGGGCCCAGGAGAGTGAGCCAGGAGAGAGGAGTGGGGGCCCAGGGGAGTGAGCCAGGAGGGAGGAGTAGGGGCCCCAGGGCAGTGAGCCGGGAGGGAGGAGTGGGGGCCCCAGGGCAGTGAGCCGGGAGGGAGGAGTGGGGGCCCCAGGGCAGTGAGCCGGGAGGGAGGAGTGGGGGCCCCAGGGCAGTGAGCCGGGAGGGAGGAGTGGGGGCCCCAGGGCAGTGAACCAGGAGGGAGGAGTGGGGCCCCAGGGGAGTGAACAAGGAAGGAGAAGTGCAGCCCAGGGAATTAACCAGAAAGGAAGAGTATGGCTCGGAGTTAACTAGGAGGGAGGAGTATGGTCCAGGGAGTTAGCCAGGAGGGAGGAATGTGGTCCAGGGAGGAACTAGGAGGGAGGAGTATGGTCCAGGGGAGTGAAACTGGAGGGAGGAATGCGGCCCAGGTGAGTGGTTAACACGGTGAAAACCCCGTGTCTACTGAAAATACAAAAAATTAGCTGGGCATGGTGGCGGGTGCCTGTAGTCTCAGCTACTCAGGAGGCTGAGGCAGGAGAATGGCGTGAACCCAGGAGGCAGAGCTTGCAGTGAGCTGAGATCACACCACTGCACTCCAGCCTGGGCGACAGAGCGGGACTCTGTCTCAAAAAATAAATAAAATAAATATAGTTTTCAACAAATAGCATCAATGACCCACAAAATGAGAGGTACCATTTTCATTCTAGAAGGGAAAAGCTACAAAGCACGTACATTTTAGCCCATCAGTGAATTCTTTGGGCGTTTCTGTGTCTGCTGTCAAATGCAGCACATCACCTCAAAAGGCAAAGTTCTATAAGTCACATCCAAGGAGGGGAAAAATCATTCTAAGTTTTAGCAATCCAGTAAGAACCTGATCAAGAGAAGCCTACTTGTTCCAGACTCTAAGCAGAAATATATTGCTACAATGTAATAAAAACACAGGGATGATTAAGAAAATTTCAATGCTAATAAAAGACTGAAACATAATTGGATTTATTCTACTCTAGACAGAGAGCAGCCGGGCAGTTCACCCATATGTTATTATCGTTGCTGTGTTTCAGACAGGGTCCCAATTCTGTCAACAAGGCTTGACAGCAGGGGCGTGATCTCCACTCACTGCAAGCTCTGTCTCCCAGGCTCAAGCAATTCTCTTCAGCTTCTGGAGTAGCTGGGACTACAGGTGTGCAGTCATCATGCCCAGCTAATTTGTGTGTTTTCAGTAGAGATGGGATTTCACCACGTTGCCCAGGCTGGTCTCAAGCAATCCACATATGCTAATGATGATGCAGAAGACAGTTCCTCAGCCTCATATGACATTTGACAACCGAAGTACTCTGGCCCAAGCCCAGCCCGGTTAAACGGAAAGGAGGTAAACGTGTGAGTGACCGTGGTGGGGCACTCTGATAGCCACAGTCCAGGAAAGAACAGTTAACATCTTTCTTCTTCATGGGAAAACTGAAATATACTCAAGAGACCTTGATTCTTTAAAACACAGTCTGCCCCAGTACTAACCTTAAGCTCCCATTGATAAAGATTGCGATAACCACCGAGGTGTTTATCCAGGCCCTCGAAAATCACGGATATGGTACATACACAATGTTTTCAAACACTCAGTGCTGCCAGTATGTTAAATGCGCTGTGATACCAGAGGTCTTGTGCGGGACCAGAAGCGTCGCAGCCTGGTTACCTGTCCTGGTGTTCAATGCTTGGTATGTGCAAAGCCTGCTGTTACAATTTACTGGGCTTAATGTGATTCGGTTTGTCACAGAAGAGAGCTATGATGTTTACTTAATTCCACGCACAGATTCTCAGGTTCACCTTCCACGAGTGACTGCTCTGCACACAAGACAGTGGAGGAAGGCCCAGGAAAGGCCTGGGAGATGCCAGGCACTCACGAACTGGTATCAGTCTGCTGGTTTTGGCTTAAAGGAAAACGGCCATAGAAGGAACTAAAAGGGCTCACTACATCTAATATCACAATGTTCTCAACTTTACCTTACCAAAAATAAAAGCGGAAAAGCAGAACTACTCCAGGGTATGATTCCAGTGCTAATCTGAAACATGGGATATTTAGAAGACAAAGCTTATTGTGAGTGCAATTAATATACACTTGAAACACTGGTTTCACAAAACCCAGTCTTTGTGATTGCTTTTACAAAAAGTAAAATTCTCATGAGAATCGCATACATTAACTGATTTTCAAATGAAGGGCCTGGTAAACTTCAGGGTATGTGATTTCTGCCACACACGAGGGGAGCAGTGAGAGAGAAGAGCTAGGATCAAGTGTGCTGAAGCTGTCCTAGGACTGAAATTCAGTTTCTGCCAAAACAAAACAAACACAGGAGTCTGTCAACTTCGATAGCAAGCTCTGCTTGAGAGTCAAGATGTTAAACTTGCAGAGGGGCTTCTCCCTGCTATGGGCACTTGTGATCCTTGCAAAAATAGCTCAGCATCATCAGAAACCAGAAACGAACACAAGCCTTCCAGACATGAAATCCAAGAGCAGAAGGGAGCAGAATCCAAGCTTGCTCAGCAGAACTGTTCCTGGAGAACAGCACAGAGAATGTCACAGGGAGGGCAGGGCAAGCAACAGCAACTTCCGTCTCGCTGCAAGCAGGGCCTGAGCCAGGGGCACAGTCTCCTCCAACCTGACAAGGAGGTGCGAGGAGCCACAGAGAAGTCAACTTAGGTCCATTTTCAGGAAGGGGCAACAATGAGAAACAATCTGGTCTTACCCACCCCCTTCTCCACGATAACAGCTGAGCTCACATGTTCAGGATCTCAGTGGTTGTGTGTCTGTCACATTCCCCACCCCCTCATGCAGATGCTCTTCCTGCACTCGGGTGCCGTCTCTGTGCTGCTCCTGAGGCCACACCTGTTGCCATGCAGTAGTGAGCAGGAATTCACCTTTGTCCAGGAGAAATAAACACAGAGTTCACACACTCCTGTACGGGTCTGCTGGCCAAGAATCTAATTATGCTGTCTGATTCCAGATGTGCTGGCACCAAGCAGAACGTCAGATGTCCAGCATTTATAAATGGTATCAGTGGGTTCTCCTGGGACTCCCAGGCAGCCGCACGAGGAAGGGAGCTGTTGCCTAGTTTTCCCAAGCCAAAGCAACGCTGTGAGGCAAACACCACAGGCCACATTGCACTCGAGCACTGACTCTTGACAATTGCTCGTTCGCGTGTTGAAAGGCAGTATTAAGAAGAGCTTGGGGTACAGGCATCAGACAGGCCTGATGTCAGCCATGGGACAGCAGTGACTGCCCACAAGTCCCGTATCTAAGTCCTGACTCCCCATCTGGCGTTCCTTCAGGAACCCACCTCACAGTGCTGCCACGAACGCTAAGTCGGCACGTACATACACAACCAAATTCATTTCAATTGTGCTTTCTACCCCAATTTAATACAACCAGGCACTATCACTGAGACTGAATAACCAATATTAGAACAGAAGGTCAGGCCAGGGATGGTGGCTCAGGCGTGTAATCCCAGCACTTTGGGAAGCTGAGGTGGGTGGATCACTTGAGGTCAGGAGTTGGAGACCAGCCTGGCCAACATGGCAAAACCCCATCTCTACTAAAAATAAAAAATTATCCATGCATGGTGGCACACACCTGTAACCCCAGCTACTAGGGAGGCTGAGGCATAAGAATCACTTGAACCTGGGAGATGGAAGTTGCAGTGAACCAAGATCGTACTACTGTGCTCCACCCTTCCAGCCTGGGTGACAGAGCAAGATTCTGTCTAATAAAAAAAACTAAAAACAAAAGGTCAAGATGAAAACTAATTGCCAAGGTCCACGTTCCATGTACTTAAAATATAAAATTCATTAGCTGGTACTTGATCAAGTTGTTGTTTTCTTCATTACAATCTTGTGTATCCTAACACGGCTCAAAATGTTTACATTTGAGCACACCTTGAGTGTGACTAACAACAAAATATAAAGTGCCTATATTTCATAAATGAACAAGTTCCAGTAAGGCTGCATCCTGCTCTAGTTAATCCTTTGACAATGTAAAACTGAGCCATCCTGACAGCACTGACACATGGTACAAGAAGAATGACCTCCAGTTAAGTCCCTAGCTTTAGAGAACACATAGAGTTTATCACTAATTCACTAGCGATTAGCAAGAATTTAAAGGAAGAAAAAGTATCAGGACTGTAACTAGTAATAAAGGCAAAAAACATGAGAAATTAGTCACATTCAAATCACCCTTTCTGTGTGGTCATAACAGTTTGCACACCTGTTGAGTATACTTTATCATGCATAAGCTGTCACCAAGTTCTCTATGAAGGTGGTAAGAACGTCCCGAGTCACAGAGCCTCATATATCGCATTTAAACCCTAAACAGCCAACACCACACACAGCACACACTAAGACCTCTGAATGCTCAGAGGAATGCATGATGGGATGAAGGGCCCCAGCCCTGCCATCAGCCTGCTGCTTATTAAAACTATAAAAGCCCTGCTCTTCAAGGTGCTCAGATCTAACTAGTACAAGGTTTTGCTTTTAACAAGTTAAATAACTATATATACATTCTCTTAGTAGAAAGAATGTATAGGATAGCTAGTTGGGAACATTTTTTAAAAAAGTTTGTATGGAATGAGTTATCCCAGGGAGGCTGTTTGATACCTGCATTAAAAGGCAATTCATTATTCTACATCGAACCTTTACAGAAGGTTCACAGTAGGATCCCTGGAAATGGCTTTCCCCTAGTGAATTCTCAATGGTCAGATTTCAGTATCGATACACGTTTGTAAGCAGTCAGGAGAGGGGCGGCTCAGAGGCTGAAAGCACACAGATCAGGGCCTTCCTGTGTCCGACAGCCTCACCTGGGCCTAGCTTTCTGCACCGCCCAGGGCTGCTCATGAGATTGTGCCGAAACGAATATGTGCACACCAAACAGCTCTCAGCAGGCGCTCAACAGCCAGAAGCAGTTCCACCACCGTCATACCCCTTCTAACCAAATAGAGAACACCTGATACAGAAGCAGGAGAAACAGGTCTTAAACGAGCTTGCAAAGTCAAAATCCACCCAATCTACCACTCCAAAACAAACATACACCACTGCCCAATATTGATGTGAGCCAAAAACATGGAAGTCCTGAGGGCTCACACTGACGACAGTCAGACACCATTTCTGCAAGAACCAAGCACGCGCCTAGAGATCACCCATGATGACCCAGGAGAGCAGCTTTGAGCAGAGACAAATGAGAAGGAGAGGCACAGGGACTAGGGTGCTGGGTGTGCCCATCTTTGTGACCTCACTGAGATTGCTGACCTCTGGCCCTTGGTGTCCATCCTACGGAGGAGGTAGCCCCCAAATCCCTGCCTCCCTTCAGCATTGACTCTGAGGCTGCCCTGAAGTCTCCCCAGGGCTGAGACTGCTTCTAAATCGTGTTAACTCCATACCCACATAACTAAAAAACAAAAAACACAAGATCAAGTATGAAGACAGGAAAAGAAAAATATGAATCCTCCCCTATTCAACAGGCATTTTAAAAGTAACAGGAAAATTGTCGTAGTCTTCAAACAACCACCAGATATCACATCCTGTTGAAATGTTTTAGCTAATCAGGAACATCTTTACCTAGCACCTGTGTTTTTAGGAAATCAGTTGATAGATTCCAAATACCCTTGGAACGTGCGACCTGACCCCACACTCAAGCGCATCACCTCTCCAGGGGAATAAACCCTGGACACCATTCAAATGGTGAGGGACAGGAACAAGGGTAGCTTTCCCTCAAATCCCTCAACTCAAAACAAGCTCGACCCTGAGAAGCCCACTGGCCCCGAGTATTCCACACCTGGAGAATATTAAAACAAAAAACACTGCGAAAGACGATCCCCTAAAGTGAAACTCAGTTTCTAACTTCCTTTAGGGAAAAATATGAGGCCCAGAACTTTCCAGAAAATCACAAGTCTGGGAGGAAACCACTCACCTCTGGCACTTCCTAAACCTGCCTTCCCGCAGGTGCTCAGGGGTGCCCCTGGGCCAGCCCTGTCCACCCAGGAGAGCAGCAGGGCTGAGGCAGCCAGCACCTGGGCAGCTGGTGAAGCAACTCCAGGGTGAAACTGTCATCCCAGGCACCACTTCCCGGAGTCCCTCAGCAAGAAAAACACAGGCGGGACAGAACTGAGGGCTGACTCAAGGCGGGGGAGCCACAGACCGGCACAGTTCAGTCATCAGACACGCTCTGCTGTGGACAGAGCCCAGGGAGAGGCCAGCACAGAGATCCTTGTGCCAGCTCCATGGACCAGCGTCCTCCAGGCTGCAAGCTTGTGATCACAGCTTCAGAATCTGGTTCCAGAATTTTCCGGAATCAAAGACTTACCAAACTGTAAAGCTGCCAGGACAGCAGGGCCCAGGAGCAGGCTCGGGGAGGACCAGGTAGAAACCACACACATAGCACACACGTGTGCATGCTTACTCCACACATGCCACCCCTTCACCCAATACTATACACGCAAATGCATGTATGCACTCATACACACCCTCAAATACACTCACCAAATGTGATGCGTGTACACACTCCACACACACCCTCAAATATACACGACACATGCATCAACATGCTCACTCCACACACACCTGCTAAATATACTCACCACACACGCACAAACGTGACACATGTGCACACTCATTCCAGACATCACACCCTTAAGTACACAGGTGCACACACACCCCAGTCCAGAACCTGCAGATTCCACAAGCTTTGGTGTCTCCCACTGTTTCTCTCATCACATGAGATCCACACACAGGTGTCATTTAGTGACATCTAACACCTGGGGAGGCCCTTAAACAGAATTGCAGTCACAAGTCGGCTTCATTCAGGCATTCATTACCAGCCTCCTAAAGCCACCTCCTGTCTCCACGGGGAACGGGGGCCGAGACCGAAGACCCATGGGGAGTTGGGGCCGAGACCGGAGACGTCACTGGGCTTACAGATCCCCAAAGCTGGCAACCCAGTGAAATCAGGAGGACTCGGCCATGGCACGGGAGGAAGAGGGGTACTGGCTCAGGTATGCGGAACATGAGTCCTCATTTCCATACAGTGCCACCTACGACAGGTGAAAACCAGTGGTTTGGAATTCCTGGGATAGACACTTCTGGAATTAAAAGGGAAGCTTTTTACTCCTCCCTTCTGAACACATGAAGTCCATGGTCCCCTCACATCTAACCCTGGGAATCAGAATCGGTGACTCCTTGTCCACCTGAGGACCACCCAAGAGGATCCACACACCTGCTGCAACAGCAGCACTGCACCTGGTCTGCAGGAGAGAAAAGCAAATCCCACATTTTGACTAAAACTGGATTACCCCGACACTGGCAGCCTGCAGTATGTATATCGTCAAACCCACACGTCTGCATCACCTGCAAGAAGAACACAAGTCCTTAGTCCCGGGTTCTCAGGATGGCCTGTGAGGTAGATGCTGGCACCTTCATCTCCCAGTGGAGAGGAGAGAAGACCAGGGTCAGGGCTGGCGTATCAGGAGGTCAGGGTTCAAAACCCCATCTGCCTCACAAAGACCCTTACCGTTCAAGTGACTTCTGTCAGTTTTAAAATGTACCACAGTTACCAGCAATTCTGAGTGCTGTTCCTTGGGATGTCATAAGCAAACATTTTATTAGAAAGGTTTTGCCAAATCTGCTTTCAAAATCCTATGTTATAAAATGACTAATGAAAATTGGAGCTATGAAATAAAGCACATATTTAAATGAATCCCAAAATGACTATCACAAAGGAAGTTTTAACTTGAAGTGAAAAATATCCTCTAAATGACATCAGCCAGAATTCTCTTAAATCATTACTGATCCCATATGCTTGATGAATTATACAGCATCATCTCATATGAACTTAAAACCATTAGCTGAATGCACATTGTAGCACAACCAAAGTTCTGCTATAATAAGCAGCACAGGTGTCTCTGGAGAGGATTTTAACTGGGACTACAATGTGCACGATCATGGTAAGAGGTTTCATGCTGGCAGTTCTCCAAGGTGCAACACAGAGAAACACCACTAACCTCGAAGACACCTGCCACTTTGTGATGAGATGACGACAGATGTAGACAGAATACTGTAAATATTGGAAAAGGAAAAACAATGCAAAGAAAGCATCTTATCAGTTACCCCTTTTCAGATTTAGCCAAAGCGTACCATGTTTTATCGGAAAATAGACATTCCAGCAAATGCATTTCTATAAGATTTTCTACCTCTTTTCACTGGGGAAAAAAAAAGGTAACTTGCCTCCAAGGGCTGGAGACAAAGCCAGGGCTGGGGTGCGGAGACAAGAGCGCTGAGCACCCTGGGAACTGCTATGCCACGAGGCACGGCCGTGCACCCGGGACACAGGAGTAACACAGGAGACTAGCACAGGCCGACTCCAGCACTCTCCAGAAGCAGGCCTATCCTTCCTCCTCCTCAACCCCCTTTCCCCGCCAGCTCCCTCCAGGCCTCAGTGGCTGCTGACAGGGCAGAGGCCACAACTAGAGGAGGCTCTCAACTCAACCAGGGACGGGAGTCCCGGACGCTGGGGACTCTGCTGCTGCCCTCCGTGCCTGCCTCCCTCTGGTCCGCCCTTCTCAGGAGCCAGGCGTGGCCACTTTGACCCTCTTTCCCTTCTGTGACTCCTACAAAAACCAGTTCAGCGAGCCCAGGCTGCCTCACACTCCAGGGATGCCCGGCACAGGCCACATGTCCTTATCCAAGCTCCTGGGGCCAGAAGGGTCTTGCAGTATTTCACTTTCTGGTTGGGCATCCCCAGCCTGAAATCCAAAGTGCTCCCAAGAGCATTTCCTTTGAGTGTCTTGAGAGAGCTCAGAATGTTTCAGGTTTTGGAGCATTTTGGAGTAGGGACGCTCAGCCTTAATTTGAACTTCAAGGAAGCCACACACTGAAGCCCCCAATGTCCACCCCACACAATCCCAGCACACCCTCTGAAATCCTCAGCAACAGATTTTCTTTCTTCAAAAATAACCACAAGTCCCATAAACTCACACGCAACCACAGAAGGGGGTTGTGGACAGCTGTAGACTGGATGAAATTTAACTGTCACGTTTTTACCTGGGTAAAGTCAGTCTTCAAAACGCACATGTTTTACTGAGTTGCACTTTAAGGTGAACACACACGAATCATTTCAGGGAAACAAAAATATCACTTTGGGCTGTGTGTGGTTTCTTGACCCCGTGAATAACTCAGCGTTCACCCTCACTTCTCGATAAGGGAGAAGATGCAAAGAAATTTGCTGAAACAAACACATGAAAACAAGTTTAAGAAGGGTTTGAAAGGTTCCTCCTGTCCCCCTAGAGGGGAGAGGATGACACCTGGAAGGCTCACAGGGGACAGGAACACAGCCTCCTCAGTGTGCCATGGACCCCACCTCACCAAGGGGAGAAGGGACGATGCCTGGAAGGCTCAAGGGGGTGGAGGCAGGAGCACAGCCTCCTCAGTGTGACAAGGACACCGCCTCGCTGAGGGGAGGGAAGGATACCTGGAAGGCTCACGGGGGTGGGAACACAGCCTCCTCTGTGCTTTCTACACTCAGCAGCTTTAGAAATTCCCGTAGAAGCAGAACGCTCGAGAACTGGGACCGGAACACCCCAAAGAAAGGGGATGAGTGGTCAAAAAAAGCATTTGATCATTAGCAAGGAGCATCGACATGAAGCCGTTTCAAAGACCGTATGAGAAGTCACTCACAGGCGTTTCAGAAAATAAGGGTAGCATGAGATTGCTCGATGAGCTCAAACAGGCTGGTGTCCCTCAGGCCATGAAGTACCTCAGATAAGCCTCTCAGTGAGAAGTCACTCGCATCTCTGCCAGAGAAAGGCCTACAAGCCGATACGTGACCTCAGGAAACCCGGGCTTCAGCCCGTGGAAAACAGTGAGTCTGACACATACATCCCTCCAGATGGTTAAAGACCCCAGAAGCTCATCAGACAACCTCGAAGGGCTGTGTCTGTCCAGCCCCTTTCCAAGTTCTGGATGATTTTTCTTAATGTACTGTAAGCAGCATGTTCCAATAGAGTCATAAATAACTGGCTCTGGGTCCTCAGTTTTGAAATTAGAAACATGCTTGGCCAGGCATGGTGGCTCATGCCTGTGATCTCAGTACTTTGGGAGGCTGAGGCAGCTGGACTGCTTAAGTCCAGGAGTTTGAGTGCAGCCTAGGCAACATTGCAAAACTCCATCTCTACAAAAAATACAAAAATAAGCCAGGCATGGGGACATGTGCCGCCTGTGGTCCTAGCTACTCAGGAGGCTGAGGCAGGAGGATTGCTTAGGCCTGGGAGGTCGAGGCTGTAAGTAAAGCCTTTCTCACACCACTGCCTGGGCAACAAAAGTGAGACCCTGTCTCAAAAAAAAACCAAAGAGAAAAAGAAGAATTATATACCTGACTAGGCCAAAATAAAAGAGGCCTGGTGGGACCACCTGAAACACAGCTGCAAATTCTGGCAGGGCCTCCCCCCGACATGATTTGTGTTGGGCGTGGGACAGCTCTGAAGGATATTACCCCAGGCACCTTCCGAGACTAGACCTTACAGTACAACTTGCTCTTGCTGGACAGAACACTGACCTTGGAGCCTGGGACACCCTGGGGTGGTGCCACCATCCCAAAGCCACTATGGCACAAGGAGACCCTAGCATCATGAAGCCTGAGACGTCCGTCGGAGCAGTGCCACCGACCTGAGGCTGCCATGGCAGGGGAGCCTGGACATCATGAAGCCTGGGACATCCTGGGGGCAGTGCCACCAACCCGACACCACTGTGACACATGGGGGCCCTGGTGCCACTGAGAGGCTGCCCAGTAGGTCCAAGCCCAGGCCAGGAGTGAAGAGGCTCCACATCCTTTCCATCTCTCCAGCTGAGGCCACAGACGTCTCAGAGTAGAAGTGCATCACCCATCAATGTCCATGGGTAAGTTTTGGGCCACAGAATCTGGAAGCATAAAAGATAGTTGTGGTCTGGTTGGTTGCTGGCTCGGACCAGGGCTCAGGCTCCTGCGTATGACCTGTCCTCTTTCCACACAAAACCTGGCTCCCACCAAGCAGCGTCTAAGTCCTGGAGGACCTGCTAAACACAAGTGCAGTTACAAAGTAGAGAAACGGGGACACCTGGAGGGGGCCGGGCTGTGCTCCAATGGCACCAGGGTTTCTCAGGAAGACCCTGGGCATTACAGGGTCCAGGGCACGGGCTTCCTGGGATCCAGGACACAGAACAAGAGCCAATCCCCTGGTCCTGCTGAACGTGAATCAGCTAAGGACCACTTCCCTGGGAAGGCTGAGCACCGCCCCACAACACATACCAAGGTAATAACAAGCCTGGTACTAGCAGGAGGCTGGTGATGAAGACACGAGGACCAGATGAGCACGAGGGATCCTGACAGATCAGCCCTGGCACCGAACAAGGGGTGGCAGCACCATCTGTTCCTGACGCATCAGCCCTGGCACTGAGCGAGGGGTGGCAGCACGGCCTGTGCACCTGCAGATGCAGAGGGATGTGAGGGTGGCGCAGGCCGGGCTTGGAGACTGACTCAGTCGCCTCTGCTTGCACTTCTGTTCCTCAGGGTGGGGAGGTGAGGCACAGGCAGCATTAGCAGTCACCTTACCCCGGGGCTGCTTATTTTTTTCTGCTCGCTTTACGTGGACAGGCATAGCTATAATAATGGTTCCGTGATTATTTCACTGCCTACATAAAGGGCTTTCAGAATTCACTTCCATCCTTAGGAAAGGAGGCCAACACCAAGCTGTCTCCCTTAAGATGCCATGTCTTATATCGGGAAAAAAAATCAGAGTGAAATCAAATAAAGGCCATAAAATACATCCGTTTCAACATTAAAATTTAATAGTACATTTTAAATTGAAGAAGAGTTAAGTCACATTTCCAAACCTCTGAAAGCACGGTTACTGGGAGGGAGTGGTTTGCAACACACAAAGGCAGCTCTGTAAGAAGGGCCCAGGCTGGACCAGGGCTCAAACGTCAGTGCAAGGAGAAAGTCTGAACAAACCCTTCCCTGCCCTGCAGCTGTCCTCTTCCAAAACACACTGGTTATCTGTCAGTTTAGAACAAGGCCTGGGGAGGCGGGAGGCAGGCCTGGGAGGGTCACCTAGAAACCAAGCTCCTCACCCACACAACCGCACCATGCTGAGCTGAGCAGGACACACAAACACCACTAATTCTCCCCAAAAAGTAGACGGAAGGCAGCAGACTGCCACACCAGGTGTCCTGCAGGTGAGAAGACTGAGGGGAACCAGAGGTACATTTAATCTTGCTTGCATGGTGGAGGGAGGGGAATAATGCAGCTCTCACTTGAGTGTTGCACAATTCTTTCTAGCACTGAGCGGCAGAAAAAAAATAATTATAGATGCTTCCTCAGAGAAATGTTTCTGAAGAACTGCACATAAGTTACATTCAGGAAACAGCATTTGAATGCCTCAAGAGCTTTTATAATAATTTCAGAGTAATTCTATAAAACCAGGAATCACAGTCTCACCCAGCTCCAGGATCACGGCCCAGGTGACGTGGGCACACACATCCTGAATCTCCAATGCTCAACTAAATTGGGGCGAGTGAAAATGATCCTGGGTATAATTTACACGGACACAGGAAGGTGGCTGAGCCCCAAACCCCTAAACCAGGAAGACCGTCGTCCTGCAGGGGCCTCACCTCTGTCCTTTCCCAGCCTCTGGGAACCACCACTCTGCTCTCTACTGCCACAAACGCCACTCCAAGGTACAACCAGAAAGATCATCATTCAAAAACTGAGGAACGTGGCAGAACAAAGCCATCAGGAGATTTTCATCACCAACAACACTAGTTACATGACCCAAAGATGATGAAAACCTCAGACCCCTCAAGACTGAATGTGAACTATACTTAAATGCATTTAATCACCATATTGGGGGGTTATTCCTTTGTTTTGCTGCAAGTCTATCCAACTGCTGTACAAGGAAAAGGTAATTTCTTAACGAAGCTTCTGGGAGTGTCTCAACGGGCCTCAAAGAGAGGCAGGATAAAAGGCAGGACTTCCTGGCAGAAACACTCAGCTGAGGGCAGGTGGAGTTCTTGAGCACCAACCAAGGCAAAATAAGGTCGAAGACCACACCACACACTTTCCTCAATCACGTCTTCATTCCACGTTTCCTTCTATTTCTCTCGACTTCTCTGGGAGAGAGAATTAAATTGTGCTGAGCCTCTGAAAGAAAATGGAAACACACACCCGGGAAGGCCCTGCAGATGCTGAGAACGGGTGCAGCCATCACAGTCCGAATGTCCTTTCAGGACCATCTGACCTGGCTGGGATCCAAGTATCCAAGTGCAAGAATGTACGTCGCACCTGTAAAGCCAGGATTACAGCCACTGAACAGCAACCGAATCTGGTTGCAGCTGCCTGCGGCTTGGGTCCCGCCGGGAAAGTGGCATCAGGGCCCTCAGGACAGCAGGGGAGGTCCCAGGAGGCAAGTCCAGACGCAGAGACTCGGGGACCCAAAGCTTGCTCCAGGGCCAGGAGGTGCTGCTGCGCTGACAGCCACGAGGCAGGCAGCCTTCCAGCTCCTCCAGCTGCCGTCCTGCAGGCAGGGATGACAGTGCCCAGACCACCCCGTGGGCTCCCCCAGCCTGCCAGGCTGGTACTCTTACTCCAGCCACTGAGAAGAGTCCCCATGTTCCAAGCTAGGTTTAAACAATGCCCCAGGCCTCGGGGCACGTACACCCCCCTGCAGGGCCACTCCTACCCAACACCGATGGCTATTCCCACACACCCCCAACTCATAGCACAACTTAAAAATGAAAGTCGGAAGATCCAGCCAGGAAACCAATGCTCAAGAAGCAACGCCAGGGTGACTCTTCCTAGAGCTATTGCTACTTAACATCTTTAAAATCATTTCCAGGGTGACTTCCTAGAGCTATTGCTGTTGAAAATCTTTAAAATTCTTCATTTTAAAATTAGCTTTTATTATTATTACACTGTCTCCCTATTCTACCAAGACTCTAGAAAACAAAACCATTACAAATTCCAATTCGATCTTATAGCAAGTTAGAAACACACACGTTTCCTCAAAGGATTCTACGTGTTTCCATGGCGATATCCTTTCCATGCCCCATGCTGCTGCCCCCGCAACAGGGGAGGCTTTTCCAACACAACCCAGGGGCCCTGAGACACGCCCCTAACGAATCGTCTGCAAACTCCATCTTCCACAAAAACAATATTGAAAATGAGCTTATTCCAACCAATCCGGGTACCCTGAGACAGGCTTGCCCTAACGAATTGTCTGCAAACTCCATCTTCCTTAAAAACAGTACCGAAAATGAGCGTATTGCCACTTTTTAAAAATTACTGTAAAGTGGACAGTGTTCAGTTCTGTGAATTTTGGCACAAATATTCCCATAATCACCATCATCACACAAGCAGAACAGTCTCGCAGCCCCAAACCCACTCACGAGGCCTCATAAGCACACCCGCCCATTCCCAGCAACCACCGTCTGCATGTTCTCCATTCCCACGGGTCTGTCTTTTGCGAGTGTTGTTGGAGGGGCAGGTCACAGCACAGCAGGCTCAGCCTGTCTCTTTCCTGGGCATCGTGCCTGGAGCTGCACCCAGGGTGTCCTGTGATCAGCAGCCCGGCCTCGGGGCTGCTGGGTGTTTATTATTCCACGTATGGCTGCGGCACATTGTAACCTGTTTTTGTCAGCTATAGACAGTGCTATTAACATCTGGGCAGTTTTTCTTGATCAGCTTCTGTTTCTCTAGGGTAAATACCCAGGAGTGGGGTCACTGGGCGCCAAATTTGTGTGAGTTCACTTTTGTGAGAAACCGCAGAGCTGTCTGCACCGTGCTGAACCCCAGCATCACATACGAGTCCGGGCTGCCTGTCCTCACCAGCACCTGGGGCTGTCGGAAGACCTTACTTCAGTCGCTCCAGCAGGTGTGTGAACAAATTCACTGCGGCTTCGATGCACATCTCAGTGCAACCAGACACACTGAAGGTCATTTCAGATGCTTTTGGGCCATCCTCCCGTCCTTCTCAGCAAAGCATCTGTTCAGGTCTCTGTCCGCTTTTAAGTCAGGTGGTTTGTTTTCTGTCATGAGCCATGACAGTCCTGTGCATTCTGGATATGAGTCCTTTGCTGGCTGCATGGTTCGTAGACATCTTCTCCCCATCTATAGAAAATGTGTCTCTTCAATTCCCTAGGGATGTCTTTTACATTAAAAGTTTAATTTTGATGAGTCTTTCCTACTTGTTTTCTTCCTTATGGATCATGGTATCATGGCTAAGAACTCTAACCCTAGGTCAAGTCCCTAGGTCTCCACAATTTCCGTTTCTTCTACAGGTTTTGTAGTTTGGCATTTTACATTCAGGTCTATGGTCCACCTTAATTTTCATACAGGAATTTCTCCTTGTTTTCACTCTTTTGTATACGGTTGTCCCATAATTTCAGCACTGTTTGTTGAAAAGACTCAAACTCCATTGAACTGCTTTTGCGTCTTTGGGTCTGTTCTGGACTCCACTGTGTCAGCTGACCCGTGTGTCCATCCTGAGCATAATTTATGACTTTAGTGGCTGTCTCTTTGTGAAAAAAGTAATTCTGCCTGGAAGCAAAAACCACACTAGAAATGCTCTAATAAGATTCTTCCTCTTGTCAGGAGAGCAAAACCACTGCCCTAAGAGGTGAGGCCTCAACAGCTCCCAGGCAAAACCTTAACACAAAATGGGGAAGGCGATTCATTTCACGACAGTTACCAAGGACCACAACGTGAGACCAGCATAGTCATGAAAACTGCAATAATTTCACAACAGAATGAAATTCATAAAGAACTGCTGAGAAACGTGTGATAAGTTACATAAACCACTGTACCTTAAATTCTGACTGTTGACTAGAAGAACAGAAATAGCTTCATGGTACAGTTCAAACAGGAGAAAGGTAGGTAGGGGTGGTTTCCACACCACACAGGGCCTGCAGGAAATGGGCACTCTTCCTCTAAATGGGAGATCCCGGGAGTGATGTGATAAACCACGGTGAGAGGCACGAAACTGTGCAAGCTGGAGTCGCGGCCTGGGCCCCACCACAGAGCCTGTGTCCATGAAAGACGAGGCTCAGATATCAAGCCGGGGCAACTGAGGCAGTTATCAGGGAACAAGAAAACGAGCGCACAGTGCAAGGCAAAGGTCTCCTAGGTTTTCAAGGAGGAAAACCTACACCCCACCCCCTTGTGGAAACCCCCAGCTGCTGGAGCAGACGCCTGCCGCCCGAGGTGTGCAGCCTCTCCCGACCCACGTTCTGGGCTCAGCACCTGTGTCTCAGCCCTAGCACTGCTTACCACACCCACAGGTGTGCCAGGAGGGGCAGATCCTAAGGTCTCCACTGCACCAAAGCCTGCAAGGTGAAGGGGCGGCTCCCTCCAGCAGGAGTCCAGAAGCAGTGACTGCACCAGCGCCACGGCGTGAGAATTCTCCCCTCGGTCTCCAAGCCTCCAGTCTGTTGCCCGCCAGGGTCTTCTGCCAACGGCGAGGCCCAAGCTGGGCAACACATTTGGTCCTGACCATTTCCCTTGTCAAGATCAATACTGCACACACACACCCAATTCATCCTGTCACCAAAAACGAAATAATCTGCCATTTCCATCACAGATGATGCAGTCAGGTTTCCATTACCGGGTTTTCTTTATTTTGTTTTTTGAGATGGATTTTCTGCTCTGTCACCCAGGGTGGAGTGCAGTGGTGCGATCTCGGCTCACTGCAACCTCTGCCTCCCGGGTACAAGTGATTCTCCTGCCTCAGCCTCCCAAGTAGCTGGGATTACAGGTGCCCATCACCATGCCTGGATAATTTTCATATTTTCAGTACAGACGGGGTTTCACCACGTTGGCCAGGCTTGTCTGGAACTCCTAACCTCAGGTGATCCACCTGCCTTGTCCTCTCGAAGTGCTGGGATTAAAGGCGTGAGCCACTGCGCCCTGCCATTACTGGTGTAATTTCTAAGCCACTCTCTCACACCCATTCCCATTTTTTTAAAAACACCAGCTTTATGGCTATATTTTTTTCGAAGAGAACCAGTTACCCATTTGAAGTACAAATAAGACACCATGTTTAAAAACCAAAAATGCCAATTTGCACAGAAGTTTCCAAATACCCAGTCGATTTGAGCCTTGAGAGTAACATCAAGCTGTTGGCTGAATACAACTCCCCTTTTCATCTGTCTGCCTGTGAGTTAGACACAAGGACTAAGCCATGAGCTAGAGACATAAAGGTAGGAACCACGAAGGCAGCCGAGACTCCAAATAAAAGCTTGAGGGACCAACACAAAGGTACCACACCCTGCACGCCCTCCTCTTCTTCCTTTTCAGAACTTCTAGAGGATGAAACAGGGACCTCCTCAGCTGTCCCATGGTGCAAGTGGCCAGGAAATCCCATTCCACAAACAAATTATCCATGTGCTTTACATCCTCTGTCTCTGAAGAACTATGCGAGACAAACAGTCGCTAGAAAACCGTATTCAAGTGTCATTTCACATTTCAAGCAAAGAAAACAGTGGTGGGGCATGAGGGAAAAACAGCCACGTGTTCTGGGGTATTAAATAAGGCTTTTTATGTTATAACCATATAATTATACATTCTCAGATTTCTGTATAATTGATATGCTTCCTAATTAGCAGACATAGTAACAAAAAGGGAATTCCAAGCGTAAGATGGGAGGACCCATTCACATGCCTTCAGGTTCTGCTACTGTGTTTCAACTTAAGAAAATGGTTCTGTGTATTGGTAACAACGCATGAAAGTCTGTGTGAGAGTCTGCGTGGCTGTAATTGGGGTTCGTGTTGGCTCCGTAGCAGAGAATGTTACACTGTTACATTATCTTCTACAAAAAATCCTGAAAAAATGAAGGCTGAATAGACATACACACCCTCCCAAAATAATCCAAATACCCATCGATATGAAAACAGATGAATTACGGTTTCCATCATGGAATATTCCTGAGCAGTGAAAACAAACTATAGCCACAGGTGCCAACCAGAATAAAGAAAACCTTTTAAACACGCTTAAAGTGAACTGACTAGGCGGAATTCCTCCATTACAGGCATCAGCTCCAAAAGAGTACTGTTCTGAATCCTGTGATGTAGAATGATAGTTAGCAACTGTGTTTAGGGGCACATCTAGAAAAAGGCAAAATAATGACTACACAATTTTAAATTCTTTGTAAATTATAACTATTACTATGAAAATTCTAAAAATGTGAACATTTTGCCAACTGTTCCTTTGACAAACTTCAAAATGCCCTGGCATTGCTCGTCACACCCACGGGTGTGCCAAAATAAATGAAAATATAGCCCAAGTTAGTAGAATCAAAACCTGAAGATGTCCGAGCCGTCCCTGCCTTGCTATCTACACATCATGTAGAAATCTAAGAGCATGTAGTGACACTGCAATGCAAGGCTCAAACCAACTGGGTATTTGGAAACTTCTGTGCAAATTGGCATTTTTGGCTTTTAAACATGGTGTCATTTGTACTTCAAACAGGTAACTGTTTGGTTCCCTTGGAAAAAATACAGCCATAAACCTGGTTTAAAAAAAAAAAAATCCGGGAATGGGTATGAGAGAGAGTAGCTTAGAAATTTTACCAGTAATGGCAGGGAGCAGTGGCTCATGCCTGTAATCCCACTTTGAGAGGCAGGTCCCACAGGGCCTTTGAGGGCACCGGTCTCCTCTGCTGCCTTCTTGCTGGACTGACCCCAGGACATTCACTGAGTTTACACCTCTGTATCATTCAACATCCCCCCAAGGTGGTCTCATCCTCATCTGGGGTTCAGCTCTGCCCCAATTTCCTAAATCTCTGCCTTCAGAGCCTGAAAACACCCACACCCAGGGTACCCCTAAATCCACGTTTACCCCAGAGAGTCCTGATTTTATCAGTTTTCCCAGCATCGCCCTAGTGATAATTTATCCCGTAAATTCCAACTGTCTTCACACCTCACCCCCGCTGTCTCCCAGCAGACCCCACTCAGATGCACCTGTCCCGGACCCCACACCCAGGTCTGTGCATGCTGCCCTGCTCTGCCCATGTGGGGACCACCTCTCTTTCTTGAGGAATCAGCTGGCGATCATCTCCTTGTGAAAAGCTGCCCTGACTTCCAACCCTCTCCAGCAAAGGCAGAAGTCGTCCTCGGTACTTCCTCCGAAACTCAGACGAAGCATGAAGGTGGCAAAGATGCTAGCTGTGCCTGGGATGCCATGGGCAGGGTCCCCAGATGCTCTGCACATTGTCCGGGGCACCGCCTGAACACAACAAGTGCTGAAGAAATCATACTGATGTGCGCTGACCTCTGATAGGGCCTCCTTCACCATCCACGTCTGTCTCCCCTCTGGAGAGTAAAATCCACAAGACAGGGAGGGCTTGTCTCACTCATCTTCAAACTCCCAGGGTCACCCTGGCAGGTAAAGGGGACTCAAATGTCTTCTGAAGGAAGCAGCTGGTTAGCTGCCGAGTTAAAGGGTCTCTGAAATTTAGAGCTCTGTGTAGGAGTCCAACACACTTTGTTATGAATGACTCCAACCACGGCAGAACTGGCTGTGGAACAAGTGCTAACCAATTCAGGGTTTGTTCACTGTTTCTCAGTTCAGTATCACCACTCACTCTAACAGAGCAGCCGTGCACAAATCCTCAGATGTCTACACAGTGGGACGATGTCGCCGAGTCACGTGAAAGTCCCATTGCAGACTGGGAGACACCGATCCGACAGGGACCCAGGGAGAGCGCAGACCTCGTGTTAAATCGGCTCCGTGTAAACAGCACTCCCCACCACGCCCTTTCCTATCTGCACAGCTTCTATAAATTCAACTCTCGCACCTGACACCTAAGAATACTGCACACCCCCCACGTGAGACCCCCACTTACCTCCCAAAATGAGCTGGCACGGCCGAGTGCAAACCTTTTCAACATAAGGGAACTGGAGGGCATGTGGGGCTTTCTCGAGTCCCTGCTGCCTCCTGATGGGAAGGCCCAATGCTTCACACCCCTAGTGAAGGGCAGGTCCCCCTTCAGCCCCCTCAGCCTCAAGAAAGCCCATGTTCCCTTTCTCGAGACCACACACAACCGAGTCACAAAGCAGGGCGGAACCTCGACTCTCTGGGTTCAGGTCATGTCGAGTTTATGACCTGCTGCTGTGGACACTGCAGGAAATGATGAGCCTGATCCTGGCTTTGACCTCGAGCTAATCAGCATTAACTAATTTCACTTTCCAGGACCAACGTCAAAGACCTGCAAAGCCAGAGAAGGGAGAGGAGATGGAACACGCCCTCACCCCAGACCTGCTGCAAGCACACGCTTCTCAGATGCGTCCCAACGTGCACAGCGTGTCCGATGCCCGTTCACATTCACCGACCCGCAGGTCTTCTACATGGCATCAGCCTCCTGGGCACTCTGGGGACAAGAGGTAAAATGGCAAGTCCCCCCTGCTGCAAAGGCGAGGTACAGGGACCCAGCAGAATCAAACTGACCTTTTTCTGACAGTCTCAAAACAGAAGGAAAATACTGCACAGCCAATGTCCCCTCAACACAGGTTTATTTACCTGTGACTCACAGGCCATGACAGAAAACTTCAGGTTCTTATTGATTCCTTGTTTTCCCCATCCAGGAAGCCTTTGTTTTTAATATCATATGAACTTGCCATTTTGTAGGCCAAAAACAGCAAATATTGGCAGTTTCCTACGGTTCAACTGAATAAAATATGATCACGACCTTTTGTGAAACCATGAAGAAAAGGTGGATATCTCGATGTTTCCAGACTGTGGCTTTGTTCCTGAAGCACTAACTCTTTTCACTCAGGATTTTAGACAATGAAGAGTGAACAGCAATATCCCACCAAGAAAACTAAAAATGAAATGATTTTGCATCCACCTTGGAGCCTTTTTAGGACAAGGCAGGACACAAACTTTTAAAAAGCTGCAGTTGTACCTCTGTATACACAGGGACACGGGTTCCAGAACACCCCCTGAGTTTACCCAAATCTACGTGTCCACGGGACCCACGGCTACCCTGCAGAACTGCAAGTAGGAAACCATCGGCCCTCCACAAAGCCAGGTTTTTTCAATAAGTGTTTGGTTGGGGAAAAAAATTAATGTAAGTAATCCTTCGAAGCTCAAAACCCATGTCTTTAAGGGTCAGTTGCATTTACTACCTGTGTCATATGTGAGGCCTGAAAGCCATCATTCTCGATACCTTAACGTGACGGTAAACAAACTAACTGTTCTGATTAGAAAGAGGAAGAAAAAGCTTATTTTTAAGCTGACAGAGTGGACGCTGCTACAGTGAACGGAGAATCGACGTAAGTCAGCACCAAGGCTGGGGTGACTGACTGTACTCAGACCCAGCAGGGCCTGTGCCTCCGTCTCCCTCTGCTGAAAGGGATAACCCCTTCTCCCCCACGACTAACGGACCTTTTTAAAAGAGGCACACAAGAAGTGCTATGAAAAGCTGAAAGGTCACAGATAACATTTTAAAAAATAAACATTAACATAAGCATTTAACAAGCCCATTGTGATTAAAAAAAAAAAAAAAAGGTATTAAGTTGCTGGGTGTGGTGGCTCATGGCTATAATCCCAGCACTTCAGGTGGCTGAGGTGGGTGCATCACCTGAAATCAAGAGTTTAAGACGAGCCTGGACAATATGGTGAAACCCCGTCTCTAACGAATATACGAAAATTAGCCAGGCATGGTGGCCAACGCCTGTAATCCCAGCTACATGGGAGGCTGAGGGAGGAGAATCACTTGAACCCAGGAGGGAGAGGTTGCAATGAGCCAAGATTGTGCCATTGCACTTCAGCCTGGGCGATGAGTGTGAAACTCCATCTCAAAAAGAAAAGTATAAAGTCTTCCTTCCAATGAACCTATCATTCAGCCACCGAGATATCCTATAGATACTTATTCAGCCATGAGTTACACACCACAGGAGACATAGGCAAACAGGACACAGTTCCTCCCTGAAAGAAGGTTGCACTCCAACAGAAGGCAGGCATACACTCTGAATGGAATTGGCATAGGGAACAGATGCTGCTGGAGGTGGAACTGGCTTCACAGAGCACCACTCAAGTGTCTGAGAAATAAGGAGCCATTGGTGGCATCACCTTCTACACCTGAGCTGGGGCAGTGGGGAGCCTGTCATCACCAACACCAGCCGGGACAAAGATCCCCAGAACCACACAACGAGCTTACAAACTCACCGAGGCGATGACCGAGCAACGTGCATGGGGTGATGTGAACACGCAGACGTGAGGGCCACGTGCGGTGTTGGTTTTGTGCATCGACACGAGCGTGCCCCGGGGTGCCCAGATGGCTGGTTCTGCATGATTTCTGTGTGAGATGCGTGTTTGCCTCTGGCTGATTGGAGACCCATCCTCTGGTGTGGGGGGGAACCACCCTGTCCACCCAGTGCTCAAGTAAAACAGCAAGGCGGGAAGACTGGGTTCACTCCACCTGTCTGGTTGTGAGCCAGTGACATCCGCCTTCTGCCACCCGTGCTCCTGGGTCTCAGCTCCTCAGACCCGGGTGAGATCTGCACCCTCCCCTTCTCAAGTCTTCCATCCACACCCTTCCCAGGACTCTAGCTTGCAGGCTATGGGGCCTGGGGCTTCTTGGACTCCGTAGCCCCTGCAGCAAGCCTCCCCCTGGAGACACATGCACACCTGGCTGGCTCTGTCTCTCTGGAGAGCCCTGACTAAAAGCTGTCCCTAGAAGTGGTCTTCAGAGTTTCTTTCTAACCCTAAGATCCCAGCGCCCCTCCTACAATTCTAGGTGGAAAGGTGAATGGAGACCAATGGACAGAGGTGTGTGCCGAGGACATGCCAGGCAGTGGCGCTGGGCAGGAGGGCACTAACGCTCTCACTAAGCAAAGAATCAATGTTGCTTGCCACAAAAATGAGAACAGTCAAGATTTCTTCAAACAGAAATGAGTTTGTTTCATGATTTGCTCTTAATACATAAGAAACTATAAAAGTAGGCCTCTAAACAATTACATAAGTCTTTAGAGGCCCTGGAACTGCTTCTGTCCCTTTGTGTTTTTATACAAAATAAGCCTGAGGTTAAAGAGAATAATGTCGCTGGCCACAGCTGGGGCCATGCAAGGACACAGCTTATACCCATGAGGTCCCTGGGTGCCCCAAGTCCTTTCCTTACTATTTATGGAAATATGGGAGAAACCAGGAGATCTGAGCATGGACCTGGCCCTGCCCCCAGGGGCCACCACCATTAAATGTTTAGCTTCCCATCAGGAGGGCCTCCTCTGGCCTCCTCTGACCACCCCTGGACCTGCAGTCAGCACCAGTCTGCAGGACAGACATGGACAAGGCTGATGGATCACGGCCTCCAACGAGGAAGGTGCCAGGCAAGGAGTTGGAGATGCCGGAGATGGAGCGGCCCTCACCCGGGGAGGTGAAGGTCGGCACCGGCCACCACCGAGGGCCTCCCTTCCCACCCTGAGGGCAGCTCACCCAGGGAGGTGAAGGCTGGCACTAGCCACCACTGAGGGCCTCGAGGGTCCTTCCCACCCCGAAGGCAGCTGCAATCACATTTCATATCGCACCAAGAGACCCCTGTATTGAGCACAAACCTCTCCAACCTTCGAATCAGTAAGGAATTACAACCCAGACATTCCCTCAATCCAAATGGCCAGCCCACAAAGCAGACACGAAATTATCATACACATTTCCCATGGGAATGTCAGTCAGTCCCTAGGGCCTCCCACTAGCAGTGGGGGAGCATCATGAGGAGATGTCCCAGCCCGGCTCCTCCCCCTAAAGCTCCTTTTCCCTCTGCCCCCACCCCCCCTCACCCCCTCCCAGCTTCAGAGACTGCTTCCTCAAATTCTTTCCCCTTGATCAAGTCATTCATTCCCCCAATACAAAGCAATTAAAGGCATGGGGGCTCAAGAGAAAATCCACACCGTGGCTCATGTTTTAGATTCTCGTAAGTTTGAGAACAACCAAGCAAGAATCTTTGGCATCTGAATGTGGTCTGAAGGCATCTGAGCACAATGCCTGGCACTGACCCAGAGTGGATCATGGGTGTCTCGGACAGCCTTGTAACTCTGCACCAATTATTTTGAAACATCACTAGCAGAATAGAACCATGTGAATAGCTACTTCTCTGTTAAAAAGTAGGAAAAGACTCCAAGCTGCCCTCAAGGAACATCCTTCCCACGAGGAGTTTCTGCATTGAGCCTTTCAGGCACAGGCATGGCCCCGGGCCCAACTCCCTCATCCCTGCGTCATAAAGCAGCAAAGATGGTGGGGAATAAAGCAAGTGAAGGAGTCAGTCCCGCACAAAACGGGCTCCAGAAGCCCCAGCCACTCTCCCAGTGTAGGAACCAACTTCAGAGACCTGGAAACTCCAGCGTTCCCAGGGAGGAGGGCAGAACAATGCCATTTCCCCCTAGTTTAGGGAGACAGCACCCCGTGTCCTCTAGCCTCAATAGAAGAGACTTCACATAAATGGTTAGAATGAATGCACCACACACAGAAAGTGGGCTAAGGGCTAAGACACCCGTTTAAATGCCCGGCAAAAACACATTAAAAGAACACAGAGATAAGAGAGGTTCTCCTGTTATCCATGAAATATTCAGAAACAAATCCAGCAAGCAATCTCTTTGCAATCAAAAGACCAATTCAGAGGTGCAGATTAAAAATCGAGATGCATCTGAACCCCTAATACACCAAGAACCAAGTTCCATGGAAGTGTAATCACGTCACCACCTCCCAGCTGAAGGAAGCATCACTGGCCACTGACCAGCTGTTCTCTTGTGGGTCAGTGAACAAAAGGCAATGCTGTCCAGGACAACGATGAGATATTAATTTGAAAAGGGCAAAATCGCAGGGGCTGGAGGGACCTTCCAGGTAACCCAGCCCCCTCAGTGGACAGAGGACCCCCATGGGGCCACAGAACCCAGAGCTCCAGTGTGTTCGGGGCAAGCACTCAACTACAACCCTGATGTCCAAATGTCTGCCCTTCTGCATCTCTGCCCCATTAACAGGGAATCCGTGAATGCTAAGGAAATGTAATGCATTTCACAATACATTTAGACTTTTAGCAAATTAAACAGTGAGAAACTTTGGGAATTAACCAAAATACAGTTCACTGAATGCCCAAACTCAAAGCTAGTCTCCAAGAGGTGATAAGCTGTGTGTGGTGGTTAATGTCTGTAAATCTCAGCTACTGGGGAGGCTGAGGCAGGAGAATCACTTGAGCCTGGAAGGTTGGGGTTGCGGTGAGCTGTCATTGCACTACTGCACCCAGCCTGGGAAACACAGTGAGACTGTCCAAAAAAAAAAAAAAAAAAAAAAAAAAAAAAAAAAAAAAATTAAAGGAGTTCAAATGAATTCAGCCATACACCCTTTTAAATTTTCATTTGGGTACATGGAGTGATCTAGTTCCTTTTTCCCTTGCAATACACAAATAATCTAACAAATAATTAGATATAATCTAACAATTAAATGGGAAAATTTTCCCATTTCATTATTCCCTATTTCAGGGGAAAAGTTAAAATTATTCTCTATTTCAGGGAAAAAGCTAAAAATCATTTTGAACCTTCCTTCCACAACACAGTATACTCAGTCATCTCTATCTGCTTTATAATGTGGAATTCCGCTTCACATGTCTACAATACAGCTTTTGTTAAACAGCGTTTATGTAGACAGGCAAGAGACAGAAACACTTGGTCTATGTAGAAGCAACAGAAGACACGTTTTAACAGAAAAGGGAGAAGATACCACCGTGTGGATCATCCGGAAATTCTGTCCTCATCTTGTCCACACAACACACAGAAAACACCCAAGAACGTGCCTAGTGTCCAACAGGAGCACAGAAAGGACAGGGGTCCCTCTGGTTGCTTAATGATCAGCCCCACTTGTCACTGCCACATAACAAAATCCGCACGGCAACTTCATCATGTTTCATTCACGATTCCATGGAAATCAGGCTGAAGAACTTAGAGATGTTTTGCTCACCTTTAAAATCCAAGTGTGAGACTCACAGAAATAAACACATTATGGATTCACTTAACTTTTCCAGATCTTTACTTGGAGAAACCTATAAAGTTCTTGTCAGTTACATCCTTAAGTTTTTCAATAATTTTTAAATGCAAAGGTCGGGCAAGACTTGTAAAGAGGTACACACATATGACCCAGCGTGGTGGCTCATACCTGTAATCCCAGCACTTTGGGAGGCCAAGGCAGGTGGATCACGAGGTCAGGAGATCGAGATCATCCTGGCTAACATGGTGAAACCCCATCACTACTAAAAATACAAAAAAATTAGCCAGGCATAGTGGCGGGCGCCTGTAGTTCCAGCTCCTCGGGAGGCTGAGGCAGGAGAATGGCGTGAACCCGGGAGGCGTAGCTTGCAGTGTGCTGAGATTGTGCCACTGCACTCCAGCCTGGGTGACAGAGGGACAGTGTCTCAAAAAAAAAAAAAAAAAAAAAAAAAAAAGGTACACACATACATGCCAAGTTCTTCTCTCAAAGAGACGGGCCCTTTTTTAAGATTCCAGATGTAAATGTGGTTGTCACCCTGCTTTTGAGAGGATGGGCTGTGTTTTAAGCATGAACAGACTTTCCTCCATGCACCGAGGATGCACCATGGGGGACAGTGCTGCCGCCGCCTCCCAGTCTCTGCTCAGGGTGGGGCAAGGGGAACTCATCTGTCTCCCGTGTACACCATCATCAGGCCAGGTGCACAGGAGGGGGATTCCAGGACTTGCTGTAGGCATTAGTTAGCAGAGCAGGCAGTGCCTCGTGCTGGTGGGCATCCAGCAGTAAGGGAGTCTGCACTTCACTCCCTGGGCCCAGCCCCAGACAGAGGGGAACGAGGCACCTGTATCATAACTAATGTGTATTTACAGACACACAGAGACTCTGCAGGGCAAGGTGCAGAACTAGAAGGAATTGTGGAAATAAGAAGGAAGACATTTGGTTATGACTGGCAGAGCCACCTCAAGCCTTGGCACTTCCTGCCAGAGCCCTCACTGACCAGACTCCTCTGGGGTCACTGCCACTGCCTTGCCCAGCTCACGACAGGGCAGATGGTGACAGGACCTCAGAACAACCTCACATTCCTTCCTCACCAGCCCAGGGGACAAGCTGCTCATGAGTGTCCCAAAGCCTGAATGTGGTAACACAGAGGTGACTGAGCAGAAAGGGGGACAGCCATAATGGCCACGGGTGTGCGTATATTGCTGGGCACCGCAGCAGCCCTTTCCACCTTAAAGGGGAACGGCCACGGGTGTGCAGATATTCCCGGGTGCCCCAGAGCCCTTTCCACCTTAAGGAGATTTTCACACAGTCTCATTTCAGCCTCCAAACCACTCAGTGAGGTTGGAGGAGTATCACTGTGGACCAACACCTATTGGCACCAAGTAAGGGCAATTTTACAACCATGTGTCCACTGTAAGAGAATCAGGTCTTCGGCCATCTGGTCAAAGCTTTTTCTGTAACAAAGTTGGATAACTAAGTTGAACTTTGGTTTCCCAAAGCTTGTTACAGAAACCACATCTTCCCAGGTGTGGTTCCATGGTGTCACGTGCACACATCAGTAGCCAGGTTGGCCAAGACTCATGGCACGTCACACATTCACCTGAGAAGGCTGCTCA
Source organism: Macaca fascicularis (assembly GCF_037993035.2). Classification (NCBI taxonomy): domain Eukaryota; kingdom Metazoa; phylum Chordata; class Mammalia; order Primates; family Cercopithecidae; genus Macaca; species Macaca fascicularis. The sequence goes on along the minus strand of NC_088377.1, from coordinate 33,251,136 downwards.
ATCGTTGAGGGTTCTGGCATGCTCTGAAATGAATTTGCCACTTCAGCCTACACTCTACCCCCTTGTTTGGTTAAAGAAAACCAAAAGGCAGAATTTGTTTTGGCCAATTGCCTACTGCACCCAACTGCAGAGGTTTTAATTATAGTACTTTCATTGCATCATAGAAAGCAAAGTCATACAGATCAACTCATTATTACCACTCCAAAGGTTTAGTAAATCTCCAGATAATCAGGCAAACATTTTAAGCAGCTACATTAAGGTTTACAATACTCAAAATTTAAAACTACAGCCATGCTTCAAAAACCACCATTCCATTTTAGATGGCCAAATGCATATGAGAAAGAAAGAAACGTGCTGAGTGCATTTTTTGGGTAATCTTATGGAGAAACTGCCACTTTACAAACAGCTCTAGTTCCTGGCTCTAGATGGGCATGGTGGGTTGCCTCACTCATTTTCAACTCCACCTGAAGCTGGGAAACTAGAAATGCATTCCCGGACTCCAGGGCATGAGAATTCCCACTTCTGGAAACAGCCTGGAATGCAGACTTGTGGCAGAGAATTCTTTCCTGCCCACCCTAACTGTGCTCTGTGGAAGGCAACAGTCAAAGACAAGTGCACCTCCCTAGGTGCAACTGCACCACGAAGATCCATTTCAAAGTGGGAGGTGCCCACTGCTCCAACAGCAGGCCTGCCAGCATTTCAGAGCAGCCAAAACTCTTCCCTCCTTCACAGGGAAGGGGAAACAAGGCCAGGAGGAAGCGGTTGGGGAAGCAAGCGATGGGGTGGCTGATCGGGGATCAGAGGTTTCCTCAGAGGGGCCTCGGGCTCGGGTAAGGAGAGAAGAGGAGGAACCAAGATTTGGCCAGCAAACATTTTGTTCTGACTGATCAGTGGGAACAGGCAGTTTAGCTAATCACTTATAAGGCAGAGAAAGGGTGTTTTAAGGCCTGTGTCTGGCCTTGTCCTCGGTAAATGGTCATCTGCAAATCAGCCTAAGCCACATGGGAAGGGGCTTTTTGCGCAGTTATGGGGAGGGGGAATGTCTTAACCATCACTGTTTTATAGGATCACAGGGCTCAGGCAATGTTCAGTATTGTCACACACCAAGGTTTTTACAGTCTGAAGAAAACTACAGTCCTAAGGTGTCAGTTCTCAAAGCCCTTAAGTTCCTCCTGCTAAGATCCCCAGAGGGTCTCCACTTCTTTCACTGAACCCCAACTTGCACAGGCACCTGCGTTTTCCTCCTGCAGCAAATGCAGATGAGAAGACTGTGGCTCTGCTGCAATAATGATGCCATCGCAGCCCTAACACCGCAGCAGAGCAAGGGCTCTGGCCTGAATGTCTGTCCCCAAAACCTCACGCTGAAACCATCTCTGACAGGATACATTAAGACATGGGGCCTTTGGGAGGTCCCGCTCTCAGGACTGGGCTTGGTGTCCCTATTGGGAGGCCTGAAGGAGCCCTCTTGCTCCTCCACCATGCGAGGCCTGACGAGACACCCACTGCCACGCAAGACCCGGTGAGATGCTGCTGTCTGTGAGCCACAGGCCCTGGGGCACCAGATCTGTAGGCTCCTTGACCTTGGACTTCCTTGACCTTGGACTTCCCAGCCTCCAGAGCTGTGAGCAATAAATGTCTGTTTACAAATCACCCAATTGACAGCAGCCGGACAGAGACAGTCGTGTTACAACATGAGTCATTTTCTCAGTGGGCCAGAGGCCTCCAGTGAGCCACCACCATAAAGCAAGAACTCCCTGGAGGATGGAAAGGGGGTTCACAAGGAATTCTACCCAGCACCAGGTGTCTATCCTTTCTCACAGGAAGAGAGCTGAGCCACAGCAGGAAACTACGGGGTGGGTGGGGCTGGACAGTAATCTGTCACCTGCTCATCAAAGCCTCAGTGTCCCACCTCTCAACATGACAGCAGGGGTAACACCCCTCACTTGAGCTGTTAGGGGAGGTAAGGGTACTTGGTGATTAACAATTGTTAGCTCCACAGAAATTAAGCAAAGAATCTGCCCTATGTCTTATAAAACCAAACCAGCTCAAGAATTCCACATCACTACTAACTTGCATGAGAAAATGCTGGATTCTCATATGCAAGTTCTGGCATGTCATTTGTAATAATAAAGTTTGCAGAGTTTTCATATAGTAAGTATATAAAACAGGAAAATAAATCATGCAATTTGGCGACTGAGGCAGGAGAATCACTTGAGCGCAGGCGGTGGAGGTTGCAGCGAGCCGAGACTGCGCCACTATACTCCAGTCTGGGTGACAGAACGAAACTCCATCTCAAAAAAAAAAAAAAAAAAAAAAAATTTACTGGTTCATACTAATAAAGTGGGCACATTCTACATGCCAACTCTTTTTTTTTTTTTTTGAGACGGAGTCTCACTCTGTCGCCCAGGCTGGAGTGCAATGGCCGGATCTCAGCTCACTGCAAGCTCCGCCTCCCGGGTTCACGCCATTCTCCTGCCTCAGCCTCCCGAGTAGTTGGGACTACAGGCGCCCGCCACCTCGCCCAGCTAGTTTTTGTATTTTTTTTTTGGTAGAGACGGGGTTTCACCGTGGTAGCCAGGATGGTCTCGATCTCCTGACCTCGTGATCCGCCTGTCTCGGCCTCCCAAAGTGCTGGGATTACAGGCTTGAGCCACTGCGCCCGGCCACTACATGCCAACTCTTATTCAAAGGTCACCTAACACTGACTCAGGAAGTCTGTCCCTGATGTGCTTAAAGTTTTAATCCTAATGCATGTGTTCAAGACCACTCCCCTAGGAGCTCTGAACAAGTATTCCAGGTATACGCTGAAGAAGACCACAGTCTGTGACCGAAATCTAACTTCACAGACCCAAACTACAGAACCACAGAAGACACTGCTTCTGTCCAACTTTCTGTTCTGCCATCGTTTGTGTCCATTATTTCCTACAAACCATCTCATTAGAGTTTAGAGCACACAAAAGGCCGATACAACAGGGTTACTTTTCAAAGGGTTGGAGGTGAAGAACAGATACAATGCATTAACTTCCTATTGCTGCTGCAACAAATTACCACAAATGCAGACCTCCTCTTCTCAGCCCTGGAAGTCAGGAGCCCCAGGGCTGAAGTCAAGGAGTCAGTAGGCTGTGTTCCTGCCTGTAGTCTTCCCAATTCATAGAGGCCACCATGCAGCTTGGCTCACAGCCCCACACCCCTCTGACCACTGCCCCAGCCTCAGCCCCACACCCCTCCGACCACTGCCCCAGACTCAGCCCTGCACCCCTCCAGACCCTGCCCCACACTTGGCCCCATGCCCCTCTGGCCCCTGGCCCTGCCCCCCCCCCCAAGGCCTGCCCTCAGCCCCACACACCCCTCGGCCTCCATCTCGTCCTCAGGTCTCCTCCTCTGAGACAGACCCTCATACTCCCTCTCATCAAGGCACATGTGAGGACAATGGACCCACCTGGACAACCCAGGCTCATCCCACGTCTCACTGTCCATTACAGCCACGTCTGAAAAGCCTCTTTTGCCATGTAAACTTCATTCTACTAACATAATCATTTAACAAGTCCATTATAATGATGTAAAAATTGGCATTGTTTTCCTCCTAATGAACAGATCAATCACCCATGTAGCCTATAAATATTTGACTATTAAATATACAATACTGTAGGAGACAAAGAGGAGGAAGATGGTTCCTCTCTGAAAGAGACTGGACCCTAGATGGAGGGATGAACATTCTGTACCGAATCAACATAATTCAACATTTGAGTCAGAGAGCCCAAGCAATAAGACTTTCAAAAAAGCAACCAAAAAGTATATACCGTGTGCCTGTATTTCACAGCTGAGCCTGTTGTCATGAGCACAACCGTGTGGACACGCACACTGGGACCAAGTTTAAGATCAAATATAAGGAGCTTTCAACTGTAGTATTTAACTAGATCTTATTACAAAATAGCCTTTTGATTACAGTTTTTATCCAAAAAGTTCTCTGTAGTTAAAGAAATTAATTTTCCCCTAAAAGACATTTCTCTATCTATTGTCCCATATAAACTAAACGGGTATATTAAAGAAAAAAGACAAATGTTTGATTTAGGGGGTTTGCCTATGACTTGGATAAGCGTGATTTTCTTCTGGCCAAGCAGGGAGCAGCTGAACTAGACTGGAGGGAAGGAAACACAAATTTCCACTCTGACCTCAGTTGGGCACCAGAGTCTTCCCTGTCAGAATGTGGGTGTGGTGCTTCCCACACCAGCCTGACAAAACTCAGCTCAAGGGTGTCGGAAAAGGCCATCTATTTCTGAAAAATCTATAAAGTGCAGACACATCAAAAGCCTCAGAAGACTGTAAAGCGCCCAGGAGACCACTGCACTATTGGAGTTTACAGAAAATGGTCGGTATCACAAGTGCCTGAGGTCCAGGGTCAGCTCCCAGCTGCCACGATGCCGTGAGCGCAGCCCTGGCTTCCTCTCTGATGTAGAGAGCTGGTCACTCCACCGGCAGCACTTAGAGATCAGAACATTCTAGATGAAAGCAACGCGTTCCTTTTAAAATGGGGAACTGGGGCAGCACAACTGAAACTCTACGACTATCTCAACTACTGGGTTTCGGGGTAGCATTAGCAAATCAAGAGAATGCAAATCTCAATTTCATACAGATTCCAGATTCACTGCAGGTTCCAGAATTTCCTGAAACATTCTTCCAATTTGTCACTCAGGATTCCCTTGCCAAAGCTAATAAAGTCTAAATTCCTTATGGAAAAGTCACCATAAGCACCACCACAAATAAGATCAACTGACGCCCGCCCTTTGCACCAAACCTATAAACTGTTACTCACACAAGACTGTGCTGGAGGCAGCTCTCAGCTGAAGCTGAATCCGTGAGACTTCATTATCCCCATTTTGGATCGAGTGTGAAGACTGTCAGCAAACCAGGGCCCCAGTGTGAAGCAGAGAACAGATCCTCTGACCCCTCCCTGAACATTTCATTCCCACCTCTGTCTTGGATATCAAACACCCTCAGAGCTACTGAGTCACTCACATTTGCAGGTCATTTATCCAGCCACCAGGATAACATAATTATGCAATAAAAATGCCTTCTCAGGGCTTTATCATAACAAAGAAGCTCAGAAGGCTAAGTAACCCCAAAAAAGGGGGAAGCATCCTCCAAACAGGAAAAAAAGAAAAAGAAAAAAACAAAAACAAAAACAAAACAAGGAAAACCGTGCAGAGACTCTCAAGCAAGCAGAAACAGAGTCCGCTGTAGCCGTTCAGGCCCTGCTGGCCATAGCCCTGTGTTAGGTGGCACCATTTCCACAGATGCATCCTGCTGGGCCCATTTGAAAGGTCCCACTATGAGACGCTCACCCCTACTTCCACCTCCTGCAAGACCTGCTGCAGCCCCACTCCACCCCAGGGACTGACGGTGCAAATCTTCCTGGCGAGACCCCTCAGAGCCTGCGCAACGTCTGAGACTGGGAAGCACCAAGGATACAGAAACCCACAAACCCGTTCTCCTCGTGCTGCTTTCTGGGTTCCAAGTTGTCTTCAGAAAGACTCCTGCATAAACCCCGGGCTGGGGGGCCAGCCACGGCCCAGCAGCACCCAGCTCATGTGCTCCACCCACCCCACAGAGGACCACCAAGGCCCCAGCACTCTCTGTCCACTGGGCAACACACCAGCCACAGTCACAGTTCAGGGTTCGGCCACCCTCCCCGCTGCCGTAATTACCTGCCATGACCTGAAATCTCATTGGTTGGGAAGGTGATCTCACAGCCCTGCTGCCATAATTACCTGCTGTGATCTGAAATCTCATTGGTTGGGAAGGGGGTCTCACTGCTCAAGCACTCCCTGCCACCTTCTTGCAAACAATAACAAAAAAATCCAAAACCCCTCTTAAAGAACGTTTACTATCACCTCAACACAAGACCCATTCCGAGACCAGGGAAGACACACACACGCACATCTGACATCTGGTGGGCATCAGTGACCAACGCCACGGCTTCTGGATGACGTGTGAAGACGGAGGCCTGTCACGGTGACTCAGGCTGGGATCTGAATAGGGGTCTTCCAAGCAACTAGGCAGCCAGGATATACACCCCAAAACCCATGTCCCCGCACTCATGTACCTGCCAGAAATGCTGCGTGGCCATCGACACCAGCTGTGAACCAAGACCGATCTGTGTCCTGTGGCCCTCACAACGTCCGTACATGCCTGGACCCAGCACAGGCCCACATGGCACCCTGCTCACCTCCAGTGGGGCTCTCTCCTGCCAAGGGGGATGGCCCTGAAGTCCGTTGAGATTTCCAAAGCTCTACAAAGTCGTGCTTCCTCCTGCTTGTTCAGAAGGCCTAAAACCCTGAAGACACCAGTGAGAATTGACCTAGCCTCTTAAGGCAGCCCAAACACCTAAACACAGGAACGCTGGACCTCTCTGCCCTCGAGAGCAGCTGATAACCCACTGGGCTAAGAAGGCACAGACGCTACATCCAGAAACCAGTGGCACTCACATTTGCATTCCAGGAGCCGCCCATGTGAGTCCCTCCAAGGCTTCCACAAGTCCCACTTGATTGTTTGGATCGTATCTCTGTAACATCAGAGACATTATATCTCATGGTATCTATGAGATCGTCTCTACTTTTATGAGCACATATGTTCCCTGACTTACCATGGGATGAAACTGTTCCTATAAACCCAGCGTAAGCTGAAAATGTCCTAAATAGAAAGTGCATTTGACATAATAGTTTCAACTTACAACAGGTTCATCCAGAGACAGCCCATCTCGGGCCGAACAATACACCGAGTGTGACTAGTTCATACCATCACAAGGTTGAAAAAATAACAATATAACCATTGTGAGCCAGGGACCATCTGTATTGTGGCTCCTGTCTTCAGAGACAACAGAAACCTCTTTTAGACAAGAATCACAATTTATAATCTTCAAAATGTTAAATTAAAATTAGTTTAACAATCTACAGGTTCAAACAAAGCCAAAGTAGGCCCACAAGGCCGTTTGTCCCATTCGCTGAGACACACGACTCTGTAATAACCCTCAACACAGCCCCTCAGGGTGGGTCCCAGAGGCGGGTGAGCCTTGTGGCTATGGACGCTAATGAAACCAAAATCAGAGTACGCAGGTGCAGTCAACTCATATGACTTCTCCACTACAATATGCACAAATATTCATCAGCAAATCTGATCTTTGCTTTACCTCCCTCCCAGGACCTAAAAAGGAGTGAACAACACACACACACACTCAACTTCAAAAACATAATCCATACTTGCCTTCCATTCTGGGCATTCTGAATAGACCTAATGGGTGATTAAACCTCCCCTCCAACCCATTGCTTAGTCTTCTTAGAGGATGAAGGATTTTGCATAACACAAGTCAGCATATAAATGATCTTGTATAGAAACTTACTTTCAAGTGGTTGTTATAGTGATTCAACTAATATACAAAGGACCCAACACACAGCACAATGTCTATTAGAAGAATGATTAATTTGTTCCCCTAAAAATCCTAATATCTACACAGAAAAAATACCCTATACACATTTTATTCTTTACCAGTATAGTCATACAAGCAAAAGAGTATCACAAAAGCAAAAGAACACATTTGGTTTGACTCACAGTTCTAAGTTTAATATAAAATTGCTAAAACCACCAAGACAAACATGACTATGAAATATTTAACAATCTTCACCTAAATTCAAGTCACCATTCAAACCACTAATACCTCTGCTCTCCTTACAGGAACTTTCCAAAAGTAAATTCTGAAATTAACAGGACAAATTTTTCTGGTGATAGAAATTAGGAAGAAATTGGTTGAAGGCTGTTCCTTGGCTGTCAAACTTTTTCTCAATAATATTTTGTAAAATAAAAGCATCAAACAGATCTTTACATTAACTTACAATCTATCAAATAATACTGGAGCAAGCTTTAAATATTAGCCACATTCTGTCAGGGCTGACTAACATTAAATCAGCATCAGTCTCGTGTCTTGCAGTATCCACAGCTCATCTTCTCAAAACCACTTAAGATTTCATAATTAACAATTAAACGATGTAAGTCATCTCCTTGATTTTTGACATGAAGGGGTAATTTTCTCCAAAAATAGTACCTCTTTCCTTGACATGATTTAATCTGTGGTTAGAGTATTTAACAGGATTTCTTTCCTTCTTAGAAAATAAAATATATACCTTTCCAATATGAAAAACACTAACTGATAATGCTATAGCTTAACCAGGTCAAAAGCGTTTTTTTTTTTTTTTAAGTTAAAAAAAGAACCTAACTGCATCTTTGGACCTTATGTGAGGCAGTGTCCAGGATCACTGGGACCCCCGCTTTGTCAGTGCAGCCGGGAACCAATTAAAGACAGAAACCCAAGCATTCATTCAAAGCCCCTTCCCCAGAGGTTCACCCTAGTGGAAGCCATGGGCACAAAGGAATGTGGCATTCCACGGAGGGCATGGAGGATAGGCTGCTTGAGAACATCAAAGTGGCTCATGTTCCCCGAGTATAAAGCCAGTGACTGCTCCCAGCTTTAATGCAGCACCATCCACAGCAGCCAAGGTCTGGAATCACCTGAGTGCCTGTCAACAGGGGATGAAGGGAACGTGGCCCGAACATACACAGGAACAACACTCCACCACTCAGCGGAGAGCCCTGTCATCCACGACAGCATGATGGAGCTGGAGGACATTACGTTAAGCAAATGAGCCAAGCAAAGAAACAGCGCATGTTGTCACTCATAAGCAGGAGCTGAGAGCGGATCTCATGGAGGCCAAGAGTAGGTGGCCAACAGGGCCCAGCAGAGCCCACTCATAAGCAGGATGGGCAGAGGCTGGTAACAGGCACACACACACAGCCTAATGGGAGCACAAGACCTACTATTGATAAATCAGCAGGGGGATGGCAGTGGGTCATCTACTGCATATTTCAAAATAGCTAGGAGAGAATAACTTGAACGTTACCAGCACAAGGAAAAGAAAATATTTAAAGTGAAAGACATCCCAAGTACCCAGATTTCATCAATATAGGGATGAATCAAGATATCACAGGCACTCTGAAAATATGTACATATATTTTGTTTCAACAAAAACAAAAACCAATGACAGAACCATTTGCAAAGCATGTGCAGGAGAAGAATAGGAAGCCTGATATGGTGTGACTGTGTCCCCACCCAAATCTCATGCTGAACTGTAACCCTGTGTTGGAGGTGGGCCCTGGTGGGAGGTGATTGACTCATGGGGGTGGTTTCTAATGGTTTAGCACAATCCCCCAAGTGCTGTCCTCATGATAGTTCTCCTGAGATCTGGTTGTTTGGAGGTCCACGGCACCTTCCTTCACTCTCTCTCCCCTTCCAGCCATGTGAAGACATGCCTTCCTCCCCATCACCTTCCACCCTGATTGTAAGTTTCCCCAGATGTAGAAGCCTGTACAGCCCACAGAACTGTATGCCGATTAAACCTTTTTTCCTTATTACCCAGCATCAGGTAGTTCTTTATAGCAGTGGAAGAACAGTACAGTCCTCAGGATCAGCAATGTTTTCCTTCTAAGCAGCAGCCAACAAGGTCCCACACCCTAGCTGGTTTTCCGAAGCCTTTGCCAGAATGCTGAGGCTGTTTTGGGGATACTAACTTTCCCCATCTCTGGCAAACGAAATGGGGCATCCTATCTGCCTGTTACCACCTTTCTCAGAGAAATCCCACCTCTGAAACAGCCTCCGCCAGGGGCCTCCTTCAGCAGCAGCAAAGCTGAGCATTCCTTGCACTTTTCTTCTGAACAAGAAAACATCTTAAGCTTGTTTTTCCATCTTCCTTCATCTTGCCATCTCATTGAAAAAAAATCTTATGTTTTCTATTTTCCTAACACACACACATAGAAGAGAAGTGCTGTGAGGCAGGGGCTCTTGTTTTCCCAGATCTGAGCCTGGCCCTCAAACACTAGCCGAATTTGTACTAACACGATATCCAGAGGCAGAAATGCAAATATCCCCACGACTTCAAATACCCTAAGGATCTAACAGGCCGAGTGGCCCGTGTAACTATGGTTTGTGCTGGGCCATTTAACTGGTGTCCAGATCCCTGTCCAAGTGAGCTCTTTAATTTTGGGACTTTTCAGACAGCTTTTTTGTTGTTGTTGTTCTGTTTTGTTTTTATTAAAGGGACCTGTTAAAGTTACAATCAAGAGTAGCCCAGGCCAAGTGTGGTGGCTCATGCCTGTAATCCCAGCACTTTGGAGGTCAAGGTGAGCGAACGACCTGAGGTCAGGAGTTCAAGACCAGCCTGGCCAACATATTGAAACTCTGCCTCTACTAATACAAAAATGAACCAGCCATGGTGTCAGGCACTTATAATCCCAGCTGTTCAGGAGACTGAGGCAGGAAAATGGTGTGAATGAGGAGGTGAGGCTGCAATGAGCCAAGATCGTGCCACTGCATTCCAGGTTGGGCAACACAGCAAGACTGTCTCAAATAAATAAATAAACCAATACACCCACTTAGTTCTTCACCAATGTCAGATATATCAGTTAAAAGAAAAATAATATGAAAGCATGTTTTTAAATTTCAGTGTTGAATTTAACCATATCTTTTAAGAAGATATGAAGATAGAAGTTCCCCAAGGATAGGGGGAGAAAAAGCACAGTTAAGAAAATTTTAAAACCTCAGGAGAAAAACAAGCATGGGGTAAGACCTCAAGGCAAAACTTTTTCTTTGCACTTTGATTTCAAAAGAACAGAGATGTCCAAAATATGAACTCTCCCGTCAGCATCTTATCTTCCTCTGTGTCCTTTGAAAAGCTGGAGATGGGATCCCAGGTTCCAAAGTGCCTGGCCATGGCTTACATCAGGTGACATCTTTCACAGCCGTTTACTCCCCTGACTGTGCCTACAGAGCTCTGTGGCTCGATTTACACAAAAAGATCCTAATTTACACACGTTCATCGATTTGAACAAAACCTCAAGAAATGAGACAAATATTGACACTCCACGGAAGTATTCTCTTCCAAAAAGTCAGGTGTCAGGTTCCCATGAGCCACGCAGCTTGGTTACAGAAAGCACTGGCTGACTTGCTGGTTTATTGTTAAATGCATTTAAAATGTTAAGTGATCCGGCCCCCATCCCAGTGGGTGAGTACGTTGAGCTGGCTGCAGTAGTGATGCACACTTACCATGTTCTTTCCTTTAGGTTTTGCTTCAAGCAGAGCACCCCACACCCAGGAAGAGGCCATAGGATGGCATCGAGGTCTAGGACAGTTCTAAGGAGAGCCGCAGGCTGACTGCCTCATCCACAAATAGTCACTCTCATTTCAGAGGAAACCACCGAACAGAGTTCATAACACGTGAATTTTAAAAATCCATATTTCTAATTTCATCCCATTAGAACTTTTGAAGAACAGATATGCACCTGCTCCAAGTCAATGAGAAGATGCTCAGACAGTCCCTCACAGGTCCTCAGCCTCCACCTCCCACCTAGAAAACATCAGCTCAAGCCAATCAGAGCACAGTGCGATTTTCTATAAATAATGTGCTTGCCTGGATCTGAGCTGAGATGTGAATGTCTGGAATGTGCCTGCCAGGCCCGGGAGGAACTGAGGCAGCTGTGGGGACACAAGCTGCTAAGGAATCCCATTTGGAGGGAACTCAAGGCACCTAAAACTAGTTCCACTGGTTTTTCTTGGCAAGGCTTGACCAGGCAAACAACTGCATTCCTCTCACCCTGGATATCTGCGATTCCTTATCTCTCAATCATTATCACTGTTGCTAATTCATAATTGGGATGGGGACTTAAGAGCAAGTAACTAGAGCAGTTACAGAATTTGCTACTCAATTATAATGGCACAGATTCCTGAGAATGGAAGAACTGTTGCCCAGGAATAGAGTTCAACAGGTCCTCCTCATGCCCCGGGAAACATGGCATTTCCAGGCATCCCCGCTTTGGTCCCCCAGCCACCACCCTCCTGATCTCAGCCATCTGATGGCATCACTCCCCACAGCTAGAAACCCCTGACCTCTTGTCACCCTCCCGTCTGCCCTGCCTTCCTCCAGCCCGGGATATTCAGGGATGCCCACATAGAGGACCACGAAACCAAGGTTATCATAAACCAGTGCCTGCATTCAAAGTCCTCCATGGCAGGACAGTCACCAACGGCCAATACTCCCAGAACTTTCCACCTCAAAACGGGCACACATCTGGATTCAAGCTGACAACCCTTCATTTTCTTTGCCATGTACACATGGAGGCATGTCAGGTTCCACCTAAAGGTATCATCAGGTTCCATGTTGGCCAGGAGCCCAAGCCTAGTCACTCTGCATGATCTCAATTCACCATCCATAGAGAATACATAGAGAAGCCTGCAGTTTTCCTCCGGTGCACAGTGTGGATGGTGGATACATTTCCCATGAAGACTTGGAGACAGGAGCCTGGCCAAGGAGGCCAGTCACCCCAGCCCCTGCAAGGCCTGGACATGTCCCTCTGCTGTCTGCACACAGTACCCAAGTCTAGAAGTGCCGGCTCTGTGGTGGGATCCATCTGGGTCTGCAGAGGACCTGGGGCACAGGGACCGTGCAGCCTGGCTGCAGCCAGAGGCCTAAGGGATCCCCCACGAGGCTCTCCAGCCAAGGTGCCCTCACCACAGGCAGAGCCATGCAAGAGAACTGCCTGAACTGGAAACGTCCCAATCTGCTCAGCCAACACAGAAAGACAACAGCCACCTACAGCTGCTGAGCCCTGAAACATGGCCACTGGGCCTGAAGGGCTGAATCTGAAATTTAATCTGTGAAGTTCTTTTCAAATGTGTTTAGTTATGTAATCAAATCTTTATTCTAATTAAATTTAAAGGAGCCTCTGGCTATGGGCTCCCTTGTTGGGCATCACAGCTCCAGGGAGTAAGAATGGGAAGGAGAGGCCCAGAGCCTCTCTGCATTCTCCACGCTAATTCAACACATCATCATGAGGAAAGGCACTCCAGCAGGAGAGGTGTGCATGGGAAGAACTGGGTTGGCCTTGACACAAGTGTGACCCCCATGGCATCACAACTGCCTCAGCCAACAGGCAAAAGACAAAGATGCCCACCTGGACAGGCCACCACCAGATGTGATGACGCACCCCAAGCCCTAGTTCCACAGCAACCAGAGACCACCCGCTGCTCGTCCCGGGTGAAACACAAGCCCTGGTCCCACAGCAGCCAGAGACCATCCGCTGCTTGTTCTGGGTGAAACAGGAAGAGCTGCCTGAGCCCTCAAAAGGAGGAAGAATTAAGGAGGCAATTCCCTCGATTCCCATGACACACAACACTCCTCGGAGACAAACACAGGCTTCTCTGTGAAAGTGCAGAGGATGGTGCAGTCCCTAGGTGGGCTGCTTCTTCCAATGATCGGGGAAGGAACCAGATCCATTTCCTTGTAGGATAATCATTACACAGAATTCAGAAGGTGGCTGACGTTATCAAATCACCAAGCACCACGCGGCTGCTTCTGCAAGGAGGGCCTGGAAACTTGCAGCCACCCGTGTACTGGTCGCAGTGTTTACAATAGAGACACGGATGACTATGAGGTCTGGCTTCCTCAGGAATGCTAAATTTGAACTTTCACCACTGAGGAATTGGTCATTTACAGTCACTCACCCTCAATGCAGAAGAGCGCTCAAGACACTGCACCAGACTTCAACACTCAGGATTAGGGTCAGGGTCAAATTCACAAGTTTTACAAAATGCATTTACTTGGGATGCCAGAAGAGATGTAGCTTCACACCCCCCCCCACCCCCACAGCTGCCTCCAGGGTTTGCTTAGCCCCTTCACCAGCGGATCTCACCGACAGATGACACATCCATGCCTCATCCATGGCAGCACAGAAAATCCCTTGGAAGATAGCCACTCCCCCCAAGCTTCTTGGCTTTGGTTTAAAATCTGCATGTCATACATTAGATTACACTCCTCAGAACAAGACATTGTGACTGTCATTTCACTCAAAAGGGCTTTAGGAAATGACACGCGGCCCAGACGCCAGAGGTCGCCGGCCGCCTTACTCTAGCCTAATTCATTTGTGCCTGTACGGAGGCTTCACAGATACAGCCCGGTCACATTAATGAGCCTATGAGAAGCTCAGGGCATAGACGAACTCAGTGCTGAATTTTTCCCACATTTATCACTCTTTTGTTTTATCCAGAAGACAGCTGAGAGAGGCTGGGGCAGATCATCTCAAGTGTAATGACTCCAGCCACTTATCTTCACGCTAGGTCACCCCTGAGTCACATGCTTTTGAGAACCCAAAGCAATTCTGTTCTCTTCACTCTGGGTTTCAAGTGCTAAATTCCTCCGTTTTATCAATTAGATTATCAAGCAGCCGTTTGTAATCTGGACCGCAATCTGATACAAAATTTAAAACCAATTTAGGTTGCGGCAATAGCTCCTATTTCCGTTATAGACAACGCACGAATGAAAACTTTAATCTGTTTATTGTTCATAGGACCAATTCTGTAAACAAACCAATTATTCAAGCAATGATTGTCCTCAGTCAGATGCAAATTAATTTGCTCATAAAAGATTTTCCAGTAGGAATTTTTAAATCCATGGTATTTCCTAAGCCTGTCTCTGCACCTTCCCCCAAGGGCACAGCAGGACTTCCCAGGGCATCCCATCAGCAGGCCCACTGAACAGAATAAGCCTGCAGCCCCCAGCCCAGGAATCAAGTCCGAGCCCGAGCAGCCCCTCATCCAGCCGGGGCTTCCTCACCAGCACAGCACCCAGAGGTCTTCCAGGTTTAATGCCATGTGTGCATGGAAAGTAGAGTGCTGGAAGGATCACAGTGGACATTCTACAAATGCAAATTCCCCCCTGGAACAGCCCAGCAACCCTCTGTACCTTCCCCAAATTACCCATGCCAGGCAGGTGTAGAGAGTCTAATGGGGTGCCTAGGAACCAGCATTTAACACGATTCTGATGAATAAAAAAGTTTGAGAGGCCGGTCAGTGAGAGGTTCCCTTGGACTCCACTCGTTTGCAGGCTCTGAAGAGACACAGATTTAGGTAACAGGCCAGACAGGACAAGGATGGGGAGGTGGAGGGCAAATTCCATGGACCACCAACCACCCCACCATCCCCACTGAGACTCCGTGACTTAAGGAGAGGCAAAGCCCAGGAGAAAAGATGCCCGCACCACACGAGGGATTGAGATTTCACCTAAAGCATGCAGCATGTGGCTGAGGGCCAAGGTTGGGCAAGCTGGGAGCACAGAACGGGGTTCACAGGCCCAGAGGTGCCCCCTACCACACCCAGACCCCGCGCAGACCTCCCAAGCACTGCCTGTGTCTCCTGCCTGGTTTATTTCCTGACCCCCTTTACTGTATTGGTTTCTCAGCCGCCCCCTGAAATGCATGACCTCCGCCCCCCACCACCGTACACACCTCTCTACAAGCTTGGTGGACTGAAAATAGCTGCGGGAGGGTAAGAGCTGGGCTCTGGGGCCAACGTCCTGCCTGAGACATCAGTTCCACCCTACCCAGCTGTGATGTGAGCCCCTGAGATTTCTCAAATGTGAGGTGGGAACGGTAACTGAACCCACTTCCCAGGGCGGCTGTGGAGAGTGAGATCACATATAGCCACACCTCAGCGTCCAGCACACATGGGACCCCAGCCACGTTGCCCGTGATGGGAATCCCTCTATGCCCTCTCTGCCACCAAAACCAACTTCCAGCAGTAGCTGTGGAGGGCGCGCCCTCTATTCCCACTCCACTTACCTCCCATCACCCACTCCAGTGACCTGCCACACAGCAGCCACCAGCAAACCCGGCCCCATTGGATAATTGACACCCCCCCAACTTTGGGGCGTCCTCAACTTGCAGTTCTGAAGGAGGCCGAGAAACCGACCTCAAAGACACTCGCCTGTTCCTTATTGCACGTAATGACCTGCCACGCAGGACCACCAGCAAACCCAGCCCCACCATCCAGGCTCCGGTGGATGACCAGGGCCCCCTACCCCACCATGGGGCGTCTTCCACTTGCAGTTCCGAAGGAGGCCGAGAAACCGCTCTCAAGGGCACTCACCTGTTCCATATTGCACTTAATGACTTGCCATGCAGGACCACCAGCAAACCCGCTCCATTGTCCAGACTCCGGTGGATAAGAGGCCCCCCACCTTGGGACGTCTTCCATTTGCGGTTCCGAAGGGGGCCGAGAAACCACCCTCAAGGGCGCTCCCCTGTTCCTTATTGCACGTAATGACCTGCCATGCAGGACCACCAGCAAACCCAGCCCCACCGTCCAAGCTCCAGTGGATAACCAACCCCCACTCCCTGACACCTTGGGGCGTCTTCCACTTGCGATTCCGAAGGGGGCCGAGAAACCACCCTCAAGGGTGCTCACCTGTTCCTTATTGCATGTGATGACTTGCCACGTAGGGTCACCAGCAAACCCAGCTCCACCATCCAGGTTCTGGTGGGTAACTCCCCCCACCCCACTTCCTCCTGGTCTGTCTGGGAGGCTCAGAAACTGCCCTCCAAGGGCACTCATCTGTTACTTATTGCACTAATACCTCGTTTACAGAAATCCACTTTGACTTCCAGCACTGCAGGTGTGACAATTTAGGAATCCTGCTTGCTTGCAAGCTCCAAGAGCTTGAGGTCACGTCCACCTCACCAGCATCCCAGAGACCCAGCACTGTCCCACTCTGTTTAAAATTCCAAAATACTCTTTCAAAATGCTATTGGCATTTGGTTTGCACATAAAATGCTAAAAAACCTCAAGTGAAACAAACATCTTCAACAGTTTGATTCAATCATAACATGTGAGTTACACATCTGCCAAATGGTAAAGCCTCATGCATTTATAACATTTTATGTATGGTCAAATGGTTCATCAATATAAATTACAAGAATCTCTAAGAAACAGGTTTTTTTCTGGCATTAGATGACCAAAGGAAAACTGGGTTCTGGCTGGCTTGCAGGCCTGTAGAGGCAGACATATCTGCTAACACAACCAAGCTCCTTCCCACTGACGTGGCCTTATCCCAGGCCCCTCATCTGGATGCCCGCAGACCTCTGGAGGAGCACGCTGACCTGCCCACATTTCTCTAATGCACAGCTGTTGCTCACACTGCAGACGGAGCTCAAGGCACGAGCAGGCCACCTCGCTAAAAATACCACGCAGCGTCCACGCCAGGTGACGGTGGTTTTCACTCCATCCCAAAGCCCCATGTATGAGTTTACAGCCATGACTACTAAATGGATTTTTAGAACCTCAAGACATACTTTGTTTGCTTTTATGCAACAAAGTTAAAAGACTATCACTCAGCTACAGGCTCTGAAACTGTGGAATAATTATTTGGGAACAGAGCCTCTGCTAGATCAGGATAAGCATATGGGACAATGCCCCGTGGCCTCGGTCCACACAAACCCATCCAGACCAGAGGCCTCCCGCACTGCTCAGCCACATGGCCACGTTCAGGCTGAAGCCGCACCACCTCCAGAAACACTGTCCCTCGCCGAGGTGTGCCTGGCTTCTCCCTTTTTCCAGAACTTAACAAAACCTGAAAAGACAGGTCTGTGTAGAAAAACCAAAACTACTTGCGATTCCTCTTCCCAGCTCAGGCTGTAGGAAGCTCATTTCAGCCCTCACCGTGCTCTGACTGTGGCCTGGTTCCCATAAGAAATAAAGTGAGAGTTCTAGTCCCTGTCTCCTGGGCGGTGTGGCAGGCATATATACTGTCAGTTACATGAGGAAAGGCGTGGCGAGCCCCCTTCCTTCAGTAAAACTGCACAGTTCCCAGAACCCTGATGCTGTCCCCCTCATGCCACTGTGAACACCTGGACAGAGCACATTTCAATGCGTGCACCTTCGTGGGCTAGTTTTCTATTTCTCCACTAAATCACCCCAAATTTAGCGCCCTAAACACTGACTTCTTTTCTCACGTTTCTGGAAGCTGGAGTCCAAAACAGGTCCCACCAGCTAATATCGAGGTGTTGGCAGGGCTAGCTCTGGAGAAGTGACCGTCTCCTTGCCTCCCACAGCCTCTAGAGGCTTCCACATCCCCTGGTCCATAGGGCACCCACTGTCATCAGGACCCACAGCGACTCTGACGGCCCCTCAACAGGAAATGCAGAACGTCAGCAGCCCGGGCTCTAGTGCTAGGGCCAAGCCTCCCCCACCCTCCCAGCACCTCACGCACTCCCGTGCGAGCTAATATAGATTCCACTTTAACTAGTGTCACCTGTGTAAGGGTTATGTGCCCAGCTGTGAACTGGTTACTCTCGCCCACACCGACCCCGGGAATAAACTCACGGGCCATGGACCACTCCACAGCAATGAGTGACCACCTGCTCGGGGACCTCCATGGCCCAGCAGAGCCCTCTGGTGCCTCCCCGTGGGCCCAGGGACCGGCGGCCAGGGCCTGTAGCGCCAGAAGGCCCTGGATAAAAAAGGCAGCTCCCATGTCGGGAGGCGCCCGCCCACGGTTGGGCTCCCAGTACTTTAAGTAGCCCAGGTGGACCAGCCGTGCCGCGTGCAACTCCATCACCAGAATAATGGTTGCACGTGATGAGTGCATGGGTGGCCACCCCTCAGCCCAGCTGGCCGCACTAAGCACATCACCACGTGACGCCTAATCAGATGCAGCTGGTGGCACAGTCCAGGCATCGGCCCCCAAGAACATTCTGGATCACAATTCACAGTAGTGATTGCAATCAGGGCCACATGTGGCAGAATGTATTTACAGGAGGATGCCACAGCCGATCTGGCTGGACTGAGAGCATTTCCCACTATACATTCTTACAACACCATTTTATTTGCACTTTATTAAATTTTATGGCTTTTTTCTGCCTATCTACTTTATGGGAGTGTTTCTTGTTCTTATGACTGCAGTGATACTTCAAGCTACAACTATCGATGTGCAAAATTAGTTTGGAAGGCGCCTTATCATTAAACATTTCACAAGCAAGACGTCAGAGGCACCTAACCCGGAGGCCTGTTTTCTTTTCTGAGCCAAACCTACATTGGACTCAAAGAAAATGGCACACGGAGAGGGGCTGGATCTTCAGTGCCCATTCCTAGGGGGCCTCCTGGGGAGCAGATATGGAGGGAGAAGCCCTGGGCTATGGCACCATCGTACTAAAGAAAAGTCTATCTGGGTAAATGTAAGCACCAGACTTAAGAGATTAAGCAAACCATGAAAAGAAACCACTAACGACAGCTTCTCCAAAACAGAACTAAACTCCCTTTAGTTTGAATTGGAAAAGCAGATGTGACGATCAGGATACAAAAAAATGACAAAGTATCTGAACACAGGAGAATAAACAAGGGCCACTGTCTCTTCCTGTGTCAGTGGGAGCCTTGCATCTAAGCTGGATTTAGAAGGTTGCTACTTTGGACTGAAAGTTATCCTCAACCCTAGTTTGTAAGCAAGTGGAGCAGAACGCTTCAATTATTTCAAGGTTTAGCAGTAAAGCTCTGCAATTCTCAAAACCATTTTAATTGGTGTGAATTTTAAAGTGACTCAATCTGTTGGCTGGAGTATCTAACGGCTTAACCACGGGGTCATGTTGGAAAATTATTCCAATTACTTTTGTTTTTCCTACTGAAGATGTATTTGAATGTTCTTGTAGTTTGCAGTTGTCTGGTTCTGATGTTTGGTCCTGAGGAGGCCCAAGTACCTGGAGAGGAAGAACCTGAAACCTCAAGACACTACAGTGCTGTCTGGGGAGATGGAGACCCCAACCTGAGGGCCACTGATGGACTCAGCATGGGCACAGGGCCAGCCGATGCAACGGGCCACGTATTTGCCGCTTACAAAACAACATAAGCACACACCCCCAGGTGTGCACACACGCTCTGTACATGCTCATGTCTGTCTGTGCCAACACCAACACACAATCCCGAGGTATGCACACATGCTCTGTACACATCTGTCCCCACCAACACCAGCACACACCCCCAGGGGTGCACACACACTCTGTACACGCTCACATCTCTCCATGCCAACGTCAGCACACAACCCCAAGATGTGCACATATGCTCTGTACACATCTGTCCCTGCCAACACCAGCACACACCCCCAAGGTGTACACACACGTTCTGTACGCGCTCACATCTGTCCCTGCCAACACCAGCACACATCCCCAAGGTGTGCACACACATTCTGTACGCGCTCACGTCTGTCCCTGCCAACGCCAGCATACAACTCCAAGGTGTGCACACATGCTCTGTACACGCTCGCATCCCTCCCTGCCAATATGAGCACACACCCCCAGGGTGCACACATGTTCTGCACATACTCACGTCTGTCCCTGCAGCCTGAGTCAAACAGTCACAGAGAGGCAGAGGAGGACGAGGAAGGACATGATGGGCACTGAGGTCCTGGGCCGGCTCCACTCCCTACTCAGGAGAGACCCCTCATGTGATCCTGCCATCACTCACCCTTCCGCCTCCATCCTCCATCCTCCCACATGGATCAGGAGGACGCCCACTGCACAGAGCTGTGATGAGCGTGAACAGAAGATGGCAGGAGCTCACGCCAAGGTGCTGAGCATGGGGCCTACAGAGTGCTTCTTTCTGCTGTGGCTGGCATCATCAAACAAGAGGCTGACACGGCTTCCGGAGAGAATGTCACTCGCTGAGAAACTGAAACGTGTGACCTAGGAGCCTGTGAAGGTCTAAGAACAAACCAACAAACCCAAACGGTTTTGTTTGTTTTTCAAACACCATAGCCTGTTTTTTCTTTTTTTAATGCTCTACCTTGTGTATAATTTAGTTTAATTTCAAAGTGAGTCCAACAAATACACAAAATCACAGGACTGAGAGTGGAGCATTGTTTCACTTCATGTCCTCCAGCCTTTAGGACACATTAAGGAAAGACATGATTCCAGGATTCCCATTAGAAAGGCTGCCCTGAGGCACCTGCTGGGGCTGCCAAATTGCAGCTATCGATGCTGCCCCCAAGCAGCTTGGATGAAGCAGAAGATTCCGGAGGTCTCTTCTCTTCTGCCCCTCGCCCAGGAGAGAAGGTGGGGGGAGAAAGGTGAGAGAAGACAGGAAGAAGGAGGGGGGAGGGAGGGAGAGAGGAGGGGGGAGGGAGGGAGAGAGGAGGGGGGAGGGAGGGAGAGAGGAGGTGGGAGGGAGGGAGAGGGGGGAGGGAGGGAGAGAGGAGGGGGGAGGGAGGGAGAGGGGGGAGGGAGGGAGAGGGGGGAGGGAGGGAGAGAGGGGGGTGGGAGGGAGAGAGGAGGGGCATGTTCCATCCACAAAGGCAGCTGCACTGCAGAGAGAATGGAGGGTGTGTTGCATCTCAGGACAGCAAGTTCAAGCTGTTTATAATTGTTAATGTAAACAGTGACCAACTGAGGACAGGGCTGTAATTGGAGTTGACAAAGTTTTGTTTTCATAGTAGATATTGGGGACCTGGACCTAAAGCACCATGCCTTGCCCTTTCACCAGATGGGCCAATGCCTCTCTATGCTTGAATCTATTTGACTAAATACCTGATATTGACTAGGAATTATGACACGTAGGATACCCCTTACCACAGTAATGTCAAACTCATGTTCTAAATGCAATTTGCTCAGGGACTGGCTTCTAACTCTGGGTGGGAATGTTAAGCTCAGTCCAGTTCAATTCAATAAGCATTTATCAAGAAACTCCTAGACCAAGAGCTGTGTTAGACACTGGGTGTGGGGTGATGGGGATATGAAGATGTGGAATTAGAATTCGAGAAGCTCAAATGCTCTCACATTTAATTCCCTAATGCAATTACCTGGCTTCAGCCCGATGGCTATAATGTCTAAATTCACATTTTCTTTATTCCAGTTCTACATGAAAAAGCATAAATAATCACAGAGGAATGATTCTGTGATGGACTATTCAGTGGACAGAGACGAGCATTCTGACCAGCGTGAGACACTGTCACCATTCCCAGGGAACCCGTGAGGTGGCTGCACGGAGCACACGCATGAAGATTCAGGAGCACGAGCGTCAGGTGCCGGGAGTGACATGGAGGCAGCACCAGACAGATGCCTGCCGAGGGCCGCTGTGGCCGGGCTGGCCGGGAAGGTCACGGGAGCGGGCGCAGGCATCTCCCTCCAGCTGCACTTGGTTTTTATGAGAATACACGCAGGGAAGGGGATGACACCGAAATGCTGTGGCGCTGAGGGGAGGAGGGGAGGGACGCAGGGCTGAGGGCTGGCCACCTCCCCTTGTGTCCATGCCCCTATGAATGCTGCCAAAATCAGCCCCAACAGGAAGAAGTGAGATGGGTGAAAGAGGTGGACAGACTTGGTTTCCATGGTATTCACAGATTACAGTCATTAAAAATCCCTTCTGAGTTTTCATCTGGAAAACTTTGCAAATTTATTTAGGGACAAGAGGCAGAAGATGAAGCCAACATAGTTGGGCTCAAACTGCCATCCTTCTTCTCTCTGCATCCAGGACCTGCCCTGAGCCCCTGAGTGCCAGGACCCAGAGCTGCCCAGCCCAAGGGCATGGCCCGTGACCAGAGGACGGAGCCACACGGTGGGGTCCCCAGCACATGGATGGCAGGCTCTGTGCTATCTCAGTCCCAGGGCCCCAAGCAGAGAAGGCCTGGAGCTCCCAGCTGAAGCTTTGCTGTCTCCTCTGTCACCAAAGTCGAGAAGGACTGAGTGGGACCAACGCCGGACCTGCTGGCTCCTCCATGGCTGCCGATGTAGCCCTCAGGCTGCGGGTGAGACCCTCTAGGGGAGCCCAGACAGCGGTGAGAATCACAGCCACGAGTGCTCCAGGGGTCCCAAAACACAAGCGCAGCCTGAGGAAGGCAGCGCCTGCTCAGATCCCCGTCCAGGCTTGTGTGCCACACTCCAGAGGCACATGGC